>NC_092832.1:10184193-11586693 GCF_039878825.1 Excalfactoria chinensis | reverse complement strand
CTGCTCCATAGCAGACAGATGCATATTTGTAATATATATTTTGAACCACCATATCCACTGTCACTCTTTACAGATCTGAGCTAAACAGTGGTAATGGAAAAGCTTAAGAGAAATCAAACAAAGACAGAGCTCCTGTACTTCATTTGGAGAGTCTGCTGTTACTTCAGATCCAGTCTGGTTACTATCATCTCCATGCATCTCCACACAAATCTAGGTTCCTACAGACCAGAGCCTTACAACACTTCACCAAGGAAAACATGTTGCAAGTTCTGATGCATTCTCCTTCGCTAATGCTCAAGCTAAGCCAGAAAAAGCACTCCTAAAGCCCCAAAAATATAAGACTTTTCTTACTAGCTTTTGTATAGATTTCTCCTTGTTTGTGAGTTTCTCAACAAATGGACCCAACATGCTGGGACTGCAGTTTGAACTGCATTACATTAATTCATTTCTTTAGAATAAAGGTGGTTTTGGCTGGTAGAGTTGAAAAGTTCTGTACTCAATGACTGTCTGAAGAGCAGACTCCATTAGTCTGAAATTCACAACTCCATCACCCCATGCCTTTATCTGACCCAATCTGACTCCTTCCATGTCTGCAGAGCCCCTTGGCATCCCTCCAACCATCCTGAAATCAGGTATCCTAAGGAACAGTGAAAGAGCTCTCCCTGGAAGGGGACAGCTCCTTCTCCCAGAAGGAGACCCTTTGAGCCACAATGGTTCAAGATCCATCCCTCTCACTCTCTGCTGGGCTATGCTGTCAATGGGTCCTTAAACAGGACCAAGCTGAGATGTTCAGCCTAAATCACTGAACATATGCATGCCAAGTTCTTCTGTCTGGCACAGCCCGAATCTTCTGCATCACAAAGAAATATTACTTGAGGGCATGTATGTCTGCAGCCATTCAATCCATATTTCTCTTGCAAATTTTTCTTCAACATCTGCACCACTCTATGATTATCTCAGTGCCATTCAATCTACCTCTAAGTTGAGTTGCCTAAGTATATTTGCATGTATATTGTAAGCATTATACTAAATGAGATGGGACTGCCTGCGTAATCATGCCACGACTTCCCCTTAGGGAAGCCTGGTAAAATTATGTTCCATTACATTTGTAAAATACTACCCATTAAAAGCAGGAATAAAACTTTTATGTTCATGTGAAACAAAGCAGAAAAATTCTCCACCCTTTAACTTATATCAATTTTGATATGAAAGAAGCATTTTCCAGGCAAGCAGGGATTCTGATTTTAAGTTTGCCATGATGTGCTTCCAGCCTTGATTGTTTGATTGTTAGGCCTGCTTCCAAAATTCTCTTATTTTTTTCTTAATATTATAAAACAACGCAGAACAAAAACAGTTCATCTGCATTGAAAAGTACAGGCAGTAGTTTTGGAAAAATCTTTCTTGGTGAACTTACCTTATTTATAATAGCCCATGTCATGAAAGAGAAAAACGGTACTATTAAGTGTCCTTTCCTCTTGCAGCCGGTGAATTCATTGTTTTAATTCCTTGATGCTCTGGCAAACTTTCAAGTATGCCATGGGAGAATTTTAAAAATGAAGCATTCATTTAGAAGTCGCACAGTGGTGATATATACACACAGCTTCAATTTAAACCATTATTGCATACCATCCTTTTCCTTTTATAATAATCCATTAAACGCTTTCAAGTATGGAGAAGAAATAGCAACCTGTAGATCTGAATGGAGCCCAGATGACCTATAAAATACATCCTGCCTCACTGCCTGACTTGTTCCAGCTCTCATCTCTAATGGTTGCTATTGTTATTCTACCATCCAGACAACTACACACATCAATTACACATTCTTCTGGGTCACAGATACATTTTCTTAGGCAACCTTTTTGTCTTAATGCATGACGCTTTCTCTTCAACCTGTGAACAAAGTTGAAGGTCTCAATATTAAAAAATATTACTTTTTCTTAAACCATGTCGATAATTGGAAAATATCTACATTAAAATCGGGAGATACAGGTTTTTTTTAACTATTTTGAAGTACTTGTTTAGACCATATATTTTCTCCTATTACACCAAATGTGTTAAGCAGCTCTCTGTGTTGCAGGTGAACATTTTTTCTTTTGTTACCCCAGTGCCTGGCAGCATGGCTATAATTAAATGTCCTTTGCTTTCTTTATCTTATGACACTAACAATTCGATCAGCTTAATTGGACTTTCCTTGCCATATACGCAGCTGGCTCAAAAGCAAAACCTTTCCTCTGTGAAACAAACTCAAGATCTAAATTCTGTACAATTTCTGACTTTTTTAGAATCTTTGACTTCTTTTGTCTTTTTTTTAATGATCCTAATTTCAAACATTTCCGTTTATCTGCTGTCATGGAAGTGTAAGACAGCTCTCAATTTTCTATTTTTATTTGCAGGTAATAGTCTCAAACAAAATCCTCATTGGTACATTTCTAAAGCGGTAAAGGCATTTAACTTTTCAAGTTGATCAAGACAAATAGTTCTGGAAACAAAACGTACCACTTCCAAAGAACTCTTACACATCACATATATCCTCAAAATGTTTCTGTAATTGAAAAGATACAGTTGTTGTTTTAAAACACAAATGTAAAAAAAATAAAAATAAAAATCTTTCCAACAGTTCAGAAATCCCAGCTTTTGTGTTCCTTAATATTAGTAAATATTAGTAAATATAGTAAGATAGCACGGAGAACAAGCAAAGGACAGCTTTATGCTCTCTGCAAAGCATGAAGGAAATGGGCTATTTGGTAAATATTATGGAGGTGGTCTTGAAGCCCACCTCAGCAGGGCACAATGCCCAGGCACCAGTTTTGCCCATCCCATCTCCAGCAGACTGTGTTCAGCAGACAGTGCTATCAGCAGGGTCTCACCTCTTCTCCTGAGTGTTGGTGGATCACACCTAACCCACTGTCGCTCACTCACTAACTCACACCATGAAGATCATGTAAATTCCCACTCTCCCAAACTTTGTACCCTATCTGTTCTTTCACTTACCACATTTTTGATAGCTCTGATTTTATCCATGAGAGGACAGCACCTTAGAGCCAAGTGGAGTGCAGGCTGTAGCTCTGCACTCTTGCATTTCACCTGCTCACCAGTTTCATGCCTTTAAAGCAGTTGATAGGACCCATTTAGTAGAATCCTATTCAGATCTACAAAAACCAAGGAATAAATATTATTTTAACAGGGGTTTCTGGTTGGCTGGTCGGTTTGTTTGTTTGTGCAGACAAGGGGGTGTTTTAGGTTTAACTTTATTATAACTAAGCCTATATAAATGCAAATACTGTTTCTGTAGATATAATTTCATAAAGCAAAACTCCGCACAATCTTTAGCAGTGAAATTCAAGTGGCAACTGTGACAAGCAAAGAAAAATGAATGCAGTTAACTTCAGCCATCCCTGCTCATCTGAAAGCTTGTGTCAGTTCCTAAATAAGCTTTTCATTTTTCTATTCAGTCTGCTGATCTTTGTTGATTTACAGCATGAATGAGCATGGCACATTGCAACTTGTATAGTATATTTTTCCTAAATAATAAAGCATTTATTGCAGAACCATCAAGCCTGCTACTAGCTTTGAATTATTATAGCAATGAAGTGCCATGTTAACAACTCATTTACATTGTTGCAGAAGACACTGCTTTAACACCATATGTAATTTAATCTCAATCAGAAGGGACACCCCAAAACACATCTAGAACTGATGATAAGTTACAACTTGATGACAGTTTCCTAACCAACCTTTTCCCAAAAAGGGACTCTGTCAAGTTCATCTCACCCTTCACCATCCACAGTGTGCAAATTGCAGCCAAACAAATCACTCCCACATGGCCCTCAAAGCATCAGCAAACCCCAGGCCCTTCCTCTGCTGGAAGAAGGAGAGAAAAGTACATTTAGTGGAGATTTGCAAAGATCTGATTACTCTTATTAGCTCCTTGCCCCTGCTGCAGGTCCCCAGAAGAAGACAGTATCTCAGGAAGAAGCTCCTGCTTTTACATTAACATGCTGCATGACTACAATAATATAATATTTAAAAAAAAAAATAAAAGGATGGGGGGGGGAGGGAATATCTCCCAGGATATCTAATATTCTCCAGCTGTTAACTAGAAAAGATTCTGTTCTCGCATGTTCCTAAATAGGCTGGATGCTACCACAAAGCCTGTTTAAGGTAACCATAAATAAAAACAGACCAGACAAGTTTTCCTTTCCTGTAAAGATTAAATGCTTGGATTATACATAACGTTTGAGGAGTGATCCAAAATACCAGTGACTTAATGGTAAGGACAGCCTTGATTTGTTGAATAGGGGAGCCTGACTGGAACAAGGTGACTTCATTTTTATTGGATAAAACAGTCTTACGTGGAAACAGAAAGTACAATCTATAAAAGTACTATAAGACATTGACAAATCACATGCCTGCCCACTTCTGTCCATGGAGTTTGGTGGCAGAGGAAGACCAACAAGACAAAGAAAATAATGTTTCAACAGCATTGGTACAAGATCTTGACATTTAGTTCGGTTATTCAGTTATTTCAGATAAATATACTTATTTTTTAACACCATTTAATTTGTGCCCACATAAGTCCAAATTCTTCCTACATAATCTTCTACTGACATCTAATAAGTTGTAAGAAGCAACATGTTTCTAACTCCTTTAGCTCTCTCATGACCAAGATTTGCCTAAGAAATGCTTTATACCACATCATCAAGCACAAATCTTTGGCTGTGATTATTCAAGAATAATTTGACTTCCTCAGTCTTTTTTTCCTTTTTGTTTTTCTTATAAGGCATTTCAAGGCAGGTGAACCTATTAGCATGTTGAAATGTTACTGTCATTTCCTATTTCATTGAAATTGCTCATAATAGAGGGCAGATTTTTACTTCTTATCTATTTGCTGTATTGTTGGTGTTGTTTTATTTTTTCTATGATAGTGTCCCAGGATCAGCTCTGATGTTATTCACAAAAAAAAAAAAAAAAAAGTATTCAGACTTGAAAAAGCCTCCTACTTGAGTTCCATTTCCACCTCCTTCCAGGTGCCAGCTACAAATGATCAGAGCAGTTCACTGTATCAACTTGAGCTAAACAAGCCAGCAGCTCACGCCCTGCCACCAGTTGCCTCTTTCAGCCTAGCAAAGGCAGGCAAGCCCGTTGTAGGCATGTAAGCTATATCCAACACTCACTGCTCTCCTAACCAGCAGCAGTGAGGGGTAATACAGGCCACATAAAGCAGTAGCCATACAATATGAACTGCTAAATCTGTCCTGCACATGAGATTATCTGTTGTTACTGTGAAAAATCATACAATTGAAAGACTGTAGCCATAAAAACCCTATCTTACCAACCAATGGCATTTAATATGTTAATCTAACAACTTCAATGTCCCTTCCACAGGAATACACTTATTCTGCTTTATTTCACATAAATTACACAGTCAAAAAATTATTTGAACTGTGAGGCACAAATAAGCAAGCATCATTGTTTACTGGTTGACTAGATAAGGAGTTAAACGTCTAGAGGTGAAGTGGAGGACAATTAATGTACTAGCCTGCTCAATTATCATACAATGCCCACTTCTCAGGGAATTAGAGCTATTATGATCTACTCTGATGAATAAATGAGAAATTCTGCTCTCAGAGGGCAATGTAATAGTTTTGGAAATAATCTTTTCATGAGACTGTGGCTTTATCAGTTATATTTTAGAGTCAGTATAAACTCTTGTGTATCACAGGGTAGGAACTACAGACAAGCTTGTAATTTTAATTCTTGCTCTCATATAATTTCTGTTCATTTCTCATATGCTCTTACTCTAGAAGCCAAAATGAAAGTAACTTTGGTTTTTCAGGTCTTCTCCTTTTGTAAAATGTTACCGGAAATCCAATACCAAAATAAAGATATAAATAATGACATGAATAATACAAATTTTGCATTTGTATGCCAAATTGTTTTCCAATGCAAACAAACAACCACTGAAAAATGTCTTGGTGACATTCAACAGTATTGTAACACTTGAAAGATACTCAAACACAGCTTCAAAGATGAGGGGGGGAAAATAAGAGTATTTCTATTCAAATTTCACACAACCTAGTAAAAGATTTATTTGTATTAAATTTCATATAAAAATATTCTTTCTTGGTCATTTTGACCCAAATATTTTGCACCTTTATCAACAGATAACTGATTTTCTCCACAGCTGACAAGGTACAGAGTTCCATGGTTATTTTCCCAGCAGACAGAAGAAACCTAAATATATGATAGTTTTAAGATAGCCTGACCACAAAAGAAAGCTTTAGGAGACCCAAATAGTGGACCATATGTGATATCAAATGGGCAAGCCATTAACATCAGCTGTGAACATATTGTACCAACTGGGAATGAAAATAAAACATTCAACTACCAACTGTTATAATCTGTAAATAGTCAAACCAATTCCTCTGGGTTCCAAAAATACATGAACAGGGTGACTTGTTGAGGTCCCATTGTCCTGTTCTTAGGTAATGTGGTATATTTGCTCCTAGGGAAATATAATGCAGTCAGTGAGAGTTGATATCAGAGCCACTTTCAGTACTTTAAGGACTCCCGGATTTTTGAAACTATAGCTAAAAGGTTCCACACTAAGGGTTATGAAATGAAGAATTCTTTTGAAGTAACTTCTCCATGTACAATGAACTGTGCCAGTTTAAAAAAAAATCCCATTGTAAATTACATTGAAAAACTGGTAGTATACTAGGAAATTTATAGAGGGCACTAAACTGGTAAGAATTCATTGTACAGCTGGCAAGTGCACTCCTACCTACTAGTTGCTTCACATTTAATAATGCATGTTATGAACAGATGGATAGAATGTCAGTAAGGCTCTCCGTATCATCAGTGGTAATGAAATACTGGACTTTGAATGCTTAATAGCACAGAAAACAAAAAGCCTGGAGGAAATTTGTCAATGTCGTGCGTGCAATACTTTAGCAGTGCTTTAACACTGTTAGTGTGAGGCCATATGTTTCTTCTAACAGCATCTACTCTAGCTGGGTGCCAAAAAAAGTTTGACACTTTCTATTTTTTTTAAAGCTCTTGCAACATGTTAAGAGCAAATACCCTGTGAATCAGTCAAGCACAGTAAGTCAGCAGACGTGCAACATCATTACTCTTTTTATTCCGCTTCTCAATGAAAAGAAGCTAAGGGAACTTGCTAGTAAACACTGTTCTTTATACCAGTTTTAGTAATACGCTGGAAAGTAATCTCTTAAAAATTAAATATAGAAATAAAGGCACTGAATTCTCTGTATTAAACAGTAAATCTCATAGTCAAGAGTCGTGGAAGATGTAAAAGTGGAAAATATTACAAGCATAAGTAGAAACATACACAGCAGGCTCCTGAAATTAAGCACACAAGAAGGAATAAACTAAAAGTTATCTTGGGTAAGTATCAGCTAAAACATCTAGGGAAAACACTCTGGAATAGTCAAAAGGAAGCAGAGAAGAGGAAGAAGCCAATCTGAATGAGAAAGGGATGCAGGTATGGTAATAAACACACTAGGCACAGGATTTCACTGTGGCATGAATGGGGAAGCAGGAGCCCAGCAGCACCTACCAAGGCACTGGTGGCACCTGCAGTGGCGTTCCCATGCCATGCACCTCTCAGGGAACTCCATACTCAGAGCTTTGTAAGGTGTGATTTGCTGTTGCAACTAGCCCTCAGCAAGACATAGAGATAGATTTCAACTTCAGAAATACAACTGGAAAAATAAGCGTATGTTGTCAGCATAAATCAATGAGAGTTTAACAATTGATTTGGGTTTAAGAACTACTGGACTAGTGTCAGGTGTTCAAGGGGCTAAAAAATTCCTCGAGCAGCTGCAGTGCTTCCTGCATTATGACACCCACAAGTGTTTATGTTCTCCTCCATGTCTACCTCCCTCTTGCTGCCCTCCCAACGGCTCTGAGCTGCAATGTGCCTGGACACACTACCACCAGCCCAGACTCCACACAAGCCCATCTATTTCTCAGACTGCACAGGACTGCCACAAGTGCTGGTATCTTTGGTTCTTTTGCCACCACCAGACTAGGCTGCGAAAATGACCATTGTGTTCAAAAGTTATTAGAGAAGGCTGACAGTATTTCCTTGGAAAAGGAAGTTAGAAATAATAGCATCAACAGCAACTACACTTCCAAACGCATCGAGTGTATTTCAATTCAGTACAGAGCAGATGATTTTCCCTTCTGCAGCAGAGGGGGGATGCAGAGAAGCCACCTTAGACTACAGTAGAGCATTACCCTCTTCCTCTCACTTTTGCTTTCCTTGGAAATATCCTGAACCCTGACCACAGCAGTTACATTTACAAGAAGGAAGCAAATTTTTGGAAGTTCCAGAAGCACAAATACTAATAAGGGATGCAAACTTTCTGTGCAGCAGGGCACCAAGATGTGAGAAGAAATGAATAGCAGCAGGGGATCCTCATCCACCATGGCCAGAATATCTGTGCATCAAGAAGCAGAAGTAAAGCAAAGGAACAACTCTCAAAGAACTGATAAAAATATTCTAGCTATTAGATTTCTCTTAGCTAGAATCTCATGTGTATGCTGGACCCTGAGAAAAAAAGACCTGAAGAAAATGCTGTGGTACACATTTACTGATAGTAAATGTCATTCTCAGCCTAGAAGGTCTTAGGTAGGTTTTTCAAAACCAAAAGGATATTGATAGCTGAAAAAAGTTTCAAGAACAACTTCTTAAGGGAAAAATATAATAATCTATAAATATTTGAAGTGTGTAAAACCATCAAGGGAAAGGGATATAACTAGAAATAGGGGAAAGAAAAAGCTTAATCTCAATAGAGTATCAGGAAAATCTTCCTGACAGTGAGATGTATTACCTTGTGAATTATTCTCCCAAGGAGAAATATGGAAGCTTTCAATCGGGATTGTAAAAACTAAAGTTGACATAAGACTAAAAAATGTTCTCAATGAAATAATCCTACGTTGGCAGAAAAACGGACTGAATGATCCATCCTGTCTTTTCTCTTTCTATGTTGCTTCAGCCTGTGATGATTTGCTAACGTGTTGTAAACAGTCAAAGGTTATTAGAAAGGAGCTCCTTCAATTAATATGATGGATAACAAGATTACAAAGGTGATCGTTGTGAAAGATGACTACAAAGTATTTCTTTAAATGCTGAAAAGCAGGTGCTTTTCAGACAACAGGGTTTTTTCCCCAAGACTTGACAAATATGACCTCAATCCTGTTTTCAAGTACGTGCTTAATTTTAAGAGCGTTTTTTCCCTCCATTAATCCAAAGACAGTCCAAACCTGTGGTCTGAAACGTGCCTATAAGAAAATAATTTTCCAAGAGTCCTTGGACGGTTTTCCCATCTTCAACACAATATTGACAGGTGTTGCGTGCAATCAAATTTAAACAAGCAAATAATGTCTTTTGCACCTTTATGAGCACTTTTCAAACCTGCCACAGACAAGGACAAGCCAAGTTAGTTCAGAGCTGGTCAAAATTACACACCTTCCTGCAGTGATTCCTATTTAATCTGACCAACCTGACACAATGAACAGTGTAAATGAATATTACAGCCTGTTGTATTGACTTGTACATCCTAAAAAAAAAAAAAGATGGTAAAAGTACTTTAGGAAAGTCTGCGAATTTTGTTCTACACCTTCATCCTGAAATCATCCTTTCACACATTTCAGCCACTATCAGCATTAATATTTAGCATACAGTGTATTTCATTAACTGCATTTCATTTGTCCAGCCCTAGGGAAAGGTCACAGACTTTGTGGCTGTAGATGTGCTGCAGTGGTGCCTGGCTGTAACCACACTGGTACCTGTACAGACGTGCCTCCTGAGCAGGCATTAATGGCAGCTGCCACGAAACCAGATGCAAGCAGAAAACAAGGGTTTTGCTTCCCCTATGAAAATACCTAGAGAACCAAGCAAGAACAAATCAAAAGAGATGAACAGACTTTACTCTGAGCACCTGGGACTGTAATAGAAAATGCTAGCCCGTCTAGAGCTTTAAGGAATTTTATTAGTTCTGCAGCACAAATACAACTTCTCATTAAATACTTTTCTGCCACTAAGTTGTAAATGATTTCCTCTAGCAGTGTTACTGAGAACTGTTTTGGAAGGAGCTCTCCATTTATGTGCCTTAAATACCAATGGGCTATTTGTGTATTTTTTAAGAAATTCAGCCTGCTCATGCATGAACCATACAGGATCTATCTGTAAGAATGAAATTACCAAGTCTTTTGCTGTCCAGTAGTACCATTTGCAAAGATTAAGTGACTCTAGAGCACAGGTGCCCCTTGGTCCCCAAATCACACTTTTAAAACCAGAATAACTCACCACTTTGGGAGAAATGCAAAACCCCCAAGTGCCCTCCAGAGGCACCACTCTGCCCCAGCAATCCCAGGGCTGCCAGCACACGGCACAGCTGGAGGAGAAGCATCCACTCAGGGGCTGCTCCTGCCCATTTCATCAGCAGCCAGAACCCCACTGCTCGCATGGACCACTCTCCCCATCCTCCCATTCCCATCTCTTCTCCTCAGTCCCACAAACTTTATCTTTCCTGCTCATTACAAGACTTCAGATAGGGTTGTTTTATTGCTATTACTTTTGCCTGCATTTTACAGCTGGCACATCATCCCCTGCTGCACTAAATCAACACTTCTGAAAGCAGCAGCCTTCGAGTGACTGGCTGGAGCCGCTGCTTGCAGAAGTGTCAATTTGGTACAGCAGGGGATAGGGGTCACATCTGCAGAAGCAAAGGAGAGGCCCTGTTTTATGCTTTAAAATGGTAAAAATGTCAGAAGGGAGGGAAATCTATATAAAGTTAAAAAAAATAAAAATAAAAGGTAGAACAACGGAAAAGAAGAGGAAGAAGGGAAAAAGGGGTTAGCATGAAGAAGTAAAAGGAAAAAAAAATGACACTGCACAATAGAACAAAATCGATGGAGAACAAGATGTAGGATTCTTGTAAGCGAGTATTTTCAAGTTAAAACAGGTCATGAGCATATCACAGACACAGAGACCTGCTGGTAGACCCCCTCTGTTTTGTGGAAAAGTTTGGCTCACTAAGCTTAAATTATTCTCTTAATCTACTATGCTCATTATAGGTTGTGATGTGCCTTTTAGCACAAATACAGGGGATAAAAATACATATATTTCATAGAGAGATTGATTCTATGAATAAATTTCATAATGAAAGACCAAGAATCCAATACTTGGAAATCTGAATCAGCAAAAGGGAACAGAAATTCCTTCCATAGTCAATTGGGATGCCCCCAGACTGAACAGTCTTCAGAGGCCCAATTGGAAAAGTAGGTACCTATTACAATGACAGCTAAAAGGAAAATAAACCAAAAACATAGATCCAACAAGAAAAGTTACAGAAAAAAAACAACCTTCCATTTTCCACATTATGTAAATATGTAAATTCATCTAATGCATATTTCAAATACTATTAGCATTAATGTTTGGCTATAAATGATGCTCTTTGTTTCTTCCAGTCTTTGTCTGGGAGCTGCTGCTTTCCATGCTCTCTATTAACTTTCTAAAGCGTATTTGCAATAAGGAAATACAAATGAATGAACTGTTACAGTTCTAAGAGGTGTTCAAGCAGTCAGAGTCCTGTTCAAAAATTCAAATAAACTCACCAGTTATTTATCTATTTCTCCAACAAGTGGAATCACCTCTCCTGACCTGCAGTTCCAGTTCAGTGGCCAGATTGCATGGATCCTATGATGCCTCCAAAGTTTTGGCTCTCTGGATCTCCTTATATGCTTCAAAGAAACTTCACTTTTTGTCTCCCTAGCTTTTCCTTACCAGTGTCACACATTCAGACAACAGGCTAAAGAAAAACAGAAAAAGCAATAATCAAATGGGTGGAACTAAAAATCAGAAAGGATTATATTCAGACTAGATGTCCCCTAATAGGAAAATTAAGCACTGCGTCACTTGAAGTAACAACAAAAGACAGATTCACATGTTTTACAGAAATGTTTCAACAATTTCTCTTTAAAATGTTTTTGGAGGACTCCATATTTAACCACCTGTAAACCAAGTCTCCAGTCTGATTATCACTGTCCAAAGTACAGTTTGTACACACCCTGACCACCTTCCCTTCTTTGCACACCCTCTTAGCGCAACACAGTTTGGTCATCCTGCTGCTCACTAACTGCTCCCTCAGGGTGGGTGCCAAACCACAACCACCTCACTCCATCTACCAAGCTCCTGCTCTCTACAACACCAGAAGACAGCAGATTTTTGCCTGGCCCAAGCTCAGGAAGGCCTAATCATGGGTGAAGGATCATATTTTCAGGACAGACATTAAACATAGTTTTAAAACTAAGACATTTTGCCATAAGAACTCGTTACACTCTTCACGTCCACTTCATTTTCCAAAGTAAATTATACTTACCCTTCAGTTCCAATCTGATAGTTGCTTATCAAGCAGATTTCACATTTTTAAAGCTCCTATTCAACTGCAGTTGAAAATTCACATTCATACAGTACTGAGATGACAAAATTCATCTCCACCTACCAGTGTTACATTTAAACACTAACTTGAAAAAAACATAGTAAAAAAAACCATCAGCTTCCAACTATATCAGTATTTAAGTCAATGCTCAACAGCATGTAATTTACGTATATGGCCTTGTCTCTCTGGTGGCTTAAACTGCAATACAAATAGCAAGGTGAATTTTACATAAAGACCTTCTGGACAGAGAGCCATTGGGTGCTGAAGAAGCCAATGTAAGCTCTAGCAACATAAATACTATGTTATCTATGTTATTATATCAACATACCAGTCTGACTGAATAGATTTCTTTAGGCTTGTTCTAACCACATACAAAACAATGCCTTAGATCAAATACAGACTTCAAGTTTGTTACAGGGTCAGCCTATGTAAAACATGTGGTACGCATAAACAGGAGCAAAAGTCTCAGACCATCTTCAAAAATCTTCTGCAAAGTGTGGACATCCTGACTTTCAAATAAGAGGACCCACCCCCACACAAAGTGCTGTCTTTTGCAAGATCTACAACATCTCAATGAAAAGTTCTGCAGTAAGAACAGACATTCACAGACATTAAAAATGCTTCCAACATTTACAAAATACAAGTATTTTCCTTTCATCTTTACATCACCTACTCAGTATAAACACAGACTGTGAAGATCCACTTCTTTAAAATGAGTCTTATTTTCTACTATCACCAATTCTTGCTCCAATTTACAAGTTCTACGTTTACAAGTTCTACATTTTTTTTTCCCTTTAAACCAGTTGCGATTTACTACTGTCTGTCCAGCAGCAAAAATCAGCTTAGCTGTTCCCATCTCCTGGGGCTGAAGTCTTGCTCTGGAGCTGCTTTTTCTCTGCATCTCTGTAGATGAGTGGCTGATAGATAAGAGACATTCCATAACACTGAGGAATGAGCCACAGTTAAACAACAACTCAACCACTTCAGTAATGCCTGCTTCAAATGGGATGAATTAACTGTCATGGCATTCAGCTCTATCAAAAGGTCCCACGTTGGTGGCTGTGTGGACCCTTACATACATCTATTTCACCTGTTGTGACAAGTTACAGATGCAAGTTATGGTATTTATGGCATATAATGGAACCACGATGGTGGACACAATATAGATACTCTAAACAGATCAGGAAAATACATTTGGCTTTGTGTAATAGTAACACATCTTATTAAAAGAGAAGGTATTGGTTCAAGGTAAGGGAAGACATGTCAGCTAAGCATACTCTGCATGACAATGGCTGCAACAGCTGCTATTGATGAGCTTCTGGACCCCTTTAACAGATCATTGTTCAGCCATGCTTGTGCTCCAGAGAGAAAGCCAGCCTCCAAGAATTACCTCAAGCAGAGAACTTTCTTCCATTAAGAATCTAAATCATGATCTCTAAATGATTCATAGCCTGAGTGATTGTACCACTGGTTAAACTCCAGAAATTCGAATAATTTGATTTCTTAAAAGATAAGAATTCACAGTTTTAAGCATTCAAATTGGAATGCATAAGAAGTATTAGAAAACAGCCATCTTTTGTACACTTGTATGACTATCTGTTCCACAGTATCCTAAAATGACAAAAATACAGCTCAGCACACAGTCACTGTGACAGGACAACCCAGTATGATCCCCAGTCTTAGGAGGTAACTTGTGATGACTTACTTGGGTAACTAAGTGATTTGGGGCAACAGAAAGAGCTTGGAAGATGTCCTCAGCCTGCACCCAAGGCAGGGCACAGCTGGCCACAGCACTCTCACCACCACATAAACATTTCTGGGTTATTTCTATAATGCTTTCCAACACAAAGACAGAAGAAAGCATTAATATCAATTAATTGACAGCAAAATGACAATTTTGAAAGTAGAGAAAATAGTTATTTTCCAACAAGTGTGTTGTTATGGAAACAGCTGCGAGCTGCCATTTGTCACAAAGTGCTGTACACGTGCAGCCCCAGCATGGGTTTGGGGCAGCTCCACACCCAGCAAGCACTGTGCCTGGCAGCAGCTCTGGTTGATGGGGAAAGTAGCAGGGAGGGCAGCATCAGTAACCCAAGGGCTGCAAGTCACCTTGATAAGCAGCCAGGTATTTTTGTTTATCAGCCCAAAACAGCAGATCATATTGTATGAAAAGATGGGAAACAAAATCCATCATCTGTGCTGCGGGAAGAAGCCCCCAAAACTAGACAACTCAGTGTTTCTCCTAACAGCTGTTTTTTAGTAAATGAACAGCTTACCAGCAGACATTTGGTTACATGGGTGCGTGACGCCACCTGAAGGCAGTGTCCATCTGCCAGTAACCTGCCCCAAGAGCCTCATCCCACACCACCGTACTGCATGGTCTCACAGTCTCCACTCGCTGCCGGGCTGAACAGCAACAAACATTATCCCCGAAAGGCAGAATCCAAGTTTCAGTAGCAAAGTTTATTAGTCCTCTTAAAGTCCTGCTTAAAAAGGTTAAAGACCTGATTAAAAACAAAATGGTAAACCCACCAAGATCTAACTTTACAATTTTCTCATTTTGCTCATAACAAGTCATTCCTTTACCTTTTTTTGCACAATAAAAAAAATATTTTCCTTAGGTAATTACAATTCATTTTGTCTTCATGTTTATATCCTTACTGTATTCACATGTCACATTAAATACACAATCCATACATATGTGAGCACATTCAGCTAGTATTCAGATGGAAAAGACAGAAAATTCCTTTCCAAAAAAAAAATAAATAAATAAAAATCAATATTTCATTCCAATTATAAAAGAAACCAAATCTTTGAATGTTGGAGTACAGTGTGGCTACCCTGGAGAATAGATATTTGGTTTTCCTACCAGCACTACCCCTCCATAATTGAACAGCTGCAGAAAAGAAAGAGGAAATAAACACACCTAGAATTAGTTTTCAAACCTACATTCATGGGAAGCTTCCTACTCTATTGTGCTTTTGGTCACAACACGTGCAAACAGAGTTCCTTACTTACTGCTGTGTTCTTCTACAAAACAGATTAGAAAGGGGCAAAGCCATTTAATTTATTATGCTGTATGAACCCTCACTCACTGGGGCAAATTAAGCACGGAGTCCACATACCTGAGGTGCCGAAGTCTACCCTCAACTACCAGGAGTGCTAAAGCCTATCAATTAATTTGTTTATTAAACAGATTTTCTTTTTTTCAGAAAGAAAAAAATAAAAAATGAGGATTCTACTGTGTTCTGGTTAAAAAACAACACTGCCGTTTGTAAATTTTTAAGTGCCTGAGTCATTCCTGATATTTCAAGCAAGGTATCAGTCAGAAGGGCAAGGCAAAATTTTAAATATATCTATGTTAGAAGTAGAAGTCCTGTTTGTATACTTGCAGGGAGAAAAGGGAAATACATCATAAAATATGAATTTAATTTTTATACGAGAATGTGTGCATATATATATATATATGTACGTATGTATGTATAGTCTTCTACGCTGAAATCATAAATGTTTAAATGCATCGTCTGCTTTTGTTCATTTCACATTTTCAGGGAAGGAAAGAAAAGAAGGTTCTTTACCGCAGTACAAAGAAAGATGTTCTAATAGCAAAAGATCCAATTAAAATAATAGGGCCATTTATTTCTGTTGGATTTCACATGTACAAGAGAAATGCTAACCCTTGGGAGAATGTTCTCAGTTCATTTAACAATATATGTTTCCTCCGATATGAAAACTTTAGCTTTTGCATTATAACATCGTTGCTAACAAGGCACACGTATCTATCTCGTAAGTAGATGGAAACACGGATGTGGGAAGAATGATAATGGTTCTTTATTCATAATGCACTCATCTCGGGATATACGCGCTGTTTTGTACTCACACTGAGTAGATCTTTCCTCTCCCTACATTTAATAAACACACTCAAGAAAGGCTCTGCACTCTGAAAGACAATAAAAAGATTAGTAAAGAACTGAGAGAGATCAGTAAGGAAAAGAGCTGTGAAATGAAACAAAAAAAAGGGGGGGTGGAGGGGTGGAATTTATATTCCAAGTCCACGACTGCCAGAACATTTAAAGGGCAGCTGGCACAGAGCTGAGCTCCAGGGCACCCAGCTCACACAATGCAACCAGCACAAAGCACAGCAGTGGGGTGCCATGCCACCAGCACCCCTTGTGCTGCTCAAATCCTGCTGAGGACAGGCAGTCCTGTCACTGCTGCTGTCAGCAGCTCAAGGAACAGCACCACATCTGCACCCTGCAGCTCAGGAGTTTCTGCCTCCATGATGGCATCAGGGCCCAGGGCTGGGTGGATGTACAAAGTAGAAAGGCTAAAATTACAGGCTGCTTCAAATTCCATTTCACATGTTTGGGGACCCAAAAGGAAACTCAAAGATGGATGTTTGGAACTATGGTTCTTTCTACTGTTAAGATAAAGATGTTCAGGACTGGGACCAGATATACCAACCCCAGAGTTCTTAAAGTACAATTAACTCATACTGCAAATCTCACTGCTTAGTCTACTCTATTACACAAAGGTGCAGATCGACCAGTTGAGCTATTAATGAGCAAGAATTATTTTCTGTAGATAAGTTTCCACTGATTGTCAGCACACAAATATTTCTAGCTAACCACAAGAGCAAATGCAACACTAAGATCTGAAAGACCAAATCCCTAACTGAATTAAGGCAATAATCTCAAATTACAGATACAGTCCTAGAGCCAAAATGCCAAAATGATGTCCATCTAATTTGGGATGCAAACACAAATTATGTGATTAGGTGTCTCACAGAGCTCACATACAGGACAGATCTCTAGGAAAATATGAGTCTTTGAGTACTTTTCTCTGCATATACTACTTGTAAGCCCAGAACAGCACGCTTGTACATGTCTTGTATATTTGATTGGTTCTATAAGGTTTTCATCTAAATTCAAAATATAACTGTGTTTAGATATATTTGAAAATTTTATTGCATTTAGTTATGAGATATGAATTTTTACTGAGAGATTCTGGGGCACATAACATTGCCTGATCATTTCAAACAAGTTAATTCTGAAATGGGCTTGAATCAATAACACAAAAGAGGCAGTAAAACCAATTTTTACGGTAGTCACGGTTGCATAAAATAATATCAAGACAGGCAGATTGAAAGCTCTGTGCATCACAAATATAATTTGAAACCAACTCTAAGCACAAAGATGAAAGAGATAGGTGGAAGATATAGATAAAAACAAATGATAGATACATTGGACAAAAAAGAAACTGGTTATGAAGAAAGAATGCAGAGTAATTGTTATCTAATAAGGTGTGGAGAAAAAAAAAAAGCAAAAAAAAAAAAAAAAAAGGATGCCATACAAGTAATTCAAGGTAAAAAGAATGCTTTAAAACTTATGTAAAGGCTCTCTTCTCACTCTCTAAGTCACAGACAGAGAGTGAATTTATAAATAAGTATGTAAGTGTGTCACAGCAATACTTTACTTTTAATGAAAATGGATTTTTAATGATCCAAAAAGTTGGATTTGGTTCCAGCTTGCTCCATTTCCAAGCTATCAGATGGAAAAAGGTACAGCAAATCAACTTGTATTCCATGTCCTTCATGAAATACCAGGACTACCAAGCATCCATGTGCAGCAAAAAGAAGAGGCAACATGATATAGAGCAGATAGAGTAAAACTGCCTGCTTTACACTGTTTCTTTTGAACTGCGTAGATTACCTCAGGCTCTATCTGCATGAGATGAGACAGGGGTGCAGCAACATACCTTCCTACCTTTTCCACCTCAAGGACACTTGTTAAAGGCAGACCCTCCTGCTCCCACTGGGCACACTGTGCTGAAGTACTCTGCACGAAGTTCTGAGCACACAAGCACCGGAGGATGTAGTCTGCAGAAGAAAAGCCAGCAGGGAAATGAGTCTGATGCAATCCTTCTTGTTGGGGCACGAGTTCTTTCCAATAGCAAAGATTTATTAAAGTCTGTAATAACCATCACACTGAAAAGCTTGTACTAATGTACTAGGTATTATAACTAAAATATTTGCCTGTTTGTTCCCACCTGCAAGTGGGATTCCAAATATTGGGAAACTGTGGAATACAGTTGTCAAAAAGCCATGGCAGCACTTGTGAATGGGGACTCTCCACACTCAACAATTCCCAGGTATCATTTGTGCACCATGGGTTATCTGAGGGGAAAAAAAAAAAGTACCTATTTTTCCTGTGTTGATGCTTTTACTTCTTTCAAATATTAGAAAACATGGGAAGCAGTTAAGAACAAGAGCAGTAGTGATGGTGCAGAGCAAGCCTGTGAGGTGCTACACAGCTAGTTAAAAAATGTGGCAGCACACTTAATGAGCCAAAGGGTATGGCCTTCTTGAAGGGCTCCACAGAAGCAGAATCAAGTATTAATTGTATTCTCTTTTCCTTTTCTTAAAATAAATAAATAATCAATAATCCCATTTGTCAGGTACTCCCCAAACTCACACACTTTCCATTTTGTCTTCTGTCCTTGCTCAGAATGCCTGCCAATTAATATTTACCAAATGTCTCTCCCTTCTTCATCTAAATCAGTTCAGAAACTGCACCTGTTCCATGAGACCTATGCGAGCTTCTGACAGCTGGTGTTTGAGAAAAAACAAGTTAAGCTACAATTTATTTTTTTTTTTAGGAACCTAACTGTGTTACACTGGAGTCAAGAAAAGCAAAGCTAAGATTAGCTCTGCTAGTACAAGGCACCAGCAAAGCACGTGGGGGGACTCAGCTCCTTCGAAGCTCTGCCCCATACCTTCAAATGGGGTTGAAACGTAGCAAGGCATTCAGCATTTGTTAAGGAGACACAGACTAGACAAACGGCATGGCTGCATCTGCCTCATTTCCCTAGAAAACCTGTCAAAAATAAAAATAAATTAAAATCTGTACAAGAGACAGTTTTTGAATACTGCAGCTTTCTGAAGCTTCAAAGCCAGGGATCATTTTAAGCAGGAAAATGTAACAGGCCAGTGAAGAAAAGAGCTTCAAAATCTTGTAAGAGCTACTGTGGATGACAGCCAGAGGATGCAGCAGAAGCCAAGGCACAGACAGCAGAGCCAATTGCCAAAGTACAGACTCAGTCCAAACTTCACTTAAAATAAAGTTGTTACCAGTGCTTCTGCGTGGCAGAGGAAAGCAATCAGATTTGCCCTACAAGGTTGGACCAGGCTCGAGCAAGGTGCCAGAAGGAACTTAGGTGATAAAATTGGAGAATCGTACATTGATTAGGAATATCATGATTTGCAAAGCCCTAATATTTAGGGGAAAAAAAAATAATGAAAAATAAAAAAGGTCAAAATGATCAAATAGGGCACTTCCTTGAAAAAGTGCACTTGAAATGCCAAATCTGCCAGGGGCAGATTATCATCAGGGTGAAAACAAAGAGTGAAATTTAGAGAAACAGTGTCTGTTGTGCTATTGGATACTGTTCATACGCAGTTTCCAATAGCAGACATAGGGTGCTGTCACTATCTGTTCTTCTGCCTAAAACCACACTTCCACTTCAGCATTTCCACAGCATCCTCCCTGCAGCCTTGGCAAAGTGCACATCAGCACGGAGTGTGTCATTAAACTGACACTCCAAGTAGTCTACGTACGTCAGAATCATCAGAGCTTCGCTCTGCTGACATTCAGAACGCAGTGTTACTGGAGCACTGGATCACCATCTTGTTGGGCTGTTCCTGTGCAGCCAGTCAGGTCCAAGTCCATAGGTGGACTCAGCCAGCTGCTGATCCCAGCCCCAAACACAGGCTGTGGTGTGATCCTGCCCAACAGAGGCTCACACTCATTTCTGCATTTCAGAGGTGCCCCCACACCAGAGCAACCTTTTCACAGGGTCCGGTTCGCTCATGTACTGCAGCTCACACAAAACAGCTCTTAATATACCACTGGAGAGCTGACAGATAATTGAGAGAATTTATAATATTAAAGACATTTTAATGTGTTATTTTCAAGTACCATATTTAAATGGTATCATTTCTCTAAAGCAATACCTCCTACCCTCAAGTCATATTTGCTAATTCTGTATTTCAATGCGTGCCTTTCTCACTAAGTGTTTTAATAGTTATGCCCACACATTTTTTAAAACCCTGTTGAAATTATGGTTTTGATTAATATTTATCATCGGCAAAGGTGTGAGGTTAATCACAGATGCAGGCAGCTGACATGCAAGTCAAACTATGTTTATTCAACGTAAGTTTATTTGCACTGACAAACTACTTCTGAATGTGAGAGACAAGTCAACCAAACTAAGAACAAATCCAGCACAGGCAGCCCAGTCTAACTATCCCCAATAACCTCATGAAGTCAGAGTTTTCACCATCTTTCTTACCTTTCACTCAGAAATTAATGCTTTCTTAACTTCTCAAAGTGTTTCTCAAATGAGCACGTCAGCTGAGAGTGATTCTTTCCTGCTTTATTTTTCAGTGTGTGGATTGTTAGAAAATTATCTTCAAATACCTGCAGTTCTCACTCCCCAACTGTTACCTCAGTAGTGAATAGTTCAGATACTTTGCATTCTCTTCTCTGATTATATTAAGCATATGCAGAAATGCTGCTGCCACCCACATGCACAGGAGGAATGCCAGTGATTTGTGATGAAATTGGTTTCAGTTTCTGCTACTTAGATGTCATTACCAGTGTTAATGAAGCTCCTGATCCCATTTTTTATTTTATTACTTTTACAATCAGACTACTTTTTATTGTTAAAATGCTTCTTATTCCCCCGTTGCTGTGAACACCTGTGCATATAAACACACCTATTAAATACTTTGCAAACTAAAAGTAGAAAAAGTACTTAATCCCACCTTTCAGTTGCACTTGTCTTAGAAATCTGTGAATGTATTTGGTGCGCACCTGGATAAAAGAATATGGAAACAATATAACTGAAAATTAGTCAGGTCCTTTAAACCTCTGCTCTCATAAATACCTTTGTCAAAGCCCTGTGTAATTCCTGAGAACACTCCTCAGTGCAACCCACCAAAAGTGAGACTTTCTGGAAAGTGCAGATGAAGTCCTGAATTCCCAGCTGCAGCTGCAATAAGGCAAAAGACCATGTAGGCTTAACCCAAGGGATTCTTATTAAGATATGCTTTTTTTTTTTTTAGTTCTTAAGTGGTTGACAAAGTGGTAGTTCTACCCATAAATAAGGTATTTTTATTACAATCTAAGAACATCAAGACTGTAACAGTGATTAATTTTTTTTAATAATCTCAATGCTTAAAGACTTCCGATCTTAATAGGGCAATCGTGCATCTACGTTGTGTTCCAGCAGAACTATTAGTCTCTGTGCTGTGTTACTCTAATTGCAGTCTAATGGTTTACACTACCATAATAGCACTAAATATTTTACTAAATGGAGTACAGTATCTAAAAAGTGATTTAAATGGTTCTAGGACTGTATATTCAAAGATGAAAAAAACTTCTTTTTCTCTGAATTGGGAGTAAAAACACTGTCAAAATTTCATTCTTGTTTGTCTTATTAGTGATTTGGGTAGAAAGTATTACTAGTAGTAGAGATTAAAAAATACACCGTTGAAGAATTCAGTAAAATATGAAAAACCTTTTGTGATGCTTTGATACTCTGATTCAGCAGGCTCATGCAATTTACTATCAGGTTATCAAAGAGTGTTAATTTATTATTAATTTGTTAGTTTTAACTAATATTTTCTTTTAAAAAATGATGGATTATTTTTCAGAATTTCTGATTGTTTTATTAAAGAAAACAAAATGTTGCATATCCTGAGAAATATCTAAATAGCTCTAGACCAGCAAGGCCAGCAGAGCAGCAAGCAGCCTATCTTTCCCAAGAAGCCACCACCTAACCCATCCTGCCTTTGTAATGGCCACGGCAGCAAGCTAATGTGCCACCAACCAGTTATGCACCAAAGGACATAAGATCCTTTACATATCCTGAATGCCCTTTCTCACAAAAATAACTTATTAAGTCAGACTACATAATTGAGGAAGGACTACTAATACAATTAAAGATTTGCTAAATCTCAACATTATCATGCAGTGGTAGCTGCGCTCCATAACACATGCTGCTTTGCTACCTTGGATGCATAACCAGACTTCTGTTACTCCAGAAACAGCCCTGAAGGTATCACTAGGATTGTTCAGACACAATTTTGCCACAGAGCCCCAGAAATTTAAGAACTTCTTCCATATATTCCTTCATTACTTACACAATATTTGGAACAGCTCATCATCCCTCGATCTAGGGACTGCCAAAATCTACAAGCACTTCTTCCCTGGACAAAAAATAAAAAATAAATAAATAAATAAATAAATAAATCTATTCTTTTAGAACAGGATGGAAAAGTTTGTCTTTTAATTCTCACAAGAACCATTTGAAGAAAAGAACTGAAGGAAAAGTACCTTAAACAACCAGTTAAGCAATTCATGTACTAGATAATTTTTGAGCATGTACAAAGGTGCCAATAAGGACAGTTCATTGTTCAGACAGTGAGGGAGAAGCCTCACAGATGGTGCTTCCTCCTACTGACACTGAACAGAGCTAACTGTGAGCCCTGCCCAGGCACAGGAGTGTCTCTCCAGCAGTAAACATTCCCACAGATGACAATCTCTGCTGGGATAAAAATAATTATAAAAAAATAATAATACAGAAGAGTTTGAAAAGGGAAAACTTTACTTAAACCAAACTGCATCCATGAAATATCGTTTCTGTTCAAGAATCATGAAGTTTTAATTTGGTCTTCTGTTCCCAACAGGAAATACTTTAAAAACCTGGAGATCTCTGAAAGGATTTATTTTTGTAATATACAGACCTCACCTATTATTCTTAGATAATTACCTTGCATAATATTCTAATTTCATGTAGAAATTTAATTTTAATTTACAGTTTAATTGTCCTTCTTTAGGAAAGCTCGTCACCTGTGTCACTTAGTGACTTATAATTGTAATCTTCACTTAATTATTTACTTCAAGGGAGCATTTTAATCATGGATATTACTGTATCTAAAGTAACTTATACTTGAGGTTAGTGAAAATTTACACAGTAGACTGCTCACCTATACTTCCAATCGCCATAGCTCTTCTTGCACGTGTCCTGCTGTAGAAACTATTCCTGAGATGGCTGAGCAATGGTATTTTGTTCCTCTCTGACAGCTGTCTTATTGTACATGTTCTTCTGTCCCATTATCAGTCTTCCAAATCCACATCTCAAGAAAGCAGGTCAGATGAAGTTTTCCCACCACAGAACAGAAAATAAAATACACAGATGTTTTTTGTGTGCTCCCAGCAACCTCCATCCCTCCCACCCTCTTTCTTCACACCCATGTTTGCAGGTAGACAAAATGTCTTGCAGGGCTTCCCAGCCCTTCCCAAAGCCCTGGCAGCATTCGCATGGCCAAGGTGCTCCTCCCTGCTCCCCATAGCCCAGCCCATCAGCTTGGCTGGAAAAGTCACAACAAGGATACTAAAGATCAACATTAGTGGTAAGTACAATGTGCCCAGCTGAAATATACAGTACAAGATAATAACTTCTCAGCTCTAAAATCAACCCTGCAAATAGTCTTTGGATTTAGGGTCAGCCATACAGCACTGGCTCCACAGGGAGTACAACAGAGCAACCAGTCTCTGTAGTGGTCAGTAACAGAGGCTGAGGAACCACGAGGGATGCAGAGTAGAGGCTCTCCTCTGGTATATTTCACCACATTTGAACAAACAGTGATTTATGAGACTACTCAGCTGAGGGCTGCATGTCAGCTGTCAGCTTTAATAGCCATCAGTTAACCAATCTTTCACAAATTTCTCTCTTTGCAATCTCTTATAGTGATCTCTACCTTCTAAACTACTGCATTAAAAACGTATATATAGATTTTGCTTTGTGTTTGTTTTAAATCTGCCAAATTTGTGAGTTTGTCTGCTATCACAGGGTCCAGTAGTTTTAACTTCCAAAGCAGTCATTTCATCATCACATGAGCTGGACTCTGCAGCTTTCCTGCACTGCACCATGCAATATTTCTTTTTCTCCTACTTAAAAAGAACGGCCACAGCTGCCTTTGACCTATCACTGAGCATCCCAGGTTTGGCCACATGTGAGAGCGCTCAACACCTTTCAGCACTGAGGATATCAAGTTTCCCATCTGAAATCGCTTACCTCATCAATCTCTAAGGGCTCAGCTTGGAAGTCATTTAAAATAACGAGAATGCTGGCACTTGTCCCAGTAATAATGGCATTGAATTTGGTGTTACTTTTCTACTTTAAGACATTTGTATATATCCACAGATCATTTAACTCTTATCTTTATACCAGCTTTAATGAAACTAATGGCTGCTGAAACAATGAGATTTCTATCCTAGTTTTTATTTAAATAAGTGTCTGTCCACTCCATTATGCGACATAAACACTTACACAGCATATTGCATCACAGTATTTCCCCAAAGTGTTTACCAGGATCACCGTATCCATCACTAAAAAGCAAGCACTTCTCAGTCAATAAACACTTCAGCTGACAATAAAGTCACAGGAGAGTCTGCAGAGGGAAAACTGAAAAGCAACAAATCCAATTTGTCTAAAACAAATTTAGGACCAGTACTGCTGGTAGATCCTCACAGGGTCTTGTATTTTACTTTCCATCTGTATCTATTGTAGCATTTTTCCTCCTAGCCCCATGTGAGAGGACTGACTCCTTATCAACTTACTGTGCGCCTCATCATCACTCCTGTAGGGTCCCATATTTTACAGGCTTTGACAAGATAATGAACCCTCAATAATGTGCTGCAGGCCATCACAAAAAGCAGATTTAAAGCGTTTCATTAACCCCTCAAAAGAGAAAACACCAGTTGTTGCAAAACACCTATTAAAACCTTAAAAGCTTCACCCTTATTTTCAGCATCTAGTTTAGGAACTAACATAAGCTTTTTCAATGTTACATTTTTCCTGATAAGAACAAGCCTAAATTGCACACTTGGAAATAATAAGCAACAGTACTATAAACCTGAAAAAACACTATCTTCCTTCAGTACACACCTTTTATTACTCTAAGCATGCACTTAAACTGCATGTCAAAAACTGGTAGACAGACTCAAAAGTCGCAGATCCAGTACTTCTATGCTGTGACAATGAGAGATTTCAGCTTCCTAGAACTGATGTCAGTCTATGCAGTAACACAGGCATTTCAGGATTGTCTGCTCACAGGTAAGATACCTCTGAGATGCACAGGATGTGAACACCACCAGGGACTCTGGAAGTCCATCTCACTATGAGGAGTCCAGGAACCATGGGCTGCTGCTGAATGCGACATCCTCCTCTCAAATTCAGTAGGGCTCAGTATGGCTTTAAAAACTACTGTATCTAGATGGGAATGGAAAGCCAACAGGCAGATATGGGTCAAATAATAATTCAACCAACAATGAAACTACAAGTATTAGATTTATCAGAAAGCTTGCTGAATGCTTTGTAAAGTTAAGTTTTTTAATTTTGATGTTGAGATCAGCATATGTGAATATCTGAAGAGGAACATTACTATTACAACAGAATAATTAAAATCTTGCAAAAATTAATCTAAAAGCCTCCTTGATTAAGGAAATGAGCCACTCAGTTATTTAAATAACCATTTTTAAGGCTGTTAAACGTTTAACACCTTTGCAAGGAATTTTCTTTGCATTTACTTTTAAGCGGTGGACAAAGTCTGCTTTGGAAACACATTGATAACGTTCCCATTGGTCTGTGCTGCATCTCTTATCTCAGAACATTTGGGGGTCTGTTACAAATGGCTTACAAAGCCAGAAAGAAAACAACAAAAGAAATCATTTCTAACAGTGCACATCATGTTATGAATTTGACATTACTCTTATCTATTAAAGCAGGGAATAGAATGACAATGTACTAGATTAATGATTAACTTTAAAAATACCTACTAATGACAAACACCCACACACCCAACTGGAGCCAGCCACGCCATTTAAACACCATATGAAAATGTTCAGGCATCCTGAGTGGTCAAACAAACATCTAAGAATTGATTTGAGGACAATTAAGAACAGCAAGAATGAATAAAATCATTACTTTCAGAATATTTGGGGAAATTCTATCATATTTTCACTCCCAGTAAATGATGAAAAGAGGAAAATAGTTGTGCGATGCCTAAAGCTTGCCTGTGGCTCATTATCCAATTAACTGATATCAGTAAGTTGGTTAAATCAAGCTAAATGACAGCTAGTTGCTCCACAAACATCAGAAGTATAGCAGAGTAAGAGACTTTGGATAATTAAATCTGCACAGAGGTCATGCCTTTTGAACTTTAGAAGCACATTAAAAGACATTTGTGTTCGTTTAAAAAAAAAAAAAAAGGATAATAAGTAATTCATATTTAGAATCTCATTCAAAAGATTACAGCTGCTGTAGCAGCAGCAGAGTATTTCACTGTAAGAGCAAATTAGCATTGTGTATAGACCCTCTTCTGTGAGGTGAATGAAATTGGAGCTTCCTATTATCTCATACTTGCCCCACACCTATCGCATCATTTTGGTTTGGGATTGCTTGAATGCTTATTTTGTTTGTTTTGGGTTCTTTGTTGTTGTATTTGTTGTGATTTTTTGTTTGTTTTTGCTTTGTGAGTTGTTTGTATTTTGGTTTGGTTCTTATTAGAAATTCAACACTAAGTAATGTAGGAAAAAAAAAAACCTCCCTTCTGTTTTGATATAATCTTTGATGTTGACTGAGTTTGCTCTTAGGAACAAAGAAATTCTCTAATTACATGCCTGAGCCATGCTGTAATGGAGAAAACATGCCCATGAGTTGTGCAAAAAATTCTTTTACATGAGTAGGGCACAGCTCTCCCTACAGCTGAGGTCTCACCCTTCTTATTAGTGGTGGCTTATTTTCAGTCTGCCAGCACAGTCACAGCAGCCCAGGTGGACCATACAAACAGGTGGGACCTTGCTATCCATCCCTCCATCTCTCCTTTTGGTCTGCTTTCCATTGCTTTACAGGCATGAACACAGATGCCCAAGACAGAGTTCTGTGTCAATTTGTGGCACTTGGTAGACCTGCTGATGGCTTTCATCAAGCTGATTTCAAATTGGCAGCCCAGAAGTCATAAGGTCTGAGCATTGTCACAAGACGAGGTGCATGGAGAATAACAGCATCTCACCAAAATTCAGTGATGCCAAGGCTGTCTTGAGAACAGAGAAAAGGATGAGAATGGCCTTACGAACATAAGAGGTGTAAATATGATCAAATTCATATTGACACACACATTAGGAAAAGAATGTAAACAAGTATTTAAACACAAAACAGGCCTTTCCTCTCTCCTGTCAAATCCTTTCAAACACTTCATGCACACTTCTTAAAAATATAGATATTCAATCATGGCAACAACAGTTTTCATTCTGTTTCCCAAAGCCACTCATTCACACAGGGTCCCAACTACCTACCCAAATTATTCCACACCAGTAGAAAAAAAAAGAAACAAGCCTTTGATTTTACATCCAAATGTCTGCTAGGAAAGTACTCAGCCCTGAAGACATTTTCTGACAATTAGTTCAGAGGCTTTGCACAATTTAATCAGAAGTTTTAAACTCTGATTGTGCAATTAAACACACTATACTCCTGCAGTTGTAATTTATCACACTGCTTCCATGTCAAGTAATCTGACCAACAAAACAGCCTGGTGCCTAGGAGTGGAGAAACGAAAAGGATAATGTTAGATAGACCTGCTTTCCTGAAGAACATTCTACAAGGCTAAAAATACCCCTGGGACTTGTTCTGATATCTTGTAATTACGCAAACACATCCTGATTTATGGTGCATGTCTCCCAGCTCAAGAAAGTATGCACTCTGCCTCATATCTTGCCCTATTTATAAGTAAAGCACTTGATTCTGTAATGTCATAAAAGAGGACAGGCTCATTGCACATGTTACTATCAACTTCATATGAACGTGGGGCATAATCTAATGATGCTTTTCATCTAAAGATAAATATGCAGAATTTAGCTTTAAACTTGTCAGCATATCATTGCAACTGTTGCCTTTGTAAAACATGGCTGCGATGCTGAAGACTGGTGAAGAGTGTGAGGAGTGGAGGCAGCCAGTAAAAGGACAAATAGTTATCACCTGTGTATCAAGAAACACAGCTTCTTCAGGCAAAGTCTGAGAATTCATCTCTCTTCTCCACACACCCCCATCTCCACATCACCTTCTCTCCTGCCAGGCAGCAATGAACAGAGCAAACAATCTTCACTGAATGAAGACTGACAAAGTGGTTCATAGCAAAATAGATAACTATTTCAGTTGTGAGTATTATCAAAAATGTTTTTACCAACAGTTACACAGTTTCAAAAGAGAGAAGCATGGCCTGGCTTAGGCTGAGAGGTCCTTTCTGCATTCCCCCAAGCTTGCTCTGCAGTCCTCTCATGGTTTAAATCTTCTCTACACAAGGAGATAGAAAGCAAAATAGGGATCAAACTCATAAACAGTGCTCTGATATTTGAGGCATTAATGCTTTCCAAGGAAATGTTGAGACCTTGTAAGAAATGATTTAAAACTATTAGTCATTATTTGAATCCCTCATTTTCTGAACATTGAGGTTTTTTGTTTGTTTTTAATTTTCAGCCAGGTCCCAGACCCATTTTACATAGTAACACTTTTCCTCTTTCATGTCGGTATATAAATTGAGATGTGACTTATGTAACTATTCTTTCACCTTTCACACACTTGCACAAAAAGCTGATGGAAAAGCAGCAAACCACTTGCCATCTTAGTTCAGCAAAGTCCATGTAGGTAGATACACAGGCAACTATATTCATAACAAGATACCACTCCACCCCATCCCCCCAAAAAAAAAGAAGTGTTAATTGTGTTTATTAAAGGTTTTAGGTATGAATTTTTTGAGTTTGGGCTTTGTCTGTTTCATACTTTGTTTTGTTGGTTGAGGGTGCTTTTTTTTTTTTTTTTTAGTGAATTTTTAGGGAATTTTAGTGTTGTTGGTTTTTTTGGGGGTGGTGGGGAGGAACAATTTAATTCAATTTGTATACTCTTCATATTTTAAGCATTTCTAAGAGAACAAGAATTGGAGTCTTAGCATCTACATCTTTCTTCAAATACAATGCAACATCTTAATGACAATCAATACCTTACTCCCTCTATAAGTGAGCTCCCTGATTATTCGTAATCTTGATGAATGGCAAACTGAACACCAGGTTGGCTGAAGGACATTGCCTCTACTGCCAGTGTTTTGCTGAACTGGATGCAGAAAAGCAGGAGTGGGGATGCTTGTTTCTAATTATCTGACTTTTACTGGACCATAAAGTTTCCATCAGCAATTTGTTGACACAAATTTATAACTCAGGAAGGAAATAAATTAAAAATAATAATGAGGGGGAAAGCTGGGGGGGTCAATATTCATAAAAGCAGATAAAACAATTAAATTTTTTTGTTTCACTGCAATTTTCTTAGAGGATTACCATCAGGAGAAATGAAGAAAAATTCTTGAACTATGTGCTTGCACAGTAGGCAGCTTCAGCATCTCTTCGCCTCCAAGGTTTTTAATACTCAGTACTCGCTATTCATAATGGTCATTATTTGGCATCAAGCAACAGAAGTAAGCAAACTGTCACAGTCACTTGCTTTTCTCTCCTTCACACAACAAACACCTTGCAGCCCCTCACAGAAAGCAGTACCAGGAGGGCACAACACAGACCTGAATACTCAGGGATGCATTTGATATATCCTCCCTGTGCAAATGCCATAACACGCAGGGATGGTGGACTGCTGCTTTCCTAGCCTTCATGGGACATTTGCTTTGGGGGTGTGCAGTAGATATGTTTCTGGCCATTGCACAGGAGGTAATGTTTAAAAACTTTTCTCATTGTTATGTTTTCTGGAAGCATTTCATGCGATGAGAAGCATCATACTTTGGTGTAAGCATAATATTAACTAAAAAGACAGTTTTCAACAGTAAGGCAAAGTCTTCTTGAGCTAACCCAGGCATCCCTACATGACATGGCACTGGGCCACACAGTCAAGCCAATCCTAGATACCTTCTAAGAAGCAAGCAAGAGTAGCCTCAGGGCAGCTCACCTTTCCTAAGCAGCAGCAGCATGTGCTTAGTCTGACATCCTGCAGCTTCACAGTGGCCATGCTGAGCCATAACCATGTGTGTTCACATGCCATCTGCCCCGAGGAAAGAGAGTAGAGAGAAAAGTGCCTTTGAGCTCGACACTTAACAGTCTTAACCAATACAGCTTTTACCTTAAAAGCAAAATTCCACCAATGCAGCATTTACCTTAAAAGAACAATTCCATCAAGAGACCATCCAAGGACTCTCCCAAAACTTTCTCCTGCCCAAACACTTGCTCCAGATCCTACAGGTGAGCAGCTGCTGCCAAGAGGAAATATAAGGCTGAAGTCTGGCCATTGGTTCTACACCTTCACAAGCCCTGTGAATCAAGGGAAGCATTTTGATCCTTGTCTCTGGGAGAGAGCAGCTCCGCAACATGATAGGGATCCTCTGAATTTTCATTTGTTGACAAGGGTTGTTTAACATACCATTTAGATCAGATGAGGTTTGATACTGCTTCTGCTAAAAGCATTTCTGTTTAATTATTTTTATTTATTCTTTCTTTAAATTGAAAGCATTCAGTCTCACTGATGAAAGCTGCCCGTCAGAAATTATTGTTCATGCAGATGATTTAGGATCCACTATTTGCATACCTGAAAACCTACCTACAGAAATAGCGAAAGTCATATTAAGCAACATGAAGGTCTTATAGAGTTAGTAACTTACAAATAAGTGAAGGAAGCTTCTGTAGCAAATTGAAGAGAAAAAATAAGCTATCACTTAGTTCAAAGCTATCATTTCCCCAGGGATATTTTATAGACAGTCAAAATAACAGAAGCCCAATTCAGAAAAACAGGAATGGGATGGCATTGCTGCTTTCTAGCCTATGGGAGCCACAGGGATACTTAACATTGCAAAGAACTGGGGCCTAACAAGGAAGCCAACGGACAAAAGAGAGGAGGATGGACATAAGAGAGTCATTTATAATCTCAACAACTGGAAACTGTCAGAAGTCTTCCATTTTTAGCTTGCAAGATATAGCACATATTTAGCATCTGAAAAGTCTGAATTTTGCAGTAAGCACCAGACTCGAAACTTAATGTGCAGAGCATATAGTCTCTTTGTAACACATTCAATGACATAGCACTTGATTGAATAAGAAGAGCCATTTAGACTTTACACACTGAGCAATGGATCATCTACAAAATGTCAGAGTATAGAAAAGCAAAAGAACACGCTACAAAAGAATATCCAGTCCTTCAGATAAGGCTTAAAAGTAGTATATAATATATCCAGAATTAATAACATATTAATAGCTGTGCAAACTCATACCATCCCCATTTCAATAGTTTGAGCCAAATAGGGAATGCATCTGACTTTATCTTTCCGTAATTCTACATTTTAGCAGTTACATTGAATCAGGTCAAGCAGAACCCAAGACACTTTATTTCAACCTTATTTCAATGGTTAGAGCTGCAATTTGAATAGGAAGCGAGTAGTACTATTCTCCATATTTTAAACTATTTTAATAGTTTAAATAAATGAAAGTTATTGAAACCAGTTCCAAGAAATGAACTTGAATCATGCAGAAATGGGCTGCTTCAATAAGGAATAAGATCAGCAGCAGAGAAGCATATTACAATAAAAAGTAAGAATATGCCAAATCAGAGCAGATTCAAAACTCCAGTACATTTCAGGCAGTTCTCCAGTAATATGTGTTTCCACTCAGAATATACGTGTTACACACAAAAGAGAATATGAAATATTAATCTACACAATAATTCAGGTTTGTAAGAACAGAAAACTAACAAGAATTAGTCCAGTACTTCACAGCAAGCACGTGGCCAGAACTATATGAGGCAGGACGCAAACGTACCAGGCAGGCGTTGGAACAGGTGAGGGCTCCTGCCTCCCCCTCTCTACTATAACATGAAACATCACCACTGCAGGAAAAACACCTTTGAGAAATTCTAGCACCAGAGATTATGTGTTGGTGCTACAAAGCATGATGTTTCTAAGAGCACTCTCTCACTGTGTTTCTTTTTATAGACACGGACCCATGAAGGAAAGACCTTGCTGACTGCAGCAGTTTTCTCTGCTGCAATGTGCTATTGGCATAGAGCTGACAAATTTCTATTAAATAATAGAACGTTTAAGTTATCTTCACTTAATCATAGAATCATAGAATCATAGAATTACTCAGGTTGGAAAAGACCTTGAAGATCATCAAGTCCAACCGCAGCCTAACCAGTAGCCTATCTCTTAAAAAACAACCACAAAACAATACCACAACAACAAACCTCTTCTAAGTCATATCCCTGAGTACCACATCCAAGCGGCTCTTAAACACATCCAGGGATGGCGATTCAACCACCTCCTTGGGGAGCCCATTCCAGTACCTAACCACCCTTTCTGTAAAGAAGTTCTTTCTAATATCCAACCTAAACTTGCCCTGGCGCAACTTGAGGCCATTTCCCCTCGTCCTGTCACAAGTCAGTAGTGAGAATAGACCTGCCCCACTCTCACTGTAAGAACCTTTCAGGTACTGGAAGACAGCAATAAGGTCTCCCCTCAGCCTCCTCTTCCTCAGACTAAACAGCCCCAGCTTCCTTAGTCTCTCCTCATAGGGCTGATTCTCCAAGCCCTTCACGAGCCTCGTTGCCCTTCTCTGGACCTGCTCCAGTACCTCCATGTCCTTCTTGTGCTGAGGTGCCCAAAACTGGACACAGTACTCGAGGTGAGGCCTCACCAATGCTGAGTACAGGGGCAGGATGACTTCCTTAGTCCTGCTCACCACACCATTCCTGATACAAGCCAGGATGCCATTGGCCTTCTTGGCCACCTGGGCACACTGCTGGCTCATATTCAGCCGACTGTCCATCAGCACACCAAGGTCCCTTTCCGTCTGGGAGCTTTCCAGCCACACCTCCCCAAGCCTGTAGGATTGCCTGGGGTTGTAAGCACAAACCCATACACATACTCTACTCTCAATGAAGAAGTGAATAAGAAAATAAAACCATACATAACGTCACCTTTTTTTAGCTGCAACAAAAGCAACTAAGTAGTCATAGTTGTTGCCTAGTGCTCCCAGTCTGACAAGCTAACTGAGCCTTAGAGGGGGAGAAATGGAAACAGCTGAGTAAACCAAGTGCTGTTCTGCCATGCTAATGTGCCCCCGCTAAGAGCCAGTGCAAGGACATCCAGCATCTCTGACCTGTGCCCACAGCCAGTATCACACAGCAGAGGCTTGCTACAAAACTACTGAAGATCACATGCCCATTGTAAGCAACAGCCACACATCCAGCCTATCTAGGCACTAGGTACCCATATTTCAAGCCGTAACCTTAAACCTCAAAACACTCATCAACCAGCTCTGAAGATGCTAAAATTTTCCTTATTAAAGTTGGATAGACCCTAAAATTTCCACATGCAGCCCAATGCCAACAAATACTTCATCTACAGAGGTCTGAGAAATTCACATTTTTGCAAGGCCTAAGCCTCATTAGGATTTTCTCCTCCTGCACCTTGCTTAAGAAGGCTGGCCTCACAGGTGTGTACAAAATACATTTTTACCCAGACAGGTTCCACATAAAAAGGCAGCAATAAAGATTCTCTTAATTGTTACACCATCACTGTAGCAGGGGCAGTATATCTTGTACTCCAAGCAGCTTGTCTCAGCTACTACATGCAGAAAAAGGGCACCTTTTTTAGCAACATGGAATGAATCTGGCAGGTGGGCCAAGAACCCGAAAACAGGACTTGATTGTTGTGATTGTTCACATTTTGGCTGCAAAGTCCCCTTATAAATCCGTGTCTAACTTGACTGGCAGCTCATTTAGTGTCTGGAGTAAAGAAAAGGGGAACAATTACACTATCTCAAATCATCATTATTGTTTCAATGATTGCATTAGCATTCTCCAAGCATAAATGTTCCACAAAACATTTGAGGCAGACATCTAATGATGGATTTTCCCAACAGAGAAAGCAATTCCTCTAAGCAATAAAACAGTCTGTGAGAAATCCTGCAGTCATAAATCTAGTATTTCTCATTACAAAATTTACATCAGCCACAAAGTGATTACTTCTAAAATTACAGACCCTTGTGGGCAGCAGTATTAGTGGGTTACCAATTGCCATCTCATGACTCATGAGAAAAGCAGTCAAAGTTGTAATAGTCTTGTAAAAAACAAAATATCAAAAGAATTAATTGTCTTACTATGGACAAAGTTTAGGGCATCCACAGAACAGACATCTAGCTTTTGATGCACAAAGACCAGCAGTAAGTCCCCACAAAAACCTCATAGAAGTTACAGAGGAAGGTCTGAGCAGCGCAGCCATCACAGCTTCCCAACATAACCCTACAAAATCAGCCCTGCAGCCAGCCCTGCATGCATCCAACATTTCCCAACCAGGACCAAGGAGCCTGTAAGTTGGAAAGAGGGAAACGATAAAGAATAGTGGACACATCCTCAGCCTCCTACTCCTACAGAAGTGAGCTGTAGTCTGTTGCCCAGCAAAGGGCTGCAGCTAACCCAATCTGCCAACATTTACTAAACGTAACCAGAAAGAAATTAAACTGTTTAACTCATCTGGATTCACTCTTCACATACATTAAGAAGCTTCTTTTGTTTAATTACAGAGAAGGCAGAAGAGCAAGTGGATGCCAACATTGCTGTGATTAGAAAATGATCCACCAGTTACCAAACCCATGAACACAACCACACAACCCTGCCAGCGCAGAGAACATGAGCAGGCTTTGGTTCCTTTGCTGACTTAAAATTTAAGTAATACAGAAAGTAAACTTCAAAAAGCAATGGCTTCTTTAGAGGCTTCAGTTTCATTTCTCTCCAGATGTGAACTTTCATGTAGAAACAGGCAGGGACTGAATGTAGGCACTACCCCACAAAGACAAATCATGACTGTTGGATCAAACTGAGGGAACACCAGCTACCAGCACAGCACAAACCACTTAGATCCAAACCAAGTAACACAGTTGGTTCACCAGCATCCCAAGTAACCAGGCTGTGGAACTGGCACATCCCCATACCTGCACTGCTTGGATCTTTTCTAGGCTTCATCAGAGGCCAAACAGGGACAGGTAAGCCCCTGCTCACCACAATCTTATGAATTTATGAGTACTTTCTTCTTACTGCAATTCTGATCACTGGCTATTTTATTGCTTGCTCTGCACAGCATGGTGCAAAATGTATTACAAGCAAGGTAACAGAAAAAAAAAAAAAAAACAAAAACAAAAACAAAAACAAAAAACACTGTAAATACATGTTTGCAAAACAAATAAAATTTTATTGCATACAAAAATATACTAAAAATGCGTTCTCACAATTTATTACCTCATCTTTGCCATACTCACTGAACTTCCTTTTAACTGTTCTGGGAGTATCCTGGTCACACATTCCATGTTTATGAGAAAACTATTTTCCAACTACGTCTGTTCTTTACCATGGAATGAAAAATATTCAATCTGTTTATGCTTTCTACCCTAATAATACATTTGAAATTTATAGGGCTGTAAAATGATATTCCAGCATGGCATTAGCTATTTCAATCTTTGATCTATTGGCGCCATTTGAGTGGGTGATTATCGTTTACCAGCTCAGAATACTGGCCTAGTAAAAACCACCTCACTGCTTCCATAACAAATATTTACCCTCTAGCTGGAAAATGTATTTTCTATGAGAACATTTTCTATTTTAATAGACGTTCACATGCTATGCTGCTCTTGTATATCCAGATCTACATTCTCTACAATATACAATCTCTTCATTTCACAATTTAGTACAAAAAAAAACCCAGCATTTAGAGGAAAAGAGCTCAGAGGACCTTTACTTTGAGAAAGATAAAAATTGGTGTGCATATTACGCACAAGTCAGATAGTCAGACTCGCATCTCAAGAATGAGAACCATCAGCAGACATTCAAAGGTGGGACTGAACTCTGCTAATGAGCACAAAGTGAGACACAAGTCCCCCCACTCCTCCTGCTGAGAGGGATGTGATCTTTGTGGTCTGTAATTTCCAGGATATTTTATTCTGATACTCTCTAACTCTGTGTTATTTTTTCCTGTCATCTGCTTACTATTGCCACTATAGAAAAATACTTCATTACAAGCCAAAATCGGAAGCCATATTTCTTCACATGGTGCATGTATCCTCGCCAATAGCTGAACCCCTTTCCTAGCACCAGTAATCCACTGGGACATCAGACCCAGGATTAAGATCAGCCATCTCTGCACTAAAGTCTACTTTTAGCCTCTAAAAACAACAACAACAACAACAAAACTGTTTCAAGTTGAAAAATGAGTTTTGATATGAAAGTTAAAACATTTCATCTTAAAACTGTCAAGATGGAAACTTTAATTTCCTGGATTTTTTATTAAAATCTCAAAACTTTTCAGCGTTTTTCAAAGTCTCCCCAACATTACCTTCTTAAACAGGGAAAGAATAAATGTGAAACAAACCTGTTTCGGCTCTTGAATGTTCCCAGTCTATCCCCATTGTGACAAAACTGCAGTTTTCTCCCCAGCATATTTGCTAGTTAGCAAACAATGTCTTCCCTCTTTACTGGGAACATGCTTGCAAACACTTGGCCAGTCTTCCACTCATTACTCCAAACTTTTCAAAATTCCTCTTTGAACATTTTCACTACAATTTCAAGCAAAGAATTGGAATTGATATTAAACAATTTGAATTAATTAGGGTGATTAATTATGCTAATTAGATTTTTCCTATCCTATTTTTCCAGAGAACAAAAATCTAGCTTCAGACAATAAATTCCTAGAAATAGAGGCTGAACTCCTGCCAACAACATCTGGCCCAGTGTGCGACTGGTCACTTTGCTCTCATGAGATTAAGTTGTGAAATTAATCTCTTACATCTGATTAAATCACATCATTCAACTGGGAGAATTCCTGCCACATTGCCAGAGCACAGATCCTGTACCTACCATGTCTTCCAGCAGCAGGAACTTTCTGCAGGGTTCTGACCTTACCTTGCAGAATGTAATTTACACTGACACACAATTTAAACACATACTTTACCCATATTTTTCTAATTCTGCAAACACCTTTATTTACACTCAGGTATTTTTGCGTATATAAGAACAGAAGCAACAAAACAGATATTGCTGCAATTTTTTCCCCAAGAATGATGCATGATAATTTGCAGGGAGATCTCCAGGGGGGCTTTAGGAATGTGTGCTCAAGTATGTGAAACAGAACTTCCGTAGACAGCCTGGTAAAAGTATGTATGGAAGTGAATATGCTTGAAGTGTTCCTTTTCTTACAACTCCAAGTAGCTTAGCAACAAAACACTCCAAAAGAAATTTATGATACAAAGTGACTTGGTGCTAGATGCAACAGCAGATTAAATTCAAAAGAAGAAAAATGTGAAGTGATACTCACAGGGTAGTAGGAAGTGGGAGCACAGAAATAACTTTCCATAGAAAACAGTTGTGTCTAAGCCAACCATCACCAATCAAGACTGAGACTTTGGGGTTATAAAGTATAACACTGCCAGTATTTCAGGACTATTGCAAAATTTCAGAAGTGTTCAAAAAGCAATGATGAAAGTTATTAGCAAAGGACTCAGAGAACAGAATGTTGTATAATGCATTGCTATGAAAATATAATACTGACACTCAAATACTTCTGGGCAAGTTCCCCCTGCACTTCAGCTAGAAGTGGTAAGAAAGCAGGAAAAAAGAAAAAAAAAAAAAAGTGAAACAAATTCTTTCTGAAGATGATGAGCTAGATCATGGTGCACAGCCTGAGCAAAAGTGATGGAGGTTGTGATGGACACATACACAACAATGAGTGATAGAAACATCAATGGAGAACTCACCACTCACCATTTTCTTCCAACACAAGCATCAGGGTCAAAAGAGAAACTGGTAATATCAAAAGGGATGTTGGTTCATCAATTGAAAAATCAATCTGAGGAACCGACTGCTACAGAAACTAAGTGATAAATATTTATGTAAGCCAAGAAGAGTCAGAGTAAGAAAATTTATCAAAAACTATCACATGTAAAAATGCTCTTTCAGACTGAGGCAGCCCTAACCAACAAATCATGAGGTGTAGGGGACAGCAGGTACCAGGGAAGTACTAGGGAAGTAACCCTAAACTGCTCCTTGCTGTTTCTTACATATCACCCATTTCCAGAGGGTCAATACAAGACCAAATAGATTTTATTATTGCAGCACTTGGGGCATTGTAATATATACAGTTCTAAGTCATAGGGGGAAAAAAAATAATAATAAAAAAAAAAAAGTTTAAAAAAACCTCCATCCTCAACACTTATCCTATTTACAAAAATAAAGAACAGCTTTCACTGCTGCCAAGCTACTGCTATGGCTTGAAGAAGTTCATCTTACTTAGGGGAAAGGGAAGGCAAAAGGAAACACAAAGGGCAGAAAAGACTAAGTCAGGATTGGAGCTGGAAGTTTGGCAGAGTTGCTCTCACATTGCTCAGTGCTCTTAAGCTTGGATGAGGCTGTCTCAAATCATAACAGCATGGTGCAGCACCACACTTGGTGAGTGTCTGCACAGAAATATGATGTTTAGAAGTTGTTCTTCAAAGGTGCCTTTCAAGCAAGGTTTTGCACAGCTAATTTTGACAGTAACATTCACAAGTGGAACTCTAGAAATTGCCTGGCTTTTTCCTGAAAGGGAGAGAATACAAAAATGGATAGTTTGTGAATTGTGTTTATAATACCTACAGCATTACTGGGAAGTGTTTTGTTCTTTTCTAGGATTGTTTTTTTCTTACCTTGTGGTGCTGTATTTTTGGGTCTGGAGTTTTTATCCTTTGAGGGCTTTTTAACTTGAATCTTTTTAAAATGCTTTTTGAGACTCTTGAATATTAAAAATGAGATACAAACATGGACTTATTTGGTCTGACAATGAAAGTTTCAGGATATGTATGCTAAAGAGTGCGACAAAGAGCTACACTAGTTAGAAAAAACTTTTATTCTTCAAAAGTAAGACTTCTCTTACAAAGTTTTCATAGTTAGAAATCTTGAGCTGACATGGAGTAGCTGGTTGAATTTCACTGCTAGTAAAGTACATGTCGTTGTGTCATGTCCTAAACAGGAAACTGCAGCATCCTTTTTAAATTCTTAGCACTGCTGGCAATTCCAACAAGTACTTTAGTATTGGTTTTGGTCTTATCTGTTTCTAACAGGCAGCCTCATGCCATGAAAATTTGACCTGAAAGAAAAATTCAGCCCCAAGTATCTAATGTCAATTGTGCAGAAAATAGAAGATGACAGCAAAGTCACTTCTGCATGCCGAATTAGATCTCTTTCCAACATCTTCTAATGTCATTATTAGCACTCAAATACACTGTGTCAAAATGTGTCTGTATAAGAAGATGGACCAGACAACATCAAATTTATCTCTTAGTCAATATGACAAGCCAGCTTTGATTCAGACTTTTGAATAAAGAGAAACTCTTAAGAAAAAGGATCTGTTCCACCATAAAGGTTTGTTTATGAGCACAGATATTATAATGGAAGCATATCAAAAACAAAATGAATCATGCAACATCACTGAATTGCTGGAACTAATAGAGCAATGCAAGCTGTTAAAACATCAGTTTGAGTCTTAGTGCCTATACTCCAAACAGGGTGCAATGTGAAGAGTTTCAACAGCAAGATCACCTGCAGGAAGTCTTCTCTTTGCTTTGGAGCTAGCACTAATAAGAAAAACTAACTTTAGATCCACAGTTACGTGGTTGTATTAAGTGTATCATATGGGTTTAGAACAATATTCAAAAATGGCAAAATAACATACTTGAATATTTGTTTACAGTTTCATTATTTTCTGACAAAATGTATCCAAATAAGTGAATAAACAGATGTAAAGACATTTAACTATTGTCAGAAATTAGTCCTCAGAAAGTCAGCAGTGTCTACTTCCGTGATGCTAAAGAAGAGTATCTCATCTAGACACTGTTCATGCCTAAATAAATTGCAAAAACTACATTAGTCATTAAAGCTCTACTTCCTGTATCCACGTGACAAAGTTCATAAGATTAATAGGAGAAATGAAATAAGCTACAATGAAAAAAAGATTTGAATTCTCATACACACAGGTCTATTAACTAATATAAAAAAAAGAAAAAGGCTATTTCACTTCACTAATAAATGGATATCAATAAACTCCTAAGCAGTAAGAATCTTTATCTTTTTATGCCCTCTTTATATCCATTCCATTCAAGTAAAGGCATGGAAATTATTATTGGCTAAAAACAATTTCATCCCATCTCATTAAAACTAGATGTCTACCAAAAAAAACCCACTTATGAATGATTAAATATTTCAGGTTTTGTTCTTACTGAGTGCATGAGGCCATTTACATCAATAATTCACAATGGAAGGGGTCATGCTTTGCCTTCTGTCCTGGGCTCAGAGACTGGTAAGTAATGCATTGTTTGTCCTGAAAATGACTGGGGAGGGGGCATGGGGGAGGTAACTTAACTCTTCTGCCTGTTCACAGGATTATCTTACATGACAGAAAGTTCTTGCAAATCTTAAAACCCTCATTTTTTAATTTCTTGTAACACAGGAAGTTACCTATAATGAGACACTTTACTTTGGTATGAGTACTCCTTAACAGAGATGTAAACTATTTCTTTTATGTGTACACAAAGTCTATGTATAACATCCACCAAGTTCTGTCCACCACGGTTAAGATGTAGTGAAAGACTAAGGAGCCAATGATAAACAGGAGAAGAGACATACAGAGACGTTATCTCATATTCTTTCCTTCTATTTCTTTCCTTAATTGCCTACTTGTAAACAATATGCGCTTAAACGTTTTCTTCCAATGCATAAAGTTCTGTTTATGCACTTCCTTGAAAAGAGCTAATCCTTTGATTTACAGGAAGCTATGTGGAAGGGGAACCAAAGTTCAGGTCATCTGCACCCTCATCCCTCTAGAACTGGCAAAATTTATAATATCATCAGACGAAAACAAACTCAGCCAAGGCTGTCAAACCTACCAAAGATTATCGTCTTGAGCATAATTCAGACTGGAGAAAACACACACAGGGAAGACACGAGCATAAGGACAAACACGGGCTACATTTACTACTGCTTAGCAGTAGGCTTTTCAAGATAATCAATTAACCCTGGGTTGAGATGAAAAAAAATAAGTAAAAATAAAAAACACCAAGGTGGAAGTAGTTTTGATCTGCATCTTCATCTCTTGATACATCTTACACAACGTGAGATGGTAGAATGATATTACTCCAACAAATACAGAAAAGTTCAAAGATTTTCAAAATAAATTGGAAGATGGGAGTACAGGCAAGGTCACCACTATAGTGAAAAATGAATGCAACAAACAGGCATAGATTTTAAAGCTGCTCTTTCCAGAGGCTGAGCAGGGACCAGGTACTATTCACGACTATAATGACACGAGATTGTTGCTCAAATGGAAGCAATAAATGGCTTCTTGAAGGGCATTTTGCATCTGGGGACGAGAAACAGCAGAAATTACTAAACTGATGTGTAGGTCAGAATGTTTCTTGTAAATTCCTGTACATCTCCTGGGATTGACAAGAACCCGAGTCAGCAACTGCCTTCCAGTTCAGAGTAGAGCTAGTGTTTGGATTGAGCCAGTTTGGTCTCTTTCCAGAGGGTGGAAGACATTTTTCTACCAAATGGACAAGTATGGAGAAAATCATGATGCAAAAAAATACAGGGATAGCATAGCAGGAGCTATCCAGTGAAAGTCATTGTTCAGTAGAGTCCCTGCTCATGAAGAACCAAAACTGCAGATACCAGAGAAAACTTTGTGAGATAATTCTCCAACACACTAATAAAGAAACAGCCTAAATAATCTGTATTCATACCTTTCTTTCTCCTGTATACTATTCAATATAATACAAGAACTGGGAAAAACTAAGTTTGAACTACAGGATTTAAAGCTTATTAATAATTTCCTAAAAGGACATATAGTTGTCAGAGGCAGAAAATTAACCCTAGAAATTAAGAGTATACATTCTTTGACTCTGATAATAAATTCTCAAGTGATGAATTAGTTTAAACAGCCACTGTTATTTGCCTCCCAGTAAATGGCACTAACAGTAGGAACAGCAAGGGAAAACTGAAAGTAAAGGATCAAAGAATAAGATTGGTGAAAAAACAAAAGGAATTGTCAGTTCATATTTACAAGAGTATTGTATGAGAAGTTGCAACCAAGCAGAATGTAGCAAAGGATTATCTCATAAACAATACAGAGGACACTGGTTTTTGTTTTGTTTTTTTAATTCAAACTTGAACTTCATTTTAGGAAAGCCAAGATTTTGACTTCTACTTCATGATAGGAAGACCTCATGCAAGAGAATATGTTACATTATGACCACCAACCATGAAAGAACTGGCTCAACAGTTATCCTCACCATTTCAGAATCAGTTGAATGTAGCAGACCCAGGCTGAAAGAACAAATCTACTATCATCTTGACTGACGCCCATATGAACAGCCAATAAAGATTACAGACTTACTATTGGGGTCTGCCTGAGGGTTTTAGAGATACTCACAACAATTAAAAATAAAAAAATAAAAATAATTAAAAAAAAAGATTCTGTGTTAAACTTACAATTAGTGAATATAAACTTTCCTTTACCACCAAATCATTTTGGGACCCACACGTGATGTTAAAAACAAAGCTGAATCACTGCCTAGGGGAGGAAGGGGTAGAAAATTACTTCAACAAAGCAAGAAATTAATGAAAAACACTCTTTTGATAATAAACTTCTATATTTGCGGTCAATATTTAATGCTATTTTCATAGCAATATTTCTGCAATTAAGTTTATGCGCCCTGTGCCCTATAATCCCAATGAAACAACACAAATAGCTACTTTCATTTGCAACAGTTTGATTTCTGAAACAAAATTAACTACAGCTTTTTTGTTGTTGTTGTTTTTATTTATTTATTTTAGGACATACTGGTTCTTGAGAAATCTTTCAAGTGAAAAGCAGCACAAAGTGCACTTCTCTCTATCTTTCAGTTACAACAGTACGAAGTTTACTTAGTTTTCCTGGTTTTCAGCTGATTAACATGCATATTTGTGATGAAATAAACAAATCTTTCTGACCTCATCCTGATCTTCAAAAAACCTCAAAAGGAGATGATAACAGCATTGTTGTGTTTGCAATTAAGATCCTCTGCAGACCTCCTTGGTAGAGACAGGTTCTGCCACTGATGGCAAGGCAACATCCATCTTCACCAACAAAGCTCAACGCAGAAAATTCCAAAAAGCTTGTCTACCCCAACCTTTTCCACAGGCACCCTAGTTACACTGCTGTCATCAAGCAGTCCCATGGATTTCCTGAGCTTGAAATATGATATACTTCAGAACATTTTCCTAACAGCTTGAGCATCCCTTGTAAAGCACTTTCTTAATTCCTTATGCAATTTTTTCAGCTCCTCTTTGGTCTCCACCTGCCAGACTTTCAAGACTTTCATCTTCTACTTAATCAGGTCAGCTTCCCCTTCTCCAGTTGCCAGCCATTTTGCTACAGTATCTTCCCCACAAGATCTTCTTCTGAGCAGTGGAGACTTCTCAGGGTAATTTCAATTTTTCTTTGTTATATTTGGAAGATTCTAATAACCTTAAAACAACAACGATAATCTTGGGGCAGTACTTTATTGCTTATTTTGACCAATTCCCTCACTGTTCTGCAGACCACATACTTGAACCTGAAAGATCACATTCAGTACAGCACCTTCCCATCTCTGAGGCTAGAGCATCAGGTGTACTGGGAAGAAGCCACTTTGCACATCCAGATGTGATCTCTCTACCTCCCATCCTAAGGAGACACCAGTCCAGCCTCCATTGAAGCCTCCCACTGCTGCTGCCTATCCTGAATTCATAGGTTTTCTCAACTTCCATTTCACATTTCCTGAGTACTATTACAGCTCTGAGCAGGAGGCTGATAACACAGCCCTACAGGGTTTCTGTCTATAGGGTTTCACAATTCTCTTTTCCCATAATACTTCTATGCTGTTATACTTTAGAAAATACTTTGTGTATGGCACCCCTCCCTTGAATGCCTTCCTCAGCTCCCCTATAAAGCTGATCAGCAGCCCAGCACACTAATTATCATCCCTCCATTAAGCCTGTTCCTTTGAAGTTTCACACCAAAAAAAAATCTCATCTGGTATTTCAGGCCTTAATGCAGAAGATGAGGAACTTAAATTTTGCCCATCTCTTCATGCTCTACATTAAAATACATTACAGTTGCCTCTGATAGGACACTCCTAATTTTTTTTCCACTGCCTTCTTCCTCCCCCTTGCAGCCATTTTCAGAAGTACATCAAACATTTCCACTGCAGCTCCTGGCTTTGCTGTCCCTGAGGTTGCTACTGCTGCAGATGCATCTCACTGCAAGATGACACTATGACATGAAGACAGTCACACCTGAGAGGCCAGTTTGCTCTCCTCCGATAGCTGCTTTCTTCCCCAAGATCTGCATTCTCAGCTGCACATCATCTGCCAGAGAGGAGATGGGACCTCTTTGCACACTCTCTGCAGGCTTCATCAGGCTTCACCCTGAAAAGATTCCTGCTGCCTACTTCACAGCAAATTGGAAGACACTCACAAAGCTCAACAGACCTATCTCACTTACTGGGGAATATAGGAGATTAAAATATATGGCCCAGAAGAGCAAAGAAAGAAAACACAATTGTCAAGGTCAGACTATCTGAAACCAGACTCAATTACAATATTTGGATTCATCACTTCTTCAGTGCAACCTTATCTTTATTCTATCTCCTTACCAAACAACTGCCAACTGTCAAATTAGGCACTTCTTGCTGCGACCAGAATATTATGGCTGCAAGAAAGCATTTAACCTATCATGGGTACATCTGCAAAGTAACACTTAGGCCAAAAAAAAACAAAAACAAAAAAACAAAACAAAACAAAAAAAAGTGTGAGATTATTATTTAATTTCATCTGACTGGGGTGATGGCCTTCACCTCCATACTATGTTATTATTGCTGCCATAGGAAGACATTTAGCTTCTAACTGCATTTGAGACATCCGTAAGTGACTCATTATTGCTTTTTGTTTCTTACAAAAGATTGGCTTTTGGCTCAGATGAAGAACAAAAACACCGAAACACCAAGGCACCAGAACCACACTGCTCTGACTGCTGATACAACTGTAGAACAAGCTGGCTGCTTTTTTCATCTGAGGGTAGTTCAAACAGAGAAAATCTTGATGCTTCCCTACAGCTACACATCTTTCACCCAGAGACAGAGGATAATTTGTATGTTGTCTGAACATTCGATCACTTTTTAATCTATCATAGCATTCCAGGTATCAACTAGCTTATAAGAGATGTCACAGGTGCAAGCCAGGTGCTGCAATGTATCAAGTGGAAAAACAAAGGTTTTAGCAAGTAGCAATTTTGTTTCAGTGGTAGATATTTGCCTATCAGTTTGGTTTATCTTATTACTAATTGAACTTTGCTTGAAAGAAAGACACCTGAACAACTTTAAAACAAGTTTTCTGTATGACGTAATTGATAATCATCATTTTTCTAAGACAGACAAATTGCCTTTTTCTCGGCTGTCTTTTATAAAATTACAATCCAAGTAATCAAATCCTTTCTAAATAGCTTTCTCGTATCAGAAAATAAAAATATAGACCAAAATCAGATATTATATACAGCTTCTAATATTTCTCTTCCCCCCAGTCCCCTCCCCCCCCTCCTCCCCCCCTTGTAATTAAAGGTGTTGTTATGCCAATAGCTGTTTTGCTACTGCCATTACTAAAATGACCAGGAATTATTCTAAAGTCTCTGCATATGCATGCAAGTATTTCCATACTACATCATTACAATTAAAAAAGAAATAAAATAATTAATGTTCCTTCTGCAGTCAGCAATTCATTTCTTCTTTTCATAATGGAGCAAATATATTTCACACTGGTACTATCTCATACCCTCCAACTGACACCAACTTACAACACAAATATTTTTCAGGAGGAAGAATTACTAGAAAGTATTTCCTCTGGTTTGAGAAAGACATTCTCTAAACAGCTTAAAGCCCCCTGCTTTGGTGCATTAACAGTTTATCATACTAAACGTTAGAACTATGTCATCATTTCTGGATTTTGAAGGAAAATACATCATGACTTGGGAGCATCCTCTCCAAGATACTGTCCTAAAGAACTAAACTCAGGAGTTCAGTTTACTGAGTCAATGGGGAAATTCCAATTGTTAGTCTCACACATCACATGTACAGAAAACTTAAAAAGGGGGGAAAACACCATTAATTGTTCATAGCCATAACTATTAGAAGATCAGCACAAGTCAACCATACACCTGATTTAACTTGAATTCAGCACTTTACAATGATGTGTGTGAAGAGATAATGGGAAGAGGGAAAGGACTGTCATTATGAGCACCAAGTGCTAATCTGCTGTCTAGGTCTTGCTGAACCTCTCCCCTAACATTTAATCTAAAATGCTTTCAACTCTTAAATTCACTTTCCAAAGCCAGTAGGAGGTTAAAGAAGGACCCAATGGGAGGTTACATTTATTTAATATTCAGACCCTTCTCAGATGAAATATTGCAGTCTATCCTCACAGGTATTTGTCAAACCATTAGAGTAATGGTTTATGGCTATTACATGAAATTGTAGTTCTATTTGTAACTACCATTGACAAAGGATAAGCAAAGTGCATTCATTTTCTTTGAAAAATACCCAAAACCTTTGCCACTGAGGGAATGTGTCCTGTTAACCAATTTAAGAGCTGTAAGCTTAGGCAACGCTGGTAAAAATTGTTTAGCAAACATAAACTTGCATCTCAGTAGCACTTGCAACAGCACCACCGTTTGCATGTGATAGCACCATGGTTTAATACAGATGCATGCTGAGAGCCCTCTGGCACAAAAATGGTTTGGGTACATTCATATACTAACAAAATAATGTCAAATATTATTTATAACTAGATAAATCAGTTATTCTTATAACATTTAGCACACAGTGTTGCACCTGCATTTTTCTAGAAGCCATTAAAATAAAGATTGGAAAGAAGCAATAATATCACAATGAAATGCACACAACCATCAAATTAAGCTTGTCACAGTAATCTCACTGTACAGACTACTTAAAATGTATGCATGCAGGCTGCATCACTTTTGTGGATCTCAATATCCAATTTGCTCTTAGACACCAAGTTTTATTTTTACAGGTCTTATTTTATTTTACTTTCAGTAGTTTCTAAAGCCTATTAAGAGTTTTGAAAATGAAGTATGAAACCTTCTGTTATTTACCTCCAAAGACCAAAAACAAATTAAACATCGTATTCGCACAGGTACAGTTCCACTGACTGAACAGCCCAAAATAAGATAAGCTTGAGTTTAGAGTGTTGCAAAAAGTGGCTGTACAAAGAAGCAGGTGATCACCATATTTACCAACTCTAAATAAACTGTACTCACCCCTACAGAAATAAATATATTTTCTTCATATTAAAATAGGGATCAGAGCTGTGATTGAGATGACTAATTTCTTAGTACAGCTGGGCAGTTGTGACTTGCATTAATCATTTTTTATTCATTCTCGTTGACAGTGAATAAAACAGACATAGTTAATATTTGTTGCTACCACTTTGAAAGCTATCCTTTAATTCAAAAGAAATCTGGTGTGAAACACCTCATTTTACTGAGAGCATTCAGTTTGTAATAGAAATTTTTTTCACTAACATTAAAAAGCCCAAATGTCTAATGCTGTTCTACTTCTTAGAAATAGCAGTAATTTCTTATTCTGCTTTTTTTTTTTTTTTTTTTAATTTTTACTTTTTTCAGTCACAGAACTACTGCCAATAAGAATAATTTAGACTATTGGTAGTGCTCTTGCAGAATCAAAGTGACAAAGGTGACAACTTTTAAGCAAAAGTCAATATTGCAGCAAAAAGAGTTTAAAACTGGACATTCACAGCGCCCCTTGGCTGTCACTGTGAGCATAACCAGGTTCCAAACACAGCCCTTGCCATCCACTGTGCTTAAGACAAAGACATCTTTATAGGATACTGTCTCTCAAAACACCCAGAACTACCACCCACGTATAAAAGACAGATGGAAAATTCTCAAGTTATTAAGCAAAATGTACCTTCCTCTGCTCCAAACCACTGTCTGGGTGAAGCTATGTTGCTGACAATCTTCTTTCTTAGATTGGTCCCTCTTAAACAGCTTCTCCTATTATTCCTCTACAAAGATCTGCACATTTGGCTCCTACTGTTGACACTCACAGCTGAGTTACACTACTGCACAGAAACCCAGATAGGCAGACAACTTCAGTCTCAACCACCACTTCCACATAACTTTAACTCTCTTCTCAAGTCTCCTAAAACTACAAAGTCTAAGGCTCTAAAACACTACAAGCATATGTAGTATCTGTGCCAAATCCAGCTACATTTGCATTCCCTTTGCCCCAATATGCTCACATGCTGCTGTGATGTTCTGTGAGCACAGCCAGAGCAGCCACATCAGGCAGGGGTCAGTCTTCACAGGGTAGCGGGAGGATCCCCGGCACAGGGAGTAAGTGGGACCAAAACCAGAGCTTCTGTGAGGCATGGGGCAAACCAGCAACTAATGGATTACAAATAGTTAGCATTCAGTTGTTAGTTTGCTTCTTGACCCTTTGACAACCAGAAACCAAATTGCTTTTCTGTTGCAGAAAGCGTCTTTCAAATTCAATTGTCTCTCTCTTCTTTTATTCAAGTAATCTCAGATGAGCTCTCAGCAATGAGAGCCCATGATACAAATATACCATATTAAACATACAACAGACATCTGAAAAATAACCAGAGCACAGTCTATTGATTGTAACCTTCACTATTAAAATTTCACTCAAGCTCTCTCAACCAGACCAAGGCTATAAGAATTTCCAACATTTGAATTTCTGTATAGGTGATAAGCCTTTAGTTATCAACATCCAATGTAAGACATATTGATCATTATGAAAGATGGACTGCTTCTGCTGTAAACACACAGCCAGCTGCTCAGGAGGAGCACAGCCTGGCAGGGTTGGGCTCCTGTTCAGGGAGGCAGTAGTAAGGAGGCTCCAGCCATCCCCCTGCCCACTAGCTGCACACTGCTCTGAGCTCACTGCCTGAGCACATTACTTGATTACAGTGCACAGGGATGTAGTTATAGTTCTCAGGAATGCTGTACCTACCCAGTGAAAGTTTACTTCAACACATAAACATATTCTGTTTTATTTGGCCACCAAAAAACATAGTTATGAGATCTGTTTATCTTTTAACCTCCACAGTTCAGACTTAAAGAGATCACAGTAAGCAACAGGGATCAGGAAGGTGGATGCACGGGGTCAGGGGAGGCCAGGGCTTAGCACCTGCCTTTCCCACCACCACAGGACAGAAGAACAGCAAGCTAAGCCTTTCTATGATTCATGTGCCATGCAGTTGCAGTCTCACAGCAGTGTGCAGCTATAGATGCATTCAGCAATTAAAAAAAAAAAAAAAAAGAAAGTTTATCTTTCTCCTCCTGTGTTTTCACCACACTTCCACAAACATCAGTCCAGAGTTGTTTGGACATAATGTGGAAGGAAATAAACTGTTCATTGAAATGACACTATCAATTGTATTTTAAGAAGTTTATGTGAAAGTGTAAATCTCACTAAGAGTTTTTAATGAAACCATTGCTAAGGGGCTCTGTTCCTGATGAAAGGAGAATGATCACATCTGAAAGCAAAATAAAAGCCTCTAATTTGGATACAACTCTCAGTCTAATACTGACTAATAAAGTGAACTTTGAAGGTAACATGTTGATGCTCAAAATAAGCCCCTGACATTTCATAACCTTACTTCAACATTTCTAGTCTCACCAGCAATCAGAACTGCTTTTAGCTACACTCCTTCTTTCATGTGGTGAGCCCTTAAGGCTCTCTCCACAAACATTTCAGTGTAAAATTTTTTCATATGAACTCAAATTACTTCACTAATTACAACTCCTGTGGCCAAAAGAAACAAACATCACAAAGGTTTCTGGAAAGGACTATCATACCTTTATGAGCTCAGAGGACAAGAAAGTCTTCCTTCTGCAGAGATGATTTGCTCTGATTTTCTTGCAAGAATCTTTCAGGGTCATTTTTGTAAACCAGATTCTTACTACCCACACTGAAGTTAAAAGAAATCTTTACTATAGAGTAATTTTTCAAGCAATAAAAGGAGTCTGATTACTTCATATGCTAACTTTCACCCAAAGAGGGTTTAGAAAACAATGATCTTAATGTACCGGTAAATACAGTAGTTTGAAGAATATACCTTTAACAATAGTAGAAAGAATCACTATTTATTGCATTCCCATGACACTGCCAAACAATGGCAGCAATAATCCTTCATCATAGTGAATAAAGAAAAAACACAACTTGGAAAGAAAAAAAAAAAAAAGACTATTTACTGTAGTTTTCCTTTATAGTGCTATAAAATGGGACAACATTCACATGACAGCATGTGTGCATGTGTATGTGTCCCTTAATAAAGCTTCTCAGAAGGGCAATACAGCATGTACCATGGAAACAGAGGTTGCCATGGAAAGAATGCTTTTTAGCGAACAGCTAAAGAAACAAGGGCTTGATTCTCCTCTCACTTCTCTATTAAAAAAATAAAAAAAATAAAAAAAATTAACTATTGAAATTATTGACATCAGCAGAGTTATTCCTGAGAAACATCAATATGAACAAACAATCAGACGCTGCACATGCACAGCAGAGCATTTTTGGCAATAGCACTGCAGTGGTCTGTGTAGCTCTGCATTTCCAGGGCAGCTCAGTATCCATTCCCACACCCAAATCTGCAGTCAGCCCCCCTCAGCCATGCCTGTGATGTGTGTCCATCGACATACGTCAGGGCTGGTGCCACAGGAGAGCAGGTTCACAAAGCCATCACTCAATGCTCATGCAGGAAGTGCCAATCTTCTACCTGCCAGGTCTTGCCTTTGCTTAAGTATGAAGCGTTCTCTGTTCAGATGCACATGGTGTTACAAACGAATGAAAAGCATGAATCAAATTAACTTAAAGCATATTGGTTTCCAGGCATGCCTAAAACAAAGTCCAAATTGATGTGTTTCATCTACCTTATTCATTAAAATGGCATTCTTGATGTCTTCGTGTTACCGTAATCTCCAAAGCACTGGACAAACAAGTACATTTGTTTATCTTTATCACTCTCTCTTTACTAAAGAACAGGGTTTTATTAAAGAGATCAATCACCTGTGTACAGTTTAATAGCCTGAGCTGTGCGTGTAAGACAAAACTTGCTTCAATAGCCCACAACTCCCCAAGTATAGAAAGGCATGTAAAACCATTTGTTGCTTTAATAAAACAAAATTTTTCTCAGTGCTAGCCAAGCACCCTATTAGAATTAGTAATTTGAGGCAGAAAAGCAATGCTTAAAAGAAACCAATTCTAATAAAAGAAGCAGAATCAATTCTGTTTTCTTACCTCCATGAGAGCCCTATGCTTCTAACCAGAGAAGAAAAAAAAAACGCTTATATGCTTAATGCACTGCCTTTCTCTTATTGAATCACACTTATTGTGGAAACAATCTTTTGAGGCTTCTAGCTGTGCCGTAGTAATTGGAGGATTGCTGCTTCTAATGAATGGCCCCCTTATAATGGAGGCCAAAGTGTTAAAAACTTAATGTCAGAGGCAAAATACACAACAGACAGCCTTTTGGAAACACTGATGAACAATGTGAAATGCACTGTTTTACTGGAAGATACTATTTCTTACTAGACTACTGCTATAGAAGTTGTATGAGCGCTGGAAATAACCTTATGTATTAGTGCTGTTAGATGTTACCACAAACTATAGCAGCAGATCCTTTTTATAATGAAAGACCAAAATTAACCAACATTAACTTCACAGCTTTGAAGGTTCTACTTTTACACAATCAGAAGCATTGACTAAGAGCTCAGCCTGAAAATTACCCTTCTATGCTACAATGTGAAGAACAGAAGCTTCCTAATTAGATAAGAAACTGTATTTCATTGACTGTCAAGTTTGGAAGTTACTAATTTCTTAACTGTTTAGCTTTATAACAAAACAATATCTGCTTAATTCACTAAAAATGCTTTTAAATTAACCGCCTCCTTTGATTACCCAGTGGTGTTAATAAGTGGACATGGTATGCAAAGCCACAGCTAGCAGCTGTAACATAAAGATAAAAGTATAAAAATGTATTGAAATACTTGTAAAGATGATAAATCCATTGCTACTGCAGCAACTAAAAAGCCACTAAGGTGATCAGAAGGTACTTCACAGATTTTGAATGTAAAGCAGAAAAAGGAGAAGAACTAACCCTTCACCTCCTATCAGCTGCTCCTGTTTCCAGTGATTATGGCAATATTTCACAGAGAACATATGGCAATGTTTATAGCCATCAGGCAGCATTTCACAGAAGCTGCGACACCATGTGTCCACCAACTAGCCTTTCTGATTGCAATTAATTAGAGAAGAAGCAGGAGGCACTTCTTAAATAACATTAAATCTCTGAGATTCCTGAAGAACCATGGCCCATGTACAAGACTATGTGACAGAAAACTCCATTAAATTTGTAACAAGCCTCATACTGTGACCCTCTGCTTAAGGAACAAGACCTAATAAAAATAAAAATTAAAAAAAAAAAAAAGTATGCACTCTTTAAGGACCATAAGAAAGAGCAGAGGTATAGCAAACAATTCAGGGTGGTGTCTTGGAAGCCTGTAACAATAAGGAAATATCTGAAGACCTTTAACACATCAGTTTATGGAACAGATTTTGAAGGAAAGCTGCTACAGTGAGATCCGTAGCTGTAGTTTTACAGTTGCCAAAACTAAGAGGGTGAGTATCAAAATTACATGGGGTTACATGGGGATCCATTAAGGAGCCAAGACTTAGAGATGTTCTGTGGAAGTCATTTCATGGTTCTTTTTGGGAAAAAAAAAAAAAAAAAAAAAAAAAAAAAAAAAAAAAAAAAAAAAACACACTCAAGAGAGGAAAATTAAGAATACCATGCTACCTGACAGGTTCCCACACAATAGCAGTGGAAAGCTGAACTTTCCTTACCAGCCCCTGAGGCTGAATCCATCCCCTTGGGGACATAGCGGTGGCAGGGATGGGCAGCACAGTCCTAGCACTTCCAGGAGTGCTACACAGTGCACGGTGAGTTATAGTGCATGAAGTCCCACAAAAAAAACTTTCCATCACAGGGAAATTTTCTCAGTGCTCCCTAGTCTGTCCCAATGGGGATAAGGTAGAGAAACAAAGAATTGTTCCAAAATTGTTGCATCACTGATATTTAAAGTCTAACATCATGTTCCTGAATTTGGGATTGGCTTACAGCATCCTCTCCCCCTTACTGGATATTTTGTCCCAAATTAAAGTATTCCCCATGCTACCTCATTTCTCTGCTTCTCCTTCTAATGGGTTGGGATACTCCCTAGAGATGATGAATAACAGAGCAAGGTCAGGGAAAATGTCTCCAGCTCTGGTCTTGGCAGTTCTCTCTGCTAGCTCTCCAAGGTCTAATCATTATCCAAGCTCACCCTGCAGCTCTTCCCACAGCAGGGTACAAATGTATCTCTCTGTCTCTCTTCCCTCTAGACTTTTATTCTTAGAAAACTTGTAGAAGCTCAGCACCTTTGAGATCTCTCTCTCCATCCGTCAAATTTGGCTAAATTGGCCAGTCACTTAAGAAGTTAAGACACACTAACAGCACTGTCATCTCAGCCTCATTTCCTTACAAATGAAAGCTTTTAAACTTCTCTACCATTATAACATTGTTATTTTAGTATTTTCTTCATTTCCCCAAACCTCTAACCTTCAATCTTTATTACAGAATTCTCATCTTGAGGCTTGAGACACAGAAAACATAAATGCTGTAGGTAATAATGGAAGTATTTTCTTTTATCAGTCTTAAGAGCAAAAATTCCACATCACCCCCATGGAAGATTTTTAAAAGATAACCTAATGGCCACAGTACACCTGCCTAATTGGGATACAATAAACTAGGATTTGTTCTCACAGATGTAACATGACAGAAAATACAAACCATGTTTAAAAGGATGTCAGATTGTTGTGATGGGTAAAATCTTTCCGTCAGCACAAGGAGGACAGCTTTAAAACTCCAGATGCAGCCCTGACACCAATCAGTAGCTAAAATGAGCCACCATTCCACCCACCACTACAGTTGCACGATGACAACAGGGTAACTTAAAAAATAAATAAATAAATGCACACTAAGATAAAATGACAGCTGGCAACTTCACTGGCCTCATCTACACTTTCCTAGGAGCAGAGTTAATATTTTGAGCTACGCACAGAATGCTTTCAAGGTTTGTTCACCATCAAAAATCTTCCTGAACTGTGAGGCTGACAGCTGCCACCAACTGTAACAGCCATACTAAAGTTCCCAGTGCAACTTATAGTGGCTTCTCTAGACTTTAAGAGGATCTTCAATGCTGAAAGCAAATTGCAATATATTCCTTAATAAAGCACATTTCAATGAAAAGATGAACAATGGTGCTCAGAGAGAAACTCCTGTCCAATACACTACCCACCAGCTGAGGTGCCATTGCTACTGCACCATCCTATTACTTGTTATTTTTAGGACAGGAGCACAATGGGCACTGATAATCAAGAGCTGTGGCAGGGATCGCCCTCCTCAATTAAATCCCTACTCTCTCCCCTTTCAAAAAGCTCTGGCAGGCATGCTGCTTCCACAGCTAGGGCAAGGAGCTGGCTGCAGCAGGGCCTGACCCATACCCAGAAAAAACAAGAAAGATGTTTCTAACTGGTTCAGGATTATTTGTTTTCAGTCCATCACCTGCTATGTTGTCAGATAACTGAGAGATCAGACAGCTCGATGAGAATGAAATGAAAGAACCAACACATTTCTGATAATCCTACCTCACCCCTCCTGACAGTCAGCACCACCCCAAGGAGTTACTGGAGCACCTTCATGCACACAGCACACTGGAGAGCTACCACAACTGACCTACATCATTTCAATGGAAATAATTAAGAACTGTGAAGGGTCATTAAAAATAAATAAATAAATGAATGAATTTTGCCATTAATAGAGATATACAGAATGCTGGCACTCTGCAAAGTGTTTGCTGTGCACTCCAAAATTTGTGATCATGGTACCAAGACAATCTTCATTCAAGCTAACACAGGAACAGGAGTTAAAACTAGGTTGAAATAAAGTTTTTTCTGATTTCACAATGAAGCCACGAAAAGCTCATTTAGATGTGCCCTCCCTAGATGTTCCAGAAAACTGGATCTGAGAAAGAAAAGTCCACATTTTAAGTTCACATTTTACCAGGCAAGTTATTCCTAATAACATCATTACTTTTATGAAGCTCTTCCACTAGTTACTTAGCTAAGTAGGCTACTAAAACATACTTTAGCACAACATGCTATAACCTGGATCGCCTCTAACAAGAATATATGGTTAATATGAAATATATCTTGACAGATATGCCCTTTTCATGCTTCTGGAATATGACAATATTCTAATTTTCTTGCATGTACTCTTTTGAAGCGAGTGCTATTATTGGACATCAGAGACAGCCCTGTTGCCTTTATACCATATCAGATAAAGGAACAACTAAAGTCAATAAAAACTTAGTTGAAAACTTCCTAAACACAAAAGCCCTGGTATTCTTTTTGTCCAAAATAATGATATTACAAAAACAAAAATAAAAGTAAATAATAAAAATCCAAGTTAGAACCAGACAGTATTTCCTATAAAAGCAGACAGACATACTCTGTATTTTTGTTTCATTCTTTGGATGCTTTTTAATGGTGTATTAGTCCTAGCAGCCATGTAGTACGATATTACTAAGGGCAACAGCATCTTCCAGGTCAAAATCTCACCTGGTTGATTTACCCCAGGAAAGTTGATGGTTTACATGACATCACCGAGTTAAAATAGAAAATCACTCTATACAGTGAATGTGAATATAAGTGTCTCTAACAATTGAATACATACAAGGGAAATAGTAACGTGTTCCAGATGAGATCTGCAACTCACTTATAAAAAGGGATGATTAGACTATTAAAAAACAAGCAAAGGCAGTAAGGCCCATGTGTTTTCCCTTTCTACTACATCAGAGGTTTATTTTTTCCCCTCAGTAATCTCTAAAAATGACAGTAACATTGATGTTACCTTCAGCACAGCATGTTTTCAAACTCCACTGATATACCACTCAGATGTTCAGAGTATGTTCTGAGATGGTGGTTCTTTTCATCTTTGCTTACTGATTTATTGCATTAAACAGTTTCAGTTGGAAAAGAAAGCAGAGTAACTTAAGTATTCTATCATTTTCTATGTTGAGTATTACTTGTTCTCTTTCCCATTATGTAGCAAGCTTGAATTTTCATTTTCATTATTTTCTTGTTTCCTCTACATTCATGAATCTTTATCTTATTCCCTTCTACACTTGTTACCAGCAACATATTTTTTGTCGTTCTTTAGTTGGTGTCCACATACCCTTAATTTTTCCTCCTTCAAATATCATACAAGTTCTAGAAGTATCTGCTCTTTCACACCATCTCTATCTAAAGCAAACTGTACGAAACGTTAAGAAACGACAGTCAGTTGTGTCACCTCTAATCTGGAGTTAGAAGAGTAAGAATCACTCTTAGTTTTCATACACAAGCTTTCTTACTTTCAGTTATGACCAGAACAGAACTGTCTCACAAAAACTGAAAATTGTAATTAAGTTGGCCACACTAGTGTTCAGATACTATGTAAGTGTTTTGCTGACTTCCTGAATTCCTTATACAGCTTAATCTTCAGGGCCACCGAGTGTCTGGGATTAACAACCTCATTTCAATTAGCTTTACCCAAAGTTTGGGGCTCAAGTGTGCCAGAATCAGGATACATGTTTATTTCAGAATTTATGAGGGTGTCAAGAGAGAATAGAGCCAAACATTTTGACTCTTGGTGCTCTCTCCCATCTCTTTCTCACCAGCAGATTTAGCTCAGTTGAACCCCAGAGGGAAGAGCAGAATACTCCAGAAACTGTTCGTATATACAGTCACAACATGGCTATAATTTAATGCGTACTTCTTCTCTGGAAACTACAACCCCATTGCTCTGCAAAAAGAAAATAGATTTCTGAGCAAGGCTGATGAGAAGTCTTCTCATCTTCTTCCTCTGCCTTCTAGATTGTTCTGAGGCCCAGCACCTTCCAGTTGTTCCCCAGTTTGTACCAAGTTCCACCGAGTCCCCATGGAACCCCCAGGAAAGCCTCCTGCTTTTAGCCCCATGACTTCAGATGATCTCCTCACCTCCCTCTAGGATTCCCGAAGCTGCCCCTCCTGCCCTACACTGGTAACTATCTCTTCACTCCAGGAGCTGCTCCCAGCTCACCCAATTCAGCTGGCTTAGGGAAAAGCTCCTCCAGAAATATCCAAAATTTCTCTATTTTCAGGGTTCTATCCAAAACCAAACAGGCTCCATTTGGGTATGGATCAGAGCCTCAAAAAAAGTCACTGACCCCAAATGATATGGAGTGACTTAGCTGGACAGAAAAAGCACACAAGTCCCCAAACAGCACCTGGCAGGAGCCCTCCTCTGGCCAGACTCTCATTGGGAGTCTCCCCTGACCCCTCCACCACTTCCTGCTTCAGCAGCAGGTCAGCACGAGCCAATGGGTTCTAAAAGCAAATGAATAAGGGCAAACATACAGAGGACAGCCACTTCTACACTGAATAACAAGTACAATGGTGATGTGGAAAATCAACTCAAATGCAGTTAAATTTGAGGACAGAACACTATATAAAAGCACACATCCGAACAGTTGTTTATTTCTTGGTCCTGCCATTGAAAACAGGCTCTTTTCCTCCTTGGCTTCTCAGTGTAATGTCAGATTGTCTTTTCTTTTCGCCCATTTTTCTCTTTGCATGCATTTGATAGTTTTGTTTTTAATAAAAGTGGAGGTGTTCTTGGCATTTCTACTGCAACAGCGGGGCTTGAACTTCAGGTCAAACGAAAGGAACAGTGTGTTCGGTCACCATAGCAACCCCTGCCGTCTCATATCAGGTACCGATATACCAAGAATGAAGTGATAAAATCACTGCATTAGTTTAATAAACAAGTTCCATTGTCATCATTTTACTATATATATATGATTCTTCAAAAAATATCAAATCTCAGAACTTGCTCTGCTTGGCCTAGTATTCATTATCTTAAAAAAATAATAATAATAAAATAAATAAAAAGGTTTGCTTTCTCAAGAGCTTCAGAAGCACAGGTATACTGAGAACTCATTACGGCTGCTATACATTTTAAAGCTATATTCTATGTGCATCAAATTCTGCGGTCCCTAAAGCCCTAAAACCTTTGTTTGACATTTAATTTCAATTCCCATTTTACATTTTCCTCTTTTGCCTCAACCATCTAATATATGTATAATTAAATTTTAAATATAAATTTTAATGTGTCAAACTACAAACCCAAGAGCACACCTTACAAGCATTTCTTACCACAAGGATGAGCACAAGCTAAAGTCTATCTAGATGTGTATCCAAAAGCCAGCACAGAGTCAGCTCCCTGGGCACAGCTTCCACATCCCTACCTGCCAGCCTGGTCCAGGGCCAGATCCCAAGCCAAGGCTGGGAGCAAGCTGCCCACTGTCAGCAACAGCAAGTTGGAGGTGGTGAAGGGAACAGGCCAGGACACAAAGCCAGGCCTGGACACAAAGCAATGCATGCCACATGGCTCAAGATGGGCATCCCAGAGCCCCTGAAGCCCTGATAGGTGCCAGCCAGTGAGAAAGTGCCCCCAACAGAGGGCATGAACATCCCCACCTGCTCTGCCTGCAAACTGAGCTTGGAGCCCAGCTCAACAAAGGTGCCAGAGGGACATCACACAGCAACACACTGAAGCACCATTGATTATAAGGTGCAGATTTAAACACCAGGTTTGGCTAGAGGTGACGACAGCAGCTAGAGAAAAAAAATTAACACCTATTTCCGTATTACAGATAATTCTGCAAATGAAAATGAATGGGGCCAAATGGTTCTGAGAGTTCAAGATAACTCCAGAAAACCAGGAAATCCAACAGTCTGAGCATTTAGTTGTGAAATAATTTGAAATCACTTGACATGGTAATAGAATTCTGAAGCTGTATTGTTAACCATGCAGAACAGCCACGTCAATTGAGAGCTCCAGTGGAGGAAAATAAGCCTTTCTGCCACATCTGAGCACTGTGATTTTTTTTAGCCACCTTGAACCAGATAAAGAGTAAAACTCACCCCACCTCACCCACAACAAACCAGCACTTCATCAGGACAGTAGTAATTCACCAGGCACGACCAAAGGGGGCACTGCTCATGCTCGTTAGCCACCAGTTCAGAGCAATGAAACCACTTAAAACATCTGCAGCACGTGCTTGATTTTCTTGGGTGCATCTCATACATGTTTATAGCTAGACATCTCACAGCAAAAACTTGATCTTTCGAATATATAATGATATTTAGAAAACACGATAATCATTTACCTTTTGATGAACATATATAGTTAACGTTTGCTTACCAAATAAGACAGACTAAAAATGAATTGCTGAGTTACAGCAACATGCTTTTAAAGCCAATATCAAAATACTCCTGAAAGCATTCCAACTCATGTATTTATCTGCTTCTCAGAACACACCGTTTTGTATCGATTTTATGCAATTGTGTCAACCTGACATCGAGGAACTAAGTACTGTACAGGAGCAGCCTATGGTCTTCCAATCGCATATCTATACACAGCTTCGAGTACTGTAAGGATTATAGCTGTAGCTGCCAGTTTCCGTTTAAAAAAATAAAAAATAAAAATCTCTGAGCAGAAGGACAAGTTGACCTAATAGGTGGGTTGTCTGAATAGGTTCTGCAGTGGGGGCACAGCTAATCCTTGGCTGACAGTCCAGCCAAGAGATTTTTTTTTTTAATCCATGATTAATGGACTTGACATCCATGTTCCCACAGCTTCCACTAAACATGCAGTTCAGACCTTATTGTTAAATACCACCGAGATCACAGAAAACTAAACTCTTATGACAGTGGAAGGGCTGTGCCAGAGGGCAGACTTTTCTGAGACGAGTATTGGATTACACCAGAAATACAGCACAGAATAATAGGACACTACAAAAAGGTTGATCTTGGGTCCCTGAAAACCTCACATCCTTAGAATGAGACTGAGCTTTCTGACTGGAAAATAGGTTGCATGAGCTAATATATCTAAAAAGATAACACGTTATCCAAAATTATACTTGGAGACTGCACGTCCATACAATGCATTTATCCTATTTAAGTCACAGGCATGTGTAATCAACTTGACCTTTTGTTTTGTATTTACTCACTAATCCAAACCTTAAAGCAGTCTGACTGAATCTCTGATGGAGATCTTTCTCCTCCAGGACTCACAGGTTTGGATCTGAGCCGACAGACAGGATTTGGAAATAAATTCTAACCTGAAGTCTGAAGATGTTTGGATCCAATTAACATCCATAGAACATGTTCACAGACAGAAAAGAACAAAACCTCCAGACAGATAACCTTTTTTCTTACTACTCTGGAATATAAAATTTAATTTCTTACCTTTTCCACTACCTACGCATAGAATGATCTGACTACTCTATGTGATTGCTTTCTAGCCTCTCAGATTCAATTAAAAATAATACTAAGTTTCGCTAATTGTTTCCTAATTTCTGTTCTTCCTTTACGTTTTGCAGAAAAACTTACAGGGAAAAAACAGCAAAGCATGTCAGTCTGAAATGAAAAAGTTATATCAGTTCATAAGGGATGTTCCAACATCCCTTTGCTCCATCTGAACTATCCTTGTTTTAGTCTGTGAAGTATTTCAAAGCTTAATTACTGCAGCCCGCCATACTGTGACAGATCTATCTTTTTCTAACAAGCAGCTTGCCAAGATGAGGCATGAATTCCTCTTTTAGGATGACCGTGCTTAATTAATGCCTGAGCTAACTTCATGTTCCTTGCATGATTCAGTGTACTACTCCTGGTTCAGGACACTACATCTGCCTGCCACAGTCTGCTTCTAGAATCAAAGCTATTTTGCATACACCTGCCCAATTTCCCATTATTTTATATGTATCCCCAAAGATTTTGATTCTTAAATGTGAAATTCCCATTTTACTTTAAGAAAAGATCTCCTTCGAGTTTTCCTTACTATATCAAAATTGCTGCTTTGGTGTATTATAGCATTCTGACTAGCATTTAATCCAGCATATCCATATGGGTTAAAAATAGAGGTGGAAGAGCTGAACTCCATTAGGACAAACCCATCAACAGGTAACCCACTACAACAGCAATCAGTTGATATTTCACCTGTCCTGCCACATCCTGTTTCTGCATGAGAGTAATCCTAAAATCTGCATTTCATTGCTGCAACAGTATTCCCACCAGTAACACAGATATTGTCCTGCTTTCCAGATACAGAGAACTTGTTTCTTCCTTTCACTTGTTCCTGGCAAGCTCTCCAGCAACAACCTCTGTTATATCTTTTCACTGGACACCAGATGAGAGCAGCCCCAGATGGAACCAGGGCATCCTTCAGGGCTGTCCTATGGCTTTCCTTTCTTTCCCCTTAGGGAGTACAGCCCCGCTTTAACACTCATCATTTCCTAGAGTGAGTCGGGCCAGGCAGCTCCCTGTTGCCAGAGGAAGTAGGGCAACCAGCCAGACATCCCTTGTATCCCCACTGCACCCAGCCAGTGCCTGGAACAGGAGATGAGTGATAGAAGTGACAGGCAGAGTTTCAATAGGGACAGGAGCTTGTTCTAGCACGGGCCTGTCTACTTCAGTAAATCTGTGGTTTTATCAGCTCCGTGCAACTGGCTCATCTAGAGCTGGCCGGTGGCAGTCCATCTCCTCACAGCCCCTTGTCAGCAACAGCCCTCAGGAGCCGAAGCATGCCAGCTCTGATTCTAGTCAAATCCTGCTGCAAACAGAGATTAACCTGCAAAACCACACAGGGCACTTTTTAAGCACATTCTAGCCAGGCACATGGAAATGACAGACTCTATCAGACTTGGTAAACTTTCTGTAGCTTCCCTGTGTCCTGCATCTCATCTGCATTCAGCGGAGGCAGAATTAAAATATGCAGTGACCCCAGCAGCCCATGTGAGCAAAGAGACTTCAAAATGGCCTTTGTATAACAGAGCAGTTTGTCAGAAAACACTGGATCAGTTTTCAAAAACCTGCACAGCCACGTAGAAAATGAAATATTAATAGTTTTAATATTAACATACTTGATTAAATTAATATTAATTCACCATTAAATTTTAAAGAGTTTTATATTTCATAAGGAAATCACAGTGAAACTACCAATAGGGATTCAATGTGGAAACCAATTATACAAGATCATTAAGCTATGCCTTGAAAAGAAATCTGGAAAGTTTTCAGTGATAAAGATGAATTAAGCAAATTTTGTTTACAAACAGCACTGCTTGTGCAAGTTCTCACTGGGAAAGAGATTTTCCCTCCCTCAAAATATTACATATATTTTAATAAAACATTAGCATGTCAATCTGCTTCATTTCTTTAATATACACAAAGTCCTACCTCCTTTCTTTATATACACACTTCATGCTACCAAAACTTTTCATTAATCCTGGGCTAGTTTTCTCTGGTCAAAAAATAAAATAGTCAAGTCAACACAGAAGAGTGCAACCTCTGAATCCTATCTGGGATTATTGCTTGAAGCCCTCCTAGAGAAGCTGACTTACCAATGACTGAAGACAAAAAGCACTGACTGCACTCAATTATCTTCTGACACAAAGCAATGGTGAGAATTGAAAGTTGTGTTTTGTTTGTTTTTTTCCAATTGGGTCTATTCAATTTTAGTTACTAGCTTCTTCTAAGCCAGAAAGTTTACTGATTCTCAAGGCTCCAGTTTTGCTTACCATAAGCACACCTGTATTTCTTCTATCAGTGTTATTTTTGAGAGTTCATTTTGATGACAAGATTCATTTAAAGCATAAGCAATGAACTTGTTCAGTTATTCCATCTCCCTCATTTTCCTATAAAAACAATACTTTTTTTGTTCTTTTCCAGGAATTCGCTGTGCCTAGCAAACCTTGGTCAGAACATTACATTCAGTTCTCTTCAGATACAAGCTACAAGTCTATTAAGTTGCAGTGCAGAACAGTCTGGTGTACCCAGACTTTAATTATTTTTTTAATAACATGAAAATCTTGTTTGTATATCCAGCAACAGAGGACTAAAATGATGCATAGGGCTTCGTAATTAGATAAATCCATTGTTTAGAGTCAGACAATGCCCGTTTACAGTTCAATAAACAGCTTGTCACAGTTGCTTGGTCAGAGCAGACCTGGATGTCAATGGAAGCAGTTAGCACTGAGGTAGCAAAATAAATTGGTCTCTTGAGTAAATAAATTGAGCAGCAATGTGAATATGCCTCATCAGTAAAAACTGTAATTTATAAAGTCTTTGTAAATACTGTTTTATATCTACTGCCAATGAAGGGAATGGTTCACCTTCTCTCATGTTTATAAAAATATAAAGCTTAACAATGGTCTTGCGGTCCAGCAGTTTTACACTCATTAGTGTAGACAATGCAAATAACACTAGCATATGAAGACAGTTTTGAATAGTTCTCTCAATAAATAAAGACAAGTGATTATATCAGATTATGGCGTGTTTATGTTTCCTGTGCTGGTTTTACCATTTGGAAGTACTCAAGAGAATCAAGCAAAAGCAAACTGAATAGTAGCATGCTTTTAGCCAAGATGCAGTATAATTTCTCAGCTTCACCAGAGCCATCAATATGCACCCACCAAAGAAAAAAACAAAAAAAAAAAAACTACTGTATGTCCACAGACCATTATGAAAGAGAAGAACAAACTTTAATGATACTACTTTATCATTGACTCTTCAAGTATTTAAGTTTATTCACAATTGAAATTCTAAGTAATCTCAAGCCAGTAATATCATACAAGATCATACAAAGTCAATACTCACTTGCTGAGTGAAACTAGTTCTATGGCTAAAACTGTAAATGAAGCTGAGAAATTTGCAGACTAAAAGTTGCAGACAGATAGACTTAGGCTTGATCAATATCTATTGTCTTATAAGGAAAATTGAAATGGTAACCAAAAGTTCCAAATGCTAAGACATTCATATCTGTGTGTACATTTATACACATGCATATAAACAACAGCTGCTTACAGTCCTGAAAATCCCAGTACAAAGGTTCCTATTTACACAGCATTCCTTTGCAAAGATCATCATTATTTCTGGCCTGTGCCTAAACTGATGAAAAGCTGATGGATTGTGCTTTCTACAACATTCCTTAAACCTAAAGACATCAACAATGTTATTTCCATGGAAGTAGTTTGCTTAGCCCTAGATTAAATTTCCATTTTAGCACATTAATCCATGTACATCTATAAAAAGAGGGGGCGGGTGAGTGGAGTACAATAACATTAGTAAAATTGTACATAATTCTGGAAAGAATTAGAGGAACGTGGTCTGTCTTGTTATTTCCTTTATTGCTCATAATTTGGCACCCTTTAACATTTCTAAAAGGGAAGGAGAAAATATCTACTAGGTTTCAAGTCCAAAGCAATTCATCATGTGGAAACTATTGAACTATTTTAAAAGTTATGTCCCGAAAATGTGTAACATTTGTATCTAAAACACCGTTATTTTATTTCAAAGTGATTTATAAGCAACCTATTGAACCAAAATGACTTACTTTTAAACCATAGTATTTTCTAATGCTTCCAAACTCAGTACACATCACTAACCCAGTGCCATATTTTTTTCTGTTCTAGTAAAAACAAACCACTCTGTTTCATACAACCCACAGTGTTTCTATTCATCAGCACAGAGAAACACCAAGTTATTTTCTTCTGTTTCTTCAGAGTTAAATGAAATATTCTACATTTTTCCCCCCCAAAAAAATCTCAAAATACTATTTTTATTCTAGTTCAGCTTCTCTGCAGTTGTATCAGGTTCATTTTTCTTGAGAACAGCTAGTTCTATTATTCTTTCTGAAGAAAAATCTCAGAAACTGACTCCAGTTCAACTAATTACAAGCAGATTTATTAGAAGAGAATAGATATAGGTAATTTCAATAGAAATCTCTGCAGGAAGGGAAGAACTGCACATTACCGTGGAATACGAGCGACAAGATCATTACAAGCTCCCTGTGCCTCCCTTAGCACCTCAGTACTGCTCTCCCTCAATTTCTGTGTGCTTTTTAAATTCAAAGACAAGTGTCACAGATTCAGTTCCTTTCTCACTTTCTGTCTCTACTATCTTAGAAGTTAATTCATTACTATATCTAAAGGATGCCTTTAATGACCCTAACACTTACTGGCCAGAACGACTTTGATTGGCTCAACTGTATTTTTTCACAGCCCTCAGTCTGACACAACCATCTGAGGGCATCTTGACCAGTTTCAGAGGCATATTTCTTGAAATTGCTGCTTCCACGTAAATACCCGATTAATTACCTTTACAGAAATTTGTTAGGTCATTTCTGTAGCTACCATCTCACCTTGCTGCACTGAAACACAAGTAGAAATTCCTCACACAGAAATTACACGACGCTTGAAAGTTCAGAAAATTATGAGTTACTTTTGCAAACATCACTATTTCTCTTTTTAAAAAGTAAGTATGCACAGAAATATAGACAACTCTTAGCCATCATGCTCTCTGCATCCAACACAAAAGAAACCATCTCCAGGACAGGTAAACTGGTGAACTACAGTTCAATTAACAGAGGCAGAAGAAACAGCACAAACTCCTTACTTGTAGTTTGTGAGCGTCTACCCTCTTCTGAAAACATGGTCTTCTATTTAAGTGTATTATCAAAACTTTGATACCCAGACACAGATACAGTTTTAGAATGATTGTTTTCAGTGAAGTGATTAAAAAAAAATAAATAAATAAATAAACCAATTACTTTGTTGCCGCAGCTACAAAGTTGTAACTCAACCCTATAGAACTCAGTTATCCACAGCCTAGGATCAGCAGATACTATTGTCAAATGAACATCTAAAGTTCAACTCACTCTAGAAGACCTCAGGTGAAGATGAGCCTTTTTGTTTCTTCCTTTCCCAGCTGAACAGTAATACCAAACAGCTGTTGAAATTCCTCTCCATTTTTAGTCATTTTACAATGCTTTTCAGCTGCTATGAGGTTATCTCATTTCCATTTTTGATTCTTACATTTCAGAAATTAAATAAAGGAAAACCTTTTTCCAAATGAATACATCCCTGATAACTTCCTTCAATCATTCCATCCTCTCCAACTTAGTAGATACAAAAATCAGACTTCTGTCTTCAGTTTCCCCTGAGAGATCTAACTTTTCTCACACTTGAGCATTTCAAACTGAAATAACATTACCAGCATTATTACACTGCGTACCTGAAATAGTAAGTAAATTTTAACAAAAAGTCATATCAGGAGCATGAAACTCCTAAATCATGATTACATTAATCCTGGAACTCCCTCCTCCTCTAAAGTATCCATCAGCAACCCTCACATTCCCTTAACATAACTATATTTTAACATAACAAATAAAGGAAAACTCTCTCTTCTTGATTCAAGCTGTTTTTCTTTCAGGTAGACGAACACCAAAATGCAAAGAAATTGTCAATGTCATACACTGCCTGAATGAAGTCACTATGCCTCTTATCACAGAACAGAAACAAGAAATACATCAATAAATAAAGATGTATTATTCCAGACTGTCATTTTGGTTATTAGGCTAATGTATTCCAGAAGTGAGGAAGGAAGTAGAGAGTGCTCTTACTGTAAGTATGTGGTTCTGCAGGTATTAACTGAACAGAAATACTGTAGCAGAGTTCCAATTTGCAGGAGCCTGCAGCAAGGTTGCATTCACAATAAGGTCAGTAAAAAATGGCAAGCACATTAGCAAGTAAGCTACTCCCATAAGTGTGTAACACCTTTTCCATCAATATTTTGTGGAAATTTAAACCACAGTGATTTTATTATTTTATAAATCTCAGTTAGCATGTGTATAATGACATGTCAGTTCATGCACAGTGTCGATATAAAATGCCAGTTTTGAATTCAACCAGGCATGTTATTAAAATGAAAAGTTCTGACTGACATTTCCAAGGAGCATTATTTCTTCCATAAGTAGCTCAGACCTCAGAGAAATCCACAGAGTGAAGTACATCCATATCAGTGTCCAGAGGTCCTCCTACACAGGTTAGGGAGCAGCAAGTCATTTCCCCATAGACCAAGGTTTAAGTCTAATACCATCCCTGACTTTTCAACACAGGCAAAAACAACACTAGAGAGGTACTGAATACCACCAGTGAAGAGGTCCACCTGCGCTTACAGCTGTGAAGCTCAGGGCAGCCAATCACAGATCTAACATAGCAGCTTTACCAAGTTGGCCTGAGTCACAAGAATTTTTAGCATCATGCTGGAAAGTAACCTGCAAATGATCTAATCATTTTACAGCTGTTTATCTGATTAGCAATCTATGGGTTGAATCTTGGTATTACTGAACTGAACCAATTTCATCACTGAGTTCAATGGACTGAATATTTCCCACTGCAGAGACCTTCCTTGAAACGACATTCAATAGAAATCTTTTTAAAATGCAGAAAGTGTATTATAACATCCACTAGTCACAGTATACATTATAGCTTACTTAGTCTCCTGTAATTAAGGATAGTTCATTGAATGACTGAATTGGTTAATACAGTGAGGCAGTGGTCCCTTTCAGACTGCATAGGTGCTGCCTGGCAAAAGGAACTGAAAACAAGCCATCATCTGCTGCAATTGCACCAATAGCAAAGTTAAGAATGAGACACTGAGGCAATAAGTAGTGATTAAAATGCTGTTGAGGAATGTCTTTTCTCTGCTCAGTTTCTACAAATTAAGTAAACTATTTATTTTATTAAATAATTTTGGCTTCCTCTTGTCTGAAGCCATCACCATTCAGTTGTCTCCAGTTCCTTCTCTGGTCATTTATAAACACAGAAACATTAAGATCATTTCATAGTCAGGCATATGCTTTTCTCCCATACATATGACTTTCCCATATTAAGTAAACAAACTTGAATTCCAGCCATCACTAGAGTACTTTCTGCAAAGCTGAAGAGACAATTACATAACAAAGTATTGACATGGTTACTTGAACCAGTCCACCAAGAACCGTCAAAACAAGAAATTGGTGAAGTAATGCTGCCTTCTATTCAAATCAACTAATATGAGCATTAGAGCACTCCATCACTCTCAGCTTTCAGGTAGAGCTTAGTGCAATACTAAATAGAAGACAGAACAAAACATATAAGTTTAAAGCTCACAAGAAACAGAACCATTACCAGCTAATGCCATGAAAAGTAGCATTTTTGGTGATGCATCCCTGGTTTTGCACCCAAAACAAGTTGCTAGCAGAACTGGGAGGTTGTACACATCAAAGTGCAGATGTCCTTAATCAAGGACAATCAACTGCCCACCCCTCAAAGTGCTTTGCACCATTGGTACTTCCACCTTTTCCAGAGAGAAACCTTTTCTTCCAGCTCACATTTCAGCCAATTGCATCAGTTGTGTCTGCATTTACCACTTCCCTTCCACTGAAGGTACAGATGCCCAGCTTTCTCCCCCGTAACTGATCTGATACAGTTATTAACACAACTTCAGAAATCATATTTATATTTTCAATTTCCTATCGAGATTATTCCCCCAGCTCTAGTGTGCTCAATTTACCCTGCCTTCAGCCCTGTGCCAATCTGGATCTGCAGCAGGAAGGATGTGAATGGAACTATGCTACAGATCTCCTTTAGTAAAGCAATTTGATACTTTCTCCATTCATTACACTTGTAAAAATTTCTGAAGCTTTACAAGGAGCACAGGACAGCATAAATTCCTTCAACACCTTTGTAACATGCAGCAGTGATGGCAGAGCAGCAAGGTACTAGACTGTGGAGTGAGTATTTGCAAAATACAACAGCCATGGGCACAGAAAGGGAAAGATCTGCTTACCTTTGGAAGGCCTCGGGTAGGTAGGGACTGCCAGCAAGATGCCCTCAACTCCACAGCTAACCCTTAAATGAAATCTGGGAAGGGGTGGATTCTGTCTCCACTGCTTCCAGTCACTCAGGGGCACTGCACGCACCTGAGCTCCCTGGGTTAGCCCTGCCTTCCCACCAGGTGTTCAATCACTGCTTCAAGCCATGACTTAGCATTTCCACTGCATCCTTCACAGCCTAACTTTAGACACTACAAAGGTAGACTAATTTTTCCAAGGTTGTAAACACGTATCAGAAATAAATACACTAATACATTATTAAAGATATTATTTTGGAGGTGATTTGTAGATTTTTTTATTTTTTATTTTCTGGGGAGAGGACAATTTTCACCAGGAAACAAACTATTATCTCTTTAAGAACTAAAGTACAGATGTAAAAACTTTCAGTCCTTCTCACTGCAGTTGGAAATTACTGATCAGTAACGTTGATTACCACTGCAGTTTTACAAAAAGCTCTAAGATTAAGAGATGTTCGCTTCTCTTCTTCTGTCAGGTGCCTCAAAAGGAAACCATGAGAAGAGGCACACAATGAAAAACAGCAGGTAATACCATATGAGACTCCTTATTAAAAACATAAAATGCCTTTCACTCTTAAGTCGACTTTTCAAGCCAAATGAAAGTTGGGTGAGACTATTATAATACAAGTCACGTCCAACTATTTCATTATCCTCGTCCTGCAGCATGATAGCCCACAGAATACCTTTTGAAAGCTCCAGAGTGACGGCAGCAGGTTGGATATAATGAACAGTGTTACAAATGGGGACACAAGACGACAGGTCTGGTGAAGAAGGAGTCTCCTGGAAACTGTACAGCTATAATTACTGAGCGCTGGTGCTGTCTCAGTTGGCTTCGAACAAAGGTAACCACCTTCAGCGAGCTACATTTCCTCAGCCAGCTAAAATGCAACCAGTCAGAGACAAATATTTATGATACACAGTACATAACTATAGCCATTGTCTGCTTTTATTACCTTATTTTTGCCATAGCTTTGAAGTATCCCAAATCAACAGCACAAGAGAATTAAACAGAAAAGCAACAAAGTATTTTTAAATTAGACTTCCAAAACTATAAATGCTGAAGTCATATTTATAGGAAGATGAAATGCTCTTATTTGGGGCACTTAGTTTGCACATCACAGTTGTTTCCCAATAATTCATTTGATTTGCTGCTCAAAAAATCAGCCAGGAAGTAGTCAGTGAGAGATGAGACCTTGGCATCCTTTGCAGAGGAAATCGCAGGGCTGCCCTTAACAAACACTGGGCAGTAGTTTTGGAGGTGCAGAGTTTTGGGTGCAGAAGGAGAACTGCAGGAGATAGCAAGACTGACAACAAGGTTCAAGCTAATCCTTGTTTTCTTTCTCCCATCTCCTAGATCTCAGAAGTGAGTTCACTTAGAATTCATACAGGTGATGGGATGAGGAGTTATAAACAAAAAAACTACACATACAGCAGCTGAGCATGGTCGCAAGTTCTTCTTCACTTGAATGATCATCTGTGACATAAACCACCAGATAGCCTAAGCATTAGACTTCATGCTCCCCAGCTGTATGTGAGTAGAGAAATATTGGCTACTACAGTATTAGTAAATATTGTAGATATTCATAGATAGTAAATATCATGATATTAGTAATATCATAGATGGGAAACAACAGACAAGTGTCAGTACTAGCTAAAAAATAGCAAGGTGAAAAAGAATATTGCCTCTGACAAAACTATTCCTCTGTTATTATCTGCTTCCTTTTCTCCTACCTGTTTCTGGTGTAGAAAACACAAACGGTGAAGATACCATCCTATTACTAGTGACAGCCAGTAAGTTGTAGAAGAGAAAAATAAGACTAATGCTATCATTATTCCTCATCTCGATACCATATTCCTTCATGGTCAATTATTTCAGAGGAAAAAAAAAAAAAATCATTAAGTAGAAATACAGTAGGTTCAGAGAGGTGCAACAAGAAGAACTACCAGTTTGCAATGAGAAATTAAGAAGTAGGGGGAAGATGACATTGTGACAAACTAAGGAGCAGAGGGAGATAGGTCAGCCACGTGCACCCATGCAGCTATCTTTTCAAAGATGTTGTATTATGCAGTGTTCTCATTGGTATGAGAAAGCAATGCACTTAAAAGTGAAAAGAGTGACATATGATTTTGCAGAAGTTACTACAATGGTATATGTGTTGCATCTGTGGCTGATTCAGAATTTACTTTTATTTACTGAGTACCAGCTGTGGCTACCTCTCATATTGGAGAAGTCACCCACTGCACAGTTCTTGCTCATGCAGTTACAGCTCTGCTGGCTGCCACAGCGCAAACACAGCAGCACACAGTACACAAAACTGCCCTGTGGGGAAGCAAAGAACAGAAAACTTTCAGATTTGTGAAAAGGTGACCGAAATCATGGTGTTTTTACCACCTTGTGAGTTCCTCGGGCCTTTTAGTCCCTCATGCCTATTTGAATTATGTGAATGAGACAAACATTTGAGGATTTTTTCTGTCCTTTATTGGTCTGGTCTTTCAGAAGAGGTGCAAACAAAGATGTAAGGCAAGAATGCTTGTCAGATCTCACAGCAAACTAGAAATAAGTCTAGGACTATTTTGAAGATGAAATGATGGAATTGCTGTGTCCTTTGTGAAAAGAGCAGCAGTAGCTGCAAAGTGTTTCCTAGAGACCCCATATGAAGTGACTACCAGAGCCCAAGTACGTCCAAGATACGGAAATGGAAGCTGATCTGGATAGCTAAACATTTCAAAAGGAGAGCAGGGCTAGAACTTGCAAGTGGTGATTAGGTCATGTCAGAAGCCAAACATATAGGGTCAGGGCCAAGTTCATGGGAAGAGGAATACCACAGAACCAACCACTGCTCTGATACAGACAACATAAGACACAGGTGGGTGGACTGTGCCCCTTCTGAATCATAAGCTGCCTTTATATTCATTTCTGCATACAAAAAGCCTCCAGTGCAACTAGCACATCCTTTTCCACTAAGAATCTCCATCTACCACTCATACAAAGCACTGCAGGATTTTTTTAAAAAGCCTTAAAATAAGTCAAAGAAAACAGTGATTGTTAGTAAAACTTAAGACAAATACATAAAAGCTGAGAGAAGCAAATCTGTCAGTACCTATTCTCCGCTTCTTCCCTAGAGGCTCACATCTTACCATTACTGTAACTACTGTGCCCTAAAGGCCTGTGCACTGCAACCACAATTCTGCCTTTTTTTAACAGATTCTTGCCCTCCATCATGACAATTACTACATTACATCCTCCCACTGCTACTTTAAACACTTTCTTTTCATAGCATTGAGAACGGCCCATTTCACAAGGAGGGCAAAAGCAAGGTGGTGTTCAGTCTGGAACACGCAAATTAACTGCAAACAGCTGTGTTCATGCTGTTAGAACCACCGAAGTGACATATTCCACCAAGGAGTTCAGGACTACCGGGGGCCCAAGATGCCATGATGAGCCCAATGGAGACCTGGAATTCCAGTTTATTTCCCTCCTGTACAAGCTGCCAGCATCCTGCACGTTCCAAAAGGAAAACATACCTGAAATACCAAGGAGGAGCTGGCCAACTAAGAAATTGAAGCTATTGGATCTGCATCTAAGGAATATTTTTGTTCTACGCTACTGACAGAACATCAGAATTTGCTACTGGATAAAAAAAGGAATGTGTCTGCAGAGGCTGTTCAGCTCAAGCACAGATCAGATGCAAGGTGCAGTACAGCTTCATTCTGAGCACAAACATCAGCTGATTTCAATCACTGAGTTCCAGACAAAATATCCAAATAAGTGAAGTGACAAAGATTGAAAATCTTTTGCATTCTGATAACAGTGTGTGTCGTGCATTGTTACTGCGGGCATTATTAACACACAACTCAGGTGTGATGAAGATTTGAGGTATTGCTATATGTGATATGTAAGCTCATAGTTTTTCATATAGAAGAGTCACTAAAACTATTTGTTATGGATTTCTGCTGACTGTAACATTTTATGACTCCTTATGCACAGCGTGAAGGGATTTTTACCAAATTGGTTCCTAATTGAACCTCATCAAATACAATAAATCCGTCTATCAGAGAAGTGATGTCTGTTACCACGTGATTTCCATTACGCAAACCATTTAATGTCAATCTTAGAGAAATTGTAATTGAAAGCAAAAATTCAGGTTCCTGGTTTGGGGCTTCTGGATTTTCCTGATATGCAAGCAGGCACTGATAGAACTATGAAAACGGGAAAACCTCAGCCGGCAAAGTTTTCTCATAACACTTAAAGCTTTCACATTTATGTTAATCACAAGAAGATCAGCATTTAGATCCACTGCCTAAACAAGTTAAACAATCCCTGCACTGTGCTGCCTGTGGTAAATATTCACTGGCTACCATTTAAGTATCCCAGGTGACAAAAAGATATTGTTCTTAACATCTCCGACAGAACTTGATATCTCTGTACTTCTGATCAAGAACTTAAGATGCAATTGGGGATCCACAGCACAGTAAATTTGTCCTATGAAAACTTACACCAGGAAAGCAATTGCAATCATATTTTGAGCAGAGATTATGGAGGAAAAACAAAGAGCAAAATATAGACAATAATTGCTAATGTCAGTCCATTCAGACAGTATTATCTTTTATCTGCAGTCTGCCTGTAATGTTCACGGTAATGACTCGGTAGGCAAGGCAACAAGAAATACCCTTTCCTACTTGGTTCTTAAAGAGTAACCTTTCCTACATACTCCTTCACTTACAGTGTTCATACTCATGTTGATATCAAGAATGCTACACTGCCAAGCACGCTAAAGAATTCAGCATCTGTTACGTATCTTTTCAGTACGTAGGGTAAACAGTACGTATTTATCAAGAACCCTCTATCTGCTGATTAATAACCCTGTTTCTCTCTCCCTTCCCCATTTGTAATTCTCCTCCATAAATTTCCTGTCTGGGCTAAGCCTCCTCCTATACACACACCATATGGCACAATGATACAAATGAGATGAGACTAAGTTAATTGGTCATATTAGACCACATGAAACAGATTCAGTCTGATTATGAACATTTTTGCACCTATGCAGAGCACAGAGGCACTGCCCAAACAGCAGAGGAACAGAACACAGAAGCTGTTTGCCCACAGAAAAGGGGAACTTTCTTTCCTTGGGTGAGCTCACTCAGTCAGCCTGACACTTCCTTTTCAACTGGAGATGGAGAACTGCAGACTTCACTTCTGTGTTTGCTCCATGAAAACATATTTGTATCACTGTTGTGTGCATAGCTGAAATCACACACAGCAGTTTCTAGAGCTCAGAAAGTAACTGACAATGGTTCCTAAACAAAGAAATGTACATTTTGAGTCCAGCAAGCACACTGCATTAATTTTACTTCCAGAGATATCAGAAACAGTCTGAGAGATACCATGAATACGTGCTTCTCTCTGCTTCTCCCTCTATTGTTTTTGAACCATTTGAGTACCTTTAGATATAGGGGTACACACAGGCCCCCTGAGCAGCACTCAGGTAACTTTACTGCCTGGTAAGTCTAGTCCCCTGTCCAAACTGAGTTGAGCATTTCCAGTAATGAAATCTGAGGAAAAAGAAATCTGTTACTTTGATATAACTTCTAAGTCACAGCAGTTCTAACAAGATATTTTAGTTGAGAAGATTCTATATTTATTCAAAAAGCAAACATGAAGACCTTTTCTAGACAAAGAAAAAAACAAAAACAAACAAACAAACAAAAAGCTCATAAGAACCCTAATGAAACAATAATAAATAAGAGAAATATAATGCTTTCCTTGAGCGTGGACATAAATCAGATGCTGGTGTGCTCCCTGCTGCTTATGTGTGGTGTTGCTCATCATTACCATAATTTGTACTAAAAAAAAAAACACACACACAAAAAAAAAACAAAAAAAAAAAAAAAAAAAAAAAACACTACTCCAATTTCATCGCAAACTCAAAACTGAATACCATCACCATCACTAACACAACATTTTCCATTAAGGCAACTGAGAAATCTGGAATTTTGAGAGAACAAGGTCAAATTCACATTAGGAGAAACCAAATCTCACTATTTGCCATCTCAACTGTTTCTAAATCTTCTTGCATTAAACTTGACAAAGCAATTTCTCCTTTCTACATTTATCTTTCCCCAACCACTACTCTACTGGAAAAAGGAACACAGGAAAGATGGGCTGTAGCCCCTCAAATGAGAAGCCAGCCCACATCAGTACACACTGCTAGCTGTCCCCATTCCCTTGTTCTGGCAACCCTGCAGAATGGTATACACACAGCTTTGTGCCATTGTGTAGGGTCAGTGCACATCATGGACCTTGAGGTGACAGAATATGGCCCATTGTTACTGCAAAAAAGTGAGACTTGGCAGGTCCATCCCCTCCAGCATCACCTGATGCACTCTCCACAGACACCCACAAAGAGCACACAGTCCTTAGCAGGTGTCTGTGTTGCAGTCACCTGGGGATTGTCCTTCCCAGGCCTTTATCCCTCTCCAAAAAGCAACTAAGCCTTTTGCTATGTCTTTTCCTGCATGAAATGAATCATTATAAAGCAAAAGAATACTATCTTAGGAGAAGAGCAGCCTGCTATCAGCTAGGTTGTTTCCTCAGCCAATAGGGTTAAACCTTTCCAAGCCAGAACACCAGAACAAACAACATAGGGTGGATGAGCACTCCTGCTCTAAATGGAGTAATCAAAACAAAAGGAGAATAAAAAAAAAAAAAAAAAGTTCACCATTTCAAGTCATTATCAGAAGAAGGAGCTGGGGTAAAGTGCTGCAAGCCCTGTAAGGCAAGACACTGCCTTCATTCAGGGTGCGGGAACAGAGACCATGCATCTGCCCCATGCAAACAGAACACCACATCAAAGGTGCACCTGACTCTGCCATCCATTTTTCCACCTAATGGGAATAACCTGGAGGACCCCAAACACTGCCTAACAGCTTGCATCAAAGGGGATGAAAATGTTCCCTGTACTCCAGCTGAATTGGAGTTTGCTCTACGAGAACATAAAAGAATATTTGTTTTTCCTCATTATGTGAAGGTTTTTCAACAAAATAATTAACTGTAGCATAACAGGAATCTTCACTGGATAAGAATTTTTGAAGCACATATTGAAATGTAACTATTCCACTGACTGTGAACTTGAAAAGCCACGGAGGAATATGAAAGAGAGATGAGACTTCAGAACTTTGTTTTTTCTAATATTTTCAACCCTCTTAAAAGAATAACCATCAAAGCAAATAAAAGTTTAATAAGGAAAAAAAAAAAAAAACATTTTAAATGAAAAACCATGATTAACTTATTAGGACCCATTAAGTGTATAATTACAAGGATTTTATTACATTAAGATACCAATTTCTTTAAAGCCAGAAATAATACCTGCTGAAACTTTAATTATTTAAATGAGGAGAGAAAGAGCCATGTTATCTTCTCCGACAAAGATTAAAATCAATTTAATTGCTTCTCTGCTGCATTGACATGATTCTTGCTGTGAGTCAAGCAACCAAAAAGGGAAATTAATACTGCAGCTGTTAATCAAGTGATATTTGTGCGCTCCATCTTATTATAGCAGGAGAAAGAATAACTGCTGCTTGGGAGAGTTTGTCCACACTATATTTCACAGAAATGTTTTGTGCTTCAAAGAGCACCTTTACTTAATTTGAGTTGCAGGCATCTCCAGGTGATGTGCAGCCTGAGAAAATTGTATGTTGCATTGTTTGATCCCCTCACATACACATACACACACACACACACACACACACAAATGTTCTGCCAATAGTAAGGTTCGTTTCAAATTAAATTCACCCTTGGGTATCTGCCTCACTACTATGAAATTACCAAGTCACACCAAAAAGGGATAAAAATACAGCTGGAGGAGGGGAGTGCCTATGAATCATAATATATTTTCAAGGAAGAAAGCAGGTCAAAAATATCAACAATTTCAGTAAAATTAAAACATGCATTGGAAAAGATGTAACAGCTGAGCACACAGCACAACCCGTGGCTTCTATCTGCTGATTTAAAAATGTTTATCCTTGCAGTGCCTTTGTTAAACCTCTGCACCAAGTGAATATTCAGCAACATCTACAGTCGACAAATTAATGTATCTGATTGTAAGAAAAATGGTATTGTGAAATATTTATGAGTTCTGAAATACAAACCCGTGTGGTGCCTCATCATCTCTTATCAGCCCTTGTTAACTTTACAGATGATGAGAAGCACCAGAATAACTGAGGTTGTCAAAACTAATAGATCTCAGAGGCTCAGCATCGGCACGGCTCAGTTCCAACTACAGTCCATTTCTGAGAAGTTTTAACTCCTTCACTTCTCTTCATTGAACACAAATCAATGACATTACCTGGCCTGTTATTTATTATCACGAGCAGCAGGTGCCCCAAGCACTGCCACAGACATTTTGTGAAGTGCCAGTATGGGGAAAAAAGCTGTGTTAAAGTGACAGACAAATGCCAAGTACTTTGATTTGATAAATAGGATCCAGAGTTCTGAATGGATCTCCCTGGATCCAAGAAAAGCAAGATTCAGGTAAAATTCTCAGAGAAGAGGCTTTCTTGGCACAACGTGCATTTGTTAACAAGGCTAGAATTGCTTCTAATTGTATTCATACACTAGCAAACGTTACATAGTTACTGAACTGAATGAGGTTTTTTATACTGAAAAACTGGTCTGAGTTAGGCTTATTTCAAAAAATCCACAAATAGAAAGAGTGAAAATCCTCTTTCCATTTAAGTGACTGAGGATTTCAACTTTTGCCTAGTGCTTTAAACCAGGGCACCTGATCATCTCCCAGCCCCACTCTGCAGCCATCTGGATGCCATCCAGAAAACCAGAGTGTTTGCAGCTCAGTCAAAAGCAGCCATGGAAGCCTGAACAGGAGCAAAAGCTGCAATGACCACACAGAAGGAAGAAAAACTGCTATTGAGATGCCATAGCAGTAACAGCCAGGTTTTCATCCGTATGCACACACCTGCAGGCTGAGACTGAGGTACTAGTGGACACAGTACAAGCAGGGCTTGGAACAAGCTGCAGCATTATCTGAGTAAATCTGTTCACTCAACTGACATGGCAAACAAATACATCCAATAACAATCACATCCTCTGGGGTGTGCAGAAGAAAAAACAAAGAAGGTTAGAGAAGGAGATTGATAGAATGAGTTCAATTTTATTTCCTGCAAAGCGTGACACAGCAAGCTTCACTTGCTTTGATACCTGTCAGAGAGTCTTTGCCACAAAGAGACAGTCTGTCCATTTTCTAGGGGAGAGTGGGGCTGACATTAGTGATTGCTTCTCATAAGAGTCCAAAATGCAATCCTACATATCTCTAAGAATAAACAGAAGTGATCCATCTTGTTCAACAAGGATAACATTATGTTCTCTTCTTCACATCTCGTCTACTCTACCTCTAGCTGCCTTCAGTGTCAGCAGGGCTATGCAGGGGTAAGAGAATTCTTGGCACATTCCATGACAGTCACATGTGTTTGGCAGCAACTTTTTTGCTATCTGCATGGTTACTCTTCAGTCGGCCAGACTTCCATTGCCATTTATAGGGATCAGTATGAAAGGAATTTATGGTCAACCATTTTGCTAGACTAAAACTAAAGAAACTGACTTTAAAAATTAAATAAATAAATAAGACAACATGCATATACCAGCCAGAGCCATGGGAGCTCTGAAGGAGCAGAGGATGGGGGAAAAGTAGAAGATCATTATAGCACAGGGAAATTTTGCTGGGAGGGGCAGAACAAGGTAAAAACTTCCCATCTCGAGGGTGGCCATTATGAATATCACAGAACAGCATCAGAACAGCATTTGAGCATATTGCCTCTTCAACAGCTTGTATAAAACAGGCTTGAAACTATGATCCATTTGTCACAGAGTTCTCTCTAGAGCTCATTCCACGACAGCGGGAACAAACCCAGGGAGAGAAGAAACAAAGTCCCTCCCGTCTCTAACAGCGCGGTGCGGCGCAGCGCGGCCACGTGCGCTCCGAGAGAGGGGAAGGGAAGGGAGATTGCGAATGGGTCTAGGAGGGAAAAGATGAAAAAAAGAACGATCTGAGAACGAACGGCAGTTTAATGAACCCAATGACACTAAACAACAACGAGAGAGTTTCAACAAGGAGAAAAAAAAACAAGTCCAAGTCTCACCGGCGGGCTGTGGGAGGCAGGAAGGTTCCAACCACGCTATCTCCTCGCAGGGAACCGGGCAAAACCCGTACCCTTCCCGACCTCCCCTCCAGTGCCACTTCCCTCCCCCCATGCCTATTTAAGGCTGTCCACAGAAAAGAAAAGAAAGAAAAAACTTGTCTCCTTAACTCCCATTATCCCACATGATGTTCTGATGTGGAATAGCAACACGAACCAAATTACAAAACCACAACACCATTTCACAGCATTGCCTTCCCAAAAAGCTGCCCATGTGAATCCTAAAGAGCAGTGCACTTGGAGTACCCAAACATCCCTTCACAAGCTGTAGCACTCACAGCCAAGAGGCAACCAAAATAGAACTGAATGATGCTTCACATGCAAGTCATAGACTTCCTTGCAAAAGGTTAAGCCTCAATGTTTCACATTGCTAAAGTCCACTGCAGACCCAAATGTATTTAAAAGATCTGGAGGACAGAGGAGAAAAGTGGTTTTGCAGTTTCAAAAGTTAACAAAGCTACAGAAAGAAGTATTCTTTCACAGGAACCTTCCAAGTGAAAGCTGCTCTTGTTATCGATTTCAAATAACAAGAACAAAGTTGATGCAGGCCAATCTATTGAACATAAAAATGTTTTCAACATGTACTTTCATACACTATTGTGGGAGCTTTTCCAATAGTTATCTTTCTTCCCTAAATACTTCACTTGCTTTTTCAAATAGCAGACATACGTGACTTGCTGTTATCAACTATAAGACTTACAAACCCTTCCACTCTCCTAAGTAACATGAATTCCCACTGGATTTCTGTATTTCATCCATCTCTTTGTAGATATGGAGATAAATGTTGTCCAACTACTCAGAACAGAGCTCAGCTGAACATTTAGTGCTCACAATACTCCATACCCAGGACTGTGCTTCAACCACAAGCTGTGATGTTTGTGGTAGGGAGCAGTTGGCGAATATAAAGAGAGATAAAACTGATTTGATCTTCATTGTGAGTATAATTTTATGGAAAGAAAACAAGTCAGAAAACAAGAACTATTTCTATTTGACTTGAGCCAAGGCAGATTTGGGAAAAGCTTATTCATGTTCTTCTCTACAGTATATTACTTCTTATGTAGAAAGTGCTATTAAAGAACAGTAACACACTGATAAGAGAGGATCTGCTCTGTGATAACATGAGCTACAGCTTACCATTCTGATGTGCTGAGAATGGAGTTGGTATCTCTATAATTCTGCCCTAGAACACAAAGGACCTATGTCAGGTTGGTATTTATTCTCTGAACATTACAGTCAGAATAAAAAGAGAGATGAGGCATATTTTATAACTAATATTTTGGCCTCAGCAATCTTTTCTCAGCCAACATTAGTTCATAAAATTAAAAACTCTATTCAAAACAGGTTTCTGGCCCCGTACAGCCTGCCAGGAAGCAAGAAGACCTTAGAAGTTCATCTGCTGCTCAGTATCCAAAGTTTTCTTTGGTCATGTGTTCTCTCTTTCCTCATGACTTCTTTCATTACTAATAACTTGCAACTAAGCTGACAGAAGGAAGGAGAGAGGAAGGAAAAGTTGTTCCTGTATCTTCTATCATCAGTAGCTTTTATATTCTGACAATTTGGAAACACAACTAGCAGGTTAACATGCATCACTCAATGAACAGTTACCACCAGGAACACAGGAAAAACAAACGAAAAATATGAAGACTGGTGGCCTTAGAGAGGTGGGAAATCCCATGCTTCACATGTCAATCAGGATTCTTCACTAATGGTTCTACAAGGATGCTTGCAATGATTAATTCATGCTTACTTCTGTATCACTGACATTTACAACAAATTAACCTCTCTGCCTCAATTTTAAATTCTGCATATAACAGATTGTATCTACCTATAAATGATGGCCTAGGAAATAGTTAATATTTTTAAATGGACCTAATGCTTGAAAATACAGTGCTATCAGCTATCAAAAAATATATATTTTTAAAAACATTCATGTATGTATGAAAAAAATGTATCCTGGTTTGTATGTGATACAGTTTGCAGAAGAAAAAGAAAAAAAGAAACCTTTAAAGATAGATAGCAGTTTTGGAAGACGTATACAGCATGTTCACAAACCTACAAACGCTATGGATTTATGAAAAGAATGACTATAAGTATTATTATTCTAAGTTCTGACAACACTTAGATATAGCTTTGCAAACAGGTTCCACCTGGGAGGTTAAAAGTGGATTTACAGCACATTTACTGCTTTGTAGTACCTATCCACAAGCATGCTTTATTGTGCAGTAAATACAAGGCAGCTTATATCACATTCATTGTCCAGATCATGTAAATGGAAGCATATCTGAATCTCAGAATAGTATCATTAAAAACACACACATCTGAGGTAATAACAATAGCAGGTTCTGTACTATACCAGCAAACAGAGCTAAAATGAAATTCAATACAACATAATGTAAGCCAAAGCAAGATGATGTACAAAGGGCCTTACCACAGGTCTACACACTGAAAAGGCATTTAAATCCTATTATTTCTGGTTACATCGCACTACTTGGGCACATTTCTAGACAGCTATAAAGAAACATTATGCCTAGTAATGCTAATTCTCCACGCATAGCAGATGGTTTCACCATCGTGAAAAAAGTGTGTTTCAAAGTCAGTCCATAGGAAAACAATCTGCCAGCCTTTCATGTTAGAAAATAGAAGGTAAATGCATATACCTGAGGAAAATTAACCCATCCATGTTACAGTCCACCTCCCAGCAAACAAGATGTTTGCACATCCCTTTATTATAAAAGGTGGAACACACATTTTTACACTGGTACTGGATCCACTCACAAGAATACAGCTGCCAGCTATCCAGAGCAGATATCATTTTCTGTATCTGTCAAGAGTTTCCTCAGTCATTTGTGTACTACACTGGGGTTTTCTCCACTCACTACCCAGAGACAAAGCTCTCATTACACTGAAGAGAATTAAGTAAAGCTGAAAGCATCCAGAAAATGGAGTAGGCTGTTTCTATTATTTTTCTATTATATTGGTTATTTTCACTCATTTAGCACTTATAAAGCTGGCTGTGAACACACATGCATGCACTGCATATTGTAGCCAGAATAGATACACACATAGGGCACTCAGAGTGAATTTGATATTCCTGACTAGTGGCTACTGAAATTCTTTGATAATACTACAGAAAGGTTTGAAAATGGCCACGGAAAATATTTGTTCCTGCACAAAAAATTAAACCTTAATATCACACGTGAAAATCTCATTGAAGCTTTATCACATTTTGCCCTCGCTGAATAGTCTTGGCTCCAGCAGCTGCTACATGAAATGCAACTGTCACTACAGTGAATAAATAAGTAAGTAGTGCTACAATACAGCTGCCCCCAATAACAGCATTAGTATAAAGCCTTTAGTGGCAACCACCAGCCAAACCAGAAATGCATTCTGACTTTGTAAAGATGTGCCTTCATGTCATCAAACATCTCAGTTCACAGCCTATGCATAGTGTATGTACCAGAGCTTATCATTGATTTCTCTCCTTCTTCAGAGAACACAGAAAAGAGCAAGTACATTGCCCACTGCTGATTCTGTTTTCCACCCCACAAGACACTTGTAACACAAAACATGAACCATGTAGCACAAACATGGGTTCTGGGACAACAAAGGTGGTTAAAGAGACAAGACACAAAAATAGACAGCATTGTAACATATATTTGGGCAGCGAGAATGAAAAATAAAGTTGCAGGCAAAACATTTTTATTATGGTTTTTAGTTGATTAGTTTGTACTTATTCTTTTTAAGTATTTCTTTAATTCTTCTGTGGAGTTTCATTTAAATACAATCACAATTTTTCAAGCCAAGTTGTTTCCTTATTAGACAAGCTCTTTTCACAGAAATGAAAAATGAGTCTTTTCATAAGGTCACCCTCAGTGAACTCACCCAGATAGAGATGAAAACATTAAAAAGGATCTGCACGGTATTCTAAAGCAAAATAACACACACATAAAACAATAACAACCAGACAAGCAAGAACCAGGTGGGAAGTCTTGCTATCTACTCATTCAGCACTCCTGAACATAAATCAATTTGGTCACCTGCAAGCTTGGCCATAGGCTCCCCGCAGGAATTACAGCTTATACATACACAAGCCCCAAAGAGTTTTGTTCACAAAGCTTAATCACATGGCAGAAAATATCATTTTCATAATACATATACTAGCTCAAGTTATGAGATATCATATTTCTGAAAAGGTAAAGGAACTGGGTAGCATTCTGAATCTACTAGCAAGGTGAAAGAAATAATTTAAAATGTTCAATACAGCAGTTACTCTTGCTGTTATTCAAGATTGTCTCATAAAGTGTGAAAACTAAAGGCCATTATAAAGGCAAGAAAGTTTATAGAAGCTGAGTATTAAAGAAACCAGTAGGACAGTGGTATCAAATATGAAGTCCAAATGAATCCAAAAGGGCTTCCTCCTGTCCCCACTGTAAGGATGTTGACAATAAAGTCTTTTTTCTTTTTTTTTTAATCCTGACTTGCAGGTCAACACATTCAGGTTTTGGAAGATCAGTGGGAATAGCAAGCTGCAGAGAGAAGCGCCGGAATGGCAGAAAGGCCTGCTTCCAGCCTGGATGGCTCTTGAAGTAGTTGCCTGCTAGTAGTGTCAAATTAAACACACCAAATGAATTCCTTTGTGATGATATAACTCTTCAGTGTTCTCAGAAGTTCGAATTCGTCACTATATCTGGAATATGGAAGTAACTGTGTTTTCTGAAAGGAGCACTGTTCCTCTTTCTTTTTTTCTGCCCCTCTTCCCTTTGGCACTGGTTTGCACCTCTCACTCTCACAAATTATTGTTTGAGTTTTACGCACAAATGCAACAAGCACATCTGGTGCATTTTTCCTAAGTATTTGATTTGCCTATGACCTCATACTACTTCAGCTTCAATACTTCCTCTATCTTACTTTGCATTCTAGTAAAATAATGAAAACAAATACAACAACCTCAAGTGCTGCAGGACGTATGGGAAAAGTTCATGTCTCAGACATAGCATCCTTTTACTCCATAGTGGTATTCCAGCTTCATCACTCTTACACAGTACAGTGCAATTTACACATGATACAGTTTTACAATATTTTTGTAACAGTACTCAAATGCCACACAGACCTTAGACATAATGCTTAAACCTGTACAAAACATATCTCCTCCCCTCTGTTTATTTAAGAATTGTAATATATTAGCTGGAAGCACCGAGAAAAAACAGAACCTCCCAGCGCACTCTCACCAGCCACAGCGTGGACCAAACAAGACATATTGCATTTCTACCTCTTTCCTCTCAACCATATTTCCCTCCTTAGTCTCTTTCCCAATGTTTGAAAAGCAACAACTCAACTAATGTTTAAATTAGATTTTAAGAACTCATGGTGTTTTCAATTCATCCTTTCCAAAATGGGAATAAAATCAGAAATAGGAAAGCACAAGCAAATTAGTAGCCTGTGTGTTCAGTACCAAAAGGCACACTTAGCAACCATTAGGAGACCAAAGGAGGAATTCAGAATTCCAGGGATCAGAGTGAAGCTGATCCCCTCCAACCCATTTTTAAGCAAACAGCCTGATTTTTCAGAACACATAAACTTGCAGCTCTCATGGCTGAAGAGACAGTACCACATGCTCAAGCCACATGCTAAGCGGTCCAGGTCCATGCTACTATTTTTGAAAGCTACATTATAGATTAGCTTATTTTGACTCTTATTTGGCTTCTACTGCTGTTCTCATTGTAGTTTTCAAGAGCTTCCAGATGTACACATGTAATAGTAAGAAAGATCAAGACAATACACCTCAATAGGTATAATGACAGAGGAACTAATACAAAAAAAGAGTTATAAGGGAAGGGAAAAAAAACTGCTCACCCATCTCTGAAGATTGAGGCTCACAAAGGAAGGATCTCCAGAAAAAGATCCTTACCCAGTGGCAGTCAGCCCTTAAATGAGGTCTGAGAGGTGCTGCCAGGCTCCAGACCATCTGGTCACACACATGAATTGCCTTCACCTGTGCTCCCAGGGCTGACCCCATCCTTTCCCCAGGTGCTCAGCCAGTGGTTCAGGCCAACAGTTACCAGCCCTAGTACCTTTGTTAGAGAAAAACAAATCTCATATTTGAGTTGTGTGTGTCAGCATCCAGCTTTCACGAGTTAGCGTCTACACTGTCTGTCACAAATACAGAGAGCAACACTGGGCCCAAACTCAGCATTCCCCTGAAGACAATTATAGAAATGAAAAAAGAAAGTCAAAAGTCTCTGCTATTCCTCTGTGGCACACTGAGCCTGTAAAACTAAACCTATTTTATTTCATCCTATTCAAATCCCTATAGTTCCAGTGAAATTTAATTATACCTTCACTTTGCATAATTAAACAGCCATTGCATAGCATTCTAAAGCATATAAAATGACTGATGAGCATAGTAGAAAAATTTTTAGAAGTAGTAGGTGGTTGAGGAGGCTACAGGTATGTCTAGACAAAGCTAATGTGCACAAAAGAACCGTTCTTGCTTGCCCAGCAAGACGAAGCAGATCACCACATATGCCATGTTTTATGTAGTTCGCCTATTACTGATACTTTATCTACCCAATTCACAGCTAGCTTAAGTAATTGCATCGTGCAGAACAGATATATCTGAAGTCCTGCCAGTTATCACACAGGACTATCTCAGCCTCATAGGAGCTCCTGAAAGGCTTGGCATTTAGTGAGGTGGTAGCAGTGGTACCATTGGCTAAATCCTTAGCAACAGCTTATTCCACTACACAGACTGAGAACCAATAGTTTTCCCCACTCACACTGAACATAGATTATATGAAGCTTTCTATTTCATTTTCTATGCCATGAAGGATAATACAAATCAAATTCCTCATGTTTTGGTAGGTTTCTTCTTCCTTGCTTTTTCTGCGCGGTATCCATCATAGTGATATCCAAGTCGGCCTTCATTAAACTCATTCCTCTGAGAAGAGGTGCTAATGAGCTGTGATATCTCTGAGAGTGGAGCATGAAAGCTTTCTCGATTTTTTTTCTTTACTAGAAACCTCATATATTGTAAGCAGCTAGAACACCATTCCAACATACTGTCTGACAGAGTATCCCTCTTTGTTTTCTCTCTCATTCCCTTCTCAAAGAGATTTTCTTTGGTGATAGAACTATTTCTGAAACCAAAGAATACACCTTCCAAAATCCTTTCTTTAAATGTCAGAGTAGGTGATAGGGGCCTTTTCAGTCACTATGTTGAACACTGTATGTAATTAACAATGGCTTTGAGGATGTATTTTATTTTTCATGTACTAGGGGTGAAGAGTAAAATGTTTTTTACCTTTCTTCTCAATTATTCTACAGAAACTTTTGTGCATGAGGAACACTACTATTTTGTATGTAAAGTTACTCAGATAAAATGACCAAGGGTAACGTAAGTCAATTTAATTATAGCAACCATCATGGTTTTCTTTTTTAATTCACTCTGGTGGGTTTTTTTAATCAAAACACAGAAGGTCATAACTGAAGAAAGTATTCCTGGACACAATGCATAACTGTGAACTTTCTAGCAAGAAATAAGGAAAAATATTAGCCAAGACTTCTGGAAAATAACTCACATTGAAATTCATGTGGTGAAACAGATGTTTTACATTATTTTTCACTTTTGTGTTCAGCTGCACTTCAAATACAGAATAGAAAAGACTAAAAAGAAAAAAAAGCTCAGATAAAGCAATATTACATACATGTTAAATTGTGTACAAAAATATAAAGCACAAATAACAGAGATATATCCTACATGAGAAACCTCTCAGGTGATCAGATGAAAATCAGAGCAGTTTCTCCAGTCATAAGATAGATGGCTTTTCCATACCTTTTAGAAAGGTTGGAGTATTCCTTTTTCTTGACAGACTACTACCACACTCCCTATGAAGTATTTTTTCCCTCATCTTCTATTGCTTGCTTTCCTAAAGCACTCCTTAGCAAGGCTCAGTCACTGGAGACTGCACAGTGCATGCAGACCTGATCACAACATTTCTGTAATTTAACATCTGTAGACATGCACATGCTGCTGACAGATGCACATTAAAAAAAAAAAAAAAAAAAAAAAAACAACAAAAAAAAAAAAAACTGAAGATTACAGCATATATGTGAGTGGAATAGCTACACACGAAAGAACTCGACTGAGGAGGAACAACCTTGGAAGTCCATCAGATTGCAGGAACTATATGCTAAATATAAGGTAGCTTTGGTTCATGAGAGAATCAGGGCAAACAGGAAAAGAAAATGTTTTGGGCATGATAGGGTGAAACCACACAGTATTTTAAAAAAAAAAAAAAAAAAAAAAAAAAAAAAGCATAAATCAGACCATCAGATTTGAACCACAGAATAGTACTAGAGACCACTTCTACTCTAACCTTAAGCCAGGCCATATTTTGGTAAGCTACCACATACCAACACACAACAAAGCAGAAATTCTTGGAAAGCCACCATCCAACCAACAACTGAAATACACAAACATAAACCATAACTAGAAAAAAAAAAAAAAAAAAAAAGCATGGCTTTTCCTCAGTAGACTCAGTGCAAGGAGCTGTAGCAACACAAACATCTCAAACCATCCCAGATCCACTCAGTAGAGCCATTCCTAAATAACTACCACTGCCTAGTGCCAGCAAGTTTGCTGTGACCCATACCCTAACGACACAGCTGCACCAATTTAGCAAGTCTTTACCTCAATCCACCTCTTACCAGCTCTGATGGGAAGCTGCTGTCTCTGCAAAAGGACAGTTTATAAGCCTGTGCCTTAGCTTCTTCACCTCAGACCCTGCCATTTAGTGCAAATCTGCCTTTTGCATCTATTTCATCTCCACCAGTTCTCAACAGATGAGATGATGCACAGGTATATTCTTCTTCTATGAGTATAGCAAACAACCAGAGATGGAGATGTCTTAAACTGCTGCTGGAAAACTTGCTGCCACCATGGAGTCAAAAGTGTCATATACATGGAAACTGAGCACGTATTGAAGCAGCTTGGCACAAGGTTTTCCCATATTCATGTTTTACATTATGTCCTCTGCTAGTGTGATATGCCACCAAGCACAGGGATGTAGTGGCCAGTCATGTTTGACAAATGACGTCCTGCTGGGCATTCTCTGCCTTGCCTGTGCTGTAGGCAGTATTGTCTACAGGGGCATTGGTCATGTGCATTCCTTTTGCTGGAGCACAAAGCCAGCTTGTGCAGATGAAAAAGGAAAATGGGAGGAAATGCAGTTACCTGCCCTAACATTTTCAGACTAACTCTAGGAAACAAAGCATTCACAGCAAAGTGTCATCACTAGAAGAGTATCAATAGGCACAAAGGATTTTAAAAACAGTCCTCACTTACAAAACCACATTGATTTTCAATAAAGCCATTTGCACATTTGTTTCTGTGGATTCCAGGCTGACTATCACCACTGATTTACAGACGAGATATTTCTATATAATACCATTACTATTATTATTTTGTAAGTGTTAAAAAATAAAATAAAATAAGCTTTTTTCTGCTTCCAACAGTGAGGAAAATAATATGAAAGCAAAAAAAGAAAAGAAGAATGCCATTTGATTTGCTTTTCTTTCTGGGTAGAATTGCTTGGGAAGCTGAAAGAACATATAACCTTACCAGATAAGGAGGCACTTGTTTTGAAACAGCAACACAGATCATATTGGCTTTTCACCAGAAATGCTTCTAACAGATCCAGCACAGGAAATTAAGAATGGGCAGCTCCAGGAGAGCTTTTCATGATCCACATTCTAGGTGAGTGGCTGGTTTTACTTCATCTCTCAGCACGTTTGCACTACAAAACATCTACCCACTAGAAGGCCATCATGCAAGAGTAAGAGGTCATGTGAAGAAATTCAAATAATATGGCCAGCTGATGTAGGTCACCCTTATAACAGAAGACTTTCTGATTCTGTAGGGCTTTAATTTGGCTAACAAGCAGGATTTCACAGGCAGAGCAATCAGTAAAAACATACTAATAAATACAGGGCAGGACAATTAAGCACACTTGTTTGGTGATGCTGGACACTTTGCGCTCACACCTGGAAATAAAAAAGAAGAAAACAAAACCTTACAAAAAACACCACGGCTATTTTTCATCCACACAAAGTACCTATGGGATCTGATTTCACTTTCCAAATAGATGTAGCTACACCTGCTTCACTCATGAACTGTCTCCTAACACCACTGATGAATAGCCCTACATTTATCACACAGGGACGCTGATCAGAAAGGAATCTGCCTTCTGCTCCAAATTTCAGTAGAAATGCCTGAAACCATGAAACACCAAAGACAACTGCAGATTCAACTGGGAATCATGACGCTGCCGTTATGACTCCTAAAGAGTTTTCAGACCCTGTCGAAACAAGAAGCGAGCACGTGTGCAGAATGGTTAACAGCAAGTAACACAGGAGCCAAGTCCTCTTGCATGGCCCTGACTGTGGCAAATGCCCATGCATGTACTTGTCTTATTTCTACATGGTCAGCTCTAGGGCCAGGAACATGGTACCTTCCTAAAGCCTACATTTCAGCCATTAGTATCAGTATTTAACATTAAATATTTAGTGTCAATATTTAACAGGGATAAATGAGATGACCCAGATAATTATAGACTTCTCAGCCTGATATCAGTCCAGGGAAAAATAATGAAGCTGCTGGTACAGGATGACGCTAAAAAAAAAAGCGATGAAATGTGGTGTAATGTCATGCAACATGGTTTTATGGAAAAGAAAAAAAGATCTCTTCAGGCAGTTGTTACCTTTCTTAAGGAAAAACAGGTTTCAGTGAGAAGGGCTGTATCCTTAGCCTTCCAGAGGGTACTTGGCAGTTGTAGTAAAGGAGTTCAAAAGATGCAGAGTCAACATTGGCAGTTTTAAATAAAAACTTGAAAAACAAAACTTTCCACTCAGTACACAAGGCTCCAGCTAGCTAATTTAAGGAGAGGGAAGAAAGAGAAATCCCACAGGAGATGCAGAGAGAATGAAGGAGAGTGTCACAGGTTCTAGAAGTGCCCCGCTGATGATCTTGCTGTTCCTAGTTCCCAGGCTGTTCCCACATTTTGTCTCACATTTTTGACAAGTAACCTTAAGAGTCCCTTTTCAGGACAGTATTGCAGCATATGCTAATTAAGTATAATTCTGCCCTTTATTTGTTAAGAAAGGGAAGGGGAGCATATTTTTGTCATATGACCATGTGCCCAAAGAGAGTAGGACTGAACCCAAAAATCATAAAATATAGTCCTGTATGCTGCCTGAGAGTAACTTTCAAGTGGTGTCATCTTGGCCCAGATTCGAAGCAGTAGCTCTGAGCAGACAGGAACACATAACCTTAACTGCCCCAAGAGCAGTCACTGTGTCCTTCTGTCACAGAGAGGAGTTGGTTAGACAGCCTGGCAATGTCCTATCCCTGCTTGTACAAATTGAGCAATTCTTCAGGGCTTGTTTTGAGAGTGTTTTGTTGTGTTTTTTTTTAATGGTTAAATAACTACTCATTTTTACATTGTTATCCATCATCATGGTGAACAGCCAGTGATAACTGAAAAAATTGGATGTGTTCGGTTGGGAAGTGAACCTGGTGAGTGAGTTATAAACACTCCACAGAAAAATCATTCTCCAGAAAGCTTTAATACCTTCCAAACACATAGCTCAGGTGCACTGGCACTTCCTGAATAACCACTGTGACTGTCTTAATTATGGAAATACAACTAAGTGACTGCATCCAGGTAAGCTATTTTCAGTTCTGCTGCACAGTAATGGTAAAAGCGTTATTCCCAGAAACTTGGAGGTGGGGCAGTTTTACAAACTGCTTTCTCTCCGCTCATCATGATTCTTGTGCGAGACCAAGCAAGTTTTTGGTCTCTTCCATACCAAAAATCACTGAGCTAGAAAATGTAAGGCCGGAAATATCCAGTCATCAATCCATGCTGGAGCTTCAGTTTAGGAGACACCTGATAAAAATTTTATTGGTTTTAGAAGCTGAAGTCTGATATCACTGCGTCCTCTCCTCTCTCCCTTCCTCTTCAAGGCACACCATTAGGTCTCATCTGTTTCAGAAGAAACTGTTTTTATCACAACAGCTGAAACTCTAGCAAAAATGCCTAATTATGGAGGAGGAAACAACAGATTGCTCTAGGTTTTAGTGTTTGTGAGCAGAGAGCAATGCCTTGTGTTCTAATAAAAGCAATGAAAGAAAAATACCCTGCATTTTGCATATGGCAATTTTAAACAAATGAGCTGAAAATGTTTATAAACAGAAAGGGCAAAATCCACAAAAGCATGAGCAGAATTGTTGTCCAGTAAGGCAAAAACACCATTGAAAAAAACCATCTCTGATAGACATGCACTGTGTGTCTTGGAGACCCCCAGCACTGCTTCATTCAGTGGGAACAGGTCAGGGGACCCTCGTATTGAAATCCAGCCTCACAAAAACCAAAACCAACACAATCAGTAGTAGCAATCCAAAGACTACAGGGGAACACCTGGCAAAAACAAAGCTTAGAGTTTGGGTATTATATAAAAGTATAACCATTATTCTTTAGTATAATTAAAATAGTTTCTAGAAGGATTTAAATGTGCCTTCATGGAATCTTCTTCCCATCCCCAGAAGAATGCTGGAAGGCAAGGATTACACCAGCCTAATTTCACTAAGCCACTTTCATCTGCAGCAGAGGCAATTTAGCCTAATTCCAAGACCACGGAGGAGATGCAAAAGTTGTATGCATATGAGGGTCCTGACTGGAAGGCTAATTCTGAATTAAATGCAGCCTGCAAAGAAAGTCTAGGAGAAAACAAGACATGTACTTTCTTTCACTTCTTTATGAGACTCACTAAACAAAGTATCTAGATTCCATTGCTGACTTTTGCTTACATGCATGCGCTTTTATTATGGTTAGATTAATTACACTTCCTTAGCAGCTGACTTTGTACCTTTAGCCTGTAAGGGAACCAATAACTTTGAAATTATAAATTTGCCACCTAGTTCTGGAACTTACATCTCCTAGCTGTGAAGCTGAGCCCTGGCTATGCCAGCCACGTCGGCCACCTCAAGAAGGCTGAAGATGGAGGGAGAAGGCTTCATCTTGAATACCAATTTCACTGGTTTTGCACCATAGTGGTGACGAGCACTAGGTGGTCTCTGCCCACAGCTGCCAGCCCATTACCTCTTGGTTAAGGTAATGCAAGGCCATGGCTGTTTTGCCATAGAAGGAAAGCAGCTGCCCAAGATAATGTCCTTTTTGTCTGCACTGAGGTTGACACAACCACACATGCATGCATGAAGCTACAAGAACAGGCAGGCCACACAGACTCTGGCCATACAGGGCTCTGCATGGCTGTGACCCTACGCAGCCCCTGGCTGATGCAGGTGCACAGAGCGTGCCCTGTTCTTGGCCCTGCTTCAATATGCAGTGCCCAGCCCAATCCATGAGCTATACCCCTCCACATGCCCACACCATCTGAGTAGACCCAAATATTCAACAGCTAGTGCAGAGCTCCACCAACCTGCAGCAATATGGCTATGTGAGCACACATCACCTGCTCTCAGGAGCACTCTGACAAGTATACATGAACTGCAATTGCCCCTTTGAACTCTAGTGCAGCATACGAAGTTAGCCAAGGTGGCTTGCTCAGCCAGCACACTCTGGTACTGATGGTGACCTTGCTGGAAACCCCGTCCTGTGCACACACAGGGCCCTGGGGAGAGGCCTTTGTCTCCTCACCTTCTGACCCGAACCTCTCACGTTGCACCTCCTGGGGCACAGCAGAGAAGCCTGGCCAGATGTTTCAGTTTCCTCATGTTCACAATTCTGATTGCATTAGACAAGACAGGATTTCTCCACTGGCACTACCCAGGGGTAATGTGAAATGAGTTATGAACATTATCCACTCTGCAGTGTACATATCTGATGCTGAGAAAGCCTTAATAAGGTCAAGTGGAATTTCATGCTTGAAGAATCTCATATGCTTGGACATGACCCAGTTTGGAAAATGAGTTGGTTGTATTTCTGTACAAATGCTTTGGAGATGCCGTTCCTGGTAGAACACGGCTGCCGGCTGAGGCAGCCTGGCATTGCCTGTCCTGACAGGGGCTCTGTTATTTCAGCTGGAGGCTCTTTGCTGCATTGAAGGGCTCCTATTCTTTTTAAAAGAGTGATTTTAGCAGTGTTGTTTCTGTATATCGAAATAGATAACCTGAATTACATAGGAAAGAAAAAAAAACTAGTTTTTGTGCTACCGATAACCATGACTCAGCTTTTCACATGATCTCAGCATTTCAGATACTCAACAGAGAACGCAGGACACAGCATCCCTTTCTAAAACAAACACTGAAGGTTTTGCTAAAATCCTCTAAATTGTCCAGTGAATAACGGAGAGTCACAGATATCTCACTCCTGTGCACACCTGCTCCCACAGTGAGTGCCTGCCCACAGCTCTGGCACCCAGTATGATTTAGCACAGGTCTGCCCTCTCTCACGTACTGAGACATGCAAGAACTCGATGATGCTGAAACCTCCAACCTCAGCCAAACCAGACTGACACTGACTGAGCCCAAGAGGTCCAGAACTGTCAGGGACAGGGCAGAGGGAGCACAGATGGACAGAAAGAGTCCTCACACAATGCCTGATTTTGTTGAGAAATCAGACTAAAAATCATTAGATAATTAAGATGATCATTTTTGCAGTCAAAACACGATATGTTTGTATTGACTGCCATATACATGATCAATAATAATATTTAGCATTGCTGTGGTGCTTTTCACATGCAGCATGAACTTGTTTATTTAATCACTGACCAAGCAGTGCTGAGAGTAAAATTCTGATGCTTGCAGGGCTTTTGCATAACTACAAAGGAGACTTGCCTGACAAAAAACATAGTCGGGAGGAGCTGACAGTGCACAATTATCACTAAATAATGGGTAATTGACTTAAGATAAATTATTTTTATTTCCTCTTATGCACAATAGCTCACCCAGTCTACACCCCCTAACTGTGTGCTAAAGATTTGATCCAAGCCAGCTCAACTAGCTACGCTTATTATTAACTTTGCTTTGTGTAAATTTGTGGATTTAATAACAGAGGAGTTTGGGGAGCAGACCGTCCAGCAAGCCCTGCACTGCTGACAGGCCAGCTGCCACAGGCTGCAAAGCAAGTACAAGAAACCTTCGTAGGCTTATAGGGAATAGCAGGTTCAGAGAGAAAGCCCTAATTAGTTAGAAGATGGCTTGTACCCTGAAGCACAGGAGACATTCTAAGGTAATTAAATATAAAGAAAATTAGCATGTAGTTCATGAACCACACAAGCAGGACGAAACAATGCCTGGTAGCACTGAATTGAACTATTCTGCTAGCACAAAAATTAATACTCCTCTTATTAATGTGATCTTTTTCTCAGCCTCAGTTTAAGGCTGCAAGAATAGAAGGAGGAGAATTCAAGAGCAATCACTATAGACACCAAGATTCACCAGCAACAAATGCAGCCTGGGGGGAGAGCAGACACAGCAACTGCTACTCAGCCCTAAGCAGGTGCCTGCGGGTGGACATGGGGCTGGTCTCTGCTCCTGCCTCTGCCAAAACCCCTGGCAAACATTCCAGTGTGCCAGATGGTCTGCACTTCGAAGGAGAGTGTAAAAAGGCCAGTACAACACAAGAGTTAAAATGCATGTAACACTGATCATTGAGAAAAACAATGGCATCACAATTGCAAATTCATATCCCCTCCCCCATTGATGAGAATTCAGAAATAAGCATCAGCACATATTAAAAGGAAAGAGAGAGTAAATTCAAAACTGTATTAAAGACCAGCAGTGAGCATCAGGATGCTGGGTTTTCCCAAGTTATATTACATTTTTCAAGAATGAGAAATTTACTTGTAAGTTTTCCTAAATTTCCTTTATCCCCTCTAAGATGAAGCCATCTTTCCTCATGGGCTAAAATGTCTCAGCAGAAAAGAACCTAGACAAATCCTCCTTTCTTCTTCCTACCAGGAACTGTGGGTACTTGCACTCCATGCTATGATATCCATCCTACTTTTATACTTCAGTGTGCACAGCAATCTATCTCTACCCGTAAAACATTCTAATCCTCATCTCTGTTGAGAATGCTTCCTAATCTCTATCATTGTATCTGTCCAATAACATTGATTATTTTTAGCCCTGCTATTATTTTTCAAACTGTAAATCAGCTCACCGTTGAGACTCTACATGAGGTACAGTCTCCTACAGTCCTCTCCTGTTTCTCTTTGCAACTAAGTTTTTTCCTTAGCATTGGTCACAGCCTCCATGTTTACTTTCAGACCCTTTTTCCACACGAGCATCTCTCTCACACTTTGACGCCATAGGGAATGGCCTTGGTGTCTCTGATGAGCCTCACAGCCTGGGGAGAATGAGCTTTGCTGGGTGACTATTCCTTCTGCTTCAAGTGGAAAGGCTTGAGACTTTTGGGAAATGACAAGAGCTAATTTCAAAATCTCGGTATTTTTCCCAGAGACACAATTCCTATTTCATACCCAGCCATAATTTATAAATAGAGTGACAAAACCAAGGGAGCTTTGTGAAGGCAGAGCTGCGTGATTACCTCCCAAGGTCTGGCAGACAGGCTGTTCTCCTGCTCCTGTTATCTGATACAGAAAAAGAGCACACTCAGTTAATCCCCGCTGGCAGCTAGCATTTCAGTTTCTGGGTCTGGTGGCAACACAAGGCATCTAATGCCCCTCTAAATGCCTAGGAGGTTTGTGTGAAAAGAAATATGGGCACCTAACTGGAAAAAAAAAAAAAAAAAAAAGCAATACAGAGCTATAAATCCCAAGTTAAATTAGAAAAGACCTCACACATCACTGCAGGCAAAGAAAAAGTAAACGTGTGTATAAATGGTGACAAGTTGCATGTTTACAGCCACTCATCTTTGAGTAGTCTAGCCTTTCTTCAATAAATATGCACAGCTTTTTATATACGCCCATGCAGTCAATACAAGGCGATCAATAACATTGTTCAAACAGAAGATAGCAAACCTGAATGAGTAATTTTTTCAGGAGTTTATCAAACCATGAACACAAAAGTCATGGTATTGTCTTAAAAAGCTCTACGTAGCTAGAGTAAATTAGGAATGTCATTGCAAAGGCACATGTAAGCTAGAACCCACCCTGGGTAATAAGAGAAGACCTTTATTCAGATGACCTGTGCTGCTGGCCACAGGACCTCAGGTCAGGCCCCTTGGGGTACAGCTGCTCAGCCCCTCTCTGTGGGTCACAGCCCAGGCAGAGGCACCATCACCAAGCTCTTGCTGGGCAGGGCAAAGCACCATTTCTACTTGCCTTCTAACCCAAAAAAACAGTTTATAGAAGTTTACATTTCCAAGGCCATCATAGCAAGGAAAAGTGCCAGAAAGTTAGTGTTCTTTAAATGAAAGCCTACTTTATATGTTTAGCTTCTCCAAATAAATGCAGCCTACATTGTGTTTTGAGAGGCCTAAAGTCTAGCTCTGCAAGTGAGAGAAAAACTCCGGGCCTAAATCTTCTTGAAATATATGCTGAGTGTCTGCGATTAGTGGTGGAAATGTGCCATAATATGCGTCAATCTAATTTTGGAAGCAAAATGTCCAACCGAATGGCATATTGCTAATTTTTTCTCCTTCTCTGTGATTCTATGCAAATCCTGTCATTTCCCCCATCCTGGAGTTGTCTGCAGCCATCAGAAATGCTGACTTCTGTGCATTTAGCATTCGTGTGAGCTTGACAAGAGCCAGCACTTCTGATCAGTGCCAGTGCTGCTGAGAGAGAACTTGGCAAGATTAATAGGCTACAGGAGTTTGCACCTCTCTTTTCCTACCCTTCTCCCTTCTACTGTCTCTGTAAAACATCCCAGGCCGTTGTTTGCTCTTTCTGCCACTACTTCATTAACCTCATTAACAGCAGGAGACGAAGAAATCAAGACAGTTCTTAATACACCAGATTTTCAGATATGCCTGCTGCAGTTTTATCTGTATGCAACAAGATGCTGTAAGAGAAAAAAAAAATACACATCACTTTAGATAAATTAATCTCTGAGAGTCGGAAACCAGAAACAAAGTTAAAGTGTGATTTTAAAAAGTCTTGTTAGTGTTTGCACCAGCTCTGTATTTTTGAGGGGAAAAAAGCATTTTCACTGTGAAGCATTCAAGATTTAAAATTTTAGCATGACACTTGTAAAAAGTGACAAAACAGAGATACTAAAATATTAACATCTTGGATTTTGTTGTAGTTGCTGTTTGTTTGTTTGTTTTTAAGGTGCTGGCCATAGCTCTTTTAGCATGTGTTTGTCTGGTTCATCAAGTTTAACAATTGTGGTGTGTCTCCGGACTGTAGGGCTAATATAATTAAATCCTATTAACACATCAAGAATAAAATCCTTTAATAGGCACATGAGGCTTTGAGAGGCAGCTCATTCCTGAGCAGATTTAATATCCTTAAATTAAGCAAGTGTGAATGGGAGGATGAATCTTATTAAAAACTTAAATCTGATTATATTTGAAAATTATTGGTTTCTTAATGTAATAAATTATCCAATACAGACTAGAACAAATAATATATCCTATCTTCACATAACTCCAGTCTATAACAAGTGACAAACGAAATTAAGAATGACTGTGGGGCAAAAAGGAAGGTCTTTTTATAAAAGTCATTTTGCATAATGAAATACTTAAATCATTTTAACAAACACTGGGGGAGGGGATAGAAGATATATGTGCGGATGAGGACATTAGAACAGGACTCATTTTTCCTCTTCAAAAACTGAATACAAAGATAGTAGTATTGTTGCCTTTTTTCCTCTAAAAATGCCATTCTGACGAATTTGTTGTAAATTTTGAAAAGAAAAGCTGAAGCTTATGTTGGTGGGAGCTGATTCCTTTTCCAGAAGGCTAATGCAAATGTAAACCATCTGCCACACATTCTGCTGATAAAGCTGTACTTCCGAACAATGGACCAACAGCACTGGAATACTAAAACATTAGCTCAACATTAGGAAAAAGTTTTGAGAGAGATTATAACTTCCAGAAAGTGTAGGAAAATGTAGGTATTTTTTACTGTTCTTTCACCCAAAAAGGAATTGGATAGCTGTGTGCATAAACATATATATCATATATATCTGAAAATAATGCCCCCTACTTATTTCCATGGAAACTACAACAGATACAAAGACCTCAATAACACCATTAGATAAAATAAATTCTCAGATACAAAACACTATTTCTCAACATAGCCACCACCATTAGTTGAGCATTTTCTTCAGTAATGAACAAGAGCCTGCGTGAAGCACTCAAAAATCTGCACCCACTGCCACTGTAACCACTGCTAAAATGCACCATCCACAGCCTCACTGTGCTCACATCCACTGATTGGTTTCCAAAATCATTCAGCAAGTGGTGATGAACGTCAGTGGATGCCATTTTTTCCACATGGAGGAAGTCAGGGACATACCTTTACTTCATATACACTTCTATGTCAAACACCATTTAGTCGGACTGCCCCCCTGCTGCCATCTGTCACACGGCAACAGAATGGGAAGGTTCAGCCTCTACTCCCATAGCATCAATGTCTGCCTCTGACATCATGGGCCAACATCATAAAATAGGAGACATTACTTTCACGGCAGCCCTCATCCACATATACACACAGACACTTTGTATGTATAGAGCATAAATCATGAACACTGAGTAAGAGGTAAGGGTGACAACAGGATCCCCTGATAACATTTACAGTACAAGTAAACAAAGAGTTCGTAGCTTACAAATACCATGGCTACTTCAAATGAAGATTGGAGTCCTTGAATTGTGAATGTCTTCCTTCTAACACTGGGACATTGCAACGTGTTGACAAGTATTAGTCAAACAAGCAGTAATGTGACTGGCAGTAGTCTGAGGTCTTTTCAGAAGCAGTACTGATTATCAGGACAGTGGATGGCATCCAAACACTAATGAATCTAAAGGAAAGCCCCAGTGGATTTCTAATCCAGACCTATGTGACATATCTGTGAGTGGAAGAACCAGGAACCAGAAAGTTTTACTTCTAAATCAGGTTAACAAAACTGTTTTCTGTAAGCACATGCAAGTATAATAGTTAACCTGAGGAGAATGCCACAAAGATGTTTCTATAAATACATTTGGGTAGTAATGGTAATGGGAGGACATTTGGACTAGATGATCTTGTAGGTCCTTTCCAACCTTGTGATTCTATGATTTATATGTACACAACTGATTAAATATCATGCACAGAATGGTCTGTTATATTATTTTGATGGAGGTAGACACCAGGGTAAAAACCTCTAGTGAAAAAGCTTATGGTGCAGCTAACATGTAATGCAGCAGCTTAAAACTGTTCCACTATTTCACTGCTGAGCAATATTCTTGAGTGCGTTCTAGGCATGTATGCATTACTAATTATGTATGCACTGTAACAACAGATCTGGATATAATGTAATGTGACCCTAAAATGCTAATGATCTGACCAGAAAACTTCCATAAGCCACGAGTTCCCTTAACTGTATTAACTATTCAAGCACCAAGGTGGAGATGAGAAGATAAATGATGTAATCACAAGTTAAAATTTCTCTAAAACGCCACTAATGCAAGAAAAAAACATATTATTTTTCTTACCTGCCTACTAGAGCTGATGATGTGTCAAGCTGTAAGCAGGGACCAGTAAAAGGAGTCCTCAATATCCCAAATCTCAGAGATATTTACATAATTCTATAAATCCACCTACACATGCACTTCCATCATTTGAACATCTCTTTAAGAAGAAAAAAAAAAAAAAAATGTCATTTAATTGCAGAAAAACACGTATAATTATGACTTCTTTAACAGTAGTTGTCTTGCATTTACTAAAATGTCAGCTTGAAAATCACTATTAGTCTTTCTGCAATTACTGCCTCAAGTTGTGTGTTTGTTTTACATTACCAGTAATTTTCTCCCTCTTTTTTTTTTTCTTTTCTTTTTTTTTTTCTTTAAGTAAAATAACTGATACATCTGTGTTTAGTACACAAAATGGGTTACTCTAGAATAAGTAAATTAATTCTTCCCCCACCTTTTGATGCTAGTACTCATTTATCTTTAAATCTGGAGGGGGAAAGGGGGGAAGGAAGAAAAGCAAGAGTTCTGGTTGTTTCTTAGATGGATGACAGATTTTGTTCTAATTAATCTAGAGCACTGTGTATAGAAAAGACTGCAAAAGCAAACATGTCTATTAACAAAAAGCAGTGATTACTGCTTGGCACTTAGCCAGTAACTCTACATAAGCAATGAATTGATGCCTGCAACTGTCTCAGTGCCATATGGGTTCTGCTGTAGCAATGAATTGGATCCAACGCAAGGTTAAGATGTGTCAAATTTAACTGGGGTTTAATTGATACTGGTAAAGAGGCTCTAAATAAAGAAACAGTGTGTGTGCTATTAGAAACAGGATGCATGTCAGCCTACATCCCCCAGCTTGCTGGCAACAAAACTGTGTTGAGATATCCAAATGAGTTTCCAAACTCTTTTTTTTTTCCCTCAAATCAAAGAAAAGAAAGAGACGGAGACAACAAAAACTCTAGGTTAACAAGCTTACTGGTGCTTAGTTGAAAAGACAGACCACTAGTCAGGTGTACAGTGCTACAGTACTCACATATTTCTCGTTTTCACATACAAAGTCTCTTTTCACAGTGGTGTTGGTCATTTTGCCCAACTGAAAATCCAAGCTAGCATCTCCATTCACTTATGAAAATAACAGGAGAGGCACAAGTTTGCACAGCTCAATATTCAAGAGCCATGAATGGCAACTTGCTTACAAGAAATATCGTCTTTTCTTGAACAGCAACAACACAGTCTATGATCCCTGAACAGCCTCAGAAGTTTTTCATTCTGTGAGACTGTTATTTCTGTTCTACTGACAGCTCTATTGCAATAAGCATTTTAAGCAAAGTGACATGTACTTGGAGCGTAAAGCTCTAAATTGTCCACTGGGGTTGGATAAGCGCCTGGCCTGAGAACCTGGGGCTACAGGGAGTTATTCTGATCCTTTTGTACTTGGAGTAAAACAGAGATGAATAGCAGGTCAAAAGTATTCATCTCTGCACCCAGAGACTCTCCTCTCCTGTCCAAATGCAAACCATTTCAGTTTCAAGCTTGTGGAAGTGCTATAGTAGCAGATGCAGATGTTCAAAATGCCAGCCTCCCTCTGTGGGTCTTAGGTAAGGAAATTGAGACAATAAAGGGTAAAGCGACAAAGAAACAGGATTGTTTTACAGCTTGCTATTGAACTACATTCCTCTCCTTTCCCTTCCTTGGCAAGGAAGAACATGGCAATCGGAATAGAACTCCCAAATTTTCCCACAGAGACATGCAGCACCCCACTGGCCACAGTCCAGAGCAACCTGCTGCAGCCGGCCCAGTGCCAACAGGGGGCTGGGCTGGAGGGTCTCTAGCCATCCCTTCCATTTTCAATGGGTCTTTGATTTGGTGATTCTGTAAATTAGAATCCTTTTAGCACTGAGCCTGATCTTACCTTTCATGATACAAAAAACAAACAAACAAACAAAAACTGATTTAAAAAAAAATGGTAAGTTAAAATATGAAACTGAGGTATTCTTAAGACTCCCCGTCTTCCACGTGTTACATTTCTGAAGATATACTGCTTTCATTCTAACCGTTGCTCATGCTCAAGTGGCAGCAGCCCATAAATATCCCTAGCTACCTATCCTTAAAATCACTTTGGTTTACTTCCTTCAAAAAGAAAAAAGAAAGAAACCACCCATGCTGAGCCCATGCTGAACCTCTGCTAGTTCAACTACATCCATCTTTTATTATATATATAATTGTTATTATTTTGAATGAGGCCACCTTTCACTTTGTATTTAAGCAATCCCTGGCATAGTGAGGGTCAAAGTTGAAAGCCAGAACTTCTAGGCACTTCCCTACCAGTAACAATGGTATGATACTTTATTCTAACAACAGCCTTGAATCTCTTCAACACCACCTTCCATCTGCCTCCCAGACCAGTATACTTTGAGTTAGTGTTTAAAACCAGTTTCACATCTATACATCAAATGGTATCTATAGAGTTTATATGATGCCATACAGACTGTTTCCTCAACATTAGATTTGTGCAATATTCTATATCTGTTCAGACAGGTTTTTATTATAATGTGTTATTGCACAACTAACTTATTTTTTATAATCATTTTGCTGCAATTTCAGTACATTTCACCAGCAGTGGAAAATGTTTTCTAGTAATTGTAATGATTTCTTTTCACTTGGCTTTGCTGGCAGTGTTCTAATCCCATAGGTAGCTATTCACATTGTTTTTAACCCTGCAGGGAGTAATGACTGTGTGACATATTCTGCAAAGGAACCATTTACAGTAAAAGGACATTGCTGCATTACTTATGTTAAGGAACAAAGACAAAAAACAAGACAGGGAAATAGAGTAAAACCAACTGTATCTATATAGCTAATGTTTGATATTTGTCAGAAAGACATAACAGAGTTGTTGTTCTCTCCATGCAGACAGTGGAATCAATACAGTTCTACAAATAAACGTATGACAAAGAAGAAAAAGTTGTTTGTTGCTTATTAATGTTCAGTAATACTATGTGCTCTATATATTTCAAGCAAAATATAAACTCTAGTCTCACTCTGCAAGAAACACAATGAAAGAAATATTTACTAGTGTATCTTTAATGCCCCACTTACTATCTTGTCTGAAAAGTAGGAGCTTGATTTTCTTCCTCTGTCCTTTCAGACGATGTGTGTGTCTGAGAGACAAGATTGCCATGTTACTGCCAATTCTCTAATACACAGTCTCGTACATGGGAAATCAGTATGGAACACTGCACTCGCATCTCCAGTAACTTTTTACAGCCTTTAAATTGCCAGTCTTCTGACTACATTTCTTCAAACAATATTGCCATCTGACTGATATCAATCAAATGTATTGCCCTTTGATGTCAGAACTCACAGAGTCATCCCACTTGACTGAATTTTGATTACCTCTATATTCAGAAAAGTAATGTGTTGTTCTTCAAAAAAAAAAAAAAAAAAAAAAAAAAAAAAAATTCCAATTCTGTGTGCATTTTGTTTCCTGAGTGGAGGTAAATTTTTTATAGCGCAGTTGGGATTGGGTAATAAACATTTAGAGATGTAACCTCTAATACCGGTGGTCATCTGTTGTGGCCCAGATTTCACACATCCTTCCAGCCCTGCAGTATGATTACTGAAGGGGACGTAAACACCCTTTGGTGGTGTCCAATTCTACTTCATATGCATCATAGCAGGAGAGACACTAGCATCCTTTTTTTTTTCTCTTTTAATCAGTTGTATGTTGAAGCGAGATTCAAAGATAGAAGCCTTTGCTCAACAGGGAACAATTCAGAGATCAAATTTCCTATTGTTTAAGTCAGTTGCAAAATCCTACAGAATCAGAGTCACAAAGGAAGGGAGCCCAACTACAAGCATCAGAAACAATGATCTTAACTGCTGCATTCAGACAGCCCATGTGGAAATGAAGAGACTGGATAACTTACAATGACTCATTGCTAAGAAATGGCCTACGAAACTGTGCTGAAAGCTAGTCATAACTTGAAGCTTCTCAGATGCTAGAAGTTTGGTTTTTTCCATTTATACTTTTCTTATGCTTTACTTTAACCCCTGCAGTATTTGTTTCCTGTGTTCTCTTTCCTTCAATGGAAAAAAAAAAAAAAAAAAAAAAAAAGCAATTGCAAAAATCAGACTCCTTGCTATCACCTCCATCCTGCATCCTGCACTTTGTGCAGAGCCTGCAGGTGCTCTGACTTCAGTTCTCACCTTGTCAACTTCTATAGGAATCCGTTATTTGAGAAAAAATTCTGTTCTCCCAGATGACGTACTTTGCCCATCATTCAAGGAATGGATCTACCACCCTCACAAGAACCCCTCACCTCTTCAGACACCACGTGTAAGCATCAGCAGCAATCCCCAAAAAGAGCAGTCTCCTCAGAAGGCAGCTCATCCTTTCCTCAGATACGCACAACGTGAGGCTAGAAAATTCACTGCAGCCTTAAATGATTAAAGTGCTGAGGAGATGGGAGAGATTTTAGCCATAAAGGGGAGGCAAACCAAGTGGAAATGGTTCCCAGATAATGGAACTAAAAGGTTTGGTCTTGAAAGACCCTGTCTGAAGGATAATCCTGAAATTCAAATCTTTCTAGAGAACAATGATACACTGATTATAATAAGAACCTCTGTTTTTGAAAGCCATTCCTGTTAAATATTTGTGAATCTGGGGGGCAAGGTGAGATGTGTATAGAAGGCTGCTCCTCACAATCTGTGATGGCAGGTTTCTGGGAGAGCTGTGTGTGGTGTCAGTGTTTTCCTTCTGAACTGTGCCGTGCCTCCAGCCTGAACTGCCCAGACTGGCTGCCTAAAAATATTCTACAGACAAGAAAGCTGATACCCAGCAAGTGGCTCACACATTAACACCACACAGGATTGCACTGTCCCTCTGATTCCCATATTTTTTCAACAAATACACCGCTCATCATGCATCAATTCATCCAGTGTTACCGTATGCAATGTTTCTCTTTGTCTTTATTTTTTTTCCACCTCTACTCCCTCAAATGTAAATAGGGTAGGATTCTCAATAAAAGTCAACTAGAAATCAAATTGAAGTTAACAATTAATTGCAATAGGAACAAAGTTACACAGTTCCTAAGGAGTTTGGAAGATGCCACCCTTACAATCAACAAGCTTTTGAATTCAAAATGCTGGTTGGAAAAAGAAAGCACAGAAGAAGCAGCTTCTCTAGCTTCCTTTTGGCCTCTTAAGTAATTGAATAGGTACTAACCATTCTCAATTTGGCTTAGGTATGCCTGTGTTACTATACCCTCTCCACCCTCTTAGGCACCCTAAATTACCACATTCTGTTGTATGTATTTCTGTTGAAAGTGTTGACTGTCTTTTGCTCATGTCCCTCATGAAAATTCTAGTCTTTTGCAATGCTTAGCTTTTGCTGCATTCTCACTCCATCACTGTTGCCAATACATAAAGTTCCTTGGCACATCAGGGCAGACAAACTGTTTCTCTGGATGGCTCATTTTTCCAGAAATGACATGTGTCACAAAGCACCTCAAACTCCTTAAACCCTGCATCCATCCAAGCCATTCAATATATTCCGGTGCCCTTGTATACAACCTTCAGGCTTTGAGAAAAAGAATTAACTTTCATCGAATCAGTCCTCAGTATTCCTAGCATAACAGACTGTACTGTCACACCTAAAGCCTCTGCTTCTTCAAACAGACTCCTCGCCCTTTGTGCAGGGGCTGAGGGGAAGGATGCCACCTCCTTTCTTAATTCTCACCCTCAGAATAAGCATGAGCATTTATGGAGGTAACAAAACCTTATGCTGTCAGAATTATGTTCTCTTTCTGCTGGAAGCAGGCACTCCAAACACTCACAACATCATTTTCCATTTCTGTGCCAAGCTCACTGCCCCAGCCAGCTTTCTCTGAGCCTGATCAAGGAGCGAGACTGGCTCCAGGCTACACATAATTCTTAAACTTGTACTTTAAAGAATGATTTTAACAGAAAGGGGTGTTTTTTTGTTTGTTTGTCAACTGAATCTGAATGGCTTATGGTGACATATATTTCTACGGGCTAACTACACAAAAAGATTAGCTCTCAGATGTTACAATACGTGGTAATGCCAGACACAAAAACTAGATTTACACCTGTATGAATATTTTGTATCTCTGTTAATCTTCTGTGCCTGTTTGCCTTTTCTAAGGCCATTACAATTGTGAGCCACACCTATAGCACAACATTTAGTACAATAATGAGAGGTGCATCAGTATAAATTTTGTTTGCTTCCTCAAAAGTATTGTACTCACGGACATAGACTCCCATCCCCAAAGGATGCATTCCACACATTCAGCTCCCAGATGCTTCCATACCACCCCACTGAGCAGAGATACCAGAGAGCAGCACAGCAGGGAGATGAGCAGATCTCAATGTTAGCACCAGCCATCATAGCTCACACCTGGGAATGGCCCTGGAGCACAGCAGGAACATGCACCTGCCCCACTCGAGGAGCACCACAGTGCTCAATGCTTGCATTAGGAAAAGGACTTCCACCTGGAAGCAAGAAAGGCTTTACTGTTACAAGGCTGTTACACTTCCTGTTTCTCCTGCTTGTCGCTGACCAAGCCTCTCTTCTCTCTTTTTAATCTAGGAATGCTTCTTACCATAAATAAAGAAAAATAGAGAGAGCCTAAGCATCAAAATCCTGCAAGTTGTAACCACACATATGAAGTGTTAAACAGCTAGCGTAAAAGAGCTCATGAATGACAGTAAGTAAAGCACAAAAGTGACAGAAGTGGTGTCTACAGAATTAAGACTCCGATTTTGGCGCTTCTTAAAAACACGTCACAAGAAAGTTGTGCCAGCAGTGATGAGAGCAGAGAATATCTCTCCTCCAAGTCATAGAATAGTTATAGAATAGTTACTGATGGATGACTGGTAGATTTTGAATCATTCATTAAATAAACAAATAAATAAGTGCAATTTTAGGATATGCGGAGCTAAATGTTTTATGGATTGGTTTAAGATAAAATCCGTAAATTCTCCCAGAAGGTGTTCTAGCCAGTGAAGGAATAAGGTATAAACTAAAAAAATCAAAAACCTATCTAAAAGCTGCTCATCCATACACACAGAAATTAGTCTGGGGGTTGACTGTAACAAACAGTTCTTTGCAAAACAATTCTGCTGAGAAGAGAGAGGCAAGGATATAATAATGAAATTTTCTTCTGGAATTCTTTATGTTATTAATGGAAAAACATGGGACTAATTAAAATCATTTTGTTTGTGTGGGATGGCCATTTCAGCCATTCAGAGTACAAAATCTGAAGTTTGGAAGCTACTTGCAAGAATTCCAAAAGTCAAGCACAAAAGAGGTTAGCACAAGAGGATACAGTACAATATTAGTTTAGCTTATGATCCAGTGCAGTGCTATTTTCTTTAAAAGCTTACACAATGCTGTATTTTGTGCTGCCGGCAAAAAGTTCTAGTAATATGTTTTTAGATTGGCAGTTCTTGCTCTTGGTGTTCATTTAAAACTTGCTCATGTTTCAGAATTGGCATTTTCAAGATGACGAAGAAACAATGAACACTTTTGTATCATGGCTCATCGTGTTTTGCTGTTCTGGACCATTTCTTTCTTTCTCAATTTGATTTTTCTTAGCTGCCCAATCTTCAAACAGCTTATCTTTTAATTGTTACATTACAGCTGCACAAGAATACTACTTTGTGGATTGGCCTTGAGTATTATTTTCTTGAATTCCTGTCAGAGGGATTGACCTCCCATTCTCTTGCCTTCATTCAATAGCATGTCACTGAGGTCTACACTGAGCCTTTCCTCTTTATATGCTTTTCCATCCTGCATTTTGTCTCAAGAGCTGCCAAAAAGCGGCAGTTCGTCACCTCTTACTGACAGTGCTACAGGTCTATACGTCCAGATACGTGCAGTATAATCATACCTTTATGCAAACAATAGGTGTTTTCTCCCATTGAGGAGTTTTACAAAACTATGTTGTTAGTAATGCTTCTTTTTAGTTCACAGCTAATGTGACAATTATTCCCAAGAAAAATAAGTATGAAGGCTCAATTTTACCCTTCATCAGTTCAGAACCAATTGTCTTATGAACTCCATTAGGAAATACTGCTTTTTAAGGTCATCTTCCTTTGGGCCAGAATTTCTGTATTTCTCTGTTATTAGTTAGGATTTCTCTCCTACCTCAGCTCACTGTGTCCAACTCTGTAAAAATAACAGAGCAGGCCAAGTACTACTATCTACTCACTGCAACAGCAACACGGTATTTGGAGTTTATTCTTCCCCTTCTAAAAGGTTGTGTCAAAAAATAGCTTTTATAGCAGTGATATACTCAGGCAGCCTAATTCATTAATTAAAAAATAATTAGAATAATTAGTTAAAAGATACCTGTTGATTGTTTTAACCACGAAAACCTAGAAAAGTTTTAGCCACAAAGCATATTCAATTTTAAAAAATATATGAAGAACAAGTCACAGCACAGTTGGCTCTTCACTACCTTTGACATTTCCAGTAAAGCATCTTTCTTTAGGAAAATAATTATGGACAAGACTAAAGCACTTGCTTAATTGCTGAACTTAAGCGATCTTAAGGCAGTTTTCATAAATCAACAGCCTTACAAAGGTTGGGACAATCTCTATTTTTGCTCTTCTGATTTTGGATGCAGAATATAAACCCAGTAGTCATTAGAAAATACTGCAGACTGTGGAGTAATGAAGAGTAAATATTGATAGGAGGAATTTACCAGCTTCTTTTTCAGGCTGCGTAATGTACTCACATCTCATTCATACAAAGCAGATGAATCTGCCCATTTTATTCATTATTAAGCCACTGCTTTAAAGACTTTCTAGAATTTTTTACAAGGAAGATGCAGTTTCAAACTCAACCTACTTCATGCCATCCCTTTGCCACATTGACCACCACAGCAGCTCCTGGAAGTCTTCATCCCTTGCAGCAGGCTCAGCCAACTCCTGAACAGGTACATAAAAGCTTGTAAGAAAAGGGTTACATATGGCTCTGAGTTTTGACATGGAGATAGAATTATTTGAACACTTGCATGCATGTGCAGTGATGTGCTGAAAGAGCCAACAGTTCTATTTAAAATTTTACTCCCTTCTCATATCACCTCCAAGGAGGCAGGATAATAGAGATATCTGCAAAGGGGGAGCAAGAGATCTTTACAGATCCTCTTGCCCAGCAGTAATTTACTGCCTTTACATCCCATCCTGATGGCTGGTTGCTTCCTTCATCACCACTGTGCTTTTTCCATTATGACAGAAAATGATGAAGCAAGAGGAAAAGACCTGCAATCACAAAGCAGCCCAGCGATAGCCCAGCTAATAACATAAAATAAAACGCATTGTGCTTCCCTGATCCTGTGAGAGAAAATGATGAAGCACAAACTCAGCTCTCATCATTCAGTAGTTTGGCTTAAGAGAGGGGAAAAGAAGATACCACATGACTGGTAAGATTTTGGACTATGTCATTGTGATTGTTCTATTTTCAGTATTACATAACTGACTATTTTTGAGTCTGTCTTTGTAGCCTGACCTGTGAAGTCATTGGATCTGTGAAAGTACAATATCTGACAATACTTGAAATCCTCAGTGAGCAGAAATACCATCATGTTTCAGGAAGTTCATACTAGTACCATTCTGCATGTGGATTATGCCCTCTAATAATTCATAACCAACTTCTGCCTGTTGACTTTTCTACATTCCAGGAAATACACTGACTATAGCAATGTGGGAAGGATGGTAGCTTTCTTCTGTTCACCACTTCATTACAAGGCTGCTTGGTAGCTTTAACATGTTTAGTCTTTTTCCAAATGCAAAACTATTATAAATATGTTTATTTAAATAATATCGTTGTGGTCTACTTCCCAATCACTCAGTAAAAATAGTCCTTTGTCAAATTGATTTTTATCTGTTGTTTTCCCCAGAATAATGAATAAACAAAAAGGAGGAGGACAAAGGGAAAGGCTTGAAAAGCTCTGACTTCTCTAACTTTCAACAATTTATTGCCCCTTGTCATCTTTACTGATAACGGCTGGGTTTTGTAATTCAAACTTTTATTTATTCCTTAAGCAGCCTGATGGCGTGGGGAAATATATGAGAGCACCAAAACCAGCCTAGAAAGCCAGACAGTCTGCCACAGCTCCTCCAGACAGAGTGCTAGCCAACGTGAGGTGCAGAGCTGCCGAGTGATGGGCACCAGCATGAGATGAGGGCACGCAGCGCTGTCAGGGTCAGTGACCCACAAAGCGCCATGCATGCAGATGTGCGGAGCATTCTGCAACAGCAGGCAGCATGTGACAGGAGACTTTTAGTCACACATGATTTGTGTACTGATTTAAACAATAATTGCTCAGCTATCCTCCACCCAGCCAGCACCGTGGGGTTCACTGGGCTTCTGAAGTAAGTAGAAGAAGTTTTATCTCTCTATTACTCCCTCTCCAAGTGCTCCACCTGTGTGAAAAGTGATTACTTTCAGAACTGCAGTCTAAGACATCTACAGCTATCACGCCAAAGACATCACCAGACTTCCCTCTCTTTCATTCCTATCATTTTATAATTAAGTAAACAGCATTTGTTAAGAATGTTACACAGTACAGGGTACAAGCAGAGCAGACAAATTATCCAAAAATTTTTTTTCAGATTATTTTCTTCTCTCTTCAATACAGAATATTTAGCAGTTTTGCTTTTTGTGTTATCTCTACTTTACTGTGCAAACAGAGACTACATGTTCTTCGCTATTTTATAGAGGAGCTTTTGGAAAATAAGCAAAGGAATAAGACAGTTTATGTGATACAGAAGCATATGAGCCCCTGACATTGTAGCTTCTCACATTACTGCAGGTCCACATTTCTTAGCAGCATTTTCATTTTTATCAGTATTTCATCAGAGTACAATGACAAATGGATGTTGCATACCCCCAGGCTTGCAAGCAGTTGAGGAAAGATCTGCCATTACCATAATATACAAACGCTAGGTCTTAATAAACACACTGTGTCATGCAGCTGTAGACCTAATATACAGACATATGTAGCAGATTAATATTGGAGGCACATGCATATTATATAACCGCATTCTAATAATACCTTTACACCGTGATTTATTCAAACTCCATGTGATGAGCTTAATTATAAATCCAGACAAATTAATAAGTGCAAAATAGTCTTCAGTTCAGAGCTGCATACTGTGAGTGCCCTGTACAAGAGGCCAGCACCTACTGCAGTGGCTTTCTGCACAGGGATGAATTATCTTTATAAAATCACATAATTTGGAAGGAAATAACCGTCCTTGTCATGTTTATGTCTATCCAGCAAACAGAAGTTGATGATTAATGTGTAACGTATTTTCCACAATGAAAGAATCCACTTATTCAATACGGTTTGATTTGCTCTCCCTTATTATTGTGCTGTAGCTTGATAGACATTGTATCTGTCTATCAGGCCTGGTCTTAATCTTTGTAACTAATGCAGCCCCTGAAATACTTGGGCTTCACGCAAGCCAGTGGTATTTGTATAAAGCCACATTACCAGTTGCTGCAGAAACAGAGCCACTTCCTGAAGCCAGGCTGCTCTTTTAAAAAAGCTTGCTATTTTCTCTTTTAGGGAGAAATATAATCAAGGTAAGATACCAGAATCCATCTTGCAAAGCGATATCAATCACATAACTTTATGGCAGCAGCTTTATTTCCTGTCAGTTCCCAACAGAGCAGATTGCAAGGTGCTTGCTCTCAAAATTGGTCCAGCTGATTTTCTTCATAAGGTTTTCCAATGCAACCAAGAACGAAGACTCTCCTCTGCTCAAATTACCTAGATGGCCTTTGACTGGAAACACAGATCCTAGTCACCATCTCTGGGGTAACATGCAGCAAGCTCTCCCAGTCCCTTCTCTGTAGCTACTCCATTGCTACATGTAACTAACCAGGCACTGGCACAGCCCAAGGATCTGTGTGGCAACGCACAGGGCACCAGCAATTTCCCAGACAAGGATTCACTGGATAGAAGGACTTGGGGGGGAGAACCAGCTCCTATATCATGCCTGCAGATCAGGAGAGGATCTTCTCCATACACCTCACATTGCTCCTGATGATTCATCCTTTCCTGAAAACAGCTGGGATGCATAGCATTTCCTACCCACTCCTAGCATGTGCTGGGCACTCACCATGGACAACTAAACCTCCATTATCCCCTCCATCACCTTCCCATCCTCCGTACCTTCTCAGTTATTTCTGTCTTGAGCTCTCTCATCAAACTGCCTTGCTTCTCTCTCTTCTTACCATCCACACTCAGCTGCAGGGGAAAATCAGCACAAGCAGCGACCTGTAGGAAGGCTCCTGCCTTTCAAAACAGACCAGCATGTACAATCCAAGGCTCACAAGCCAAATTCAATGTGAATATTGCCATCTACTTAGTTATGACATGTGACTAAATAACAACAACAAAGTACTATTATAACTCCAAAGTGATTTTTAAAAACCTTGTTGAATGGGGACAGCTTTCCAACAGTCACTGCATGGCTCTCCTATCAGAACAGCAGCATTTATTCCCTGCAATTTATTACTTGAAATGGGATAAACGATAGGAAATCTCTTGAGTCACAACATTTAAGAGCCTCAGTACAAAGCAATGTTTGTTTTGAAAATAAGATTACAACATATACAGTGATTCATAAATATTTGCATTTTATAATTGATTCTACAAGTGAATTGGCAAGTTAAACCACACAGGGATGCAATTCTCCCCCTACAAAGAGCTTGAGGTGCAGAATTCTAACTAGTTTCATTCGAATTATCTGGAAGCTGTGGTCACTTTTTCTCTCTCACAGCTCCTTCTTTGTGACATGCAAGGGAAAAAAATTACTCATTTTTTACCTGCCTGTTTTCCTACTTGGAGCTGTGTGCATTAGCTGCAAAAAGCAGACATTCCCAAAAACCAACGGGTCTGGCAAGAATAAGGCAATGGTCCATTTAAAAATAGAGACAATGTTTCAGATTCCTGCAGTTTCTCCCTTGTACCTTCTAAGTGTCTATACTTAAGGCTATGCTGCCACAAAGAGGCAACCTGCTCTGGCTCTCACTGCACACAGGAATTCAGCCACTGATTTCCAGGCAGGAGAACAAGCAGGCTCAGAAATACTACTTACTTTATTTACTATTTATTTTAAAGAAGTCCCTATAATACTGGGGAAAACAGCATATGCTTAATTAGGCGGTGACACCAGGATAATACATACCTCCACGGATGCCTCTCCTGAACTCCTGAAACCAGGAGTGCCATCCCAGCTGTTCTTTTCATCCTACCTGACCTAAAGTCACTGAAGACTGGAAATCCCTTCCTGACTGCTGAATGGCAAATCAAGAGTGTGTGGAGGGAAACTACAGAGTCGCTTCTCTCTCCTTCCTCATGGGCCATGGAAGGATGTTGGGAGGGGGAGGGGGGGGGGGGGGGGCTTCAGAATGGAAGAAAATAAAAGGAAAAAAGAAAAAAACCCAGTCACAAAGCAACAGCTACACAGCAGCCAAAAAGGGAGCAGGTCAATCTGGCACTGCACAAAGCACTGATGGCATTGTATGGAGAACAAAGACATGTAGGACTGGAGCTCACATCCAGAATCCCACAAGATAGTCCCCTGCTGTGCCTCATGGGTGCCTACCCAGGTGCAAGAATGTTCACACAGGCCTGAAGCAGAAGGGTGGCCTCTCTTCTAGGAAAAGAAGAAAATGGCACACACAGAATTTTCTTTCAGATAAATCAGTGCCATACCCTCCTCTCCTCTACTCCTCATCACATACTATTTCACACAGGCAGACACAAAACCAGGCTTTGAGGTTTTGCTCTTTGTTTGCACTCAGTTGCAGTCAGAAAGGGGAGTTCAGGAAAGGAAATAGACAGTACTGCAAATTGTCACCCTGCAGCTCCTTCCACATCAGCAAGGGAAGCTCTGTGGTCAGGACAGGTATATTCATAAAGCAAACTATGGTGAAGTTAGAGAAGAGAAGCATATCTAAAACTGGTGGGAAATAAACACATTTACTAACATTACAAAGAAACTATCAACATTTACCTGCCACAAAACCATTCTTCCATTACTGAAAGGAAGCCCGAATGTGCTTAACACACACACCCACAATGGAATTTCTAACGAAGTTGGACCAAGTACATTCATTTAAACTGACCACAGTAGAGCTTTACTTCTCTATCTTCTCCATTTTGGACACTCACTCTTTTCTTAGCCTGTGTACCTGGCAAGCTCCCTGAGATGTCTCCCAAATTCCAGCAAGTATACCAATTTCAGATCATTTGAATGAGGCTGTTGCTAAGCAACACCTTTTTCTCTCTCTCTCTCCCTCTCTCTCTCTTTTTTTTTCCTTTTTCTTTTTGTGTGTGTGTGTTTCAATTACATTTAAAAATAAAAAATAAAAATCCAGGATGTGCTGGAAGTGAGCAGAGACACTGCTTAAAGTTTTACTAATGGTATCACAGAGTCTCCACTAAAATGTTATGGCTCCCCATTTTTTAGTTTTTATCAAAATATTGACTAAAAAAAGCTCAGGTCTACACGAGACTAATCTGAACACTTTACTTCCTATATTTTCCTCAGTCTTCAAATAACAAACAAGCTTAGTATTAATAGGATGTTACTAATTCATACCTACAGTCCATCCTCCACCTTGGGTCTCCAGTGTGAATCAACTTTCCTGTGTCCAATCCTTCCTTCCCACATGGACTTATGCTTGGGAGGGTAAAGGTTTAAGGGCCCTCTTCCCTTACTGAGTTACTGTACATACATGAAATCAAAAACCCATATAAGAGATGACCTGAAGTGTGTAATACAAACCTGTTTTTTTCCTTTAACTTCAACAGACTTTGGATCGGACCCTAGAAAAAAAGTCAAGCAATTTATAGATTTCCTTGCAGACACTGTTCATAAGATTATGAAGCGGTTTCTGTACAGCGGCTCATTAATTTAAAAGGGTAGTTGATCCCCAAAGGGAAGACCCGCTTCAACAGGAAAGGTCTGATGTCATGACGGGATTTCATTAGTTTACCAGCTAGAAAAGATGCTAAAATAAAATGTAAATAACTAAGTAATTATGCATGCACCACAAAATGGAGCTCCTCCAAAGTAATTAGAAATGTCCATAGATGGCAGGCGGAACTGTGTGCTCAGCACTGAGGGCTCGTGCTCGCCAGCTATGACAACCGAGCGATCACTGAGTCTGGGCTGCAACGGGGCAAAAAGGGACAGCATTGCATGAGTGTGTTGCCTGCGACTAAATTTAAATTAATAAAATTAAGAGAGATTGAACCAACACCAAGCCAAAACATTCTGATTCATTCTTGGCAGTCACAGACCCACCTTAAGGAAGGCTGAAATCATATCTTAGCAGAGATAAAACTGGATTGGTTTGAACAGAACTGAACCCCAGAAAAGACAAATATAGCTCTGCACATTGCCAGTGAAAATGGTGGGAGCTACGAGAGAGGATGAATGTAGTGACAAGTCAAGAACCAACATGTTTCACCTTCCCTCCACCAATTAAAATTTTACCTTATTTTCATGCCATTATTCTACCTGTAAAACTAGGGGATTCAATGTAAACGCTTCATTATTTTTTAGAACTCCTTGTTAGACCTTTTTAATCCTTGGCACAAAAAGATGTCATTTGGAAATTATTTTCCTTCTAAGGAACGTACCATCCTTGCTGAAAGATGTAGGAAACTTTCTTTGTAGGGAATACAATTATGCAGAATGGCACAAATTTTGCTGTCATTTGTAATCCTAAAACTCCTGTGGAGCTATTGAAGATACATGGGCATTTCAGAGAAAAATCTATTTTAACTCTTATATGCTCTCCACTTTCTTTACAGCAAGATCTGTCACTTCCCACTCAATTCTCTGCTTAGACATCACTTCTCTGTTGTAATTTAGAGAGCCCAGTTCTGTCACAGTGGTGCAATGCTCAGCACCTGTGCAGGAGAGTTTGTAGCTGAGGCTGGGTCACAATTGCAGGAGAACTGTCAGCAGCTGGCACAAGCAGGGCCAAGCTTTTCAGTTTGCCCCTTTACCTTTACCTAAGCCCCCCCCTCCATCTTGTTCAACAGTCAGCATGCTGGACAGCAGACTCCTGTCTCACTACTTCTTGGTTGGGTGCTGCAGCTGATATTCCCACACATTTAACATTTTTGTTGCTACACCCCAGTAAAACAAGAAACAAGAACCTCAGAGCTGAGGTTCCCTGTGGCTCCACAGGATTGGCACCTGAGCCATGCTGTTTCTATAAATCAGTTCACCAAATTCCCTCCTCCTTTCTTATTTTCCAAGTTGTTTGAACTTCACTTTTCACAAGAGGCATTCTGGTCCAGACAGTAACAATGTTACGCAACCCCACGTTTGTATAACTCCTAACCAGTCACAGGTCTCTTGTCTAAACCGACCGATGTTTCCTCACCTGTGGTGTGTAACACTTCCAGCAGCACAGCAGGCAGGCACAGCCACTGAGCACAGCATGTGGCACAGCATGGGGCACAGGGGCCTGCATGTGATGCCCGAGCCTCACCCATAAAGTATGGGCCATAGCATCCACGGTTGCCATGGCAACAACCTTCGCAGGCAGAGTACACTGATAGTAGGCCCACCAACTTGCTCGCCATCAATTACTCATGAAGGCTCCTTCCCAGAAGTCATTGAAGGTTTTGCCAAACAAGCTTTTTTCAGGGTGCAGCGTCAGCTAAGGAGGGTCAGGTAGGCGACATCTGGATAGGGAAAGGGCAGGAGGCACGATGGACTGAGGAAGGCATGGCACTGCTGCCTCCAGCCCTGCAGCCTCCAGCCCTGCAGCATAGACACAGACATGGAAACCAGCTAAGAAGGGATGTCCCTTGCAGAAAAACATATTGTGGAAATGCAATCACAGCTTAAACAAACCATGAACGTACAGCTGACGGGGCAGTTTGCACTGGAGCCACTCTCGTAAGCATTAAAATCCATGTTTTGTTAATAAAGGGTAATTTTAAAAGCACCTGCATGTTTAAAAATGTCCATAGTTTGAAGCTGAGAATGGGGCATGAAGAAGGTGATAATGATAATTAAATAAAAACAAATGTTTCTGTCAAAGGTTTAGCACTGAAAAATAGTTTAATAATGCATGTTTAAGCTACACACCCTTACAGAATAATAATAATAAGCTACAAATCACATGTGTACAGAATTCAGTTACTACAAAAATTAATCAGTGTATTTACAGTCAATTACTTATTTGTCTTACTAAACCCTCCAGAAATCAACATTGCATTATTACACTAGAATCCTGCTCTGTTGAACTCCAGGAATGCACACTGGATTCTGAAAAATCTGTAGGTTCAGAGGACAAAACGCAGTCAAATGTTTCTGGGAAGTGTTTGCCTTGCTTTTTATTTACCTTTCTGTACATGTAATCTTCAACATTTTCTCTTCTTGTTTGCTTTTATTTGCTTTTTTTCTTTCAGAAAATAAAGTGAAGGGAGAGCTGCTTCTGCCTTACAAGCTACGAGACGGGATTTGAAACATGCCATATTTTGTGTGGTCTAGCAAGATAATACTGGTTCAGGGAGCATCCTATTTGCAACTGTTTTCCTGGATAATAACAACATGCGAAAGTCTTTTATACCCAAGTCATAAAGAAGGTTTGGAATCCAAATGTATAAATACTCAAATAACTGTGCTAAAGCAGGTAAGAAAGGCTAGAGGGAAAACAAATAACAAGAAATCGTGTTTGGGGAAAGGGAAAAAAAAAGAAAGAGAGAAAAGAAAAGAAGGAAAGAAAAGAAAGAAAGAGTGAGGGATGGCGCTGCCACTGTTTTTCTAATGCAGTGAGGTGGTTTGTGAGTTTTACAGTCCTGGAAGGTAATGTTAAATTATAACCATACCTTATTGATTCATATCACTGAAGAGATTATTTAAGTTAGCTCCTACTGAGGGCTTGATATGGGAGAAGGAATACATAGGAAAGAAGGTGCTTCACTGCTTGCTATATTCTGAAAGTACTACTTAAATTACCTTCAAGTCATCAGATAATTATGAACTTTCTTTTCCTTTATATTTATATGGAATATTTATTGAATTGCACACTGTGCTTTTACAATAAAGTGCTTTTTACGTTGGTTTCTTTGTTCCTCCAAAATAAAACTGACAGTTATCCTTTTATAAGCTATTCTGAGAACATTTTTCTCTTCTTTGAAACTGATTGATGCACTACTTTAAATGTTCCTGCAAATATCGTTTCAATTCAAGTTTCTGCATAATGTAATAAGAAGATAAAAGAATTCTATACTTCAACAAGAGACATTACAAAGCAACTAGAGACATTATCAAGGGCATTAACAAGCTCCTAATAGCAATAAAACCTTTTAACTGTCTGATGTAGAACATGCTCCCACCAAACCACCACATATTATGGTAATTGGCTGCAATTTCTGAATCTTTCATTGTAAAGTTACCAAGAGTTAGGTAGAACTAAAACGTGAAGCCAGAATCCACAGTTCAGTTGCTTATTCTTCATTATTATTATCATTATTGTGTTTTCTATATAACATACAGAATCAGCATGAGGCCCAGCAGCAGCTGCAGCCTCTTGTATTCTGTTCTAAGGTTGTTGATTCTCATGTTGTTCTTGTTTCTCAGTATTTAAACATACAGCTTTTTTAGCCCTTCTACTTCTATCATCTAAACAGAGTAGTATAATGTGCAAATTAACCACATTCCAGTCACCTCGTGTGTTCATTCAGTGGAACACTGGAAGTTCAGAAAATGAAAGGAAACTTGACTTCGAGACTGTAATTTTCTTTATGAAGTAAAATAAGCACATTGCTTGTTTTCTATCCCTTCTTAAGAATTTTCAACTCTAATCTCATCCAGCATCCCATGAAAAGAAAAGCAACATTCAGTAAACTATAAAAATAAAAACAGAATCCACAGCAGAAAAGTGGAGATCTGATGTGAGACTCCCTAGTGATTAACCTGCAGTTTAAAGCCATATGTCCAGCTGACATGACTATCATGCCACGCGATCCTTCACAGGCTGGCAACCTGTTTACTTGAGAAGGGCAATCCTATTGGTATCTAGCAGCATGCTCTGAAAAAGAAGCTGTCATTTCATGTCTCTGAAACAGCCCTGACTTAATGTACAAGGCGCCAAAAAACAAAGTACAGGAAAAAAATAAAGAAAAAAAGGAAAATACAAGGAAGGAAGAGGGGGGGGGGGGGGGGGGGGGGGGGGGGACAGGAAGAAACCATTGCAAATCTACAGTATTTCCAGGCCAAAACTTGGTGTTCAGACACAAATCCTGTCAGGCTCTATCTGCAGTAAAATGGTTGGAATTGTGCATATGAGCAAGGTTTACAGAAGAAATACGTGCTAGAAACACAAACCAGGATAACTGGACCACCCCCTTTTCTTCTTCATAAGCAGGAAGAACTGCTTCCTTTCTGAAGTTCTTGCTGTTTGCATGGAATTTGATTGCTTGGACTTTGCTCAGATCATAAAACCACAGCATGCAATTTCTATCTGCTTCCTGCAATAGTTAGTCGGACAATCCTTTCATTACAGAGTAAATTAGAGTAATCCTTTATTATTGCTATTGTCAAAGGCTGCTTTAATTAGACTCACTTAAGGGTTTGCTAAGGCTTTTTGACAGGAGGGTGCACGATTATTACACAGTTACCAAGGTGTTTCCAGCCCTGCTACTAACACAGCTCCTTAAGAGTACTCAGAAGTGAAACAAAACCCAGGCCATAAACTAACTGCTGTGCCCCCAAAAAACCTTAGATAGCACAGCTCTTTCCACTGCAACCTTTGTACAAGTTTGTGGGAAAAAGACCTCAGGAGCAATAGGAACAGAAGATGCCTGCAATGACTCCAAATACTTCAGTGCGACGTATTACCAAAACATTGTAACTACCGGGAGTTCACTTTGGTGAAACATGAAAGGGCATTTTGGTTTGATACCAGACCTACTCTATAGGATTCCACTGAACTCTGCTTAGCCTTGCCATTTTGGTACCTCTGCCTTTCTGGTGTTAACTCATTAACCATCAGCAGTGGGAGATCTGCACAGTGAAAACAGAACTGGCATCACTCAGTGCCACGTTATCTCACAAACGTCGGCAGTGAATCAAAGCCTGCTGTCTCAGTCATGCATCAACATCTCGAACAGTCACACAGCTGGAGGTATTTTTAGGGCATTTTACAAGAATTCCATTGAAAAATTTATTGTTTTAACAAGTTGATGTTTGACGGGAAATAAGCAGAAAGAAGCCAACGGTCTTAGAACACGAGAAGGGAAATAATCAGGCATCACAACACTTTCCTTAGTGTACACTCAGGATAAAAACCTCCCCACTGCTGCTTTAAGAAAGGCAGACACCTGACTTATCCCCTGTAAACCCGCTAACGGTAGATTACCGCTAAGGCTGAGTGACACTCGAGCCTTTCCAGTGCACGATCGGGTTTGAACAGAACGTTTAAACCATCATGTTAACGTCTTTGAGAAAAACACTACGCTGGGGGCAGGGGGCCGATTAAAACCCGCACGGCGCGTGATGGCGGGGATCGGGGCCAACGGAGACAGCCCGGCCCGGGGCTGCGCGGCGGGGAGCGGCGGCCGGAGCCCGGCACGGTCCTCGAGCATCCCCTAGCGGAGCCCGGGAAGGTTTTGCCCGAGCCTGGCTGCTCGGCGGGCTCCTCTAGCCGGCCTGGGTGGAGAAGAGTCGTGAAAGCGCGGCGGGGACGGGCTGCCCCTTGCACCCCTACCCATTTCTTCCACTTGGGACACTCGTAAAAGAAATAACAATCCAGTCGTGTCCAAAAATGTCAAACTGCCTACAGCCCAGGCCCTGGCTAAAGCCTGGATGCACAGGAATGAGGGATGTGACATACTTTCTGGTTACAAAAATCAGTTTGACATGATATGAGAGAGAATGAAATAGAAGGATGAAAAGCTCCTGGGAAGTTTCTCCTATATGTCACTTCATTTGAAGAAGAAAGGGAGGAATGATCATACAGAAAGCAAACAGTGCCAACAAAGTCAGCCCTAACTCATGACTAATCATTGCTGCTTTACTCACATCAAAGGTCCCACAACGCACAGGGACAGAGCCCTCACAAACATGAGGGCTGCTGCTAAGCCCCCGAACCCAGTGTGTCCGCATGCCCTCTCCTACATCCTTGTAATTTCCAAAACACGGAGGACTGGGTCCTGTCTTGCTCAGAAACTGGGGCCACCTCAGAGCGGGCTTGCTGGCTTGCAGCAGCCTCCTGGTGGGGGGAACAAACACACTGCTCACTATCTGCCCCACTGAACTACTTCCTCTCTACAGACAGGGCCAGTCACAGCTGCTAATGAGGCACCTCCGTGGGCCAGGACATCTCAAGTAGCATGCTTCTGCTGCTGGGCCACTGTAACCAGCTGTGAGCTGCTTTACCAGCTGAAAATGTGAGGCAAAGCACACCAGCTCCAGCACAATGCACAATTCATGCCCACATCCTGGGAAAGACCTGCTTTTGGTCGTTCCAGGGGCTCATTGGGTACCTGTGGCTCAAATCTACAGCTGTTTTCCTAATTTGTCTTGTTTCCTTCCACACACAAAAAACGTAGCCTGGCATTTTGCAAAGTATTACTGTAAATCCAACATTTCATTATAGCTGCACTGCATTTATAGCTGCATTGCATTTAAGATGCACTCCACCTCAGACAAATAGTTTCTCCAAATAATAAAACATAAAAGACATGGCAAGGGGGAGGAACTACATAACCTTTAGGGTTCCTTCCAACCCAAGCCATTCTATGATTCTTTTCCAAAGCCTTTTCTCCTGCATTGACATAACATAGAAAGGAATGTCAGCGTAAGAACCTGCCCAGTACACAGAATAAGCAGCCCAGTCACTGATTCTAGGGCACACACTGTCATCCCAGGAAAAAGAAGCAAGGAAATCATACAAACATCCTACATTTGATAGTGGAGATGAGCCTGTTTATGCAGTTTGCAGCACTAACTCATGCCATAGATGTCTCAGCAATTTAAGGCATTATTACACAATCTAATCGATGTTTAAAGATGTTACAGATCTCAGGAGCAAGTGAAAGCCATACCAGGTTACTATCACCTGCTTTAGCACAGACAGGGATAGAAGATCTCACACACAACACACGAATTTTTCTCTCACAGCATTAATTTCTTCCTTTCTTGGGGAGCAGCACAGCTCTGCCTGTTCAGAGCAGCCCTGTGCAAATTCCCTGTCAGCCCTTTGGTGCAGAACTGCCACCTGAAACTGCAGCACAAAGCTGAGAGTGCTGCCAGACTGTGGGCTGTACCTGCTCTCCCCAGGACAGGAACAGCCCTCCCCCACACTACCCTTTTACTTCTCCGGCATCTCTATTCCTATCTCCCCATATTTCCATTCCCCCTCTCCTCTCCCTTTGCAGTTCTAATAGACACCAGCAGCCAAACCCAGACCAGAACAGGTTTTTTTTTCCATGGTCATACAGATCCAGGTGAGTCAGACCTGACTCTTGTCTGCTTCCTGCTGGGGCTGTGCTGCAGGTTGCCTCCAGCACTTCATGAGGAACATTTTCCATTACATTTTTCATTTCCAACTCTCAACCTTTCTATCATATGATTTCAGGTTAAAACAGCAGGAATTTTGTACAGCTTATCTACTTCAATATGATCTTTCTGTCAGCTGCTAGAAAAAGATTAGTAGACATTAAAGCCAAAAGCCAAAATCCAGCTGTGATTCATCTCCAGCTTCACCCTAGAAACTTAACCTCATTCAAAATACCTGAGTTTTTCCATCTAAAATCAAGGATTTGTACACATGAACCATCACTTGTAACCTTAACGCTTACCACAACACACTTTCAATGGATGTAACCAGATTTCCTCGGCTGTGCATGTTTTTTCACAATTAACATAGTCCAAAAGCTTAAATAGAAAACAGCATGTAGTTTTGGTTACTGAACGTGCCTTTAGAGGCTGCTCACCACCCTGCAGGACCACCAGCACTGCTTTTGCCACAGGCAGGTAAAAGAAGAGTGGCAGAAGAGTCACACAGCTTTAGGCCACCAGCACTGCCAGACAAAGGTTAAAACCACGGCCAAATTGGAAAAGAAGATAAACATAAATTTACAGGATATTCTCTCACCCATCTCTGGCCTTGACACCTTGGCACATAATAAGAAAATACACACAATAGAAAAATAACACTGAAGTTTTCCATTGCATTCTTAAAAGAAAGGGAAAAGCATCTGACGAGATGTCTTGCTCCAAACCTACCGTGTTTGGCACCTCTTCCAGCCCAGCTCTTCCACAGGATCCAGGGCAAACTTCTGCCATAAGCCTAACAAGTTACATCTCTATTACAATGCATGGTTTATATGTACTGTATTGGATTAGTGATGAGACAAATGTCATTTCCACCATTTTACATCTATTTCCACATTTCAAAGGGCTTATATGTTACTTCACAGAATTCTATGTACTCTTTCATGAGCTATTATTTCTGTGTCCCGTATTAATTTCTTTTGTGTTTTTCATCTCCCTTGTGTCAGAGCAGTGGTTCCTACGCTGTAGCCCACAGAATTAAGATCTACAGGAAGGATCCACAGCTCTGCACTGTCTTCACAATATTCAACAGTTTCAAAAAGGAGGACACTATTCCTCCCCTGCAAACTATGCCTTGCCAAATACTGGGGCTCCACAGTTACCTAAAGAAAAGCAAAGAAGCTGGGGAGTCGCTGTCCCTTTTCTATTCCAAAGAATAATGGCTTTATAATGGAATTTTCCAGTAAGTAAATCTGGTCATACAACCAATTAGGATAATTAAGAAATTCACAAAAGTATCTGTCTCAAAGAGTACAGATTCCAGAATTTTGCAAATCCCAGACAGACTTGATCCTCTAATTTACACCGACATCACATTACAATGACCTGCCTACATCTGACATTAAGCATAATTTAATGCTTGTTAATCAACAATGAGACAAAGTGTAAGCCCTGCTTTCCTTATCTAATGCTTTTTTTCTCCTCTGCTGAGAGAGTTAGAGGATTTGTCTGGTTCTGTCTATCATCTTCTTTGGTAAACACCAATCACTGGAGTAAATCTGATAACTAGGCTGACCTCTGACCTCCTCGTTCATATTTGTGTCATATATAAATATGTTGCTGGCAATATTTTCTGGTGGTAAACTACTTGGTTTTTTATCCCGTTAAACAGAAACGTATCATAGAACAGAACATAAGGGAATTTCAAAGCATTATAAATATAGGATTAGGAAACTTGCCAGCAATATCTATTGCTGACAGCTGACTTTATTAAAGTTCATCAGCATTAATTGCCTCATTGTTGAATGACTTTTGCATGTAATTATCACCAGTCTAAACACAGATTGCCTCAGGTACAGTATCTAATGTGATCATGTGTTCTGAATCCTATTAAAATAGCTGAGATGAAGCAGAGATTATTCTCTCCCTATCAGTAGGGAAGTGTAAGAAGCAAGAGAAACAGGGATAAATGATTTGGCTTAGTCTAAACAGTGTCAGTTTCTCTGTATCATTCCAAGATTTCCAGCAATGCTTTGGTGCCGTAGATGCTGAAGGAAAACTTAGAGATGCCAAATCCATACCACTGTCATTTATCTCAAGGACAAGTGAAAATTCCTTTGCCCCACTAGAAAAGAAAATGCCTGAGGCATGATTGCTAAAATGGGCTTTAAACGTCATGCTATATTTTAATAGACAGAAAGATGGATACATCAATGTCTAAAATAATAATTGTTAGATTATATTTATCAGAACAAGGCAAGGCTGGAATTATAATTTGAAGTTGCCTAAGCTCCAGTATTGTGAGCTAATACCCACAGAGAGAGGACAAAAAAACCCTTCTTTGAACTTCTATTCTGTTTTAAGATGTTTTCAAGATCTAAAGGCTCAGCATCAAAGACAAAATTTCATACATTTTACACCAGCCTAAAACCTTCATACCATGTTGCTTTCCCATTCCCAAACTCTACTGTCTCAATAAAAAATAAATAAATCAATTACAGTTTCCTTTCCCATTTTGAGACTCACTCTACTTTTTTGAAACCTTACAAGCAATAGACACATTAAGGTTTAAAAACGTGTGTACGTATACATAGGTATATGTAATTCTGCTCTTACATTTACCTTAGGTCTTGAAAAGGATCATCCCAAAAGCTTCGGCATTGTCTTAGGAATGAGTTGCTTGCTAGTGCCAAGTGCCTGCCATACTCATGCACACACACACCTCTGTGCATAACTAACTAGCAACTACCAGGCTTCTGCTGTGACTTCTCAGCAAAATTTATATTCACAGTAGTGTTTCAGCCATAGATTTAACAGCAAATGACTTCAAAACTGTTGCACGGTATTTAAAAATACAGCATGAAAAACTATTGAACTACTTTAAGTAGTCAATAAAGACTTGACTGTGGAGCACAAACAGCTTCAGGAATTCTGTAATATTTCTAAACAGTACTAAGTAGTTCTTGATTTGATTTTGTGTGTTGCAAAAGGCTTTTGTGGCCCTCTTGTAAGAAAAGTAGCTGCATACAAATGCTCAAATAAAGGCAAGACTTGTCGCATATTGCCTCCCTTTCCCCTCCTCACATTGCTTTTTCTCTCAAGTTTATTAGCATTAATAACTAGAAGCACTGATGTAGCCTTTTAGGGTATTAGACCGAACCTGTAAATTAATGCATTGGTTCATCACAATTCATTAATCAAGCCTGTGTTGGATTTAACAGACAGCAGATTATTAAAGACACCAAATTACACAGACAAAAAAACCCAGCTCCCAGAGGGTCAGATGTAATGTGAATGGTTTTGCATAAAACCATAAACCTGCTATTAAATTAAAAACTGGCAAAAATTATGTCCACTGCTTATCTAAAGTAATTTTTTTTAAAGGGTTGTTACGCTAATTTACTTCTTAACTGGTCCTGGTTACACAGCAAAGGACTAAAGGTTAACTGCAACGGCTCCTCTGATGCTTGGTTAAGCAACTTACACTAACATATCCTGACTGAGGTGAAGAAATTAATGAAATTACTACTGTAATTCATTACTAATGGAGAATTGTCAATGCTTTCAGCCAGCAGTTCACACAAATTTTCTGCAGACACGGAGACCTCGTACACTGACTCATGCTCTTAGACTTGTTCCTCTTATTTCAAGTCCCAGCACCATTCATCAGCCAAACTCTATGCCACGCGATCTAGCAAAGTTTAGCAACCTTTAATCTCAATATCTGAGGTCTTTCTATGTCTGTGACACAGGTTTATGAACAAAGAAAAAATAACATATAATTTTCAGCATCAATCTAAGGAATACTAAAATAAACAGCTCTCAGAGGCAGAATTGCTGCAACCAGCAACCACAGTATAACAAACATAGGAAAGACTGTAATCTGATAACTAACAATGCCAAATGCAAACAGTACAAATGAGTATAAATTCCATAAATCAACTACCATTTTAAAGGACATTTTTTTAAAGTACTGAGGTAGTAAAGAGCCCATTGTGCTACCAAGTCTTCTTCTCCCTGATTTCCCTACAGTACAGCTAGAAAATCAAACAAAGATAGTATAGCAAAGTCCTGAAAAGAGACTCATCTGTGACTGCTCTAATCATCACCTCCATACAGCAAGAATGTTATGTTCAATCACTTTGACATAAATAAAGTATTAAATACTACTTGGCTACACATAGCATGAAACTCCTAATAGAAGCATTCTTTTATGTTAATTTATGGGACACTGTTGTTTTATGGTTGTGGGGTTATTCTGGGAGGAAGATAATAAAGATAATGTTTATGATCTTCCCATTGATTCACTTTTTGTTTGCGAGCAAGAAAGATACTGTTTGTGATGGTCATAAATACCCCAGAGAAAAGAATTGCACAGCATGGCTCCCTGTACAGCAGCAGGGTTAAATTACACAAACAAAAAAGAAATTCTAAATATCAGTACAGATTATCCCAAGGAGAAGGGCACAATTAAAAGAAGTAGGGAAATCCTTGCCCATACAGAAACTCAGCAAAACACACCCACTGCTCTCCTGTGCTTCTCCCAATGTGAAATAGAAAGAAGATCCAGCATAGCAAGAGCAACATCAGAACAGCAAGCGCTTTTAATGGAGGAAGACAGCAGATTTGCTGTGACACCCTTCCCTCCCAGCAGGGTACTGCTGATGGTAACCAGCAAGTCTGACTAGAGAAGTTCCCATACATCACCCAAGCGTCAAACAGCATCCTTGGGAGAAACCAGTGAAAGCAAACAGCACAAGGAGGTGAACCAGAGAAGAGTCCCCCTGCAGATGATGCTCATTCCTCATACTCAGTCCAGAATCATCTTGCTGGCTGCTCTCAGGGGCCAAGGGCTAAGGCAGGCAGGATCCCAGCAGTCTCTGGATGGCATTTCTCAGCCTAAGTTTTTGCCAGGTTCAGCAATGAGAATTTCTCTTAACTCAATGAAGGGTATTACAGGAACTCTTACTAAACTCCAGCTAGACCCAGTGACACAGAGCAAAGGAGCCACAGCACACAGTAAGAGCACAGCAACAAGCAAGGTGTCTGTCATCCCCACAGTTGTCTCTCCTGGGGGCTCAAAAATTTGGTAATGCAACCTAGAAACCAAAGGAAAGCTAAGGTCTTCAGGGACAAAGCATGCTTGGAATTTATTTAATCTAAACGCCTCTGGTTATGTTATTTAACACATGAAAACTTACACTTCTAAGATAATTCTCACTAACATCATGTGGATGCCACCCTTGTGCACACATCTGTACCAGTAGGCTGTAACACATTTTTGCACAGTCCTTTTGCCGGTATCCCGGGCCCAGTCTCTACTTCAAACACAGGAGTTGTAATAGCCAATGATGCAGTTTATAAACTTTTCCTTCAAGCTTTTAGGATATTATGGTTTCGCTCTATAACTCAATGGGATAGTCTGCTCAGTCCTGTTTCTCTGCAGACCCGAGGAACTCGCACAGCAACCCAACCTGTCAGTCTGCTGCCAAAATGCTCCCAACCACGTGGGAAGGTTGGAGATAAACGTAATCCACAGATGCAAGACTGCTGTAATAGCTGAGCTTTTCTGTATTACAAGCAATTTTTGTTTTGTGTGATATTGTAAGATATTTACTGTACATATCATATGGACGTGCATATCACAGGATCTTGCAAGGACAAACTGAACAACAAATTACACCTTCCTAGCACTACAAAAAAATTAAAAATACGGTTGAATCTATTCCTTAATTATATCAACTCTGCAAAGAATAACATGATTTAAATGCATTATGCAAATGCTTTTAATTTATGACAGATTGCTACTTCAAATACAAGTATTAAATCTCTATCAGATTCGTTGAGGTAATGCACTAATATGCATCACTGAGGTCTTAAATTCCTAAGTAGCAGTAGTGTTTGTTAGATGCAAATAAGGATTACTTTAATTAAAATACTATCCTCAGCATCTCAGATGATTTAATCCAAATCTTTATATAGGGCACATTCATTATCTATCTTCAGTTAATAAAGATACGACCTACTTTGGTTACATTTTAGAATTTAATGTTGATTACCATTTTGTTAATAGAAATAAGATTCTAAAGTCTTTAAAGACAAGCCGAAAGCAATTTTGCCAGCCTAATTAAAATACTATTTAATAGCCTCAGAAGGAGCTCTACATTTATTCATAACTGTAGATGCAGAATTTTTAGAAATGTTTTTAAGATATTGAATTAGACATCCGAATCCTAAAAGTACACCTAAAGATAACAAGGGAGATTTATAACCAATGAGCTTAAAACACAGCCTGAAGAGAGCCGGTGAAGAACTCCTAAGCCCCACAGGGACCCTTTTGAACAAAGAGAGCTGTCCTGATAAACTCAACAAGACTACTCACTTCTGTAGGAGGCAGCCCATACCATGTGTCTTGGCAGAAGCAAGGCTTAAATTAATCATAACACTCCAAACGGAGCGTCAAGTTTCTGCTAAGTAGTAGTTTCCAAGGAGATATGATGCTTATCAAAATACTCTGAGGCACTGCAGACTGCCAGATATAAGACAGTATCTGAACGGGATAGTCACTTCTTACCAAAATGTAGCTTCTTCTGGATTAAATCAAGGTCACTGTAAGTTCAGTGAGAAGGCAGTGTTTGAGGGGAGCAGTGGAAGCACACCTCCTAACACAAAGCTTCTTGTGTGACTACTGCTGCAGGATTGCAGGGGGTGAACAGGTGAGCAGCCTGCCTCTTCCTATCCTCGTGGGAGAGAAACGTGCATCCTATAGAGACAGAGTGTCAGGATTTGTTCTTCAGACTCCCACATTTCAATATCCTAAGACACTGTACTCGCTTTTGAAGCTAAGAATGTAAGGTGATGGCTGAATGAGAAGCCTTGCCCATTCATCATCCAGCAAAAACATGAGTGCAAAGAATTTATCTCATTAGACCAAATTCAGATTGGCCACCTCTAGATATTACTGGATTCAGTTTATTTAAAGGTTTCAAGAGACAAAAAATCTTGCTGCTTTCAAGAGACACAATCTTTATGGCCTTCTACTAAAACTTATTACCAAATCCTACATTGTGAACCCAGTAGAGTTGTGGATGGGTCCTGTGCCACTGACAGGTACTTCTCCCTTCCCAGCTCCCAGACATACTTGCAGAAAAACACATAGTGGCTCATGTTTCCCTCCACTTCTTTTGCCACTCTCGGTCCAAGAGCAGCAGTCACAGCCAGCACAAATATTCCACCTCTCACACACCTGCAGGCCTGTCCTCCTTGATCCTGGACAACCAATCACCGCACGCAAGGAGTTAATGTTATTAGACAAGGGATTTTTAAGCCTAAAAAAAACTGATGACATTAGAAAGCTCATTGTAAATTTTACATAAAGAGGTCTTGTCTCTTTATCGTGTACATAAATGTCACCCACTGAAAGACTGTTGTCACAAATGTCTCCCGTGAGTGCTGGATCTGTCGGTAACGCAACACAGAAAATGATTGTTCTTCTCTTAACCTGCACTTTTCAGTAATTATTAATTCCTTAAACATTTAAAATAGACCTTTCCATTGGTGCTTTCACCTTTCTGGGTCACTGCAGGAATGCGAGCCTGCATGGCTCATAGTCCCCTTTCAGCACTCATTTTCAAAGACACACAAAGCACAGCCAAACCAGGAGTCAAAAGCAGGCTCCTAAGGCTAAGATCTGTTTTTCCCCCGAACTCTTCTGTATGTTAATATAACTCCCTTTTGCTGGGTTTCATGCATGAGACAAGGGATTCTAAAATACCCTTTATCTCACAGAAAGCACAATAGTCAGAATTTTTCCCCTTTCAACTCCCAGCTACTCCTTTCCACATAAGCACAGACTGAAAAGATGATAAGGGCAGTATTTTAGCAGATCTGTCCCTCTCCCTTCCTGTATTATTAAGAAAGTGGGGGAAAAAAATGTAAAAAAAAAAACAACATTACCTTGGAAATGGAGGCAGGCTTTGGTGAGATAAGCCACTCCTCCATGTCGCATATTCCACCAAAGGAATTCATACTGGGCTCGGTATCTTCTAATGGTTTCATCAGTTAACATTAAATTGCTTTCAGATAGGAATAGAAGAATTTTCCTTGCGCTGCACTAAATAATTTGCCTTTATATAGACTGCATAAACTGCATTTCTGAAGAGGAGCAAACAATTATTGTTCCATTTATATAAGCGACAGTGTATGGCTTCTCACAGATTGGCAGCCTGCAACCCATACTGCTTGTGTTTGGCTGTGCAGTTCTCTCCCTGTGTCTGGCCATTTTCTTACACTTGGCAAAAGGAAAACTATTTCACAGTAAGAATGCAGGATTGGATTGTGCTGCATAGCACAGATCTTTGAAGTGAGGTCTTCCTGCCCTCAGATGGCCTTTAGTGTCAGTGCTTGAAATGCTCTCATACGGAAACAATCCCTGTAATAACTGGGACATTTAATGGGATAATGTCCATGTAGCATATATAACATTAATGGTGTTTACCAGACTGTGCAACAACTCTATTTCTTCTCTTTCTGAGAGAGCCACGATTGGTGGTGAAAAATTCATCCTTTTTGTTTTGTATCCAAAAGTAAAGCTCCACATTTTGGAACAAGTTGCATCATGTCTGACCTGGAGCAAAAACCTGAGCTTTCCTGCAGATTATTTGTTCACATAGTTACTGTTCAAAGGTTTAGCATGTTCCAGCATCCCCTCCAGCCTTAGTAGGCAAAAAATAATAATAAAAAAACCCTTGCCCTTACAGTAGCCTTTCAAGTACAGCCCTGCATGACCTAAAGCTGTCACTCCAATTGCCACAAGCTATCTTTTGCCATTAAAGTAATCTTTCCCCAGGCCTCTGGTTCCTCTTCTGCTTGCCACCAGCCAGCATAAAAGCTAAGCCTGTTTCTCAACAAGAAAATCTCTCATTCAGAATAAAGAATCAGAACTCTTTAAAAAGACTTTTTTTTTTTTTTAATGCTTTAAAAATAATAACAAAAAATTACAAGTGAGATCTACAAATCTGTTGGAAATGCTGTTCTGCCTGCAAGACGTGCTTCCAAAAGTACATCCCAAACTTTCTTTTCCTTTGCACTACTGGAAAATGATGAGGTGGCAACTCAATGGCATAAATATAATCTCTTGCTGCTGGCTCAGGTATAAAAATCCTCATTTCTATCCAGAAAAAAAAAAAATAATACTAACAAAAAAACCCTTAGACCTCCTTGTTACAATTCCTAAAAAGGCCCTGAAATTTTGTAACATTCGCTTCAGCACTTTTAATGATGTGCTGTTAGCAAGAAATATTCTGAGAGCTGTAGCACATTCCTGCTTCAGATTCACAAGAAACGTAACAGTTCATTCCCTCTTAGGTCTTTCAATCACGCTTTCTGCCTAAAGGCAGGAAAACTTTTTTTGCCACTAAACAATTATCCACAAGTCATTTGTTTCAACTCAGCAAAGAATTTACAGGAAAAATATACACACTACGTAAGTAAGAGATTAACTTTCCCTTTGTAGAAAGCTATTACTTTCCACCTCACCTTGTTCTTATTAGTCATGCCATGCCTAACTCATACTGAGAGGGTGGCTCTTACCTCTTACTCACATGAAATTATTGACCCATAACAAGTTTGCAGCAGTTAAATGCAGTAACATCACTGATCACCCTGTTATCATTGGAGGCTGCCTTTGCAGTCTATGTGGAACCGAAGCACAGAAGCCTCCCAAAACACTGCACACTTGAGAAAAGACAATGCAACATCCCCACTCCAGGTTTCTATAATATCTATGCAGAAAAAGTCTCACAAAAATTAAACACTTACCTGTATTCTGATCCCACACACAAGCAGACATTTCTTTTGCCACCCTTCCCGGTCCTTACTTTGCAGAATGCCCATGCTCTGCAGGCAACCAGCTCCTGGAAGCCGCCTCTCACCTCTCAAATCTTTCCAGCCACCTGGAACGCCTTTCCCCTGCTTATAAGAGTTTTTCAGGTTATTGCCTCAACAAAGCCTCTATCATCCCTTGGTCATTTGAGGAAAATTTCTAAGAATTGCTCCAATTCCTTTGCACAACATACAGCTCTTGAGCTATCTTAGTCATCTCTATAGCCATGAAACCTTCCATTACTTGTTCTCAGTTGTGCAGGCTGTTTCTGCTAAAAAAAGAGAAAATGACAATGAAGCTACACATTTATTTCAAGCCCTTCCATTTGAAGCTTAGATACAGTAGCAACATCTTTGCATATTACCCCCCCACCCCCAATTCTTTCCAGGGAGTAATCCATCAAAATAAAATAAATAAAATAACAAAACAAAATCCTTCTTTTGGCTTCACATCACCAGTTCTTGATGCTGTCTGTTCCTTTCTAACACCTCCACTTCTACCAAATAAAAACCATCCTCTGGCACATCTCTATCCATACAGCTCCACTTCTCTTCAGCTTCTCACAAGGGCAGCACTCTCACGATTAACTCCATTTGCTTTAAAAAAGAACTGCTTTCTATATGACCCTTGCTGAAAGGTATTCATAGCATACACTTCCATAAAATCATTCCTTGCTTCTGTAAAATACTCCAAATTCAGTGTTCAAGCAAAGACCAACAAAAATATTTTGCATTTTCTTTTTTCTAAGTGCATCCAAAGAACACCAAATGATTTTAGCACCTTCGGTCTTAAAATCACAGCCTTGATTTAGCACTGCAGCTTTCCTTTTGAGTAGCAGGAGTGTCACCTGTACCAGGAGTGGCCCCACCTGGGCCTAGAGAGCATCCTGCCTCCAGCCAGCATCTATGCAGACCTACAACAGTACAGGGAGTCACCTGCTAAGCTCTGCTCAGGAAAACAGCAATCATTTCACTGTTTCCCACATAAATTGATCACTTCTCCTCAGAAACATCAGAGTTGGCAACAAGATGACGTTGTTCTTATGCAGAAATCTTTGGTCTCAAGTTTCATCCTAAAATGGCTCTTTGCATCCAAGCTATTATATCAGGGGAAATACTGATAAAGCGTTTACCACAATTCCACAGTCAGCCATTTTCTAAGGAAGGATACAAACCGATCACTTGCATTACGTTGTTTAAAGAATGCAAAGAAAATCAAAAGTGTAATGACTGTTACTTTATTAGCATAAAATTAAAGCATCTGAATACCTAATTGACTGAAAATACACGGTATTCATTCTTAGAGTAAAAAGAATTCCTTACATTAATGTGAAAATATCTCTTTGGGGCAATTTCTTCTGTCACACTGAAGAGTTGTCTTTGCTGCAGGTTAATATTGCGGGGTTAGAAAACATGAACTCATACTGATGTAAAAGCCAATGTGTGACAATAGCTCAGAACAATAACTGCAAAATGCCATTAGTGTATTTACATTTCAAGCTCCATTTATGCTGATATTTAAGCATATAAACATCCATGATTCTTATATAACAAAAAATTAAGTATACCCAGAAAACATAAAAGCCAGAACAGAGTGCAGCCAGCACTGCATGTGCTACGGACAAGAAACTAGGATAATAATGGTTAATAATACTGTAAGATATACGAAAGCTGATTCCCGCAATGGTACTATTTCATAATACAAGACATTTCAGTTCTAAACTCTGACAGAAATACACCCTGTGCAACATTTCATCATCTTACTTTGAATGAACTCTAACACCATTATGTTTCTATTTTCACAGATAAGCTGAACAAATCAAGGGACGCTGGGTTTTAAATCATCCATACATGCGTTTATTAAACTGTTTCTAAAAGAAACCATGTAAACAAAACATCCTCCCACTATGGCGGGGTTTTGTTTGTTGTTTTGTTTTTTTTTAACTTGGGGCTCATTACAGCTCTTCTGTGTATAATTTATTCTAATACTGTGTGTGATTCACACAGAAATAAGATACAGTCGTGTTATGGGAAAATGACATAAAACTATAGAAATACAAAAATTAGCTTTATCCACAGAACCACCAAATCTACTTTCAATTAGTTTTTTTAATCAGTGATTTTCATCTTACAGTGTTTCTTTCCCCTGGAATAACAAAAACAAATGGGGAGCAGGGAGGGAGGGAACTATGATCTTAAATGGGACTGAATAGGTTCAGAGGGGAAAAAGGTTTACCAGTTCCCCAAAATCCCACAGTGATGCCCCTCAGGAAAAGCACTTTCCTCACCTGGAACTCTGCATTATTTCCACTTAAGCCATGAAACTCTCCTGAATGGTTGGCTGCTCATTCAGATTTCTTTCTAAGATCAATTACAACCTTTAACTACAGTCCATATATATTACAAATAATGTTTTCAAAGATGACGATACAGAAAGAAGGGAGTTTAACTCCATCTCCTCCCTCTAAACATGCCTTATAGTGACAAACCTGCCTGAGACAGCTGGATACATCTCCTCTGGAAAAAGCAGGTACCCAGCCAAGGCTGAGGGTAGCACATCCTTCTGTGGAGCTGAGCACACCTCATCAAGATGAGAACAGATGCTCTGGATGCGGTGAATTAAGTAAGAACAACTGTGCAAGTAGGGCTGATGTTGGGTTTGAGTTTTTACTCCACCGTCAATGCATTTTTCTTAATCCATCTTTTGTTTTCTTCTCACTTAATAAAACAAGGGATTCACTGAGGCCAATTAAATCATGGTTTCATCCTAAAAAACTTGATTATTTATCAGTCCCACTTCTACAGCTTTCATTGCAGCCTGACTTCCACAGCAAGGTATGGTTACATGGCTGTGCTGCCCATAAGGAAGCATGCATACTTTTACTACATTTTTTCTTTAAGTTCAACTTATTTCAAGTAAAATGAGGTTAACAAGCTGAAGGAAGTTCTAACAGGTTTGATGAACACAGGTAGCAGACTGAGAAGAAAAGTACGACTGATCCTTCAATGATTTATGTAACTCATAACCAGTATCAGACACAGGGAAAGAAGTCACGAGTGCCTTGCCTACAGGAGAGGTTTCATGCGTACAATTTAGACACAAGCAAGTCCACAGGAAGCAAGACTTCACTAAATAAGCTGTTCAAAGATCGTTTATATTGCAATACCCACAAGAAAAGTTAGCTTCTTATTTGTTAAAACATTTTTCTTTGCCATTTTCTTTTTTTTTTTTTCCTCAAGTAAAATGTCTTACTCCAATAACTATATATATTTCACTTACTTTTCAGACAGTGAGACATGCCCTCTTAACAATTCTCGGGAGCTTTGGCTTCGTTTCCTCGCGTTTTGTACTTCTGTGTCTGCTTCACTTCCTTTGGAGGGAGGAACATGCACCACAGCATGCATTTCGATGACTTCTGTGCCCCAGGGGCTCACAAGCTTACCCATCTCTTTTACCAGTAAATGCAAACATACCATCTGTTAACAGACAGCTGCAACATTCTTCCAAAAGAACAACCTTTAGAAACATTGTTTACTTGTCTGAACACAAGATATCTCTCCTATCCTTCAAAATAAGTGACTGATTGACAGGTAGGCAAAAACGTTTGCTTTGACAGAATCACGCTGACATCAGTTTTCATGTTCTTCTTTGCTGTCTGAACAGTATCAAGCTGATCAGATTTGTAATTCTTCTGAAGCACATCAAATCAAGCATAAATACCACAGTCCCTTCTGCACCGGACTTGTTGATTTGTTCAATGTAAGTTAGTAACAAAGTCAACTGTGATAATGGCACTGTGATTCTGTTTTCTACATTTCTTCTTTCAGCTCCTGGAATACAAAAATCACCCAGGCTCTTTGAAAAGCTCTGTGCAAACAGATAACCAAGAAGGCATCAAGCAACAGTAACATTCCAGAAAGTACATGAGTTTATAGCCCAGTGCGACTGGAGCCACACACCCCACAAATGGCTTTTCTAAAGCAGCTAAATGTCACAGCTTTTACAGCAGTGAGGAAGAAGCTGGAGGAAGGTCTGCACCTACCTGTGCAAGAAAGATGGCCATAACTGTATGCCTCAGTTACTTCCGCAGTCATACGCAACTTGAGATCACACGGCTGGGAAAAATATTCTGTCCAATTCCCAAAATTAACAGAAAGAATATTCAGCTGATTTATATGCAAGCTGGATAAGGCCCCAGCTAGACTTGAATGGCCAAGATGTTGATGTGGGCTGGGACAAAGTACCTTGCTGTTCTACTGCCAGAACACTGGAGGATTTTAAAGATCTGGCTGAGGACATAAATCCACCAAAGAAAACACTACATTTGGCTTTACCTCAGCTGAAATAAAGCTTTTAAATCAATTCAAATTCTCCACTTCAGCGGTTTAATACATATTTGAATAAAAACTAACATTAAGAAAAACATTTCGAGGATTTTTATATCCAAATCACACGAGCTCTTTCTTTAAATCAACATTCAAGTATTTATAGATTCAAGTAAATAGAGAAATAAATGTTAGCAGACGAACACCTAAGGGTTGTTAAGCATATGCCGTCCTCTCATACTGAGATCTGTTTGCTATGCCTTTTAGATAAATACCTTTACACGAGCTTCCAAAGTGAAATTAGTCACAACTTCTAGCAGGCCATTATGGAAGACCACCATCACAAGAGATAAAAAACACAACATTAAAAACTGGGACTGTAAAACAGTTTATTTGAAAGATTATTACTTTAGCACCATTTTCTCCCAAATATTTCATATTTACCATGCAAACATCACCATTAATTCCACACTCCACTGAAAAAGTTACATCATGCGTGGAAGTCGACATATCAATTCTTAACATATATGTTGTTTTCTCCTTACTGCAATTCCTGGCTTATTTTCTTTTTCTTTTTAGAAAAGTTTGTTTGTCAAAATAGTCTTTATCTCCCAGAAGCATCTGCAGCCAAATGCTGCTCTACCCAAATACTACTCCAGTGCTTCATTTTTATTTTAAGAGAGGAGGCACAAACTCAGAGAAGAGATTTGCAAGTCCCGCAGTTTCAAATTCCTTTTGTAGCTCATCCAACGTTGAATATTCTTTGACTTCAAACATCTGAAACCTACATTGTACAAGAGAAACTCATGAATATGCCTCGGTTTGTCAGAATGTAATTATCGATTCAGTTACTTTTCTATCCACAACAGTATTAAATTATACCTTTTATGCTGTGACTGTACTTTTGTCTCACACAGTACACTAATCATTTTCTCTTTGCATTTCTTTCCGCTTGAGTCCACATCTACCTTAGAAGTTTTCTGAAGAATCAAGTACTCCTAAGTGACAAAAAGAACAAAATATTAAATGTCAGCCAGCATCTTTGAAGTTGAGTGAAACTCAGAAATCTATATGAAACAAAGATCTTTGTCAGAACACAGTAATCACATTTTGAAAGTTCATCCCAAAAAGTGCACGGCTGTTTCAATGCATCAATGAAGCTGAGAGCAGTCTTAAGTAATCTAGAAAGCACAGAGTTTGAAAGATCAGAATGTTCTTCTCCAGTATCACCATAAAGGCCTGTCTAATGCTGCGGGACTAAATAAACACAAGTTCAAAAGTACGGTAGGAGCACCACATGGTGACAAGGAAGAAGACAGCTAGCAATTAGCTACTAGTATCTGTTATTACCTTCTGATCACAAATGTCCTGGCTTTAGGGTTACTTCATGGGGTGTTTCAGAAAAAGAGAAGACAGAATCTAGCACATTGCAGTCAGGAAACACAGGGAATGTAAGAGCAGAATTCCAGTGGGAATCCAATGGAATATGGGCCACAGGCTTCACTGGTTTCTTTCTTACAGAATAACTTATTTTTCTTAAGCATGGAATCAAGTTGTTGGGCCTTCCTATTCTCCTATTGATCATTCTGCTTCCAAAATTGCTAATGTTGGAAAAACACACCAAAAATTTACAGACACAGGTTTCAGTAGTAAATCAATAGAACTAGTCAACATTCATTGTTCCAGCACCTTAATGTTGCTCTTGTCACCCTGAAGAAGAATCAATATTATCTTGCCCATGAACATCAGTCTTCCAGTCAGTTTTAGATCTGAAGCCCATTTTTCCACAGTTCTGATGTATTTTGCCTTCGCTCTCATGTGATCTAAATGCAAGAGGAGCATCCAGATAGCATCCTCTGTACTTGCTCCTTTTGACAAAGTAGTTTTTTCACTGCAAACTGTTGCCGGTTGCTTAATGACATATTTAAGATTCTGTTGTATCCAAAGAACCAGCTCATGCACCATGGGTTCAGAAAGATGCTTCTTTGCTTGTTCAAGTAATTTATCTTTTATGTCCATGCACTGGGCCCTTGTAAGCTGGTCTGAGCTAACAGAAATTTCTGGTAGAGCTGATGGATAATTGACTGGTAGATGAAATAGCAGCTTTAAAAGTATATCTGCATCCAGTACTTCTTTTACGCTGATTTGAATTCTAAATGTGACTCCATCTGCTTCTGAAAAGTACAAAAAGTAAACATTAATAGTTTGCTTGAAGTTGAAAAACATCATTAAGTTTTGCTATCGTCTTTTATCAATTCAACTCCATGTCATTCTGTACTAAAAATGTGGTGTTTTTCTTGGAGCAAAGTGGAGGTGCAGCCGATAACTGTAGCTTCACTTGCAGGGAATCCTAAAATGAAACACTTCCATATCATACTAGAAGGAAAATTATTTAACACATTCCGAAAAGCATTCACACCTTTTGGCTCCTTTATAGTCCAGACAAGTCAGTAACAAAGAACTGTCCTAAAAACTCAAGTCAGCTTCTACAGCTCAATAGCAACAGCAAGGATAAATGAAAATAGAGGGTCAGAGCACTGCCGTAACTGCGCTCCTAGAAAAATCTGTAGGGCTTTTACCATCAATACCAGCACAACCTTGTGTATTTTTGAAGATGTAACCATTGAAAAACAGTTTAACACAGAAAAGAGACAAAGAAAGAAAAAGAAGGTCACAAATTCTCTGTCCCCTACAACTTTCTGAGAAACGACGTAGCTTTTTTGTCAACTTCTCCACATTCGCAACAGTTGGACTGAGACAATCATACGTACACCCACATGTATATCCACAGCTCGTGTTTATACACTTGCATGGGTACTCAAAACATGTTCTCAGTCTACTTCAAAACAGAATTACATCCAACATGAAAAGTATACAACATGGAGAATGAAGGACAAAAGACCAGACTCTCCTGATAAATCTTGTAACTCAAATCAACGAATATGAAAGGACAGTAATTCCTGCAATAAAACCCTTCTTGTTTTACAGAAAAAGCAACACAAAATTTGATCATGTGAAAAGAGGGGACAAAGACCTAACCTCCGCTGCAATCAAAAGAGAGGGTATCAGATAAAAGGTGATCTTCCTCAGATGTTCTCTGCTTCACCCCTTTTGATGCATTCCAAACACTTCACCCCATTTCTCACAGAAATCGCTGCAGTATCAGGCTGATTCACTCTAGGAGGGCAGGAGAAGCCAGATTTGAAAGGCAGATGAGAGCAGAGCTGAGTTTCTGAGGAGCTCTTTTGAAGTGACTTGCCGCCTTCTCCCCCTACCTTATCTTCCTTCACATGACAGTCAGCTGAATTACGTTTGATTAGCATTGCCTGCACTGCTAACCAACCTCAGCGCTCTGTGACTTTATATTTAAACACTATTAAGTGAAAGAAACTTAAAGCGACTTGGACAGACAGATGTATTTGAGGGAGCTTAGCCACAGGTCTGCTGCCAAACTTCCTTCCTGGCTCACGCAAAAAATACTCAAAGGCAGAACAGTCACAAAATAAAACAAGCAAACCCTCCAAACTCAGCAACTGATATATAGCATTACAAGTATAGCTGCCAGGCCCCCAGCCTCTGGATGAACATCGTTGTCACCTGGTGCCTGCCCAACCGCCGCTTCATTTCACACCGTGTTGCTTATATACTTTGAAACACAAAGCCTACAAATGAACTGAAGAAGCAGCCAGGCCAACCTTGCCCCTTCGGCAAAGACCTCCCACTTTCCTGCATGCATCCATACGCCTGCCACATCCTCACACCTCTCCCTGCAATGATGGACTGGTCCCAGTGCAGCCTCACATCCCAAAGCAGAATACTCTGAGCCTGGTCACGTCCATTTTACATCTGCTTCAGGCTTACTTTAAAACAGAGACCTTGTTCAAAACACGTGCTGTGCTGCAGTGTGCAAAGTTTATTTCAGCATCGTGGTGCCCATGTTCTGCACTAGCACTGCAGACTGCCGGCAGAACAAAGAGTGACACTTGTTGTCCTTCGGAATGAGCCTCTGAAGAAATATATCCTTTGTTTGCACACACTACAAGGGCTGAGTTGCCTTCGCAGCGAAATGGTGATTATTTCTGAAACAAAGGTTTGGGTATGACCTGTGTTGGCATTTAATGTGCTAATATGACTAAACTCAATACATTTTAACCTATTTTCACCCACAGCGGCACGCTTATCAGTATATTTAGCTCTAGCATACTTCAGATTTTTTCTTATGTTCCATGTCAGCCAGACAGATATCCCCCTCCTCTCCTGCCCAAAGGCATTTTGTGCAACACATGCAGACTATTTTTACATTCAGAAAATGGCATCTATTAAAGTACGAGCTCAGAATATATAAATATATTTTTATGGCAAACTGGATGAGTAAATGGGAAAAGAACAGATTAACAAGTAAATTATGGATTTCTATCTCTAATGCTAATCTTTCTGAATAGACGTGCAAGGTAAGAATGATATGCCATAATTAGTTTACTTGGATTCATCAACACATTGGTTTGGATAAAAACATATCTTACATTCTGAATAGCTCATTGTCGATCTCTGGGAAGCTGAGGTTGTTAGTACACCCAGAGATCTGCAAAAGCATTTCCTTCCATCCCTCAAAGCCATAAACCCTCAACAGGCTCCTTTTTGATTCTACAGATCTACACCCAAATTACTCTTAACGTATGAGAGACAGCAGGATCGAACAGCCTCACTGGAAGTTACCCCCATGCTCTGTTCTGTCGATGACAGTTGCTATGGTTTGAAGAGATTAAGCAAATATTAGCTAGTAAACACAGCAAAACTTTCCTTCAGACTAACTCAAGGCTTTTGTAACTCCAAAATAAAACTTCACAACATTAAGAAAACTTCCAACGATCATTACTGTGAGGAACCTTTTCCATTCCAGCTGAAAACAATGGAAGTCAACCAGATATTCATGGTCCTGGCATATCATGGGAACAACCTCACAAGGCCACATAGCACTAACACAAATACACCAGCCTGTCTGCACTGAGCATCCACGACACTCCATGATGTTTTCTAAGGAAGGTTTCTAAGCCTTTTACATCCAATGTTGATTAATTTACCAACACTGAACCATTTTGCTGCATGTGAAGCACGGAGATGGAGAGCCAGCCTTGCATACGCCATGGTCAAATGTGCTTACATTTGTTGTACCTGTTAAGCCTACATTCTGCATTTTCAGTTAGTGCCTGAAATAACACCAAACGCGGGGCTGTTCCAACAGACCGATGCTGGCGGGGACCAACGAGGTCAGCTCGCCGAAAGCCCAGCCCAGGCTGCCCAGGGCCGCGGCCAGCGCTCCGGGGAGGAGCCCCCAAGCCAACCTGTGCCGCTGAGCTCCCGGCCCGCGGCACCGCGGAGCGCTGCAGAGCTGCCCGTCCTCCAGCCTACGGCAAACAGCATCAGCCGCCGCAAACGCAGCGCGCACAGCCGCCCGAGCAGCCCGTGCCGCAGCCCGGCCCCGCGCGAGGAGCGGCCCCGCAGCGCCTCCTGTCGTTCCGGGCGGCGAGCAGCGCACCGAGGCGGACAGCAGCGCGCAGCCCCTGCGGCGTCCGGCACTGCCGGGGAAGCGGCAGTTGGGGCCGGGCTGCGGGACGGCGCCGGGCCGAGCGAGAACCGCCCGGGAACCGAGCCGCTCAGAACCGCGGCCGTTTTCACCTGAGACCGCCAGCACCTCGCAGGCGCCCGGCTCGCAGTAGATGGCGGCGAGGGCCGAGAGTTCCTCCAGCGCCTGCTCCGACATGGCCGCGCCCGCCCGCAGCCGGCTTCGCCCGCAGCTGCGCCTGGGGGCGGTGGCACGGCCCGGCCTTGCGCTGCCCCTCGGCTTCAGAGGGAGCGGAAGGCCGTGAGAAGGGCAGAGCGGCACGAGGGCGCAGGGTGCGGATCTGCCCGGCTGCCCCGACGCAGCTGCCGGCTGCAGCGCCCTCAGCTGTCGCGCTGCAACGCCGCCATTTTGCCCGGCAGGGCTGTGCGCTGTGCGGAGCGGTGCGGGCGCGGCGCTGTGTGCGGGGCCTCCTGCTGCGGCACTGCCCGGCGCTTACTGAAAAGGATTCCTACTGTAACTATTTCTAATGCCTCAAGTTCTGCTGAAACACCAAGAAATGGGGTGCTGAGCGGGGAACGAGTGAATAACGTGAGCAGACATAAGACCGGAGCTGTCAGAAGTGCTGCGAGGCAGCAGTCCGTGCAGCTGTTCAGAAGGCTTTGTGGAAATTAGCCTTAGAAGTGCCTCCCTCTATTACTGAGAACTTTCCTGCCCCCGGTCTTTCCCCCTTCTCCTCACCCACTTTGCATATTCCATTTTACATGTTTAAATAAAAAAAGTCGATGTAAATGTCTTCTAAATTGACACTATCACCAGACACTGAGGTCCCTATGAATAAGTTACTGCACTCTGACATTTGGAAGTCATCAAATGAGACAGCGTAATGTCAGCTTGATATTTTTCACACTATGAAAATATCAGCTTCGTGTCAAAGATCTAAATTCCATCTTAATGTAATAAATTTCCTTGTATTCACAGACTGGTGAAAATGCTAAATATTTAAAATTGAAATGAACTTCCACAGTTACGATCTGGCCTTCACATCCCAATATTATTAAACTGGAACTCAAGATCTATATCCCTCCGCCCCCTTTTTTATTAATTTCCTCAAACACTGCAGTGTTTGATGGAAAAACATTAGCTATATTCACTTCTCTAAATGGCTGCTTCCCCATCAACACATGGCAAATAAAGTTCAAAAGCCCCACTTTTAGGAGTTACCCTGTATTAAAACACCCTCGGCACCCTGTCATAAATTGATATACCACTGATGATATCAATATTTTCCACTTTGCCTGACAAGGCAAACAGAACACAACCTTTCATACATCAGAAAAACTAATCTCCCCAGTGTTATTTGCAGAACTAACATCCTTTGCTTTGCACTCACTGTAATTATGACTCCCAATCAATCAGGGGTTATACTGACAACCACCAGCGATTAGATATAGAAGTGTGCATTTAGAGCTGCTTTCCCCTTAAACCAAGTTGTGAATGACACAGAAGGCAGACATTTGGAAAAACAAACAAACAAACAACATTGATCTGGACCATCCATCTACATATTTTTGCCATCATGCAAGTCAACCTGCTGTCCCAGCTACCACAATTATAAGCAGTCCTAAAGTATGCACTCTAGAAGGCATTAAAGGACCACTAAGAGCCTAAAAATCTCTTCAGTTGCCCACTCATGAATCACGGAGCAAACGATAATGAATAACCCATAACCACAGCACAAGTGTGATGGCTAAGCTGCTGCACGGAAAGAGAGAGCTGAAGGAGAGCATCTCTGCAGATCTCATTACGAATCCATCTGATCGGGTCCAATTCACCTGCTTAAGTTTTGCACCAGTTCTTTACCTGGAATAGAGGCTGCTCCCAAGACACAGATACTTTTACACACCCTCCAGGAACTTGCAAAGATTTTATCTAAATACGCTTACACAGGTGAGAAAATTATGTACAAAAGCTTAGAAAGCTATTTGCCTCCATAGATACACGCATACACAGGCATCTTCTAATTCAGAAACATGGCTAATTTGAAGGGCCACCTCCATTATATAGCAGCACTCTAGAGTCCTGTGAAATGCAGCTTTAGAAATTCAAGAATAATAAGAACACTCAAGTGTTTCACATCATCTTTGAATTACCCCACAATGTTTTATGTTGGTTATCAGGACAGAGTAAAAAAAATATATAATAAACACTATCTAATTTGAGAGAAAAAAAACCCTCACATTTTCTTTTGCTTTTCCTTTTAAGTATTTAAGAAGCAAGTTTTTCAAGGATCTGCGGCCTAGTGGTGCTTTTTAAAGGCCCTTCTATTTATCCTCCATGCATCAAACTGCTCCAAGTCGATTCCCTAAGACATTTAATCTTTTGAGAGATGGAAACTCATTTTGAAAGTCTAATAGATCAATTAAATCATTAGCTATCCCTACAGACAGGAGACCAATGGGGTTGTGGTCTTTGGAAAGAAGCAAGAGCAGCAGCATGTCAGAAATACTGCTAAAATGTTACGAAGTTACTACAAAACTGGCAAAATATTGGAAAGCAAAAATCATGTCTGAGTCCGTGATACTTGATACCCCTTGACATTTTGAAAACAAATGTGATGGTTTCTAGTATGTAAGAAGTTATTACCCAAACTGCAATGTCAATACAAAAAACAGCATCTATTCCTTTCCATTTTTTTTTTACATGGGGCCTAAAAGTAATCCCAACACTTTCAATGTATTTATATTACCCTTTGAAAGTCTGGTTCATTCAGAGTCCATTTATAAACACACATTGCAAACATGCAGATGTGTTTTGTGAGGTAGCTCCTGCTAGAAGCAGCACAACCATTCGGAGCAGTAAATAACTCAGCACGTATGCTCAAGGGAACACATCTGAGTTGGGAGGCAGGACCAGTATTCTCTATACAAGTTTCTGTACCAATTGATGTGCGTGAATTAAATAGGTACAACTGTTACATTCATAAAAATTAAGATTCTTTAAGAGCTTGATAGGCTCCTACCTTTTTCTAAAAGAGGCACATAAAAGCAATTCATCATCTAACAGAAACAGAAAAGGATATTTTTCAAAGCGATGCATCCAACACAACCGTAGGTTCTAACTAACATTGCCAAAAGAATCAATACTTACTTGATTCACTGCATATAGATCTTTGCCTTAAGATGACAGACTATGTCCATTTTCAGGGCACTGAAAGATCCTTGGCTGCTCTCAAGCCTTTTGGAGATATAAAAATATTCAAAGACTAAAATATGTCTTTCAATAGTTGTTCACAGAGCACACTGAAGTCCTGAGGGTGAATGCATTATGTAATTGCCGTTACTGTCCCCCTTTACACTAAACTAATGTATCCCTACCACATGACAACTTAAAAACAGTCATCCAGAACACTTACCTTTGGCAGTTAAATATATGTATGTATATATAAACGTACATATATCAGCAATCAACAACAGACACAAATACCTTTTTATAAGGAATACAATCCCTTTCTTCTACACAGAAGAAATTCTAGGGTGTGGATGCAAAATTCTTAAAGAGCTAGGACTGTTGGCATAACACTGAAAAGGAGGAAGAGTTATTTCTATGGGAGAAGGGGGGGGGAAAGAAAGGTGATAAGAGATACATCCCCCTTTCCAAATTGCCTAATACAACACAGTGGTAAAATATCACATGACTGCACGTGTCAAGGAACTACAGGTATCCCAGGACAAGGCTGTGAATTAATACTAGTTACAAGGCATTCATGTCAGCCAGATGCTGAGTACACGATGTAGAAAAGCAGAGAATTAAGCCATCACTTAAGCAGGGACAGCATAGTAGGCCCAGCAGGCATGTTTGGTGTTCCTCAAGATCAGCAGCACAGTGCCAGGCACCCTAACTGCAAGGCAACTGCCTGAAGCAATGCAATGGCAAGAGGCCAGAGGAAATGAATGCAGAACAGTCTCACACTCCAGGAAGATCAGCATTACTCCTGGATACATATATAAGACCTACATACCAAGACCTAATCACAGTTCGACTGCTATGCTAGAGTCCTTTTCCACTGATGACTGCAGTTTCTGAACACAGTATTTTGAAGAACACATTTTCAACTGCAGAGCAGCTGTTTTAAATGCAAGAACCAAATACAACAGGGGAAGGAGAGCTTGGATGTGGTAAAGCAGAACACAGGTGAACTGCAGACAACCTAAAACAGAGAACTGAAGTTTTCCTTAAGCCTCACTGCTTGTAGAATATAAACTTCATTAATTCCTAATGATTGCTAAAAAAAAAAATACCAAAAACTTAAACCTTCCTTTCTGCAGACTGAGGATGAACATATTTGTTGTCTTATATCCTTGTTTGGAAACCTGCAGGTTTGGCTGGCTAACGTTTAAGGTAGTCCTTCCTTTTTGATTATCTCTTCATCTGAGTAGTACATATTCAAAGATCTGCTGTAATGGCCTAAAGAATTTATCTCATTTGGCACATGCAAGAGCTCGTATTAACAATTCTTAGAGCTAGAAATATAATCTTAGAGCTAGAAATATAATCACAAATACCAAAGTTAAGAAAAGTATATTTATTTGATTCTCCTTTTTGTTTGAATGACAAAGCAGCACGGAAAAGAAAACTCTGAATCTAGGAAAAGATGAAACAGAAGACAGCAAACTCACGAAGCAGCATGAAACATCTCCTACCAGATTCAGTAGCAATTACAGTTTTCGTAACACACTTAACGTCAAGTTTCCAAAACTAACAGTGCAGACTTGCCATTTTGAAGCTTCCAAAACGCTCACCCCATTGTGCGTAGATCAAGTTACCAAATGTATACATAAAACTCAAAAAGCCCAGCTCAAAAAGCAGCAACCTTCTGTCTTTTCTGTCAGAACTGAAAGGAGCAGCTCTTTCACTGTCAGATACAGTGCTTCATAGAAAGTCACACACTTCTTGTATCTTGCATATATACTGCCTATTCAGACTGAGGCTTGGGGTTTTTTGCTTTAAACTGTTTTTATTAGTACATGCACACACACACACACACAAATCGCTGAAAAAAAGGGAAAAAGTAATAGGGAAATTGGGAAAAGATAACAGTAGCAGTTATTTCTTAGGATTCTGGACTTCTGGGTAAGTTTTATTCTGACCCTACAGATAGTTGCCTGTGAAGTGGGAGTCATTAGTCTCCATTAGTACCATGGAATATGGAAGCTTCCCTGATTATTTTCCTAAATGAGAAGAGTTACTTTACCAATGTACTGAGGTGTTCTCCCCTTGGGAGAAAGAAAAAAGCTTCTGTTATCAGTGAAAAATAAGCACTTTCAGAAAATTAAGGTACAGCCGGTTGCCAGTTCAAACTTCTAAAGTTACAAGAAGAAACTCTGGCTTGAGAAACTACAATGTGGTATTTGGTTATTCTTTCAGTTCCCGAGTCTTTTGCATGGAGGTCTTACCCTCAGCAGTACTGTATGCTGAAAGGGAGGAGTAACATAATTTCAAGTATGAGGCAACTGAAATTTACCAAGCCATGCAAATTTCAAGTTATTACAGTGGAAGACTTTAAAAAAAGGAACAGAAAGTAGTTTATTTTCCTCATTAAGCACAAACTCACCCTGCATTAACAAGCATCACTCTCAAAAAACATTCAACTCAGCCCTGCTTACTTGCAAAGTGTTGACTGGCACTTTGGATACCCTTTTAGCCAAGTTGTATACACAGCTGTCCCACACCTTGCTATCACTGCTATGAAGGAACCTGTTATAGTCACACACCTCTGTGCAACTGTGATCTGTTTCAAAAAGAATTCAGAAATACTACACTACAGGTGGTGAAACTACAATGTGAAATCCAGATGTGCTGCCGGACACAAGCTTTAAATAAAGTTTCTGTCCTGAATACATGAGAACACACAGTAAAGGCAGAAAAACATACAAGTGCACCAAAAAGAATACAACTTTCTTACGTCAGAAAACAAACTATTTAAATGATTAAATAAATACTCATTAGAGATCAACCTTATCTCTTTTGAGAAATATTGTTTTAAGAGCAACCAAAACACTCATTTCTTGCCTCTAACAACCAGCTGTTCTGTTCAAAGATAAACTGCAAATTAAGGCTTAAGTATACTCTCCACATATTCAACTGAAAGCACTTCTAGAAACACTCACGCTGTAATACTCGCATTTCTTTAACAGAATAGATTTGATTGAAATTTTCTGAGGAAACATATTTGAACATGTAAAGTGCCCATGTAAAAACAAGCTTGTAGTTTTCAATACTTCGTAAAACATGCAATTCGTAACAGTTCATAACTTTCATGCTCTATTATCTGAGTATGCTGATACTGTAACTAAGGGCAACCATTCATGAAACTTCCAGTTTTTGCTATTTAATATAAGTAATACTCAAAACCACAGTCAGAACCAGAAACCTAATGTATTTGGTACAGCACCAAAGGCATGAAAGGAAAGAAGGAAATCTTACACAAGATTTGTAACAAAATAAAAGATTTCCCAGGCCTTAAGAAAATTAAGGTGTTTTTGCTTCTGTACTTTTATTATATAATTTATAGCATCATAAAGCACTGGTATACTTAACAATGCATTTCTTCATCCTTGTCATGCCCCAACAAAGAACAGTGGCGACGAAAATAAAGACAGTTCCACTGAACTTCTATTTCACGTCCTACTGTCCACATATTCTCAAACCTCAGAGGGAAGTGGTTTACTTTTTGATCACACATAACAGGAGTAGTTAAGAAGTCCAACGCCACCAAGCTACCTTCATTCTGTCCCACACAGCCGACAGAGAATCAAACGCAGGACGAACATCCAGGATAGTGAACTGATAGTTCTTATCTACTGCACCACCATCATAGTAATCGATAACGTATCGCACTTCTTTTCCACATCGGTCAACAATCCAGTCATGTCTGTCAAAGGGAAGTTCGTATCTGGAAAGGTAGATAATAGTGCAGAAAAATGTAATGGATAGGTATTATGAACCTGGGAGAGGGAGTGGAAGCAAGATTTATTTATTCAGATTCTGGCATAAGATACCTACTACTACATGCATCTTCTGTTCATTTTAACTTGCAATTCCACTTTCATATCATCTCTAAATTACTTCTACACTGTATCTCCAGACATGCCTCTCTACCCTTCCTTTTGACCAGCAGTCCTATTTGTCCTATTTTCTTGCCAACGTACCCCATCCATGACCGTATTCTGGCTCTTGGTGAATACTCCTTCGCTTTGCCTCCAAACCGCATCAGGGATGGTCCACAGGGACATTCCCTACAAAAACAATTAGAACAGAGATAATAGTTTCTATAGCCACACCCCTTCAACAAGCACTCAATCACCAGTTCAAGCCCTGACCTAACAGTTCCCCTGCACACCACTAAAATAATTGTTTCAGTAATAGAGAAATAGAGTAGCAGAAATAGTAACAGTAAAAAACATACTTACAGCCATCTAAGCCAGTGGGTTTTTTTTAAAGGTTTGAAAAGTGCCCCAGTTTTGATAGCACTTACTGCTGGTATGATAAGTTACCCATACGCTCCACAGTATTGTTCTAACTTACCAACAGAGAAGTTCTCATCCACAAATGTAATGGGTTATAGAAGTGAAAACAATTAAAGAACAGAAAATCATAAAGGAAACCACTCTGTACCAAAGGTCACGGTATTTCAAAGGACCATTTCTAGACACACCATCTTTAACTAGTCTGTGTCTTTTAGGAACAAGGACCAAAAGTGACACCAGTCCCTTCTAAACAAAGTTTATGTCCCTCGCCTTTTTCATAACAAAGACAGAAATAAGGTAATCTTCAACCAGACACAGTAAGATGTTTTTTCCTCCAAATCCACACAATATACCACACCACTTGACGGTTGATCCGTTTTGTCAGTGTAATTATTCAGCTCTAGTCATCCCTTACGAGTAAGCTTCCTGCCTCATTATCAGAATGGGAGATCACAAAAGACCGTAACTTTTGAAATGTATCAACACCAGAATATTTTTATGAAAACTACAAAGTCTGCTTTGAAGCAATTACAAAATCAAGTGCTAAACCAAATGATTTGCTTCTCATTTCATGTGTACATACGTAGCATGAAGAGCTTCCCACTTCAAAATCTCCTTCCAGGCTTGCTCATTATTTTGATTGTGAATCTTAATGATGTTAGTCATGTCTTGACTTGTTATGTCATCATCTTTCCACCTCCACCTAAAAAATAAGACAACTATTACTGTGTAGCTCCTCCATATTCTGACAAGTGTTACTGTGTAACTGCTCCATATTCCTTAATTTACTGGATGAACATCCAACCAAGAGATCTAAGCGTTCCTGCAAAGACAAAATGCAACAATGGAAACTTCTGGCTCATCTGCTTAAGCATCCTGAGAACCACTTCATTTTCTGTGTAAACAGATAGTTATCTAAGTTATCATCACAGAGATCCACAACTTCTGGTTAGCTAAATTAACAGCTTAATTGGATCAGAACGTTATCAGGATGTGCAAACAATGGCACATCCACAGTATTTATAAAAATGCTTACGAAAAATCCCACCTGTGTTCTTAATTCACCAAAGTCCTTTACTCAATTTGCATACACTTTGAAGCACCTTCCATCTCTCTGATCCTGCACTGTGACTGTGCTTCCTTTCCAAGAGGCATAAGACTGAATACAATTGTCAAACAATTTTAATTTTCAAATTGTTAGCAGAATTACAGAGCCAAATGAATGCTCCTGGATTCACAGAGTCAGTTCACAGGATTAGACTGAAGCCTCCTGCATCTGGAGGTAGGTAGTCATACAAAGCCTGCTGGCACCTATGCCAAGTGACTTTAAAGTTAGTAGCAGCTGCCTTGACATTGTCAGCCACCTTGCTGATGATGGGGGAGGACAGTCTTTGAGATCAGCTCACACATAACATTAAAGCTTATTTTTTTAAATAGCAGTGTTTTTTTTTACAAATGAAAGTTAATTGCTTCCTGCTTGAAACTCTTAAATAGCATCTATGAATAATAACTAATGATGCTATTTCAAAAATCTCAGGCTCACACAGACTTCAGCTGGTAATTCAGTGTATTTACCCTTTTCTTAGCATAGCATTCCAAAACATCTGCTCTGAAGGATAGACCCATTTCTTGTCAGAGTGCGCCCTCGGAATGGAAGATTCTTCTCTAACAGTTGACAATGGAAATGGTTGATCTGGAGATGGCAACTGATTAGGAGGAGGCATCTAGAAAACATGAAGAATCACCTGAACAACAGCAGCAAAACCAAACTAGAAAGTGTTAAGTATTTAAGAAAAAAATAAAGCAATAATTAAGCAGCCACTGCCAAGATCAAGAAGTTCAGCCCCCACATTAAATCCACTGAAGTCACCTCTCCTTTTCACAAGAGACTGCTCTGTGTGAGTTTGTCATCTGAAGACCAAAGGACACCTTTTGTCTCAACTTCAACGTTCAAATCTGCACTCTTTGTAATCAGACAAAATGTCCGAAAGACCTGAATGAGAACTTACTATACCACTATTGCACACGGCCTTAAGATGTAACTTAAGAACCACACGTGTAAGTAACAAATAGGAATATATGGCATAAAACACCTAGAAACTGTAAAACCACCTTTCGTCAAAAATGATTCAACTTTGAAGACGACTCTTAAGCCCTATATAAAAATATTTGGGTACACAATCAGAAAAAGCAGTTTTAAAATGGAAAAAAGAACATTAATTGCCAGAGTTCCCACTTTAGACAGTATCAGGATTTACATTTTTGTCACTTCAGCAAGAAATGAGACTGAAGAAAACACCTGAACTAAGTGAAAGTTACCATATTGCTAGGATCTATGTCATCAATCGCTTGAGATGCCCCAGACTTCACGGGACACGCTACATATTCATACGCTCTTTCCTGATGTGCAGGAACATCGTCTGCGTTCTCAGCCCTACGCTCAGAAGTCTTCATGTGCATCGGACAACCTGAAATACAGGAGAAAGCACGATACGTTTTGTTGCAAAATGAAGTCTCTAAAACACAACAGATGGGGAACGATTCAGTGAATGCTAATGTAAATACAAGACGGCTACTTCACTTTTTGTTTGGAGTTTTAGAACACTTTCCAACTTTCATAAATATTTTTGTCTTGCCTGTTTCAGCACCCAACACCTTGCTCAAACCTATGCTTCTCACACAGGCCTTGAACGCTTACGCCCTGCTCCATGCTGGCCACTACCAAGGTGTTCATCACCAAGATTTCTAAAGCAACATGAATCCAACTTGTGTTCATTGTGCCAACAAAGAGCTGACATCATCCTTCTCCAGACACTGTCCTGATCGCACCCTTCTGCTGCCCCTCCCTTATGCACAACCATCTGCACCCAGAGACCAGCCCCAAAGGGGCATGGGCACCAATCTGGCCCCAAAGCCCTGCAGGGCCACTCTGGAGAAAGGCAAGCAGGAGCGGCCCACAGGTTCTGCAGTAGGTACCCTCTCTGGGTCCCTACTGAGGACAGCTTATATCGTGTCATCAACTGCTACCTGCATAACCTTGGGTGGGGGACAGGCTCAAGTTTTTAATGCAGTTGTTTTTCTTTCTTGACAAACACCTTTGAGTTTTCAGAGTAAGGAGCTAACTTCATTAGCTTTCAAGCACAGTTACCTCCCATTTTCTCCCGATGCATGGGGCATTCTGAAGGTGGAGAGGCAGCCTGGTGCTGTTTGGCTGGCTCAGCTGCTGACTGAGCTGTGGCCGCTGGGGAGGATGCAGACAGACCCATGGCTGCTGAAATGGGGCTTCTTAGTTCAGGTTTCTAAAGAAAAGAAAAAAAAGAAGCTACCTATAAAGCAAACCTAAATTCATTATTTATTACAACGAATGCACGCACAAATATACCGCGGCATCACAAAACACGCCCAAAATAAATAACAAAAAACCACCGCGAGCAGTAAACGCAGTGCCTAAAGAAAAACCCACGGCCTCCACAGCGCGTACGGCGAAGGGCGCAGTGAGGACAGGAGGGGCGCTACACTCGGGACCCTTCCCCGGCTCTCAGCGCGGCGCCGGCCGCAACCCCGCAGCCCTCGGGCGATACCGCACGGCAGCACCGCAGGCGGCGCTTCCTGAAAGCCCCGGGCCTCGCCTCTCCAGCCCCGCGCTGGAAGCGTTCCATGACCCGTAACACACACCGTGACCGCACTCACCCGCAGGCAAGGTCAGACCCGCCTTCCTTCGCCAATCCGGGCCGGGCAGGACCGGGCCCGGCGCCACGGCCTGCGACCCACCGCAGCTCCCGCCGCCTCCCGCGTCGAGTCGCTTCGCTTCCCTCCGGCTGCCCTCACCTCAGCCCGGCTCTCCGGCGACCCCGGTGCGGCAGCACGCCTCGCGAGAGCGCCCACCCACCCCGCGCCTGCGCACAGCCGTGGCCGGGCCGCTCTGGTAGGCCCTGCCGGGAGCTGCCGCCGGTAGGAAGCGGCCTGCCCGGCACAGCGCCACGCTGCGGGCGGAGCCCCGCAGCGCTGCCAGGGAACCCGGGGCGGGCGCAGCCTGCGCCGGTGAGGGCTGCTGGCATCCAGCTGTAGGACACAAGTGTGTAAGAGCCCAGTCGTTGTTTTAAGCACCCGAATTAAAAAAATCAGTGCTTTTAAGGAGACGTTCACGTACCACCTCTCAATACAGGATCTTCCCGTGTCCAGCACGGAGTTTCTGCAGCAAATAATTTTCCTCAGAGTAGAGCCTTGCAAAGAACAGGGTGATGGCCTCAAGGAAGCGCACACTCTGCCCTTAGGTATCCTCTGCGGACTCCAGAAAAGCCGAGCAAAACCAGAGTATACTCACGACATTATCCACCCTTTAGAAAATGAGAGATATCCACTGCAAAGACGTAAAACAAGCAAAACAAGGAACTGAACAGCAAATCTCAATATTCAGGAAAAGGACTGTGTCATGCATGGCATCTGTAACGCACAGATGGCAGTAGCTCTTCATACCTACAGCCTGCAGAGAAGCACTTAGCTTACATCCTGAAATGTGCTATTATAATTCATGATATAATCAATACTATCCGATATAAACATAAGTTTTTCCACAATACACAACAATTTATAGTTGAGGTCACCTTTCTGGCTGCACTGAGGCCCTACACAGCATTTCACCCTTCTTAAGTCCACCCACCCCAACACACCTGGCTTAGGCCCCTTCCTCCCTTCTTCACCCCCTCCCCATATATTTCTCAAGCAAGGTGCAGCAACTTCAAGGTATTGTACGAGCCAACTGTTTCTCAGCAGAACCCAAAGCAAACCATTCTTTCACGACACATTTATCACTATAGGTACATAAGCTATTAACACAAGAAGAAAGAAAAATTCACAGAATAAGCAGCTCTGTTCCTTTTGTTTATTATGAAGTAACAATGCCTTGCATACAACATGCAATTTATTGCTCATCGACATTATTGCATATATCAAAGAAAAAAAAAAGTCAGCCAGTATAATGCAAGCTCCTAGACTGGTCAAACCAAACACAAAAATGCTCCACAGCATACTGAAATGCAAACACAATTCAGAACTTTTGTAGCAAAAGGAAGATTTAAACACATCGTATTTAACCATTCACCTTACTACACCCGTTCACTGCTGTAACCGATCTCCAGAGTTATTATATTGCATTCTTAAGTTCTTGTGCAGTGATAAGGATCCCTACTACAATCAGACCACGTTACTATTTGGATTTCCTAATACGATCCCAATAGTGGGTGACAGTGTTAGTCTTCACTCCGCACACCAGATTGTCATGGTTTTCCAGAAATCAGTCTGGAAGAACGTTCAGGTTTCACCTTTGCTCAACACCCAGCTCAGGTGTACCGTATTTATCGAGTTTCTCTTGAAGATGACATGAACATTTCTTAATCACAGACTATTACTTATGCCTAAATCGTATATCACTTGTTCCCAGCAGATTGTAATTTGCTTTTGCATCAGTCTAACTGTGCTTACACGTTAAATTATTCTCCCCATATAGGTATCTGCAGACATTAAACACTGTTTGGTTTATGCACGATAGAAACAAATCCAGGATATTTGCATGTATGCTTATTAAGTGTGCAAAATATACCAGAGCTCAGCATTAGCCCTTTTCCTCCCTCTCCCTACCATATAACGGATATCTCTTGTTAAACTTGAATAGTGTTACGATAAACAAAATCGGCATCTCCTGCATCGCATTCAAAGTGGTATGCTCTGTATTAGAGCTCGCTGTTGATACTTAAATGTTGCATTTAAATGATCTGAATCTTTTCAATAACAAAGCTGTAAAACTTAGAAGACAATTTCCATGCAACATGTTCCACTTGGGTGCAGATTCTCATATACTTCAGTATTTATAGGCTCATAAAGGCATGTGCCGTCCACAAGACAAGAACAGTTTTTGACATCCCACACACAGATTAAAAATAAAGATACACTACAGAATATTTTATTTGCTTTTATATTTTCAACGTCAATGACTAAGAAGTTATAAATAGCACACTGAATCATACGGTTGATACCAAGGCATGCCAAACTCCTCATAAACCACTCTCTTTAGGACATTTCCTTTATATTACAAGTAGATTAAAAATGTATGTACATTGCTATCACTTGCCCTCTTAGGACACCACACCATGAAACTGATCTCAGAAGGAATTTTGAGAAAATATTTCTTATTCCGAATAATACAAGTTATTCTTCATAGCTACCTTCCATTCTTTACTGAGCTATAAAGTGCTTGGTTATTATAAATAGAGCAAGAATGCCAAAGGAGGTAGCTAGTAGAGATTTTAAATGGATAAGAAATCACGTTATCACCTAAAAGTATTGATTTGATGCTTAATCCCAGAGCTCTAAACATCCCGAGCAGCACATCTTTCTCTCCTTCCTCCATAAAAAGACCTTTCAAGTTGTGTTCAGAAAATCATCTAACCTTTACCTGTCCAGCAAAGAGATTTCACCCAGGGTTTGGATGAATGTTCAAGTTAGTAAATATTAATCATTTATTTTTTTCCATTTGACTGGTGCCAGGAGCTCAACAGCAAAGTACTGCTCTTTCTCCAGCTGTCAAATGCGTTCCATGGATAGAGACACTCTAGCAGGAACAAGTCCCACCTTGTGAAGTCCCTTTAATTAAGTTCTATGGAAGGCCATTACAACCAGGAAAGAGGGCTGCACATACTTCTAATAGCCTTCTACAATTGTATTGCTCTTCTGAATTCTAGTTCCCCTCTACCTGGCTTTCCCCATTGGTGAAGGCTGTAATAGATCTTAAGCTGCAGTAATTTTCAGTCAGCCCTTTGTTTTCATCTGAATGGCTCAGCAGAAGCTTTACAAAACAATGTCACAAACTTTTCTACTAGAAGACCTTTCACAGAAAGTTTGTATGTACATACACTTGAACGCACATGGTTCCTCTTCACACAGCAATCAACAACTTAGAAGCCTTTTTATACAGCTTGAAAATAAATGTTAAAGTTTCAGTTTGCACCATTGCAAAGATATAGAAATACATCATCTTTCTGCTACTCATCATTCTACCACTGTGTCAACCACAGCAGCAGCTGTACTCAGCATCCCCTCCACCTCTCTTCTTTCAACGTGCTTGAATGTATTTGCTCACTTGTGAAAGCTTTTACTCAGAGGTTAGCATTAATTTTTCAGTATGAATAATGCTTTGCCATAATCTCTAATGTAAAGACGGAAATGATTATCATCCAGACATTGTAATTAATTTATTTTAAAATAAACTTTGACATAAAATTTGGAATTGATAAAAATTGATAAACATCAGCTCCTCTCATTTTTCCTGCTCATAGAGCATCCTTCATTATTCAGTAGATTCTATTTTTAAGCAATTAAGAAAGTGTTGAGCTCACCCAATAGAACATTTACTTATAGAGGCAGAGTAGGTTTCAGAGATAAAATTCCTAACACTGAAGAATGTGTACAGATACCCATGAAACACCTCTGTAGAAATACGGCTCTTGACTTCATTGAAATCCACCCAAACACACACCAAGAAAATGAGGATTTTCCTCTCTGCAAGCACTGCTTCCACAAATCAATTATAAAAGCAAAACTTGACCTATAGTATCTCTGAGAGCAGTATTTATTCATCTTCTGATGGAAAACTAAAACCACAGAGAAGAGAAACTTGCATACTTACACACAGCCCTACTGGTACAAATGGACACTCCCTTGACCACCACTCTAATTTTATGTATGGCGGTACTGAAGAATATTAAAAAAATAAAATATGATTTTTGAGCATTTTTCCTAAGCTAATTCCATCCATACGATGGATCCATTCGATACCCCTGTGGCAAAGACAACTGGTGATACACCAACTGTCTGCTTCACAATGCAAGTGTTAAAATAGAAGTTTCAAGCCACTGTTAAAGTAATATTAGATTCCAGAGATAACATTTATGAAAATCCTGGTAATCATGCACTTCTTGCAAAAGAAAAGCAAAGAGACGAGCTTGCAACACAAAATAACATCAACATCTCAACATCATTTTTAAATTAAGAAAGTGTAATTGAAAAAAATAAAGGTGCCAAGGCCATCTGATTTGCTGTATTGTAAGCCTTTAGTGGCAGGTAAGAGTGCTCTATCCTAATGAATTCATTACAGCACAATTTTGCAAACTGCTGACTACAGTTCTTGCTAAATATACAGGTGTTAATAATGTTTTTTCCTTAGAAAGTTGCCTTCTCACACACGGTTGATGCATCCGGACTAAACAGTAATACACTGAAATGTCACGATAGAACAATGAAACCGAATGCATAGTAAAACACTGTTTTAATTACATTAATTTCATGCAGCAATCCAAAACATTGCCTGTTCTAAATAATTATCTCAATGCCTTTCTATTTTGGGTTGTTGCCTATTATGTACTCTGCAGGCTTGTTTTCCTGCTTGTTTGTTTTCCAGTCTACTTATAAAACAACTTTATTACAGCTTAACTTCCCCCCTATAATGCACAAAACTATCTAGAAGAAAACTGACTGCCTTAGTGAATGCTCTGTGCCGAAAACAAAGCAAAACAAAATGATACCGAGATGTCAAAGATTAATGTGGAGATGAATTTTGAGTTTTCATGGGTTGTCATCTTAAAAGCTGCTTCAGCTCACCTTCCTTATCAGTTTTTCATCCTACTTCCCAAATACAATAAAAGAATGCTTCCACTTTCAAGCACATTCTCCAAAATGTTTGAATTTACTTAATTTGAAGGTGACTGTAGAACAGAACAAGCAATCTTTGACATCACCCTCAAGAGGGCAGGCTTGGAAACCAGACTGGAAAACGTCTGCCCAGTGAAACCAAGCAGATAAAAGCCAGTATTGTGCATCTCAAACAATAGTCTGACATCCCTGGAGCTGGGAACTCAACACAGCTGCCTTGGCTATAAGGCACTACAGTCCATGGGGTTCTCACTGGGGCTCACTGACATCTGATTCCTGGGAGACAAACCCTGTTTCTCACACAGCAGCATCATAGTGTTGGTGCAACAACACTGTGAACTGCAGAGGTAAGGGCTGCTTCCACAAAGCTTTGTTAAGGGGAACAGAAGAAAAGGAAACAAAATATCCCACACAGGATAAATTTTTATCTCTGTTTAAAAATAAACTGCTTACACGCAGTCTGCTACAACACTTGGTTTGTGCACTGAAGTACTGAGTGAAAACGTGTACATTTAGCACACCTTGTTAGAAGGTATAACTAACAACACGATGTTCAAAAATAACTAAAAAAAAAGTCAAGAAACAAACAGAAGTTGATCAAACTCAATTCAGACATGGTTAAAAATAAGCAAAACAAAACCAAAACTATACGCAAATACTGCTCTCAAAATCATTAAAAAAAAAAAAAAAAAGAACAGAATTTCCTCCAGTTACAATAAAATCTGGATCGAGAGCATTCCTCCTAGGCAGTAAGATTTCTCTCCAATGTCCTCCAAGTTTGAAGTCTGCAGAAGGAGGAACGGAGTGCCTATTGACAAATATGTGGCTCTGAAAACAGAATGTTGTGCCTACAGGTGTGAACTGTCACTGTATGTCACGGATTGAAAGAAGTTTGGCACCGTTAATTCAAGAATCTTCTTTTGTCAACAGCTCAAATGCGATTAACGATGAAAACGTGATGATAATAATCAGCCATCATATCATATATCATTATATCATATATGGGTCACTTGTGTGATTAAAAAAAAAAAGGCTCATTGTGAGTTCCATGGCACATTACAGAATAATTTTATCTAAGTAAGTTCCATATCTTGAAAGTCAGTGGTTAACTCTGAGCAGAGTTAACTGTCAGAGGCAGTAGCAGCAAAGCATAAAAGCACTCCAAGTAAGAATTATGCTGTTCCCAACCATCATTTACCATACTAACTGATGAACTCGTTTCCACGGCTGATATAGTAGATGTGTTCTTGCATGTAACCTAAAAAAGCAGAAGTGAATCCTTCCTATAAAAATCAGAGAATTTTAACCACTCTTAAAATATCTTGTACCATCTTATAATACAGAATTTTTGAGAAAATTATTTCATAAATTTCCCCAAATGGTTTTCATTCATACAAGGCAGAACAAAAAGCAGTAAAAGACTTCACAGAATCAGAGCTAGACTTTTAGCATCTCTTGCAAAAATTAAAAAGTTCTCAAGAATGAAATCTTGATTGTTATTCCTAGGAGGAAATATAGAAACTTGCCAGGAAAAATTGCACCGTATCATGAGTTTGGGGAGTTTTGTTTATGTTTTTATAAAAGAGAAATATCAGTATTCACTAGATTTATAAAACACATTAATCTGAGAAACCTGAGTGAAACACTTCAAACACACTGGTGGTCAACAGCCAAGTAACCAGTCAGCTCCCTCCTCATTTCAGTAGTTTAAGTGCTCAGAACACGTAGCGTTCCTTTCTGTGAACATTTGCTTCTATTTCTCATTGGAGGAGATCCTTAAAGCGTGGCCCTGGGTGCGCAGGCAGTGTGGCTAGGGAAAGAGTAAGGTCAGTACAGAGGTAATACCTTGTTTCCTTAAGAGGAGCATTCCATGGCAGAAATGTGCACTGGTTCAGTGAACCCAAATTATTTTCATAGCAGAAATTTCTGTTTATGCATATGAGCTCTAGTCAGATTTTCCATTTTTATGAGTTTTGGCTTCCTCCTGTCCAACAAGACAAATAACTTTGTAGCAACCTTTTGTAATTTTGACCATCCACATCAAGTTCATAACATCCAAGACAACACTTGAGATAATCCAGGCGCTCTGGGCTGCGAATCCTAATCTCTGGAAACCCTCAGTTCCAAACGAAGAAAATACACGGCTGTAATACATAGGCATGACGGCAATCCTCACCACGAAGAACACAACTGTCATCAGCACACCATTGATCATGTTAGCCTTTGAAGATTTGGGGTATCCCAGTACTTCAAAAAACCACCTGCAAAAGAAGTATTCACAGACTGCAAGTCCACTTAATTGAAGAAGATTTTATTTCTCTAATTAAGCATGTATTTTTTTTATTGCTTCTACCTTGCACTTCTTAGTCATTGCTTGTATTTCTAAGTTTCTTGGATTAGCTTGCAAATTCTTCTGCTTGGCTTTTTTTATTTTCTCCCAGTTAAACACCGTGTGATACCAAGAACACTACATATAGAATAACACATAGAAAAACACAGTCCAAATTGTAAGTCAGCTCAAGACCACTGTGTGTTTGCCAATGACCACTGCACTATATTTTAAAGTTACTTTTAAGGTGGTTAATTCAAATTTATTGCTTTTTATTATAATTTGCATCAATAGGCAATTAAAAAATATTTCTCCCCGAAAGCAATCCTAACATTGTGTTTGATATGGTAATCGAAACAGAGGTATCATATTTTGTAGATATGGAGTTATCTGACTCCTGTTTAGCCCTAAATCACAACTTCAGAACCAGCCACTGCAAATCACATGTGTCTTAATCTCACTGTCAGGTACACATATATTAAAGAACCTTCTCTCCCTCCTATATTTGGAGACACATTCACACATAATAAATAAGTGCGATAAAAAACTGAGCAACAATGGAAGGCTAAAAACAGGAAAATAACATAAATCAATGTAACCATGACAGCGATTGGGAAGGAGGAAGTGGGATAACCAATTCGTTTTCAAGAAGGTATGGGGGTAAAGCTATTAAAGAAAATAACAAGTTAAAAACTTGTAAAAAATAAAGTCAATTTTAATTATCTGCAGATTACAGCCTAAATAATTACTGATACACTAAAAAGACTTGACAGACATCCAACTCTAATGGAAACACACCAGGTAATCAGTTAAGAATGCAGCCAATACAGACTCTGGGCTCTCCAGGTGATAGCCTGAGCAGGAAGCTGGATACCTCCCTGCAGAAACACTGGGCCAACAGGGACCTGGCACATTCAGTGAGACAGAGTCTGTATTTTCCTCATATTTACAATGCAGACTCCAGAAGTAATGTCAAAGAAAGTTTCTGAAGTGCACAGCAATGGGCCAGGATAGGTAACTGCTGAGAACAGGGTGACTGGACATCTGCTCGGAGGCTTCCCTCTCCCAGCAAATTCAAAAACTATGAGTAAGTAAATCTCAGTGATTGTTAACATTTTACCCAGCACAGTTTATAATTAACTGCATAAATGTTGACATTAACATAAAAAGACCTAAATGCTTGGCATGGGGACAATCTTGAATTAAATACCTCTAATCATTATCGTTATCTACCACTTGCTGCCTTAAGTGTCTGGCTCTTTTCAAATGTAATGGAAAAAAAAAAACATGCACTAATGAGATGACATCCCTCAGTGCAAAGGACTTTACCATCTCCCACAGGGACTTCTGTTTTCCTCAGAAAGCAGTAGATGTGAGTATTCAAGGACACAGTCTCACTGTAGTATATGTTATACTTCCAAAATGCCTACTTTTAATAAATTTGAAAGGTAAGCATCCATTTCCAGTACAAAATCCTATCCAGATAAAAGTCAGTTATGAAAACGAGTGGGACATGAGCACCAATAGAGAAATCTAGAATATGATACCACCTTCAGAATACACTACCTCCCACTTTCTTACTCTTATAGGTGTAAGAAATAATATATAATATTTATATTATATATAATATTATATATATAATATATATAATATAATTATTATAATATATATATTATATATATATATAATATTTATATAATTATATATTATTATTATATAAGTGTTTCTTCACTCCTTGGTTTCTTTATGCATGCAGAACACAGCCTGAATTAGACCACAACAGCCTACTCGACTTCCCTTGGACAAATGGAGACAGTCCTGCAGAGCTCTGTTACCCTGCCCTCCCCTAAGTTGAATCTGCCAACATTCAGAAGGGTCCTCAGCACAACCCTTTCATTTTCATTTTCTTAGAAATGCGAGGAATCCTACAGTCTCAAAAACTCTTTCAGAGTTAACCATCACAATCTAGTAATAGGTAATACTCAGACACCTTGTTTGAAGGCTTAGAGACCCTTTTTAATTGCACTCACCCTTTCTCTACCTGACACCTGGAAAGGAAAATAGACACTACAAAAGAAGGATCAGCGAAGCAGAAACACCCCAGAAAGGATGAGAACAGCTACGTGGTGCACTGTGAGATCTGACCCCACACCACAAACAAAAGAAAGAAAAAAAAAAAAAAAAAAAAAAAAAGGAAGAGGAGGAGGAGGAAGAAGAGGAGGAGGAGATGACAGCAGCCCCATGCTATACCAAGGTCCTGCTTTTGAGATGAAGTCCTGGGGCAGGTCAGTTTCCCCAGCTGGGTCACAGCAGCTGCAGAGGAAGCAGAAGGCACCCAGCCCAGAGCTCTGGGAAATGCCCTCCTTGGCATTATCATGCCTTCTCTGATACAGCAGCAGTTTGAGTGCGATGCTGCTACCAGGAGCTACAACAGTCTTCCACTGTCACTGAAGTCTGCTAAAGAACCTCCTGACACTTTGTTCTCTGATCACCAGTGTAAAGCTTAACTACCACCGCTGCATTTAGATGTTTTGCTACTCTTCTTATTTTAGAGCTCAGAACCCAGAACTATTTTTGAAACAGAAGTGTGAAAATCTGGCATTTCATATGAAGGTTGGTCTGCTTTAAAAAGGAACTCAGGGGTGAGCACACCAGCTGTGCAGCAACAGCAGCTAAATGTTTTCATAGCAAGACAGATTTCCAGATAGGAAACTCTAAATAAATTAAAGTTTACTTTCAGCAGCTATTCAATGACAAAATCCTTCCCAAATAATATAGATCAAAACACAAAGAATTGTGTAAAAACTCCACAGCTACTTACCGCTGATTGACAAAAGGAGTGGAGAACTCTGCAAGCAGACGGAAGTTCCCAAAATAAGCCAGCAGACCTTTGCTCTGGTTGGACAAAGACAAAGCAGACACAGAGATCAACAGTCTAGCAGATGAACCTCGACTGAAGTCTTCAAGCATACAAATAATGATACAATGACTCAAAGGCCTGATTAAAACTGACAGTACATAAGTTTCTTAGCTGTGGCCATCTTCCTTACAAGTCCAAAATGAATTGTCCTTTAAATACCATGAGTCAGTAGCTTTTTATTATTATTATTATTAATAAATCTTTAAAAGAAGTAGAAATAAGAGGAAATGGAAAACCAGCCAGAGGAGACTGGCACAGAAATTGGTAGGATATAACTGTAATGGTACAGCTGCTGTCTAAGAGGATTGTAACTATTCTGGATTTCTCATGTTTAAACAAACAAAATCAGTAAGGTGAAGAATGTCCCTGAACTGTTTTAGGAACGCAACTGACCTACATCAAGATGAATTACGAGCTCTTATTTGGCAGCAGAAAGTGCGCACAAAGCCCTTGAAATTTTCCCCTGCCTTCTAGTTGTGTTGCAATCCCTGCCACATCCCCTAGGCTGGAAGAAGACTTTGTCTTCCCTATGTTGGTATCCAGATAATAGCATGGAACTTTTCCACCAAAACACATTGTAACTGAACACCTCCCTCTAAGTGACAAAGTACAGAGGCTTCTCTGTCTTATCTTTTGGTTGTGTTACGAGCTGGAAATAGTATCCCACTCCACCAGGACTGGGCAAGCAGCACTTGGCAGGTGTAGAGATAAACAAAACTCATCCTTATTCCTGAACAACCCATGGCACATAAACATCTAGTGGGAGAGTTGGACCCAAATAATAAATGGAACTTAAAGTTCACACTATATTATTTACTCCAGAAATAACTACTGATCTTTCTGCATGGGGAATTAGCCTGAGCAGTGATATTTCCATTACTCTAATATCCAGTTCTAATTCGTTTCATTCATGACAATACTAGTAGATCCAATTATCTCCAACCCGAAACAGAGTATTTACTTGTCAATCTACTTCATTCCCTTTAAATGGTTACATGGGAAATCTGGCAGTAATCTGACATCTCAACACATTTTTAAATATTTTAAGCCTGAGATTCATGAAGTAGCTAGTGAAACGAGACATGGTAAGTGATGTACATTCTGTTTCATAGGATTTCTTTATTTACTGAATGAGCTTTTCAGAAGTGATTTAGCAGCATTACTCTGGAGGTCAGCAGGATTTCTACCAAATCACAAAGGCATCTTAGCAATTCCAGCAGTAAATCAGCAGCAAAGAGTAATAGAGTTAGTCTTCGCCCTAGAAGAATATCCTTTTCTTCCCCTTATATCATCGATGCATGCACATATGCCACAGATATTGATAGATACACACAGTTAATCATCAACTGCCTCCCTACCAAAGCAATGTTGGAAAAAGTCTCAAAGGGTCAGCATCAATCTTCGTAACAAAACAAACGAAAAGCACACACTTAATTGAGAAATCTCAGTTATAACAAAGCTTAAAGTTAGTTTAAGCTGAACAGCAGATATAGTTACTTTATCATATGCAACTGGGAACTTCATACGATTGTTCATTTTTCAGATTAGCATGCTTATTTTACATATGAATACATGCTGCATGCCAGTTGTTTAATAACTGAAAGTGGAGTAGATTTCATAATCCTACCTCCATAAAAATAAAATGTTCATGTCTGGGTGACATAAGTGCATACAATAACAAAGTTTTTGGGGTTTCTTGTTTGTTTTTGTTGCTGCTTTTAAATAAAAAGAAAAAAAAAATCTACAGAACCACATCCAGAGTTAGACATCACTGACCAATGGTCTTAAAAATGCAGTAACAAGCAAAACATTTGACACCATCTTCTGTTTTTTCAACTAAGTGTTCACACTGGTGATTTTGTGGCCTCTGTATTGAAGATAGAAATATGCCTGTCACAAAAGTAACACAGCAACCAGCAAATAACTTTTTTAAACATTAAAGAAACAAGATTCATAAAAGCATTGTCACCATTCTCATTTGCTTGTTACATTACTAGAGAATACAACACTCACCAGTACAAAATAATAAGCATACAGAGCTGCCAAGTGATGTATTACAAAAAATTTGTCACCAATTGCCTTCCAGTAGATAATAATAAGCAACAAATCTACAAGAGAAAATAAATAACGTTAAAAAAGAAGCTAATATCCTGCCATTTACCCAAGAATAATGTTTCTCCTAGTTTTTAGAGGTATGTAGAGGTATGATTGCCAATGTATGCTAACAGTAGAAACACACTTTATCCTAAAGATGTTTTTCCAGTAAAAAAAGAAAAAAAAAAAGATCTGACAAAATATTAAGCAAGTGTTATTCCAAAAGCTGCCATAAATTATCTTCCATATCAACAGAAGTATGGGGACAATACCTTTAGCTGAAGTATTCTGGAAGGAAACAGTGGATTCAGAACCTGATATGAAGACCTCACACTTACAAATCCACATATTTGGAACAAGTGACCAAAAAAAGTGGGGTGGGAAGGGATATACATAGCAACGTACAAATGTCTACAGTAAAAGCAAGAATCTGCTATGGAGAACTATAGTGAATCAGAACATTATACTTGCAACCAAGGAACCATTAACCCTGTGCAAGAAACACTTGGAATGAGAAGCATGCCCACTTAACATAATCAGAGATTCCCAGTCACTGCAAGAGCAATACAGTGGACTTGAGTTAATGCTGTAAAGAAAGCTTTGACAGAAAAGTTTTTCTTGTCCTGTGACTGTATGAGATTTCAGAAAATTTTCTGGAATAAGCAATTTCTGCCTCTACTTTCTCCAAATAAATGAGTACTTGGTACTTTGAATGGAATACTAGAGATCAAGGTTCAGAATCAAAGACCTTATCGTTATGCTTTTTCTATCTCCAGTGAGTACCTCAACCTCTTATACGAGCTGTTCTCAGGCAGAACTCTGTATTATCTGATATAGCTGCTCCACTACATATTAATAATTAAACATTAACTACATAAGGAAGGAAAGAGAACGAGTGGCCAAGTTCAGGTCTCTGTTCAAATGCATTCATTAATTCATAATGAAAGCCTAATGCGTAACTATTTAGAAATAGATACCAATGAATTTAAACACGGAAGATGAAGTTCTCCTTACAGACAAACCAGAGACTCAAACTGCATGTGCTGATCGCCAATCCCATTAGTGAGAAATCAACTGCAAGAGATAATTCAGTATACAGTGCAGTCTCTGGTGAAAGACTCCATCCAAACAGGGGAAGTTTTCCCAGAAAATAGTCCATGTTACAGAGTTTTCATTTTGGCAAGTCAGCAACACAAACAAAAGTTCCAGTTTTGTTGCAAAATTCCCATGCCAGTTTTAGTTAACAATCAATAATTCAGAACATCAACATATTTAAGTGTTAATGCTGTATTTAAAAAAAATAATTCTAAATTTTCAAGTTATATAGGTGACTTAATTTTACTTTGAAGGGAAATTAGAAGGTGGGCAAGTGAGATCCAATGGCATCATTTGCCTCAATTTGAATTGAGGGTTATATGTTGAGTTCCAGGTAGTGAGCCACCTCCACGCCTTCTGAAGTGGCTAAAGAACAATCTGGAGTTGGCAGTTGGGTACCAAACCATCACAAAGCCACGCCATGGCATTTCCTTACTGCCTGGGGAGACACCATTCCCATCTTTCATATTCTGCAATTTCACCACAACCCCACGACTCCATTGCAATACAGCTTCTGCTGTGGATTTCAAAACTCATACACACATCACGTCTCTGAAACAGTGTCTCAAGATGAATATAAATATATAGGATAGTGACTCAACATAAATAAATAGGTTGAGCGCATTATAAAGATGATGTTGCATAATTACCAGAAATGAGGTAGCCTGTGGTAATAGCAATATTCAGTTTCACAATTGAAGGGTCACCCCTGTAAAAATACCAAAAACGCACAGTTAAACCTTCATAACAAGGTAATTTGCAGAGGACACATACATATCAAACATCATCATGCCTGTGAAATTACCTAATGTTTGTCCCAACAGTAAGATATGGTGAGATTTGGCTACAGATCAAAGTTAGAGAAATGAATTCCTTTCCAGGCAGATACAAGACATCTGCCAACTGTCCCTGGCTACACACCAGCACGGAAAACCAGCAAGTGCCCTGGGCCAGCTTCACTGGCAACAGCAAATGGAAGTAAACAGCCCCAGCAGAATCACAGCACTCTGACTGACAGCCCTCATCTACATTTTTTTCTTCTGCCAGTACTAAAACTTCGTGACAGATGACAAAAATATCTCAGCTGGTGCTTTTCATATTTGTGAGAAGATGAATGCTTATAGGAATAAACAGAATAGAAGGAGACAAAAGGAATTATTTGCCTATTCTTTGAAGCCAAGGAACCTTCCAGCAAAAAATGTTTTTCAGAGTAGTTTCACACCTTCTGTGCCTTCCTTTTTGGTGCCAAAGACTCAGCAAAGCTCTTAAGAGCAAATAAAAACCAGAAGCCCCTCTAGTATGTTCAAAAACAAGACTTGTGAACACTGCTCAAGAAGAAGCATTCACATTACAGCAAGTAACTTCTATTTGTTCTTTCTTCCATTACCCTCTGTGCATTGCTACCTTGAGGTAAGCAATTCCCCTTTCCTCTGCTCAAAGATCTTTTCTTTTTTATTAAACAAACAAAAACAAACAAAAGAAAACCTTACTTTGTGCATCTAATTTAAATGCGTTTCATGTAAACAACACACCGAGCTTCAAGTGACATATCAACAGAATCATAAGATGTGGGCTGCCCAAAACCTCCAATCAGCATTTCTGAGAGAATCATAATCTTGCAACAAGCCTTCTCCTGCCCTTCCGGACCAACACTTTGACAGTGCGCACAGCCGTGCTACCCATTTGTCATCTCTCAGTACCTTCAAGAAAAGTCCATTACAATCCCAAATTAATCTCAGTTAACAGAAAATATAGAATTCAGTCTAAAAGGTTCTGGATTTCCCAATCTATCAGCTTGAATAGGAAATGCTGTCAAGTTTATGAGCCCTGATGCCTGCATCAAAACTGAGCTGCAGACAAGTGCCAGGAATGACAAACAGGGAGTGACTTGAACAAGCAGGAGAGGTCTCTTTTACGACTGCTCAGGAGGTATATGTGGCAAATGAATTACAGGAACACACACGGGCAGATAAAACACAAGGATCCTCAGCCAACTTTCTTCAAGTTTGTTTTTGTGTTGGTTTTGGTTTTTTTTTTTCCCCAGATATTTTTCAGATACAGTCTACTAGATAAAAACACTTTAACTTCAAAAATGTTAATGACTGCAACGTGGACAGTGGCGCAAAAAAGCTGGCTCTCTTGTAAATATGTGAATTGAGCTGTAGCTTCACACCTTCTCTCTCTCTCCTTTCCTAATCTCTACCACCTACACATTTTCTACCATGTTATTATCTCAAAAACAATTTCTACATTACTTATGCTAGTTAGCTATTCTCTTCACATGTAGAAAATAGGGCAAGTGGTAGGGAAAGTCCTAGACCATCAAAAAAGGTGTAAAAATGCCAGGCTGATGAACCTTCTGTGGCATATGCACAGTCCAGTCTATCATCTTTCGCTAGGACCTATTGTATCTAATTTCAGACATTATCTGACAGCAGCACCACATCCTCTCTCCATTGCACCCAATGCCCTAGTAGGAATCCTGACACCCTTTCAAGACCTATATGTATCGTCATCACCACGCATTTAAGCATTGCATGAGCTCAGAAGTAAGGCTGACATATGTTGACGATTGGAATCTATGGCTTTCCATCACAGATATAAAAGAATCAAATCCTGCAGAGAATAAATGGACGTGATCATACAGTCAATGGCTATACAAAGACCATGGCAATAAACAGAAGGCAGGAGTGACAGTGGTCTAAAACTGGAGTACCACTGTAATCCTTTCAGGCTACATGAGTAAAAGTTGCATCAAGGATTTCTGGGCACACACAAACTGCTGAAATTAGACTCAAATGCTTCTTGCACTGCTTATAAGACACTCCTAATGAAAGGCTCATGCATCCTTCATATCTGCAGAAGATATGAGCTCCATAGCTTATGACTGCATTTCAAAAGGGCATTTGATTTCCATGACGGAACAGCCTTAGAATAGTCCCTCAGAATTTGCTTTTTCCTCTTCAGCCATATTCAGTTAAAAATCAAAACTAGGTGAATTCAGCAACAAATCAACAGAAAAGTGACAGATTAAATTTTATAGTACATCTAGGTCACAAAGCAGGCTGCAAATTGATTAAAGCACTGTATGGTCATCAGTGAGGGCTTCAGTCACCACAGAGAGGGAATCAGCACAACGTATGGAGGAATGCAGAGACAAATGCTAGCTATCTCCTTTATAAGAGTAACATGAAAATCAGCCTTAGGAAAAAATATACACCTGCAATGGCTGAGGAAACTGACCTGTGATTCTGGCTTCACTGGTAGTTTCTGACAGAAGAAGCACAACACAAAGTTTTAATTCATTATAATCATCATTATAAGTGTATCCAAACAGAAGAAATACTTAGAAGCAATAGTAGAAATACAGAATAATTTCCCTCCCCCAAAAAATTGTGTCCTATGGTATTTTTACATAATACGGGACGCTAAGGCTCCATAAATGAGGCTAAATTTTCAAAGCAGCACACAAAAATCTCACAGCCTTTCTTAAACTTGTTAAGAATTAAAGATAATTTTTGAAAACTTAATTTTCTATTTGATTTTATTTTTTATATATACCGGGATAATTTAGTAAGCGTGCAGACAACTTATCACCAGCAAGCGATACTTCTTTCTTTTTTGTATTGTTTAGAACAAGGTCTACTCAAGCAAACCAAGATAAAAAACTTGTATATGATAAAGCTTACCACAATCCATACAGATATCAAGTTACAATAACCCACTGCTTTTAAACAAGGCTAACACTCTCATAAGATACTGAAGATTGTATATAGGCACTCCAAAGATACCAGAATACAATGAAAAAAAAAAAATCAAAGCAACAATTAATCACATATCACTACAAAAGTAAGAGGCCAGCATTGTTCAAATGCACATTATGAATCAGTGTTACACTTAAGAAAGCCACGTAAGAAATCAGTGGCAGAGATACCATCAGAATTCATAGCTTCAAGCACCCAGTCTTCTCTAGTCCATACCATCATTGGTTTACAATACCAAAAGAGCAGAATAAACATCAGACATTAAATTTACATGAGTTTAAACTGAATTGTACTGTAGACCTACAACAAAGTTAAAAATAGCAGCCTATGGCAGAAATATGAAACAAAGCTTGCAGTAGTTAATCACTCTTCAGGAGTAACATGGCCTCTTCCAGAGTGACAGATCCAGAAGGTAGTGAGAGTGAGATGTCAAAATACCAATTAAATAAAAGCAAGACACATAGCCTGCCCCACAAAAATAAGCATGAAACAAAACAATGTAACACAGTGAAACTAGACATTAAATAAATAAATGATTGTTTTTTTTTAAAAAAGGAAGCTTAAGATGGAATGTTTGATAGAGGAAACGTTTGAAATCTATTTATTAAAAGTTTATATTCCCTACAAAGATAGCATCCCTTAGAACTCCTTCCTACTCCTTGGTAGAAGCCTTCTGGGAGGCTATAGTATAACATCCTAACTTCTCACCATTCATGTATGTATTTTATATAGATAGTAGGCTCCAGTTTTTCCCCCATGACTTGCAAGAGCATTTCAACTTGATTTAAAAGTAACTGTACTAAGTAGTGTAGTTTCAGTCTTGCCAACTGGGTTAGACTCCCAGTCCTACAGATTAGTAACATAATAAGCAATTACAAATCAACTCTCTGCATTGCACCTACCCCACTTTACAGAGACAATACACTAAGGGCATTAGCACTAACAAAATAATCTGGAACTGTAAAGTAGTATGGACAAAATCAAATACATCAAACTGTATATTTTAAAGAGAAATAAAATATTTACTACAGTAGTGAATAAACTGCAGGATATTTTTTCCATGCTCTATTATGTTATCTGACTGCGTAAACACAACATGTAAGTAACATGTCTTACCAGAGATGGTCAGCATTAACAGCTTCGTCGTACAACAAAATATACAGACAAAATCCACCAACCACCAAGGCATGGAATGTGGACACTGTCCTGAAAAACAGAGCACAGTCACAAGGAGATACTGCCAGTCATAACTGTCTGTATTGTACTGCAGGTACGATACATCCAAAGCCATGCCTCACCGCATCTCTGCTTTACCACTTACACAGTGACAGGTAGGAAAGAAATATCTTCTGATGGGGATCAGGGACAAGCACTGAAGAGAAAGAGTGGTTTCAAACTAAAGTAACTGAGATCTACAGGTGTTCTTTGTTTTTCAAAGTAACCCATATGTTACTGAATACTTAAAAATAAAACCACATCCAGTTCTTAAACAAATACTGCATAGCTTTGTTTGATGGAAAGCCTACAGGAAAGCACCTTGATATTATACTGGCCTGTGAGTACCACAGCAGTAGGCTCCTCCTTCCAGGCACCAAGATGACCCAAAAGTGAGCCTGGGTTTTGCAAAGAGGGGCATTATGTGAAAATCCTAGTGGTGAAAATTTCAGAAAATTTCTAGAACACTTGAAGTAAATTCAGGCCCTCAAAGAATAAACTTATATAACCAAGAGCTGCAACTGCATACCTGAGGTGCAACAGCAGCAGCTTCTTACCAGCTTGCAGCCTCACTTGCACTATTTCATACTCCTCCTGTCTTACACAAAGCCACAGGAATCAGCCAAGCCCACAAGTGCTTGCAGGGTGCACCCTGTGCTAGAAGCAGGCAGGCTACATGCATGGCCAGGTTGTGTCCTTTTCTTTTTTCCCCTCTAGAAGGCTTACCAAATAAAGAGGGATTTAGTCTGTTTCCAAGGGATGTATTGTCTTCTATTGGTATGAGAAAATTCGATCACTTCTCATAAAACAAGTCTCTATGTACCATTTGCATAAAGAGTGTCATCATGTAACTTTCAACGGCTTTTTCAATCATATGCCAGAAAATGGATAAACACAAGCTGAATAGCCAAATGGAACTGGCTGCATGTGAACATTTAATATTTATTATAGCACAGGCCTTTTATATAAAAACTTTAAACAAAGGAAAACTCAGTCATCAGAGCTTCAATAATAATTAGTGATTTAATTAAAACATTGACTCTCACAACACAGAACTACATAAGACCAGGAACTTTGTATCCTTTTTAAAACAAAGCATGGCATGCAAGGTTACTTCTTGAGAAATTTAGGAGAGCACAGCATTGAAGGAAGTAAAATCTGTCCTAGTGTATGCTTCATTAGCTTGCAGTTTGTCTCAGGAGTGGCTGTTCATTCAAACATTAGCCCGGATAAGCTTATAAGCTACATACAAACACAGCACTTGAAGAGGAAAAGAGAAGAAAAAAGAAGGAAAAACAAAGAAAGGGAAAAAGAAAAGCGGCAGATTTCTTCCTCAGTTCTGGACTTTGAAGTTTCTCCATAGAAGAAGAGAAATACTCCATTTTAATATGGAAACTAGGTCAAGTTATCAAGCTCAGTACATTTCTTAGAAATTACTGTCAAAGCCTGCATCCTTTAACTCCTCATTAAACTGCAAAGAAAAAAAAAGTATAACAGCTGCACTGGTAAACTGTATCTGTATTCTTTTCCTCCCAAATGTATGTATTTTCACAACGGCATAATAGCGGTACAAATATATATTGTAGAAGAGGTGACAGAAACTTCTGTATGACAAATTAGAAAGTTACGGCACATTTGTGTTGAAGTGCAACTTTGAATTCAATCTGAGAATGCACACGCTTAAAGATCGCTGAATCAGTTTCTTTATTGGTTCTTAACTCTTGGAAGGTCAGAATAAACAAACTGACAATATGGAAAACACGACCCAGAGCTGCAGCTCAAACACTCGATTGACAAAACCCTCAAAACTAACAACATATTTTCAATGCTGCAGCTCATTTCAGGCAGATGCCGTCTTCCAGACCCAGCTGAGCTGATAAAAATGCATGACCATCCTCTGTGCCAGTTTCCTTCAGGACTGCCAACAGAACCATTTGTCTGAGCCCTCCCTACACCAGCTGAATGTAAGACAGAAGAACAAACATCTACTTTTAAAATATTTAAGCTAATCAAACTCATTTTAACTGGAGATAGTAACTTCCTCCATGTGCATGGCCATATACACAGTACATATGTGCCTGTCTCTATTCTGTGAACACATACTATACACCTTGGGGCGTTTCTTCACTTTAGTGAGATGTGTAAGTGAGGAAGCAGTATGGTGAAGTGCTGCTCTTGGCTAGCAGAGTTAACAAAACCTCTTCCAGAATCACCAGCACCATCAGCCCTTCTTTCACTCCATGCCCTCCTCAGATAAAAAACCAAGAAACTGCTGATGAGCTGTGCCCCATGTTGCATGCCTCCTAATTCCAGAACTGAACCACAACTTATCTGTGTGCTCACATCAACATCCTGCTCCAAGAAAAACTGTGGAAACAAGTTAAAAAGAAGGGCACAGCTTGAGGTGCTCTTCCAACTTGAGTAATTAAACACCTTACTGCAAAGTAGCCCAGAGATTACAGAGCAGCTTATTTCCAGCACACACTTGTGATCACAATGAAACAACTTGTGTGTTGTTATGCAAAGCTTTTCAACTTACCATAATGCTACCAGGCATGAGATATGTCCTCAGAAACCTTATTATGCAATTTAGGGGTCACTTGATGTGGGCTTTGAGACAAAAGTTCAACTCCAATATGATAACGTTTTAGTTTCCCTAGTGGACTTTATTGTCAATTTCTAACACAGAGATAAAATTCAGTTTGCACTTATATACTGAGCTGGCAAGCTAGAAAGATGTTTAGGTAGATACACAATTATTCAAAGATCGAACTGAAATTAAGATGGTGCCATTAAAAGCACTTCCAGCAGACATTTGCCGAATGAAGGACAAAACTATTTGAGTTACTAATGTTGCACAGACAAGGAAATAACTTTAAAAGCATCCACTTGATAATGCCTTTAGAGAGGACGGGGAGGGAGAGCAATAACGGTAATGCTTTTTGAGTGCAGTGACAGCCGTACAGCACACACTTCTCAACACAGAATTTGAGAAACACCTGAAAAATATTTTAAAAGTTCAATAGGCCATTTGAGCATGCAGTTAGATTGTACCAATTCATTCTGGATAGAGAAACTTTTGTACTAGACATACTCTTTCAAAGTAGTTTTCTGTAATAAAACCTCAGTGATTATCCTGCTTGCAGTTACTACTCCATACTTCCTTTAGAGCTTAAGAAGGAGTACAGCATCTTCCTAGGGAAAGGTTCACAGGGCTGCACAAGCTGCTGCCCATGCTGTGCCCAAGGAGCAGGTGTAGCACAGGTACACACATCCCAGTGGCAGGACTGTACAGACACAAAGGGATCAAGGCAGGCTTTTAGACCAGTTTTCCACTACTCCTTTCTGAACACTCACCCTACATCTCACAGCATCCTCCTCCCCTTCCTCATCAAAACACAAATATAGCTGTCCTGCAGCTGTAGTGTAACTCTGCCTCGCCACAATACTACAATGACAGTTCAGCAAATATCTTGGAAAACCTATCTAAAGGAGGATGCAGTGTAGTAGTAGTGAGAGATGAGAGTAGCTTACTTTGCACACAAAAGCATGACGCAGAGAAATACTATCATTAAGATAACAGAAAAAAATTGAAATAGAAATGATTTTCACATATGTCAGGGGGTAAGGAATTTTATACCCATTCTCTGACTAGAAGCATCACAGAGAAGTCATTTAACCAATATCCTTATCTGTAGTTTTCAATATATGCACACAGGTGGCAGTTCATTAGCTACCATTTGTTTTGAACACTTTACCTTGAATTCCATTCAATCTTCCTTTTTTGGCTGAGATTGCTAAAACCAGGTGTTATCCGTGTTGACACCCAAGAGCTTAAAACATGGAACAGGAGCTGGAATACGGTAAAACTGGCGAGAACAATACCAATAGTCAGGTTGCTGAAGGAAGCCATCATTCTTCAGCCTGTAAAGAGAAGCAGTTGTTAATTTAAGTTCACCGACCATTCAACTTAAAGCAGCAGAGCGTCTTTGACAGCTAACTCCTTAATGAAAACACTATTCACTAACAGTATAAAAATGTCCCCAGAATTATTTTTTTAAATGTACAAGTTATGGAGTTTTTGGTTTTGTTTTGTTTTGTTGTTTTTTTTTTTTTTTTAATGCAGTATTTTTGCTTTTTAACTTGTATGTACATTTTCTATGCTCAAGCAAAGAAAAGTGGGATAACACCACAGCTTTCCCAACCTCTGTGACTGAACCCTCCACTCCCTGAGCACTGCAAGGAATGGCTCACAACTTTCCACTCCTGCCCAAGAAGCTCCAATGGTAAAACTCTTCTCATTCTTAACAGACTGACTGCTACCGACAGCACTTCAAAAAGTGACAGTGAAGTCACAGAAGCGTGGCAGAGATTTTCAGGACAGCTAAGGAGGCTTCAGTAAGCAACAGCCTCACTGCAGCTATACTCTGCACTCTACAGAGACCAGGTTTCTTGATTTGCACTTTTGTGCCTAACTAAGGGCTTCTCCTTGCAATATAGTGCAGGCAACACCATTCAGGCTTTCTTCTTCACACAAAAGCCTAATCTTTGGACATACCAAGAAGCTCCCCATCATCACAACCAATTATTTCAGATACTGGACCACTTAGCTACTTCATGAGGCCTAAATCAGTCACTAACCACGTCAAAACACAATTGCCAGTCGCTAAATGCTTCAGTCATTTCTCACAGATCTCCAGTATGTCCCAAGGCAGAGCAGTATTTCTCAGATGTCACAAACATCTGACACACATCTCTGGTCTGATGTATGTGAAATGTTTTATATTCCAAGACCCGCAAAGGCCACAAACTCTTAAAAAAGTCAATTTGTATTAAGATGAACACAAATTGGAAAAAAACTCACAGCAAATGGTTTGTTTTGAGCTATTTAAATGGCTACTTGGATCCTTATTTAGCTAACTGCTGTCACACCTGAAAACAAATAGAAGACTTACCGGTTAGCATAATTTGATATTACAACAACAATCTGATGCTTAAAAAAAGATAATAAATTAAGAAAAAAAAATGGATAGAATGATATAATACACACTCACTTCACATGTATTGTGGAATGAGGGAATGTGCATTAGATTTTTGGAATCATATCTGCATTGCAGATGGCAAGTAACAAGTATCAGGGAGAACAAAGGAAAGAAAGAAATTAAAGTCCTTTATTTAAAATAACAACTTGTAAAAAAAATAAAAAAATAAGTACAGTCATTTAAGTATGTAGGGTAGATGGCGAGTGAGTGTATGGAAATATGTTCTACATTAACACTGACAAGCTAGCCCATATGCTCCTGGTCTGCAGTGCAACTCAACCCAAACTACAGATAAGTGAGCACAATGAGAAGGTTCAGTTCACAAAGAGCACCTTTACTCCAAATCAGAATTTGAAAGTACATACATTGCAACACATCCTGGCTATCTGATGACCAGTTCTAGCTCAGCAGTAGATTACTCTAGAACATATTTAAGGGCATTCTACTGGTTTCAAACACTAGCCTGCACATCCCATGTTCTCTCAAGTACTTCCATACCATTCTCACTACATTTCTCCACTGACAAAGAGTACACCAAGCACAGATCCAGTTTTATGCAATTTTTATTACTAGAGACCCTGGGGGTTAAGTCTGATTTTCTAAGACTTGTCAGTTTGAAGGAATAAATCAATCATTTCTGTAAACACACCAAGGAGCAGTGAGTGGTGCCAGACTGCACTCCAGGGGCTGGAACTTTGTTATCATACCATTTAATTTGTAGGAAGTCTCTCTTGGACCATGTAAGGAAAAATAGGGTTGGTCTAATTCCTAAAGCACGTGAAAGAAGCCAAAACTCTTCTGAAGAATAGCAAACCACTGAACATCAATCACATCTCCTTCATCCTTTTGACTAGAAGATGAAGATGACAATTCTCACACTACTAATTATACTCATCTACAGTGGCTACACCATTACCTCTGGTTTTCAAAGGCACTGACATAATCTCTTGGACAAAAGAAAACCATGTTTTTTCTTGCAGCACCAGCACTCCTCAGCACCAGAAGAGTTTGTTAGGCACGTAATATTTCAGTGCACGGCGGGTGTTCATCTTAATACAGGAGATTATGGAATTAAACAGAAGACTCCCAACCATCCACTGCAAGAAATGATTTTAAAAGAGTTAACCTTTCCTCTAATCTTTCTTCTACGGACACTGTATGGGGAATTTAGGAAAAAGCGGTCACATGGAAAGTGTGTGATCAGACTTTGAAAGTACGATGTACATACACCTACCAGCACTTAGGGCAGCAGTACAGAACTGGGATGCTTGCAAGGGAGGCAGCAGAGGAGAAACCAGTCACCTGGCTGCTCTGACAGATACTCAGAAGAGTTTTGTAATACTGATTTCAGAAAGTGATTTCATACATGCTTTATCAAAACACCATTCAAGTGCCGAAGTCCAGGAATAATTCCATATTTCACTTGGGCAAACAAAAATGCTGTGTTTAAATTCACTTCAAGGACCACCCTGCAAACATCATGTTCCATGTGAGATGGAAGAACAGTTCAGCTATAGACATTTTCTCATATGCCTAAGTTGTTTTCAACTGTGTACAACTCGCCATGAAAATCAACTGTAGCTTACCATGTTCTCTTTTAAATAAGAAAAATCATTCACCTTGCTGAACTGAACTTTATAACTTAAAGAAACATAATACACTTCTGGTTACCTATAGTTTCTTTGCCCCAAGGAAAAGAGCCAAAGTTAGGAAATCAAAAGCAGCTTTCAAGTATGCTGTGGCTCTCTGCCCCAATATTTTCTCATGGCATTCCAGCAAAGTCCAACCTGGACACAAAACGGCATGGATTATATATGAGCAGACACTTTATCCCCCAAACTGCACAGTCATTGATTACCATTCAGTCAGCTGATAGTGGAGAGAGCTGGAGTAACTACTTTGCAACACAGGAGAAGAGTAATGTAACAGAGTTGGATCCTCACCATTAGTTATTGAACAGCAGTCTGCTCCTGGCTCACCCAGATTATCGTCTTAACCATTCAGTTAGACAGAAGTTACAACTTCACTCTTGCATCTTTCAAAGTAGACTTTAGGTAGACAAATATCAAACACTGGAAGCTGACAACTGTCAGCAAGGTGTTAGTTGCACACTGCCTCCAGCAGCACAGTATTGAACTGTTCTACCAACCCCACTAAGTCTGAAAGAGCTAACAACATCACTTTTCATTCGTACTCAGAAAGAGCTAAAAGCACAGTCCTTTCATCTGGTATTAACAGCATGCACTTTTCCTCACATTCTGCTTCTACTTGAAAGTCAGGGGAAAAAGTAGGAAAAAAAACTTCCATTAAACAGACATATCTAAAGTCAAAATTCATTCATCTCCAATATGAAAACATTGGCAACTTCTGATAGCAAAACGCCAGCACTTACTGAGAGCATAAAGGAGGAGAGTTACCCGGCACTTGTACCATCAATGGCACTCAGCATTTATGTCCTGCTCAGCGTCCCACTGCTCACATCAACCATTCCCATCAGAACAATAAGACACGCTGCTCTGCCACAGACCCAGTGCAGAGGCACAGCCCACAGCCCTCACCTCTTCCAAACTGGATTACAAGACCAATGGGGTCACTTCCCAAACAAGAAAACGTGGTAAAGCTGTGAGATTGCAATACCAGGGTATCCCACTCAGCACCATACTCTCCCGGTCTGGTTAAAACTCACAGCTCAATCCAATCCTTGTAAAACTTACTATGGTAATTTGCAAAGAACACTGTGGTACTGCTGACTGTTGGCACAGTTTATAATAAGCCTAATAATAAACCAGCTGCAATGCTTGAGCGTTGTTGGGTCTGAACTGCAGTTTCTATTGCCCTGATTAGCTTGGCTCTGCACTTGCTAGCTCGGTAGGAAACGCAGGAAATATCCTCACCACATCACAGCAGTATAATGGAGACACGAAAAAAAGCAGTAACGATCATAGCTTAAGACATTCCCTGTTCTATGTAAGGACATTTACACGCCAAGCTCCACTTACGGCTCATCTACGGAGCGCCGTGGCAGCAATCCGAAGAGACGCAGTTTGGTACCGAAGCGAGCTACGTGTTGCTATGTCATTTACCCGAAACATCCATCTCCTCACACACTGCAAAAAGTTCTCAGCGGGAAAGCAAGGGGGAAAACAGAGAGGAAAGGAAAGAGAGAACTTCCCGGAGATACGGCGAGCGCAGACCGAGCGGCATCGGAGCCCCGCAAGAAAGCACGAGCAGCGGCCCGGGGCCGCGTTACCTCGGTGCGCGCTCAGCCGGGAGAGGCGGAACCCCGCGGGCAGGGGTAAGGGCAGGGGCAGGGTCGGCCCCAGCGGAGCGCACCCCCGCCGTGAGCCGAGGGAGGAAGACGTCCGCTGCGCTCCGAGCTGCCACGGCGCCCAGCGCCGCCGGCTGCGGCCCGCGGGCGGCCCCGTGTGGGGCGGGCGCCGAGAGGGAGGGAGGGAGCCGCCGCGCAGCCCGGCGGGGGTGTGGACGAAGGGGCTGAGCTGCGCCGCCCCTGCGCCTTTACCCCCGCTTCGCAGCCTCCGTTCGCTCGTCCTCGCCGGCTAACAGAAACGGGAGGGGAGACAGAAGGGGGTGTGAGCGCCCACTCTTCCCGGCCCGCCGCACCTGGAAGTGGGGCTACCGGGGCCGAGCCGCAGCCTCCGCCATGCCTCTCAGCGGCGGCGAGACCGGCCCTTCCCGCACAGGATGCTCGGGTTACGGCAGGCGCTGCCTTAAAGCGGCCGAGCCGCCACCTGCCGCCGGGCTCCGCCAGGGGAGGGCGGCTCCCCCACCCCCGGAGCCCCCGGCGGACCGAAACCGCGGTAAGCGGCGCCGACGGGCACCGGCGGATCGGGGCGCGGCAGCGGTAGCGGCAGGGTGCGGGCACACCGCAGCGCCCGGAGCGGGGTCAGCCGCACCGCCCCGCCGCGGTGGCGTTGCCGCGCCGTGCTAAAAATCCGACACGAACCGGAACGGCCGCACCGCCCGCTGTCAGCCGCGGGGGACGGCAGCGCCTCTGCCTCCCTCCCTGGGCGGCTTCCCGACAGCGCTGCGCCCGCCCCGCCGAGCGCACTCACCGCCTCTCCGTCGGCTGCGGGCTCACTGCGCCGCGCCGCGCTGGACTCTGGACCCCAAATTCTGCTAAACGCGCGGGGCTGAGAAAGGCTTACGTGTCGGGGGAGGAAAAAAGGCGGCTATGCAGAGCGTTTCACCCTCCAACAAAATTCCAGTCACCGAGCATTCCCATAGGCCCGCCGCCGAAAATATTTCATGGGAAAAATGCTCCTCGACAGCACCTCACGTATGAAGGGTGCAGTGCCCGTGATCCTGGGCTGTGCAGAGTGCAGGTACTGCTGATACTCGCCGGCTTTCAAATCAAATGCACCGACTTTGTTTAAATTATCGTTCATTTTACATTTTCGAGCCATCACATAGTATTTAAAAAAAAAATAAAATAAAAATCAAAGCAAAATTGCATTAACAAAATTAAACACTAGGAAGATTAATGGACTTGGTTAATTTCTTCCAGGAAATGGCAAATCTTACCAAGCAGGAAACAAAATGCTCAGAATTGTTTCCTTTGGTACACCTCTACTATCAAATTCATCCTAAGCCACCTCAACTTCCATTTTCCAGTAAGGATGACTGATCTTTAAGATAAAAAAAAGTACCAATTCTCTCAACCAACATAACATTAAAGGTATTCATTCAGATGTACGTTGCAACATCACAACAGGATAAGCTGCCGTTGCCCAAGAAACCATCTATTCCAGCTGTGCTCACTAATCTCTCTTGCAAGATGTCTCTCACAGAAACTGCCATTGCCTTACTGGAACAGGCTGGAATGCAGGTACTGACTGGTGAGCCAATAAGCCACCCCTGCTGTAGAACTGGAAACCTGTAGGAGGTGAGCAGGGCCCATCCCCAGCACCTGTAGTTGCTTAAAGCCACTTCAGCTTAATCCATTGCTGAACAAAGAAATCAACCTCCAGGTAAGAATTTGTGTAAAGATCTGGATTGCTGAAGCATGACTTCAGCTGGACCTGTGTCCTGCAGCTGACCACTGACCAACTCCAGCAGCATTTTAGTAGCAAAATTCCACACGACGTACTCAGCTGAGTAAAGCAGATCTTAATCCTGCTTCCAACCTTCTTCCAGCAAAAAACAGATGGACAAAGACAGCAACTGCACATACACATAAATACTTAACAAAATTAGGATTAAAAAAACCCTCATATTTTATTCTGTCATATCAATTTATTCCTCATATAGCGCAATATTTCAGCCTACCCTCTATTATGTTCGTCTAGGGTTTCTGATGAAACAGAACAGCCAATAAAACCTCAGAACAGTATGTTGAGATCATAAACCACTTTCAAAATGGCAAACTAGAAAAGTCTGAAGAGTATTTTCTTCAAAAAATCACTTTCCAACAATCGGGCCTCACTTTTTGCTTAGTCCTGTATCACCAGATTTAAAATTTCTTTGTACGTACCCTGTACGTACTTCTTTGTACATATTGTGTGCATACTTTGTACATACCTTGCCCTCCCTAGCCAAAATGACTGCAATAACCATCTTCCATTCAAATGAGCAGCAAACCTCTGGGGTGACAGAGGGTCTGTGGCACCAGCAAAGGCAGCGAAGGCTATTCTCAATCCTGCAGGGACACAAGGAGAGGCAGGCTCTGGCAAGGACTCCCTGCTCACAGCTCACAACCCACAGGCTCTGACCAATGAGCTCTGGTATATTTCTCAGCCTTGTCTTAAGGTGTTCTTTCTCCCAGCTGCCTGAGGTCATGATTGCTCTAGCAGAGCACAACAATTAAAGGAGGTTAATTGTTTAATATGCCAGCTTGTGACCTGGAGGCTCTTCCATGAAGGTGTAACAGTACCTAGCAGCAGGGTAAAGCAGGCAGATCAGCATGGTAAAGCAGACATGGTAGTCTCTTAATCTGAACAGATAACTCTGCCAGACCACCGATCAGAGTTTTAAGCCTCAAAAAAAAACTCATCACCATTCTGCAGTTATAGAGCTAGGAAGCATCTAGAAGACAAACCAGACACTCCCCAGGCCTCTACACCAGCCTGTGTAGTACACATCTTACCAAACAATTCCTTTGGCCCAGCACAGCGTGTGGGTGCAACTTGTCAGACCTGCCTCACTGCTTTCACCTTGGCCCACAATAAGCACATTGTCAAACACCAGAAGCAGTGCTGTTTTTCAACAGCTCAACGTGCTTTGTTGAGCAAAGCTGACTGGAAAGCTGACAGATGATGATGCACTGAGAATTCCAGGCTGGCAACTGCACTCCCTATGGGATCTCTCATTCTTTTGACAAAAGGGATTTGCAGATAAAAGAGAACTGGCTAAGGAGGTACAAAGGTATTGAAGTAGAAAAAAAGGCTGTAGACATGTTTAAATATGGCTACTGTATGCCCAGGCTAACTTACTTTTGTTATCTGTCCTCTTTTTCAGCTAGAAATGTCCTGCAGGAAGATTTTGAGCTGCCTGTACATTTGGAATTGGATGTTACTGCATATTTCCAGCAGCTTCAACTTGGAAGTCCTATGTCCAGTAATACTCAAGAAGTATTTCGTGCAAGCACTCTATGCCCTTATTGCATGGGCAAGGAAACTCCAACAAAATCAATAGAGTAACTTTACACTCCAATAAAGTTCTGCATGAATCACAGAGAATACCCTGAGCTGGAAGGATCAGAGTCCAATTCCTGCCTCCACGCAGGACCCAAACCCTGTATCTGAGAGTGCTGGCCAAAAGCTTCCAGAACTCACGCAGGTTTGAAGACATGCCCACCACCCTCTAGCACAGACCCTGTCCCTAGCCCCCAGCTGCCCCTCCCCTGACTCAGCTCCATGCCATTCTCTCGGGTCCTGTCACTGCCACAGAGAGCAGAGCTCAGCACTGCCCCTCCACTCCCTGTGAGGAGCTGCAGTTGCCATAAGGCCTCCTGCCTCAGCTCCTCTACTGAGCACACGCAGGGATCTTGGCTGTTCCTCACATGCCTTGACCTCCAGACCCTTCAGCATCTTTGCATTCCTTCTTTGGATGTTCTCTAATAGCTTTCCATGCTTCTTACATTGTGGCATCAAGACCTGTACACAATGCTCGAGGTGAGGCTGCACAGTGCAGAGCAGAACAAGACAACCCCCTCCCCTTGCCTGGTGGAAGTATTGGGCGTGATGCACACCAGGGTACAACTGGCCTTGTTGTCTGCCAACACACATTGCTGACTGATTTCAACTTGACATCACCCAGAAACCCCAGATCCCTTTCCATGGAGCTGCTCTCCAGCCTCTCATCCCCCAATCTGTACATACATCCAGGGTTGCTCTGTCCCAGGTACAGAATCTGGCACTTGCTCTTGTTAAACTTCATGCAGTTGGTGATTGTCCCAGCTCCCTAATTTGCCAAGATCTTTCTGCAAGGCCTCTCTATTCTCGAGGGATTCAGCAGCTCCTCCCAATCTAGTGTTATCCACAAATTTACTTAGTATACCTTCCTGTCTATCATCCAAGTCACTGATGAACTTACATCACAACCACTCAGAGCACTTGCACTAAGCCCTGCTAGGATGCCTACTGCTGCAACTTGTGCACCTGTTATTCGCATTGGAAATACAGTAGCCCAAGGGTGGGATAAACAGTAACCACAGTAGCAACATAGCCAACTGGCTGCTATACCCTTTATGCACACTTTTATCACTCCCTTTGCTGTTGTCACCAATAGCGCTGTCAAGAGACACCCCAATATCAAACGTAATTTCTGGAGCCAAGCTTCAGCTGGGAAAGGAAGTTAAGGGCAACGGAGTTGCTGAGGCAAGGTGTAGCACAGAGATAAAGGAATGGGGGGACAAGAAAAAGAAATAATATTCCATCTACACAATAGAGAACATATGCTGAAAGAGCACTGGGAAAGCAGGGAAGACATGGAGGTACTACAGTAACATTTGTAGATAACAGCATCCTGTTGGTTTCAGTTGAATCCACTTATTTACACTACATAAGGGAGAAGTTTGGACTCTTCCTTTCATCCACACATTAAAACCTCTTGGTTATACTGATGATTTTAAGCTTCATGCCAAATAGCTCAAAAATTCAACAAATGAGGAACAAATCTGGATGAAATTGAGTGGATCTGCTAAGATGGGGTGGCAAAGAAAAGTAGCAGCTCATCTTCAGCCAAGTTGTACACACCTGTTCCGTATCCTTCTCCTTCTGTAACTGACAAACAGGGGGGCACTTCAGGTATGGCAGAAATTTACTGCCTGCTAAAATCTGAGAGGTGACAATGAACAGAAAACCCCATGGTACCCTTTTTAAGTGTGCCTGTTATTTCAAAACTTTGCTGTCTCAGAGCTGAGCTTGCCTCTGCAGGGTATGAAACTTTTATCACAGCCACCGTACAGTAAAGTGAGGCATATGTGAGAAAGCAAAATACTTCCAGAGCAGCTGAAAAATTACTGCAGTTCTGGCTTTGAACTTAGGACATTACTAACCTTCCCGTCCAAATTAAGAATAGAATCTTGATGTTTAAAGCACAACCTGACCACTTTATGAAAGAAATTATATAACATAGTGCTGTGGCAGCAATGGATTGAACCCAGTGACCTAAAAAGAACTTAAATTTATTTTCATGTCAGGAAACCTACCTCCAGCAGTAGGTTATATTCCCAGAGAATCAATTATACATATAAACAAAAACATCGTGGAGATGAAGGAATGTATGAAAGAGCAAGCACAATTCTCTTTTCACAGCGCTGTGAATCAAGAGCAACTGCAGTGAAGCCAACAGACTGGTGTGAGTGAGAAAAGAGCCAGCTCTATTGTCCAAAAATTGCTCAGGCCGCCCCTGGAGTCTAATCACAGTAACTGTAGGCAGCTAATGTTACAGCATTTAATACAGACAACCCATGGCTGAAAAGACACTGAAGAGAAAGGATCTAAATTTGGCGTTAGCTAAAATAGCTGAGAAAATGGCAGGGAAATGGTGATTGGAAATAGGAAAAAAAAAAAAAAAAAAGGTGCCATTTAAAAAACAACACAACTCCTGCTCCTACTCACACCCTCCCCACCACCCCAAAACCAAAAAATGCACAGAGAAAACAGTTTCTATATGCTTCCCCCACATAGGTTCTGCATGTTCCCAGTTAATGGTTACTGAGCTGCGTGCTTGCCTGAAAAAAAGTACAATATCTTCTCTTTCCAACATCAGACATGTTTTGTACATCAATGAATGCTGTGTTATACACACTCAGATTGAATACTACAGAATGTAAATCTTACCTTTCCAGCACAGGTCACAATATCATTTCTTGTCACGTTTAATAAATTGTTACTCAAACAATATCTTCATTTTCTCCTGCATTAGTTTATTTCCTCTAAACACACTCTCCCTTTTCCATCTCAGACCAGTTAATTCAGCTCTCCTAGCTCCTGTCACTTCCCCATTTGAAACAGCACTTCTGACAGCAGTACTTACTCTCAGTGCTCAAAGGCTTGTTCTGGAAAGCTGTCTGGTCGCTTACCTCTTCCTGTATCTCAGCCTCCCTTCTTCAGTTTTCTTCTAGTTTTTCTGTCTTCTCCATTTATCTCTCATCACACGCTGCCTCCTTCATCTAATTACACCTCACCTGTAGCATCACCCTCTCTACTGGTGTTACTGTCCCAAGTATAATCATCCAGAAGTTACTGAGGACCTGTAAAATAGCACATGGTGAGTTTATCACCCTGCAGTACAACCCGCTACATTGACACACCACGTCAGCATTAAGAAAAAACATCAAACTGCATTACGATAGGTGCTAAACACAATTCACAGAACTCTCAAGAACACCAGCTCTCTTTTCCTCTTTTTGCCTTTCCTGCTTTGTCCTCTATTTTCTCACCCCTTTTCTGTCACAGTATTTTCTTCCACCACTACTAGCCTCACACTCCTCCATGCATTCTCTCCCTCCTGATGTGCCCAAAAGACACATCTGAGTAATGAAGTAATAAAGCCAGCCCTGCAGCTTTATCACTTATGTCCTTTGCCCTTTAATAAACAAGGCTGCACCTGAATGCATCCTTAGGATCAGCAAACTAAGGATCTAGAAAGCATTCAATTCCCAAAGGCTTAAACTAGAGAGCTCTGAAATTAATGCAACTTCTTGGTTCCCTAATGCACGAGATGAAGCACACTGAAAGCAGCAGGAGGAAGCCTGAGATAATTCAAGACTATTTTCTTTGCATGCACATATTTCCCTCTGCATTGTGATAGCTGAGGCTCTTAGCAACAAGAGCACTGTGGAATGGGGTAGCGACTGGAATTTGGTGATGTCAGAACAGCACAGAATGGTAGATGTACTTTGTAATGGCATATGATTGAAAAGCATGAAATTACAACCAAGCAACACTACAACTGAGCAAATTATTTCTCAGCTATTTAACATGCAAAGGGTCAGAAAGAAATACCTTTTTAATATGCAGACTGTTAATTAAAATTAACATAATTTAGGTAGAGAATAAAACCACGTGTTCACCCTAGGTATTCTGCTGTACATGACAGCATCAGATGTTCAGAAGCAGCACATCAGGTAATGAGGGAGAACGCACACTTGGGAGTACTGCTCACCTGCATGCTAAAGACAGCTTCTAAGCCTCACGTAGATCAGCCTAAGCTTTGGCACATGCCATAGCAGCTGCCCCACATCCAACTAGGCCTCTTTCAGAATGTATCATGATGCAAAAAGATTGGTTTATAATGTATCTGACATTAAAACATCTTTAATCTGAAAATGTTACGTAGTTTCTTCAGACGATACAGATGCTCCTGAGTATTCTGGTCAATTTTTAAGATTTTACAAAAGCATTTCTACCATTTTCCTGAGTTTTCCACCTTTTGTTGATCTGTCAGTCTTCAGGAAATGAAGGAAAATTACTCAGCAGCACAAAGAAACAACAAAACCTCCTGCACACACATAACTTACGTCTAAATGCAACCAAAGTCCATGCTAAAAATCCTGAATAAATTTTAAAAAATATATCATTTTCTACATGGTTTGCTAATACAATATTGAATAATATTCTCAGTAACTGTAAACATTTCAGTAAACAACATATTTATCTTACATATTAAAACCTTCATAATTTCTTTTTTGGGGGTAAATATTAATGGGGATAATACATGGCTTCTGAAGGAAATATATTTTATGTTCTAAATGTACCTGTTTCAAAGCCCTAGAATGTACTTCTCTTTATTTTTGCTGATAATATCTTTTTGTAAAAATGCTGCTTGTGGAATTAAAGCTGTAATTTATTTTAAACAAATGTGTATTAGTACTCTTACCAATTATTAGCTTCTTACCTAGAATTTCATTCATAGTTTCCATTGCTACCAGCAGGTTTAGAGATCTTCCATCTGTCTACAGCCTTGATCTGCACATTATTTCAAACGAGTCCCTGTGCAGTTTTGGTCATGTTAAGGAGCTCGTGCTCTGTCCTGTAACTTGCAAATCTCTTATCTAAACAGCAGTCCTGGTAAGAAAGATAGAAAAAGAGAAGAAACACTGGATTTACATCATTTCACACTGAAACACAGAACTAAAGCTTTCCTTTCAGACCCAGTGGGGAAAGCTTTTGGGCTTCCATTTCCACTGGGACTATTCAAACACCATAAACACTTTTACAGATAAGCAGCACTCACTCTGATGTACTCATATCTACAAATATTAGGAAAGAAATTGAATATAAAACACAAAGATTATAAACAATAAGTTAAGAAAACTGGAAAAACAATCTAATTGGCTATGTAATATGCATAAGTAAAGCTAAGGTGGTCAACATGAAAACATATGTAAACATTGTAAATGAGTTTGAAAAGTCTCTCTGTGAATTGCAACAAATACACTGTGTAATTGTATACAGTGCCATTTTTCTGGATACATAATATTAATCAATTGCAACACCACTGCTTTTGTCCAGCATTATACGTTTATTCTTGTTATATTGTGTATATACACACCTTGCTACAATAATACTACTGGATCTTCATAAAGAAGCTCCATTTCAACACTTGTTCACTTGATTCGTGGAGTCACAGGTGTTACACATCTGGAGTTCCTCTGGCAATGTCTTCTTTCTCTACATGGAAACTATACCCAGAAGAAAAAAGAGCATTCCACTGACAGTAAGAGCCTTCACATCCAAGCTATCTTGGGCAGCAGGCCACATGTACAAGGACCTGGATGTTCCAGCCTCAAGGCCCACGTGTGTTGTGCTACACACAGGTCAAGAACATTGCGGTCACATTGCACCCCATGTGCACACAGTCAGCACTGGACCCACTGCATGCACCAGACTCACCATGTGGCAAGTGCAGCATATTCAGAGCTCAGCATATCTGATCCTGATGAATGTAGGCAATCTGGGCACTAAACACACACTTACTTGTCAAGTTATCCTAAAGAAAATACAAGGAGCCAGGCAATACGCTGTTCTTTGCATAATCAGTCTTTCTTTAAATTAACAGAAATTACATCTCCTTAAAACAGGGACATCTTACTTTTGTACAGCACCTGTCCCAACAATTCCTGCATACGGCAACAACAGAAAATACTCCAGGAGAGAACACATTCCCCATCAATGCTGGGGAAGCTGCAAGAATCACAGCTTCTTCTGGTGCTGATCTTGACTACCAAAACAAACACACAGGGAAGGGAATTCCAGAGCCAGTAACTTCCCCATGTCATTTTGAACAAACAGTTCTTCCTCCCACAGACAGCACTTTTGAAAGGGGATTGCAGTTTACCTGATGGGTTCTCAATTAGATGCAAAACAAACAAAAATATTTCAGTGCATGGACACACTCTTGGCACGGCTAATTCCTGTGTGAAAACTGCTGGGGTCTCCAATCATACCAGTCCTCAGACACAAAGGTCCAGAAGAAAAGAAAACATCATTTGTCTTCAAAGTGTTTTGAAAGTAATATGAAATCACATACAAGATCTCTACTTTGAAATTCTATTTTTATTTTTTTTCTGTACTTGTCTTTAATCCAGTGTTAGTAAATCAGGAGCTACCGTGACATCTCCTGAGAGCTTCCACAAGCATAAGTTCTTATTCTTTTCAGTCATACATTAAAAGTCAGTCAGCAAAATACTTAACATAATTTCTTAGCTCTAAGCAATTGTCTCGTTATCATCATTTAATTCACAACAACAGGAACCGACCCACCCTTATGGCACATGCATTAAATTCACACTGTTGATGCAAATGGTGTATAATTTCCCAGTTCATTTATTTGTAGAGAGAACAGCATTATGCATCATCTGAGGTTGATGGGGGAAAAACGAAGAATGAAGATAACCTGTTTTTAAATGGTGTATTGATCACATAATTGAAGACTTAAAATGTAGTGCAGAAGGCAAGTTATTTGGTTCGTAAACTGTGAGAGCTTTTTATTAATAGTTTGCTTGACTTCACATCTTATACGTTGTAACAAAACAGGAAAAAAAAGCAGTAGAAGGAATGGCAGATTCCAGATTTTTTAATATATTGCCTTACAACATCAATGCACACACTTGTACGAAATAAAATACTGAGGTAACCTGGCCAGTCTTTGTAAACCTAAAAAGAACTCTATTTCCATGGAGAGTTCATGGTGCCATTACACTAAATTGCCTTTAATAGGATCTGGACCTCCAGATGTATCTGGCAGCATTCCCAAAACAACAGTCAATAAATGACATTTTTAAATATAACTGTAAAGACACAAAGAAAAGGGGAGGGAGGGAAACAAGAACCAAATACAGCACAGAACAAAACAGAACAAAACCAGAGCGTATCATCTCGTCCCTCTTCATATGACCTTTTTTTTTTTTTCCAGCTCCAGTATTTTACTAATTCAATGGCAGATCTTCAGAAATCTAAACAGCTCAGAAACCTTTCCTCTTTCATCTCAGGAAGCCGTCTTTATTGTGGAGGGCATCACACTTCATATCTTCATAAGCAGGGGATAGAGACAGCATAAAAGGGTGAGAGGCATTTTTCAAAAGCCTGAACATGCTGAGGGCAGAGTACTGGAACCTTCAGACAAAACTGAGATGCCAGCAGAGTCACCTAAGTACCAGTTTCCAGCCTGAAAAGAGGAGGAATATGCTGATGCAAGCTGATGGATGAGGTCATGGATAAGGCTGCCTCTCTCCACCAGCAGCATTAGCAATGGTCAATTTTCTCCTGGCAGCAGGGATCCAAAGAAAGCAAAGCAAACTGTGCCCCCACATTCTGCTCAAAGATCCATGGGAACTCACCAGTCTTAGTGAAGCAAGAAACATGCAGAGAATCTTACAACCTCACCACTGAGTATGCTGCAAATTCCATTTTAATTTATAAGCAGACTTGAAGATACATTTCTAGGAAGGTAGTATCAGACTCCAAACTTATTTTTAGGAATATAAATATACACAAAGAAAGGGGCAGGAGGTAGGGGATTATTTCTCCACACTGAGCAGCCAGAGGCACCCAGTGACCTCCAGGTTGTTCAGTACTTCTGAGCTGTGAAACAATAGCCTCTTTCTCCCAACACTTTGAATAGATCAAAGAACATGAGTTTACATTATGTTGCAGGACCGCTCCCTAAGCATACTACTCAGTAATCAGGCCAAGTTACAGTGTGCAATTTTGGTGCTGTATACTATAAAAGCCTGTGCTTTCTAAAACCACACTCAGAACACATCCACACTGCTACCAAATGTGGGGTCATTGGAGCAATGGGACCAGCTTACTGCTGTGCTGTCAGATGTGGCTGACAGGACATCTGGTATCAGTGTATCTCATGTCCATCACTGAAAATCTTTTCCCCTACAGGTTGCTACTTTGATTGCAAATTCATAGGTGGCACTTAGAGGCCCAGAGAGGTTTCCATAAGCAGCCTCTTCCCTCCCACCCATTCCCACAGAGCACATACAGAGACTTGTCACAGCCACAAAGGGGAATCTGGATATTTCTAAAGAAATGTAAAATCTGCAGGCAGCTGGAGGGAAGGAGACCTTCCTTATTTAGCTGCTGTAAGCTAACAACCACTTTACTGTCTGTCACCTATGGCAGTGTTAGGCACCAGAGCACACTACCAGAAATTAAAATGGAAAGAATGGCAAATGTGAATGGGAGAGAGAAGACAATTTTAACAAAAAATTAATCTCATTATTTGAGAGATTTTGTTCCAGTCTTACAGCCACGGGGTCAAGCACTGTTCAAGTGCTTGCAAATGTTTTTTCTTTGTATTTAAGCAAATGCGAATCATGTTAAATATATATGAGAAATGCTGTTATGCCAGGAAGCACAGCACTAACTGTGATGTGACCATAAATATTACAGATGTTATTGATCCCAAATACTAATCGGGGCTTCTAAGATTGTTTTATTATAATTGCAATGATTTTTTAAGTTTCTGACTCACAAAAAAAGCCAAAGCAAACTTAGTCCAACCAAAGTAATTGGAAGTAACTGCAGCTAAGAGGGAAGCATTTTGTCAGACTGACTCTGATAAACCCTCATGCTGCCATCACGTGAGGTCACCTCTCACTTGGACACTGACCAGCTGCCTGCTCCACTCTAGCTGGTGCACAGCACTCTAGTTCACAAACTTAACAGTCCCTTCTGTTCCTAACAGCAGAATTTGTCACAACATTCATGATGCTGGTATTGTTCTAAAATCTTCCAGATACAGCTCTACAGTTCTAGCATGAGAAAAGATTAATTAGGAACTGTAAGGTGGAATGATACAAAGATGGTAACAGATATTAAAAATGTTATTTATGAGGAAAAACTCACCAATATGGATGCCTTCACTGGGAAATGCTGAGGCAGTCTCCACCAGGGAGCAATCTCCAAGAGATGCTGCCTTAGTGGTGGTCAGCCCTTAAATGAGGTCTGGAGGAGGTAGAGTCAAGCTTCACCCCTTCCAGGAGCACAGCTAAATTACTCTCACCTGCACTCCCACAGCTGACCCAACACTTACCTCAGCTGATTAATCAGAGGTTCAGGCTGTGATTACCAATTTCCCATACACGAACCCAGCCACAATTTTTTCCTCTAATCAGAGAACACAGCATCACTTCTCCTTATGTTGCTAAATAACATTGGAAACAAGCTTAAAAAAAAAAAAAAAAAAAAAAAAAAAAAAAAAGGTTTTGTGTAGAAATTGCTCACTTACATGAATTTGTGTCTTCCAAATCATTTCACATACAAAGTTATCCTGCAGAAATTGAGAATACTTAGATACGTAACATGTCTGAGCTTTAACGTGATAAACTGTTCCACAGGGCAATCTATCCAGTGGCAAAGCCTGGCTGACAGGTTCCTGCCCTTTTCCTCACACAACCTCAAACCGTTTTGGTAGTTTACCCCACAGTTGTGCTGCTGGAGATGTTTGTGGCACTGCATTCTAAGTCAAAATGCAGCAAAATAACCACATTTAAGAAAACAAGTTCAAGAAGATGCGGTGCACGTCCCCTGGGGCTGGCAGGAATCTCCTGAACAAGCCCTCTAGTCTGAGATTTGTTGTTGTAATGTAATATCCTTGAGCTCTAGGAATGCTGGATGGAGATTTTGTCCAGAATCACTTCCCCTGCTTTTACCCTACCTGTAAGTTACTTTGGAGTAAAAACTGCAGACTGAACAACCTGAACAAACCTCATCAAATGGACAAGGGATTTAAAAACTATTTATCCGGGAAAGCACCAAAAGCAAAATACTATCTGAACAATACAAGTACTTTGCTTTCCTACTTTTTAAAGTTAATTTTATATTCATTATACTTTTTATGCCTACTTTGAGGACTTGTCATTAAAAGAAGAAATAAAGCAATCAAAATGCCAGTTAAGAAAGCACAAATTTAAGTTGTACTTTAGTTGCAGGAAAAGAGTTTCTTGGAGACATGCACCAGACGTACCAGTAAGAATATTCCATAGAGAATATTCACACACAAAAAGGACTGCAGCATGTTTTTCTTCATACAATGGGAAATAGAAGAAAAACACAATACCATCGTGCTTTCTTCCTTTCTTCTGTACTTTAAGGTCATGTACCTCTATTGTTTCTAATTATTAGTTTTATGAAGCTAATAAAGTGGAAAGCAAAAATAATTTTTGAGATTTATGCATCCTCAACAGAACTATTAATTAAAGCCTTGGTGTTTCCAAATGTCAGTGATGATTAAGTAGCAATTGCTTTTGTGATGCTGTCTACAAGCAAGTTACTCATCTGAGTGGAAGACCATTCTATGGCAATACTTTTAATAGTCTGCTTCAGACAACTGCCTAATTACACGTTACACTGATGTAAGAAAGGAGAACGCATAATGTGAAGAATCGCTGGACATGAATCAGGAGGATTCGCTCAGCTCCAAAGCTGGTGGACGGCAGCTGGGAAACAAACACCTTGTTTGTAAATGACGCAGCAGTTACTAGAGCCCATGGCTGGCACACGTTTTTGTGACAAATGAGAGAGAACCTTCCAGCTTCCAAGGCTAAAACTGCAGCATCCGTGAACTCGAGGTAGAAGCAGCACACAGCAGTCGCTGGCACATGCCTGACATGCCACCCACAAAGCCTGTGGTGTCAGACCGCTCCGAGTAGTTCTGAAGCGCTGATCCCACCTGCTAGTTGAAGGACAGCCCTGGTAGAGGCCCCTCTCCCCTGATCACCGAATGCAATCCTCCCTTTGTCAGCGACAGCACCCCTCGCCTGAGGTCAGCCCTGTGCTGAGCCATCGCAACATCCCCCACAAGGCTGGACGCTGCAGAGATGGGAAGAATGCAGATCTGGTACCACACGCTTCATATAGAAATACAGGGCTGAAGCATTAGAACAAATCAAACCGAGAACTGTGAACGGCAGTAAAACATTACTATTCCTGCTTCACGCATCATTATACGCTATGCAAGTGTCAGTTCCGCCTGCGCGTACATACCTGAACTGCTTACTGCTGCGTGCCGGCCTGAGCTCCGCGCGCGTCAAAGGATGTGCAGCGGTACGCGCCTCCCGAGGCACACAGGGCGGCGCGCATCGCTGTCCGCTCCCGCGGTCCGACAGCGGCGGGACAGCGGCGGAGCAGCGCCGGGTCAGCCCCTGCCGCGCTCACGCACCGCCCCCGCCGGCGCCCGGCCCGGCCCCGCTCCGCCTCAGCCCCTCGGCGCCCCTCGGCGCACCGCTGCCCCCGGCTCTCGTGCGGCCGCGGGGAGGTTTGGGCCGCGCCGGCCGCCGTCTGCCGGGAGGCGCTCCCGCGCGGGGCGGCGAGCGGTCGGGCCGCGCCATGCAGCCTTCGTTCCCGCCGCCGGGCAGCACCGGGGCCTTCCTCCTCCTGCTGCTGCCCTTGCTGCTCATCCCCTGGGTGCTCCTGGCGAGGAGACGCCGCGGCCGGCGGACGCCTCCCCTCAGGCTGCTGGTGGTGGCCGGCTCCGGTGAGTGAGGCGCGGCTCGGGGAGCTCGCGGCGGGCGCGGGAACTACGGCTCCCGGCACACAGCGCGGCGCGAGGCCGAACGCGGGGCAGTCGTTGCGCCGCGGTGCGTGCCGGGAGCCGTAGTCGCGGTGCTCGCGGAGCCCGGCCCGGCTCCTCATCGTGGAGCTCTGCGGGCGCTCGGTCTGCTGGCACCGATGGTGACGGTTGTTCAGAGCGGGACTGTCCCCGCGTCGTCACATGCACGACATTTCGTAATGATCTTACTCAAAGTACGTTTCCTTGTCTTACTGAGGGGAGCGCAGCGCGCATCTGTCGGTGGCAGTACATCTGGTGCTCCTCGACTAGCTCCCCCGGGCTGCTGGGCAGTCCGCGCCCTCCAATAAGTTAGACTGCCCTGAAAACTGGCAGCAGTCACGTCCAGAGCAGCTCATCACCTCAGCGCTGCCTGCGTTTCACACACCGACAATAAGGAACTAATTCTGCCGTCGTGCTGCTGCCGGAACATTGAGCAGCATTATGTCATCTTCAGTTGTTGAAGGCTATTTTTAGCTCAGAATCTCCTGCTTCTCTCCAAATCCTCGGAAGGTTGCACTGAAATTCTTGAAGGCTTCAACAAGCCATCGCTCAAGAGAAAAGCCCTCCAGTGTTTGTAAAACACTGCGTAGATCATGCAGGGAGGTGCCAAATTCCTGTGCCAGCCCAGCAGCGTGGCTCAGAGCTCATCAGATGTTTGCCAGCTCAGAGCACCTGTCTCTGACAGCAAAGGTCTCTTAGGAGGCTGATGAAAGACAACCAGAGATAGCAGGAATGCATTCAGTTCGTGATTTGGGTCTGCAGCTTCTAGCAGAACTAAAAGTAACAGACCCAGTAAATGGCCATGCACGTATTTCAGGGCTTGGTGTTCTCATCCAGCCAAACTGATCTCAGGGTGACCCCTTCCCCACTTCACTGTTACAGGTAGTCACGTGGCTTTAGTTCTGGAAATCAAACTGGCAAAAAGATCAACCCTGCGCTATAGCAAGAGTACGGTCTCCCCTTCTCTTTGGTTTACTGCCAGCTCAGCTCCCTGAACAAAGTGACCTTGCAGTTAGAAGGTTGTCAACACCCATTCAAGGGCAGTAGGTGAAGCCTTTGGCTGGGGCCAGACTGCTTGTGTCCTGGCACTCAGCTTTTACCCTGGCTTAGATGCAGAAATCATTGCCAGCGTGTTTTCAGCATTACAAGCTGGAATTGCACAGTCCCTGAATTCTGCCTGCCTTGTGGCAAGGCTGAGCACTCGGTGTGCTCGGTGAGAGTCGCTGCTCCACAGCACAGCCACAAGTGGGCTCTCATGTGGTTTTATTTGGACAGTCGCACTAGGGTGTGGGTTTTGAATATGGACTACAGTGCAACTGCCAAATTAATTTTGCATCATGCACAGGACATTAAACATCTCATTTCTGTGTGATCTCATTTAACTGAATCTCTTTCATCACTATGGCTGCAATGGGAGCTGAATTGTCTTCATGTTACTCAATCGTGCTTTAATTGAATATTCTCATTTTAGAAGAGTGTTACCAATAATATTAGTACAAATAAGTTTTAAAAGGAAAAGTGACTAACTCAGCTGAAAGTTACAAAATACTTCATATACTAACAGCAGCATATTTCATTTTTGCAGGAGGGCACACAACAGAAATCCTGAGGTTGCTCAGTTGTTTGTCAGAATCATATTCTCCTAGATGTTATATTCTTGCAGACTCTGATAAGATGAGTGAAGCTAAAATACGTTCTTTCGAACAAAAAAGGGCTGAAAGGTTCTCCAATTCCCAGGTAACTTGTTAAGTATATTCTTGTAAGATAATTTGATCTTAATGTGACATTCTAATTCTAGGCAATTTGGAAGCAGTTCTTTAAAAGGTTATATTTTAGATCAGCACGTGCTTTTGATTTTCTAGCTATTGATAATCACTGCCACTAAAGTTCTGTTGAAGTGCCATTCTGTATATACTGTTTCTAATGTTGCTAAAAGCGAGGCAGGTAAACACAGTTGATTACTGCTCAACTAGATAGACTCTGAAAATGCAAAATCCCTGAAAACAACAAAGGCCATTTATTGCCACCTTCCTTACTTAGTTTTAAAATGATCTTTAATTGATAAAAAACAATGGGGAAGTGTAGTTGTAGTAACTATAGAAATATTGCTTAAGAAAAGCACAATACGGATAAGTTTCTTTTGCTTTTATAAATGAGTTAGATGTGTTGCTTGTAGCTAGAAAAGTATGGAGACAGAAATACGGTGGTTTGCTGTTTTTTGTATTTTTCTTTTTTCAGTCGGGCCTTTTCCCTCGGTGAAATTATTTTTGAGATAAAAATCTTCTAAAATGTTTTATCTAAAAAAAAAACTTCATTGGAATTGTATTCCTCTTGTGTGTTTCTAAGCTGTGATTTGATGTGGTTTTTAAACCAAGCATTAGTTAGAGAGGTGTTTGAAAAGAAGGTAATGCATTTTACTGCCAGTAGCTTTCTGACTGATCACCTGAGTGAATGCTGAACTCCCAATTCAGCAATACCTGAGAAACGTCCAAACCTAGGTCATTACATTTCTTAAAAATATTTTGAGTTTTAAAAGGTTGTGCATTTTTTCCACTCGTACACTTAGTTTTGCTAAGCAACTTCACGTTCTGACTCCTTCCAACTGCTAACACATCATGTAGTTATATTTTCCTTGAGCACTGGAAGCCAGAGGAACATACTTGGCTGCATCTGATTTTGCTGTCTGCACAGCAGATGCTCGCTTTATTTTGGCCATTCTTTTTCCACTGAGGAAAAACATTCAGAGCAAAAATAGAAGATGAATTTGGAAAGCAAAGGTCACGTGCCTATCACATATATTTGCTAACTTTCAGAGTATGCTCTCAGCCAATACATGTTTTGGCACTGAGTACTGGAATATGTATGCATCATATGCATTTAAAAATAATGCGCTAGTGGCTTCTTGTAGTTTTGAGTCAACAAAGGGGAAAATTCTGACAGCTTCAATCCACAGTCATCCTCTTCCTCTTCTTGTCAAGGAAGTATATTTTTCAGAACAAAGAACTGAACAGAAGACAGGTTATAATGATGATTGAAGAGAATGTCAGTGTATTCATTTAGCAAAAACTGTGTAAAAAACACACAAATATAACCAGTTTCTCTTTTTGATATATGGTTCAGCCCAATTCTAGAAGCTACAGATTTCAGGAAGGAGGAAAGGAAGCTAGAAGCAACATCTTCCTTACAAGAAACAAAATGCTGCACCTCTACCATCTAAGTCTTTTGGAAAAGAAAATCAAAAAAGCCTCTTTGTGACGTCTCTGGTCCCACTGTGTGTCCCACTGTTGCTTGCCTTTCTCTTCTCTCTAGCTCTCAGCCCTTAATCACAGCTGCTGTACTTGGTTGCCCCCGCAGCTGATGCCCAGGTTACCTCCTGCACTCAGCACAGGGAATCTATTTGAGCTCTCAATGTCCTAGTCTAGCAGCAGGAAGACAACTTAGATATATTAACTGAAGAACGCTCATTCTTCACAGGATCTTATATCCCCATTTGTCATGTCTGAGAAGAGAAGCTTGATTCACTAGCCTTCATGTGATTTGATCACATATTCTACTCCATGTTTCCATATTTCATGAAAGTTATCATGATAGGAAATCTTCCTCAGCATGAAAAAGAACTGCATAAGTCAGGTTATTTGGAAGGTCTGCGGTACGTTCAGTTGAGGATACTGTAATAATTTATGGCAGGGGTGATTTTTCATCAACTTTTCTCTGCATGCTTACAAAACAGTGCTATTAATCAGGTAAAGACTACATCACTGGTTTTAAAATTACAGTACTCCATCAACCATTATTGAATTGCCAGTCTGGAACGTTTGTCTTCAAACAACAACAAGGTCTCTGACTCCACTACAGAAGTGCTGAAAAATGAATGCAATAGTATGAGACCACAGAACATAGGAGCACAGCTTGTCTACGTCTCATACCGCATACACACTGTGGAGTTTTCCAACAAAAGATGAGTGTTCTTTGTTCAGAATACTAACAGTGCTCCATTAGATGAGAGACCAGGGTTGCAGGAACACCTGGCAGTAGCTTTTAAACAAAATTCTATTTTCTTCCCTAACTTAATACTCAATAACTGACTGACACGTGGGCTGAACTTCCAACATGCGATATAGACCTCAGAATGCAAAGTTTCAGATGTGTATTTTGAAGAATATAGATGCAATGAGTATGTTGTCTACTTGAATGCTACAAGTTAATTGCTACTTTGATACTATTTGGGGGTCCCTTCCAAGTTTTGCTGAAATTAGTTTCTTATCATGAAGAAAATTACATACAGCTCTTTGGCAAATATTATTTAACACCATTCTCACTGTGAAAGGGAGCATCTCAATAGTTCCACTCAAGCTTGATCTGCCTAAAACTACTTTTTCAATACATATTTCTTGCAGGATGTAATACTACACAGAAGTCTAAACTCCGCTTAAGAGCATTTCTTTTTATCATCTGATCTGTTCCAAACCTTTGAAAAAGAGAGAGAATCCTGTTGCATGAAGAGCAGGGGGCATGTTTGTTTTTCTGTCTTTTGTCATCGAACTAATGCAGTCAGTTTCAACACCTGCAAACAGAGCAAAACAACCAGTTTGTAACTTCTGTTAATGCCTTCTATTTTTACAATTAAAAAACATTATTGCAATGAAATGAAATTTCAGTCAAGAAAATTAATATTCTTTCCACTGTGTGTAATAAAGCCCTCAGCTACCACTATTCAAGACTAATAGATAGTTTGTATTTCATGTGAGGTTATTGGTAACACTCTTGGTCATGAATCACCAGGACTAAGCACTGTTACTTAGAAATGTTGCATTTGCAGTATGTAGGGAGTTTTTAGTGTTTGTAATGATATTTAGAGTCTCTCATTCTCAACATGAGTTCTGCCAGAGCAGTAGTGATCTGGTGTCCCATGTGAAGGGAGTTCGTGACCATGTCCTGACCTAAACATTATCAGTATCACTGGAGAGTGCACTGTACTTAATGTATTTATTTTTCATCTAAACAGTGAAGCATTTAATTGGCATTAGGACTGACCTCTGCTGCAGCAGTAATTTTTAAGTGGGGTTACTTTGTGTTACTTGAGAAGTGGACAGGAAGCCTGACTATGGCTAGCTTGTGCACAGCATTCTCAGACAAACAGAAAATAGCTGTATTTTGTTAATTTGATACCTGTTTCACACAGTGAAAGATCTTTACCTTTTTCTTGGAAAAGAACAAAGAAAAGCATTTCTTAAACTTATATTTTCTATAATGATGTTGTTCCTGTTTCTTTAGGCAAGTATTTTGCATTTTGTATATGCATCTTTTTATTCTTTTAAATGAGCACTCAATAAGTATTCAAAGGACAGTGATATCTGCTGTTTGATTTTAACAGTATGCACTAGACGTTAATTGAGAAATGTTGTTATATTTTCTACAATGTAAATCCACATAGAATCACAGCAAGTAATAAACAGAAGAGAGCCACCTAGTTTGGACCGTGGCTTCTGAAACCTAGGAACATCTCTCGGTGGCCACTAGGAGGGGCACTAAGTTAACGTACGGCAGACGAAGTGCTCCAGCTGAATTGTTTTTAAAGTTAGGAATGTTTTAAAGTACCATTAGAAACGATTCAAAAAAATGACATATACTTGTAGTATTTTGTGTAACCTCATCACCAGGAGTGCTAAGCACAATACTGAATAAAGCATCTGAGAAAAGAGTTCATACCCAAACATTTCCATACTAGACTTAAAAATTAAAAAAACGTTGACACAGACAGGTCTAATAACTCTATAGAGGGAACAACAGCATTCTTAGAAAAATAACCATTTAGCTTTATCGTGCTCTCTTCCAGTTCACCCTCGATCGCATTCCCAGAAGCCGTGAGGTTAGACAATCTTGGACCTCCTCCGTGGTAACAACCGCATACTCCATACTTTATTCCCTTCCTTTGACGTACAAACTGAAACCAGATTTGGTAGGTAAATTTTAATTTACTAAGAACTTAACAATCTGATCACAGGAGCGTTTGAAATACCAAGACATTGCAGATTCTATCTCATATATTTGCTTAGATTTACAGTTTACAGCATATACTTTTTTTTTTTTTTTTTTTTTAATATATTTTAAAAGCTGTAATAATAGTAGCAATATACGAAGAAACAGAATGAGGTGCAGCATTCAAGAATTATATTAGCAAATACCAGTCTCCCTTCTCAGAGTTTTCAGGTAACACCAGGGAGCTTGTCACCCTCTTTTTAATGCTGGCAAAGCTAGCACAAACAAGGTTGCAGGTTCTTGATCTTATCTCTTCAGGATTGCAACAGGACAAACTCTGCCTGAAAGCCTGGTTATACTGTCAGCTGGTTTCACTCCTGAAATGGTATGACCGGTCTGGAACAGGCAGGTTCAGAGCAGTAGGAATACGTACAGATTCAGTTCTTGTGTTTGCATAGACTTTTCAACTACATGCATATTTAGTCTTTGGCCGACTGACAATTAATTATCTCATCTGATGACAAAAACATCATTGCCGCAGTGGCAATCAGATTCCTCTCACTTTCAGTAATCTTTTCAAGCTGCTCACAAAACTGCAATCCCGTGCTTGTCGCAACATTTATTTTGAATATTCCACATACTTAATTGGGTCAGAATTCAGGGTTGTCAGATTATAGAATTAAGTAAATGACATATCTGATCAATAAAGTTTCGTATTAATGCAGCTCTCAAAAGGTCACACACTGGACTCCCAGGTTTAAGTCCTACGATTCTTTAAGGAAAAATGCAGTGAAAGCTGACCTTCTGCTGAGTTTGTCATATTAAGGTATCTGATATCCAAACTCAGGGTTAAAAAGAGATTCTAACAGAATTTCAAATGAATGTTTTAATGTGTTTTTAAAATATAATATTTCAGTGAAACCTGTATATACTTGTGCAGTTACAAGTTGGGAGGGAGGAGGGGATGGGTTAATTTTCCTTTTACACCGATTTCCATTTTCAGGGGGAAATAATAGGGGGATGTTTACACAAAGCAGACATTTTGTAGGTTTAAAGGCATAAAATATTTAGGGATCGCATTGCTATGCCACTGGTTTCTTTTAATACATATACGTTTCTAAAACTAAACATTGCAAAAGAAACCAACTGAAAAATCCCACTATGTAGCTTTATTATATTATCAAAAGTGTCAACAGGATACATTGTAGGAGAGGAGCAGGAAGTTACAAATGTATTTCTGTGGTTCTTTTGTTTATGGGAGGAATTTAAAGTGACAGTGGGATTTGCATGTATAGTTACTAGAAATGGGCTTGGAGTTTATAAGCTGTGATAAGATGTCCAAAGCCTAATGCTTCCATAGAACACTTGTCCTCATAGAATTAAGAATACATTTTATCAAGGTCTGTAAGACCTTTGCAGTTCAAAATTCTGTCCTAAGATTCTGTATCCACAATTAGAAGTGGGCTGAAGGGGAGGTTTTTTTTGCCAGGTACCATCATTGCTCATGACAGCAGCTGGTAATACCACTAGCAGAAACATCTTTAGCTTTACACCAAATCTTATTCTGCTTCAGAGTAGCTTGTATACTATGTCTATATCCTATTACAAGATGCTTGTGTATGTATCTCATCGTTTAGGAATTCTTTAGAATATATTAAGTCAGAAACCTGTAAAGATTTTAAAACACTTACCAAAGTAAAGTGGTACAGGAATTGAAACGCTTAATCACTGCCAGTGAACAGATTCTGTATGATATGTAAAACAACTCTTAATATTCAATCACCTTTAGAGGAAAATGTTAGTGAACTTCAGCTCCCCCCACTCATGGTAGAATGTAAATGATTGGTAAAGACTTAGAAAGAATTGACTTTACAGGATCCATCTAAAACTTTTGGCCCAGAAGTCAATGCTGAGTTTAGAAACAAGTACATGGTTACATCATGCTGATGGCTTCATCATTTTAAACAGTACAACTTATGGGTACTGTATATTTTCTGTCAAAGAAATTATTTTTTCTTGAACTGCAGGAGGAAGTGACGCATTTGAATTGCTTCTAATTTGTTTGTATGTATATGTACTCCCCAAATCCTTACACTTGATTTCAGGCTTGTCAGAAACCTTTACAAGTTTGAAGGAATACAGGCTTGATCCTTTGAATGAAGTCTTATCCAGACACCCATAATCTAGAGAAAATAGTAAGTGCTGCAGTTTCACTGTAAGGAATGCAGGACAAGAGAAGTAATGCAAAGGGAGCTGAAACTTTTTAGGTGCAGAAAGGCAAGATTTGGAGCAGATATGTTAGTTATGCCAACCCGAACTTATCTATCAAGCCAAAAGAACTGTAAGCGAGAAACAGCAAACCTAGCTGCACAGAAGTTACTTCATATGTACTCATTCACTCGAGCACTACGTCCCCTTTGTATCTCTCAAAATCTTCTGGCAAAGCTTCTTAGTTAAGTTTGCATGAAAAAGCAGTTTAATCTAACCCTTCTTCAAGACAGTGAGTTCAGAAAGAACTGAACAACTTCCAGGAGACCTTTACTGTCTTGCAGAATTTGACCCACACTTAAAATGGGCCTCCAGAGAGTTAAAGAAATGTAAAAGTTAGTTTAGTTGTGCAGTTTGAGATCATCTTCAAGAGGCCCATTTCTGAGTTATGAGCATCTGCACTCTGCAAAGTTAAATCCCTTTAGAGATATTAAACCAAGTAACAAAATTAAGACGTCAGAAGTGATGATTGTCTTATGTTCTTAAAGCCAAATACAGAACTCCAGAAATATAGGTGTCAAAATGTTTTGCAGACACATCTATGCTGGGCAGTTTTTACAACATATCAACCTTACATAGGCTTCCTGTGCACAGGCCTGAAATTCCAGGAGAGCAAGGCTTGTGCCAGCACACTCTGTCTACACCTTCTTTCCCCCACAAAAAAAAACTTGTAACACCGTCATCTGCAGCCAGATTTAATGTGCAGTCATAGCCTGAAAGACTTCAAACTCCTACCATGAAAACAGGCAGCTGGTCAGAGAAGAGTGATTCTTATTGCCTTAACTGAGAGAAAGGCTGAGAAGAAACTTAAAAAAGTAAAGGGCTGGAAGATCTGCTATCTAGGGAAAGATAGAAATCCTTCTCAGGCAGTTACAGGAAAGTAGACAAGCTGCACAGAGATTTCCCTAAAGACAGAGAAAATTGTTGGATCTTGTGTAGATTATTTGATGTCCGAGAGGAGATAGTGCTATAGCCTTACTCTGTTATGCTTACAGTCAGTAGTTCAGAGGGTCCTAGTCTTCAGTTTTCTTGTTGCTTACAGAACGACTGTCCTTGTTGTCTCTGAGATTTGCCAGCCCTGAAAGCTAGCAGGTCTTTGGGTGATCTAGCCCTTTGGCTGGCTCACAATCATTCCAGTTATTCTGGCATAGCTGAAATTTAAGCTGGAACAAAGGCTACAAGTATATCACAAGATAGAATGCTGTCCAGAGATTGCATCCAGCCCTTAACGGTCAGCCACAGGTGGGATGTCTACTTGTTTGGTCAGAGCTTAGCCCCTTCAACGTAATGAAACTGTGTAGAAACTACACTGCACATCCTACATTTGCTGCTTCAATACTCTGCAAGGCCTGAGATAAGCAGATACTTTCAGACCACTGCTATTTGGAAAAGCCGGGGTTAAACCAGGCAAAGAAGGCGGTCCTTCCACTTGAGAGCCTCCTTCCCGTGGGAAGTCTCTAGTAAGAAGTTTACATTTGCACAGCAAGTAAAGCAAGCTGTTCTGCCTCCCTCCCACCAGCTGTCAGCTGAATGGGACTCTCCCTTTTAAACTTTTATAGAAGCCTGAATTCTGCACAGCTGATTATGCTTCCAGCAGCCTACCAATTCTTGTATGACTCATGTGAGGCCTGCACATCCCATTACACACGCCTGGTCCCCAGACTGGTTAAATTCACTGCAGCGAGTTTCTCAAGTTGTTACAGAAGCGTTCACAGTCTGCTATATGAAAGGAGATCATTATTTCATTTAACTAAGATTTTCCATTCTTTGTGCTCTGCCCAGAATGTCTTAAGTTCATAGCACTTTAACAAATTACTATGGCAAATAATAAGCTATTGTCCCATATATCACGGTTCTTATTAGAACTTGGTGGAAAACTACAAAATCTGGGTGGTGGAATTTTTTTTCTCTATTCACTTCATACCAAGCGAACTTTGTATAATGCAGTATCAAGACTATCTGGTACATTCTTTTGTACACTGAATCCTTCTCCCCTGCCTATAATTCTTTTAGACCAGACTGATTTTACACTGTCTGATCTACCATTGTTCTTCTAAGATCAAAACAATCAAAACAGACAAGAGCAAGAATATCAGATTAACACTGTCAGTGATATAAGCTGTATATTCTAAACAAAAAACACAAAGTTGAGCAATCCAAATCTGTTCAACTTCTCGGTGTTAGTGAATATGAATTAATTTCCCCCTCCACCTTGCACTGTGTACAGCTATCCTGCAGCCACAGTATAGAAGTATCCTCTGCTGAACACCCACAGACATCTAAAGCCATTCAAGTCAGCAACTTTAAGCCAGCTTGTAGCTCTGTCTCCTGTGACTGATGTTAGGACATGCTTATACACACTGCATTTCAGAGGGGTGATAGCAATAGCAGTAAAGATTAATTGAGGTTTCAGGCAGGTATTTTATGTGCATTCTTGCTATAACAAGTGCAGTTAGTATTGCTGTAGCCTCAAAGATATTAATGTGCATAGAAAGTAGTTTTAGCTAACCTAAAACACATACTTCAAACTCTAATTAGATGAATGCTTGACTAATGAAGGACACATTGATATTTACAATTAAAGGCTCATGTTAGGTCAGTTAGCAATATGTATGGTTAAATTTAATCTTTGGCCTGCTTCCAAGTAGAAGCAATCTACTATGATAAGCAGTATCTTTTCATATGAGGAGATGAGCCATGCCCTTACTTTTACACAGATTCTAAAAGGCTGGAAATATCTCTCACAGCTCTCTGACCAAGCGCTTTGTCATACTGGCACTCAGGTGAGCTTAGAGCACAAATGGCTTGCTGCTGAAAGACACTTAGTACTCACTGTTTGTAGCTGAAGGTGTGGCTTGGTAACTGCTATTTCATTTACTTGGCAAAAGCCCTTTGCTGAGTTGCATTATAAGCAACTTTTTCTTCTACACAGAGTCAAAATTGTACTTCCCATTAATCTAGCAGTAGTGGCAATAAACCACAGACCTACTCCATGGTAATGTAGGTACAGAGTTCATTCTCCAACCTAAATCTGCCTTTGTGGTCTTCTTCATTTTTAAGCAACCTTCTATCCTTTTTCAGGTTTCTTAGAGTCACTTCTGCCGCTCTTTCTTGGTTCTGTTATTCTTACTTTATACATGACAACTATGCTGAGTGATACACTGAGCTCAAATGTCCCATTCTGCTTCCATGTATCTACAGAAGCATCATATATGAATGGAAATTTCTTCTCCAGAAACCTTTATCTCTCAGTTATGGCACTGCCACTTTTGGCCTGAAATACAGTATGATTAAGCTTAAAGATAGCTTCATTTAAAAACAAAACAAAACAAAAAAAGTCAAACTTGCACATCTCTTCCTGCATCTAAATCTTGATTCTATCACTTTCTTCCCCAGGCTGCTGTGCCTAACTCCTGAGGCTTTTCTTGACCCCAGTTATCTTTCTTTCCAACAGTTAAGCCCTTAGGCACACCCAGAAACAGACATGAGCTGTTTACATCTTGACATTGTCAAGTAGCCACATTCCTGAGCTCTGCTAAGATCCAGAAACTGGGAGCTCCTTTCACTACTTTATGCACAGAGACTGACACGAAACGCATCATCTGGGCTCCCTGCTCCTGCAGACAGAGGGTGAGAACTTGGGGCTGGGCAACTGAGCACCTAGAAGGCAGAAGTGATGATACTTAGTGCTGTCCTAATTAAATCTCATTGTGGATTTGGTCCATAGTGTTTCATGAAACTACTGCTTTTCTCCCCTAGTGAAAATCCCAGGTGGGATTTCTGTCTCACTTTCTCCAACCTTTTTTAGTCTTTGATGAAAATTATACTCTCATCAAAGCAGAGGAAAGGTACTGCACGTTAGGAAACCAACTGCACATTCTAATTTAAGTCATTGTTCTTCCATATCTTTCTCCCATTCTGGTATTTGCTGGTCTGATTTATCCTAATTAGGTAATCTGCTTGCAGAACCATGCAAGTCTCTGCTTGTTTTGAAGAGCGCCTCACCTACTACGGATTTTATGTGATAATAACAATGGAACTTAGCAATAAAGTGTCCAGAAGTGGACAATAAAAATTTCCCTAGTAATTCTACAGGCTGTAACCACTGACTAGCTTGAACACAGGCATTTGCTATAGAGCATTGTAACTATCTTTTGTACTCATGATCATTCATGTGATTGAGAGAGTAGAAGCATTTCAGACATGCTAGCAAGCTAAAATAGGAAAAGACTAAACAAGTTTGCTCCTTCTCACATACTTACATTAAATTTAGTAGAAAACCCTTTCTCCCATAAATTCTAATATTTCTTTTTTTTTCCCCTTTCTGATTACTAAATAGACATACATTTCCTAGAACATCTGATCGCTGTCATCACTGCAATTCCTCCACATACACCAACAATTTATTTTTTGAAACCTTTTAGAGTTACTTACTATGAAAAAGTCACAGCTTTTCTGTGTTAGCTATCCAAAAAAAATGCACGCTCATAAAAGCAGTACTTACCATATCTGGAGATCTTCAGTGAGAGGGGCATACAGGAATCTTGGTGCATCCTCTATGAGAAGTAAATGAATGTTTTCCTAGTATTAAGGCAGAAAATACCTAAGTGAGAGAAAGCGTCATATTAAATCTCATGCTGAATCCACGGCAGAGCCATGAGTACAACCCAAGTTTTTTAGCTCATAAGGCTTGCAGCTCAGTCACGAACTCATAATGTAAATATAATTACAATCAAAAGTTGAAATATTTGTTCACTGATGCTTTTTATTAATTTTTTAATTAGCATAGTCTCAAATACTGAGAGAGCTGCAGCACAGCTACATGCACTCAGTTGTGTTTCTCACAGGCTCCAGGTGAGTTGAATCAGGTCCCTGAGGATCTTCGGGCAGGACAAGGTAACACAGCTGAGACCAAGAAGCTGCATTACACCTACCTGTGTAGCTGCTTGGTACTTCTGTAGGTGAAGTAAGAAACGGTTCAGCTGGGTACTTTACAGTACATAAATGTGGATTTCTTCAATACAATAAGATGATACTAAAAACAGGCAAGTGGTGGTAATCTTGTGAGATTCTATAATTTGCATGTCAGAGTACAAACAAATTAATTATAGATTCTACTTCTTATGCCACAGAAAACAATAACCCTCCTACCCCCCCAAGCAAAACACCCACAAAGACATTTATTATGCTCTGAATTCATAGCAGGCAATAAACTCCTTAAATAACCAACACTGGCCCATCCGCAAAAGTAAGTTTGTTATTATATTTCTTGTAGTTTTCCCTTCAGAGTCCAAGAACCTTTGCAAAGCTTTCAGTGAGTCTGCCTGTTTGGTTTCCCTGTCACTGTAACCATTCTCTCTGTTACGCTTCCTTTGTTTCTGAGATCCTTCAGGTTATTCTATGGTCAGATTTGCAGTTTCCTGAAGGAGATTTCTTTGTAGCAAGACAATACATTCTGCCCCTGTTTGAGTTCTGTGTTCGTGTCTCATCAAATTATGTTTATTTATTGTTATTTCTACTGAGTTATTTCTGCTGAATACTGACTCTACTGAGTCTGTCCTTGTCTCAAGAGTTTTCTAAAGCTGATTTTTCCAAGGTTTTATGCATTATAATTTGCTAGGGCACTTCATTATTTATTTTTGTTATGCAAGTCAGGCTATCGACAACACAACATTTGGGTGTCTGTCATCAACTAAGAACATGCAGTTAAAATGAAAATGCACAGATGACTTGACTTGCCTTTTAGCAGCTTTCTGTAGTCAGTACATCTTCTTGCTGATGTTTGAAATCCCGTTCCAAAGTCACAATTTGCATTCCACAGCGAAGTGGAAAACTTGTAGAAATCAGAGTCCGAATCAAGGCTCTGCTGGCAATACCCTTGGCCAGAGAGCTTTGTCACATCTGTAGATGGTCCAAACTGTTCCTCAGAGCTGAGAAAGAAGGATTTATGCTCCTTTCTCTTGGGAGAGAAATTTAATTATTTGTTTGTTTTTAAATAAAGTCTTATTTGCAAATAGGAAAGCTTATTTCTCAAGTCTGTTCTGTGAGTACATTACAGTATGGTCATGTTTTAAAACTCCTTTGTCTTCTGTGCTGACTGCTTTTCAATTGTCATTCAAACCTGTTTCCCACTTCCTCCCTTTCTCCCCTTTTTTCTTTCTTTTTTTTAAATCCCTTTCCTTTTCCTTGCCTTCCTTAAAATATCAGGAATGCCTGTTTAGATTTCCTTGACCTTTCTGACAAACCTCAGAGATATCTTTTGGCCTTTCAAAGGCTGAACCATTACTTTCTGTTCCCAAATATTAATAAGCTGTTGAAATGAAGTATTTACAACAAAAGATGAGTTTTAGCAATCCAGCAAAAATATGAAGAAAACAGAATTTATAAGTAACCATTTTTGGTCCCGTGTTTCTTTCTAGACAGCATAAAATACCTATTTTTTTCTTATGTTGTTATTTTACTTTTTTTTTTTAAATTTGTTAAAACAGTAGGTCTCTTATTGCGCAGATAAACAAAGATCATACAGTCACCCAATTTGGATCAATCCTGTATCACTCTGCTCTCATTCACCTCTTTGAGTAGTTCTCTGTCTTCACCAACCACATCCTTTTCTCATGCTGCTTAGTGCTGTTAGGAAAGGGCATTACCAGGGCATCAGGGAGGTCTAATTGATTATTTTAATTTGGGAATACAACCAGTACTCAAATGCTTGTCCATTAAGGATATACAGCAAATACAAGTTTACAGCTTTACAGGAAAACTGCAAGTTTTCTGCTTTGCTTGGTTTTGTTTTTAACCAGTGGCCTGACATTTAATCCCAGTGAAGCTGTGTTTCAGTGTTTTAGCTGGTAAATGTCACTCCATTACAGTGCTGCATTCACCAGCTCTAAAGAAGTTTTTATCAGCACTGGTGCCATGTGCCAGAGTTCCCCACGTGCCAGCATGCCGGCTTAGCTTCTTTTCTTTCAGCAGCTGTAGAAAATATCTGAAGTACAAAGGCAAGAATGATTCCTTTTTCACGATGAACGTGAAGTCAGACATATCAGGTTACTAAGTATAAAGATTTTATACTGACCCTTTACTTTCAAGCCTCCGTTAATAACCAGATTGATTTTTTTACCATTCAGAAGACTGCTTATGTTGAATTGCATGAGGATTGTAGTATGTAGGCGTTAGCTTACAGGCCTTGCTGTGATGCCAGGCAGCCTGTTTAAGATTTACCTGGAAATTTCTTTGCATTAAAGGTGAATACAAAAGGTGTAAAGAGGCCTGCCTTGCTGACATGTGCAGTGATCCCATACTACAAGGTAAGGTAGGCCAGTGACCACATGCTACAAGGTGAGGTAGGCTAGTGACCAAGAAATTCCATAGGCTCTTGCAGCTCAAGATCACAAAAGCTACACAAAAACTGTCTGATCCTTTTCTCTTCTTTTTCTGTGCCTCTTTGAGGGAGCCTGAACCAAATAAATGATATGCCTTTAGAGACATATCTCATACAATGCAAATATTCTACACGCAGCCTTGTAGCTAAAGTAAATAGATATTGGGAAACACTTGCCCTGAATAGCCAGATTGACCTTGGAGAGGCCCTTCTCATTTCTTGCCCAATATGCCTGCTTCTGCTCCAGCGGACACTAATAGTTCCTACCAGATTCCCCAACAGATTCTACTGGATGGGAAAAATGGAAGCCCTGATCTTTTCCAGGTGGAAGACATCAATCATTCTTCAACACTTACTTTTGAACAGCGTTTCAAAATGTACTAACAGCACAGCTCATCTTCTTTTACGAGCTTTGGGAAGGCTGTAGATGATTCAGTTCCTTTTATCTTTGCAAGTTTGTACACTGGAACAAGCTGAACAGCAGCATTTCTTGCTTACAGATCTACATTGGTTCATCTTCCTTAGAGAAAATAGAGATGCTATTTTCTCAGAACTTCTCCTTATTTCTACTGATGAGCATCTGATGCTGAATTCCAAGCAGCAGGAACGCTGTTGGCTCTTCCTGGTGACTGTGAGAGGGCGTAAGCAGAACTGGCCAGACAAGATTTTTGGAAGGGAATTGCCACTCCTATGTGCTTGCGACTCTGATTGTTCCAGTATGACATGTCTCTAGACATGCACTTAGGGTTGACTGAAGGTTAATTTTTAATGACCAGAAAGGTTGATTCATAGTTCCAACTTAAAGATCACGACCCTTTAGTCATATAGGGATCTATTTGTCCATAGAGTTCAGCAGGTTTATAACAGCCTCTTTCAGGGGAGGATTCCTAAAATAGAGGATTTTAGAATGTGAGCATCATAGCCAGGTTACCTTATGGACATTATGCATGCAGAGATCCTGTCACAAGTGCACTGTCTTGTTTTACAAGGTATGTGTGGAAGGGGAAGGAGCAGAGGACTTTAGAGCTATGGTCAGATAATGTTTTATTACAGATTATTTTAGAACCTCCATAATTTTCCTGATCCCGTTCCCTGTGAAAATAGTTTTCTGCAAATCAAAGGGCATCTGATATAACTTCTTAACAGCTAGTAGGAGATCTAAATTGTCAAATCAAAAAACATATTTAGTATAGAGGTTTCGTTATGATTTTCATTTTGATCTTTTCTGGCTCTTACCTCAGCAAAATAATTACACCAGCTTAGTGTGGCCTATAGATCTACATAGATCTTAACTGACAGACCTATTTAAATATTATTTCATTACACAGTTTTTTGTGAGTGCACTTAGTTTGAATTCATTCCAATATTTAGTTTTGTGTGTGTTCACCCAGAGACAAGAATACCAAATGTCAAAAAGTCTAGAGAAGAGTGAAGTGTATGGCACAGTATGTCGATAAAGACCATTATTATAATAATTTGGCTTTTATAAAACCAGTTTTACCACCCTTGACTTCTGAGACAAGGAGAAAGTTAGGATTTCTACCTAATGTTACTTTTTGTGTCGGATGATGGAAAGTAAGGGAGCGATGGAGAACCACTATTGCTTTAGCCAGCCAGGCTGAGCCTGAGCAAACCCAGGAGACAGTCTGCCTGAGAGCAGGGCTGCAGAGGGAGAAGAGCATGGAAAACAAAAAGGTGAAGGAAGAAAGAATGGGTGGAGGCATCTCCAGGGGCCAAGCAGAGTGCAGAGTTGCTGAAACAGCAGACAGTGAGGGAAGGGCAAGGGAGGGGATGGGAGCATAATGCAGCAGGGAAAGGTGTGGGGCAGCAGCAAAAACAAGCCAGTGTTGGTACTGCACATAGCTCTGCTCAGGGAAAGGATCAGGGACTTTCTGTTTAGCAGTGGTACACATTTTATCTGCCTATTTAAAGTGGAATTTTGAACCTGAAAGCAATAGTCGGACTGAATATTCAACTTACAAGAAAAAGCAGTAAATACTTTTTTCTTTTAACTGTTTCAGTGCTTCTTCTCTATTTGCCTGGAGCAGCATGGTTCTGCAGCAAAAACCCTGATGGTTTTTCTTGCTCTGTGAACTCACAAAAACACTCCAGGTTGATTCATGTGCCTGTGTCTACAGTAACAAATGCTATTACTAAAAAATGCAATTACTAACAAATGCTATTACCCAAACATGCTTAAATTTATATATCAGTAGCCATATGCCAGAAACAGGATCAACAACAGTGCAAATTAATCAAACTCAGCAAGAAATAGGGCAAAATGCCTGGTTTAGTTCACAGGTATGGAACAGTTTCTTTGAAATGTTAAAAGGCAGAGTGTGGTTGGTTCATGTCCTTATTTGCCATGCCAAATATATAAGACCCAGATTTTCATTCTCAGCAGATTGTGGAGTACGCTTTTAAGCTCCAGCATGGATTTACTTGAAAGCAAGTTCAGCAGGGGATGTTCGAAACCTGTTTATTATTCTCATTTCAGAAATGTTGTATGCAAATCGGATGTGTTCATTTCTTAGCTATATAATTGTTAAAGGACAGTATTTGCAGTCAGGTCTGGAACTCAGCAGTATCAGAAGTGCCTGCGTTTCACTGAGGCAAGGTGCTGTCAGCCCATCTGTCACTAGGATCTCACCACAAAGCAGAGAAGGAAGCATTCTAAAATACTTGCTACAGCCCTGAAACAGAAATTCCGATGTTTTTTTTTTTCCTTCCCTACTAATATAATATTTTTCACAAGCTGGACAAAAATGTAAGTTCATAGGATATAGGGCCATGATTTGTAAAAGAGCTCTTTATTTCCACATAACCCCCAGCTGCGCAGAAAAGTGCTGATTACATGATAGCTGTTGAATTTAATAAGAAATTCCCTGCCTGAAATCAGTTTTGATTCTCAAGTAGTGCACATAATACATACCCTGGTTTAAAGCTTTTTGTTTTAAGCAAGATTTTTGTCAGTTTCCCAATGTCTAAGCCTGAAAGACCACTTTTCTTTTGCTGTTAATACTTACAAGTGAATTTGAGATCCTCTGCTACAAATAAGCAATGTATACCTCGAAATAAGTATACATAAGAAAAGCATATAGGTGAATACTGACATATGTTAAAAGAAGTCAATAATTTGGTCGTGCCTACGAGCTAGGAGGTTTTGATGAAAATCCTGATTTATTAGCACATTTTTTTCTGAACTCTTTTAAGTGTTTTGCTGACTTAAGCCAAAGTTCAAGAAGTTCATAACTGAATGCAAGGTTTAATAATCTTAATTAAACTTTGGCCTTATTATGCCTTAATCGGTGCTCAAATCTTATGAGTGGTACAGCACAAAGCTGTTTTACTTATGCATCCAAGTCCAGGAGCTCTTTCTGCTTCCTTCCTAGAAATAGCCTGTACCATTTCAGAACTCTTCTCCTCCTCCTTGACATGTAACGAAAGAAGATCTTTTTTGGCAGCTACTTAGAAATAATGCCTTTGGGTTGCACCTCTCCCTCCCCTCCCTCCCCCCCTTTTTTATTTAATGTATTCAATTGCCTCTTCTGTTTACTTTAAATATCTTTGGATTTTTTTTACATTTTTTAATTTTTATTTTTTTTTTAAACAGGGGATGGGGGTATAAATGTAATATTACAAGATATGTACAATTTTAATTCTTAACCATATGACAAAAAAAATGTTTCACTTTTGTAAAATGTTTCATCTCTTTTAGATACTGTGCAATGGACCAGGAACGTGTGTTCCTGTCTGTATATCTGCTCTTCTTCTTGGGCTTCTAGGAATGCAAAGAGCAATCATTGTGTACGTAGAAAGCATCTGCCGCGTGGAAACTTTATCCCTGTCTGGAAAGATTCTTTACTACTTTTCAGATTACTTCATTGTTCAATGGCCTGCTCTGAAGGAAAAATATCCCAAGTCAGTTTATCTTGGTCGAATAGTATAACAGAGGACAGGCTTTACCTAAAATAAACTCTGAAAGCTTCTCACTGAAGAAATTCATTCATGTAACATAATTTATTTTCAAGGATTCCTGTTAAAAATTAGGCCAGTATTGGAAAAACAGACAGTAATAAAGATATCTCTACATTGCAGTACACTTTTCTGTAGTTGTATTTATTGCCATCATGAAGGTCTGTGCAGCAGTACCCATAATGGCAGTAAGTCTGTGCTGTTTCTGCTTTCATCTAGTTTTCCTGCCATGCGAATAGCAATTTTTGTCTACAAATAAATATGGGAATTTGTATGAATTGTAACATTTCCTGTAAGGAAACTTTGTGTAGTTTTTTAAATTGTAAGAAACAAAGTCTTGTTCTAGCACAACAGACTTGATTTCCTGTATGCTAGCAGCAAAGTCCCTTGTGAATCCTTAGAGTATAAAGGAAACAGTTATATTAAGTTGGCTTCTTGACAGTTTGTGCTCTACAGTCTTCCAGCCCTCCCCACACACACCCCCCCACACCCAAAGCATTCAACCAGTATCATTTTTCCTCTGGGCTTGTCAAAACTGTCCTTATAATCTGTAGCATACCTTCTGAAAATGTTTTGCCTGGTTCTTAAATAAAAAGGTGACAAGTGTCATGCTACAGGCACATTTACAGATGTAAGAAGCACTTCCTTCAAAGCCTACACAGCAAAAGTCCCTGTTAGGTTTATATCACAGAGAACAAACTGTCACTTGGGAGAATTAAACTGGTTTGGGTTCTAATATATAGAGGAAAAAAAAGTGTTACTGTCTGTTGTAGGGGGAGAAACAGAGATTCTCTTCCCTTTACCTCACACAGTGAATTTGTCTTTTATACATTCTGTTTTCACGTTTTAAACACCTCACTTTCAGCAGTATGATGTGCTCTTAAGATTTTGTTATGGAAAACGGTACTATATACATGGGGACCATTTTTAAAACATATTTTGTTGGAGCTAAGCACGTGAAAGCCTGCTTTAATATTTCACATTAGTCTGACAAAATGTAGCTCTACACACTGTTCTACCTCTGAAGCAATATAAACAGATCTGTCATCTGTGCACACACAGAGCTATGTGTCTGGCTACAGAAGCATACAGAAAGCAAAAATCTCAGGGAAAAGCAGAGCTGCCTCACAAAGCCATTGTAGCAAGGCCCGCACACCACCAGATACAGAACCTCATCTCACTCAGATGTCAGAAAAGTTGCAGCCATGGCTTGGGCAGGGAATGGCAGTTAGCTGAAGAGAACTTATAGGTCCGACTTTAGGGAACAGGAGTTATAGGGATATTTTGCTTTTTGGAAGACATTATGCTGAAAATTGCTATTATGAGACCCTGCGGGTAAGCCAGCCCTTACAACCTGTCCAACAAGCTCCTCAGCAGCGGGAGAGGCACAATGAGAGTCCATTGATGTGGGCACATGCGAGTTCAGAACAGACACTTTATGTTAGTTTTACCCCAGGTTGCGTCTGACATTAAAGAGCAGTTAATAGCTTAAGAAGATGTGGGAAGGAATCTATATGCAGTACATATTCAGGTCCTTGAAAATGACCTGACTAAAGTGATTTTGACCTGCATAATGTCTTTTTTTCTCTCCCAAGCTGGGAGTCTTATCAGGACTTTCTGCCCAGTTGCAGATAGTTTGTTAAATTTAAGATACGCTGGACTTTATTATGACTAATGGTTCTTTATTTTTGATTAGTGCTCTCCAAGCTGAACCTTGCTTTTAGTTTTGCTAGGGAACTGGAGTAGAGGGGAAGGAGGATAGAGGCAGCCCCTTCCTCTGTCTCTGGTTAGGGCAGCAGTACAGCATCACACCCTAAGGCTTAGAGAAGCATGAGAAGAGAAAGGCAATGAATGCTCCCATTCATGCTCTACATCCTCCCCAAACTGCCCGCTGGCCTGGCAGCAAGGCAGGCTCCCTGGCCAAGCACACAAACACAGGCCCAGCTCAGGCAGCTCTGCGTTCACAGGCTGCTTCTGTTAGAGCAGGGCAGAACAGATCCCATCCTTCACTCTGCTCTGGATTTAGCCCTGGGTGAGAGCATCTCTGGCTGCTCTGCTGCCCCTTACAACACTGCTTGGTGCAGATTTGGGGTTTTGGTGTGCTTTCAAACCATGGGTTCATAAACTTCATGAGTTTGGATTTGAACACCAGAGAGTTCCAAAGACTTTCTTTCACCTGTCACCTGCACAAAACTACTATTCAAGGATCACTTGCCTGCTTGGACCTGAAACCTCCCTCGTGAAAGCTCAGAAAGTAGCAGTTGAGTGTCTCCTGAAAAACTGAACTGCTCCATGCCTTGTAATGTGAAGCTGTCTCATCTTCAGCCTTGGGAAAACACTGTTCCCTTAACTTCACTGACAGCCTTTAGGAGAGCAAAGCCAAAAGGATCTCTGTCTGTGTTCGTCCAAAATCGTGCTATTTACTCAGTTTGGTAAACCTGGAAATCCTAGTCAAAATAGGGAATTAAAACTAGTTTTTAACCTGAATAATCAGCTCACATATGAGACTATGAGAGAGTAGGACAGTACTTACTTCCTTGTATTTGTCACTATTTTCCTTATAGGTTCAATTGCCAACTTGAGTTAAGGAAACTTCACCATGTTATAATCAGTAAGTAAGAACTTGTGTTAGAAATGGTGCAGTGCTTTGTAAAGCTAAGGCAGCTAGAACTACTTAGGACAGCTCAGAATGGAATGCATCACAGCTTAACTTTGATGAAAGCCTGCAACAAGAGACTGCATTTCTAACCATAGGGGATAGGATGTAGAAAAGAGTTCATGGCTTTAATTCTGTTAAAGAAAAGTTTGTTATCAACCAGATTGACTTTTCCTTGAAAAGATTATCTCATCTAACTGCAAGTTCTCTGCAAAAGCAAGTTGGAGAGCTAGTAAGACATGGCTTTGTTATTGAATAGCTCTTATCTTTTGTTTGTAGTAGGTGGGTACAGTCAAACTGTCATTGTTCTGAAGGAAAAGTACATTCTTCCTGCTCCCAGCAGTGAAACACACAAAAAACCATCTGATGGCCTGCTCCAAAAAGTTCGAAGTTCCTGACTGAATTCATAATGTTTAGCTTCTGAGGTTTTGCTGGGTATCATTCTTTCCCTTAATTATTAACACTGAGGCAAATATGTTCGCGTTACATATGTGACAGAGTTTGAAGTAAAATCTATTATCTCTTCTTTCCCTGTTTCTGAAAGAGGAAGGCAGTATCTTGTGGATCTAAAGCAAAATAGGGAATAAATGTATTCTTCAAAGAAAACAAATATGACTTTATGGAAATATCATCATAAAACTGGCAAAAATTCAGAAGAGAACAGAATGCATCCAAAAGTTCCTTCACTGAGTCCTAGCCTGGAAGCCAGATTTAAAATGAGTTTCAGTTATCAGATAGTTTTATCCAGATACGCATTAATTGACAAGCATTAAATACTCAGAGTTTTCACTTTTTATCTGGTTGTCTTCTAAGGGAGAACATATATTGTACATTCATTAAAAACAGGCTAGTTTTATCTTAGAAAGGAGGGGAAAAATAAAAGAGGAGAACCAGTTGGACTGCAATAAAATAATTATATGGGGAGAGAGTTGATTCTAGATTAGAAAAGCTTAAAAGATTATTTATTTGCTTTACAACTTATTTTGCAGATTTGAAATGTAAAATAGTCAGTGTTAGATAAAAGCCTAAGGCAGTATATCAGGGATAAACAATGCAGTTCTTTTCATGTATATTTCCTACAATTGGTTGTAGAACTGCTCTCAGAGTTGTGAAGATCAGAGCAGGATGAGTTAATACCATCCTTGTATTGTATTTGCTGTTAGTCTGGACACATGCAGTCTTCCCTTTCAGTCAAACAAGGGACATCACCAGCCACGAAGCAAGAGTTTTGATCATAGTGGTACATATTAGAGACTTCTCAGCTCTAAGAATAACCATACAACATTTAATCTACACCTGATTTCCTGAAATTAATCTGAAACTAATTATGAACTGGCTGTTGAATGTAGTGTTTAAGATATCTATTCCCTAGGACATAAGTTTTTAGTTATAGTTCCAGCTTTCATTCATTAAATAATGCTGTGTGAACGAAGGACAGCTTACATGTGATGAACACAAAGACAACTTAAATGAAGCTTATTTGTCAGCAGAGAATGGCACTGGGGAGTGTCTGTATTTTGGGACAGGAAAAAAAAACCTGAAATATTATAACAGAAAGCAAAGCCTTTCACATTGAAACAAAACTAAGCTACATCGTTACTCTACATCTGCCAGTCACAGAATTTAGAAGACTGCTGGTACTCGGCCACAGTCAGAGCACAAGCAAACACCATGTAAAGTGTTTGAAGAACCTTTGGCTCATTCTGCACTTTGATACTGCTCTCGTGTTGCTGGCCCACTCTGAGCCTGGATATGACACCAATAAATGATTGTTCCGGAAGGCAGGTGAGGATCCAAGAAAACAGCAAGCCATGCTGGTTATCTGCAACACAATTTGAACCTAGGCCTTTCTGGAACTTGAATGCAACCTCCTTTTTATCACCAGACTTCCTTATAGCATAACAGTAGTCTCGTGACCAGTACTGTTGAAGTCAACAGAAAGTAAGTCATCTTGCAGAAAACAGCCTAATAAAGGACAGGCACACAAGCAGCTTGCACTGGAATGGCTTTGGACAGCATTTTTTCATCTGCATTTCCACCTTGCACTGAAGTGGTAGTGGAGAACAAAGAGAAAGTGTCCCGTAATACAGAAAGATGGGCCTTTGCTGACATGCTTATTTAAACTCTGTTTCACAGTACAAAATTTCACATTTAATGTCATGCCTTTTTTTCCCTACCTCTCCATACTGGAAAAAGAAGAATGTTTAGCACATTCTGCATTCCAGTTAGTGGACCAGACTGAAATATGCATGTAACAAAAACAAGCAATTCCACATTTAGCTATACCAGTGGTAGGCTTTAACTTTGCATGTATCTAAAAAGATTTACTTGTTGACTGATAGCATTAGTTCTGCACATGCTTTTGCTATCTTTGTTCGTACCTGAGGAACAAAGTGAAAGGAGATGTTTGGCATTTATTATCCAAACAGAGAGAAACTTGAAGCAAGAATAGTACTTAACAGACAAAAATGGGGAAAGTGAAGGGATCTCTGCAAGTTATATTTCTTGTTTCAAACAAGTTACACCACTTTTTCATTAATTTAAACAACATACATATTTAACAAGTAATTGTAAATGGATGCTTAATTAATGGTAGCACAGATTCTAGTCATGGAATCATTAAGGCCCACTAAACCTCATCCCTCAGTGTCACATCTACCCTTTTCTGGAACACCTTCTGGGACAGTGACTGCACCACCTCCCTGGGCAGCCTGCTCCAATACCTCACCGCTCTTTCCAAGAATAAGTTTATCCTAATATCCAACATAAACCTCCCCTGGCACAACTTAATGTGCCATCATCTCTCATCCTATCTTCCAGTTGGGAAAAGAGGCCAACCTCCACCTTGCTACAACCTCCTTTCAGGAGCTGTAGAGAATGATAAGGTCTCCCCTGAGCCTCATCTTCTCAAGACTGAACCGTCCCAGCTCTTTTCCAGTCCAGAACTGCCATATTCTTGTCACCATCCCACCCAGAGTATTTCATTTGAGTTTTTTCTCAAACAACAGAGATCAGATACTCATGACTGCAACACAGCAGTCTTCTGGAATAGAGTTCAAATTCTTAGTTTAGATTTAACTGTGTAAGTGCTGTAGCAGATTAGATATAGACTTAATTCATAAAGAGAAAAAGAGGTAGTAGTCATAGATGAATTTGTTCTTGCACTATTTATCAGGTCATTGCGTTACTCCTTTACTGTTATTATTTTTTAATCAAGATAAAAATTTTAGAAGTATTTTAATATGCATTGCAGGTATCAGAATAGTCATAAATAATTTTGGGAGGAATTAAAGAGAGTAGATAGCTAGAACTAGTTGTACTGTTGTGCATTATTCTGCCTCTTCCATGCTTTGGTGCACAGTAGATTCTTAAAAACAAAAACCCTCTCATTTCAGAAAGCATGGATATTTGCCATGTTACATCAATGTGATCTGCTCAGTTAGCATTACTGTAAATTCTAGTTTGTGTTGCCAGTAGTTTGGCAATTAGTGTTTCCTGCTTTATTGTTATACAGAGCAATTGAAGTCCACTGCTTTTCATTTATGATCCAGCTTGGGATGTCAGCTGACACAGAAATGAATGTCCTAACCTCAAATCCAGTGGCTTTAAAGATACCTCCCTAACATTCATTGCCAAGATGAAGTCCAGAGATTACTGTTCAGTGGAAGCAAACAGGGTCTGTTTTTGCAGGCAACCATAAAAAAAGAAAAGAACAAAAAATAGACAAAGCAGAGCAGCTGGGAATCACTGTTAATGTGTTTTTATAATTATGTTGAAAAGCCAGATGCTAGAAATAACGCTGCAGTATTAATGAAGCAGCTCTTTAAGCATTATCTTAACAGTTCTACGTTAGAATTTGAAAGAATTCTTTCAGTAACGTCTGTTAAAGGATAGTAGTCGGATTTGTCAGCAGATTTAGGTATATAACAGATTCCATGATAAACTACTGGTGTAGGATCCTCCGCTTTTCTATCATAGATTTACAAGTTTTCCGTTACTTTGCTAAGATAATTATCTAAGAACAAGGTCACAATGCTGAGCATATTTCTTTTAATTTATCTCCAGACTAGAGAGAATTCCTGACAAACTCCATCTAGCTTTACCTTGGTTAATAGGGATAGGGGTGGAATAGCAATCTTGAGGAAATACAGAGAGCAGCTTCTGTGTAAAGAACTACTTCAGGGGAGATTAAGCAGATAATTCTGAAGAGAAGTTGTTACTGCCACCTTGTCACCTTCTTCCCCCTCTTTGAGTTGGCTGAATTTATGACCAGACTGTAACACTGAGCTGTGCTGGATATGATACCGTACTTCTAGAATATCATGCTTGTTTTCCAACCTTTTTTTTCTCTAAAGGAAGTATATTACAGAATGAAGATACAAAATAAAGCTACTTACTTAACAGTTTTAATCTTTGTAGCTAGAAGCTTCCTTTGTATTTGCACATAAACACTACCCATATTATCTGCTTGAATTCTGCTCTTTCCTCCCAACCCCCTTTTGGAGGCAAGTCAACAGGCAAAACACACAGGAGAACTGCATGTACAGAACAGAAGTGGCTCCAATTCTGCATTTCCTACTGAGCGAGCACACCTAGCACAAAGTACATGGCATTAATATCACCTATTGTTTAAAACTCAGTATCTCATTAAAAGCTCACTACTTTCGGTTGGGTATCTACTTCAGTACTCATATACTAAGCTTTTCTAACAGCTTGGGAAGGAAAAGAGTCCTCACCACACATACACACACACACACACACAAATAATCCCAAAAACCACCTACACTGAGCACTTCCTGGAAATTCTGAAGTTTTGTGGGATACAATACAAGCATAAAATGGACAAGATTAATGATCTGGGATGAAGCAGCTAAAAACCTCATGATCCTGTATTCCAGTACAGTCTCAGTTATCTGAACATCAGCTATTGCAAATTCCCTTTTCTCCCCCGAAGTCTGAATCACATCCTCTGACATCTACTGAAGTACATTAACAGTGACACCGATTATTTGAAAGCTCTCCTATCCAAACAGATTTGGGATCCTTACTATTGTGCTAACTGAGTCTCCTCTCTGTGGTAGTAAGCCCCTGGCTAAATGCCACTCTGTCTCAGCCATTCACTTGTCATGTGCAGCACTAGTCAGCCTTTTCTCCTTTGCACCATGTCAGTCTGTGTAAGGACTCTGAATGTTATTTGTGTACTGTTTATACTAACTTCTGGGAAGTCTGAAGAAGGATAATGAACTAAGGTTAAAAGAAAGCAGATTTCCACAAGATTTTAGGAGCACTGTGCCAGGGGTGGGAAGTACTTCTCATTTGGAATTAGTACCACCTAGAAAATGCATCCTAAATAATTAACATTGAAAGAAATCACAGAACTAGGCAATAAGGAACAAGTTTTCTATTCCTCTTTTCCATGTTCATATTTTGACAAGGAAAACAACAGTACTGCTGTGTAATATAACAACTCCCTAAAATATCAACACTACCCAGGTGTAGTCCTGTTTTCAATAAGCAAATACAAAGATTTCAAAATCCCATCTATAAGGTGGAATGATATAAAGATGGTAACAAGGATGGTAACATATATTCAAAAGGCTATTTATGAGGAAAAAACTCACCAATATGGATGCTTTCACTAGTAAATGCTGAGGCAATCTCCACCAGGGAGCAATCTCCAAGAGATGCTGCCTTAGTGCTGGTCAGCCCTTAAATGAGGTCTAGAGGAGGTGGAGTCAAGCTCTACCCCTTCCAGGAGCACAGCTAAATTACTCTCACCTGTGCTCCCACAGCTGACCTCAACACTTGCCTCAGCTGATTAATCAGAGGTTCAGGCTGTGATTGCATACACCATTATTCCCATACACCATCCTATTCATAGGCCAATATATTTTAATTAGTCAAATTAAGAACTGGTTGACCACTTTGTCCAGACCCTAGTAAAAGCTGTTATCAAACAGAACTAAGGACAACATGCTCAAGTGGCAGGGAAACCAAGTTTGGGGGCTTGGAGGAGGGCGATCAAGTGCTCGGATCAAGCTCAGGTCATGTCATGCAGGCAGTAGCCAAGTAGTAAATGTGAAACATCTGTCCTCATCCTGGAGAGCCACCAATTGCCTCTTATTACATGTATGGAAAGTTTAAGTGGTAGCTAAATGCCAAGAACTATGGAGGCACAAACTATCCCCTAACTCCCTAGAAGGATGATCCTCTCAGAAACAGGACAGAAAACTGACTCGTGGGACAGTCAGGAGTTTGTTAATAGAAAAATAGAGTTCCAGGCTACAGCAGGTTACAGACACACACATTCACTGTAGGCTTCACATGCATCACAGACATGGGAACTCTTTTCAAAGGCATTCCGTACTAGCATTATATCAATTCATTTATCTCAAAGCTACCCAATGCTTCCCTCTGCTGAGTATGCACACATGCTTTGCTCCCTGTCACTGGAAGGAAGGGTCCTTGTGTGTGCTGCTCAGTGGGCACCGACCTCAGCCTTCTGGTGGCTGCCAGGAGCTGTCTGCTGAGTTTTGGGGTCAGCAGGGCAACTAAGACAACACTCCAAAGGGCAAGTGGTCAGAAGAGCCATCAGAAACAAAAACAAGAAAAAATGGACATTGTTTCTTAATGGGTCTAGCGTGCTCTATAACAAGAGCATGAAGACAGCACCAAGAGTAGGCCTGCTCTATGGAGACATGTTAAAGTGCAGTCCTTTTCTTCTTTACAAGCATAAAGGAAAAAGGAAATACGTTTGCCAGCTCTGTTACAGATTCACAAAGGTAAATACTGGTAACATCCGCACATGCATGCATTTCCTCTGTGTGCTTTGCTACAGTGCTCTTGTAGGTAAATATCATTGAAATAAAGCAGATGTTTGTTACCCTTTTGTTTGTTGACAGGTGGAATAGAACAGTTGCGTACACTTATGCTGGTGACACAGGTTGTCTAGTAGTGCTTTAGGTCTTGCTGATTAGGAAATGAAGGCTGCCAAATAGGTCAGAGATTCACTTCTCCCTCCCATCTGCTGTAAGCTAGCAAACCTATTTGCTGTTACAATGCTAAGAGAACTCTGAGATTTCAGTGATTCTGCTTAGCAAGCAGTCTGAAGTCCTCCTTTCCCACTAACTATGTGTTAGTTTTAGTAAATTAAAAAACACCACAAGAAGCAAGCCTGTCATTCATATTTAGGAGTAGGGTGGAGGGGAGGAAGTCCATAACACTGAATTTGTTGCAGATAAGGTTTTAGTTTTTTCTTCATATTTTTCCTCATATTAACTCTGTTCAGGAATGCAATATGGCATTACACTGCTGCAACTATAACATTTTAAGAGGAGGTTGTGAATCTCAAAAATAAAAATGCACAAACATCCACCTTAAGTGTATTGGCCAACAGCTCTCCTCATCTGATACAGAGCAAAAAAATACCCTGTATTTTCATAGAACGGAAAAGGATGTCAGCATTAGACTCAAGTTAAAAAGCAATGAATTAAGAAGCAAACAATTAGATGTTAAAACTGAATACCTTCTTAAATAAAGCTGAATCTCTACAGGTACAGATGTGTGTAAGTCTTTCACTGCAGGAAGTTACTTTCTCGGGAACATGGATGACATTTACATTGTGAAAAGTTAAATACAGAGGAGAATCTTTCCCAACAAGAAGACTTAGGTTTCCAGTCTTACAGCTTCCAGAGGCCATGGTTAAAATCCCTTCCCAAAACTGGGATTTTCACCATCACTCCCTCTCAAGGGAAGTCTTGGTTTGTATTTCTTTCTTCCACTGTGGTATTTTAGGTTTGGTCCTTTGCAATTCTCAGAACATTTTAGCATTGCATGCATCACTGAAGACATCTCCATATAAGGGAAGTTACTCAAACAGTATAGGCAAAACACAGAACATAGATGTCAGATGATAATTCCATCAAGGCTGGGTCTGGCCCCATGTTTCAGTTTGTGCTACGTGCAAGAAGGGAGCAAATTTAATGTTCTTGCTGTTGATTTTGAAACACTTGTAAATGCCAGCCTCTTAGGTAGAGTTAATGACTGCCAAGAAATTGTTGTCTTCCACAGTCTGCTCAAGAAAAGAGGAACGGTCTACAAACACCTCACAGCATCCGTAATTGTTCTGCAAGGCAAGAGAGTCCCATGTGGGATGAGAATAGTGTGTTAAAACAGACACACAGGCATACATACAGTGTGCCGTGCTTCATTGCAGCACAGAGGTCAGGTCTGCATGCCCCTTGAGATCCTCCAAAATAGTTACAATTAGCTGTATGAATACAGCACTGTTTTAAATAGATCTTGGAGGTCAGCAGATGTTATATAACTTAACACTGATTGTTTTCAAAAGGAATCCTGGTAAATGAAAGGTCAAGGACAGTTCTGGGTATTGTTGGAGTTCACCACTACCTGTTCTGTAGAGTTCTTACTGGGCAGTTCTCAGTGCTTGCTACTGCATGTTGTTGTGAAGAAGAATTGACCAGCAGGGAGATGTAAGCCTTGCTGCAGTCACCAGCTGTATCTACTCCGCAGCACTTTTAATAACTTCAATCCCCCACCTCAGTTAATCAGACTAAAATTTCAGCAAGCAGCTGTGTCTCCAGCACCATGAGCCAGGCCATTTTGACAGTAGCAGGACTGGAGGGAAAGGACAGCCCAGGAGAGTCACCGCTAAGTTTGGGAGAACTGCAGTCACCTTTCCTTTCAGTTAAGCACATCAGAGGGAAGCAGGAGCACAGCTTTGTCCTTTGCCTCACCAGGTCACTCACTCAGTATCTTTTTTTCCCCTTGATGCTCAAAGAGGAACACTTGTGACTCAGAAAACTAAGAGTTTTTTTTCCCTTCCTTAAAGCACTGAGTTACTGGAAAATGTGTTCCTTAGCCAGCTCACAATCTGTTACCTGCAGGCCAGCAAGTTCCATCGTCGTACAGCAGCACAGTCCTCCGTTTCCTTCACCAAGGGGCACAGCCCTGCTGCAGCACTCTCAAGCAGGGTTGCTCCCACCCAGGCTCCACCCTGTCTTCAGGTAGAACGGTGCTCATTCCCTATGGACTTTCTCCCCCAGCCCTATGGCTGGCAGCACCCTCTCCCAGCAAAGGGTTCTGCCCTTCCCAGGGTGAAATTCACCAGAAGAGCCTCCTCACACATCACCCTCCAAGAGCCATACTTGCAAATGAACTTCCAGCATACTGTATGGCTCTACCCAGCAACCTCCGTCCTTCAGTGAAACCATCCAGCTCCTCCCCAGCTGAGCCTGATAATTAAATCCAGGCACTTCATCAGGATCAGATGGGTAGGGAAGAGAAGATCCTTCCCAGGCCAGGCCTGGCTGCAGTCGCCCCATTACATGGCCTCTGCCACTGAGCCGACTGCAAATAGAAATGAGTATTTGATAGTTTTCCATTGAGCCACATTAATTCTATAGATTATGGTGGAATTACACAAGGGATAATTTAGGCTTGGGAAGTTTAATAGGACTACACATATGCTTATAATAATTCATGTGCAAGAATGTTTGCGAGATTATAGTCCATGTTTCCAAGAAAACAGATTGTGTCTCCTTGTGGCTCGTTTCTGCCGGTTTCCAGCTGAAGTCATCGGCACACGTTTATGATATTACATGTGGTTGCTGAAGAAGTTATTACAATGTCACAAAGAGGATTATGATTTCAGGTGGGGAGTAATTCTTGTACAAATCCTCTTTCCATACAAACAGCCCTGGTAATAAAGAATGTGGAAAAAATAGGGCAAAGATAAGAGATTTACACATAATGAGCCAGATTGCCCCGCACGCCCCAGCTGCTTTGTACCGAGCACCGACGTTGGCTTTGTGTTGTCGGAGGGATGCCGTGCAGAATGAGCTCCTAACCGCGCTCAGAGGGCTCCCTTTTTGTTCCTCACGCGGGGTTTCAGCCCGGTGCCGGTACTACTGCAGCGGTCACCCAAGGGCTGTGAGCTCTGCTGGCGGCCCGTGGGGGTCAGAAGAACCGCAGCAGACGGCAGTTGTGCCCCGATCAGATGAGACAAAAGTAAAAACTCCCAGTGATGGAAGCGTCATTTAAACCTAGACGCCCAACGAGGAAATAGTACCCCGTGCTTCTGTCTGCTGCTCATCAGGAACGCTTTATTTCGGAGCGGACGAAACGTGTAATTTCTGGGGAGCAGCCCGCCGTCGGGAGATGCCCGGAAGCTCCCGAGCCGCGGCCCGGCTCCAGCAGCAGCTCACGGCGCCGTGTCCGCCGGCCGCAGGGCTGGGGGCTCTCGCTCACGCGCCGCTCGGGGCCGCGAGGACGGCGCCGTCCCGGCAGCGTCTAAAACGCCGGTCGACTTTCACGGCGCGTCCGCGAGCCACCGTTTTCCTCGCCCCGTCCTTTTCCTCTCCCCACGGGGAGCTCCGCTTTCTCTAACGCGGATCGGCCCGGCCGCACCGCAGCCCCCGGCCCACACGTGGTAGGCATTACCGGCCACGCCGCGGCCCTCGGTGGCGGCGGATTCCTTCCCGTTGACGTCTCCCGACCCCTCCGCTCGCAGCCCGCTCCCCCCCCCCCGAGCGGCGCCCGCCCGCGGCGTGTCGGTGTCGGGGCGGTCCCGGCGCCCCCTCCTCGGCCGTCCCGGGAGGGGCTCCCTCACCTCGCGCCGCGATTGGCGCGCGGGCGGCCCCAACGGCGGCGGGGCCGGGCCGCGAGGGAGGGACTAGAACTTTCCGCGGCCGCGGGCGGACTCTCGCCTCAGCCCGCCGCAGCGAGCGCCCGCCGCCAGCGCCCCGAGGCAGCGGGGAGACCGCGGAACATGACCCACTTCAACAAGGGGCCCTCTTACGGGCTCTCCGCCGAGGTCAAGAACAAGGTACGGGCGGGTACCGCCGGCGCGGGGCGAGCCCGCCTTTGTCCGGGACGGCGGCGGGACGGCGCGCGATGCGCGACTGCGCGGGGGGAGATGGCTGCGGCGGGCGGGGCCCGACGGCCCGCGGGACGGCCGGGAGGGGGGGGCCGCTCACCGCCGCCACCGGGACGGCGCCGCTCTCGGGGCGTCGTTCGGAGCGCGGCGGGACGTCGTCGGGGCCGAGCCGCGACGCGTACGGAGCGACCGCCCCGGCTCCCCGGGCCCCGAGGCGGAGCCCCGCGCCCCGGCCCTCGGAACGAAGCCGAGCCGGGCCGAGGGCGGCGAGCGGTGGGCGCAGCCGTGCCGCGCCGCAGGGCCGGGCCGCCCCCCGCGCGGCGCATTCCACCCGCATGACATCATGGGCACGGGCGGCGCGGGCCAATCGGCGGGACGCCGCACAGATCGCGCATTGTCTGCCCGCGCCGCCCCGCCCCGCCCGCGGGGCACAAAGGCGCGGGGGTGGCGGCTGCGGCCGCGATGGGTCCGTTCCGTCTGACGGTCCGTATGCGCGTCCCGGCGCGTCGTGGGCAGCGCTGCGGCTTAAAAAGCGTAACGGAAAGCACGCCCTGTCGGTGCACCGCTTGGGCTGCGGTTCTGCGCGCAGATGGGCGCATCTTCGTGCGTTGCTGCACGGAGTCACTTGGATTTGTTTCTGTCACCATCACGTTCTGTGAGACAGAAGGTGCTTATGTCGGTACCTGACTGTGCTTATGTCGGTACCTGACTGCGCGGACCGCTGCCTTTCACCAAGCAGCTGCCTGCTGGGAAGCCATAAGAAAGCTGCCCGTGGCCATCCCGGGATGAGCTGTGCAGTGTCTGCTCCAGGCAGAAGCCCTCAGCGTGATGCTCCAACTGCGTGTCTCCCACATGGCTGGTGTCAGGCCTTGGCAGCTCCCTGACCTTGCTCTGCTCGCGGCTGAGTCAAAGGGGGAGGAGAGCAGAAAGTACCACCTGCAGTATCAAAATGTACACGGAGTGCCCAGGTGGCTGCGCTGAGGCCATTCTCAGTGCAGCATTGGGCTGTGCCCACACAGCAGGGTGCTGCTGTGTAGGGAGCAGCTGGCAGAGAGCCCTGCAGTGCTGCGCTCCTGCCCCACCACACAGAGAGGCAGCAAGGTGTGCGCTTCTGCTCCTGACTTGGGAGAAATGGAAATGCTGTTCTGCTTTGCAAACAAACTGACAGAATCATGTAGGCCTAACAGCAGTGCCTGTAGGAAGACAGGGTGGGAAGTTCTTTGTCCTTCCTTGCAGTTTCTTATTGCCAGCAGCTTCCTTAGGGCCTCCTAAGAGGGGTTTCTGGAGAATGATGCTGATGGAAGACTCAGAGCCACCCCGCCACCTGTGGAAGGGCCTCATGCTTCACCCTGTGGGGTGTCTACTGTGGGTATCAGCTGCAGGCTTTCACTGCTCCCCTCAGTGCAGTTGAAGGGAGGGAGGCTCTGCGGGCAGCTCTCGTTGCTGGTGTGCAGGCTTCTTCAGTCCTGGAAACATCAATGCAGTACAGCCACAAAAAGTTGTTCACACACACCAAAGACACATGAATTCATCTCTTAAAAAACAACCCAGAATAAAATAGCTTTGAACTTTGAGAATGTTGTTTTTACCGTAACAAATCACGTTTCAAAACATTACGATATGAACAGATCCACCGCATCCCTCCTGGCTGGAGCTGCATAGCTCTGTGCCTGCCTGTGTTGTTTCCCTCAGTCCAGAGCACCAGACAAGAACAGCTCCGTGAAGACCAGAAGTTCCTTTTTTCAGCTCCTGCGGTGCCATAAATCAAACACTGCAAGAAGGACATCCATTTTCCAGCTCCTGGTGGACCCAGGAGCACAGTGAACACTGCCCATGTCAGCTGCCCATGTCAGAAACATTTGGTGCCAGCCCCAGCGGTTTCCCCTGCAGAAGGCAGATGTGCTGATAGCTGGGCTGAGCAGAAAGCTGAGTTGGTTTTAGTTTCTGTTCTTCATTTTCCCATTTGGCGTTGTGTTGGTGTTGAGATACACCTTTGATTGGTGTGCCATTTGGGTAGATGAATATAACGTGTCCTGATGCTGCGTAAGACATTTGTAAAATTTACACCCCAGATTCCATCTTCAAGCCCTTGCTCAGTTTGGTGTTCAGGGCTTTTTTGCATCTTCTTTTTTTCCCTCTTGAGGCTCCACCCCTCTGTTGTTTTTCTCCTTACCTGGGCTGACTCCAGGTGCCTGCTCTGCCCTCCACCTCCTCCTCCCATACAGATGGGATCTGTGCTGGGTGCCCGCCAGGAGGAAGCTGTCTGCAGGAGTGGGCAGAGCAGGGCGAGTCCTTTGAAGTTGATTCTTTGTTTACCTGAGATCACAGAGGAGACTTGATCCTAAACAAATAATCAGCAAGGAGCCTTTTAAGCTGATTTAAATTGATAGTAGTAGCAATAAATAGGTTTTTTACTAAGAAACAAGGCAGTGTCTGCAGTACCCTACGGTCAGCATAGCTTGAGATGATAACAGTATTAAGTAGAGCTGCAGGCTGGTGTTGTGGTTGCTGCTTACAGCTAACTTACCGCGGAGGTGAGGGGGGTGGCAGAAGGTTTGGGCTCACTTCCAGTGGAAATGGGAGGGGGTGGCAGAAGGTTTTGTGGCATTGTCCTGCTGGATAGGGCTGGGAGCAAACAGCAGCAGGGGCAGGCGTGGAGTTGCTCAGCTGCTTCCTCCCGCTCTGCCCTTCCTGTTAGCACACAGCAGGACACTGCCTATCTGCGCCCTCCTCTCACCTCTGGTACTCTGCCTGCTCCATCACTGCTTGTGCGTGAGGGAAGATGGCAGAGTAAGGTGTGTGAAGTTAAACTTTTGCCCGGCAATTGGCTGTCTCTGACTCTGGTCTCCATCATTCCTTCTGCACTGTCACCTTCAGGAAACCAGCCCAGGTCAGGACCGCTTCCAGCATGTTTGATGACCGGAGTAGCTGGAAGGAGTCATTGCAGCAGTGCTGGAGGAGAAAGGGACAGCCTTGTAACTGGAGGCCAGCAGGCAGGGGAACGCTGGGAACAAAATGCCATCAAAATGCTCCCCTTCTCAAGGCAAACAGAAGCTGTCTGGTATAGAGCAATGTCTGTGCTCCGTGACACCAGCCAGGTCTAGTTGCAGGACTGTGTTCTTCCTGAAACTGCAGAGGAGAATATTATTGTATAGTGTTTTAATGGCTGTAGGACAAATAAAACCACATTTTATTGCTTTGTCCAGGAGTTAACATTTTTACAGATATTTAACTGGGAACCAAGTTCAGATGGTTATACCTTTCAGGTTCCTTACGTCAGTGATTCATAGAATCATAGAGTCATAGAATAGCCTGGCTTGAGAAGGACCTCAAAGATCATTTAGTTTCAACCCCCTTGCCGTGTGCAGGGTTGCCAAGCACTAGACCAGACTGCCCAGAGCCACATCCAGCCTGGTTTTGAATGCCTCCAGGGAGGGGGTATCCACAGCCTCCTTGGGATTTAGTGACAGCTAGGTGACATGCTGAGTGTAGTTGGCCTGCAAGATCCTCTCCTTCCTCTTCACAGCTTTCCTTTCAACATAGAAATAATACTATTTTCCTTCTTAAAAAGTAGCTGCTAAAACAAACTGTTTCAACTGCACACTTATTTTTCCCCTTCCATGCTTTGTATTTGCTGTTTTCCTTTAGGAAACCTCTAGGCTTGCTCACTGAGTTTCTTTTAGAAACCTTCTGTAAGCATATTTGATGCTGCTGAAGTGATTTTCTACTCACATTATCTAGAATGACATAGTAAAAGTGAAGGATAAGGCAACAGTGAGGATCAGGGCAATGAGCACTTAGCTGTCAGAGCACAGGTGGTGATAAGAGCATAGGGTTTCTGCATTCCCATTCTCTCGTATGGAACAGTCTGACTTTTATTTTAAAGAATAGCTTTAATGTACAAGCTCTGAATTAAATGCAGGTGTTTAGTTAAAATAAAATCAGACTCTATGACCTTTATATATTATATATATTTTCACAGTTTGTCGCCTGGAGAGTAAATGAAAAATCCATTTTTTTGATGCTAACTCTCTGAAATACTTCAATAGAAATAAATATGCTGAGAATGAGGAAGCAGCAAAAGGGCTTTAAGGGATCAAACACCAAACTCCATTTTGTTCCAGTTAATTCATGGATTCTGATAGTTGCTTCTAGGTCCTGAAGTGAATATTTACTAGTGAGCTATCAGTGTCACCATGTGTAGGACTGTGGTGTTTCTCTTTGTGCCCAATCTCTGCATGTTTTTCCAAAGAACTGTGACAATTTTCCAGCTGCCTTCAGGCTTTAGTAACAGATCTGCCATTCAAATTCACTACTCAGAACTTTCTTTTTCTATTGGTTTTCTTCCAGAAATCCCAGAGTGCCAATCTGCAGCATCTCTGGTTTTGGGGTGTTTTTTTTTTAATATCTGTTCCTAAACCTCCTTTATAATTATGATGTACAAAGATAAAAGGAACACTGAACATTTCCATCATAGCTATAGAGAAGAAATCTGTAAACCAGGAACATCAAAAGCACTCAAAGTAATAAGAGAATGGCACTTAATGGCATGGTTTTGATAACAAAGTCAACACAAAAGTGTTTACAACCCATAGCTGTTATATGGATGTTAGGTAGCCAAACTTGCCTTCAGTCCACATTTGACACAACAGCTCTATGTACCACTTAAAATACATGACAGTATTCTTCCTTCACTTCCCAGTCACGTTTGCCCCTTTCTGGACAGAAACCCTTGTCTATCTGAGCATCCTGGGAGCGCAGAGTTCTCACACCTATTACGGTGGATTTAGTGCCCATTAATAGCTACATGCTTGGTTTAGATGTTTGAAAGTAGGAAGGTCTTCTGGCAGTTGGGAGTCTTCACTGTACTTACTCATTTGCACCCTTTGCTGTCTGTCTGTGGCTCTGACCCACTGGCTGTTTCATTTCTCACAGCAGTGTTAATACTGACACAGCAATAAGCAGACCTGCTAACAGGCACAAAGCAGCAGCGGTGACACCTGTGTGGCTGATGGTCAGTCTGTACTTAGTCTCTTTGATAGCAGAAGCACATGCCTTGCCACGGAAGCATTTCCCTTGCCAGCTGACAGGGATGTGGGCACCTGCCACCCAGCATCTGGTCTCTGCCCCCCAAGCTGCCCTGCGTGTGGCATTGCTGCTGGCTGTGCAGACAGGCCAGCTTTGTGACAGCCAGCAGTGATTGCTGTAAATGATGACATAAGGGTCATTTTCTTCTTAGTGGTGTAAGTCCCCAGTGATCCTTGGCATGTCATCGTCATGTTGACAGTTGTCTCTTGGAGCCCTGACATGTTTTACAGCTTGCCTGGAACAGTCTCAAGCAGGAGCTCTGGAGCCATAAGCCTGGTATCGCTGTCGGGTGTAAAGCCCCACGCCATGGCTGTGATTTCACAAGTAAAGCCCCACGCCACGGCTGTGATTTCACAAGCACGTCTTGGCTTACCGCATCATTTCAGGGAGGAAGGCGATGACTGGCAGCACACAGCCAGGGTCCAACTCCTGAGCAGCGGGGCCAAGGTGGAACCGCGCAGGCTGCAGGAAACATCAGTGGGGATTCTCACTGGGAGATTGCATCCTGCCGAAGCTGAGGCAGTGCTTTGGCTCTGCCTTCAGTGTCACAGTTCTGTTCATTTATAGAATGAATTACAGCAACCTTATTTCTGCTGGATCCATCAACTTCTTAGTATAGCTTCCATTAGCAGTAGAAAAATACAACACTTGCTGTGGTTAATGTTTAAATTCTGCATCCTTCTGCAGCCAGAAGAGCCCTGAGGACAGCAAATCAAATCTGCATGGAGTCACGGTGATTAAATGGGATTAGCAGTCTCAGAAAATGGAAAACTTTAAAGTTGCATTTGAATGACGTGCTTGTTTAATACATACAAATGATTTGGGTTTCTTTTTGTGTGGTTTCAGAGTTAGTTTGAAATTTGGAGAAAGTGACCCTGTTGTATTCCCCGTGCTCAGTCAGTACCGTTGGGAGGCAGATGGATGCGTTGTTTCAGGACAATGCCACATCAGTGAGTTTTTCACCTCGCCTCCCTCTCTAAGAATATTAATTCAGAGGCCTTTTCTTGGGCTATGATTTGCCTTGGAGAGTAAAGGATAGAAACTGCTCTGTGTTCAGAGCTGCTGGCTTCTGTAGCTCTGTAACACCATATACACTGTGCATCTGACACATCCTTTTAAGGAAAACTTTTTAGAGATTCCCATCCCCTACGGAATGGTACAGGAAAGGCCTTCAGTAAAAATGGGCCCAAGGCCAGGACACGTAGGGCAATTTGAAACAGATTTTTTCTAAGTGAGATCATGTGAAAATCCTTCTTTTCACTGTAAGAGGGACTCTTCTGCTTAAAAATGCTTTTCGTAACTCTTTGATTCTAAACAACTGTTAACTTGTATAGCTATATCCAGCAGCAGCATTCCCTTTTGGTAAATACTTTAGGTTCTGCAGCATTGCCTCGGTAATGTATGTTGTCTCCATATAGCTGGATTGAACTACTCAGTGTTCTTCCTCAGTGGTTGTGACTTCCTTCAGGTAGGCAGTTCTGGGTTCTTATTTTCTTAAAATGAACAAACAGGTAAATGCCAAACTCTGCCAACCTCTTGTTTTTTCTTAGAGCGGTGCTGAGTAGCTATGTGCAGACCTAACGACAGCTCCCTGCTGCCTTTATAAAGCCTTCTCTCCCCTGAGGCAGACACTGTTCTGGCATCTCCTTGCCTGTTTTGTTGCTGGTCTGAAAGGATTTCATGAGGGTGGGATCTGAGCTGCTGTGCCGAGGGCTGCAGGAGCACAGCCTGATTCCAGACTTACCTCCCCAGCTCATCCAGTTTGGACAGGGCTCCTATGAAAGCTTCACATGGCTTCCCTGCTGAGAAAGATCTCTCTTGCTACATTGTTTTCCTGTCAATATTTCCACTGCTGCAGCCTCCTATTTACAGACAGATAGTTTGAATTTATTCTTGGTTATGCCTGAATGAGACTAACTTCCTTGAAAAGTACTTTCCTGTTGTCTCTCATCAGTTGACTGAATACTAGAAGTCTTGCAAGCAAGAGCCAAGGAGCAGAAGACAAACGGATTCAGGCAGCATTTGCTTGCTCCCAGGTGCTTGACCAGAGGCAGCTCTTCCCTGATGGTGAGCGAGAAGCCCTGGAGAGCTGGGAGCTGCTGTGGTTCTTGTAAAGCCACACTGCCTGAAGTCAGGTCAAAACACTCATGTTAAGCTGATAAAGCACGTGTAATTCAGAACTATGTCACCAAATGTTTGCTTATTTTTGCAAGAAGCCATCCCTTCACCTTCACCTTTGCATAATTATGATAGGGATCACGTCCAAACAAAAGTAAAGAGTATGCTTAACGTTCTTAGAAAATAGAAGACTATTGCCCCTTTTTTATGGCATGTCCTTAGAGCAGCCTTTTATTGTTAATAAATGATGGCACAGAAATGGTTTCAATAATGTTGAAAGAACATACTCAGTAATAATAAAAGAGCAATAAGATTAAATATCAGAAACAAAGAGCTGGTTTTCTGATGGATAGGAAAGAATTAAAGCAAAACATGACCAACAAAGGGAGAGTTCAATCAGGGCACCTCAGCATTTCATTCTACAGAAGAAGGATGGAACTTTAAATATTTTAGGGTTGGGACCACTTTTACACATCATTTTAATGCAGCATTGCCCTGCACTTATGCTTCTTTTGTTCTAAACCTGCACTGCACTCCTGAATTCACTGCAGTGAAACTGCAGCTTATGTTGTCATAACCCAGAGTTCTGCACGCTGTGTATATGTGCATCCTTCCCAACCCCAGCAGCACTAACTACTGATATCCTGTGGCAGTAACGAGGTTGTATGATCTGTGCCAGTCACTCTGGGCAAAAGGAGTTAGCAGGAAGCTCCCAGTGACAGTGACTGCAAAATACAATCTGTTACATGGCTGGGGAGGATCAGTAACTGCCTGCTTTTGGTGCAAAATCTCTCTGCTCGTGGTAGGTTTACATCAGTTGGCCAGGAAGAAACTGCAGAAATAAGTCAAGGGATGTGTTTTGCTTAGGCAGTAAAGTCTGTAGGTATTTTCATAAGACCTTCAGCTGCTCTAAAACCATACTCTAACTTTTTAAAGCTTCTTTGTATAGTAGTCATGCATTTTGCGTGATTAATTAAGCATGTGTTTAGCTTAATCTTCATTTGTATTCTTAGCTGATTCCAACCTTTTTATGCCATGTTCTGTATGTATGATGTGAGTAGAGATGGATTTGGATAGAGATGCAAATTTGGTTAGATGCCAGAAGAGTAATTAAAGCAAATGAATTAAAATAAGTATACTTGGGCTAGTTTTCTTTAGAAAATAGAGAATTTCCATTTAAGATTATCTCTGTCTCTAGAGAAGTAAATGAGCCATTTCAGGTCAGTGTTTCCAGGCTGTCACCTGCTGGGATCTTTGTCCCATCACAGACGGTAGAAAAACACATATTTTCCTGATGAATATTTGTTGTGGGTGCCTCAGCGAGCCCACTCAGAAGCATGCTGAGGCTGCCTTGACCTAAATTACAGCAGCCTGACAGCACCCACACAGTTGTTGTTCCTGTTACTGATAGTGTGCTGTGCTCTGATTTATGTTGTATCACAGTTCAGTAATATTGGGCAGGGCTCAAAAGCAAGGAGAATCCGCTCTCAGGAAGTTACGGGCTTTTTACATTGTGCGGGATCAGTGCTGCCCTAGCTGAGAAGAAACTTTATATTCTTAGGCTTTTTGTGTAATGATTGAGTAGTGATTTCATAAAATCATAGGATCACCAAGGGTGGACAGACCTCCAAAATCATCCAGTCCAACTATCCACCTCCCACCACCATGTCCTCACTACACCATGTCCCTTAGTACAACATCTGAACATTTCTTCAACACCAGAATTTTTTCCTAATATCCAACCTGCACCTACTCATTATTTCAAATTATCTCAAATAATGGGTAGTGAATATTACTCAGAGTTTCTCTGCAGGACACGATTTAAGTATTGAGCAATATACAGAGTAAATAACGCAACGCAAAGGGATTCAGTATCAAGAAGAATGCATGGTGACAGGAGCAGATGTTGCTGCAGTTGGAAGCGGAGCTGACTGCTAAGGAGTCACAGAGGCCTGTGACCGTGACAAGAAAAGATAACGGGAATGTGAGGAAAAACTGTGAAAACAAATGGGAATGGGAGAGAGAGCTGCAGAAATCCAACAGCACAGAACAACTGGGAACCAGTTCAGTCTGAGGGCAGGCACAAATCTAAGTTGTTAGAGCAGTTGGAGGGAAGATGTGGGAACATCCTGACTGGTTTGTGAGCAGGCACAAGGTCCTACTGCACAGCTGTGGAGCAGAACACCGCATTCTTCGCACCGGCTGCTCTGGCAACAAACAGAAGCCCTGTGTGCCCACAGGTGCCTTGGGCAGGAGAGGAATGGAAGCTGTGGCATGGCTTGCTTTTACTTAGCAGAGCTTAAGCTGCTGCACATGGAAGTAATGCCAGGGAATTTGGATTAATTCTCACCCATCTCTCTTTTAAAGATTGTTCTGATTTACAGAGAAAACAGCGAAATGTTGCTGAGTTATCAACTATGCTACAAACAACAAAAAACGACCGTTTAATATTAAGCAAAATGGATACAGCTGTAAAAAAAATTGTACTAGGTAGTGTAGTGGTGGGATACAGTGACATCAGTGTTAACACGGTGTATTTCTTGCACAACCTTGCAATATCTATTTTCACATGCAGTCCTGGTCAACATACATGCAATTAATAGGGAATTTTAATTTGTCCTTATGGTGAAAGTTCATTGGGTTGCCAGTATCTCAAATGGCAAGAAGCTGCACTCGATGGTGAGCTCCTCACTGCCTCTTCTGCCCCACTTTCTGTAACATCATAACTTCGTATTTTCCCAGTGCCGTAGGTTCTATGGCTCAGTTTAAAGATTATCTATTTATTCTATGACTAAACCTCTGTGTTAGCAAACATACTGGTCTCAGCAAGAAGTCCTACACTCCTTCACCTTTGAATCTGAAGTATGTAGTGTGATCTATTTACACTACAGAATTCCAACTGCAACTCAGGTGTATAATTAAAAAAAAATGTAAATTTAGACTTTTTTTTTTTTTTTTGAGTGAGATTTGGCAACGCGTTATGGAACAATAAACAGAGAACGGAACAGGGAGCTCAGATGCAGAGCTGGAATGTTGGAGAATCATTTGGGATCAGTGCTGTAATCTGCCTCACCCCCACCTGGGCAAGCACCTGCTTCTATTCTTCCAACTTTAACAAAAATCCTTTTCTTCAGGTGCTTCCTGGTCCCTGGAGCACAGTGTGCCACATGTGCCACGTGCTGGCTGTGTAACCCCTGCAGCGCGGGCATGCAGCCTGCGGCATAAGGGAAAGCTTCAGAAGCAGTACCAGCTGTTGTAAGGTGATAGGTGACTTTAAAAGCTTTATCCTTTATAACTGCTTTCTAATTACGGAGTTGTGTGTTTGTTAGCCTCAGTGACTTGTAAATCCTACAGAGTGTGTTTAAACTTTATCTTGGAAAAGTGTTACGGTATTTTTCCAGAGTAGCAGCAGATAGCTGAACTCTTAAACTGGAGATTTGGCACAGGTGTCGCTTTTAATGTACAGTGTGTACTGTGTAATTTGGAAAAGGTTAGTATGAAAGGACAACTGAAAGTCCATATGAGATCATTTATGGTGTGAAATACTGGCTAACATCTCTCCAACTCAGCACGCTATGGCACACTGAGCAACTCTAATTATCTGCCTGTGGCTCCTGAACTTTGAAACAAAGGCAAAGTTACCTTCACAAGGAATCCATACACTTGACAAATAAGTCTTGTATTAAGTTTGGGGGGAGGGTTTGTATGCTTTAAAAGGAGTCCTACCTGCGCAACACAAGACAGGAAGATCAGAGTTCCAAGATTCCTGAATTCTCTGTTTGTCAAAATAAACATTACAAGGCAGCACGGGTAGTATCAAATGCTGCAAGAAGCGTCAGTGTAAGATATCACCAAGGAATATTTCATCCCACATCTAAGGAATTGTGAAGTCTGTAGAGGAATCAGGTTTTACTCAAGGACTCAGGCCTAATGTGGATATTGGCATAAATATACATGTATCAGATTGCTTAGCATTGTCTGCCTGTGACATTCAAAGATGAAACTTGGCACTGGAAACAGGAATTGCCTAGTAAAAGGCAGGAAGGACCGACTTAGTGGTGCCCTAAGTTCTAAAGCCAGTCCTGCTCCTCCCCTCCCTCCACTCCACAAAGGAAAAAACAAATCTAGGAAACAAAAGCCAAAAGACTTCCACCTGTAAGACTGAAGCGCATGAGTTTTAGGTACTAAAGTGCTTACTTTTATCTATCTGTAATAAAAGGTGGCAGGAGAACAGATTTTAGTTTAATTCTATACTGCATTAGTAAATCTGGGTTTTGCTTGTTCCTCTGCATCACTGATGAGGCAGTCTTCTATCCTGGCTCTACAGGGCAGACACTATAGCAGCAGAAGCACGTAAGCATCTGAAACAGCTTTGGTAAATTAAAATTTATATTCTTAATACAACTTCAATGTATTATTGAATGTGTGTGAAGCTCAGGAAAAAGTCAAAGGTAGTGTCTGTGATCTCATCTGGTGCAGAAGAGTCAAGCTCGGAATGTTCTCATAAAGCATGCAGAAATTGTCCAAATTTCAACCTCCCATCCCAACAATTCAGACACAGTGGGAGTGTTTTGCAGAGATGTAACTGAAGCATTTTGTACAGCTTGGGTTGAAAACAAGTGGGTAATTTTTAATTCATTTTGCACATTAAGTGAAGACAGTCCAAAAAAACAGCATTGAGCCATTTTTCTGCAGCCTCTTCTTGTGACTTACAGTAGCAAAGTAATGATATAACATTGGTCTTCCAGAGGCTACCTGTTGTGAAACTATCACATTTCCACTTAAGATTAATGAAAAAAAAACAAACCCTTGTCTTTGTGTTAATTGCCCAATTTTACATAGCTTTTTCTGTACTGAAACAGAAGCCAATTCTTCACATTACAGACTGGCCTAGCAGTCAGGAGCTTGTTAACAGGCAAGTGACACCTGCTCGCTCCTTCCCACAAGCATGGAGCACTTCTGGTTTTGACCACTTGTATAGACTTTAGTCTCAGAGAGGTTTCTGACAACTACATCTGTACCTCAGGAACGTCTACAAGAGCAGCAGCATTTATAGCCTTACGCATCCTTCGAGATTTCTCAGAACCAAATAAGGAAATTCACAGTTGCCATCCTGCTGTCTGGTCTTAAACCACATTTAAAATGTTTATATCCACTGCAACAATTTGATCTTTTCTACCAGGTTCTGAACCAGCAGCTTTTTCTAATGGCACTGATGAATCCTTTGAAATGAGCTGCTCAGCTTCCACTTTCATTTCACTAAAAGGTGTTTGCTTTTGTGGACATACAAGATTTAAGTATCTACCATGAAAGTTCAGCGTTAGAAAGGATCAAATAATGGCATGTTGAATAGTAGTAACGGAAAAAGCCATAATATTTCATTTATAACAAAGCTTCCAACTTTCCCCTCACAGATAGTGATCAAAGAAATACTGGAATAACTGATAGATACATGGAAAATATGAAGTATTCCCTAGTTTAGTGTTACATAACTTCTAACTGTGTCACTGGGAGTAAAACAGAGCTAAGAACCCAAAGCAAGCAGAACTCCTCCCCTCTGGTAGCACTGACCCAGTGCCTGCCCAACTTAACTTATCCCTTCTTCATGCTTAACCTGAATTCTATATTTCCATGTCTTTTATCTTTTCAGACAGATTAAGTATAATTCACAAAACCTACCAAGACCTCCTTGCCTGCCAGTTAAAGACACCAAAGCCTTTGCCATGTTAAAGTCAAACTGCACCATACTGAAGACAGTTCAGAAAATGCACAGACTTAATTGTAATACTTTGGGTGCCACAAATGCAAGTTTCCTCATGTGATTTTTTTCCCCATCTGTAGATAAGCGCAGTAGTGATACCCCCAAGATACTCTAAAACCTCTTGAAAACCTGAGGACCTAAATGAGTGTAAAGTATTCCAACAAAGTAAATATCTTCCAAGAGACAGGATGAAATTCCATCCGATCCTTTCCAAGTAGCTTAAGCAGTGGGGGCCGTTATTTAGAATTCATCTCATTTGTAATCTCAAATATGGAATGCACTTGATATTAAATGAGGACAATTTTTGCCATTTTTTTCTCTTCATATACTTGCAAAGACGGCAACAAACACACGAGTGCTGGTGGGACTCACTCTGGTTGACTGCTGTGTAAATTTATTGTAAACTGGGGGCGGGAGGAGATGAGTGGTCTTTAAAGCGCGTCCCTTGGTGGCATCACCACCGATTTACTTTTCTGCAACATCAGTTTTATGCACTGGTTATTTCCTTACTTATGAAGAAGAAGGCAAGTTCAATTGCAGGATGGCTAAACTATCACTTAGCATTGTTTTTAAGCTAAAGTGAAACAAATTGCCTGAATGTTCAGCTAGCGTAACATTCATAACATTTCTAACCATAACTAAAGAACAGAGGAAGAGACTTGCTCCGGCCCCTCTCTGAACTATGTGCATGTTAGAACTGCGATCTTAATGTGGCACGAACTGTCTCCATCCACACAGCCAGCCCCAACCGCCTGCTCTCTGCCAGCTGGAATATCAGAGCGTACCACACTCTGACCTTCACACAGGTTCTTTTTTTTCCTCAACTTGCCTCCGTTTGTGCCTGTAACTTCAGATTTTATCTGCGCCCTTTAATAAGGCCTCTGTAGATTATTCAGTGTGGAATAATGATTTGATACTATGTTTTAGACTTTGGGGACCTTTTTCCTTTGCCCAGAATACTTCAAAAAACAAAGAAACAAAACCTCAGTTATGTTCACAACTGCAGCTCTTGTGTGAGTTTGGCAGAACTCAAGTAGTTTGTTCAGATGTTACTGGGAAGACAGATTCAGGGTGTGATCACACACGCTGTGTTTCCATAGGAAACAAAAATAACCATGAAAATAATTTGTGAGCTGACTGCCAGGTTAGGAAGGAGAAGGACAATAACCAGCTTCCTCGTGGCCATTTCAAAAGGAATGAATCTTTCTGACTGGGGCCCCTTGCAAAAGGAGTTGCTCTCTCCATACTGTTATTACGGTCACTGAAAACACAGTAGCGCTGCTTCTGGCACTAAACTAAAGGGCAAGAGGACTGTCTTCTTTTAAAAACAAAAGTGGACACAGGTGTGGTGGCTTTCCCTGTGGAGCTGTGAACTTAACAGTTAACTTTTCTAGTGCATTCCTCGCCTTTTAATTTCAGAAAGATATTAAAAAAAAAAAAAAAAAAAAAAAAAGAAAAAAAATCCCTTTCCTTACACTAGGCAGTATTTATTACTTGAGCTTTCCTCTTCTTCTGTGTGAGAAAAGGGAGAGCTGGACGATGTCAGACCACCACTGGCCTAAGCACCGAGGCACTCAGAGCTTTTACAGAATGTGGCACAGTTCTACACAGTGATCAATAAGGGAATTATCCTGACCTGCAACTTAGGCACCACAGCACCACTGCTACAAACAGTTCAAGGAAAATAAATGAAGTATTTTTCACATCAATTTCTGATGTAAAGCCAGAGATACAGGAATTTTCCATTCCCATACAAGAAAGCAGAGAATGGCATACTGTGTGATCTAGTGTGGTCAGTTTGGAGTTGGGGATAGTAATGCTAGCCAAGATGTAGTAATTGCCTCAATCCAAGTAATCCACGTAGGCTGGAACTGCAGTCTCCTGCAGTATAAAATGGTTGCTGATACCTGGCTTTTCTGGGCCCAAGTCTGAGACAGTCTGTATCAAGTCTGAAACTTCAGGTCTGCATGTGATTGGGTTTAGCCAAGTTTCCCAGGAGGAACTAAGTGGGGGCCAGCAGGGCTGTCAGCAAGGAGCAGTGCAGGTGCTGCTCATCTTTGGCAGAGCAGTTCGCTGGTCACCAGCCTTGCTTGCTGTGCTGGGTGGGACAGCCTGTATTGCACACAGAGAAGCTTTGCCAACCTCTGCACCAGTGGAGATTAGTTGTGCCATAAAATCATGTGCTTGGATAATTTGTTCTGTTTGCACAAAAAGGAGCAAGTTCTGTAGGACTAAGATTGCCTCCAGTAATGTGAACCCTTTTCTCCAACTTGCCCACATTGGGAGCATCACAGAAGTAATGGATTTAAACCAAAGCAAGTTCGAGCTGCTTTTCAGCATCCTTTGAGTGGGGCAGGGAACAAAGGGCAGAGCTGAGCTTGGCCCCTGCTGTGTGTGCTGCTTCCCACCGACTTGCAGCACATGCAGCACTAACTGACATGCTGAGTAGTAAGGTCTGAGCATCTGGAAAGGGAGTTTTTGAGAGTCACCTTGCTGACAACTCTTAGCCTCTGTTTGATGCCTTGAATTCCAAAGACTGTTGGAGGTTTTCTCGCTAACATAACAGTGCTTTGTAACAACTTTGCAATTAAGACAGGAGATCACTGCTTGCTCCATCTGAGTCTTGCAGCAAACCCAAACAAAAGAGATGCGTTAGGGATCCTGACTCTTAAATTGAAGAAAAACAACAACAAACCAACAAAAGAAAACCCTGTCACCACACACAACCCCCCAGGAAGATAACTGTTGGTATTGTGCTGACGGGGAAAACCTAACAATCCATCTCCATTAGTCATAATCTAGCTAAAGCAGAAAATCCACTATAATCTTCTTGTAAATAACATCAGATCTATTATGTGCAAGTTCCCATCTGGAAATCTGTATTGGAGCAGAAGTGCTGATGGTTTGGAAGTCTACAATTTCTATTTTCATAAATTGCTGTTTCAGTTCCTTGCTGCTGCAGCGCAGCTTCTATGTAACAGAAATGTTGTTACCCCTCAGCAGCTGTCTAAAGACTATGCTTAAGTTCTAGCAAATCTTACGGTAGGGAGAGCTGTTCAAGTGCTTCAGAGGAGTATTTACAAATAAACATTTAATAAAGCCATAAACGTTACAGTAAAAGGAACAAAAGCACCTGTACCCTGATACCAGAAATACTGTTACCAGAAGTACTGGACAGATGGTAGAACATACTCTCTAAAACACTTTAAGGAGTTACAGTTCTTTCTTGTGAAGTAACTTTGTGACTGCTTGTGTTACAGATTGCCCTGAAGTATGATCCCCAGATAGAAGAAGACCTGCGTAACTGGATAGAAGAGGTTACAGGCCTGAGCATTGGTGCAAACTTCCAGCTGGGACTGAAAGACGGCATCATTTTATGCGAGTAAGCATTTATCAACTAACCTTATTTAGCAGTTTTCTACATTTGCAGAATGCAGATAGACTTTCTGAAGAGTCCCCTTCAAACACATCAACAGTGGGAGTCAAAGATAGCTGATGGTAGGGTGGGAGACAGCTTTCTAGAAACCATGGAGAAGAGTCAGAATTTAACTCAAATCTCCTTCATATTTCTGCAAAGATTTCTAAATATTTCTGAATGTAACTATGAAGCTCTTTTTTGTAATAATGAAATGGCACACAACAATTCTAACAATTCTTGTGACTCGTCTGTTTGAGGTGTCAGACCGAGGTCTGAGCCAAGCACTCTGTATACATAAAAAACCTAACCATTCTGATTAAACTAATGCAACTAACAAAGTATAACTGAAAATATAATATAATGCCTGCAGAGATGGTATAAGGATGAGATATATTGTTTAAGCATTTCCCTTTTTTTCACCTCCCCAGGCTTATAAATAAGCTGCAGCCAGGATCAGTGAAGAAAATTAATCAATCAAAACTAAATTGGCACCAGGTAAAACAAAAAACCAACCCAAAACTATACCTCTAACCCCTCCAACCCCAAAACAGTTCTTTTCCATTAACAAATTTCCTGTGAATATCTATGCCTTAAATCCTGATAGCATGAAGTTCTGCATATGTGTAACAAGATAAATGCACTACAGTTAAGTGAGGTTACTGAGTATGTGAACATCATTTAATAGAAAGCAATTCTAACAGCTAAGATGGCTCGCAAATGGCAGCTGACTATACATATTTAGTAGTAATGCTTTAGCTAACAAATGAAGTTTCAGGTGGAAGAAGAACACAGAGCCCTATAGCAAGGCCTTTTTCAAGTTTAAAGAAAATACAACAAAATAAAAAACAACCAAACAAGAACACCTAACTTTTAGTAAGCAGACAGCATATTCAATCCGGGCAGCTCTGCAGGCTGATAGGTCAGCAGCTTGCCTGTATCTGTATATGTTGGATATGCATATGGATATACGAGGTCACTATGTACAGCCTCCTCCTGAGAAACCCATAGGGGACATAGGGAACAGTCTCTGTGGAAATGTTTTGCAACAAAACTCAGAAAACAACAAATAAATACACCAGCTATTGGACTTCAGTACATCCAGAGTTGATCTTTATGGGTAGTTTATCTTGCACTTTGTTTTTTTAAATCCCCACATGACTATCAAAAACAATGTGCCTTTAGAACATGTATCAGAAGGGTTTTTGCCTTTGCTGTCATTGAGTCTAACTTACTGCTACTGTGTCAGTCTCTTGTTTTTACTGTCATTGAACACTAAGTGCAGTGGAGGACTTTAATATCTCTCATTACTCCAGAAGGAAAGGTGGGATTATCCTTACTTGCATGCTCCACATTATTTTCCAGTTTCTTACATACAGGAAAACCCAAAAGCTTGTCCGAATTTGTCCAAGTAGGTGAGCAAGACAGCACCTTCTGACTAGAGTAAATGTTCTTACTACCCACTAAACTGTGTTTTTAATCATCTTACAATCAATTCTTGAAGCTCAGAATTAGGATTTCTCTTGGAATGGACACAGTTGAGTTTTGTCATCAAATCACCCCTCTAATGAACACTGATGGAGAGATGCTGGTTAGACAAACTCGGTCTGATTTCTGAAGTCCACATTAAAACTAACAAAAGTAATCGAAGCTCTGTTTTAAACTATTTACTTAGTTTTCAAAATGAAACACTGAATAGAAAACTGGCTTTTTTGTTTCTGTTTAGCTGGAGAACATTGGGAATTTTATCAAAGCGATCCAAGTGTATGGCATGAAGCCACATGATATTTTTGAAGCCAATGATCTTTTTGAAAATGGAAATATGACCCAAGTACAGACTACTCTCGTGGCACTGGCAGGTCTGGTAAGTATTTGTACCTCTGGTGCTGGCAGAAGCCCAACCTATCAAGAGGCAGTACAGTATCGCGAGTCTGAGAAACTGCAGAAGTTGCTCCTGAGATGGCAGCTGTGCCCTGCCTCGTTCCTTGAGCAAAGCTTGGAGTTAAGAGTTAGGATTCTTGACCTGCACTAGGGAGGCTCACAAGGGAACATTAATCCCTGCAGATTATCCTTCTCACTCTGACAAAGATACTTAGGTAGCTTCAGAGTGCACATTCAAATGGTGGCAGAAATGGTCCTCTCCTCCCACCCCTGACACAGTTTCTCATGAGATAATCCTGCTTGTGGCATCACTTGAAAGCCCAGGAATAGGTACAAAGGCAGCTTGTCCATCAGCCTAGGTCACCATACAGGCTGTAAAGGAAGTATTCTGGTCACACGCTGCTAAATACTGAATACTCTATTTTCCTTCTCCCTAAATAGGCAAAAACCAAAGGTTTTCATACTACAATTGACATTGGTGTCAAATATGCTGAGAAACAAGCACGAAGTTTTGATGCAGGAAAACTAAAAGCTGGTCAAAGTGTAATTGGCCTACAGGTAAGTATGAAATTCTTGTTTGCACTTACATTTGAGAACAACTTTGTTTTGATTAACAGGGATATTTTTAATGAAAAAAAAAAACAAAAAACAAAAAAACCAAAAAAAACTCAACTAAACACGGCACTGTTACAGTATATTCTCATCATGGAAGGAGGTGTGATGTTTTAATTCCTGTAAGCAGCTGATTGGCTTTATATGCTCACGTGACTATTTTTGTCTGTTTTAAATCTGCAGTAAGAGTAATACGGAGGAAAAGGTTAGCTAATATTAGCAGTATCATCTTGGTCTGTTATGGTGGCTTTAAAAGGATGCTGAACAAAATTGTACAGATCCTGTGGCAGACAAGTTCTGGCAGTGACACCGAGTCTGTACTGTCCAAGGCAGAAGCTGATGACTGTATTTTTATACACACACATCTATTTCTTACTGTATATGCAGCAGTTGGGCAAATGCCAGTCACTAAAATGCCTTGGGATGACCATTACTTTTCCTTTTGAAGTTCATTATGGAGAAGTGGTAACTCATTACAAGTAGTGATCAAGCTAGATGAGAAAAAACACAGCAATTACTTCTTCTGTCAGCCATCACAGCTAGCAACTGTACTTGTTTCCTTACACTGTCTTGCTGTACAGATAAATCACTTTCTCTGTCCACCTCTTCCTTCTCCCAATAAAGATGGGCACCAATAAGTGTGCCAGTCAGGCGGGCATGACTGCTTATGGAACTAGGAGACACCTCTACGATCCGAAAATGCAAACTGATAAGCCATTTGACCAGACAACAATCAGCCTACAGATGGGCACTAACAAAGGAGCCAGTCAGGTAAGGAGGACTATGCGTGACATTTCCAGAACAGATTCAGCACTCAGCCTGGGCAAGTGAGGAGAGTGCAGCAGCAGCGCCTTGCTGACAACAGCAAGAAAGTCCAATTCAGCTGTACTTCAGTAATTGAAGAACTTAAATTTCTCATCATTAACTGGTATGTTCTGTGCTGGAAATTTTCAAGCATAAAAATGACGTGGTACTTTTAGAATTTTCATCTGGCTGCGCTGTGACAGAAGAAAACCACAGCTTTGTTTCCAGTACTAACTGAACACAGTAATCACATCTTGGGCACCACCTCAATCGTTCTAAAGAGGGAAATTAAATTGATCTTTCTGTAGGGTCTTTTTTATTAGTGAACACTTGCTGCTGTTCAGTTGTGCTTGGATTTGTAGTTTCTAGCATTTCCAGTGAGTTGTACAACTTGTAATGATAAACCCCATAATCACAGCTCCTGACCTTACTGAACCTCTGCAATCCTGTTTCACCAGGCTGGTATGCTGGCGCCAGGTACCAGAAGAGACATCTATGATCAGAAGCACATACTGCAACCTGTGGATAACTCGACTATTTCATTACAAATGGGCACCAACAAAGTAGCTTCACAGAAGGGAATGAGTGTGTATGGGCTTGGACGGCAAGTGTATGACCCCAAGTACTGTGCTGCACCAACAGAACCCGTCATTCATAATGGCAGCCAAGGAACAGGAACTAATGGGTCAGAAATCAGCGATAGTGATTATCAGGCAGAATACCCAGATGACTATCACGGAGAGTACCAAGATGACTATCAAAGAGATTACCATGGTCAGTACAGTGACCAAGGCATTGATTACTAGAATTGCATCTGAAGTTCAGTATTAGTCCATTATTTTATTCAGTAAGAACGAAACTAGCCTTGTGGAATTGTTACCTGTCTTTCCTACAGACTATACTTAATGTACCTAAAGAAATACTGCCTTACATACATTCCTCTTTTCTTTCTCTGCCCTTTCCCTGTCTAGTTGCCTTTAGTGCTGTAACAGTTGTAGTCTACAGCATAACCAATAACTGCATATGAAGTAAAAAGGAATACTGTGAAAGGGGGAGTGCTCTTGTACAGCCAGGTCTTCTAATAAGGAGCTATGCATTTTTACAATCTACTTAAGTAGGTTTTTACATACCACATTAAGCCTTCATTTTACATATTTACAGCTTTTCTGTTTTCCAGATGAAATCAAAGAATTTAATGCTCAAAGATAAACGTGGTCTTTGCCAATTAAAATGTCTAAGACATCACATGAGTGATTTAAATCTCATTACTATGTTTTTAAGGCATTGTTTGCTAATGGTAAGTCCTGCATTAGATGTGTGCATTTGTGATTTCATATTCATTCCATTATCCACACTGACCAAACTCTTAGAAATAGTTGTCTTACTAAAAAGGGAGCTTGTACAAAGTCTTGAGCCAACGGAAGTCCCATGTCTGATGGTGCATTTGCCTTTTATTGTGCCATAATATATCCATGTAGAAATGCTTTTTCTTCCTTGAACTGTATTTATTGCCACACTTCTCAAACTGATCCCAGTGTATTTTTATAAATAAATATTTTTTCTTAAAGGTATGTAGAAGACTCTGTCTCTTTTGTTACGCTACCATTATTAAAGAAGAGACAGCATGGAAATTACTCCCAACTCACCACCATCATTGCCTAACTTAAGGGTAATGTAGAACCGCTGTCTGTTGCAATCCAAGTTCTTTCTTTTCTGCAGGATTTAATCTAACAGCCTAGTAAAAAAATCTCCTGGGAGTGAGTGACAGTGACTTAACAAGAAAGGAATGTAGCTCCTTCACAGCAGAGTTCACTTCCCCTCTACGTGACTGTGAGATTATGACCAGAGATCCTTCAAAGCTCACAAAATCCCTGCCCTTTTCTCAAGGCAAATGAGGAACTACAGATATTTAACGCTGCCTCTCCTTTGGCCTCTAACCTTCATACCATCACTGGGAGAATTCAGAAGACAGAGTATGTAATGAGATACCCAGATCTGCATTTCTGCTGTCTGTGGTCTGAGTTCATTAGATACTAATAGCAGAACTTTACTTCTGTCGTGGGTTCTTCTAAATGGGAAACGCTTCCTTTCTTGCCAGAGTGCAGCGATGCTGTACTAATTCACCCGGGCTCCTTGCAACAGGAGGAAAAAAAAAGAGAAAAAAAAAAGCTTCTGCTGTAGGGTGGGGAGTGCTGTGACTGAACAGAAGATACCTTACAGTTATTTGTTGTGTATTTTAAAGTTATTTATATTGATATAAAATGCTTCATGCCTGCAAGTAATGGACTTGGAAAGGATTCTTCCCTCAAGACTAGAAATTTGGGTCCATTTGTTGATATTATCTTAGGTTGCGGTAATTTGACTTTCACGCGACTTACTTGTTGAATAAGACTTTAGCTTGTTTATTTCATAGAACTTTAAGTTGGAAAGAAACTCTGGTAGTCATCAGTCCTGCACCTTAGGCAAAGGAGTGACCAAGATGTCTGTTCAGACCTGCTCTTCCCAAGCTCTGCTATTGTCCCCTTCAAGATACTACGATTCAGCAACTTGCACCTGGGGTATTTGATGCTGAAAAGCAGTACTATGATTAACAACAAAATCCTTCAGTAGCCTTCCTACTCCTCCTGAAACCAAAACATACTCAGAACCGCTTGCATGCATTTTTTGTGTATCTGAAAGGAGGCACAAAACACACAAACAGTTCTCAGTGTGCCCATTTCTGTCACTCACTGAGGTACCCAAGGTAATCCTAATTAAATTAAGCACGAGTTTGAAGAAGACACCAAACAAATACAAACTGCCTTGCTTAAAACTTATTGTGATATGTAGTTTTCTCCTGGTATCCAAATAGCCCCCAGCTCCTGTTCTTTAAGAGAAATAATTATAAACATACCTTCATTTCCTCTGAATCCGGTCACCTGCAGGAAACTGCATCAGTCAGTCCAAGGCTCCACACACTATTGGACTGCTCTGCAGGGCAGACACTGCAAATACCCGAAGCGGCTTGGACAATTATCAGTAGTACTTATGGCATTCACAGGAGCTCTACTTCCAGCCTGCTTTAGTTACCTGACTATGGAATCCTATAGGGAAGCAGAACAGCAAGCAGTTCCTGTAAGGGTAATTTATTCTTCCAGCTCAGGTGAGGATTTGTGCCAGGCAGGAATGCTACATTTGGAGGCTGTTGAGATAATTACTAGCAGAATGTGTATGATTAGGAAATCTTGTGTCACACCTGAAAACTATTTTAGTCAAAAGGCCTAATTCAGTGAAAAGGTAATGCATCTGAACTGTCCTCTGAAACCAACTGGAAACACAAGGTTGTCACAGCTGTAACTCTGGCTACAACACTGCTTAAATGAAATACACGTAAATACAATTTAACTGGGAAATTCATTAATGTCCTTCTTTAAAAAGCAACACAAACTTAGTAAGCATCTAGAAGTCCTTTCTCCACCCAGCAGCTGCACTGAAGGCAGTGATCCTGAATCAGTAATTGCAATGAAAAGAACCACGTAAACTCTGAGACTAGGAATCAGTTAGATTGTCCAGCATGGAGATTATCTATACATGGAGATTATCCCATGGAGATTATCTATACATGGAGATAAAAACATCTCCTGCTTTCTTCCACCAAGTTCCCAAGTCAAGGGCTAAAACGTGCAGCATAAGCATCAAATACAAACAGGAGAAAACTCCATGCTGTAATAACTGATTTTTCTAACTTCCAAGCCCATCTACTTTGTAAACTGGTAAACATTTTTACATTGTGCAGACACTGTTATTGGAAACAGCCTTACTGTGGGAGAGGAAGGGTTCTGTCCCTCTGTATTACCAGATCTGTACACTTCCTCAACAATGCTGAGTTACTGCTCATTCAGCAGCCACAAGCACCAGAAGTACCCAAGTGTTTAAAATCACATTATCATAGAATGGCCTGGCCTCAAGGATCGCCATGTTCCAATCTCGCTGCACCAGCAGGGCTGCCAGCCCCTACATCAAGTACTAGTTCAGACTGCCCATCCAACTTCACCTGACAGCCAGGAAGTAATTAATCTTTCTTTTCCCTTCTCATCACCTATCCCTTATCCTTTGAATTGCTAAAGCGGCTTATATTAGAAGAATCAGAAGCAAGTATTTCTGAGCATCTCCTGGCAGGCAACCAGTCTCTTTTCACCAGCAGATCAGACGAAGTATCCAGATGAAAACAGATCAGGCATTCAGACCACCAATGAGCTTTGCTTTTCTGTATGCCACTTCCAAGCTGTGACTAATCAAAGGTTTAGCAAGCTATTCTGCAGTCCCTGTTATGAGACCATTACAGACCATTTATGAGTCACTTACCTGCAGCAGTGTCTTACTTCCTACACTGATGTGTACTACACTGAAATCCCTGGTTCAAGTACTTTTCCTACCCCACTCTTCAAACAAACAGCTAAAGGAGCTTTAAAAGGTAGAATTCAGTCATGTTCAACCAAATAAAATCTAAAGCTCAACCCCCACCCCCCAGAACAAGGCAGACTCCAGAAGGCTGTTTTATAGACACAGTCCAAGTACAAAATTCAACAACTCCACATTAAACGATGCACCATAAAGATAAAAAGGGCAGCTCTGAGAGCCTTCAATTCTGTATTTTCAACTTAGGGGGCAAAGAAACCTACAAGGAATTTGTTTATTAACGACTTTCATACACCGCTGTAACAACACTATTAATAACAATCAGATGCGCTGACACTCAGTACATCACTCATGCAAACAGGTTGTCGTTTTACCAGCACGGAGCACACAGCAGAGATTTACAGAACAGTCACTTTGTCCTGCGTTGTTGGTAACCTTCTGCTCTTTTTTTTTTCTGCAACTGTTTCTGCTCTTGCTGATCTGCTTTAGTACTTCCCAATGCATTTCCCATTCAAGTCTGCAAAGAGAGAAAAAAGTAGTCAAGTGACATGGAGTCCTGGTACTGCATTTATATGTCTGTAAAAGTAAACCGGGAAAATAATTACGATTCTTTTGTGTCTGACATCTTCTATCCTCTCTTAGGGAACAGAAGCTCCCCAGTTTCTGTGCTTGCCAAAGTGTTACTAAAGCATGCAAAAACAGACCCAAACAGTGGAAGGAACAAGTACAGCTATTCCTTTCTATAGCACCGGGAGGCTGAAATCACACCAGATCCTGAACTTGGGGCGGTTCCTCAGCTTGGGCAATTTGCAGCATCTCAGATGTCACTGAACTTTACTCCCAGGACCTTCCCAAGCCTGGGGGAAGGGCAGAGCTCCCTTCTAGCATCTCTCTATTTTCACTCCAGCATAAAAGAGAGGAAACAAATACAGACACTACTAGAAAAAGGATGGGGGGAGGGGGAAGTCTTGTCCTGGGGAGGAAAGCCATTTCAGCTCTAATATTAGAGTTCTGGAATTTGAGCATTTCTAACAAGAAACCAAGTGGCCCGCTGCTGTTCTGCCTTGTCTTACAGCAGACACACGAAGGGCTGCCCAAACAGCATTGCTCTCCCACCCCCTTGCTGTTGTCTCATTTTTCTCAAACTGTTCTGCTGGGCACAGTGAGTGGGAATGGAAGATGGATGAGTACAAACGTTTGATCCATCCATCGTGTACAAGCAGAGGGTTTCCTAAGGAGGGAAAGCAATAGAAGGAAAAATGGGAGAGGGATACAGCATGTTGATTGCCGCGAGGAATCCAAAAACATGCAACCATCTACATCTGTTCTCAGGACACAAAGACAAGCACATCAGCTGGCAGGCAAGTTCCCAGCCTGCACTCCTGCCTCACCATAGGCTGGAGCTCTGTCCCATCTTCACTGTCCCGTCTCATGCTTCTGTGTTTTTTCCTGTCTGTTAACTTGTTATTCCCGTTCACAAACATCTACAAACAGAAAGCAGGGTGAGATTATTTGGGAACCCAAGCTATTATTTAAAATAATATTAATTAAAAAAAAAAGAAACAATCACCTTGTAAAGGAAGATAGTTAACCTGGGACTATACAACTAGCTGGATAACACAGTGATACTGGGAGGGACTGCAGGGGCGGTGAAAGCAGCTGAGGAGAACGAATCAAGAATTCCCACTACTTCTGCTGCAGCAACAGGGACTCCTTGTCCATCTGAATCACTCCCCAGCTCTCTGCCCACCTCGAGTGCCTCCCTTCCACCCCCAGATGTTTATCACCCAACTGAAACACAGATGTCACATGTCAGTGCCTTCATGTGTTGGGAAACTCCAAGTTCAGGGCTATGTGAACAACGTGCTCTTAATTATGCAATGAGGAGTTTGGGCGTGCTGCCCCCAGTTTTTCCATGCAAGGCTATACATATTGCCTTCCCTGCTGGGAAGTCTTCTCCTCACCCCGGACTCCAGGGCATGGCTAACTACAAGGAATTAAAGCCAGGGTTAAAGAAAAGTTAAAAAGGATGGAAAGCCTCTGTTAGTTTCATGAAGGAGAATTGGCTTAAGAAGTATTCTAGTGTTTGGCAAAAGAAAGGGAAGAAGAAGAAAGGTCAAGGCTTCAGAGTTTTCCATTAAGTAAGATATTCCTTTTCAGGACATTGGCTTAAGTACTGCTCTGAATCAAGGCCAAAGAACTATCTGCTTTCCTCTGTAGAAAGGGTTAAGCCTATCCTGAGTCTGCCTTTTTATTCCTTTTTGTTTGTTTTTAAATGAAAAATCTAGAAACATTACGGGAATCTAAGAGCAGCATTAAAAACAAAAACCAACAAAAAAAAAAACCCCAGTTCTTTTGATGCTTTTCTGTATAAATCCATCCAGAAGATTCACGTCATGTGAGCTGTGCTGGCTGTGGAATTTTTCATGAATCACCAAGATTTGGTCACACGGTTCGTGAAGAAAAAGACAGAACTGCCAAAACAGTATGAAAGGAAAAAAAAACTTCTGTCTCTTCTAATACTTTCTTCATATGAAAATAATACCATGTGTGTGCTCAAATGTTTCAGATACAGTTGTTAACTAAAGCTCTTCATCACTATTAGCTACGTAATAATTCTCTGTGGAAAGCTTGTAATACAACACAGTAATTATCACAGTAAGAGGCAGAACAACCAGGCTGCAGCAGAAGGATGTAATCAAGAGACCCAGTATGGTATTTTGGCTTAAGAACCTGCACATGGATGAAGCAGAGCAACTCAAGTTTGAATTAATGTTTGTTCAAAACTACAGCATCCATCAGAAAGCAGCAGACCATAGCTAGCACGGAGAGACCACTGAGAGTTCATTTGCTTATGTTTATGCACTCATCCCTGAGTCCATCCTGACCTAAGGTGTTGGTAAGGAAGTAGTATGGGATGAGGGTCAGATTACTAGGCCCTGTAGAAAGACAAACGCCCCAGAAGCTTAGAAGCAAGTATCTTTGCTGTCATCACTGGAGTTTACCAGCAGTTCCTGGTCCACAAAGTAAGGCCTCTCTGCAGATCCATCATTTGTTTCCATATCAATAGCAAAGCAGAGGAACATGGTATCCAGTGTCACTTCAAACACAGACAGAAAGCTGTGGGACATCAGGTAGGCAAAAAATCCAACCAGCAACAGAGGAACTACCCAAGCTTGCAGCTCCCGGTGGTAGTTAAATGCCATCAATCCTCCAAAAACAGTAAAACATACAACAAAAACCTGTCAGGGGCATCAAGAAAGAAATACAGCCTTGTTAATCACATAGTAATATTTTAAGGAAAAACATAACAAACAAATAAGAAGAAAAAGGAAAAAGATCTATCAAAACCAATGGTCAAATTATAGCTGATATTTTAACCGTATATCCCATCTGGACAATGGCTATCCAGGTTCTGGCTTCACACTGTTATCACACTTTGCATTCAATTCAGCATGTCTATTTTGTAGGGCAGAGGCAACTTTTTACTGCATATTTACCAAAGGCTCTGTGCAATAGAAACTGCAAGAGCGGCGCCAAGGACACTGCAATAGCACACACAAATAGCAGTAAAGGCTGTAAAAAGGATTAAGTTCCTCAAACATTACTTTCACTCCCAAACTCAGCTTTGAGCATTAACACTGAGTTCAACAAAAGCAAACCTTATTTACTTTTGGTACTTTGGGATGAGACCCTGATTTTTCACTTCATTCTTACAGAATGACACCTTCTTTACTCCTACCTTTCCTAGAAATACAGTAAAACCTCCAAAACAGCTAACAGATGCAAGTTCAGCAGAACTCTTCGCCAGAATGAAGACAGCGTCCTTTGCTGAAGTACAAAAATTGGTCCCATTTATGGCAGTAGTTGCGTACACGTGCTAAAATGAGAGAAGACAACGCAATGAGAGAGGAAAGATGCTTTTAAACTAGGGTATATTTCAACACAATTGAAAGTCTGAAACATGATTTGGAAATGCTGACTTTAAGAATACAAAGAGTTATTTTGAATAATTTGACAATTTTATTTCAAGTGACTGCAGTAACTAAGTTCTAACTTCAAACTGTCTTTCTACATCATTTTTAATAATAAACATGACAGGTTCTTTAGTACAGGGAATTTTACAAGGACAATGGCCAAGATGGGGGGTGACCAACTTGGATTATTTTAGCACCTCTTCTGAATAAGAGGACATATCTGTTCCATTTGCAGAAGTCCTCAATGAGGTCTTGAAATAGCATCCAAAATATGAGCTAAGATAAACAGCACTTGAGCCACCTGAAAGGTTAGTTGGACTTTGCCAGCATGTTTTCCTTTTCTCTAAGTATTAGAAGGTGGATTATGTCACAAAAGAGCAGTTACCGTCAGTAAGAACCACAGTGTACGGTCATTAAGAAGTGCAGTGTGCATGGGATTATGGTTCTGAAGGAATTTATATACCCTGACACATACTGAAATCTTAGATTATTTTTTTGCTTCAGCTGGCAGCGGAAGAAAAATGGTTTGATGAAAGAGAATTACATTGGCCTCCTATAAAACACCTTCTGCTGAAACAAAATATTTCTGCAGGGTCCACTTTTACCCAATAGTCTGTAATGCAGCAAAGCCATACTGAAATTACCTTGAAACATTATAGAAAAGAAAGAAATTCAACACAAAGATGCTTTTTATCTTCATTTTGAACATTATTTATTTTATATGCAACAAAGGATTTTTTCCCTCTGATTAGTAAGTCAAACAAAGAGTATATTAAACAGTGACATCCTGTAAACACTGTATGCGGATGGCAGCTGGTGCCCCCATAGGTGGAAAGAGTGCAAATAAGAACCATGGATTTTTTTTTATCTACTCCAAGAGAGAAAGAAGAAAGAAAGAAAGATTCCTCTGAGCTCTACAGAAACAACTATCTTCATAGCCATCTGTTTGGACAAGCAAGCCCACTTCTTTCCTAAACATGAAAAATTGCTTTCTATTCTGACTTCCATTTACACAGACTCTGCTCCCCCTCCATCGTCTGTCTGCAGTTGTCCCTGCATTTTTCAGTCATGGTCAGACCTACAACACGTTGTGAATTAAGGCTGTTGCAGCACCTCCATTAGCAGAAAGGAAATCATGACACAAAGTGGAAAAATAGGTTTTGTAGGTTTGTTTCTGTCCCATAAGAACTGAATTTACAAAGCAAATCCTGATCCAGTGCGTGCAGCGTGCATTTTGCCAATTGGTTGTTCAGAGAGTCTGTATTCATTACAAACAGAAAAATAAATAAATTACATTTAAGAAATTAAAAAAGAATGCTAAAAATGCACGTGCACTTGTACAAACACTGCTTCCAAGCTTTAAATAAATAACTACTTGTTTGCATTCTGGAATTAGGCACTTCGGTATCTGAGGAATGTGCAACAAAAAGAATTTCTGATATTTATTAACTAGAACGGTTATCTTGGAAAAACTGGAAAACAATGTTGGAGACTGAATACCGCCTGCATGGGCATCTGTGATTTACAGACCAGGTCACAAGAACTGGCATTTAAGGCAACTACCACCTCAACAAATCACACGGCTCAATCACAACCAACACCCAAGCTGGTAGTAAGCCTGCATTGCAGAAGACACACAGAAATGAAGGAAGTACCAGAAGGGTGCAAAACTAGTTACTGGTATAGGTGAAATAAGAATGCTACTGGTAAAAGCTGAAGACTCAGTCAAATGACCTCTGCCTTTAAGGGAAAAATACATTTCCATTACAAGTGCAGAGTTGCACAGCAATCAGCATAAATGATTTCTCATCATGACCCACCAAGAAATAACTAACATGCATCAGCTAGTCCCAATATTTGCAGATCACTTTGGACTAAGAAGTTTATATATGCCGTTTATTTTCAATGTAGGCCACTCCAAAAGTAATGCATCTTATTTATTTCCAAGAAAATTACAACAGATACAAAGAACACAATAACACTACCAGACAGAGCAAGTTCTCTGCTACAAAGCCCTACTTTTCCACATAGTCACCTCCACTATCCATGTATTTTCACCACTGATGAACAAGAACCTGCATGCCATGCTCATAACAATCTGCACCAGTGGAGGTGACCCACTGTCACCACAGCTGAAATGCACCACCCACCGCCTCACTGTGCTCACATCCACTGTGTGGTCTCCACAGATGTTCAGCAAGAGGCAATCAATGTCAATGGGTGTGATTTTTTCCTTGTGGAGGAATTCAATGACACACCTTGGCTTCATATGTGCCTCCACGTCAGACCCCACTTTGTCAGACTGCCCCTCTGCTGCCATCTGTCATATGGCAACACAACAAAATGGAATATTGGTGGGAAGATTCAGCCTCTACTGCTATACCATCAACATCCACCTCTGACATTGTAAGCCAACATAACACAGGAGGCATTACTTTCAGAGCAGCCTTTGTATCAGAGACTATGTGCAGCAACACATTCCTTTGCAAATAAATGATAGCTGTGAAGGCTGAAGTGGCAGAGCACCATCAGCTAAGAGCCTGCTATCATTTAGAAACAGACTATTAGAATATGCTGTGTTGTTGTGGTTTTTTTTTTCCCCTGCTGTTGTGTTCTCTTTCCCCAAGCACAAAAGCTTTAATGGAATTGGAAATGTTTGAGAGAAGGGCAGCAGGAATGATCCAAAAGGTATGGAATGTCTTCTGTCTGGGGAAGTACTGAGTACACCAGACTCTGCTGTCTGGAAAAGAGATGACTGAAGGAGGATGCAGTGAGAGGACAACAAAAGCATGAGAAACATGGAGAGGGTAGATGGAATTAGATGCTCATTGTTTCTTCTAACACACAGACTAAGCAGAGTGCAGGCACCATATAAAGTAGCAGGAACCAGATCCGGTGAAAGATGATAGTTCTTCTCACTGCAGTCTGCAAGATGTGAGCTCCTGGCCAAAGGATGCTATAGCTGCTCGTAATTCCCATGAGCTCAAGGGAGAGGTGGAAAGTTCAGAGAAAAGGAATCTCTGAGAGGTTTTAAACACACAGAAACTACACTCAGCTTGAGAAGTTCCTAGGCCAGAAACAAATTCAGAAACAGCACTGGGGACAGTAACAACAGGGAAAAACACTTTCTTATCTCTGCACTCCAATCATTGTTGCAGATGGGACACCAAGCTAGGCACAAGTTCAGTGCAGTCCAATACAACTGTCATAGAACTAAATTCTGCTTAATGCACTGATGTTTCACAGTGGTAGCCTCTCCTACAGAGACAACTAAGGTGTAATGGGACTGACAGCATACCACGGATTGGCAAGGGTGGGAGACTATGGGTTAATAGTCCTCATCCTTGCACCAGGAAGTCAGTGCTGTATCATCAACTTTGTGAAGAACCGAAGCCCTTCTGGCCTGCAGCCTGGGAACTAGACACTGGTTTCTCAGTGTCGGGATGAATAAATAAGGAATGCGAATGTTTACATATTTCCAAATACCACACTATATTAAAAAAAAAAAAAAAAAAAAAAAAAAACTATTTAAAGAATACATCCTTCTATGCTTCACAACACAGAATGTCAAGGGTCTTGGAAAAACTGACCTGCCAGTCTCATGAGAAAGGCTCTGTGGCTTAGATACAGGCCATAAGTTCCCTGATTGTTCAGAATAATTGCTACTTTGTGTAACAGCTGAATTCAGTCTTCCATTCCAGGGCTTTCTTTAATAAAATGAGCTTGGGGAAAGACAGGATTGCCATAGCAACAGAATCCTCTTAAAAAAGAGGCAGGAGACATGCTGGTCTCACATCCCATTTCAGCTTTTTCTGCTCTACTGATATTTTCAGGCTGATCCAGTCTTCTTGGGGGCTGCCCCAGCTACTGCAGACAGTACAATGTCATGCAGCTCATGCTGAGCTTTCAGATGTCCTAGCCTGCAATTGTCACAGCTGCCATAGGAATCCCCTCAGAAAACAAGATCTATTGCTAGCAAGTGGCAATGGCATTTCTGTGGCTGCTGCACAAGCCATTGGTGAGCCAGTGAGACAGCCGTACTGTGGTTCTCAGATGGAGGAAGGAAGTTAAAGCAACGCGGGCCTGTGAGACCCCACTGAAGGGATGAAGACATGAAAACACGTGGACATTCAGCCACTCCAGTCCCTGGTTATTTCAGGTTATCACGCTACATGATTCCTTACACTAAGTGGAAAACTCCTCTTTAAACAACGTAGGGCTGTACCCTGTCCCAGGCCGTACATTTGGAACTATTCCAGACCATTGTCCCTCTGGTCCTCAGGATCCTTCTTCCAATTTCCAGACAACATTTACTGATGAAAAGTTCACAACTACTCATTCTTCTGCAGATCTCATCTTGGCTTTTACTCTTCCTCACTGTTTCTCTTCCTGATGCAATGAGAGACATCAAATGTGCTTGCGCTTACCCTTTATTTGTCAGAGTAGACCACAGCAATATATTCTAGTCCCATCTTGTGAGATGAGCCTGGCTACATAACCAGCAACTTCTACAGTGGCATTCATCCCTCTTTCTGGCACCAGTACTTAATCCCATGTCTTCCCTAGGACTGAATTTGACACTCCTGCAGCCATGTTAACTAAAGGCTACTGCCCTGTGCTTGACCAGCACACTCTGAATATTCTATTCCATCACTTCCCCAGTAAACATAAAGATAACATAGAAAAGGTTACCACTGATTCTTAGGCTAATCACCATCCATAAGAAACCACAGCCTCCTGAATTTTCCCCAACAGTCAAGAAAGCCCAACTTTCCATTATTTGCGTTCTACGTTACATTTACAGTTTGGACTTGCTGGAAAACATCTCATCTTTCAACCTTCATTGTTTCCTACTCTGTCATATACTCCCTCCATAGCTGTCTTTCAGTGGGTACAATGAACACAATTTTCTCCTGGGAAGGTGTTCTCTCCTGCAGCACCCCACTACTGCACTGGGCTCCATTTCAACATAAGTCATCAAAGCAAGAACAGGTAACTCTCATCCACCTACTTCCCCCACAACACAGACTCTATGGAGAAAGTAAAGACCTGTGGTATTTATCTCCTGTTACCGCATACATGAAGCTTCTAGTGGGAAAACAAACATATTTAAAAGAAGATTTCATGAAGACAAATGTTTTAGCCAATTTTAGTCAATACTTTCAAGATGACTGAAAATTCAGCTTAATATCTAGAGGAAACTTTGCCAGTAATATTAAAATGAGGTATTGTTTTTGGGACGAAGAAAGTATTTGATGGGGTGAGGTACAATGTGTTTGGCAGCGCACAGAAGAATTGTACTTCCATTAGCATGCCTGAAATTTTGGTTTTATCTAGGTCATTTCTCCAGAAGGCACTTAAAAACAACCTCCTGACAGACTTATACCCAAAGTTGAAGAGACAACTAGCTGCCACAGATGTGTGACCATTAGGCACACGTACTTCTGGTTGTCTGCTTTGATGTTTTGCTTTTCCTTTTAAATTTTTTATTATTTTTTTTTAAACTAGAGTTTTGCTGGCTTTCAGTATCAGTGCTGGGTCTCAGTTCCAGCAAATGCAGGCTGTCACTACTGCTCATCAGTAACAGCTACCGCAGGGCCCGGAAGGCTGAACAGCAAGTAACTGTACTGAAGAAAACAGAGAAACCACATACAGCTCAGCAACTCCTTCAGAAATCCATGTGCTGTGCTTTGGAACTGCTGCCTGCCAACTGGCTGCAGATAAACCCAAAAGCAGACAGAGAAAAGAAGAATTATCCTGAATTAGATATATTATTGAATATATATATATACATACATATTCATTGCAACAAGGCTGTAAAGAAAAAAAGTGACCACTTTGATGTATCAAATGTTAAGACTTTGCCACAACAATTTAGGGGAGCAGGAGACAGACAGACCTTGTAGCTCCCAAGCCACATAAAGAAAACAGTATATTCTTTTTGTGGAAGAGAAGTTTCAGGATCCCAGATTTTACTCGAGATGATTGGATATATTTATCTGGAACATACTGAAACCATCAGAGCCAGAAGATGAAAAATCTGTGGTAATTCTGACAAGTGTTGGCAAACAGAACTGTCAAGTAAGGATAATGACTTTATATTCACAAAGCACTTTTCATCCAGATAGAACCCAGAGTGCTTTACAATTGTTACTAATGGATTATACACACACATGAATCACTTTGCCCATGACTGAAATGGAACAGCTTAAGGAGTGAACTGTTTAACAGCACATAGCAACCTGACACCACAGTTTAGCACAGGATCCAGTTGCAAATCCAAAAGAAAATTAGGAAGGCAGAATGTAATTACCTACACTGCAATCGGAACAGGACACTAGGTTTACATTACCCCTCCTGCAACCACTGCCATTGGAAATATGGCAACAGTCAGCATCCAGCACATCTGTCACAACACAAAGATCACAATGGATACCTCTTCAGCCCCGCTCAAGTTAAACTGCAAGGGGCTGAACACAATCTAGCTGAGCCTGGACAGGAGTTGCATCAGACTCAACAATTAAAGTTTGTGTTACATCCCACCTGAAAAATGGCACATTGTCCCTCTGACATCATCATAATGTAGCACTTGGTTGATACCACATGCGAAGAAAGAAGCTCACACACTGTCACCAGTGCTACTTCCCCCAGCACCTGTTTCTCATCTGCAAGTTTCCCAGAGGGGGAACAAGGGGCTCTGTTTAAAGTTGTGAATGGAGGAGCAGAAAGAATTCAAATCATCTAAGCAATCTAACAACAGGTTGAAGAAAATACTGAAGAAGCAAAGAGGAAGGCTCCTCTTTTCCTTAAAGCAAAACAACAACAAAAAGAAAACCACCACCAAAAGCCTTTCAAGGTAATTATATGCTTATTATAATGAAGAATATAATAGTGGAATAAAAGACAAAAGCACAGTAAGGAATGCTAATGTACATGCCGAGCTTTGGACCAGCTTTTGTAACAGCTGTTCTAAATCTCTATTATTTCAACCCAAACAAAATCAAAATCTAAACTTAAAAGTATGTTCAAGATGTTAGAAATGCGAACAAGCGATTTCTAAAAGCCCTGAAAGTCCTGCCCTCGAGTCCCTGTTCAACAGCTATGCGAAATTTCAAGCTGTCACTATCTCAGTAAGAGCTCTTAAGTACACCCCTTCTGTTAATCAAACTATATGTTACGTTTTTTACAGCCACGGTTGTTGTTTTTTTTCCCCTCTGGAAATGACAACCTTCACTCTTAGTCAATACATATATATATTCACACACACATATATATATATTTAAACAGGCTTGCATACATTCTTTATAGAAAAAGCAGAACCACCAATCAGTCTATGAAACACAATAACTTGAGAATAATATTACCCCTTCACACTGATAAAATTTCTTTTAAAAATCTTTTAAAATGTTCTCACTTTCAGTCTCCCAAATTGCCCCATTTTCAGCACACAGAACACAATCATCTTTGCCAAAAAGATGTTCAAACAAACAATTATCTAACAGCAAACACAGTATTATGATTATTACTCTAAAAATCACGACCTGTACAAAAACAGAAATTTGCCTACAATAGATTAGGAAACAGGAAATCTTATAAGGGAACAAGAGCTACAAAACAGTTTTCCGAAACAAAAGAAAGTACGTTGCAGTAATTAATTCTCCTCGTAACAAACACATATTGCATACAACAGCTGGAGAAAGTAAGTGCTATGATGCTGGCTATCTCTTTGGAAGGCAGGAAGCCAAGGGGAAAGGGTGACTATAAATGGAAAGCCTGGAGTCAAAACGAACTCTGAGATTCCTCACCAACTCAGTGACCATAAGATCTACCTAAAAAATGTAAGCCTGGAAAATTCATCAGCTGGAAGCAGAGATTTTACTGCACAAATACTTACTTAATCTAGGTTGAACTAAGTGAAAAATGTTCTCTCCGCGGTTGTCCAAGAGTAGGCATTATTTATGCACCTACTTTAGAATGAGAAGTCAGACCCTTTATCAGCATCGTCTTGTTTACTGCACTGCTGTTCTCAGCAGTGAGAACAAAGAAAGAAGCAGACAGGGAGTTACGAATCAGCATGAACATCTGATTCCTTGTCACATTAATAATACCACAGCCACCAGAGATAACAAAAGGGGACTGATAAAAACTGGCTATTTACAATGATGTATATAGAGGTTGGAAAAGTAAACGTATACTTGCAGAAAAGGATCAGGAAGGAAAGAGTAGGAATCAAGTGTCTGAAAAACTGCTGCACTTTAGAAATCATCTATTTCCAACAAAAACCCTACTGGAAAGAAAATAATAATAATAACTGCTAACAAAACAAAGATGTCTTTCAAATACAGAGAATATTATATCACCTGTTTTTGTTGGTTTGTTTTTTTTTTTTTTCATGTTAGATCATATTCCCAGGTATATAAATAACAGAAATCAGCCAAGAGCTCCATTTTTTAGTTTCAGTATGTGAAAAATTCTGCATCCAGTTTAAGGGCACATCTCCAGGTGGGTTTCTTACTTGTTCATTGCTTCCTTCCACCTGGACACTTCAGTAGTCTCCCTGGCACAACTCAACAAGATGTTAATCTTCTTACCTTCAGAAATAGCAGGTGGGCCTGTGAGGGGTCATCTCAAGCTGTATTGACAAGTTTTCTAAATGCCACACTCAGCAACCTTGCGTGCCACAAAACATCAGGGAGCTGATACACAACCTCTACCAACACTTGAGGACTTTGTTGGCTTGTTTAGGTGGCCAGCAGGTAGCTTTGGCTTGCACGCACCGCATGTTGTTTTCATCACGCTGAATGAAGCCAGCACGCACACAGTTCACAGAACAGGTGTGTAGATGGCTGAGTGACAGAGAGATGACAGAGTATACCTGGTTAACATATCTTAAGCAACTTTCCTGGCACCACAACGAGCAGAAACAGCACTTCAACAGGCACTTCGCACATGTACTTTCCTGCAATAAAATGAAACGTCTGGTTACTGGCCACAGAATTAGACTCAAATAAAACTACCATCTCAGAAAGCGTGCTTTGCAGGTGACTGACTCTTCCAACAGAGTATTCACTTACGCAGCAGATACTTCCTTTTGGATTACAGGACTTGTTTTTAATTCAGACCCTACAGCATTAATGACTGATGAGCTGAGTCTAGGGTTTTTTTTGTTTTGTTTTTTCCTTCCTGTGCATGGAAGATTCCTCTCCAGGAAAGAAAATAAGTGCTGTAAGCAGCTTGATGAGCTAGCAGCTGCACAGAGAAAAAAAAACAGGCAGGCAAGTCAGTAACCCTTACAGTACTCGGCAGTGATTAGTGAGACAGTTTGTTTTCCTTTCGTTTGGTTCTTTTAAACATTTTTGCTGTTTATAAAAAAAAAAAAAAAAAAAAAAAAAAAAAAAAAAAAAAAACAAACAAACAAAAAAACAAAAAACAACCAAAAACAACCTTCACAGTTCTGAAATGACTGGTAAGCTAATGGACAAATGTAAAATAAAAGAAGCAGGATTTGTGTGTGTGTGTTTGTTGACCTGAGCACGCATTATGATTCAGGACAGGAGGAAAAGACTTATATTTCCTAGGAACAGGCCATTGATCCACATTAATACCATGCCAGCAACAGAGGAGAAAAACCTCAGTGTCTGTTCTAGCCCCCACACCTCCATCATGAGCTCAGAATTGAGACAACAGAGATATCTTGGTAGCCCTGGTAGTATTCCAGCTTTAAATGGCTGTTTTCCTCACCAAAAGGAAATTCAGTTCAGTGATATTTGAATCTTTTTAACCTTATGTTTTCAGCGGCCAGAATGTTCTTCTGTTTTGGAAAGCAGAGATCTTCCAGTTAGAGTATGAAATCCTCATGTCCCACAGCTACCGTGATAAAACCATGAACAACCCAACATTTTTCCCCACAGACTTCTTGAAAATATTCATAGGATAATTCCTATAAAATGGTGACTGCACATACTTTAATCCTGCTATGCTTTGCCGGAGAGATAATTTTACTACAGCTGTATTAGTTTTGTTAAGTACTGTTTATTAGAAATAGAGCAAAGGACTTTTTGCTATTTGGCTTGAAGACTGCTGTGTAGGAAACACCGGTAAATTTACCTGCAGAGCTTGCAGACCCCTGACTTCTCAGAAAACAGGAGCTTTTTTTATTGCAAAGGTGACAGTCTGGAAGCTCTAGAAAAATGCAGCATCTGTTCTCCACCCTTTAGTACTACTCCTGCTACAGAAAATGACCAAAGACCATCCTTGTGCCATGGGAAGGAGTCATGTTAGTTTGTGGTAAATTCTTCTGAGGAACAGGGACAAGAGCTGGCCTCTTCAGGAACAGTTATCAGTTATGTCATATCCATATCCTAGCCAGATTCTCGGTGGTTGGGCCAAAAGGAGCTTAGAGCACACAGCTACTGACAAAAATATTTTTCTTTGCTAAGTATTTCTTTGACACGTATTCAGATTATAAACACTCATAACAAGTCCGCTTCGTCTGCCTCCTCTAGATGCAAACAATGCTGTCTTCTTTCTAGCACAACTCAACTCACCTACCACCTATAAACAAAACCTGTTGTAAATATCCTGTCAAAGCTATACATAATATATTTCAAGGCCAAGACATGCATTCTAGAGAAAAAACAATGACACCTAACGCCTATATTTAAAATCATTGTCTAAATCTTCATCTGATGTCAGAGCTGTGCACTCATAAGAGCCCATTCTCTTTGCCAGAGTGAACCACGCTGGTGTGTTTTCAACAGAAGGTAAGAGATGCAAAGATGCGTGAAAGACAGGAATTTGTGCAACAATCACAACAACCAAGATATATTTTTATATGCTGTAAAAGATGCAATTTGGAACCTATAAAAATCCTCAGAGTAGCTCCTGCTTCATACATTTTCTTCTACAAACACATCACAAGGCAGATGAAATCTTTTCTATGAAAGGTATTTTGTAGTAAAGAGTGCAATTCTTAACTTACCTTTATTTTAAATAATAATTAAAAAAAAGCAAAAATTTTAAATAAAGTATTCTATCACGTCTGGATTTTTCACTTTTTCATTTATCTGTGATAAAAACATCTACGTACACAAACTAAATATATATATATATATATATACACACACATATATATATATATATTTAATGCAAGTATTTTCTCCTCTTAAAAATATCTGAGTTGAGAGAGAAAAAAAGGGAAGCACTTGAAAAGACTCTCTCCATGAAGAAAATGGGTAAAATATAAAGTTTAAGTATATTCTTCACATTTCTTTTCCTGAACGTCACCTTTCAACTACTATTTCTATGTGTTACAGAAATATACTCACCTTTTGCTTTAGGATATTATAAAGGTACAAGAGAACAATCCTTGGTATCCTCAGTATGGTGATTAAAAATGAGCCTTTTACAACAGTTCCTAGATGATAGCAAAGAAGAACTGAGATGGAGGAGAGGACTGGATGACGTGGTGGGCTATTTTTGTTTCTGGAAAGAAAAATAAACAATTCAAAATTGTTTTGGAAACTGTTATTTAAGAAGACACGCATGGCATCATTTCAGTATTTGGAAAAGTAAAAACCTAAGCTGGTACACACTCTCATGCTTTAAACAACTCCAGTTTTCCTTCTGACTTCATGTGAACTTTAACCCCAGTCCAAAGGAAAGCAGCCAAGCTTAAAACTTTCACTGGATTACTTTAACTCATCAGCAATGAATATTTTGACATACTCAGTAATGGAAAAATATCTAGAAAAACCTACTACAGAAAATATCAGAGGCAAACATCCATCACCTCCCTCCAGTTTCTGTTACTTCTGTTATCCTCCAAAATCTTCTACTAGGCTTTTGTTTCTGCAAGATTTTAGTCTGAAGGAATGAATCCGCTATTTCTGCTTCAGTGGTAAAATTAAAAGCAGAAAAATAAATATGACACGGTCTCTCATGCAATACCGAGAGCTGCTGTTTACTTCCACTGCTGCAATTTGACTAAATTCTGTTTTAAAATTTGTTCCGATAACTAATGCCTTCTTTTTTCCCTTTCCACTGAATAGGTTTTGTTTTAAAATGGAACGCGCAAGAAAGAAATTCCACGTTGTATGTTTAAAATTATGATTTGGCAGAAAAACCTTGTAATTCCACTGCAATCTAACCTCTATCATTTTTGGGAAATGATGTGTCTCTGATATTTGAAATGGAAAGACAAAATAATAACCTCATACAATTAGCTTATGAATCTCAAATACAAGCTTGATTTTCCTGCTTCCTTTATAAGGTTGAGTGTTGTGTCAATCATTTACAGAGAACAGTGTGGCAACAGCTCTCAAGAATTTAAAGGAAGAACAGGAAATAATCTTAAAACCATTCTCCCACTCCTCTTCAAATGCTATAAGAAAAAAGAAAGCTCAAAATTCAATTACCACTAAATAGCTAAAAATATATGTCGGAAGGTTCAAGAAAAGCATTGATTAATAGTCATAAACTACCTTACTGAAAGGCAAATGTATGCAACAGGCCAAACCCTAAAACAGGCAGCAGAACCAGCAGTTACAATCAGTCAGCACAAATCCCATGTTCATAAGCAACTCCTTCAAAGCTTATTACCTTGAAAAATGAATAGTTTGCAGTAGAAACTAACAATAAGAGATGGTGACTGGCTGAAGCTCAAATCTACAAATGCACCTTTATTAAATCTCCACATACACTCCTTGAAGATACATATCACAGTTCTGCAAGAGCCCTGAAGGTATCACTGCAGCTCATTCAGAACACTGACAACTTCACAGCTGAAAGGTTCTGTTTGAATATGTGAATGTACCACATTATTTTAAATAGGAAATTCCAGCAAAGCAGTTGCTGCATTTTTTTTTTTTTTTTTTAAATTTTTGGTCTCACCACTAGGGGAACTGCTTGAGGGATACTGGAATTCTCTACCTCGTATATATAAATATATATATATATATTTCTTTTCATTAAAAAAAGTGATCAGGTTTCTATGTTGGAGTCGCACACATCCCAAAACACAGGATTTATTCTATCCATATAGTAACAGCACTTCCTGTTCCCTTTTACACTGCCTTACCTATAACAGCCTCAGCCAGATCTCAAAATATAAAAGATTAAATTTCTGCAAGTTAAAAGCTAACCAAGGTTGAGAAATACAAGAAGCACAAAGTTTACTCACATGTTAATAATTTACTTGCTACTAAGAAGAATGAGAAAAAAAGGTTTTGGTATTTTAGCAGGTCTGATTAATGAGCAGAATTTCAGAATTTGAACTTTAGATAAATTCCTACATGCTTGGAAGCTCTTCCACACCTTCTTTTCCCAGCAAAGGAATTCTCCCAAGAACAGTGTCTGACAAAGCTTCTTGTTTTACTTCCAAACAGAATAGAGAAAGAACATTTTCTGTGCTCAGGGAAGGAAGCACAGGGAAGTGATACCTAAATGCAACAACAGGTGATGCCTGTGACTCCAATCAAGTTCAAGTCTGGCTCAGTCATCCACCTACACTAAGAACCTCAAAGGATGAAGTTTCACCCAGCTTTTTACGTTATATGGCTGCAATCTGGAATGACTTTAGCACAAACATGCAATCAGACATACATTAGTTTTTGTGCACATTTTATACTGTTCAGTGAACTCTGCACACATAGACTTCATAGTGCAGACACGGTGCATTCAAATGCATGCAAAGTATTGGGAGAAAACAGGAATCTGTCTGATAGAACTGGTTACAAGACACTGATTACCTCAATTTTCTTCTCTGGTTAATCCCATGGGATTTACACAGAACACTAAAGTTCCAAAATCCTCTGAATCTGTACTCAATACTGCACCATCTTTAAATTACTTTCTTTCTTCAGTGCTGCCTATCTTTATTTTCTTATGAGCTCTGTGATATTTGCTGCCTTTTAACACTAACTTCCTTCAGCGCAATGTTCACACATGCATCCCAGCTTTCATTTTAAATCCACTGTTAGTGTGTGTGAAGAAAAAAAGGCAATCTAGATATACCCAGATGACTTTGATATTTGAACGAAACAAGCCTGTCCTTTTCAAAGCTGTGCTTATGGTTTTCTTCACTCCTGTCTCATCTTTTTCCAAAGGCAGCTTAAAAAGAGATTTAGTGTAAAATACTTTAGAAGCTTTAAGGAATGACTCACATGTTCCTCAAGTAAATATCAATTTCAGTTTTAAACAAATACAATACATTACAAGATCTGTAATAGAAGAGACATCATTAAGCTAACACTGAGCTCACATTCTGCACCTACAACTGCCCTTTTACCTGTACTTATAACCAGGAATAGTTCCAACCACACGCATGTCAAGAGCCCTTTCACATGAGTTGGGTCAAATATGTCGGTAGGGCAAAGGATCCTCATAAACACTTCAGACATATTTGAAAAGGAGAGAGGAATCTTCTAAAAATTCAGTCCTAGTTCACAATATCTCAATGACTTTGGTGCAAATGCATAAAGCTGGATTGTTGACTTACTGGGAGATGTATTTCACCTCTTTACTGAATCTTCTGGAAGTCTGTAGTACTGACCACCTAAGAGTCTGTTTTAAAACCACAGTCCAGCAAAGACTTACTCTCTTAGTGTCAGCGCTGTGCAGTGATATCCACGCATTGGTTATCAAATAAGTTCAAACATGGACAGGACAGCCATCACTGTGACATGCGTCAAGCTACCATACCACCTTACTTTAATCCTGAGGAAAACCTCATCAAAAAGGCAAACACATGCATAGCCTCTAAGCACACCAAGGTGAAAACAAACCCTCATATAAGACAGCAATACTAACAAAAATTTGTTTTTAAATTGGACCCTTTTCACAAGTTATAAAAGTGACCATTGAGTAAATAAATCTTCTTTATTTTATCAAATTAATAATTTCTTCCACAAATTCATGCTTCAACCAAAACAAAAGAAGACAAAATCCATTTTTGACAGCGGTAATATAGGTCAAACACACATTACCTGTAAAACTAAAGCAACAACCCTGCTCTCCCTGCTTGCAACTCTGCTGCCTGGCACATTGCTGTGCACTGTAGAAGCAGATTTCCGCAGGGAAAGGCCATGCCATTTCCTCAGAGCACTTACAGCCCAAGAAGAAAGCCTCACTGTGAGGTATCATCAACAGACTCTTGTAGCATGCCTTTATGATGCTGCCCCAGGGAATACATTAAAAACACATAGCGGACAAGCTCAGAATTGCTGGAACAGCTTGAGATAACCCCTGCCCTCAGTGCTGCGATTGCTCTTGTAGCTCACCATTCTCTTGCCATCCTCTGTGTCTCTGCAGATCTGTGCTGACAGCCTACAGACCAGGAAGAGGGATCAGCAACACAGAAAAGCTGTATTTCCTTTTGCAAGCACAAGTCTCTCAACTCAGTATGTTACCTGGCAAACAAGAGGAAGGCTCCGAAGTAGATATACTAAAATGTTTTCAATACAATTAGGTGTACTCCACAGCCAGTTCATGCAACAGTAGGAAATAGCTGGAAGCAGAAGACCCTAGCACAGCAGCAGAAGTCATCTAAACAATTCCTACAGCTGCTTCCCTGCTCTGCATGAAGAAGATACGGACAGTGTCTTTACCCTGGGGATTTAGACAGCGTATCATACAAACGTGCACTGCAGCACACAATCCAGTACAAGGCAGCAATACTTTTCTCCCCTACTTTCTCAAGCAAGCAATTTAAGCGAGCACTTACTGCCTCAGCATTCATCTGCCAAAGCTGAATCAACTGCTAAAGCCTGAGGAACATAAATTTGCTTAGAAGAAAAGAGCAGCCAGCTACCCACGGAACCACAGACATGCTGGTAACTGGTGTTCAGAGCTTCAGCAGGAAAAACAAGATGACACATGAAATGCGAGTTCCTCCCTTTTCTGGTCCTTTCACAGCACGTAAAATAATTGTGTCACTAAGCAGACCCCAGCCTTTTGAAAAAGGGCATTTTAGGTTTGACCTGCACTCTTACTAGCCCCAATTTAGTGGCCTGGCTATTGGCTGTGCTGAGAATACTTGCAAAGAAGCACTCCTGGTCCATGTATTAAACACTGCTTTTCCTAGTATTACCAAATGGGATGAAAAAGTATCACTTAAAAGAGGGCCGCTGGCTGTTACACCTCTTTCAGCTTGGCTGGTGTGGCTGAAGCACTCCTGCAAGCAAGAACCTGTGCTACTGTCTCCGCTGGGTAAAGGAGAAGCGATCAGTGGTAAACCTTTCAGCATGAGGTTTTTCTCAGAAACTGAAATGACCAGGAATACATTCTAAACAGCATCAACAGAAAGTGCCACCCGGGTTCTGGAGCCAAAAGCTCCCTGCCAGCCAGGTGGCAGCAGCTGGAGCTCCAGGCTCCCCAGGTCCTCACCCTCCACCCTTGGGTTGCCTTCCTTGAGGCAGTTTTCCAGCAAACCAAGATTATCACCATTTTCCTCTAGCACAAAATAAAGAAACCCCTTGTAATGCCAGAGCTTTTCACAGACCAGAAAATCTCATCACCAGGAGTAGAGGAATGGAGCAATGAGGATGAGAAAGCTCATAAATGAATAGAAAAACATATACAAAATGTATACAAAATGGATATGACTCTATTGTGAAAAAGACCCAGCAGCATAGTGTGATATGTAAGTCTTCCCCCACAGTGGCAGGGTAGCACTGAGTAGTACTGTACCAGTGCATGAAACTAGGCTAATTTCCTTTTAGAATATCCTATGTGTCAAAACAGGTATGAATCCCAGTAACTGGGGATTTCCCTTTATTACCTCTACCTTCACCTTTCCGGGCAGTATAAAACTGAAGGAAATTTGATTTCTCATCTCTAAATTCCTAACATCTAACACACTAGATGGCTGCAGAGCTATGCATTGCTTCTCCATCTGCAGATGATGCAGTCTCCTGGAAAGAGGCCAAATGCAGCCTCGCACCCTGTGAATGGCAGCTTCCTCAGACAGCAGTTTTCTCATGGCTTGTATCAAGGTTCAGTTTTCAGAGGTAGAGGTGAGTCATATTAATAGCATACACACTATAACATCTTACTCAAAAACTTGCAACAGTCAATACTATTTTATATGATACTATTTACATGCAAGATACTGGTATAAATTGCAATCTGTTTGAGACTGCCTTGCCTGGAAAGAGGCTGAAAGCAAATGCCAGTAAATTCCCAAAACTCTGAGGGGACAATTCAGCACTTACCTGTTGAAGTAACAAGTAACCACAGCTCCAGCAACTGTCATTTGCTGACAGGCAAGAATGAATTCACTAGTCCAAATAAGGCCAACGAAATGATACCACGCCATGTAGCAAATTCCAGAAAAAGCTCTATATTCCACTTGTCCTTCTGAAGTAGTCTGTGCAGTACCTGGGATTGAGATTACATTGTCATATTAACATTAATCACCACATACAAACAAAAAATGAAGTTCCTTCAATTAAATTATAAATGCATTTTATTTCCATTCTCTCTCTGACAAAACTGGAGAGCCAAAATTTTAATTGAAATGGAATTTTGAAAAACAAAATTTTACTAAAAGCTTGGATTTAAATTAGGTTCAAAGAAGAGCTGCCAACAGAGCTGAGAGGACAGCTACCAACCAATGAAGATCCTGGAGAAAATACTGCTCAAGATTCGAGCAGATTTGCTTCAGATGCAAATTAAATCTGAATTTTCTGCATTCAAATTTGAAATAAACTCAGAGTAAATTAGAAAATACTTCATAACTGCTCTGTAAGAAGCAAAAGAGAAAGTACATAAAAATATTAAGAGTGCAAAATATATCAATTTTAAAAAATCACAGTTTTAACTACTATTGCTAATTACTATTACTAATTAGAAGTAGGTCAATTCCTTCTAGTCTCTGTACTTTTTAGTTTTGAGCAGAATACAGGCAGACAAAGAAAGCATCTGTATGGTAGTAAGTACTCCTACTGTATTGATGAACACCAATAAATGCAATTATTCAAGCTAAATAGAATTGTTTCTACCTCTATTAATAACACAGAATTCATTCCATACTGAAAGATGGCTTTTCACAAAAGGCAGGCATAGCTCAGACAACTGAGTGGTCCGACCTTTCTCTGTGTAATCCAATTTATGCCACTTCACTTTGAAGTCCAGTTGGGATAATGGCACTGGAACATTCATTCCTAGTGAAAGCTCACGAGGCCCACCACCCAGATTTTGGATTTGTTTAAGTTCACCAGGCCTTTAATTCATTACACTTCAAGATTACAGAATAAAACAAGCTCTGGAGGTGAGCTGTTTCTTGTTCTAGTTGTACAAAAGGGCAATGGTTTTGTCCTTTCTGACCAGCCTGACACGAGAGCACGTACAGCACTGTACTGCGCTGCACAGAAATCAGGCACATCCACCTGTGAATTCACCATTCTCATTCTGCTGTTTAGCTAAGGTGAACTAGTTTGGTAACCTCACAGAATGTATCAGCATAAATATCTGTCCCACTGGTACTCCTGCTGGGCCTATTGCGGCCCAGTATTGTAACATACTATAAAATACAATGTTATTTGTCACATGTCACTCCTAGCAGCAGGGATAAACTTTAAAAGATAACACAGATACTCTGTTAACAAAAGCATCTTTTTCTTCATCACTTCACTATGATCTGTTTGTGCAAGCTAAACTTTCTCAACAAAGCCATGAAAGACAGTTTTAATTTGTCAATGGAATATTTTTCCTCCAATAAGAGGAAAATAATCACAGCAAAGTGTTCCAAAACCCAACCTTTCTGGTGTGCTGTGCATTCATAACGGTGATGCTAAGAAGTCAGTAAAGAACCTAAAGAACTGAGGACCCTCCAGATGAATCACCAAATCTGAAACCTCTGATCAGTACAAGAGCTGATCTGCAGAAAATACTTCAAAGCAGGGCTGCTAACAATGCAAACAGCCATAAGTGTTTGCAGCGGCATGCAGAACAGTTTCTCTTCCTGATTCAGCAGCCCAGTGCTGTGCCACTATGTCAGTCAGCACAGCAATGCCAGAACAAAGTCAGCGCATGCACAGCACCACCAGCTGCACTCTGGTTCTTTAAGACTTGCATTAGATGCTCTTATTTGGCAACAGCTGCTGCAAGTTTTTGCTGATGCTTGGATCAGCAGGCTGCTTCCAGGGATGAAAATTCCTGGGAAGTTCAGTTGAGCAATTTCCTTATCAGAAATAAAGAACCACTGTCCAGAAAATACTGAGAGCCTGTTTATCAGTTCCTGTTAACACGAAAATACAACATGAACTTCCCACTGTTAAGCAAGGAAAGGTTCTGGCAGCATACACTGCATCTTCATATGTCCTCCAACAGAATTTATTGTATTATTTTATTCAGCCTTTTTCCCATATAGTGTTATTTATAGCTAACCTAGCCAGCTGTAATTGGGAAATCAAGGACCTCGCAGGAAATAAGCCTTCATTGTTGGTTTAGCTACTGAAAAACTTGATACAACAGTTCTATTGCTCAATTGCCTACAGCATGCACCTTCACAAATGGAAAACCTCATGCTGCCTTCTCATCCTACATTACACACACAGTATTTATGCCATGTGGACTCCACAGCTCCTGCACACCAGGAAGCTGAATGACATACAGCCAGACAGCCACTTCGGATCTGCAGTGAAATACCCCACAAACTCACAAACAATAAGACTCGATAACCCTAAAATCTACCAGCTTTTCTAAAGCACAGCTGAATTCCATTCCTACCCGGCTAATGGTTCTAACTGGTGCCACTGTTTGCACTGTTTCCAGTCTTGAGGAGTCTGGCATTTCTCCTAGATTTCCAGGTCTGGAATTCACTTGCTCTCTGCTGCTCTTACACATTCTGAATTACTGAGGTACTTAAGCAGGTGCCTACCTTAAAATGCATAAGTAGTCCCACTGATTTTAATAGGCTTATCCATGTGTTTCAAGTTAGTCATGTGCATAAGTACCTTTCTGAGAAACACCTATTATAGCTCTCAGGAAGGCTGTGTCTCTGCTCACAGTTACACTAGCTGTTGGAGAAGATGTAAATAAGTGCCTGTACAATGGCATAAAGATCAGGTGCATCACAGCTGAAGCAAAGATCAGCTGCTCCAGAGCTATAAGATGCAGAGATGCTTTAAATATTACATAACTAGCAAAGGTTCAAGGAAAACATTAAGAACAGATGCAGCACAGCAGCAAGCCAAGTTCATTTGCCCATCTCTTTGTATTAGACTCAAGACTATTTTCTTCATAAGCATTTCAGTTTCTCAGCTTTCTTAATACATCTGCATTTCAAACATAGTCTCAGAAAATACACTAATGGGAAGTCAAAGTGTCAAAAACAAGACAAAAACAGCTTTAATTTACAAAGTGAATGCTTGCTAAGCAGCTGTTTGTCAACAGAGAAAACAAATGTTCCAAGAGAGCAGATCTTGGGAGAACTTCAGAGAAATACTCTCAGCTGATGTAAAAAGCCCACAAAACTAAAAAAAAAAAAACAACAACAACCAAACAACAACAAAAACCAAACAATAAAGGAAATGTCTTCCATCTGGAGGGTGATCAGAGAAAACCAGTGTAAAATACAAAGCTGCTCTGCCAATACCATGCTATTAACCAAACAGCACTATATATGTTTGCTTATCCTCATCTTGAGCTGCAAACAAAATCTAAGCTGTGCTTTATTGGATAGAGTGTGGGACAGAACAACTGTCACATTTCTGTCACCTACCTTCTTCAAAACCCCTTAACCTGTGGCCCAGATGAAACAATCCCTCATCATTCCCCTAGATCATTAAAAGGCTAAAATTGCCTTTGTTGTCTTCAAGCTCCCTTCAAGAGTTACTCTGTAATCAGAGCTGCTGTAAACAACTGAGATTGAGAACAAACCTTTCCCACATGACTTTATCGGCACCTAGTGGGCATCAGGGCTGCTACAGGGCATTCACACACCGTTTATACAGGCATCTCAGCCTGTATCTGACTCTGCCAAGAACTCAGTTTGCACCTGTTGGGTAACAACAGCCACCATTTCACACGCAAAACAAAATAAAAAGCTTAATTACAAACAAAAATGACAAAAGAATGGCATCAAGTTTTAATCAGAAAAATCAGGTGGATGTGTGAAGTTGCATTTTTCTAACCACACTAAGACTTAGGCTGTAACTTAGAACTGGTATGCGTTATTCATCAAATGCACATTTCCTTCTGAATATTAACACCCAATTTGTTAACTGGAAAGTCTTAAAGAATTGACACCTCCACTAAGAGCTTCCTGGCAGAAGATCTCAGTCAAAACATATATTTTACAAGACTCCCCATGTGAGAAATATACTGATAATTAAGTGCCTAGAAATGACCTTCTCTTTTATGCTGAATCTACAAGAAGTCGATTCTCTGAAAGCATGCTAGAAATTTCACCATAACTGTAAAATGCAACAACATTATGATTCTGCCTTCTGTACCACCTTATGAGTATCACTCTCAGGAAACATCAGCATCCCTGCTGTGCTTGGGAAAGAACAAAAAGTAAAATGCCTCTGAGCCCCGAGAAGTCCATTGCACTCCGCATGTTACAGCTGGTCCCAAACTTTGAATCCTGCTCCCCAAGCCAGCAAAAAAATAATAATAAAAAAAAATAATTAAAATAATAATAATAAAAAAAGACCTGAGTGGAAATGTCTTGTACAAAGAATACATCCAATAACGGAAAATGGCACAACACGGAAAAATCATTAAAAGCCTCCGAAAGGCAGTTTTCACTGGGGTTTATTTCCCTGTGTATTACATTGAATCTGCGACTCACTGCTTTCCTGCAAATCTGTAAAAGTATCCAAGGAAGTGCCTGACTCATTCCCCATCCAGCACTTATCATCGAGGTGTTTCTGTCATGAACTAAAACATTCATATTCTTTTCATGATTGCCACATTTCCAAAAGCTTTTTGATATGACAGATTCAGCTGGTATAGTCTAAATCTATGTTCAACGAAGGAAAGCTTCATATCCTTATATGTGCTTATTTAGAATATCAGGTGAATATTCTTATGGGAAAGGTCTCAGCTCAGCTTAAAATCCAGCAGTACTTGTTAATTACATATTTAACAAATCTGCTTGTTCTGATTCATTTTGTTTTGCCTGCATAGCTCACCAATGAAAATTGGAGGGAAATGAATTCTGGTCCAGCCTAAGCAGCAGGTGACTGATGCACAGTGCAGAGAGATGATGTCCCTGGCTGCAAGTGAAGTGGGTGAGATGGAAGGTGTCATGGGACAGGAGTGAGGTCTCTGTCCCACAGTGACAGGAATATTGCCAGTTTTGTGGAAGGGCTTCAACTAAAGAAAAGTTGGAGGCTTTTCTCACCTGGGCCACCAGCTCAAGGAGTGGTAGAATCACAAGGCAAAATAATCAGACTTAAGCATCAGAATAGTTTGGTTGCAATTGCTTCTTCACACACAAAATGCCATGAAGATTCAGAAGAAAACAAACACAAGAATAAATAAAGCTTCTGTGACAAACAGCTGTCTCTAAATGCATCAGTTCTGCACAAACTCTAACCCAGAGGACAACTGACTCTTAGCAGTGGCTACAGAAATTCAAAATGAAAACAAAACAGAACAAAACAAAACTAACACCCAAATCACAATGTTTCTTATGAACAAAAGCTGAAATCTGCATGAAGAGTTATCCCCAGAGTTGCACACAGCCAGCCTAGATTTCTTCCTTCAGATGATGTTCAAAAGGACAACCTCCCCATCCGTCACTTGGCTTGGCCAAGGGACAGCGATCAAGTTACTCAAGGTCCAATCAGTCACAGATCTGACAGCAGCAAGTCTGTCAGTTATATTATGCTCATAATCTGCTCTTCTTACAAATCCTTCATAGAACAATTGGCTTTCTCTACAGAGCACCTCCTCTACAATCTCAAGAGCGTCTAGATCGATCCAGATACTATTGTACCAGTATAAAAAATTACAGCAGCTGTCAATAAAGTACTGCTCACAGAGCACTGCCTCCATGGCAACTAAACATTGTTTATAGTCAGAGGAGATGAACTGGAGGGAGGACACAACATTTAGTGCAGTTACAAAATGAGAACGTGGATTTCTTCATTTAAATACATCAAAAGCATATATGTATCCATCAGGACTTGATCTTAAGCTAAATAACTGAGAAAGAAAGTGACTAAAGCCCACATCTAGGAGCAAAATTCTCTCTTCTGTAGTGCTGTGTCTCACAGAACTTTAGCAGCAATGACCTCAGCAAGAGAAAGAGAGAAGGATAACAATTGTATAACAAGGCTAGCCCACATTTTGCATACTAAGACCAGAAGGTCCCATACTTAAGAAGTGAACTTAAGAAACAGAGTACTCATAAGAAAGAAGCAAAGCATACACTTACCTGCAGTTCCTAAGCTAAGCAGCACAGCAACCCAAAATACCCAGAAGAGGATCAGAATCAGAAAGGTCCAAAGCGGTTGGAACAGGAGGAAAGGGATTCTGCCAATTACTTTACCAACAATCTGAAAGAGCTGTACAGTGAACTGAAGCTGTTTTCTTAGCACAAGTATGAGGGAAAGCAGAACAACCTGTTAGAGAAAAGAAATAATTATTAGTTGTTGTTGCTGTTATTTTTCCCTCAAAAAACAGAAGAAAAGATGTCAAATCTAAGTCCAGGGGATACAGCCTTCACAAAGATATGACAGCAGGCATTTTTCACAAACACTGTGCACTGGAAATGCTTCCTAACACACTGCCTATATTCTGAAGGAGCCTGTGAAATAAAATCTTTGATCTCACAAAATTAATTCTATAAAAGTGTTACTACTGTTTCCTTAAAATAAAACAGAAGTCGTAAATCTGTAATTCATGCAGTGGGAACAATCTCTTTTTCTTTACAGCAGTGAACACAGAGGTATGTTACGTGCAGCACGCTGCTTTCATATATCCTGTATGTCATGAACATGTAAACTTCCTTCTAGTCCAGTCAGCTTACTGCTGCTCACAACGGTAAGAGTAGCCAAACCAAACTGGCTGCGTATACACCACACCAAGATGCAAAAAACTCACAACCTCACAATTTTTTTGGTATTTGATAACTATGATCAGCATTAAAAAAAAAAAAAAAAAGTCTGGAATTTATAAAACAACAAATGCAACCAGTGGCAGCTGGTTGGTTCCCCGCCGCTTCTGTTGCCTGCTCTGCAAAGAGCAGCCTGCAGCAGTGGATGTTCCTCAAGTCCTACAGCCAAAATGAAACCCTTCCTACTCGTTTATTATCAACAGTTAAAAGGTCACTGTACATAACTTACAGAGGATATGAAAAAAGCTGATCTATAAGATTTTTATTTTCATCATCAAGTGTCAGACTGTTCATATCCAGCAAATCCTGGCCTATGGATCCTACTCTGCTTTAAGAAAACAGAGATGCCATCATTTTGACAAATGTTTCATGAACTACAGATACTTCATGCATATTGAGCAACAATTCCTTTAACACTGCATCAGAACGAGAAACTCTTTCTGTTTCCTGTTGGAAAACAAGGATAATGAGAGAAAAGCAGGATCTCACCCTATAGCACGAGGCCGAGGCACTGCTGCCTGTTCTCTGTCTGCCCCTTCCACTGTGTAACAAAACCACTCCTCACTACAACTGACAGGGCCCTGGGCTGAATGCACAGGCTGCTCCCACAAGGAGCCACAGTCTCTCTGCTCACCCACAATTCTCCAACTAGCTGATGCACAGGGCAACGGGGATGGAACACAGCTGCATTTCTACAAAACTGATGACAATACTGTTTATGTAGAGTTGAAACATGGCAGAGCCCAGAGCTGACAAATGAGTTTCATAATGAAGATACAAAACTACTTAAATGACTATAAGCAGGCACAGATTCTCCTTTTCAAGTCTGAAAGAAATAAGGGGTTATTCTTATTGTTGCAAAACCATTGCAGTTCAAGTTTTCAAGTCACAGCCCCATCACTGCTTGCTGTAAAATACTACTTACTGTAACTGTTGTAGAGAAGATGGCATATCCAAATAGAAATTTTACATTCTCCTTTTCTGTTTCCAATTCAGTGCTGGGATCATTTCTGTAGTCATAGTAGAGCCACCAGAGGACACCCGAAACAACTGCAGCAAAAAAGCAGCATGAAGGCGGGCAGTGCTCTCCATGCTGCCTCCCCAAAGCCCCTCTTGCCCACCCTCAGCTCCACTCAGGAGCTCTCATGTAGTTAAGGTACAGCGTCAGTGACCACAGAGAAAATTCACATCTGGTCTGTTAGACTGAAGCACAAGCCCCGCAGATGATTTGGTTTACTTGCAGCTATTCTACAACTCAGCCATGTAATTTTGTTGAGGAAATATGAAGCTGTTACAGAATGGCAAGCTTTAAACTGGACACATTCCCACAGTTCTCCCTTTCTGAAGCATGCAGTGTAAAACGTCACTACACTTTCTTGTGAAACAGCGGTATTTCCATAACTGCATTCATCAACCAAAAGAAATTTAATTTCCAGACCTATAAAGAATTAAATCTGATCATTATTCCAACACTCAGTAGCTGGAACGGCATAGCCAGATCCTGGCACCCCAAGGCAGGCAGGACTCTGCTTGGAAATGGCTGTGGTTGCTAAGGATGGCCTCCAAGAAAGGGACAGCTGTTTGCTCAGCTGCCTCTGCATCTATTCAGTGAGATGACCCTGTTTAGCAAATGCTAAAAGGTAAATATACTTACATAACAACCCAAACACAACCAGTGCAATCAAAGTATGGACCAGAAGCATCCGAATGAATCTGAAGATCAAAACCACTATAAAAGAGAAAGCTGAAAAATACACAAAGTAAGTTTATTATGAGTGTTACCACCCATTTAACTTAGCTCTTAACTTATTTTACAGCTAAGTTTAACATTCATTTAGAATTCAGGCTTTTACTTCTAAAGAGGGATGAAAAGCAGCAACATGTTCTAAAGCTGCTGACCTTTTTTAACGTTTAAAACAGATACCTCAAACTTAATGAAGAGTTTATAACTGGAATGTTTTACTTTGGGAATCATTATCTTTTCATCTGTATTTATAAAAGTTTTAAGTTAAAAATCAAAATATTAATGCTATTGGCGTTATTCATCAACAGATGCTCAATCCCCTGAAAAGAGACGTATCACACTCAGATATTTTCTAGTGCTGTATTTTAGTCTATTACATTACTTATAACAAAAGCCCAATTCTTTCTTGAGAAAAAAATCTGTCCAGAAAAATCTGAAAGAAGATCAATATTATTAGGCTAAAAAATATTAAGTTAACAAAAGCATTTTGAACTTCACATTTTAATTGAATATTACTATTAATGTTTTATTTACAACCCCATTTTTTTTATTTGTAACCTTACCCAGTGCAAGGACACTCAGTCCCATCACAGTAGCTCTTCCTGCCAATATTCCACTCAGAATTCGGTGAAAAACATCCATTTCATTAACCATACTTATTAAGACAGATGCGTATTTGGAATAGCATTCAGGATGTTGCGGAACACACCGATTAAATAATGGAAAAGATTTACTGGAAGGTTAAAAACAAAGATAGAGAAAAATGATTTAATTACTGGACAGATTCAAAACCACAAAGATTTATCCCTCTGCTCCTGTTGAATCCATACCAGCACCCCCAGCACAGCACTGTAGCATCTCACAGCCATCACCTGCAGCCCAACAGTCCCCCTCCCTGCCTCCACCATACACATGGAGTCTGACCCAGCAGGACAGGGCACTGAGCATAGGAGCAGTCTCTTTCAAATGCTCAGGCATCACATCTCATCTGCTAAATAAACTCCTGGTGGCACCATGCCTGCACTGCTGGGTGCCTGGCATCACCCATTCTGCCCCCATATCTTCACATAAAACCTAAACTCACTCAAGCATGGCTGCAAACTTCTCTGTAAGTAATTCTAAACTGAGAACATTTCACGTAATTTTTAGGTTATTTAAGTATTCTAAAACTTGCACCAAAACAATGTTTGTAAGGTACTTGTAACACCACCAGATATCTACATAGAAAACACTTTGTTTTTTCCAGCTAGCTCATTGAATATATTCTTTGTTCCACTCTGGCAAGGCTGCACTGCAACAAAGACACCTTCATACCTAAGTGGAGGTTTGTTCATCAAGACATTAAGAGAGAATGCAGTCCTTGCTCATTCTCCAGGACAGGACACGGGTGTGTTCTCAGGCACACACAGAAACCCATAAAGATGCAGGTACAAAAATAAACAATGCACAACCATTCTGGTTTTACATGGTGTCATGTACAGAACGTGAGGAACTAAGGATCCCTAATAAACTATGCGGACATCAGGGTGTTGTAAAGCATCCAGCACTTCTTACCTTGGTGGAACAGGCAGTGTGGGACACAGCTCAGCTGCCTTTGGATTTAGCGTGTAACTGGAAATGCTCAGGTTGTAAACACAAAGACAAGAACCTAAGAAATAAAGGAAATGAAAATTAATGTTAGTTACAGTTCTGGAGAAAAGCACACTATGTTTTGTTTACACTTCTGGTTTTTTGATCCCTCACTAGGGATCAAAACAATCATCACTGATGATCCAGTATGAACATAAACTAAAATATAGCAATTTCTATGGGATCTTCTGTCTTCTAGACTAAACCACAACTACCGTTCACTGATCTTCATGGAGGGCGAGCACACTGTTTGTTCCATGGTGCAGTACTTCAGCTCTGAATTCATATTCCTTAAGACAACACAAAGATCTAAAGTGACACACACCACATTGGAACAGGGCCCTCATTATTTAGAGCAGAATATGTAGCTATCCAGAAACTTAATATTTCCTTCTCTCTGGGCTGAACAGTGCCAGGTACTCTGCTCACAATACTCTGCTCCATTACATAATGCTGCTAGGAAAGAAATGCTGCATGCATTCAAGTCATTCAAAATGCAGTGCTACCCTCTGCCTTGATACAAACACACAAGCAGTTTTAGCACATGGATGGAATTTCATGCAGTTTTGGTCAGTTACACTGAAACTACTTATACATCATGGGGGTGTATGGTTTTCTGTACATAACTAAATAATGTCAAAATATCCTAAAATGAAATTAAAACAAATGTTGTCAGTTTAAACAGAAACTCTTGCCAAAACATTCAACAAAATGAAAAAGAATTCTGTCATCCAGTAAAAAGAGACACTGCTATCTGTATGGACTGCAGTCCACATGTATACTACAGAATAAGAGCTAGGCCACAGGTAACCCCATTTATCTGTTGGAAATGAACAAACTGGAGCTCCTTCGCACAACAGCTACTCCTGACATCATATTCATCTTCAATGGCAGAATAAAATAAAGTCCCATGCAGAACAGTAAAGTTTGGGCTCTGATGTCAAAAGGGATAACACTGCCAGTACATCTCTGGAATTAATAATTCTACAACAGCTTTAATCAAATTCAGAAGAACCAGTTAGACGAGTTTCTCAAATAGCACATGAGCTCTGTTTACTCACTGCCATTGTCAGCAGCCAGCTTTCTGCTGGATAATCTCAGACTTGTCCAGGAATGAATCAACAATTTTTCAGTCCACATAAGAGCTGTACCATTTCTAGAAACAACAGCTTTGAAATAAAGCAGAGATGAGGGTTTATTTTCGGTTGCTATGGACCGTTTGGGAAACTGACAGTCAGAAATGACTCCCTAGTGTAGCAAACGTAAGAATAATAAAGTGAAAGTTTCTCAGCTGTTCTACAGATACATTAGATACTCATATTCCCTGTTGCACACCATTGTTCCTTGCAAAACTCTGGAGGTCTTCCAAAGAGTTGAGCTGCTCTTGTGGACAACTAGACACGCACAAGGAAACTGAATTGATTTTGAGGCTTTGCATTTCCGGGCTGCAAGAATTCAGAAAGAACACATACCTAGAAAGACAGAAAGATCCTCGTTTCAAAAAACAAGCCTCCTGGTTTTCAAAGGTTTCAATTCTGAGCCTTCTTTCTATCTTTTTAAAGTGCTACAAAGCAAATGAAACTTTTTCTACATACAATGAAACAACTGGATTTTGAAGACAAAAGTTAAGAAGCAGTTTAAGAACATGCTGTATTTTTGCACTTCATTTCTTTAATGGGATGAGAAGCTACCAAGGTGGGTGCCCCTCTACAAGCATTAGTTCTCTTGCATGGAACTCTCTAGAATGGCTGGTAGCCTCAACATTAAACTTGCATAAATACAAAGATTTGTCCACATTGTCCAACAACTGCTGGTTTGGCAGAAGTCCTAAGAACCTACTTAAGAAGAAATCATCACGAGGCATAACAATGGCAAACATTTTCAAATTCCGCCTTAAATTTTCATTTTGCTCACCATTTTGCACCATTCCCACACCATTTTATTTGCCTTTAAATCGAAGTAAGCACATATGTATGCACGTGATTGACAACTAGATTATGTATACTCATGAAGTTAGGCACAGTTCAAGAGCAGTACCTTTGTTTAGACATTATCTGAGGTACTTACTTTTTATTAGTCATGTCCTTTCCAGAAAGGGGCACCCCTTTCACAGGAACGTTCTTCCTACCACATATGTTCCCAAAGCTGTCATATCCAAGCACAAGTCTTTCTGCAGCACCAGCCATCACAGCATAGCCAGTTATAAACATCTATAAAAACAAGTTTTTTTCATGTGAAATCATGCTCTTATAGCTTTTATCTCCCAATGAATAAATATTCTTTCAAGTTGCTTATTTTTGCCTTGAGAAATCGAATCATTAAATCTAAAATTCACCCCTTTGCACAAGGCCAGAGCAAATCATGAGGACAAGTTCAGCTCAATTGTCTCCTTAGACCTCCCTCTTGTCTTGCAGAAAGCATCCCAATTAATTCAGTGGAATATCACAGAAGAAGAAAGACAGGATCAGATTAAAATACTCTGAAAGCAGCAGTAAGGTACTAAACCCTGCCTCTGCCAAAGGTTCTGTGTGTCTCTGGGCAAGGTCACTTGGGTTGCAACTTTTCCTTTGCAGCCACTGCTTCCCAATTTTCAGAGGGCCCTTCAAGCCACACTTGCACAACACATCTGCTGAAATATTGAATTTGACCAAAGGCATACTTTAAAAACAAGTACAGCTAAAATGCATATCAGTTGAAATGTTGGGAATATGTATTCTTGAATGCATTTAAAAAACCTCAAGAGAGCCACATTGTGGACTTGGGCGTTACTGCACTGAGCTTTTAGACGTCCTGCTGTTCTACTAAAGCCCCAGCACCAAAGGTGGGCTCCCAGTAAATCTAAGAGGCAGCATCCCTGCTGGCTGAGCTGCAGCAACACTTGGTCAGCATAAAACACTCTGCCTAGGAACGCAGCATAAACTCTGCCCAAGTAATCAGGGCCAAAACACACTTTTAAAGCCAAGAAGCAGTAATTCTTCTGTGAAGCTGGTAAAGTCTTGAGCACTTTTCCCCACAGCTTATTTATAGCAGTCCATCCATTGGAGAACTCAGTGATTTAATCATCCCCTCTGTCCCACGGAGAGCAAACCACATTTCGCATACACCAAGGACAAAGCTCTTGGCTCAGCAGCTACATGCAAATTGCTGGCAGCTGCAAGTCTTCTTAGCCCACATTAACCACCACCACCCTGCACAGAACAGTTGAATATTAGCTGTTAGCTTTTACATATCAGATCCAGCACAACAGCTTTACTAATTAAGGTCTGTGCCTTCGTTATTCTACTTTTAACTTGTGTCTAAAGATAGGATCTAGGCAAAAACTGAGTCTCATACATGAGCAAGTACGTACTTCCTTGGTCCTCAACATATTCTCTTCTGTTTACAGTGTAATTATTTAAATAATGCTATTTATAATTAAGCCTGCATGTTGACACTGTCTTAACATGGTGATCTTTACAGAGACGCCATCATTAAAGCTGACATACTATGTGTATGTGATGCTAGTTATAATAGCAAATTATTTTCAGATCCTATTTATTTACATAGAAAAAAAAATGTTGAAAAACAAATAGTTTTCAAAGGAAAAAAAAGGAGCTGACACTGTAACCCTACTTGAAATAGACTTGAAAAAATAAATGAATCTGACAATCCATCTAAAGAGGGAAGTTACATGTCCACTGCCATCAGCATGGCAAATACTGTTGTGCATGTATTGTTTTTAAGAACAGAAAGTTAGACAGCAACCATAAATATTGCCAAGTAAGAGATGACTGCAGGGAGGTGTGTCGGTCTCCAGGTGCCAGCAATACACACTTGCACAGAGCCACTCACGTGGTTTCATTTCTTTTCCACTGTGGGAACAAATGAGTGTCACCTTTTCCATATTATCTTTAAAAACTCATTAAACAAAAAAAGAAAACAAAGCTACCTATGCACTAAACTATTTCACAGAAACCGAACAACAAGAACATCCAGAGAAAAGCAAAATCCTTGGCCCAATTGCAAAGCTCAGCTTATGCAGAGCTCAGGATGCACATATATTCTTCTGCACTAGCTTCCATCAGAAGAGCTCTTAGGAGTTCAATCTAAAACTCATCAATTGCACATTCATTCCTCGGTAGGCTCAGAAATGTCATGAAAATCTTTCATACAGACAAAGCCTGCTCCTAAAAACCCACATGCTGCCCTGGGCACAAGACAGACAGTGAGCTGATTCACCACAAGAGAGACAAGGTGCAAGATAAAGATTACAGAGAGTTAGATAAGAAGTAATCAGAGCCCGGTCAGATCCCGAACTCGCTCTCAGCAAGGGAACTCCCAGTCACCCAGCCCTGCCCGCACGCGGCACTCGAAGCACCTGTGCGGGACGTTACGGCGCAGTCCGGCCCCACGCCGCGCCCCGTGCTGTTTGCACGCGCAGAGCTCCGCGAACTGCGGCTCCCAGGGAAACGCACGCTTACCAAACCAGCCCAGAAAAGGAAGAAGAGGAGCAGCCAGAGAGGGTCCGTGCACTTTCTAGAAATGACCGGTCTCCATTCCCTTAGTTCAGAAACACAATCTCCAGATTCCTAAAATGAAAGAAAAACAAACGAAACACCTGTGAAAGCGAAGTCAAGTTTCAAACGTCGCAGATTTTCTGCAAGAGCAACCCTGCGGTTACTGCCAGCCGCCCGCTGGCTCCCGACCCCAAGAGCGGGGCCGCCCGGCCGTACTACGCCACCGACCCGGCGGTCCAGCCCCCCCAACCGGCCGTTCCTCTCCAGCCGGCCGCAACTCACCTGCCGCCGCTCCTCGCTCCGCGCCATGCTCTCTGCCGCCCGGCTGGCGAGGCGGCGATGGTTGCTCGCTAGGGGACGGCTCGACGGGCCGCCGTGCGCGCCGCGGGGCCGGGCCCGCCGGGAGGAGCGCCCCGGCCGGGCAGCGGCACCTCGGGTAGCTCCTCCCGCCGCCGCGGATGGGCGCTGCCGTCCCGTCCCGCCGCAGTCGCGCCTTCGGCATCTTCTCTCGCCGTGGCCGCGGCGCACGAGGGCGGCTCGGTCCGATGGGTGCGCGGCGGAAGCGCGGGCGGAGCTCGGAGCTGCGGGATGGGGCTGAGCTGCTGCGCGGGGCTCGGGGAGCCGTCCGCTGCGTGTGCGCCTGAGCTGCGTCTGCACCCTGAAAGAAATTTGTTTGTGATTGGTGCAAAATAGAGAAAGCCGACATCGCACGTTGAGAACGCAGTAAAAGCACGTTGTTGTTCCCCACCGTGTTGCTCAGCTGAAAAACGTGTTGTTCTACAAACACAAAATCAGCAACTGCAAGAAAACGGAATTAAGTTGGAGCTGTTCTGAGAAGCTGTCGAAGAAGTGGTGTGTCTGGCAGAGCACAGGGCTGGCTTTGCCCAGGATAAAGAAGTCTTGACTGAACTGCTCGGGTGGAGATACAGAATGAAATGGTGGTGGCAAAGTGGCGCTGATGGAACTGCCGGTACCACGAACAGGCAGCGACCGACGGATTGGTTTTTTAAAGAATAGATCTGCAGACTCCTTCTAAGCTAACAGAAATAAGTACATTTCCATAAAACGAGTTATTTGCTGCTCAAATCCACTTTTACTGACACAACAGAGCTCAGTACCATATCTGCACTGTACCTTTTAATGTTCATCATTCATCAGTTTGTACAGCTTTCATAATTGGCGTGAAACTTTGAATAAATAGTTAACATGTCATGATACCATGCTGCAAAAGCAATTTTCTGGCTGTAGATCCTCAATGGACAAATAACTTTTCCTTTGCTTTGCACTGCTGCACTTCAAAAACCAATGAAAACAAAAGTAGGCATTTTCCCTTCGAAATGCAGAAGTGGAAGTTATATGAAGCTCTTTATTTGCTGGAAGGGACAAGTAAGAAAGCAACCAGAAGAGTTACTAACTTGTAGCACAGACACAAGGATTGTTGCCGTGACTCGAGAAGCTGGGAAATAGGGGTTTCCGAGTCACGGCAACAAGGATTAACCTCCTCCTCAGATTAAGAAAGAAATCTGAAATCTATTCTTCTCTGAAAGAATACTATGCTGAAGGCTGATGCTGGAACTGACGACCTGCTGTTACCAGCTGCTGCTACTGGCTGCCACTGCTAGCCTGAGCCTCTCTGAAGGATTCTCCTTGAGCTCTGTGTTACAGGCTAAGCGTGCATAAAGGAAAACAGCGAGAGAAACAAATAGCATAACGACATGCAGATTGCAAGCAGCTGAAGTTCGTGCGAGAGCACCAGAATGGGGAGCAAGGCCTGCTTTTACCAAGCAGATCCAAGATTTGTGTTTTCTTTCAACCAGTCCAGGAAAACGTATCTTATACTTGACATAAAATACATCTGGATTAGAACAGGATTAAAAATAAATGCACAAATAAGATGTTTTGTTTTGTTTGTTGCGTCTGAATTTCGATGATGTTCCAACGAACCGTTCCCTGTTGGACGGCCGGCGGGTGATGCCAGAGCTTGACGCTGGGTGGCGCTGCGCCCCCGCTCCGCAGTCAGCGGAAGGTTTTTACGTTACAGTCGAGGAGAATCCCGGGAAGCAAACCTGACTTCTCTACTACACCACCCTTAGGTCTTGTATCCAACCACAGATAGTTTGCTGGGAGATCTGTATGACGTGTGTCTGCCTTCACTGCTCTCTGGTGTATATAATGCTTCCTGTGAAGGCATAGAATACTTAGGATCTTAATACTTTGCACATGATAATGTATCCAGGAACTCACAGTGATCTACTTGTGAATTATGAAAGTAAATATTCAGACTTCTTGGTATGTTGTGATGGGGCAACTAAGCAAAGGGTGATTAACGTTTACATTTTCAAAATTACTCAGTTTTTGAGAGCTTTGGGGAAATTCATCAACATCAGCAACAGAAATATTGAAAACTCACAGGCATTTCCATCTGACTTTAATTCAAGGGTTTGTCACAAAGTCACTTAGAATATTTATAGAAGAAAAGCAAACAAACTCCAGCTTACTGACTCCAAGCCTCTCCTTTAATCACAAGGTTCTTGTTATTCCTTATGAAGACGGTGTTTATTCATAGAGAATGAGTCCTGAACGGCACCTGCATTTAAAGCTCCTCTTCCTTACCAAGAAACCTACCTGGTTAAAACTGGGGAAGGAATGCAGACTGGGAGAGGAAAGTTGTAAATGAGAGCATGACAGTGTCTTGCTAGACTAGTTAAGTGAGATGACTATTCCTCTCTGTATCCCCTTCTGCGTCTGAGCGGGCACAGAGACCCATCACTCTAATACAGCAGGACACAGCAACTGAGAAAGTAAACCCTGAAAGCAAGCATCTTCTACATAATTAGCAAAGGTGCTTATGTACAGTAATTTAAAAGCAGACACTGTTCTTCCTGAATAGCTATGGAATATCCAGAACTAAAACACCCACAGACTGAATGTAATGTCATCTATTATGTTCAAGATGTTTGTCAGGTTTTCTGACAATTTCTACTCTAAAACATGTTATTTATGTCCTTGCCTCACTTCAACCATTCAGCCTGAAATTTCTCATGGTGAGTGCTTAAGATTTTTGGCCAATTTTATCCCAAACTGTTCTGTTATTTCTAAGAATGAAAGCAGAAAGGCAGACATTTTATCTGTATTAAACAAATGCAATGTCCTTTGCATTTATAGCAAATAAAGTCTTATACATTATTTGGACCAGAGATTTCAAGTGGACAAGAAGTGATTTCTGCTTCTTCTCATGTCTGAGAAACTTTATCCACACTTGCCCAGCTGGCTGAAATATCACACTGTATGCTCAGTCAACCTGCTGAATTCCACAAGGAAGCTAGGCAGTCCAAAGACTGTTTCTGCACTGCATGTTCCTGACTCTGGTTGATACATTTGGACTACCATGAAACCTGCTTCTGATCTGCCACATACTTTCACTGTTGTTTTTCTTTTGTTTGTTTGTTTTTTGTCTCATTGATTGTCCTGATGGTGTCCAGTCACAGCAGACAAAGAAAGATTCTGATATGAAGGCAAAGAAAACAAAAGGAGTTGTTGGTAAACAGCCTCTTGCAGCAGATAAGGAACATCTTGGTGAGTAATGAAATCAGGGCCTGGGAGTTCTCCTTGAAGGATCAGAGGATTCATAAAGGCCAGCATCAGGAAAGCTCATCTAACAATCTAACTTAACATTCTACATGGTGGGTTGTTATCCCTCTGTCCAGCCACAGTGGCTGTGACTGCCTGAAAGCCAGGACTTGCTCAGCAAAGACAAGAAGGCTTACAGGTAGAAATGGGCATGAGACTGAGAGCCAGGAGGAGATGGCTGGAAAAAAGAGGTGAGGTTGGGACAAAAAGGGACCCTGAAAGTTAAGAGAGGTCAGCTGTAGGTTAGGGAAATGTTCAGCTGGCCAGGAAAGATGAAACTAGATCTGAGATGCATGAAAACTATGTGGGGATTAAGCAAGCAATAACAGAAGTCCTGAATTTGTATAAAAGATTAAGACTGTGAGAAAGAGTAAAAGAATCTGGGTCTGCTAATACCACTCCCTTCCACAGCCAGAATATCACCTTTCCACTGCTTTCAGCAAACTTCCACAGAGCTCACTTGAAAGTGTCCTGTTGCATTTCAGCCCAGCGAACAACTCAATTCACCCTACCAGGTCTCTGATCAACTTGTTAGTGCTGTTAGTCTCTCTTCTGGATCAGATAGCAGAGCACTGTGTATGCATTTGGGAATCCAACCCTTTTGAGGATTTCATCTAGTGTCATTATGGTGCTCCATGTCATCTTTTGTTTCCTCATCCATGAAATCTGCCCTGTCAAATCTATAAAAGAATATATTTACAAATGGAAAATAAGCTACTCTATATTAGCCAGATAATCTTGAATGAAAATGCACAAAAGATAAAATAAATAATATTAAACACTTTTTTTTCCCCCTGTCATTTGATGTCACTCTCTAGAGACGTTTCATATCTCAGCCTTAACAGTCACATGAATTAAACAAGCTAATAGTCAATCATTAAGGCATATGCCCCATTATTTCCAGCGTCCAATGAACATCCATTCCAGCTTATCATGGAATCTCAAGTGTGTTGAGGGGCTCTGTTTCTATTTCAGGATATTGATTTCTGAGTAGATTACCCAGGGATTCAGAGGAACAGAGTGTGGCTCTCTTATAGCACAGCTACATAGCTTTAGCTTGCTGCCACTGATGACCATCCCTCCTGTGATTTACCAGCCACATGAATCATTTAAGAAAGGAGCATAACACCACAAAGTTAAGTTGTTCCAGTTTCCGCATAAGCAAGCAGAGCTCTACACAAAGAGCCCTTTCAGTATTGTCAATACACAAGCCAGGGTACAGTCTGACCCTAGAAAAGTTTTGAGTGTGTTTGCTGAGCTGGAGCTGATAAACCTCAGAGCCCAGTCATTTCAAGGGCAAGAGGAGCACTGCTTCAGGACTTCATACACAAGCCCAGACAAGAACTGGCACTAGAAGTGCAGCTTTGTGGAATGTCAGAATTACAGTGTACTTAGTAAATATTCTGAGTGGTGAATGCCACAGGTGGCATAAGAGGAAAGAGCTTAATTCGGAAATATATTTGTTGTGCAGGACTGTTATCGTCCCTCTCCAACCCAGAAGATAGCTGTGCTGCTATACCTGAGTGCATTGATACAGAGAAAGAGAAGTGCATGCACTGCTCTTCACAACAAATGGCAAAAGCCAGGGAAGGGAACTGGCTGAGTTTTGGAGAAATCAAAAAGTAAGGACTGGCCTGTTCTGCAAAATACATAAATGGAAGGTAGGACAGAAGGCTTTCGAGAGATCAGCAAAGGAAACAGAATAACCTGGAAGGAACCTAAATAAATAGGCAGTAAGCAAAAGGCACCAGTCTGAACTGTGTGGAGTCTGTAGAAATTTCTGTGACCAATGCAGTCAAGTCGAGATCTGAGTGAAAATGATGAGAGCATTCCATTAATTGGATGGAGTCTCGGGCAACACGGTTTTTATACAGCTACTGCTGGTACCTTGGCAATAGTTGGTAAACAAGAGGGACTTGTAAAATTAAGAGAAGACAATGCAGTTGCCACTAGCACCTCACTTTTGATGGAATATCCCTGCATTGTACCTTGAGAAAATTAGTGTGCAGAAGCTTTAAAAATGGATAATGCCATGCAAACTGTCATCAAAGCTGTGAATTTTATAAAGTTGGAGGGACAGAATCATCACAAATTCTAGGAGTTCCTTAAAAGTATGGATGCTGATTCTGGGGACATCATTTACTTTTCTGAAGGAAGGTGGCTAAGTTGGGGTAAAATGCTAAAAAGATCTTATGATTTGCAAAATGAAATCAAGTCATTTATAGAATCAAAAGGAAAATTTGTGCCAGAAACTGAAGATGAAAAATATGAAAAATGTCCCACAGATTTAGCACGTTTTGTGGATTTGACCCCTCATTTAAATGAATTAAACATGAATCTCCCAAGGTGAAAATCAGTTTATCTGTGCCATGTTTCAAACCATGGTAGTACTCAAAATGAATCAAATGATGGAAAGCTCAAGTTATGACAAATAATTTCATGCATTTTAACATATTGCCTAAATACAGTCCTGTGAACACTGAAAAATATGCAACCTTGCTTTCAATTTTGATAAAGGAATTTGGGAATAGGAATAAGGAATTCACTAAGAATTGCAGTCACTTCCATTGAGCCAGACACTGACACATTTGTTTCACACAAAGTGAAATATCCCACTAGTTTTATGCTTTTGTCACTCTTCGTTTTTTACATTCTGATTAAAAATATATTAAAAAGTAAGTTTTGTTACTTATCTACATTGACTATATTATATATTTATATATTTATATGCAATCCAAGACAATTCCACTTCACTCAATGCGTCCCAGGCAAGCCAAAAGGTGGGACACCCATCGGCTAAGTTCCACTAAGTTCAGCAGCTGCTGCTGCCACAGATTTCCCCACAGGATGTCACTCTCATTCAGCCCTGATCTTCAGCATAGAAAAGACTGTGAACTCCAGATAGTAAACTCAGACACAGAGCATCCTTTTGTTTACAGGATCATCTCAGTGGCCTGAGTGCCATTTTGTTGTTTATTTTAGAGTTTTGGACTTTCAGGAACTGCTTTCCACTCGTTTCATTCGTGACTAATTTTATGGGTTTACTCTGTCTAGACATTTGTTGTATACAACTTTAGAAGCATATACAGTTCTGTGTAAAATGTTTCTTTTTACTGCATAGTAAGGCTGGGACAGCAGCATATATTTCCCTTTATTTTTATTTTTTTTCCTCTCTTAAAAATAGCAGATTTTATGCAGAGAAGTCATTAGATCATGTAGTCTGTTCAAATTTACCCAAACTAACACTCCCAACCACAACACAGGCAGCCAGCAGAGAAATTTACACAAGTTATTAGTCCACTTTGTAGCCTACACTGTAATAAGTCAATGCTTCTCAAATTACCTGGTCAATTAAAGTTTCACTTTAATTACTCATGAGAAGAAAATCAACAGTGAGCAGAAGGCAGCCATGGAACCAGCAGTCTGACAGTGCTACAGAATGTATGATGGCATTATTATGTATACAGCTTATTCACACTCATTAATGTTATACTGAATCAGCACCAGTACCATAGATGAGGAACTCTCACATATGACTGGCTCTAACTCATAGAAATTATGTAGTAACCCCTATAGGCACAGTTGCTTTCAGAATGAGTCAAATAGCTAAAGTACTTGCTAAGAAATATGGCCAAGTTCTGCAAACCCTAATTTAATGTTGTATAGATAGAGTCTACAAATAATATAATAAATATATATTAATAAATAGTAAAAATGTTAATAATAAATTAACTTTAAAATTAATAATAATAAAAAGTAATACCAACCCAATTCATGATCCAGCATTATATGCTACCATTTCAGAGTGAAGAACTATGAATCATAAAGTCTTTTCCATGACATCTTAATTTCCCCTATAATAAAAAAGTAAAGTAAAATATACCATTGCATGTTATATGTCAGACTCTGTCTTGTAACAACTTATTCTGCAACATACTCATGAGATTCAGCTAGTTGGAGCAGTTGGATGCTAAAAGCAGAAGCCTGGCAGCTCCATGTCATTGATCAGCCACACTCTTCAAGGCTCCAGCCACTTGCTGCTTGCTACTTAAGGTATTCATATGTAGCGTTATATGATTTTAAGCACTTTGCAGCCGTGTTTCCACTGACAGTAGTGTGTACTTACTACATATCTTACAGCATCGATGTTAATTATGTTCTGTTTCTAAGATTAAGTTTAAATCTCTTTTCTAAGACTTCCTTTCAAGTAATAAAGCTTCTGTAGTAACAACTAATTCACATACCTATTACAGAATGCTGATGCAGCATTATGTACAATAATAATAATAATATACAATAACATGCAACATAATTTTTGTGGTATTACATAAAACAAGATACAGTATTACTTTTGTGGTAGATGTTCAGACCTACATAAAGAAAGATGCACATAAATGTCTAGGCATTGTTGCAGTATTGTAACATTTACGTAAACCCCGGAATATTGAACAGATTAAACAACAAAACAACAGTATCCCTAACCCATCACATTATCAATACAATTATGAGCTAGCTATTACACTTTGTTAATTTTACTACTGGTCCTACAAGAGCTACAGTATTCCTAGCAAACGTGTGCCGTTACAGCAAAGTAAACTATTAGGTAATACGTGATACCAGATCACTTGATGGAAGATAAAAATATCTCAGTTGAGAAGCTATTTATGGAAAGGATATTTTGCAGTAATTGTTGCAAGTTTCATCATGGAAAGATATTTTTTGAAAATCGGATGTTGACCTCCTTTCTAGTGACTAAAATTTGAACAGCTCTGAGCAATGGCAGTATAATACGGTTTCCTGTTCACGTAACGTGTTTGCACAACGTGGTGTTACAGATAATGCTAGCTGTTTAATGAAGCTTATAAAACGCAAAGGATGTGCATGTGTCTGGGAATTCCCATGATCCTTCCTGTCTACCAGTAAGAGGGATTTGTAGGCATCATACAAAACTAACATCTATGAGCTAATCATACAAAGCTTTATTCACACGAAATTCCACTCTTTACCCCATTAACCTTTGAACTTTACGCTTCAAATTTCTGTATTTACAACATCAGTTGTGCAGCTAATAGTAATGCTGTTATTTGTCAACACTTGGGTCAGAAAACAACATGCCACAGCAAACTGGGTTAAAATATGATCCTGTTCTATGCCTATAACTATAAACAGTTAGAGAGCTCGAGGCAAGAGGTGATTCTGTTCTGTTCCTGACTCCTCTTTGAAACCACCAAAATCTGTAGGTCAGGTAGTGGTCCAGCCCCTATTGCCGACAGTGGAGTATTTTGAAGCACACTTGGTCATGCTACCAACTTGAACTCACAGTGTGCTCCCATAGGATTGCTTGTTTGACTTGAAATCATGTGAATGGATCTGACATTTAGTTTTTCCAGTTCTTCCATAGCTCACTAACTGCTCACTAACTGCTGCCAAAGAAGTATCTTTACCTCTCCTTGCCTCAGCCCCACTCCCTGGTAAACTGAGTGGTGCTGTGCTTTTCTGCTGTTGTAAAGCACCCTCAGATGTCTGTATGAAAGGCAAGCTATCTTTATCACACATGGTTTTGTTCATTCTATTAATTCGGCTATGATCTGTTATGAATGAAAGTAATATCACAGTACAATGAGAAAAATATTTATAATATAAGTTACAACAGTGATAATACTCATGCAACAAGACGGTTAAAGTTCTAAAAATAGTGGTCACTGTACATCAGTTCTCCTATTTCTAGCTGATACATCAAAAAAAAAAAATCAAATGTTCAAATTTGTACCATGGAAAGAGGCATCAAACCACAATGTATTTATTTTAGATAATGTAATCTGAACAAAAACATTCAGCTGTGATATTTTTCGCTGAGGAATCAGCTATCTGGAAAGAGGTTTCAACATTCACATCAGTGGGAGTCACAGCGGGGGCCTGATTTCCTTGAATGTACATTTTTTTAAATCACAAAACAACCCAGTTTTGCACGCCAGCTCTCCACAGAGCAGCGCAACTTCCACTTTCAGTAAGACACAGTCCAAGAGAAACATACTGTATGTGTCTGTATGCTCTGAAAAGGGCAGCAGCTATAATCTAAAGAATTTTAGCATGTGTGCTCTGCATTACTTATTGCGCTTCTTCGGGGGGGGGGGGGGGGGGGGGAGAGGGGGGGTCATGAACCAAGAGGTAGGGTCCAAAATAAATAGTGCTTCAGCCATGGACAACAAAGTGCAGCCTGCTAAATGACATCTGGTCAGGTCTGTGGGAAGTGGCTGCAAGTTTTTAATGCATACTAACAAACTGTACTCCACATTTCAAGTCTTGTTACCGAAGAGTGCCTGAAGCCTTTGTTTAAAATTAAAAACATCAGGATACTTATTTTCCAAACATTCTAAGCTGCAAGTGTGGACAAGGAGTCTTTCTTTCTTTGTACCACGGATTTAAAGCTCTCCTGTTAATGTGTTTATAAATCAAGGCAGTCATCGTGCCTTACCTCTTGCAGCTTGCTTTTTAGGCTTTTCTGTGACACAGTGCTGGTACTCAGCACTCTAGAACTCTAGATTTCTGGAAGTATCAGTACTTTTGATAACTGGAAGGAAGTGGGATTATTGCTCACACTCATGTTTGTTGCAAGTTTGTATTGTTTGGAAACCCTTATGTGTAAATCTCACTTCCTTCCCTCTAGGGATCACTGAAGGCACCTTTTAATACTGACAAAAAAATTTTCTTCATGCAGTTATTCATTCCTCTTTTGACTCAGTTAATATACGTTTCATGACATACACTACATTTGGTGGAATGCAGAAAACAAAACAACCGATGTCTCAATAGCTCCAAGGTCAGAAACTAAAGCTCTAAGAACTACAACAGAAAAGTTAATGGGAGAGGAAACGTGCCTCAGGCCAAGAAGTGCTTGGGCCATCAGAGAGTAAACAGGCACTGTGAATGTGGACAGCAAACTCTCAGAAAACCTCTTGCTGTCCTTTTCTGCATCTTAACCACAATACAGACAATTAATTCAGAAATCTCATGAGCCTCACTGCTCATCATTATTTCAACAGCAAATCATAACACCAGATAAAATTCAGTCATTCTATTCAGGAGGCTAGTAGGCTAGTAATAGTAAAATGCTAAACAAAAAAAACACCAAGGATGGAGGACAAAACCAAAACCTGACATTTAGCATGATTCTTCTCCATCATTGCTCATCATAGTGGTAAAGGTGAAAGTAAGATATAGAAGATGATACTCTGTCTGTTGGCATTTGTTTCCTGGTGTTTCCAAATGTTAATTCTGCAGCTGTCAGATCTCATGCCTGAACATCTATAAGAATGGAGACACCTTAGTCAGAAAGCCACGAATATTTTGGGAGCTGCGTATAACGATGCACGGACTTTGACTTAGATACTTAGGTTGTTATTTACCAATACCATCCATTCTTCAATGGTCTCAGAGTACAGACCATATCACAATAACTTCTGAGGCACTACAACAGGCACTAAACTTCCCTCCTAAAGTGAAGCTGATTAAATAATGATTTCTTTATCTGATTCAGCCCTTCTTAATTTATGAAATGCCAGTTATGATTTTTTTCTATATTCAAGTTACTCAACAGCCCTTTTCTTTTGATTTTTTTCCCACTTTGTGGTGTCTGATTCATCTGCGTGAGCAAATGTAGGTGTTTATTTCTGATGATATGAGTCTGAAAAGATCTTAAATATTCAGCTTTAGTAAATTGAAACATCCAAGAGTTCCTGCATGTAAAATAGATGCAAACAAGAAAAGAAAAGAAATTAAATTATTTCACTTACATAGTCAACTTACTGACAATAATTAAAAAAGAAAAATAAATTCAGACAGCGTCTTGCTCTGAGACATGGTAGGAGGTAGTGTAAGATGAAAGAGTAGCCATAAGATGCAACCCATCTTCAGTCATAGGGACAAGAACAATCATCATCTGCTTTGCCATTAGAGAACAACATCCTCCTAAGAGGTGATGCTCAAAGAACCATGCAAAAGCAATGTTGGCCTCTGAAAAGCAAAAGCAATATGCAAAAATGACAGGAGGCACAGAGCCTGGAGTACTGAGATGAGGTGTGGTGCCAGCAGGGCTACAGCATGGAGATTCAGGTGGTAGGACAGGCAGAGCAGCAATGAAGCGCTGTTGCTACAGTGATGTTTTGGAGTCTGAGCAGATCCACGGGAGCAAAGCTTAGGGGCTGGGAGGATGATGGGAACCAGGTGGGGTGAGAAGGCAGATATCACAGCAGGATTCCAGGGGTAAGGTAGGCATGAAGGAAGGAGACCTGGGGCAAGGGAGGACCATGAGAATGAAGAGGTGCAGCTCATGGCACCACTTCAGATGTGGGACAGGCACAGAGGTGTGGGCTTGGGGCTGAGGAGATCCACCAGAACAGGGCAGGAGTACAGCAAGTCCCTGGCATGGGTACAGAGAAGACAGCCTCTGACAGCATGTCTAAAGTATGGGCAAATGCTGAGGCTCAGGGTCACAGTGGATGTCTGCCACGCCAGTCCCAGTGGATGCTAATGAGCTGGGCTAGGACAGGCACAGATGGGACCTGGGTGTGGTGAGAAAAAAGGAGCAGTACAGCTGAGAGGTTATGAAACATTGAATTGCCCAGAGCTTGGCTGTGTGCCCTGATAAAATAATGAAGAGGAGGGAGAAAGGAAGAAATCACAGTGCTAGTGACAACATGCCTTGCTCCTTGATCCTTGCTGGAAACACTTGGCACAAAATGAGTTGCTGTCTAAAGTCATTAGTGTCAAGAGGCAATAGCATTTCTGAGGAGCCAAAACTGGCTTCAGTGTGGTGCTGTCCAAGGAAGAGACTGCAACCTGATGCTATGTTTTTCTTTGCTGCAAAGTTGATTGAACAACTTGCCATTCTTTTCTGCTAAGCTGGTGAAGAAGAGAATCTTTACTATCAGGGAGTAGTAAGATCTCTGCCATGGGAGAAGTCACATTTCAGTTTTTTAAATTATTATAAACTCCAGAAATTAAATAGTTCAAAGCATCACCTAGTTGTTATTATTAGTTTGCTTCAAACCCCCCCTTCCCCCTCAGAAAAAAAAATTAATCCATTTAAGCAAGCAACAAAATGCATAAATGGCATATACCCTGCAGCCAGCTAAACTGAGCATCTGAAATCCCCAAAAAGCTGGAAAAGTGTTGACTCATATATATAAAACCTGCTGAGTAATACTACCCTTCAAAAAAAAATTGCTCTAATTCTTGCAGACTGTTTGCTATTCTTTCAGACCACATCCTCTACAAACAGAAGATCATACTACTCCGTATTGCATAATGTCTGTGGCAGTTGTGCTTTATTTTTTCATTTATTCCACTTATGCCTCGATGTCTGTGTATGGTCATGCTAAATGCTGTGTCATAGACTGCTATGAATAGAACACTGCTACATATCTTAGCACTGAGGTGTACTCTGCTTTTAGAAAGAAGCATTGAGCTTTTCTTTTTCTCCTATATGGTTCCACCTATGTTATTACATACATATTTATACATAAGTAAATACAACATGCATATATCTACCTATGTGTACAGTAGTACACATTCATACAGCTGAATACATGACAATGTATTTCATTTCGGAACATTACTGTTCAAAAATATATGTTTAAGAAGTTAAGCCAAAATGATAAGAGGCAGTTTAACCAACCTGCGTTACAGTCAAATTTTAAGAGTTAAATACCTAATAGTTAATGCAAGTAACAAGACTTCCTGAAAGCTCACCACATCTTATTTCTGCATTCCTTTTGAACCCCAAATCCCCACTAAAGTTGGTAAAGCACAGTGAACTGACAATTGGGATCTTTCTTCACACAGGTTGGTGAACAAACATTGATGCCACTGTGACTGTTGTCTTTAGGATATTAAAATTGAAAGATGAAAGTTTGTTTACCTCTGAAACTGATCTTAATGTAATATAAATCAGTACATTGAGGTGATCTTTAACTTAATTTGATTTGATGGTTAAACATTTTCATAATAAGGGTGTTCAGAAAGATAAAACAAAATTTAGAAGCTGTAGTAGTATGTTATTGAGTACATAACCTCTAAACACCCAAGAAAATGACAGGTAAGGTATATGAAAGTACAAAGTTAACTCTGTAACACTGATCAAAATTACAAGGAAATCTGTACTACTAGAATATTTAACAGCAATTAGGAGTTGAGGTATGTTCGGCAGTAATAAATGGGAATATATGTTTTAATATATCACCTTTTGAAGTCATTTAGCCTTTAGCCACTGTCTCTTACACAGAGGGAATGCATTTGTTTTGAAATTTAGTGTAATCTCTACATCCGCCTGTATTTGTTGATTTCAATCCATTTACCAAAGACTTTTCTTCACTGACCCAGAACTTCTGCTGATAGTGCACATCACTTTATGCCGCTTCCTTTGATGTGTCTTTACAGTTAATCAAATGCTATTATTACTTCATGGGACAGTAATTTTACAGCACTGTAAAATTACAGCTCTCACAAATACATTTGAGCAAAGCAAAGACAATAAAGGTATGCAACTATCCTTACAGCAAATACAAACATTTACATGTTTATAAATATAAACAAATATACCACAGCTGTCAGCAGGACTGAAGGTTTAATAATGAGAGCTAAGGTTTGCAGCTAGCTTTGCCAAGGCCATTAAGTTTCTGTGAACCAGTTTCCTCATGAGTTGGTGCAACTAGAACAGTACCGTGATGAACAAGATTTTCACTTTTGGGAGCTTGTTTAAAATCTGATTTGGATCACATATACAAGCAGTTGAAAGTTTAATACAGGAAGAACATTTAGGACTAGAAATAATATAGTGCATAACTATTCAATGACCAGAACGTGCAAAGAAGGAGATTCTGAACACTAATTTAGAGCACAACTACTGTGCATTCATTCTGACAAGCTACACTACAAATACGGACAAGTAATTTTCACAGTCACTGCAAATTTCCATGGCATCTTGTTTTTTAGGTTGTACATTTGCACCTTATTTTTCTAGACTACTAAATAAGTTTTGAAGTATGAGCTTTAGTAATGATGGTGAAAAAACATCTGCATCCCTGATAATACAACCAATCAGTGTTTGCATTTATTCTTTTACTTCATTTCTGGGCATTATTCCAGGTAATGTTTGAGGTTCGCAACACACCAGGCTCTCTGGGACCCAACTTCTCATAAGACATTTGTTTTATGCAGTGTTGTGACATTTGGAATCATCTGACATGTCTTTACCAACACAGATCTTACTAAATAGTTATGAAGAACTCTCACCACAAAGATTATTCTAGGAAATTCTAGGCTTGTTGACTTTGAAGACACAACCTTTTTTCCATGCACAGGAAATATGTCAGTGAGAATTATACTGACTTCTCCTGGAAGTATGGTATCTACTAGATACAATCATTCACCCACAAGTTTATTCTATGCTATTTGATAACTCTGCCTATATAGTATTTTAAGCATAAGTGTGAATTTAAATATAAACTAAGTGGTATACCCAGATTCTCTGAACACAAGGCTGTGCTCATACATGGGCTCTGGCTGAACCTGAAAACATTAGGAAGAGACAAAGTGAGCATCATCTAAGAATAATCATGTTGCAACATGAATGTAGCTATTACTACTCAACCCAAGTTCCCTCCATGACTTGGTTTTACGCTGAACTGCCTTATCAGAAATATGGATACCAAGATTATCTTTAGCAATACAGCTGTCTGAACTACAGGATATAGAGCTCATTAGGCTCCTAGCTTGCTTGGCCTTCATATCTCACTTAGCAGTATAAAGGTTGAGCACAGATGAAGAGAGTTGCTCCCTACATGTTATCCAAGTAAATAAATAGAAAGAAATTATTTTTCTGTTTAAAACTTTGCAACATTTTCAATAGGTTTTGTTCCCAAATTGATTATTTCCAATATTCTTCCATTCTGGAAGAATCAGAAATTCATTATTTAATGTTTTCTTGTAGGCTTCAGGAACAGACTGCTAGAGTGGGAGGTCTCTGGCAGAGTTCTAGGTACACAAGTATCAAATATTAAGGGCAAAGTTTGTCTGAGTTTAGACTTGAAGAAAACATCTGGTTTTGTTCATTTCCAGCACATTTATTTATTTTGAGACACATGACCACCATCAGCCTGTTGGCAGGGCTTGACTTCCTGAGTCAGTGTCACTCTCTCCAGTGCTAGTTACTGCTTTTTTCATTTTCAGAATGAATAGTTTTAGGAGTTCTTCCACCAATACAAATGTTAATTTTTATTTATACCTGCAGATGGTCATATCACTCCAATATTCCGCAGCCATCAAAATACAGTTTCAACTAATTTTCATTCTTTCATATGCATAAATCCTTTGGTAAGTTCCAAAAAGTGGGACACAAAAAAATCAAAGTAACAAATCAAGAAACATCAAGGAAGTTGCTTAAAGACAGAAGAGACTGCGCAGCCTTCTGTCATGGTGACACCTTCTCTATCAAGATTGACTTCACATATACTTATTAGATTATGATGTCTTCAACATAGTCAAATAAACCAATCTTATTGTGCTGGTGCAAACCTCACACTCCAAGAAAAACCTTGTTGTACACCACATTGATGGAATAACGTTGGTAGAAATCAGTGGCAGTTCACCATATCAGAGTCAAGCACAAGGGTCAGAAGCCAGCCCATTATGTTATTTTTGTTATTATTCAGATGGAATATTGTAGAAAAAAAAATATTAAAAAAAAAAAATCACTGAAAATCAAGAACTTCATTTTTTAGAATTGTTTCTACTACTGTGCTCTTAGTTACTTATCTGGTTTCTGTCTACTGCAAGTGAACCTGACATCAGCACATTCCTGGGTCTACCTACTCACAACTGCGGTTAAGCTAACAAAGATTAAGTTGATTTAGTGAAACAGAGCTTCCAAGAACACAATAAGATGAAGGGTTGGTCCCTATTGCTATTCAAAGAAGAAATTAGATTAGTCTGTTCTGTTTCCTTTTAATCAATTATTGTACATACAAGTGGAAACACATGCTACAGTAATAATTTGTCTGTCATTAAATTTTTCCCTTTTACTAGTGTGGGAAAAGAAAGTTAAGTTCAGCTGGCTTCAAATATGGATCCTCTGCATTCAAGTGCATCTATTTAATGGTAGGAATTCATTAGCATTTACTTGTGTTTTTTTGTTGTTGTTTACAGACTGGAATTTTGTGTACTAGAAAATAGAATAACATTAAATCTTATCAGTGGATAAAAAAACAATGCCAAGAAAATGACTGAAAAGTTTCTTAAATTAAAAGTCATTCTATGGAAAGAAAATTCCTTGGTATCAAGAATACCTGATGTTATCGTTTCGGTAATTGCACACTTTCAATTCATAGACTAATTCATCTTCAGAAATGAAAATATTGCTAGCTTAAAATGTAGTATCTTTGAGCACTTCAAGTGTTTTATATTTCTTTGCTCTATAAATCTGGAAACGATTGATATCGAAGTGGGAGGCTGTAGAAAAGGAAGAACATCTGACTCACACAATTAGAAACTGCAGCCAAACCACTCAGCAAGGAGGAGACTGCAATGCCCTGGGAAAACTGAAAACTAGCTGTTGGGAACAAGAAACACCAACTGTACTCAATAGGTCTAAGCAAGTCTGTATAACTGCTGTATTGCTCTGAACACACACTCTGCTACACACATAAATGTAAAAATAAATAAAAAATGATGCAAGTAACAAGCAAATTAAACTAATTAAAATAACAGTAAAAATACTTGAGCCTCTTTGTATTTTCAAAGAATAGCTTGCATATCTCTATATTTGGGCACATATATTGGACATTTGTAAATATTAATGCAAGAGTGGCCATTATTATGTAACTAAACCAGTATTTATATTTAGACAATAAGTTTGCAGACAAAGCCAGAACTATTTTGGAAAAGAATCCCCTTTTGGGATTTTTGGGACTGCTATAGCACACTGCTATTACTGAGTCATATGGACAACTATCATCTTTTGTGCCACTAGATGTTTGATTTTATGGCTTATTTGCCTTTATTGTTTACATGGGAGCTCCGCTTTTATTAAGCAGATGTTTATACAGGAGTGTTCTCTCCTACATTTATCAAGAACTGATATTTCAAAATCTTCTGCACATGAAAAATTAAAGAAGTGTGGTACTGTAATTGTGAGGACTGCAGCAGGGCACATGGAACCTCTCCAAACACAGTAAAGCAGCGAGGTCTGATGAAAATGGAGCTGCACAAACACTACCAAGTACTGGCTAAGGCCGCAGGGAAGGCCACCTTCAGCCATGTACAAGGAGGTAGATATAGAAGCAGGACTAGGAACTGTTCTCTTCTTATCAAACTTCAAACTGGCAACGGTGAACAGACATCTAAAAAAGATCTATGTTAACGTTCACTGAGCTGAATCACTCCATTCCTTTCAGCGTGACTAGCAATAGATTCAGAAAGCTGTCCTGTGGAAGCTGTGACAAACATTGCTTGGGCTGAGTTACCTACACGTAGCAGCAAACACGAACAAACAACATGCAGATTTTGGTGAAACAAAAAGTGTAGTGTAACCATTAATAACAAAGCCAACGAATAATTACTGAAACCCACTAATAACTAGTAGCAAGCCCAAAAAAAAAGTACAAGAAAACCAGTCCTGTTAACAATTATAGAAACACCACGCATAACACTGCAGTTATGGTAACAGCAATTCCAGTGAGGGATTGAGTAGCAGTTTCTGCTCTGTGAATCCATGAGAGTGAACTCCTGCCACAGTGCTGGGAAACAGGGCAATCCTCTTAAAAATAAGGTACAATTAACTCAGAAGCCACTGCAAAAATGTCTGAAATCAACTACTGACAAAGGGGTGAAAGCCACCCAGATAGATCACTGTCTTGCTGGGATATGCCATGCTGTGGGTATGAGGTACAAGGCAGAAGAGCACATCTCTTTGCACAAAGAACTCAGATAACACTGCTCTGAGTAAGAAAAATTGTTGGTGATTAACTCTATAAAAAACACAACAGAAACCCTGCTTTGATCAGTACCTTGATAGCTTAGAGATTTATATGTACATGGAGGCTGAAAACTAAGGCATATTGCAAAGGTGGTATGGAGCATGATGAATTAAAGCAACTTGGCTGTAACCTTAAGATCTCAGTCCCACCAGAAGTTTGTATTTCAGCTACAAGAGGCAAGATAACTGAAGGAAAATTAAATTACAACTGTATTACCAGCTAAGACCTGGGAGAGGGATGCATCTTGTAAGGGGAAAGCCTCAAATGCTGAGCTGTTAATAATATGCTGATTGTCATGTTAATGTACGCACACAGGCTATTTCTGTGATGATGTACCCTCCTAGCCCATGGAGAGAAAGATAAGAAAGGTGTTAACTGTTACTCAGCGATTGTGGTACCTAGTAATATCAGCTTAAGAGAGAGAGACGTGAACTTTAACCCTGAAAACATTTTTGGAATAGTTACTGGAAAAATATTGTCCTTCTTCTGACCCAGGCTCACTGATCACTAGCCAGTATCCTGCTGAAAACAGCGCCAGGACAGCAAGGAGGTGTCTGTAGCCCAAAGGGACATGAGGAAAAAAAAACCTGGACTTCAGTGTAGTACAGAAGTACTGGTGAAATACCTTGGGAAGCAGAATGCTCCCACAGACCCTCTGCAGCTGGCTGACATTCTCTGGTAACAATGCAGATTTTGTCCACGGCCCAAGAACTCTGTTTTGTACATGTTGTTCAGCAGATGGTTGATCAGCTTCCTTATTTTTAAGTTTCCTGGGGACAGCAATCCACCCCACTGTGGATTAAAAGGGATTAAAAGTGTGTCTGGGGATTAAAAGTACTTGAAAAGAGTAAACAAGTTTTTGGGCGTTTTTTCACCATTTGAATGGCTTTATGGAAGGCAGTCCTACTTCTCCCAGGAATAAGAACAGGTAGTCCAATTACTCTATTTGTTTTTCTCTGGTAATAAAAGCAGCACCCATATCTAATGTTTATTTAATGCCATGGATTGACAGAACATTAGAAGACTCTAGGAAGGCATGGTTTTATAGAACCATGCCCACCATAACACTGGCAAACAGCCTAAGCCCCAGAATTCAGAGATTCTTACTGCATGTCCTTGACCTGCCAGGTTCAGAGTCTGACTATGCTACATAGGGTGCCAATAAAATTTTAGAAACTGCTCTGGTTTATGAGCAGGTGATACACTGTGTATATCTCTACCAACCATCTCACAGGGGTCTTCATCTCAACTCAGCTAATTATCAAATCAGGCATAAATAGAGAAAACATGAGACATTAAGCCTGAAGAATTAGGCCTCTTTCCATTAGGAATTAAGCAAAGATAAAGCCTGTTCCTGTTATTAAGCAACAGAGGAAACAGAAGATATTTTCAAGTTGGTTCCAGTGGTCATGGACCCATTAGCTGATTTGCTAGAACAGGAAAGCAGAATAAAATACAGTATAGTAGAAGCTTATATAAATCCCAAACAGGTTGCATCCAGAGCTTTACTCAGTAAATGGGTGCTCCTCAATTACTTCTGCATGATTTTGGTTGCTATCCACTGGCTGACATAACTAGTCACTATTTTGATATATTTCTGTAATGTGGCCAGTATAAACCTCACTCAAAAAAATAAAATTGTACTTGCAAGAGATGAATGTAATTTATTTACTACAGGTAAAAAACAGTTAACTTTTCATATTTGTTTTAGTAGTCTATTGTTTCACCATTTATTAATCAACTCAGTAGACTAATGAACTGTGGAGTTCAGTACTATACTGTGACCTTTTGTTTGTTATTCCAAAGAATACACAGAATTAGGTGTTATTTTGCTTGGAATGGTGCACACAGGCCAGACACAGGATCTGCATGAAAACATGGCATGTTTTTGCTTAGCATTACACACTTTTCTTCAGTCTGTTGATTGCAAATGGCTAAATGGTGATGATGATCATACGTATAAAAAAAGTGTCTACACAATTTCATATGAGAAGAAGAAATATAGTCTAATCTTTAAAAGCCTGTGTTATAATTAACCATGTTCACATAATTTTAATTTCATTTTAAGATCATTCTGTACCTAACAGAGTGTCTCAAAGATCCTGGGCAGCTCATGGCAAAAGACTGTGGCCCTCACATTGCAAAATGAATTGCATAAAGTATAGGCCTTCAGAGGAAGAATTCAAAAGGAAACTCTTTCACTTCTGCCTTCTTTTGAATTCCCCTTCAAGACACAGAATTATATTCATGCCAAAATTCAAACTGAACCCTGTTGCTTTTTATCCATGTAACAATATTGGAATTTTGCTATCAATACCTACCTACATCTCACTATAAATTCCTGACCAGTAGCTCTTATAATAATAATTAAAGTTCAATTCCATGATATTAATACTTGTTTTTTTTCTTGAGAGTGTGTTAGCAACCTACAGGAATGTTGATAAAGAAGGCAGGTATTATCTTTTTAATAAGGTCTCTATCTAGCTGCATAACCAGCCTTAAAAGTTGATCTTATTCTGAGCTGAAATTTTACTTCTGCTCAAGTAATAAACTGAACAAGTTACCAAGTTATTATCTATGTAAAATAATACAGTCATGGAATACCCTGCTTTGGAAGGGACCCCCAAGGATCACTGAGCCCAGCCTCTGGCTCCACATCAGAACACCAAAAATTCAAACCATATTTCTGAAAGCATTATGTGGTAGTGGGTTGTAGATAACTCCAGACTGTTCAACTATTAACCAAGCAACTGAAGCCTTTCTACATCTTCTTTCCTGTAATTACAGAAGGAATTTGGCACATGGTCTGACCATGGCTCACATACTAGAAATGTGGCAATTTCTGGAATTTCCATACTCACTCAGAGCCACTCAGCATGTAATGCATGATGGCATGGGAAAAAAAATCAGAGCTTGGAAAAGATCTTTTGAAATCAGCTATAGTCACCACCAGTTTGTGGCCATGGACTCATATCAACAGCAGCTCTGTCATGAGCGCTTTATTAGCTCTTCTGTTTATAATTATCTTGGTTGGAATGAAGACTTAAACTTTCAGATTCACTACTTAAACTCTTCAGTCCAACAGTTACTAAGATACTTCACTGGAGAAGGATATCCAAAATGTTTGTTATAAAGCGCTACTAGCACAAATTCATACCAAGCCTAATATTCTTAGAAATGGTTTGGATTTTTTGGGGAATATTCTGAATTTGCATAAGAAAGGAACTTTGCAAGGGAAAAAAAAAAAAAAAAACACAGTTCTTGCAGTGCTTTCTTATGTTTATCATATATAATACACACACACTGTTACTGCTCTCTGTTACAGTAACGGTGCGAAATTCACTCTGCTCTGTTCAGTTTCTTACTCTTAATGTTACAGTAACTTTCAGTAACCTTGCATATATATAACAAGGAATAGAATCACTCAGAGAAGCAGGATCAGAAAGAACAGCAAGCCTTAACCAAAACTGGATTAATATTAATTGCTAAATGAACATGAATTTTATGAAATGAATACAAGATAGAGCACAAAATAAAGCCAGCAACCAGGTATTAAGTACCAGTTCACTGTTTCAACTGAAAATGCTGTCTTTTTGAAAAAGTTCTGTAAGCGTGTAATACTTATGAAGGTGAATCTAGTAACATAAATCCTGAAGACAGAAACAACTAGCACTAAATTTTCACTGAATATGAGAAAGATACAAATAGTACTCTAGTAATAGAGATAAAAATCACAGTATCATAGGTTGAAGAGGACCTACAAGATCATCTGGTCCAACCATCCCAATGCTCTCCAATTACCATTGCTACCACAAGCCACTAAACCAGATCTCATAGCTCCTCATCCAGATACCTCTTGAATGCTGCCAGGAATGGCGACTCCACCACCTCCCTGGGCAGCCATTCCAGTTCCTGACTGCTCTCTGAGAGAAAAAAATTCTCCATATGTCTAATCTAAATCTCCTCTGGTACAACTTGTGGCCATTTCCTCAGGTCCTGTTTGTTGCCTGGGAGAAGAGGTCAAACCCTTCCTCACCACATCCTCCCTTCAGGAAGTTGTAGAAGGCAATGAGGTCTCCTCTGAGCTTCCTCTTCTCCAGACTAAACAATCCCAGCTCCCTCAGCTGCTCCTCATAATCATCCTCAATATCACAGCTGATACCATATCTCTGGATATTGCTGCAGTTCTGCTTTTCAGAACTATTCCAAAACCCCACCACTGCTCACTGAACTTAAAAAAAATTAACATTTAAGAAACTCTTCTGTTTTGTCAGTTTTAAGCAAAAAATTAGTATTATCTAAATATAAAGAAAATGTGAAGTTGCTCAAGGATGAAGGTATAACTGAATACTGAAAATGATATCATTAAACACCAGATATTTATAATTTATCTTGGCTACAACAATAATCATTGCCATGGTTTAACATCTAGGATATATCTAATATTGACTGAGATAGGTATTCAGAGAAAAAATACCTTGTATTTTTTATGATAACACTGGAGGTTTTTTATGACACTGGTGTGTCTGTGAATTCCTCTCACTGTAGCTCTAGGAAAACCAAACAGAAGCATAGTCACATACAGCATGGTGTGTTTACCAGAGAGGTTAAAGAAAAGCACTGAAAACCAAGAAGCACAATCCTGGTAAACTGAATGGAGCAAGCATTTCTTTTTTATAACTATGAAAAAAAAGTAATTTCTGCTTGGTCTGACTTTCATCCACGTTCAACTATCACACATAACTCAGAAGAATTTAACAAATTTATTAAATGAAATGAAGGTGTGAAAGAATTTCAGTTAATACTTTTACTGCTAATATACTTGCAAATAAATCGTTGACTTTTACTGCAGTGGCCAGGTTGAGTTCAAGTTGGGCTTTTGTCTGTCTCCCTGCAAATACCAGCAAATTCTTTATACTGTCTCTATATAATCAGTCCCTTCCTTCATAGAATCTGTTTCTCCTGGATTTTCAGCAAAAGCTTCCTGTTCATCCACTCTGGTCTTATTACCCCTCCAGCTCATCTTATGGCACTCAGGGACAGTCTGCTTCCATGCCTTTTAAGACTTCCCTGTTGAAAAGGAGTAGAATGTAATTATTGTAAAAGGAGGGAGCTCTTTATTTTATTTTATTTTTTTATTTTATTTTATTTTTATTTTATTTCCTTTTTCTTTTTTTCCTGGCAAAGATACATATGATCTGATTGCCTACAGATGTGCAACTGGGAGTTGCTTTTGCTCTCCTTCCTGGAGGACCAGATGGACTCACATAATGAGGTTTCTCTCACTTGAGTTGTGCAGTCCATATGCTTAGTCACTACAGCTATAAATAGTCCAACTCCTCCTATTTTTATTTTTTCCCCCCTTTCCTTCCCCACCTGTCCCCTCCAACAAGAGATTTTCACTGGAAAATTTATCTCAACGAGGAAGCAACAGCTTGGATTCACGGAGAGTTGAAGTTGTCTATGTTTATGCTTAAAAATCATTTAAGTACACAGATACTTTCCTCAGAAAAACACTTGAAATTGCTGCCTCCAGCTCCCACCAATTTCAGTCCCAAATTCTCCACATATTTTGAGGAAGTATTCATTAAAAGTCTGAACTGTGCAATTGAAACTTAGATATCTGCCATGTATGTAATTGTCTGTGCTGCCTTTCACCTCCAAGCCCCATTAGCAGTAGGGATAAAGAGTTCACCTTCCTGCGACCCATGAAGTTTAACCATTGCCTTTTTTGTGATTAAAATCAGAAAACCTAAAAGTCATTCATCCTGTAATTTTGTTTGCTTAAAACAACATTTTTCAATACAAAACTAAATATTTTTGGTACTCAATTTGTTTAAATAAAAACCTCTAATGTAAAGCCTTCTTCCTTTTACCTTACTGGAGAACGAACATTTTCCTGAGCAGATAACAAAATACCTGCATAAATTATTCTAGCATTTAAGCATTGGCTTACATTTTCAGAGGTTTGAATTTTTGCTATAATAATATGTGAGATACCAGATCAATGAGCTTCAGAGTGACAGAAGACTGTTTGTTCCTCTCAACCCCTTTTTAATTTCCATAACTCCTCTCCCTAGGCATCACAGACTTGACTCACATATGATGATGATTAGTGGAAAGCACAGCTGTACACACAAATGCTTTCTGTGACACATGTTGGAACTAGTTTGAAAATACCTTATATGGCATTGCACTGGTTTGGCCTTGAATAAATTGTTATGAGATTTTTTGGCCTTAGCCATAAGAAATAAAAAGTTACGTAATCTAAAACCTGCAGATGTTCAATGAGGAAAAGCCTTATAGGGATGAAGTGAAGCGGGATTTGAAATAGATTGATTATGCAACAACAGCCAACCAGTGACACTGATTAGCCTGTTCTGTTATGAGAGCTTCCTACATCTTATTCTTTTCATTTAATTAAAAAACATTTCACAGAATAAGTGGAGCACGATCTCAGTTTCTTAAGTCTGAACCTCCAATCCACTTCTTGCCGCATATTCTAATCAGAGTAAGAAGAGCACAGTGTGAGTAAACATGGCTCTCAAACTCCAGAACAGCCCCTATTCAAAGAAACTAAGATGCACAGATTGTAGGTGTTACCAACTCACATTAGAAAGTACAGTAAGTATACAAAGTAAAATAAATACTTCCACAGAACCTGTGCCTTCTAAGGTCCCTACAGCCTTTAATTCATCCCACAAGTTGCTTTTCCCAAAACCTGCTCAATTCCTCTCTTAATAGGAATGTTTTGTTTACAGAGCAGCTTCTAGGATTACATGATAATAGTGACTGATTACATTAACTCTAACTGCTGTAAAATCTGGTACTTTCAAATACTTTCAAATTTAATACCAATGTCAAATATGTGCTTATTTTTTCAGTTAATCACAACAATATTGGTTAATAACACTTAAGACAACTAATGTGAAAATGTCTGATCATATAATTCAATGGGAAGATTTTACTCTATTTTGCACTACCAAATTAAAAGAAACTTCAATAACCATTTCCACCCTAATCCCATTGTCAGCAGAACTTGCTGCAGTTCCAGTGAAGCACACTGACGTTCTTTAGGGTAAGGGGAAACTAGGCAAAAGGGAAAAGGACATGTCAGCGGATCATATTTTTCAGGATTAGTTTTGAGTACAGTCAGACAGGACTGTCATTTACAGAGAAAAGCTGTTATGTGTCAGTAGACACACCCACTGGTAAATGGGACAATCTCTGACTGGGAATTCAAAAAGCAGGAAATAACCCTTCAGGTGGCAGCAGTTCATCTGAACATGAAAAGAATACATACAAAATCCACGCCTGTTTCAACAGTTCAGCACTTAACCATTGTCACTGTCAGCATGGCTTTTATAGTACCAAGCTGCTTCATGCTCTCTACAAAGGGCTATGAAGCATTTTAGTCCTGAAACATTAAACTCCACAATATTATAACTACGTTATTCCATTTATTTGAGAAAGCAGGATAATAGAATTATTATTATCACAGCAAGAAAGTAACTGAAAGTCACCTTTGGGTAAAATGAAATTAAGATGAGAATGCAGGTGAGTCCAAAGGACACAGTGGGGTCAACCTCAATAACCCATGACATATTTTTTCTTTTTGCCAGTTCCAGTTTTATTCCATGACTTCACATCAGAATTAGAGCAGTACTTTACAAAAAGGTGTATAACTGAAGAGGGATAAATAGGCTCTTCAAGTTAGAGGATCCAAAATCCTGCAGTTGTTTAAGACATTATTTCATTCTCTGTTTCTCCCTCGTTTCCTCGGGTGCAGTGAAACACAGGTTTCACAATCGCTTCCCCTATGATATAAAGTTATATTATGGAAGCTTACAGAAAGCAGCCAGTGGCTTCTAACCTTTCAGGCTGATTGATTTACAGTCTCTTTGTTTATAGGGAGAGGTGTTAGCCATTGTTTCCTGCTTTTCTGCTCAGAGGTGCGGCATGCTGATTTAAAGCAGTGCCAGATTTAGGAAGCTACAGTCCAGCATATACCCACCCAGAACTTCTCCACCTCATGATGTTTTTGCAAAGAAAGCTCCATTACTTCTATTATAGCCATACACAGAAACAAGTACATGTAAAATCAGTTTCTCTATTCAGCTCAGGAACTACTACCGCCATAAAATTTACTATTGCTCTTGGGGCAGTGACACCTGCACATTGTGAGCTCATCCCTCATGCATCAGGAAACAAAGTTTCTCAGAAATTATATGGTCCACAGGCATTTCATTTCATTTTTTTTTTTTTTTCCAGTTGGTCTATGTCATAGTTTTGTATAACCTGATTACAGTCTAGTTCTCATGCTTAGTACCCACCGTCCCTAAAGAACATCAGCATACAATGAGTTTCTTATTTTCTCTGAGGGAGGCATATTACACATTCTGATAAACAAGTGCTGTGGTTAGATTAAGAATTGCTATTTGTTCAACTAGGAAAGTAGAACACTTCATTGTGAGAGCAACTGAACATGCTCAGACTAGAAAAGCTCTTAGGGTGCAGCCTCAGGCAGCCAGGAGGGAGGCAGTAAGTGGAGAACTGTAGACCAGGAGGTTCATGTGAGGAGAAGGGGGTTTGCCTGGTGCACAGAACACAGCTAGTGACAGTACAGCAAATGATGGGTAGAAGGCAATTCCAGAGCAATAACAAGGGAGATAGGAGAACTGTATGGCTGGCCCTGCAGGCCAAACATCTGCAGTATGATTCAGTCATTCTACTTCAGAAAAGTTCTAGTCTGGTTCTGCAGCCTGAAAGCCCCATAGCAGTTGGTGGACATGGAGCATCCAGGATAAATATCATGCCTTAGTTTCACCTGAAAGGAGGACACTTTGAGTATTCAGATTGATAGATTGCATTCTCCGTACCCATCAGGATGTGTCATGAAACCATCAGGCTTCACGAAAATATTAAAATCTATAATAAAGTGAATTTGTCACCTAGAAAACATATAGCTATTATGTCTCCTCCTTGAAGAAACAGTACCCCAGCAATTCTGAGCTGTTACCTACATTACTATATTCAAGATCTCTGCATTACTAAATCTAGAAACAAAGTATTTTCCATATTAACAACAAATTCCTGACCCTTTTTGTGCAGTTAACCTCCTGATGTGATGATACAAGAAGGAAATGAGAAATAGGAATTCTGGTACTGGAAGACAAGCTCTGAGCAGAGTGAAAGGGAAATACCTTTACTTCCTAATCACCAGAGAAATTACAGCAAAAGTTCCCTTAACAAGATGAGAATTTAGTTAGATGGATTAGTTTTCTAAAAGTTTTGAAATCAGTACGTGTTTATCTGATTCCATTTTTACAGATAAGCAACCTTGGCTGCTTTGTTACAATGTACATTTACATGTTAAGGCACTTTTTAAAGAAAAGCAAACTGCGCTACAGTTTGAAAGTTTGATTTCTCATTAGTAACTGGTACACCTAGAAACCCACATGTAAATAACATACATTTCAAGAATACCACTACTTTTAACTTCACTTAAGATACAAAAGTTGTTGATATGTTCCAGACCTCCAAAGCCAATTCTGCCCATGGAGATAAACAGATTAGTTTGTTTTCCCACCCTAAAACAAATCTCTATGTCCTCTATATCCCCATACCAAGAATTTTAGTTAGCTTACAACTGGAGTGCAAGTACTTTAATCTCTCTTCTGTTGACACTGTCAGCACTTGAAACTTGTGCCCTTGCAGGGTCAGTTTGATATCAGAATATTAAAAATAAAAAGAAGTTCTGAGGAGGCAAGTCTCCCGGTCACCCTGCATTTGAAAAAACCTTGGAAATCCCATTTAGGTAGCAGCTCCCTCCTCCTGCTCTGCCAGGTGTTTATGAGTGACCCAAACTCATCACTGTACAATTTTTTTTCAGTTCACATGCATATTCCTAGATGAACAGACCTGAAAAGTTTTATCTTTCCACAGGCCTACTAAGGACAGAGCTCAAAAGGCTTCTCATTCTCAACAGCCACTTGTCATTAATGTGGACAAAATGACACACAAATACACTGAGAGGAGCTTGGGGAACTTAAAGCTGTTCTAATTCCACAGAAGTGTCATTTTGCCTCGTATGTACTATCAAATGTCACCTGCCACCATTTCTTATGGACACAGTAGAGCAAGTTCATTCACATACTGCAAGGCACTTTAGTCAAAATTAGATTAGGCATCTCAATCATTACTATTTCAGTAGATACTGAAGAAGTTGCTGATAGTACATTGATAAGTTTGTTCCCCACCCCACCCACACACTTTTTACTGGATTATACAACATTAATTAGGTCTGTTTGTGCTTACAGTAACAAAGTTCACTTCATCTTAGCGGACACACAGACATGAACAACAGTTAAGTGAGTATTTTCAGCAGAAATAATTGAAAGGTTTGTGGTGAACAGAACACATTATGACACTCATTCTAAAGATTTTCAACAGTAGAGTTACACAGAAAAACATTATTTGACCTACTATGTGAAACTTAACCTTGTTTCAAAAGAAATTCAAAAGGAAAAACGTCAATTACTAAGTCAATACATACATCAGTCATCAGTATATGTACCTGATACAGGAAACTGAACTTCTAATGCAACTCAACCATATAATCCCTTGAAAAATAAACCAATATGAGTACATCCATAAGTACAATGTTAACCTGTTAGAGCTCAAGGAGTGTTCAACAAAAGCAGCTATGCCAAAGCAATCAGTTGTACCCACCTACAAGTATGCACAGAAGCACAGAACACATTGAGCTTCTCTCTTTGGGGTGAGAGAAAAAAATACTTCTAACAACTTGTCCTTTCTCTTTGGATGGTGCAGTGCAGGTTGCACAAGACTGATCTAGTTACTGCCATTTATCAATGTGCAAACAGTGACAACAAACTATAGGGAAAAAGCAGCATTAATAAAGCCCATATTAATACATTTTCCAGAACAGATGTCTGGTATACTGTAGGGCATTACAACCCTGTACTTCACTGACTTGTACGGCCTTCTTAGCTCAGAACTAAGCCTTTTGGGCTTAGTTGTTCCAAGTAAAACAGACTACTTACTAAATTACATTTCCATGATATCAGTATTTATCATGAAGCTTTCAACACCACATACTTTTATTTTCTTATTTATTTTATTTTATTTTTTTTAAACAAATCACCCTTCCAACAACATTTTGACCAATTTGCTTACCAGTTGTGAAGCCTTGTTATTTGCATATAGCACATGACACCAGTTCCATTAGATGCACAGACAGGATGCAAATACGCATGGCCAGGAGTTTTTTCTTAGATCTGAGATCAATTTTATAGTGTCTCAAAATCTAGTCTTAGGAATAGGGTAAAACTCCAACCATTTTAACCATTAGTGTTCTGTAGAAGAAACAAACCAGACCAGTCCTCAAGATTTAAAACCTGAAGTTTAAAACAAAGTGTCTGAGCATTAGCATCTGTCTTAGCAACACTGTCTTGAAGAATAATTTCAAACGTTATATAATCTAATGTTTACATGTAACATTCTACTTTGCAGTGACTATTCAAAATTTGCATCTTGTTACTGATCTTAAGGTTGTCAAGTTTCAATTTCCAAGCATTAGCCGCCATTACGAGCACCTCTCCAGATATAGGAGAACCACTTCTGCAGCAAGCAGCTTCTTTTAGGCTAGCAGGAAGTCTTCACATCAAGGGAGTAAACAATGTGAGTTAATTTATTATTGAACTAAGGAAGACTTCCCTTAAATTCTAAATGATCCCTTTGTTACGACAATGATACACTAAAAATGAAAATATATTCTTTTTAATATTGTTTTTAAAACCTACACTGGATCGCAACTAAAAATAATGAGATGGTTGAGTAATTCAAAAATGAAGCCAAGTGAAACAATTGGAAAAAAGATAGTGATTTCTTATTCTGTGAGTCAAAACAGTTAATGGGTCTAGCCAGGAAAGAGACTGAAAGTATTGCAAAACATTAATTTGTTCTTTTTCCTTTTATTCCTCACCTGGAAGGAAGGGCTACAAATACTTCTCTTGTAATTGTTAGCCTTAACTGTGCCTCTGGCACAATAACAGAAGAGTTAGAATATGAATTGGACCTGCGTGGTCCAATCTATAGTGGGTCAAGTCTGAGAGCCAGGCTAGTAGAAAACTATTAGTTTGTGCCATCAATATTCTGACAGTTTAACCATCAAAACTGTTCCTTTAAAGAATCAAACAAATGTATTTGCCAAGACAAGTGAGTGAATCCAGGCTGTAGCAGAACTAAATTATATTGGCTGAAGTCATTTTGAAGCTGCACCTTCTCTGTAGAATTGAGGTACTGAGTTGGTTCTAGCATCTTCTCCATTTAAAAGCATCTCTATTTACTCAGTGCAACAAAAGCATTCTTTCAACTAAGTGATCTGTGTTAAGATGTCTAGTTTCACCCCGCACCACAGCTCAGGGACCACAGTCCCATAGCATGATTGCCTCTTTTCTCATCCTATCTCATCTCCCACCCTACAGCATCCTACTTGGTGCAGCATGTTTGGCCCAACTCAGCTGCATGTCTCTACCTGTGCCTCCTACCACCACTAACAACATAAACAAGACAAAAGGAGAAGCATGGATCTCCTCCAGCAATGCTGAAGTTGGCAGTTTTATTTTAAATGGCTATTTAAAGCTAGCTCAGGCAGAACAATGCAACACATAATACTCACACATTAGTGTGAGAGCTACCGATACAACACAGACCTCTAGGGTGCCACACTAACAAGCTTCCCAAAATGGCCTCATGAGGCTTTCCTTTATTCTCTCAAAGGCCCGAGCCACCTGTGGACAGCTGCTAAGATCCATGAATGACCCAAGAACAGAAAATAGAGATGAGACCTCATGAATCACAGACAGAGGCAAAAACAGTACCAGGAAGGGTTGGCATCTGTGTTTCACTGGCATAAATCTGGGTTTCAATACACTAAATAAAATACCATAGAAACTTTCTGCACAGCATTTGTGTACAACATGACAGTCTGGGTGTTAATTCAAACAATTAACTAAAAAAAATACTATAGTAATTAATTGCACAGCAAGCTGCATTGTATGTGCTGTATTCTCTAATACTTACTGGACAGATCTATGCAGCAGGAGTTCTTAGTTAGACATTCTTGTTAACACAACTGGCTTTCAGCTGCTCCAATTAATATCCACCTGTTCATCCACAGGTGGATAGACCAGCTTTTATTTGTTTGTTTCTTACTTTCTTCTACTGAAAAGATTAGTGCTTTTGGATCCCAATATTTTGCATTATCATTACTCATATTCATACCTTGTATATTGGCATGAATAATTAGATGTGTTTGTAACAGTCAAGCCTGGAAAGGCCTAAAGAGAACAACTGATAGAAAAGTGAATGCTTTAATAGCAAGAATATCAAAGGACGAGACAACTACAGAGAATTTAAAGCTGTTAAACAATTAGAATTAAAACCAGTAACCATATGGGGAAACAAACTTCTATAACATCATTACTGGATTCAAAAAAACAAGAAAGCTGTTTTGAAACGGGGACATCCTGAATTCCAATATATTTTTACACTTACTGCTCTTATGCGACAGAACATTGACCATAGAAGAGTGACATTAAAACAGACACATTTGCCTGTTTCTGAGGAAATTAATCAAATTTCCCCATTTGGAAAGCTGTAACTCAGACTTCAACAGTTCAGAGATGTGACTTCATCAACCCAACAATCCCTGTGACACCATTTTCTGAGATTATCATTCCAGGAAAGCAAATTGTTCATTTTATTTTCGACTTGGAAAGTTAACTACAGAGGAAATGTTCTCAGCGCTCAGAGACAATGTCACTGCTGGCTTAACATTAACATATGAGGTTGCACAATTTACACCAGGTGTAAGAACTCATTTTCTATTTTCAGAGGAAAAAAAAAATAAATGTCAGTTAAACAATACTGCTGCTTCCATTTGAAACAGTGTTGAAGTTTCAAAACTCACACAGTTACATACTCCTTAAAAATATAGGAAATATAGTACTTAAGATATATATATTTTTTTCTTAAATAGATGAAAACAGAAAGGGTATTTGTAACACTATAATGCAATGGAGAGGATGGCAATAACAGCAGGGTAGCAAAGTACACACTACAGCAATGAAAAATAAGCCCAAATGCAGCAGACACAGAAACAAAGGAAAAAAGAAAAATGCTAACCTTTAGAAGGCCTCAAGTACACCAGGATCTCCAGCAAAATAACCAACCCTCACCTCCACTTCCAGCCCTTAAATGAGGTCTGGGAAGGTATGGATCCTGGCTTCCCTCCTTTCAGTCACTCGGGTGCATTACATGCAGCTGACCTCCCCTGGTTTGGCCCTGCCTTCCACCAGGTGCTCAATCACTGCTTCAGGCTGTGACTTAGCACTTACTCTACAGTATAACAGGCCTGCTATCCTCTTTACCTGATCTTGTCCAATGCTCAAATATCAGTAGAATGGTTTGAAAAAAATCTTGAGCTTTGTAAGTAAAAAACCTTAACAGCTCTCTTCATTTGCCAAATTTGGTCACTAAAATAACATTGTCCAGTATGAGCTGTAGGATCACAGAATCGCTAATTGAGCTGAGTTTTGTGCAATTAAGTCCAGTCATTTTTTCTCTTCTGCCTGATACCTGCTGTGCTCATTAGACAGTGTCTACACGTGACCTGTCACATGCAGTATTAGGAACACCATTTAACATGCACCAAGCACTTTCAAATCCCCACTTCAACATAGCTCCAATTGTTTTTATCACTGTTCCTTCTTTTTTTAATGTATTTTACGACTGATTCATTGAAAATTTGCCTTCTCTGCATATTCTCTCCTCTTTACTAGGCAATGAAGAGTTTACAGTACAGCCCTCTATCTGAATGCCATTATAGCAAACTGCATCTTGTAGCAATAGCCTACCTGCACTGCTTCCATGGTAATTTCAATAAATCTTTCCACAGTGCTTTTCATAAAGGCAACCATCATCATTAGTAAAGAAATCATTTTCTGGCATGTGTTTCTCACATCCTTAATTGAACAGACTCCCCAAGTTAAAGAAGTTCCTTTGTAAGAGAACCACACTTGTGACATCAAATCATCACCAAGCAAGAGCTGCTTCCGCTTTATCCTGAGAGCTTCCTGAAACTCTTGCAGTTGTTCTCTCCCACAGTTCTGAAGCAATGATGCAATTTTCACACTGATGGAAGATTGCAAGCTTCACATGTTAAGACTGAAGAACCAATCAGCTTTGGTTTCTGATATTTTTCATGGTGTGTTTTGTCTGTTCTCCAGGTAGAATCTATGGAGTTTCTAGGAGAAGGAGAGCAGCTCCTCTTAAACACCTGCAACTATGTGAAAGTTTCAGGAATTAAGGAAAACATGGCTATGCAGTGATAATGCCTTCACTCTTACCTGAGGATGTTCCTTCCTAAGTATAGATATGATTCTGCTATTTAATAAAGGACAAATGTATTTGAATTTTGACATCTAAAGTTTAAGAGCAAATTTCTGAATTACCACATACCCTTTTCTCATGTCTCACAGGCCCAAATAGCTTCGCAGTTCAGCATACAGAGAAAAGAAATCATATCTCATTCCCACTGGTCAGCCCTGCCTTTTACTACAAGTGAAGGCAATACTGTAGTGCTAGTAAATGGACTGAACCAACATGTGCATATTTAGATAATTTAGCATTTAACTTAAGCCTAAATTATAAGGCCACACTCTGTCATCTCTCTATATAACCATTAATTTTGTTATATTACTCCAAGGGCCATTCAGAGCAAGACCTGTTCTATCTCCATTAGTTGAAAAGGGGTGAAATGAAACTGAAAGTATTAATCTCCGTTTCTAAAGTTTAAAGTAGAAAAATAGTTCATCTGAATGTCCTTCTATTCATCTTCTCTCTATTTCACTTCATTTTCGACACATACTCATTTTCCATGCGAAGGAGCCAGTATATTTCAACAGCTAATAAAGAAACACAGATCAGATTGTAAGCTTTATGTTCAGGTGTTACAGTTACCTGACCAGAAACAATATTTTTTCTGACTCACAGAGTATTTGAGCTGAGATTAAGTAACATTATAAACGAGCTTTTAAAAAAATATCATTAGAAAGTATTGCCACACCTCTCACTTTTCAAATAACATTTGCAAACTTACTGGGTCAATGGTTTCACCATATTCGTGTAAAATGGTAAACTAACAAGAGCCATTAAGTCCTTCTTCAATATTTTTTAAGGTTTTAAAGCAGTTTGCAGGGAAATTTATATCATGAACTCCGCACCACTAAATCACTAAATGAGTCCTGGAATATTAACTACTAACAGAATGGTTATCAGACACAACAACTCTATCGGACTAATACCAGTCTGAATGAGTTATATGTGACCCTATGTTGTGCTGGACAAGTTATTTCCTGTAGAGGAGTGCAGAGGCTTTGTGCAGATCTTCATCTGTATTACTGGAAAAAGATTTGGTTACCGATGTTAATGGAAAGAGAACTCAAGGTTCCTCAAGTGCAAAGACAGACTAGTAGTTCAATAGGGGAACACAGACCCTATCTGACAGAAAAAGACCAGGAAGTTTAGTTTGTTTAAAGTATTAAGATTCCAGAGATCTGTTTTCTGTGCATAAAGGCAGAGAGGAAAAATAAAAGGAGGAAAAACACCTGTTCAAGTTAAAAACAAACCTGAGCACAAGAACGTAAGCAAATATACACGAGTATAAGGTGACTATCAGTGCTTTTAACCTGAATCTTGTATAGGATCTTGTTTTTAAGGAAAGTATATATGAGATTGAACTGAAATTCAAAATCATAGGAAAAGCAGTATAACAACAATTCTTATTTGTTAGAATTATTCCAATGTGTGCCTTTAAAGTATACAGTCAGTGCTATAACCATACTTGGGTATTATTGAATAATCTTTTGACAGGAGAATTCTTGAACATAAAAGGTAATTCAATAGATACAGAGGACGAAGCCAACAGTGTAAATTAGGAATTAAATGAACAGCAGGGTTTCATTAAGTCCTGTATTGGCCTGGTAAAGTTTTGGATTGCTGCTGCACGAGTTTGTTTCAGGACAAATTCTGACTACCCATTCTAACAGTCCTTCATTGTAATTCTAATGACTCAGCAATCATCTGATTCACTGTTTTCATGTGTATCTACCACAGCAACAGGAACTCTCAAGTACCTTAAGGAGGCGTGATATAATTGGATACTCATTCTCTTTGTGCTGTATGGCTCATCTAAAAGTTGTATTACTGACAAATAAATAAATAAATAAATACATACATACATAAATAATATCTTGCCACAAATATTCAACTTCCCATGACTGTAAAAATTCAGTCCATGAAGTCACAGAGAGTCATTATTTGGCAAGTACAATTGCTTATGTTTACACACCTCTATGAAACTAGTGCCTACTGTGGTTAGTGTGAATTACTAATACAGTAGACAATATGCACAAAACAAAACAAAAGATATGCTTCTGAAGTCGTAATAGGCTCTTATCTTTTCCATTTTTTCCTGCTCCTATGGGAGACTGCTCTGAGGAAGGGTGTGCACACGACCAGCTGAATCAATTGCAATACTTAGGATAAGAAATAAAACCACTAACTATGGAGATCACTGCCAAAACTAGCAAGAAAATACATAGTTTTGAAGAAACAGGAAAATAAACCACAGCTAGAGGTTTTGGGCTAGACAGAAGAGTTTCCACTTGTGCTGAGGTTGCATCGTACCAAGCAATTGTCACTACATCATCTACTAGAGTTTTATAGACTATGTGCAGCATTGAAACCAGCCCTTACTTCTCACCTTGCCCCTCAAGATGGAGGGCTGGGGCAGGTGGGCTCTGAGCAGTCCTAGACTTCATCAAACGTAATTATTAGCTCACTAGACCAAAAAGGTGGGTTTGAGTTCTCATGTTACACTTTGCAATATGGCCTTGTGTGAGTCATGAAATGAGGCTGGAGAGAAACTCTGTATATGCACCCACCCAGACACATTCCTGTAAGCATCTGTTGCAATCTTCACTTGAAACACAAGGTACCTGTAATACCTATGAGAAGATGCAGCACAAGCAAACAAGTGTCATTAAGCAATAAACAGAGTTCACTATCTTGATCATTTTCTTTATTAGTACCAAGAGCTTTTAGTCTCCTAAATGGAAGGTGTGTATTTATTATTACAGTACACACCCAGAAGTGTCTCACCAAGTTTATGAATCCCAACCAGCACTGCTTTAAGTAAATAAAAATGTCCCTTATCTAACTAAGGTGGAACAGTTCTATTTGTCTTGTTACAGCAGTAAAGTACAAAACGAAGAATACAGGGTTGGTGTTCTGTGCAAAGGGAAAAAAAAAAGTCAAAAACAGAGCTGATTTCAATCTAAGAGCACTTTGCCACAGAAGCGCAGTCTGCCTTAGCTGTAGGAACAGTCATCTGACAGCGTGCCCCATCCAGGAACAAGATGTTTAGATTCCTTGGTCTACAGCTCAGCCACTCAGCTCACCGCCACAGCTACGTAGGTGTCAAACAAATGGGCCACCAGGAACTACCATAGATCTCAAGGTGAATCATGATGGACATCACAGAATTAGAACTTAGTACTGACTGCCAATGTGATGACTGAAGAAATACATAGTAAAGGATAATAAATTCCTAAAATGATAGCAGGATTATTTGGAGATGTCTAAGGAAATAGTAGCATAAGTAAAGGAGAGAAATTGAAGAAAAATATTACTAGGTAAGTACTGTAAGACCTTTTTATCTAATGAATTATGAAGTCTAACCTGCAGCACTCCCTTTTAACTGTCTCCAGAGTTTTTAGAAGCCACTCCCTTACAAAATATGGAAAGATTTCTGTCTTTGGTGACTGCTTGTGACAGGTAAGGAGAACAGTTTCTGTCTTCCTTTGTGACACAAATACCTTCTACTCATTCATTACCATGCTTTATCAGGCTCACGGGACACCTATTTTCCTATCCTACCTGCTGGTTTAATATGCTAACATTAAGGATATGATGTCTAATTGAAAAGAACTTACGCCCTCACTTATCTTTAGTTACAGTAACAGCATTTATTAAGCTTCTTCCCTTAGCAGGTCTTGCATACTCTTCAGACAGTAGCTGCTCTAAACAGCTGACAGGGTAGGTCCTTTTCCCACAATGCCATTATCTTCCTTCCATCTTGAAAGAACTTTTCTCCTCCTATGTTTGGCCAAGGTGTGGTTTGTTAAAGCCACTGACTGCAGGTTGATCTCCTCAAAACCTGGCAGGTCAGAGCAGCAAGATATTACTTCCAACCTGGCTTCCACAGCCTTTCAGAGGCCCAGCTTTTACCAGCAAAACCCTTAGTGACTAAAAGACCAACAATACCATTTCAGAAGCTTGTCCATCTGGTGTCATTGACAATGTTGACTGAAGGAAGATTGCTTTTTTAGAAATATTTCTTTTTTTTATTTCTGAAACAAATTATTGAAAACACAATTTTTATCATAAGAAATAATGGGGGAGGGTGTACTATTTTACGTCTGGTGTGTTCTCATGCACAATTTCTGAAGTATTTCAAAAAAAAGAAATTCTGAAAATTCTATTGCACATCTGGCAAGAATTTATGGTTTAGGTAAATAAGATAATTTGCCTTCCAGTGAGAGGATAGTACACTAGCATTGATCGTACTCACTGCAACCATATAGCAAACATTTCTAGTCCCCCAGTATTGAAAGACTTTTTATTTAAAAACCCTTGCAGATTACTGAAATGCTGTGTCAGGCAAGGCAGAGACAGAGCACATTTTAATAGTTCAAGTAACATAATTCAGTGTCAGTGGTTATATTAGAATACAGTTAAGTTGTACAGATCTGTGGTGCAAGCCTATTTTCTGACACTGCAATCTTACATCTTGTTTTCTACTCTCCTTCTGAGGCACCTCCTTTCAGTTGGTAAATCTATCTGAAATTTCATTACAGAAGCAGATCCTTTGAAACAGCAACAGTGAGCCTTAGTGTAAAAGCTGCTATTGTTCCTGACTGCTGCTTTGCTGGGAAGAGCCTTTGGCTGTAAACATCACTTGTTCCAGTTCCCTGGGAAATCTCATTAGTAAAATCCAAATGTTCTTCTTAAAATCTTTTGCTATGCTGAGTAGGTTTCTTGGTGAAGGATCAGTTCATTCTGGTCAGATTACATTCTGCTGATCTGAACATATTTTCAGGATTGAAAGTTTTTGCCCCAAATATCTTGGTGGCTTGTAAGGATGCATCCAAGAACACTATCAAATCATTATGCGCATGACAGGAAACAAGTGGGATTTATGGACTAGGCTTTTATTGTAACATTGCAGGTAATCTTGGCAATGCAGATCTTTTGATATGGCATGGATAAACAAAGAATGAATTTAAATGCAAATGAAAACACTTTTTTTGTGTACTAAGACTGAATACGTGCTTCTACTATAAACTTCAAACTATCTAAATAATATAGAAAAATAGAAAATAACATACTCCAAGTACTAAATGTAAGTATTTAGTCAAGAAATGTGATAAAAAATGATATGCAGACAGGTCTCAAGCAGCTACAAAATTCCAGTTAGGGAGATCCCTCAAAATCTGAGCATACACACAGGAAATTGCTATAAACCCTCACTCTTATAATTTGAAGACAAAGGAGATGTGTAGGAGGTAAAAGGAATGTAAAATTCTGTCTGAGACTTAAGCATTTTAGCAAGGAAGACATTCTTTTTTTCCCTTCCCTCCATTTATGCATTAATTCTGAACTACAGAAGAGAAGTATGTTCATTCAGTAAGAACTAATTGGCAAAGTAAATGAGACTCACTACCTATTCCAGGTGATACTGATTTCCGTGAAGTATAGTTTGACAATTAGAGACTTAGAGTGATATACGTTGAGTGTTTTCCCCTTACTGACTAATAGTAATTAATAGACTTCTGTAGACTTACATAAGCTTTAAAAAACAAAGATTTAGAAGAAAAGCTGAAGACTTACTCAAATGGATACTTCAAATAAATATTTGGACTAAAAAAACTGTATCTGTAGGAAAATAAAAGCCATCTGTAGAGAAAGCAGACCGAAAAGTTGTTGGAAATAGAGACTGAGAAAGTTAGAAGGGAAAAAAAAAAGAGAATGGTACAGGCATTATTATGCTTTGAATGTGAGTGGATTCAAGTAAAACAGTGGAAACACTTGGTGTAATTCCCAACCAAAGTTCAAGTAAGCTAGCTGCTAACTTGAGATACCTGTGGACTCAAAGTTGAAACAATATTTATACGGGGCTGCAGAAAACAGACCTCATCGTGGGCCAGAGAGCCCACATGCCTACCTTCCTGTTGATGGTGAACAGCTGAGTTTGACCTCTTGTCTTGCCTGCAAGTGTAATGTACACCTCCAGTTTGCTTACTAAATAAGACTTTAGATACAGACTTCAGGAAATTACGCTGCTGAAAATAAACCAAATCTGCAACAGCTGGGTCAGATATACCAGTCCATGTGCAGTATGCAACTCCCTTAACCCTTTATTCAGTTTAAATGCTATTTCTCAAAAAATCTAGAAAATCCAAGGGGAAAATATTTGACGGTAAAGGAAAACATTACATTCATTTTACTAGCAGTCTAATTTCCTACAAAGGTTTGATATAATGGTAAAATGAGGCCCTGATCTAATCTTATTATTAAAAATAGTTCATATTGAAAAGCAGATAAGAACTCATAATTTGAGCTGTTTATACTCTTAAAGTGCTTGCATGTTTATGAGTTTTATTTTTATAAAGGGGATGCACATGTGCAAATTTCCTGTGGAAATTCCTGGTGATGGTTTCAGCTGTGTACTCCTTGGTATTGTTACTTCCTCAAAACTATGTGCTATCACTGCTGCAGTATGGCTGGAGAATAAGACTGGAGAAGAGTTAAAAAACAAAAGCAGTAATATGAATACACGGAGATAAACTGTATCTCTAAGACTATTTTCTTAGTCTGAATTTATTATAAGTGATCTATGGAGGAGGAAACTCTTAGTTTGACACAGTTCTATCCATGCTGAAAAAGGAGAATGAGAAATTCATTCTTGGCAGTCTTCAGCTAAATAGCACTAACTTCACATATGGACTGTGTCACTGTTGGATATGTTCCTGCAAGCATATACCTTCAAATTTAATCAGTCCGTGTTTTTTGTCTGGAAATACCCAGTTGAATTTCAGGTTTGTCTTTTCCTGCCTTTTAAAAACTGCCTTTTAAAGAAAAGATTTACTGGTAGTTGTAAAAAGAAGTAAAACTAGGGAAATAATAAACTCATGTAGCAAACAAGCAACTTTCTCAAATACAAGGAATGTATTTTGTTCTTCCTGAGACAAGAGTTAAAAAAAAAAAAAAAAAGAAAAAAAAAAAAAGAAAAAAGGAAGAAAGAAAGTAAAATGCAGTCCTAACTGTATTATCTAGATTCACATCTTTACTAACGTACATCATCAGGCTGTATGCCTCAAATGCTATATAGTCATCCACACACTACAGAGTGAGTTTATGATGCTGCAAAATCCAAATATTGTATTTTATTTTCAAAACTTACTAATAAACAGTTTGCAAAAGCACTGTGCTTGCTGAAAGCATGGAGAATATGGGAGAGAATGGTAACCAGCATTTATCACAGAGCAGTTTGAATTATGACCCGGAATAGCACTAGGGCATGACAGAGAGTCTCCTAGTGCACTGGAAAGCCACATCCCCTAAACTTCCCTCTTTCTGATGCTGTGTCATCTGCCTCTTCAAAAATCCAGTGTCTGTCTCTCTTACAGACTTTTCAGTCACTGCTGCAGATGAGAAAACATGCCATGCAATATTTCTGCCCCAAAAAAGAAGAAATGGAAAGCAAAACTCTGAGTTTCGAAACAAAAACTTAGCATGGAATTATGCTGCTGATTGCTGATGTCATCTGGGGTCTGAGAATGAAAAAGGAAGATATTTGGTTCTTCATATACATTAAAATATGTGCTCTAGAACTTTGAAGTATCAGTATCAAAGTATCTGAAATGGACGTTTTTCAGAAGGTTCGTCTGTCCAGCTGGAAAAGGAGAAGAGATGGTTCTTGGACTAGTTTCTGCCACAGAGTAAATGCAGACTCATAGCTGAGCACATATGAAATGAAAATTCTTTCTCTTATAGCAGCAGAGTATACCTACTGGTAGTGGTGAAAGTGAAAACACACACATATTTTTACCACATCACAGAGACGCATTAGTCAACACGAGGCTTGGTAAGTCTGAACACACAGACAGTCATGGTTTACAGCTGTATCACCTGGAAATTATTATGATGTCCAAAGGATTTAACTCTGGTGTCTAAAAGCAAGTTATTGTGAACATTTCTCCTAATGTAAAAATTTCTCCTGCTGTTCTGAAGGAAATATGAAGCGAAGTGTACAAAAATAATTATATCTTGTATACCAACATTTTAGAAGTTATTTTATGTATAAGGTTTTAATGTTAACTAAAATTTCTCCATTGAACTGTACAGTACCAGTTATTTTCCATTTTTATACTGACAGAGAGAGAACCTGGGAGAATTAGTGAAATACTGCTATATGGAGATGGAGAGCACTGCTGGGCAGAAGGCTGATAAAAATATAGCTATAGGGGGAATCAATTGCTGAGCAAAAGCTATAGAAACATATCAAACAGAAGGTAAAATGCAGAGCTGCTACAGATTCTAAGTAGTGTGTCAGTTTAACTTAACACCATTCATATCCACAACACTCTTGTCTGTCAGGGTTAAATTAGGGCAGTTTATGAATGTAAGCTGCAAGTGACAGAGAGAAGAGATGAATGAATTGACTAATAAAAACTGTTCTGCCTGCCTCTCTTAAATGGGAGTTTGCACCACTGATCACTGGCAAAACAACCGAAGAGGCAGAACAAAATTTGCCTAATTCTTTCTTGGCAGCAAGAAAATGCACTTCTGTGTATTTCTCCTTGTTTCATTTAGACTCTTTATACTCTTCTTAAAGCTATGCCATCAAGGCTCAGACCAAAAAAAGTGCCTGTCTCCATCCTTTCTTTCAAGCAGCACATTAAAGCTCTTGTGAGTCTGGTTCATCACATTCCTGGTTGGACTGAATCACTGAACAATCCTTTAGTCAAGCCATGAGCAAAGCAGCTCACATTTGTATTCAGAAAGTGTCTGTGTTCCAGTTCTTGGAACTAGTTCCTTTCTCTCCTAGAAGCTGTGTGTATCACAGTCTTTATAAGATGTAGGAACTACCACAAGCAATGAAAGATCCTAGGGACATAGTTTCAGAATGGACACAAGAAAGGAAGTCTGGACATGAGCAGAACTGTGCAGGAAAAGTTTAAGGTCTATGTCAAGAATTTGGAAGCTGAAATCTGGCCTCTCTTATTGGAATTTCTCCTCCCTCGTTTAATGATTGTGTCTGAGTGGCAGTTCTATTTGTTTGAAAAGGTAACACCTCAGGTTCAAAGGACTGCTGAATTCTTCCCAAGATTTTAAAATTCCAAGGAGATATAACTCAGCTCAAGACTCTGCTGCATGTCAAGAGTTGTGTCTGCCAAGTGTGCCTCTCAGATTAAAGGAGAGAGGGAGAAAAGGATCCCGTGAAATATTTTAAAAATGTAGTCCCAGATTTACTTTGCCTAGCCCCATTTCATGTTCTAATTACAAGACTTGGAGCCTTAAAATTCCAACCAGATTAAGAACAAAGGAAAGTAACACGTAAGATTGGAATAAGGTGCTAAAGGATTCCGTGCTTCTTTTTAATGAAGCATTTCAAGGAAATTTATCAGGGCTGTTCATGAGGAAAAAAGTAAGAGAATGGAAACACTGTCACAGGAAGCAACAGGACTGCCTTCAAGGAGATAGGAGCTTGGGAAGAGAGGGCCAAGATGTTCCTGCTGGCAGCAGCAAGAGTCAGTACGGCCCACTGTGATTTACATGATGAGGAATAATAGCAGGAAACAAAACTTGGCCTGATGTTCCTTTGAAGTTAAACACCATGGAGAAAGAACAGTCAGAACTGGACTCCACATCGAGTTTTCAAACTTAAAAACATAGACTACCTCTAGCTGTTAGTAGAATCATTTGAAAGTACACATTTCTTGTGAGCAAAATCTTTTGTATTTTCAGAATAAACAAGCTATTCCTTTTCAGTTCTTCTTTTCTTCTAAAGCAAACATTCAACCTAAGAACTTCTTTCCTCTATGTACTTCACGTTCCACTGAAACACATTGATGAAGCTCCAAACAGCAACTAAACAATGTTTCAAAGCTAACATTTTCAAATGCCAGAATTCAGGCTCCACTAGAGACCCTAACTTGACTCCCAGTACATTCAAAACGTGTAAAGATACAGTTGTTTTAAATTCCTGGAGACCTTTGGGTTTGGAGGTTCAGCAATTTACTACAAACCTCGGAGACTTTCTAGCTAAAAGCAGGTTACCAGAAGTTTCACCTCACCCCCGCTTTACTAACTCCCCTGATATGGTGAAGGAATGCATTTGGATGCTGGCCACTTACAGGATTGCTCCACACACAGGAATGTGATTGACGCCTTAGTTCTCATGAATTTATGCTGGAATCATCTTCTCAGACTGGCTGAATTAAAACTGTTTATGACTTTCAAATATAATGATTATGTCTGCAAAGTCCAGTGTAAAGATTTTCAAGAAAACCACTTCAGAATTTGTCCCTAGAGCAGACAATGTGATGCTTCTTATCACAGTGTACTGGACAGCTAAGAAGCTGACTGGTAATAGCAACGCCCATGCTCTTTGTAGATGAGATACACATAAGCAGACCTGGGAAGTAAAGAAACCATGTCAGAATCACACAGTGAACCACAGAATCGTAGGGTTTGGAAGGGACTTCTGAAGATCACTGAGTGGCCTTCTATGATAAGCAACCAACCTAGGGGCTTTCTGTGATGGTGTAAGTGCATCAATGGACAAGGGAAGAGACAGTGATGACAATGATCTGGGCTTCAGTTAGGCCTGTGACACAGTCCCTCCCTATGTTCTTCTCTCCAGATTGGAAGGATATGGATTTGATGAGTGAACTGTTTGATGGATGAGGAACTGGTTGCAAGATTTGGATTTAAATTTTAAACTATCTCAGCATAGCTTTGTTATTTTCTGTTACTACATGTGATTTAATAAAGTCTCAAATCAGTTTTAGAATCACAAAATAATTTATCATAGTTTAGGTAATAACAAATCTGGAGATAAACAAGACAGTTATTTACTGGGAATTTCACTGGTGTGGAAACTTCAGGAATAAACAGTTTTCAGTGTATAAACAACACTGCTCTTAAGTATACGAGTTGTTTCTCCATTCCATTCCACTAATATAATGACACTGATTACCACAGGCATCAGAAAAATTACACTAATTCTGTCTCTGTACATCAAAAATGGGCCCTGATACCAAAACCTACTGTGTGATATAAATCCTCCTAGATACAAGTGAGGTAATACAAACTTTGTCAGTATAGCCATTTTTATATAAACCCTTAATCTATCATCTATTTGTCGTCTCCTTACTTTTTCTGCCTTGATGCTCAGCAGCGCAATCACCCCCCACCTCAGTGCAGAACATTCTCACAGGTCAGGTACTCAACTTTTAGACATATGTGAAGTATCTAAATATTGAATTCAATTTTCTGTGTTTCCTTTATTTTCACTGGAGACTTCTATAGATACGAATTTTTCTTTGCTTATAAAAAAAGAAACAAAAGAGAAAAAGAAAACAAAAGAAGAAAACATAATCCTGTGATAGTGTCACAAAACAGAAAATAGTATAAGATCAAGACACTGCACATTCCTGACTTCTCCACAGACTTCCAGCATAGCCACAGAAAAGTCTGGCAAATACAGTTTCCTCCCAATGTATAAAATAGTTGTAAAGCAACCCACAGTAATAAAATAACCTAAGTTAGTTGATAAGTTTGAGACATTTACATGCACAGGCAGAAAATGTTGATGTAAACTTGCTGTCATTTCAAGATTTTGAATGGTCTTTGCCTTTTAGAAGCTTGATTGGAACTGAAAAGGATTGAAAGAACAAAGAACTGTGCTGTGTGTGCCTTTCTAGTACTGTATCTGATAGGACAGCTCTGCAAGGAGATACTTACAGAAGAAAGTACCGTATCAGAGATTGCTCCCTAAGCTTCTATTTTATCTAATTAAATATAATTAATTGCTTATGTAAATTCATCGCCCAGTAATATGAGTCACTGAGACGCATTAAGGAAAGATCAAACCCAAAGGAAAAGATATTAGGAGCAATTCCATTTTGGGAAAAGCTCTGAGGGATTTCAAATCTTACATAGGTGAATTTTTCTCTGTTGGGCATGACAACATTGCTGACTTTTATGTCAGCATGGAATGATGAATGTTCTGTAGCGCTACAAAATTTCACAACATTAATAAGCATTACAAAACATTCCTTAGAATGTTGGGAAACTATCAGCTAAAGGAAACTGATCTCTTATGGATGTCATATAAAGCAAATGATAAATCATAATACAGAAAGCATATGATGCTGAATTTGCTTTGCTAAGCAATAAGGTATCAGCTATCTCTAAAGCTAACCAGTTTAGAGATCTAGCACATTATATTACAGATTTAAACACACACATCTTTCCCAAAACCAGGAGTTTCATAGATTTAGTTTCCCTTTTCTCCTCAACTTTCCCATAATCAATGTGTGGTTTGCTTCCACGATATCAAAGAAAGAAAATCTACAGGGTCTGCTCCTAATCTGGAAAACTTTCCCAACAGTGAATTCCACTAAGCTCACCAGAGGGATGCAGAGTGGAAACAGTCATCTCCCTACACTGAGGGAGCCAAGCTCCTGCTATTGCACGATTCCTGCACATTCAATAAGGCCACACTGAGGTCCTGGCATTATCCTGGTAGAAATCTCCATTTTTTTCAATATTTATTGGATTAGTCTGACTTGCTTCAGATATCTTCACTAGGAAAATATGGATTTCACTTTAGGAGAGATATTTTTCTCTGCTAATTGTAACATGAGCAGAGGATGACCAAATAAATTACAGAGATATACACAGTAGATGATTACATTTTGACATTCCGATATGGGAGCCAGATTCTAAATGTTGAGGGAAATTTCCAGAGGTCTAAGTCAGCATAATGCTTGGCTGTATGTAGCAATATATTGTTAAAGTAAGTGGGAAATTTTCTGCCTTAAACGTGCTGTTGAAATAGTATTCATGTGGCCAGGAAGTATGACCCAGCGTGCCACTGTCCAGTGAACAGCCACACAGCAGCTTCCCAGCCCAGAGGCACCAGCCCTGTCAGGCAGTGCCAGCTTCCTCTCACTTCCCAGTTTAGCTCCTGGAGTTGGGCAGCACAGCCATTCTTATTCTTTGGTCAGATCTGTTTCATGGCTAGATGGAAGGAAAGAAAGAAGAGCAGAGGCGGCGGCAGCAGCTCTTCTCTGTCTCAGTGCTTCTCCTATGTCTGTCATCCCCTTCTCTCATCAACTTGATCTAGCCACACTGCTCCCCCACGCCCAGCTATCAATTTTTCCCTTCAGCTTCCTTCCCTTAGCACAGCTAGCTTGGCAAAGCTAGCCCACCACCCCTGCTGAAATGGCAGTCTCCTTCCCTCAAGCCACAGCACAGCTGAAAGCCTTGCATTGCTGAGCAGTGGGAAATGCTGCTGGAACAAGGTAACACTGGTCAAGGTGGTTATTCCAGATGGCCTGGAAGGTTCCTCACCTCTCTCTCTGGTACAAGAGGTCATGCCAGAGGAAATGGGAGCAAGGACGGGATGTTGAGACTATCTCCATGACACAGCTGGCCTGCTTCCCCTCTTTTGTAACTGAAATGCAAGGACATCTAACTGGATACAGAGCTTAAAAATGAGTTAAGGTTTGATAGAAACACCTTTTTTTTTTTTTTTTTTTTTTTTTTTTTTTTTTTTTTTTTTTTTCCCTTTCTTTCTTCTTTTTAGATAACTAGGTCCCATAACTCTTTGTAATGTCCTTTGCAAATCAGCTATGATTTTATCAGATAACAACCTTGAAAATCTAGTCACACAAGATCAGGATTCTGCACAAAGCAAAAAGCATGCAAGCTTTTTGGCTGAGGTAATGTTGACATACAGCTGCAATGAGACAGTGCTGAAACTTGATAAAAACAAGGCAGGAAAATGAGCAGGTTCATGTCTGGGGTTTAGTGAAGGCATGCTGGTAATTTAAAAAATCCAGGGTTTAGGCACACCTTGAAACACTCGATATGATGGAAACTCTGGTTGAAATTGCCATTGTAGCCGGATCCATATTGTGTTTGTTTTACGTTATGAAACAGAAGTGATTGCTTGCAGCTAAGCGCACACCGAGCATGAACATTAAAGGCAATTAGATATGCAACTTCCCTGTTACTCTTCTCCTACACATATTTTCCAAGTGTAAGACCTCGTAAAAACCATCATCAATACAAAAAGAAATGTCAGCACAACGCTGCAAAATGCACCTATCCCTTTTATATCCAGACAAGGTTCCACAACCTCCCGTTTCCCACCTTCCCAGCAGAAGTATCCCCAGCTGAGTGCGAACACAGCTCCCTCTAGAGCTCGAGCATTAGATGAAAGCAGACCCCAGGCCCCAAAACTTGGGCTGAGCACCCAGCGAAGCAGCACGGCGGGGAGCAATGAGTACGGGCAACGTCGGGGGCACAGAGCTCGCGACAATGACGGCAGGCAGACATTCAGCAAATTTGTCCGAGATACCTTCCTACCCTTGAAAATGACATATATTCCCAACAACTTTGTAGGAAAAGCGTCCACCCGGTGTCTGTTTTACGAGAAAACTGAGGCACAAATCCTCAAACAGTGTCTGGGGATTTTTTGGGGGGGGTTATTTATTGTCTATCCTGACGGGAGAGCCTAGCAGAGCCCCATTACCCGTGCGGGGAGGGCAGGAGCGAGCCCAGCAGCCGCGTTCCGCGCGCTGAACCGAGGCCGGACAGACGTTTGTCGCTGCAGAGTTATGACCCGAGACAGCCAGCCCAGAGCCTCGGGACCAGCGGCCGGAGCGCTGTTCGGCCCCACCAGCATCCCACCGCACGGACGGCGGACGGGAGCCGGGGGGGGCACGCGTGCACCGGGACTGCCAGCAGCACAGCGCCCAGGTGGCTCCGGGCACGGAGAGGCGTTCCCCGGGTGGCCGCGCCGCCCCTTCCCTCGGGCCCCTTCCCGCAGCGGGCCGTCCCCTCGCAGACCCCCGTCCCGCCTTGCGCAACTTGGTGATGCCGAAGCTCTTCGTTCAGCCCCGCTCCCGTCCTCCCTGACCCCGCCTCTCGTCCCGCAGATATAAGTAGGACCGTCCCGTCCCGTCGGTAACTCACCGCGCTCAGCCCCGTCGCGACGTCGCCGAGCCGCTCCCTGAGGATGCCGCGTGCCGCCGCCGGAGCGCGGGCCGTGCTGCTGAGCGCGCTGCTGTGCCGCCTGGCCGCCGCCGGTGGGTGATGGCGGGGGGGGAAGCGGCGGGACGGAGCGGAGGGGTGGGCGCGGGGCTCGGTTCTCGTGACAGGGCGGCCACGCGCGGCGGCCTTTGCCCTCCGCCAGAAACTTCGCGCGTGGCCCTTGGGGCTGGGGGCAGCGGCCGTGGGGGCGGGAGGCAGCGGCTGCGTTGCGGGGCCGTGGAGAGCGGCGACTCGGCCGTTCAGCACCGCTGGCAGAGCGCTCGTTCGCCGCGTCTGGTTTGTTCCTACGGGAGCCCTGATGTCCGCAGTCGGGTGCTGCAGGGCTTCCCAGCGGCACCGGGAGCGAGCCTCCTTTGTCGCCAGGTCTGAGCTGATCGGAGCGGCTGAGCAGGCCACGGTTAGAAAGCAATGAGGGGATGGCTTAGCGCGGCGCTGGCTTCACGGAGGTCGGGGAGGTCGCGGCTCGTCGCGCCGCGCGGGGTTTTCCACCGCGCTGTGCACCGGGACAGTCCCCAGAAGCTTCCCCTCGGTCCGGGACGGGCCGCGAGCTGACCGTGCTCAGGGCAGCGCAGCGTTCTGAATACTTTATCTTTCCTGAATGAATCGAAGGGGAGCCGAGGTTGAAGCCTTTCACATTAGAGACAGTGAGGGACTGTGAACCGCACTGCTGCTGTTTGGGGTTCGGGCAGTCTCATGTGAGGGTGTTCTGTTTGAGGTTCAGACATTCTTAGAAGGGTCTTCAAGATTTTGTACGTTCTTATGGGGTGCTGGATCGCAAAGTAAAGTGAGGACTCGTGGAGTTACCTCAGCAAGCTCGGAGTTAGAACAACAGCGACAGAAAATAATTTTCTTCTCATATTTCTCACTTCTGCCAGGGCACATTCCTTCGGTGAGACAGCCTGAGCCCAAAGGGCAGGACTGGGCCTTTCCGCCCGAAATAACTCCCCTAAGCAGTGATTAGCAGCAATGCTCCCTTTACCTAAACAGTAGTGCAGGCAGCCAGCAGTTACGTATGACATGGCTAATGGCACGCTTTTCTCTTTTTAAAGGCACCCCAGGACTACCAACGGCAGTTAATATAACTTGGTCTTCAATCAATTTTAAAACCATACTAAAGTGGCAACCAAAACCATCGGGTTACTTCTACACTGTGGAAATACATGGGTAAGTGACATGGAGGTGTGTGCATCAATGGCAACTGAAGATGTATCTGGAGTGTTCGATGGTTTCTGAGACTGAATGTATCAGGAAAAGAGCTCACTTTTAAGGCAACTGACAGCCCAAGTGTCAGTATATCCAACCGTAACAATACCTGATTCAGGTTTCTGGCTTGGCCCACTTCAGAAATGGAAGCGGAGCTTTAGATTGGTATTTCAGTCCTGGGGTGAGGTGCGGCTCCAGCTGCACTGGAGACGTGTGCCAGTGTACTGGAAGAAGAAGCTGACATTTGATCTGACGTGCCGTGTATTAGACACAACTTCACCTTTTCGTGTCTGAACTGAGTCTTTGTTCTTTAGTCTCTGGCAGTGTCTGATAAATATGAGTCTGAATTTTCTAATCAGTGAATCATCATAATGTATGTTTAATCTAGCTGGGTAATACTAAAAATTACCTTTGTTCATCTAGCTCCGTCAAGACTTCCTCTGTCATCATGTTTTATAGAAGCTATGAAAGACTACAGACATAAAAACGTTATCAGCCTGTGTGAAGTGTCTGACACCTCTGCTGCACAGAAACTTCTGTGAAGTTCAGCAATAAATCAGTGCTATTCTTAGCTCCCATGTTAATTCATACATCATTAATAAACATACCCTGAAGGGAGTCTGCATCAGAATCTCTCCCACTTGTAATGAAAATGTGGTACTGTAGTCTTCTCTGTGTATAAAAGTTGCCTAGAAATGAGAGCAGTCTCATGACTAATGGATGAAATACCAACACGATGGCCTAATGCGCTCTTTTATTCTTTAGGCTAAGGGAGCAATTAAATGAATAGACTTAAAAGCACGCCCTTAGCAGAGTGGCACAACCTAGCTTAAGAGCTCAGTCTTACAAAGAGCCAAGTGCAGACACAGAACCTTATCCTGCACTGTGCAAGTTGAAATGTTTTATGAAATTGAAGTTTATTTTGCTTACGAAATATTGAAGTCTGTTTGCCCAAGGTTTAGCATAGAATCAGGCCTAGCTGTGATACGGAGGAACTTATTTAGACAAGATGTTTCTGCAGATGAATTGCTCTCAAATGTTTTCGTTCTCTTTTATGTACATTTGTTTGATCACCAAGATCAGATCTCTTCTGTCCTTTTTCAAGGTATTATCAGGGTGCGAAGTGGCCATTAAAACTTTTTTCCCAATGGCTTATTCATTATTTCTCAAGTAAATCCTCAATTCTTTAGAATCAAGAGAAGTTCATAGAGGTCGTGTTTCCTACAATATTTTTTCTTGCTTCTGTAATGTAATACTGCAATTAAAATTGCTGCTAGTGTCTTGTTCTTAGTGACAGTTGTACCTGCATAGATGCAAACACAAGTGACACAAAGGAGGAGGCACTGTTAGATTAAGTGATTACTATACGTAGCAGCAGAGCTTCCTAGGACAACTCATGTTGCTGTAGGCAATCATCTTTAGATGCGTCTGTGAACAGGGATAACATTTTCAAAGTAATTTCTATATCTTATTTTCTGTTTTGTTTTCATAAATCAACTGAAGAAAAACCCCAAAAGCATCTTTCTGTAATTACTACTTGTTTCTACAACGCATTGTGAAATATATCAGCACAGAACAGTGGGTTGTTTTTTTGTTTGTTTGCTTTTTTCCCTTCTACTTCTCAGCCTACTTATACCTGCAAGGCCATTCCACTGACTGAGGGAAGGCCATGCAGTTTGAGGGGAAAAGTGTTTTTAGCCTATGTAAGTAGCTTGTGAAAGTCTTCTTGGTTAGTGCTGACACTTCTTTCTTACTCTTTCAAGGGAGACATCTGATACAAAAAAAAAATGCATAATGACTACAGAAACAGAGTGCGATGTCACTGATGCACTCCGGAATGTAAAAGAGACCTACACAGCACATGTATTATCTGTAAAATCCTTGGTAGAGGATGACTTTGAAGAACCACTTTTTGCAAGCTCTGAAAAGTTCACACCTTATTATCAGAGTAAGTAGAATCCCCAATTAAATCTTTTCATTAGCTTCCTTTCAAGATGATTTTCATTGACTTAAACAAGGTTTGGATTTGGCCTAAAGCTTGCTCCTATAGATTCTTCAGTAGCCTTACTGATGTCTTAGAAGATGACATTCAGACATAGAGCTTTCTTTCCCTGTTGCAGAGCAGTGTGTGAGATTTTAACCACTACTCATTTCTCACTTCACTGTACACCATTTTATCAGCATTGTGTACAAGACACAGATACTTGTTAATACCAGTACTGCCTTGGCTGAGTAAATTCTTCTGTTTGAGAAGGGAAGGGAATAAGAGGGAAAGAGCATATTATGTAGAAAGCAGTAGAAGTGTAGAACAAGCAAGAATGGGAAAAAGAAGTGATGCCAGTGTTTTAATTCTGAAAATGCTTCTTTAGCTATTATTGGAAAACCGGAGATCCAAAACTACACACAAGAAGACTCCAAACTGCATGTTGTGCTCCGCGATCCACTTACACCATATACATTTCCTAACGGAAGCTTTCAAAGTGTTCGAGATATTTTCAAACAAGACCTGGAATACAAACTCTATTACTGGAAAGATCAAAGTTCTGGAAAGGTAAGGCCTTACTCTGCTTTTCTTCATATTCTGTAGATATATAACACCTATATAATTTTTCTGCTGCCTTAAAAGCACTGGCATTTTTGCAGAGGACGTGAAGTGATAAATGTTTTCTTCTTTACAGAAAGATGCAACAACAAAAAGCCATACGTTTGATGTAAGCGTTGACAACAAAAATAGCTATTGCTTCTACATACAGGGAATCATTCCCTCTCGCGGAGAAAATCGTAATGGTCAAGAAAGCACAGTGCTTTGTACCACCGTAGGAAGAACTATTTTAGATGGTACGTATCTAGTGAAGAGTGTTGCACTGCCTTCAGCATTTCAACACAAAGACGCTTCAATTTTCAATGTTTTATAACTCTATAATGTGTGATGCCTAAGTTATGAATGAACTTATTTAAATGAAAGGACCACAGACTAATGGGAAGAACACCATTAGGCAAGGTCTGAGCTGCTGACTGGTCACAAGAGTTTCAGGTCTCTTCACTAGATTGTGGCTTTATTTTCTTTATTTGTTTGGCTTTTTGTGTGGTTGTTTTTTTTCCCCCCACTGCTTCCCTTGGATCCTCCTGATACAAGCAATCCCATAGCAAGTGCAAGTGGTTGATTACCTCTAAAGCATAGGAGTGCTGGAAATCTGAATGACAAGCATTTCCATTGACTTGTAATTTGAACTGAAATTTATTATCTCAAAAGCAGATGATGAGTCCAAGACTCTCTTTAGTGTTACATTGCCATGTCAGCTGACAGACTGACTTCTCATATCTATGTGAGCAGACAGTGAATCAGCCAGTTTTATTCAGGCCTGAATAACACTTTCTTCTGTATAAAGTTTTGAATACTTATTAAATAGTATTACAATACCAGCATGCTTTTTTCCTCTCCATTAGATGAAGCAACTTGGACTTTTAGAGAACCTCTTACAAAGCTTGCTTTCTAATTAACTTTATTATCTAAAGTATATACTTTTAAATATCGCAATAGTTAAATTCTAGTAAGTTACAATTTCAGTAAGATTATCTCTTATTGGTACTTTCTAGCTTCTAATCTAGAAAAAAAATACTCACTTGGATTTAGTTCCACAGAGACTGGGGGGGTGATTTGACCTAGTCCTGTTATTTTGCTGTACTATCTAGATTAAAACCCACTGTGAACCACATGAAATAAAGCTTTACTTCAACAAATTCATTCTAAAACAAATTGGGTTCACACCAGGGTAATCATTCTACTTCCATGGTACATTTTTTAGCTCAGCGTAAGGATTTGTAGCGCTGTGACGTGTTGGCTCTGATAACTGAACCTCGGATTATTATTTTTTTCCCCAACTCTACAGAATACGGAGCAGAAGTCTTTATCATCATAGCAGTGGTAGCAATTGCAGTCATCACTCTGGCCACTGTCCTAGCGGTGATCCTGTGTAAACGCAAGAAAAAAGCAAAAACTGCAAGAGAAAAAGAACCACTCAATGGTGTCTAAGGAAAAACTGTTGTGGATACTTGTGGAAGACACAAAGGCAGAAAAAAGGATGGAGCCTTTAGCCTCTCTGGTACGGGAAATTTGAAGCTAATGGATCTTTGAGTCCACCAAAGTTCTAGACAGCCACAGATTTAAAAACAAACAAAAGAAAGCCACAGATAGCAGGAAGCCCCTGTCTCCAGTGTCTGGAGGCTGGAAGAATATTTTGGTGATCAATTACAACATAATTACCCTCCTCATACATTCTTCTCAGCTAGAATCAAGTGAATCTTTGGTTTGACCAGGCACTCTCAAAGTATAAGCATTACTGAGCCAGAAGTCTTACAGTACTTGTGAGGAGGAGAAAAACACTACTTTTGAAAAACGTCCTTTGCTAATGAAAAGGACCATTTTTCTGTTTCTATGAAACAAAACCTCTAATTATCTGACCTTCTTACGACATTATTAACTGGTGAAATGATCTGTTAGTTCAGACGGTACGAAGAAGCTACTGCTATTTCTGCACTTCTTGGATAAAACTGTCGTGGTCTCTTTATCTTTGGATATATCCAATCAGCAGTAAACAAACAAACAACGCATTGGTGACCACTAATGCTCTTGCAGTAGGTAGTTGCTAACCATATGGGAAGCATATCTGGATTACACTACACCTACAGTTCTACAGACAGGGTAGCCTGTTGGCTTCAAATAAGTGTTAAGCTAAATACTTCAGTTTGAGGGAATAGCAACTCACTTCAGGCAAACACTGAGCAAGTAGCAGTAGTTACTGCATTCTGAACTTTATTTGAAATTAAATGGTAAATCAACTGTTCATGTATTATTGATTCAAATCATCTTGGTGATGGGATTCAGAGGTACCTTTTGCTATGACTGTTTTAATATTTATTTTATGGATGACGATCTAATTTTTATACTGCTGATACCTGTATTTATAGTAATTTATACTTTTCTAGTGAAATAAAGGTGACTGGGAAAATAAGGCCTTTCTTTTTTTTTTTTTAATGGAGTACAATATTCATTCTGGAACTCAAGTTAAAAATGTGTTTAGGAAACTTACCTCGTGATCAAAGTTTACACAAGTAGTCAGAAATCCAGCCAGGACCATGTGAAATAAACCAGCAGGACACCTACTACCTGCAAGGACAAAAACATGAGAAGCCACACTTCATGAACTAATGATAGGTATTGAAGAGCCCCAAGTTGCTGTTCAGCTTTCTGTTTGGTTAAGTGGTTATTCAGAATCTGCTTCTTAATCTAATGGAAAGTGTATTGGATGCCCATCTGGAGGTTTGCTTAGGAATCCCCATGCTGATACCTGTACCACTTTTGATAGTAGTTTTCAGTCAAGGCAGTACGGGATTTGACCCCAGGCTGATAACTGCTGCAATGTTCTACCTATTGCTGCTGATAATGATGGGGATAAGAACCAAAACAGAAGGGAAAAAAAAAGCATCAAGCAGGTCACACTAATTGGCTGTATACCTCAGTGCTATGTATGTGCCTTTGAGGAGGCATAACTGCATTTATGAGAACTGATAACAAAAAAATCTTACAGAATAGCATTTGATATTTGTTATTCTTACTATACAGTAAGATACTTCTTCATATGGATTATGAGTCTCATGATTGTGCCAGAGTAGTTTAACAGACACTTGATTTGCTTTTGAGTTCTGTTATTTACAAGGAGAGAAAAAACTTTTTAGTTAATATTGAGCAATAAATGCTTAATGTATTTTCTGAATAAGCCTTCTTTGGAAAAAGAATCTTACACCAGCAATCAGAAGCATGAGAGTGTGTGGGAGTAAGCTTAAAAGCATTCCAAAGTGGTCATCATTACTCCCCTGTTCCACTTCATTAGTTTCATTCAGAGTAGAGCTCAGGAAAGGCAAAGTTCATAGGAAAACAAAAGCCCACAGGAAACAGCATAGTGTTTATTAAACCATGCTGTGCATTTGATTATTTACATAGAAAGATGTTATAAATTATGCTTCGCTAGCTAGATTCTTCTTTTGCTTTCAGTACGAAGGTTGTTTTTATTAAAAGAAAGAAAGAACACCCACGGATCACAAACAGTGCCTTAAATGGTGTAAGAATGGCCCATTGCTGCAGAAGTTTTGGAAACCTGTGCCATTTCTGCTCCCTAGCTACAGTACTTTATAACCCCAGCAATGCTCAGTGTCCAGAGTCACGAGGCCTACAGATCCCATTTCTAAAGTTTTATGGCTGTTTGTGGACATTTGAGAATGGGCCTTTTTCTCTCCCCCACCCCTCCTGCAATGCTCAGTGTACAGAGCCCAATCAAACTGTTGTAATGCAGAGGTTTAATTTTCTCAGTGTTGTCACTAGGAGGAAATACATTTTATAATATTGCTTTAAATTCAAATTTACCTTCACACAAGCAAATAAAGGCTAATGTGATACTAGATTTTGACAGCCCTAACACCGCTGTGGGTGATAAAATGACTGCCATTACTTCAAGTGAACAGCTTTACAGGACTTAGATATGGATGCAGACAACCAATCTGCTCCTAGCAGACTCAGCTCTTCAGTGTGAGAAGGGTGCTGCTGAGAGGCACACAATGATAAGAATGCAATTATAAGCTTAATTTGGATCATTGTTCATGTGGCAGTTCAGGACAAAGTGTCTGCACTGAGTGAGAACAAAACAGCTATGAAATATTCCCCTCTTATTCTCCAATTTAGTACAGATTGCTGTACAATATTAGAACTCTGTAATACAGAGGAACAAGTGAGCTTTTGAGAGGACCAGACAAGAGTCAGTTCATCAGTTTGCAGTCCCTCAGCTGCTACATGTAAGAGTGCTTCCTATAGCCTAGGCTTGTCACTGCAGGAGAGAGAAGTCCTGTGCCGGAGCTCTGTTAATGGGTTTCTGCGCGAGTTTTAACTCCATTCTCAAACACAAAGAACAATCTGCTAGTCAGGGCAGAAACAGGCACTGGTCATATGAAGATCTTTCTAAAACCACTCTTCCCCAAGTTCCACTGTTGATGTTTCCATTCCGCCTCCCCATCCTCTGTTCATTTCCATGACTACTTCTTCCCCAGAGATGCACTCACCATTTCATTAGGATCTCATTTATATGAAAATATGACATCTGAATATATATTCCTTAATCACCAATCAGGAATATATTAATAGCATAGCAATGTTTTTCACTCTCTACAACTTCCCTTGCTCACTATAATCAGAAACTTCCAGAACATTGCCTAACATTGTGAGGAGTCTCGGCGCACTTACCATTAAAAAGTAATACTGCTAGTGACTTCCTAATTAACAATGAAGTCAATAATCTGAACTCAAAGAATATTTGCAGTTCCAGTAAGTCTCAGTGCCACCTTTTTCTTCCTGTTTTCACATTCTCTACCCTGCTACTTCAGGTCATATTTAAGTAGCTAAGTACCCAAACATTATCATAATCACAAAACTCTTTCATCAAAAGAGCAGTTTAATTAAAAATCTCCGTCCTCTGAATAGATGTTCTCCCAGTGTGATCACATTTTTAATTTGCCCTTCAGTGGTCATAAAGCTAAATTAAAAATCGAGTGTAATAAAAGAGCTAAAACGACAAGGGAGATTTTAAAGCCTACTCCAATAAACGCAGTCATTATTTCTGCCAAAAAAGGTGGTATTTTTAAACTTAATTAAAAGAGTATATTCTTGATTAACATAAAATATTTCCCCTCTGCTGCTGCTTTTGTACTTCACCATTCATTCATGTTCGAAACATCTTCACAGATTATAGTCTTATATTCCATCTTCCACTTTATTCATAAAATATCCATTTTCTTCCATAAGTCATCAAGGATGCAACCTTATTGTATGTCAGTGCTTCAGCTAGTGGAGTAGCAGCATAAACACATCTTATTTACTTTTCATAGTGCAAGATCACATTAGCAGCACTGTCTAAGCAATTAATACTCTAGGAGCCATGACTACAGGGCTAATCCTGGGACTGAACATTCAGTATTACATTCCAGGCAACTCAGAAAAGATGACCCCAAGTGGCGAAAAAGAGGCATAACCACAACACTATTATCGATCCAATTTTTCTTAAGTGACTAGCACGCTAATAGTCAGTTTGAATCCAGGTTTCACCAGAACCTGAAGGAAAAGGGCATATTAAATTTATTAGATCTTTCCTACTAGCAAGGAGCAATGGATAACTTGAACAGTTAAGTGAGACCCAATGGAAAATCTGGGAGCAGTTCCCTGGATATCTCCTGAATTCCTCCATGTACTCCATATTTCAATCTGCCAGCTTCTCCGAGGACTCTGGATAAAACATGTCTTGCCTCGACTAGCTTTTGAGCGCTGCTGAAAACAAGGTCACTGCCAACAAGTACTTAATTAGCCTTTGCTTAATGGTGTTAAAACCTGCACAAATCCAAATTCCTTTATACTCTGTATACTCCTTATACTCAGAAAACTCAGTAGTTCAGTATCATAACATAGGGCAGAAAAGCTGGTGGAGAAAGAAGTTGCCATAGGAACACGTCTCAGGTGAGAGGCTGCTCTGCTCATCTGTGCAGTTTCTCTCATGAGGACCAAGAACTTACCCACAACCTCAAGAACACAAGCAGACAGGTACACACAGGAGCTACTTGCCTCTCAAACGTACCCATGTAAGCACCTTGTATCCCACTGATATGATGCACCCCAACACCTCAGAGAAGCGCAAGGAAGCTTGCAGATACACCCTGATCATTAAGATTTTTGTGAACACTGAAGGATGAAATTCAAGCAGCCCTTCCAAAATTCTCTTAGGACTGCTGTAAATATGACTATTCCAACAGAAAATTGTAATTAGATTTCAGGTAATCTAGCATTTGTGAGTTTAGAAAGACCAGAATGTCAGTGTGCAGAATTGACCATGATTCCTAATTCCCCGTTATATACAAAAAAAAAAAAAAAAACAAAACCAAACACCTGCCAATGGCTTTCCATTATGTAAGATTGCATTGGAGTTCTAAGAAACCCTCAGCACACACTTGTTTTTCTTTTACCATTGTTTCCCCAACACTTTAGTTCATTGGTCCCTCTAAGGAAGGTTATCCTACAGTACTGTACAACATCTGTCATATTAGCAGCTTCCAACACAGCTGTTTTTAGCTCCACGACTTTTGCACCAAGACATTCCTGCAGCAGCACGCCATGTTTTAGTATCTGATAGCAATAACCCCTTCCATCTAAGAAAATAAAAGGCATGCTTGGTTATGTAGAGGAACCTCTCTTCAATTGCATGTGTGGTGTGGCTTTTCCAGAGCAGCATTCTCCAAACTTTTTATGATCAGGATTTCTTTTAACACTGCTGTGATTTGTGCCAAACTCCAACAATACTTTAATGCAGAAAATTTGCTCTGTCACGTAGGTGGAGTTCCCAAGTAAATTTAGTCTCAGCAGTCTAAGTTTTGCACAGACAGCTTCGACCTCATTTTTCCAGTTCTGTTCTATTTTGGTATAACATCATGTGTGGATGCCATGTCTCCCAGAATGAGGGACAGATGGGGAATAAGAATGTTGGTCTATGGAAAAGCAGAACAGGAAGCAGGGCTGGACACTATTGCTCAACAGCTCCTCTTGCCAGTAAAAGTTACTGTATCTGTGTACTACAGGCTTGACAAAGGACCCCAAAAGTGAGGTTTCTAACCAGAATAACAGACACCATATGTGCTGGGGCTGGTTTGGGAAAGATATATTCCACAGAAGCAACATGTCCAAGTTCCCCTTCCCTCATATTTTATAACACCAATTGTATGATTACTACTACTCTGCTGCATTCCTTACAGAATTACTCACAATGTATCTGCAGTTTCCAAAGCCAGCCCCCACAGAATTGCAGTAGACATTTAAGCATATGATTTCAATTTAATCTTCAAATTTACCATGTTTGTTTTTTTTTTTTTTAACTATTCCCTTAAGATAGCTTCTGTTCGTAGAGCTCCAGGCTATTTATAGTCTGGCTCTGCTTTTGCATCCAGGGAAAGAAAATGACACAGCAGCTCAAAGATGACTGCAGCATTTAAGACAATGTTCTTCTAAGGCTTTAACAACGATAAATTGCTTTTGTACTAACTTGGCTGTATTTCTGTTTGAAGTCAAAACCACTGAATCTTGCATTTGAACGCATATGAAGGATTCTGAGTTTCCTCAGAATGTGTATGTGTTGTAGCAACCTTTACTGGGCAATAATTCTAATCTTTCACATGGAGTTTAAGCATCACCCTTCCAGCAAGTGGCTGGAAGGGTGAGGGTGGCAGTCTGTTCCCCAGTGAAGACAGGAGAAAAGATGCCTATTAATTAGTTAATAATAAGCTAACACATAAGGAAAAAAATAGACAGACAAACCTGTAACAATTGTTAACACATACCCTCAAAGTTAAAAAGCCAGTTTGCATATACACAAGATGAAGTTACTTCCTGCATCACTCTAGAGTCTTTTTCTACTTTTTGTACTCACAATCACTCCAGATAGGAAGCACTGCTGAGAATCCAGATGCGCAACTTCCATATGCTGACAACTTTAGTCGGAATGGTGTACGTACATCAAAAAACACCACCTACTTTAGAGTTCTACTTGGAAAACACAAATGTGGCTATTGCAAAGGAGAGATGCCTTAGACACCAACACTTCAAGTCTCACTTAAATACAATCTCAGATTATCTTACCTGTTCAGTTTTCCCTCACAAACTCCAAGCAGTACAATGAGTGAGAATCTGGAACCACAATGTGTGAAGTGAAAAAATCAACCAGCCTCCTACTCTTCTCCAAATAGCTGCAGATCACTGATTGATACAAGGCAAGAAACCTCTTTTTGTGACCTTGAAAGGAACTGGCATAATCCAGGAGGTATCTAATGAAGAAATAAATACATTATACAACATACAGCAGCTTTGTAAACAGCAGTTTGAACTTGTACCCTGTATAATTTCTTCTTGACAAAGATAAACAGGTTTTGCAGAAAAAAACAAACAAACAAAAAACTACAATCTCCAGTTGTATTTCACAGTTGAACTTCAGGAGATTATCACTGTGGAAACTTCTGCAAACACCTCACAGTATCTGTGATAATGCTACATAATCATTAATGACAGATTTTTAACTTCTAACTTGATGGTAGGACACCTTTTTTCCATGTTTCTGGGTCATTTTATGACACCAAAGATTAGGGATGCAGTAGCACCTATTGAGTCTGCAGAGAGCTGAGTGATAAAGGGAGACAAAAAAAAACCAACAAACAAGAACAACACTGAAAAACTGTCTCTCTCCAGTGCTAAACCTACATATAAGTATCCTCTGGCTTAAAAAACATGAAGCTCAAATTGCCGATTCTGCTAAGGTGTAGTGACTCATTTGTCAGTTTCAATTATGACTTAACTAAAATGTCTGTCAAGTATGCATCATGGTGGCGTTCCACAAAGAGAACCACACTGCTGCTTCAGTTCTCACTAGTTAATCACTTCTATACAGCATACAGCTAATGAAATGGCAATGACTCCAGAATTTTCTTCATAGTACAAGTCACCCTCAAACAGTACTCAATTCTACATTTGGGCTGATGGATGAATGGCAGTACTACCTCCTTTATAAGCCGAACACAAGTCAAGTAGCTGAATAAGTAATTCAGGATTTGTTGAATACATGCTCTGCATTGTTACAAAAATCCTAATCGCATCAAGAAACATAAAAAGCTTAAACACATTTTGTCTTTAGATTTATTATTTCAGAGGCACTTAATGTCTTACATTTATATAGCGCCATTTTCCCCTCAAAAACGCTTTACAGTATTTACATACAGGAATGTTTCCCACCACTGTTGAAATGCAGCCACCTGACTAGTACCAGTACCATCTTCAAAGCATCAACAGTTCAGTACTCTGCCTTACCGAGACCGACCAGAATTCCAATTTACAAAATTCCAACTTGTGCTATTATAAAGACTTAAGAGCTAAAATACAGCGTCACAGTGCAATTCTGCAACATAATTGAGACTTGATCACTTTCATTAGGTTTTACAAACATTCATTATATCAAGCCTATCTCAAAATACTTCAAAATAAGGCCTTTGAAGAATATCATTCTAAAACATTTCTTGCACTATTTTATAAGCCTTGTTTGCAATCAAGCACAGAATATTTTTCTCTTCCCTCTCAGTATATTTAGAAACACTAAGTCCCAACCCTAGGGAAATACACCATCTTCCATGTCAATGAATGTCATGTCATCTATAAAGTCAAATTATTTCCCCTTGGTTATAAAATAGGACTTTTTTTAGTTTATTAAATAAATCTGAGGTTACAGAACATTGTTAGTAATCAACTGAATTGTGAGGAACCACAGGACTGGTTGCAGGAGTTCCTTATCAGTGTGCTGCGTGTGGTTTTGCTTGTCAGTGTTAGAAATTTGCTAAGTATTCCAAGTCTGCCCTAATCACAAATATAACAGCAACTTCTTCATTTTAATCGATTCTTTTTTTTGCTTCATGTTTCACAAAGGGGCTCTTATAACAACCCTTCCAAGAGAAGTTGTTGCATTTGTGCTGACAATTTTCACAAGAATAGCCATCTGGCATTCATATTTTCACAGTTACAGTCAAAAAAATATTACAACCTCACTTAATGCATGCTGCTACCTGCTACGGTTCAAATTAGGCTGATACACAAATCTGAGTGTACAGAAAGTTAGTAACATGAGAATTGTCTATTTGTTTCCTACTTGTGGAACAAGCATAAAAATTGATTCTGGCTCCTTACGCTCCTGAATGTGATATACTTGGACTTTCCTCGATGCATCCTACTACAAATCTACTGTGATCACTGGATTCTTAAACTAGGAGAGCTGTTTGCATTTGAATACTATTCAAAGAGTACTAGCAGTGAAAGTTACGGGCAAGAACTAGGATCAAAGGAAAAATACTAACAGGTAGCAATCTCAACATGAAAGATGATGAAATTAATGAAATCAACATACAGCAGCACATCCAAATTCATATCCATTTTATGAAAAGATATTTTTTAAACCTAAACCTGTGATAAAAGATGCACAGAGAGCAGATTTATTGAATGTTTTATGCATGCCTTCATGTAATGCATTCCTATATTGTATTTTATGTGGAACAACAAAGAACTATTAGACCTTCAATGTACAACAGGTATTGCAATTTTTTGTTTTAAAGCTTAAACAGAATTCAGTTTGAGTTGTACCTTCCTACTCCCCGATGACAAAATTCACCTTGCTGCATTTACGTTTGTGAAAATCACATGGCCACCAGAGTCATCATTTGTATGGGGGGAAAATGGTTACAGTAAACGATTTAAGAGTCTGAATTCTTCAAGGGATTTGGCAGCCAGAATAATAAAACCAGCAGGCACAAGCCATACTTAGCACTGAGAACTGCTGGTGATTTTTTTTTTTTAATTTATTTTTAAACCAGAAATCAAGAAACCTTGCAACCAAAATTAGAGAAAAAATTGAAGGATGAAAGTGTTATTTTAGGCTTCGCAGACTTGAAAAATCTATCGAGGAGTACCACTATCACTTACTTTCAAACTCATAGCCGCAAAGCAGCCAAAACCGCAAAGAGATCTGATTTTTTGAAGAGGAAGAAAAGGAAAAGTAGCTGCTGTATCACAAAATTAAACACATACACAGCACACACAACAGTCTCTTAAAATTATCTTCCAAAAGAATGAAGATCTGAGTCTTAACTTCTACCAGTTTCCAGAGAAGAACGATTGTTCCCCCACTTCATGGGAACTATTTGCTTTCTCAGATAGCTGGAACATCACCTTTCTTTTCCCTTTCTGATTGGTTAGTCCTTTCCTCCCTCAATTTCCTTCACTACCATAGGGTTTTGCTAACAGAAAAAGTAGTTATAGAAGAGGTCTTAATAAATCAGAAGCCAATGATATTGGTGAGCAGCGGATGACTGCATGGACAGAAAAGGACTAAAATAGAACCCCAAACCCAGCACAGCACTAGCTTAATTTTCTCAGCGGAAGGAATTAGTTTCATCTTTCAAGTTCAGTCCATTCTTTATCAGCAAAGGTGTATTGGCTACATCACAAGGCTTGGTGAAAGAAAAGGCTCTTTCATCAACCAAGCAGAGCACAGATCTGAAGATGGGATAATGTCCTGCATTGTGTGAGATAACTCAGAAATATGCATAGAACAGAGCAAAATACCCAAGACTGCTTTGCAGGAACAAGAGAGAGGTAGCAACCCTAATTTTAACAGGGCTTTTCACTGAAGGGAAAGAAGGTCTACAAAAGTCAAATCAGCTGATTTCAAATGGTTTGCATCCCAGGATGAATCAGGTTACACTGATTTAAGCCCAATTTAATTTAGGCAGGTTTTTAAACCACAAGAATAAAGACATTCTTAGTACATATTAATAATTAAACCAACATATACACAATTAGCAATATCCTACATAATAGTAAACGCTTAACAGCTTGTTTTAAGTTATCCTAGTTAATTTGTTTAAAAACAAGCTGAGTAGTAAAACAAGCTGAGTAGTTTTACTGTACAAGGTTTGCCATTCTACACATTTCCAGTAATCAGTCTCTGTAGCAGTTCAGTCTATGAATTTTAAGATCCAAATTCAACTGTGTCTTCAGTTATTTTCTTGAATTCATAGTTTCCTCTGCCATCCATGTGCAAGTAAAACTGAAATAAAAACACATACATTATCAACTCCTTAAAAATTACCAGCCCTGTAAGTGCATAAATAAGTTACAGTTTTTAAGTAGCTTTAGTGTAAAATCTTAAACTCAGCTGGTCAGGGCTTCCCACCTTCTGCTTCACTAAATTCAGTTACCTCTGGGGGAAAAAAGTATAGATACGTATAATGTGCGTACACACAAACACACAGAGGTTCTGTTCCTATCAAGCACCAATCTACTGGTCACACCCAGACCTAATGTTGACATCCTGTTTGTTGTGACAATACACTGAAAGTATACATTCATCCCTCTATATTAACTCAGTATCCACCACCACCACCACCCCTCCTCTCCTTCCCTGCTACACACACAATTTGGGTAAAAAAAGTGATAACACAAGTAATGTATTAAATTTGAAAAAAAAGTCTATGTATTAGATTATAGACAAGTTTATGTATCTTATGTATAGGTATAGCAGGTAGGTATCTTCTGAAAGCAAATTCTCCATACTTTTTACTGATTTCTCATTAAAGTTGGTTTGCTGGTGGCTCAGGGTTATTTTTTCAGGGGCTTTTTTTTTTTTTGAGGCAAAAAACTTTTCATAATTAGAAGCACAAGAATATTTCAAATATTTCAACAGGGTTATGAAAGCATGACTTTTTTTTTAAAGAGAACATGATCTACAAGAAAATTAAAATGTGAACATCTTGAATTTAATAGAAAAAACAAATGAAATCCCAACCAACTACAGGTATACTAAGTAAAAGGATAGACTACATACATCATGATGTTTCCAGAGTGACTTCCGGTGGGAGACAGTGAAGAGAGTAATGCCAACCTAAATGAATAAGAAAATAAGGCAGTTAATTTCATTTTTCTCATAGAGAGATAGAACATATTTTTCATCAGCCTGATACAACTGATGAAGTTAAATTCACAAACACAAACTTCCAGACTGCTATTAGTAGTGTAAGTACGTAGCCTTAATACAAGGTTTTACAATTAAAACAAACAAACAAACAGGAGTGCTAATTTTTCCAATTGACTTCACCATTCTCTTGCTCCTGATTGTTTGGAAGAATTAATAGGGCAAGGGAGATAAAGTTGCACGTGACTGAAATATAGCTGATAATTAAAAATAGTTGAACATGAAAAAAATCACAAACCCCCAGGCCACAAAAGCTATTAATTATAAACTTTGTAACTGACAACTTAAAGGTAATTTTCCTAAATTTTCCTGCAACTCAGTTAACTATGCATCCTTAGCAGCTGTACCAAATAAAGGACAGAATAGCTCCAATAATAAAATGGTAATTTTCTTGTTTCTGCAAGAACAGATTAGATAGGAAATCTGTTTTTCAGTAGTATGCATTAGCCACCTGGCAACAATAATTCTAAAAACAGACATTCCAGTCTTAATAAAATAAAACGTGCAAAACTGTGCTTACAAAAAGTTCACAGTATTTGCATTTATATGGCAAAATTACTTCAAGAAAGAATGTCTATTATTCTCTAGTTCCTCATCTAATAAGAGTTCTGATACAGACTTCTCACATGTACACCTTAATTACCAAGAGACTTCAAAAGACTGAACCCTAGCAGGCATAAAGAGACCTTGCATGCCCTAAGCTTTTCTTTTTCCCCGTTTCAATAAATCCTATACTAGACATAAGGTATAATCCACCTTATACTATTTTCAAGCTTCCTCTTAACCAGAGATATAATTCTAGAAATGTAAGATTTTGAGGAAAAAAAAGTTACATGTTTTTAGCAGCGTGTTTCAAATAACTCTTGAAACTAAGTAAACTCTCGCTTTACTTAGCAGTGATGAAGTACAACAGATGAATGCTAAGGAAAAACCAAAGATTTTCTTAGTAATACAACCTCAGGGATGCAAGAAAGGAAGAAATGAGAAAGAGTGGGTAGGCAGTGCCAAAGTTCTTCTGCAGCACTGATTTGTGAAGGCCATGAGCACTCTCCTCCAGAAACATCTTCATGCACACTGAATACTTAACTGTGTAACACAGATATCTGAACTCTCATGCTAGGTTTGAAAGAATACTAGGCACTTACTGTAAGTTAAAAAATAACAAAGAATGAAGATTATATTTTACAAGGCACCCTAGAAACAAGCAGAACATTTGGTGACCAAGTTATTTGCTATGTAAAGCACAGAACCGTGTAGGTGAGAAGAAACAAAATAGCAGTGGGCCATTTCTACTTCAGATATTCTTCTGAGGCATTACTGCAGGAAGACATAATTACACTGAAGTGACAAAACATGTGTATTCACCATATAAGGACTGACACAACTGCTATAGCTAGTAATTTTATCTCCAAATGTCAGTCTTTCTAAATTAGAAACTCAATAAAAGCAGTGAAAATACAGGAGTGCCTCCTGGTACAATTTATTGTAAAATAAAAGGAAAGGACTTACCTTTCGGCAGTGGCTGTAAATGTAGCCTTCTACATCAACGCTAACGGCACTGGTGCATTCATCCAGAATTGCAAACTGGGGCTTATGATAAAATAATCTTGCCATCTGGAATGCAAACCAAAGAAACTATGTGAATACAGGCCTGCAATCAGTACAGCAATGTGACAATTTGAACTTAAAATCAATGTCCAAAAATTTACTGTGGCAAGAGAATTTTGAGAGCTGTACTACACCATTGACTTCTTTTTTTTTTAATTACAAAACCATTATTCTAATAACACCTTTCACATAATCAAAGCATAAGGGTGGTATAAGTTCAACATTCTTATTACATTTCAAGCAAAAGTAATTGTTACTTTAGCTATCCATTTTTGCTATATTCGGATACCTTACTTTTTGGGGTTTCCTTCTTTATGTATAATAATATTTAATACACCAAATTTACTAAAAATCCAGATTGCATTTCTAATTATTTATGCACTTGAGACATACAGCCATTCTCTGTTTTTCTCCTCCGCTGAGGACATCCATCCAGTCCTGAACACTGTCCCAGCCTCCTTCACGTTCCAAGATTTGACCCAGCTGAACATTATCCAAGTACTCCTTCAGCACCTTTTTTGAGAAACAGTGACAAAGCTTAAGTGAACTTTAAAAAATATATATATTTAGTAGAGTTATAAAGAGTAGAGTTATCCTACTATGCAGGTGCAACATCAACCATGACAAACATTAGAAACAAACTAGATGTAGTGTTTTTAATAGTACCGGTATTTTTAATCCAAAGCATAACCATCTGTTTCACTTAATGAGTAAACAAATCACTTATTACCTGGTCAGAAATCCCTTTCTTCCGCTGATCTTCTAAAGTATCTGGGTATATAACTTGATCTCTGAGTGTTCCAAGAGTCATATATGGTCTCTAAGACAGTTACAGACAATAAATTATGTCAAATATTTATAAACAGACATCCAAGGAAGTAAGAGAAGACTCGTCAGTTAAAGTACTTTGTCTCACCTGGGGAACATAGAATAACTTTCCTCTTACAGGTTTTGTTAAACGTCCACCGAACAAAGGCCACAACTACAACAAGAAAAAGATTTGAACTTGAGGAAAAAACGTTCTACAATAGTGTTTCTGTTGCAGATTCTTCCCCATCTATTTGAAAGTTTCCTTACCTCACCGAGAACACGAAAGAGTGAGCTCTTCCCACACCCATTTGGCCCACAAATCAGAACATTTGCACCAGATCGTACCTAAAAATGTTAAGAAAACTCATTAAAACAGTAGTGAGAAAGTACTGCTGAAACATACTGAAAGCTGCTACAAATAACACAAACTCTTGTCCTGGCAGTCTTCTACATAGTAGCGGATTTTGACATCAGTGAAGAATTTTCAATAATACTTAACTCTTTTCTCCACTTAGTTTGACATCAGAATTGGGGCATGAAAAAAAACAAACAAAAAAAAAAACAGAACCATACTAGTAACAAAGTTTATCTGCAACAGCAGTTTACTGCCCTTCTTTTTCAAAAAAGAAAGAATTTTGTTCTTGCATATGCACACCATACAGGCATCTCTGTTTACATTTAGCTTGTTTTTTTGTGTGTGTGTTTTTTTGTTGTTTTTTGTTTGTTTGTTTGTTTGTTTTTGTTTTTTTAAACTCAGACCACTTACCATTTTCACTTTAAAGTGTGGCATGAAGTGCAGAATGTTTTTAAATTATATTTAAAAATCTTACCTCAAAGTTCAGGTCTTGGATCAAAACATCACCATTAGGTGTCACCAACGGAACATGATCAAACCTATTTGTATTTAAAGAATAAAATAAATTAAAACAGGATCAGATGCCTAAAGGCAGCTAACACTGCATTCTTAGACAAAGATTTCAGGAACAAAGAAGGCTTCAGCAGCATTTCATTATCTCAGTTTCCAACCATCAGCAGCTAAGAAAATTAAGACTGCTCTTGTTTCATGTGTGTTTACTGAAACTCTTGAAAGGTTTTCTTCATACATATGTTTTCTGAATATTTCTAAATCTTTAGTCTCCAAAACATCATATGGATATTAACCTACATTTGCCTTGCTTTTTTTTAAAATAGCTCTATCACCAACTTCCTTCTGTCCTCCGCCTCTATTCCCATATCTGGCTTCCACACTAACTAGATTGAAGCCATTCAATCTCTTGTCTTACTTTGTGTCTTTGTTTTAGTAGCACTACGACATCAACACTATGTTCCTTAGGTCACAAAAAAAACCAAAACCAACAAACCCATTCACTACTTAAGTACATCAATGACCAGTCAAAGCATACAGGTGTTTTGAAAATGAATACAGAATTCTTCCTGATTTTCACAGCTGATCTACATCAAAGAACAAAACATGCTACCAGAATCATTTCTAAAGGACTGACGGAGCATTAAAAAAAAAAGTCTGAGCAGCAGGAAATGTTACCAAGAAGACTAAGTGAATACAGCAGGCATGATGTTTTCTGCTAGTATTTAAAACAAAGCCTAACTCTCAGAATGGAAGTGTTAAATGGAAATGAGAGGGAATTGTTTGTAAGCGATCTGTGGTACAGCAGGAATTTCTTACTGTAATTAAGTGTATTGTTCTATTAAGCGTATGAGCTCTATTAACAGTGGTAGAAGACTTAAAACAAACAAAAAAAAAACCCAGACTATGTTAGAAATACTGAAGGTGTAAGAACTTGAAAAACATACTTGATAAGGTTATCAGTGTTGATAATTTCTCCAGATCCTGGTATCAAAGGCAAAGCTTGCTTCATATCTGCATCTTAATTTAAAGAAAAAAAACATTAGAAATTGGAGCATTAAGAAGAGACGCCAAGTACTGCACAGCATACAGCCCTTTTACCTTTCTCTTGCGATACCATGGTACGCTGATATTTGCCACTATTCAAGTCCTTCAGAACCTGCATTAATTCTGTAATTCGAGCTGTGAAACTAAAGAAAATAAAACCTATAAATAATCCTTAGAAGTTTCAGAAATCTATGTAAGCAGTAGCAATTATTCTACTAAAAATGTCAAAATAAAATGTTCATCAGCCCACTACAGGAAGTGAAGAGTTTAGAACTGCACTAAGGTTGCAAGAACTTTTTCCTACTACAGTCAGATATTTGATATGTTAGTGAAGGACTTATCATAAGTGAAAATACCCCAAACATTTTGATACAATAACAAATAATTGATTCACAGGTACCTGCCAACATCCTTTCAATTAATCAAACTGTATGCTGCTACTTTTTAGTGGAGATAAATATCATGTCTTCAAATACAGTGTTCCCAGTATAAAATATTTTTAATTTTAGAATACACTGTTCTGAACAAAGCACACAGCTCATTTTAATTCTACAGTTATCTGTTTCTTAAAATGAGATGAGAATCAGCAAAAAGGTATCTTTAAGATTGATCACGTACGCAGTACTGCTATACTTACCCAGCCAATCTCGTCATTTCACGACCTGCTAGGACTATCCTACCCAAAGCCTGAGACATTCTCAGTAGCATTCTTCCACTTTGGTAGTAATCCTAGAGTAGAATAAAGTTTCTTTATATGAACTAACAAAACATGAATTCAATATATTGTTTTAATTCTCTTCTGTTTACCTCCAGAAGTTCTGCATGGGTACTATTCTGATGACGAGGATCAGCCAGGTTCAAAAATGGACGACTAACAACCAGGTAACCAACCACAGTGGCAAGATCTGCAGTTTTTAAGGGTAAATATTAAACCACATATTAATCTAAGTAATAAAAAAAAACAAACAAACACAGTTCAGTGCTGGCTATTTGTTACAGTTCGTTACTACTGAGCACTTACATTTGGCAATGATAGTATCAATGAAACCCATAGAGAACCGGAACAGGATGAAGTTATGTAAGTGTTCCACCTGGCAAGTTACAGAAACAAAAAAGTCAAACTTCAACAGTACTTATTTTACTATGTTTTATTATTTTTTAGAGGTTTGAATCCAAGTATAGTTATTTTTCAGTAAGTCACAAACACCCCTAATAATGCCTACAGCCTAACTGTGATAATTATTACTGTTGTCCCTGCTGGAAAACATCTGCATTCTAGATCAAGGAAACCTACACCTGAAATTAAACAGTGAGAGGAGAGAAACAAAAGTGAGTAAAAAGGAGTTGAGCAACAAGAGAAAGACCACTCAGTAAACTACATCCTGATTTTATTCTAAAAAGGGACCTATCACCTGATGATAGTAACAGCATAAATACCAACTCAACTCAGTTTAATTTATACAAATACACACACCAAGAGCAAAGGAAATGCTTAGAAGAATTCTAAATTAAAGAACACAAAGCACAATAAGCAACGAAATGGAACTCAGCAACAGGAAAAAGAGGAGGAGAGGTGGACAGAAGCATTGAAAGCTGGCAAGAGAAAGAACAGAAACAATTAAGGAAAAAGATGGTATACAAAAGAACAATTAAACTAAAGGGACCTTAGTTTCTGAACCAGGCATGAAGAGTCAAAGGCTAAGTGACTCACACAAGTAGAAAGAAAGACAAGACTGAGAAGTGTTTTATTTGTAATGTGCTGAACAGACAAAAATCAGTGTCAAATAACTAAACCACATTTGAACTGCAAAGTAAGACTTAATCAGGAGCACTATGAGAGAGAACATTTCCATTTCTCAACTTTTCCTTTATATTCTCCACTTATATTCTACTCTATTTTTGTGTATACAACTGTATACAGTTAACAGAATAAGAAACAAATCTCTTATTCAGCATGCTCTTAGAAAAATCAGTGTATGGCAACTTCAAGAGATCATATATTACAGAAATCCAAGATATTATCCATTTCTGCAGTACACAGCATGTTTCTTCTGACCAGAACCTTAAAGTCAGTTTATGCAAACTGTTATAATAATTATTTTAGTTGAAATCACAGCACTAACTACTATGCAAAAACTCTGACACAAACCTGGCAAGAATCGAACTGACTTTAAGATTGCTAGTACAAAAATCAGCTGTTCCAAGAAAACAAACTCAATGGAGACAGTGTTAGACAAGCCCTTTTACGATATAAATCTGTAGAAAGGATCAAACGAATGTCAGGGGAAAAAAAAAAAGAAACTTGAATCATGATGAGAAAATCGAAGTTTTGCTTGAAGTGTTTTTAAAAGTCTCACCAGTTTACGGAAGGTTCGGTGAATAGTCTGTTTTTCTCTCAAATTTCCATTGTAGAAAGCAATTTCTTCACTTTAAAAAAAAACAAAGAAGAAAACATTTATTTTTTTTCTTTAATGACAATCTGAAAGAGTCAACTATAAAAAGCAGATGGTTCTTTTTGTCTGAAATAGGAGTTTGTGCCCTCTAACAACTACCACGTATACAGATTTTCTTTCAAATTAAGAATACAATGCAAATAGAAATTATTACATAATAACCTGCATAAAGATGCGAACACTTTGCTCAGAACTGATAGTGTCTTTCCAAACATATTTACACCACAGAATTATTTTGTCACTTCTATCTTGCTAACCAAGTAAATCTGTACCTGTTTGTAATAAGCCGTGAGTTGACGTATCTGTACTCCCCTTCATACTTTTGTTCTATGATAGTCATCTTGCCAATTGGTCTCCTTAAACGTGTAAGGAAAAACCCTGACACAATTAAGTATGCCATCATGCTAGCTGGACCCTGTAAATATCAAAACAGAATAATAATTTTCAATCCAATAGTTTACAACAAAAAGTTAAAATTCAATGGAAACCTCAACATCTAAAATGCACAGAAAGCATTAAATCCTTGACATCCTTGATTCTCTTTCTATGTGTCCGTATTAGCACTCCCTTATAATTCCTGTCATGCTGCTCCTCTTTCATGCAGCCAGCATGGTCACCTTTCTCCTAATTCCCTGTTCACAGATGTCATTCTCCCTCCCAGCTCCCTACTCAAATTTTTATCATCATCCAGGTAAAATCTCCATCTCCTGTTTTGCTTACTTGTTTCACAAAGTTTCCTAAATCTTTCCTACCTTCTCTCCTTCATTTTTGCTCAAGGAATGGGTCATCTTTATACAAGTTACAAAGAAACAAGAAAACCAATTCTTCTCTCAAAAGAAAGTCATGCAAAATAAGAGCAACCAGACAGGGCACTGTTCCAAATGGAATTCCCAAGCAAAAGCCAAAGAAAAACAAAGACCTTATGTTTTATGACAGCTGAGTGCCTGCAAATTCTTCTTCTACCACAGATCACAAAACCATAGAATTCTTAGATTTGGAAGGGACCTTTAAAGGTTATCTAATCCAACTCCTCTGCAACAAACAGTGACACACACAGATAAATTAGGTTGTTCAGGGCTTGATCCAGTCTCGCCTTGAAAGTCTCCAGGGATGAGGCATAAACCACATCTCTAGGCAACCTGTTCCACTGCCTCACCACCCACACTTTTAAAAGGCTTTTTCCTTGTGTCAAGCCTAAATCTACCCTCTTTAAGCTTGAGAGCTTTTATCTTGCTTGCCTCAAGACAAAAAGAACTGAAGTTTATAAAACACTAAGCGTAAAAGTGTAGTTTAGCATATCTTTTGAAATAATGGATGAAATTATGATTAACATCTAACATTCTCCTTGGACTCCAGATATAATGCTAAAGCCAAAAGGAAAAAAACTTATGCAGAAAACACTCAAGTTACCTGAGCTCCTATTGCACTTGTTAGCTTGAAGATATACAAAACTATATCCAAGAAGGGCTGTAACAGAAGCATAGAGGAAAAAAATAAATGTTAAAACATCAACATAACATGAGTATAAAATGGTAATTTTACTTCATTACATCAAAAAACAAAGTTTTGCACATGAAACAGAGGAAAATGCTTACTCAGCCACTCCTCCATAACCAGAATAGTATTTGATTTAACTATGATTTTAACTATGATTTAGCAATTATTTTTCTTCTGAAATCTAACTAGCTGAGAAAATACACACACATCCCTGCTTAAATGTTAAAAAAAAAAAAAAAAAAAAAAAAAAGCATTATGTTCCTTAAAACAAAATTTAAGGAAAAACATTACGATCTGCCACTGTTTTCTATTAGAGGTTGTGGAAATTGCAGAGAAAAAAGCATATTAGCATAATAGCTTATACCTGTGGTCAAAAATTCGTTTAACTCAAAGTTCTCTATGAAAAGGCTTACCTTGCTAAGGTTGGAGTACAGGTCCACTACACTGTTACAGAATTTTTCCACATCCTGCGTAAGGAGTTGATCTGGGTTAGCTATTCTGTTGTCCAGATTTCCCATTTTGTAGTACGTATAAGCCCTGAAACAAAACAGCAGTTAAGAGGCAGAAGAGAAATCATTACCTTGTGATCTCTAATAGTTGGAAATTCCTTACATCACACAATAAGGGGGGAAAGCAATGCAGACATTAAATGCATGGAGTCAACATTGCTTATGCTTCTGCAAGAGCAGACCCACATTAACTCTTGAAGAAATGCTTAGGTTCCAGGACATCACCCTAGCTGAAGCTCAGCCCCAGACTGCTCTATGCATTGGTGCTGCATTTCAAGTTAGAAAATCCTTGTGATCATCACAACAGCACACCTGACAACCTAAATTTAGTGCAGAGGAACATAAGAAGCTACTCAAATTCATATATCCAATCCAGTCAGTAGATTATTAGCACTAAACAAGAGTAATTGAAGGACTTTGAGTGCTCACTTATTAATGGAAGCAGTACAGTGCCTTTTTTTTTTTTTGTCCATTTGAGCCAACTCTGCCAACTTTGCACCTGCTGCCACACACACCCTGAATGAACTGCTCATCCTTTATTTCAAGTGGAACGCAATCAGACATCTTTCCTAAACAATATAGCTACTAAGCATCCTGCTAAATTCTTACTATGGCCTTAAAATGATTTGTTTCAATTTGGATCAATTCAGTTTTTAAAATTCTAGACATTAATAAGGTGTTACTTACTTGAGATATTCCTCATAGAGGTATTTGGTGAGCCTTACTCGGAAGCAGAGTTTCAGTTCATTTAGACCATATTTCAAGAAGTTATTTACTAAAGAGATCTAGAAAGAGACAGTATTTCAATATTCAATATACCTCAATTCGTTTGCAACACAGATTGTGCAAACACTACAAAGTAGGTGAATTGTCCTCTGGAATTCAATAATACTGTTTAACTTACTTAAAACCAAATATATAGTGTCTACACAATCACTGATTAAGTTTTCATCTGTATTTTTGACAACTCCAGTTCCCTGTGGTACTCATCAGATCAGAAGATCTACTATAAACTAACATTCATATAACATATCTTTAGCTTTTCTGCTAAACTAGAGTGCCACCATTTAGTAGTTAGTGCCTTAGTGACTGATTCACTATTGTGCTTATCATATAACAGATTATCTATTAGGTAGCAGCAATTGGTTTTTGTCTTGTTTTCATTTAGTGGAGGCCAGATTTTGAAAAGCTGAAGGAAAAGTCAATGGGGAAAAAACACCCAAATCTTAGAAAAAAGTCATAAGAAATTTAAAACTAGAAAACTGAAAAGAGTTCTTTGATTTTGTCAAAGAATTCTAAAACTACACTGCTGAAACATCACCCAACTCACAGAATGAGACTAGGCAGTACTACAGGCGTCATACTATGCAGTTAGCCAAAATAACCATCAACAAAACCAACCCGAAAAACTAAACATAACTCAGCAAAATCAGCAAGCGTACAGAAATGTGCCAATAGTCTCTCACATACTGAAGCCAGAACATTAAATCTGTTTAATACAGACCTTCACATAAAACAACTGCTCCCCTCAGACTCTGAGATACCCGTTCAAAATCTTTTTCTCAAATTTTTAACTTACTCCATTCTTACAGCAGAAAATATTTGAAATCTAAGAGAAGCACTTACAGCAGGCATTGCAGCAATGAAGTTGAACAAGTATTTCTTGAAATCTTTCCTGCTGCGACCAATGATGGCACTGCAAACAGCCATAAGCTAAGAGTTATTTACAAGAGAAACTACAATCTAGTAGTACTCAAGCAGAGAAACGGTCAGTGGATCACACAACAGAGGAAAAAAAACCTCACAGCGAAGACCTATGGTTTGTAGCTGCAGGACCAACAAGTAAAATACGTATCAGGAGTGCTCTTACTGTCTCCCAATAGTAACAAAAAAAAGTTATCCTCTGATATACAGATATAACTACTGCTGTTGAACTTCCTTATGTGTTCTTGACATTACAAGGTCAGAGGTGCTAATAGATGGGCTGGACAGACAGAAAATATTGCTACTAGCTGACTGACAGTTTCAAAAGAATAGAATCTGAATTTTCTAGCTGAAAAGACAAAGCAATATGAAGACAGAACCATATCAGTATTAGAATTTTATTTCATCTTAAAAATGAACTAATTTGTTTTATAACCAATTAAAAAGCAAAATGTTGCTGATGAAAAGCTACATCTATTTGGAAATACTGCAGATGAGAGACTAACAATTTGCTGGTTCTGAAGCGAGCAGGAAAAACACAGCAACAGTACAGCACAGCTGCTTCACTGCTGCAGCAGCTATGGAAAATTCGCAGAATACATGACTGCCTGTGTTACCAAGTGCAGCAGTTTTTAAAACACCATACCAGCAGCAGTAAGTTTTAAAGGATCATCTTGAATAGCCCTCTGTTATCTTTCTTTACAATTCTATTATGGGAACAATTTAACAGAACTACATATTTCTGATTCTATTCAAAATAACTTTATACCTCTGTAGTTCTTATGCCCCCAAATTCTGTTACGCAATCACCTGTGCACTGACTTCATTTGTTGCAGGACTATCACATCACCATTCAAAAACACCTCCATGGATGTTCAGATCAACACAAGACAGAGTTGTCAATGTACAAAATATGACTATGACTGAAAAATCATTTTGCTAGAGGTAAATTTGGCTTAAAAATAAATAAATAGTGTCCAAGAGCAAAGCAATATTTTTTTTTCTCTTTTTCAAAATCATAGGAGCCATGAAATTATGACTATACCACTTATTCAGGCACATCAATAGGCAATGAAGTGTCTGAATTAGACCACCCTCCCCCACTAAACGTAAGAAAAAAATATTTTAAAATAAGAAGTTAACAGATACCTTTCAATGACTGTTCCATTCTGAATCATCCAAATATCACAATATGTGCGAACTACCAGCATTACAGCAATAAGCAGCAAATAACCTGTCTAGTGAGAAACAGATATATAATGGTTAAACAATGAATAAAAGTCTTCTCATTTTAGCCCTCTAATAACTGAAAGTGGATGTAGCTTTTTATACTTATGTGCTTTGTTGCTATTTTAAAGTGTGTCCTATTCTAGCAAGGTATATTACAAGAGAAACCAACTCCAAAAACGCCCATTTTTCTTTGTTACTAAAGGCAATGCTTACCTCCTTACAAAGTGCTCTAGGGACCATTATTTTCAGGATTCGACATATCCTTGCAATAAACAGTCTGTCCACCATCGCTCGCTCCTTCTTTCCCTCTTTCTGCTCCACAAAGAACAAGCAGAACAAGAAAAATGAGATTTTCTGTAAAGCATATGTAGGTGGTGTGATATTCTCCCTAGCTGCATTACTTACAGCTTCCTTCCTTCTGCAGTTTTTGCAATTTTTCCTCCCAATTTTAAGGCTTCCTCACACAAGTTAAAATAAATGTATGAATCGGGATCGCATGCATTAACAGCTAGCAGAAATCTTAAGTAAGAACTAAGCTACTGGAACAAGGAGATAGGAAATAATTGTCATGATACAAGATCACAGTTCAAGCATTAAAACACAGGGACAAGTTATAATGCATTTCGCCATCTCAGAGTTGCTTGTCTCTGGAAGACATCATTTGTCACTATTCCTAAGGACACATTCCATTGCTTCTCTAGAGCATTGATGGCTTGAACTATACAGGTAGCTCTTTGTTGCTGAGCATATGGTCAGACTTACAAAACCAGTCCTTAAACGTTCATAATGCACAGAGATGAAAAAGCATATGGCACACATAAAGCATTAATGAAAACTTCAGTTATATGTGATTACTCCAATTCTTTCATTTGCTTCATCATTACAAGTCTGAAGCTGTCATTCAAACTACATTTGCATCATACCCATCATTCTGACCAAAACAAAACTGCAATTATGGGACAGAAAGGAAAAAGCGATCAATAGCACTTACAATTATTAAATATATATATAACAAGAAGAAATATTTACCTCATTGTTCTGCAAGGCTTGTTTTCCACTTCTTTTACTGTAAAGGAAAAAAATAAAGTATTTTACTTTTTAAACACACACAGGAACAAACAGAAAAGCAGTAGATGACATCCCTACCACCTATTACAAAGCAGCCTAGTGTCCTCACAGCAGGAATACCTTTTACTAAAACTTACTTGCTAATTTTATACACTGTTACATGAAAAGCTATCCATTCTAATGTTTGGTTTCATGTAACGAAATTAAGTCTCCCTCTTATCTCTTGAGTTTTGCACCATCAACTTGCACTGTTTCTATATCTTTAAAAAAATACTTTGCAGGTCTGGCAGCAGGGTTTCAGTGACCAAGAAGGCAACTATGTGAATGCAGGTTCAGCAACCCAACTTCAATTTCACACTGTCTACATAAGTCAAACAGATTTGTCTCACAAGGCATTTGACTTTCAAATAACTCATGCTATTTGTAAAGATTATTTGCTTATTAGCTTGTGCTGCAGGGGAAGGAGATCCTGTGAAACCAAGGCTCTGGAAAGGTGCTTGCTGGTTTTCATTCTGTCCTGTTTTTGCTCCCCTCATTCTCAAAGGGGTTAGAGAAAAAACAATTATCAACAATCACACAAGAACTGGTTTTGCCCTTTAAAAAAGCAAGCTGGCATTTAAGACTGTTACGGCTTGTCTTCCTTTCTGAAGATCAAATAAGCACATGAAAACAGTGGGAAAGTTTACACGTTTATGTAGTTTAAGAGTGACAGCTATCCATAATAAATTGCTACATTTCTCCAACATCACACCAAAAATATTTACAGCAAACCAAACTACAATAACAGTTTCAAGCCAGTAGGTAGGAAATGGCAAGGAAAAGAAAGCAATGGTAGGAAAAAGCAAGAAAGGCACTGCTCCTTCTGTCTCCAACTCCCAAAAAAGTGCAGACACTGTCCTGCAACCACTTAGCCACAACTTACTCAGCAGGAGCATCTCACACCTGCACCTTAAAGTGCCACAAAGGTACCTAGGATGAAACTAGGGCTACTTTAATTTATGATGTTTAGGAAGACCTCAAGCCACCGACCAGTGAAGAAAAACAACTTAATTACAAAGAAGGAAGAGGCAGGGAAGCAGACGAATATGAGAAAAGACCAGAAAGCAAGAAGGAAGAGATGCCAGCTTAAGAGGAGCTTAATTAAAGGTAATGATGAAGCACAACCTCAAAAGAAGATAAAAATCTTCTAAGACTACTTGTGCAAAATTCAGAGTAAAGAACATGACAGACAGCAGAGGGCAGATCAGTGAGAAATAATACAAGTTCCAGAGATGTAACACAAAGGAAACATCTGGAAATGGTAACAGCACGCAGAGTCTAAAAAATAACTTAGGTAGAAACTACATCCTGGATGCAGGAATGACCTAATGCCGCTACAAGGAACTTCTTCCCTTCTTGATACATCAATTTTTAAAGTACAAAAGACCTATTAAGACAAAACAAGGCCTAAAGAGAGGATCAGTTTAGGAGTCCAGGCACATCTGGTTTGGGAGAAAGAGAAAAGCATTACTTTAATGAGTTGATAACTATGACCAAACTAAGTGGCTGCCTTCCTGCATGATTCATGACTTGCAGAAATGCAAAATAAAAGCATGCAACTCTTCAAGATATCCTATAATAACTCCTACCTTTCTAACTTCAAAGTCTGCCAAAGTTTGAAGTCATAGTACTCAATATGCAGCTACTGCTGCTTTAAAACTATCAGACATTAATATAAATAGTAATATATTAAGAATATGAGGTCCAGCCGAATACCTGAAGTATTCAATATATTTCTCCTACAGTAACTGTAGAAATTCAGTAGGTGAAGTGACTGAATTCACACGATACTGAAGAACTAAAGAAAAACAACTGTTCAGAAACAGACATACTTGTGAACTTGCATTTAATTTGTATTCACAAAGTTTAAGATAAAAATTACATACTTGTAAATAATGTCCTAATGAAAATGGAGCTGTAGCAATGTTTTTCTTCCTAGAAAAGAAATCATGCAAGCTCCAACAAGGCTAATACCTAAACAAGAAATGAAGCAATCACAAACTACAGATTACTGAGATGCAGAAGAACAGCTATGGCTGAACTCAGCCTGGAACAAACTGCAGAACTTTCCTTCTTATAAGTCCCGCATTTTCAGTCTGATACCTACTGGCACCTCTCCAAACCACATTATTCTATTGTAGGGGTTTGTGTGAGAATTGTGGTTACCTTCTCATTGAATGTAAAGACTAAATAACACCCTCAATTAGTCAGCAAAAACACAGCAAAATTATCTGGTTGCAGGAGAGAGCTCTAACATACAAACCAATTCAGCTCTGTTATTCCAGACTTCACCTAACACTGGAGCAGCACAGTCCTTAGTGCTGGAGAGGGTGACTGCTACATGCTGCCCAACTCCTCTGCTGCACTTTTCCTGGTATGCTTGAGGCTGAGCAGCACATGTAAGGGCTGCTTTTTACTACAATGTTAATTTGAGAGATTACTTCACCCACATGTACCACTCTCCAGTTTGCACTCTTCATTCAAGTTAGTGCACCTGTCATCAGTGGGCCTCAAAGCTCCAGAGCTATACAGTTAATTTGGTGATGCGGTAGGAAAACAGATACAGCTCAGGTCAGTACACTGTCTCTCAATCATTCAGTCAGCACTACTACCATTCAGGCAGCCACTCTAACTGCAGAAAAGCTCCACTTTCATCCTTTAGCCCAGTAGCTCTCACTTCACCACGAGAGACACTGAAACCCTTATCCTGATAGTGTACATACAGAGGCTGACTGTCTGGAGAAATATGAATTACAGAAGCAGAAGCCATTTCCATACAGCAGAAAAAGAAGCAATGCTGGACTCAGCAGTGAAATGACAGAAGTCCCATAAGGAACACACTTCAGCTTCTTTTTACCATCTTGACTACACTGTGCAGCCATCATTCATTTTCTACCTTTTCCTTCTATACCAGAAAGTACAGAGTTTTTCCTCTGTCCTTCCCTGAATTTGATTGTTGTGGGGGTACTTTTTTGGTTGTCTTGTTGTCTTTTTTTTCCCTTTTTAATTCCAGCCACCAGCATCCCCTAGAGAATGAGATACAACATATATGCATATACCTGCAGTTTGCAGATAGAACATTATGAAAGCATAAATTAAGCACAAATAAATACAGTAACGTTACTCAAAACTACAAAAACTTGCATAGTGAGCTGCACTACTGATTTATTTCTCCTAAACAATAAAACCTATAGAAATGCATTAGCTATTCCTGTTCATCAGTATACCAGATGAATATAGCCTCCTCTAGCAGAATTATTTCTTAATAAAATTTATCTCCAGGGGCTGCTTGCTTTTGAGTTTTCCCACGTGGAAGATGCTAACTGAAACTAAGTTCACAGCTAGCTAAGAAAGAAGACCCGTCAGCACAAGCAGACTTCACTAAATAGCACACAGATGACAGGCAAACAGGCAGACTTTCAGTGTGGATGCTGCTTCCAGCAGACACTTGGACTAAGGTCTCTTCTACTCTGAATTATTCTACAATTCACTCTTTCACTCTGTGATTCTGTCATAAAAAAGCAAAATCTACTGATGCAGTGGGACACACGTGACCTGAAGAAACTGCAGCGAAATCAGCATCCAAGACACAGCCTGCTCACTGTAATTTAACTGCAAAGAGCTTTTACAACAAATGTCCATAAAGCAAGCCAAGAAAGGCTGTACAGGGCTAACACGACTACATCCGGCTTCACACTGTATGTGCATGGTAACTGAATAGTAGCTCACTAAAGATAAGTAAATGGGTAAGTAGCTAATAAATAGCAGACAATAGAACAAAACACTGCTCCTCAACATTCAGAAACATGATCAGGCAAAAAGAAAAACAAAAAACAAAAGAAAAAAAAAAAAAAAAAACATAAGATGTTTTAAAGAAAGTGATACAGTTTCAGGACTGCTCAGACATTTGGCAGCTGATCCTACTTTGAGGACAGTAATGTAACACAGGGGGAGGCAGAAAACTACCAGATAGCATCACTCAATTTCAGTCTCCCAGTCAGCACTGATCACAGCACTCTGTCTTTGGGTTTACCTCTGTATTTCCTCATCAGTAAAACTATTCTCTCTAAGGAAATATGCAACAATGGTGGTTGCTCAAAGGATCATTCTCAGCATTACTGCAGAGGAAAGTGATTTCAGAAGCACTGGGAACAGCTTTCCAGAGACCATCAGTCCTGGTTACCTAAAGGGAACTACTTGGCAATATTAGGTCTGTGCTATTTGTTAGCAAACAAGAAAGTTAAAGTATTACAGTTTCTTGAAACATGAGTCTCCTTCTAGACTAAAGTTCATCAGAGTTTCATGGAAGCAAACCACACTGAGCCAAGTGTAACAACATGGAATTGCAGACGAAGACAGAGATAAGCAAGTCTTGCAGTTTAATGATGGGCGAAGAGGAAATCAGGGTTTGAGAACAGTATATCATGATTAACTACAAAGAAGCTACAAAGTTCAGGTCATGCTACCTGCTTTCTATAGGGTAGGATATCTGGCTTCTGCTAAACACAGTACAAAGGAAGAGGTTTTGTTATAGAGGGAAATGGTGCTCTTCAAGCAGTTGTAACCTCTGAGCAATTTTTGTGTCTTCTGCAGCCCTTGCATGAATAGAATTTTCAGTCTATTTTGCAGTCACTCTGACATTGCAAAGACAATACAATTCAAACAACTAAAGATGGAATACAATTGCATAGACTGTTATAGTGGGAGGGACTAACAGCTCTATTGAGAAACACAGCGTGCACCTCACAGCGTAATCACTGACAGACAGCTCCACACTGCATGCCCTGTGCAGAGTAAGAGAGCAACAGCACAGTTATTTTGGGTCAAGGGCAGCAGGCTTACTCAGAAGCACAGGCACAATCCAAAAACATGCACACTGACACAGTGCACCCTGAGAGCACACAGAAACGAAGGGAACAATTTTCTTGGCTCAGCATGGGAGCCTAGTTGCAGCATAACCAAAAATAATGTGAGAGAAGGCATTCAGGTGACCCAGAAAGGGACTGAAAGGTCACAGGCAGCTGCGGACTGCAAGCTGAGCTCTGACTGCTGTGCTGCTAAAGCTCAGAAAGTTTCTAGAAGCATTTCAGAAGGCAACAAAGCAGTACTGTTTTAGAGGAAAATCTCAGTTTCAGTAGAAGCCTGCATCTCAGTAACAAAGACAAAGGAAAAAGGCTAAAGCTATTGTTTTTCCGTAAGCTTGTGCTCTGGCCTAGGCTGTGGCTGTCACTCTCCCTCAGGTACATCAGAGGAAAGAGCCTTCGTTCTTCTCCTTCCTGCAACATGAAAAACAAACAAACAAACCCTGCTTCACACTGTCATACACTCATATACCAGACCTTGGCTTAGAGAACAACCACTTTCGGCAACTTAAAAGAGAAGCCACAAAGTAACTATGCAGGCCCAAAACAAAGGCAGTCTGAACTCAAGAAGGCCTGAGTCACCCAGTTCCTCCCAACTCTGTGCCCTCCAGCTGAAGACATATTTTCTGAGCCTCAGGCAGTCTATTTTTTCCCCTTCAAGGTCAGAAGATGTACCTAATCTGTATGTTTAGGTCAGTTGTTCTATTTTTCATGTTAATGCAGAAATGGCATGTAATGGACTGATCAATCACATTTACAAGCTGGTTCAGTCCATCACAATGTAGCTGCCTACTCGTTCTTCATTAACCATTGTGCAGCATGGGTTCTCCTTAAAACTTCCACATACATGTAAGCAATCTAGTCATCTGCTGCAATGCAGTTTCAGCCTTTTTTGTCAGTCTTGGCATCTCCACACAGGAACAGGGCCCTTTGTGCAAAGAACCTCACACATGCAATTTCAGAGCCTAAAGAAACAAGGAATAATAAAGAGAATAATATCTTAAGTGCAAAAACACTGAATACCAAAAAGCATGACTTGTTTTAAGTTGCAAGTGTCACCCACTGTGTTTTAACTTCTGTACTGGATTTTGTAATGTTTGAACAAGTTTTTATCAGTTCCGGTTGCACGTACATGAATCACTGTCAAGTTCAAGGGCAGTCCTGACAAACACCAGCTTCCACTCCCTGAGAGGAAGAAGGCTGAGAAGCCCAGTGACAGCTAAGTGGTACAGTGGTCACACATCACCTAAGCTGACCTGTGTAAAAGCCTGCTTGACAGACACTGCACCAACAGCTCCTCGCTTTGGCCCAGTCCGATCTCTGAAGCTCCTGGCAAATATTTTTCTTCCTTTAAGCATTTTTTCCCTCTTCATAGAGGGGGCAGAAATCACATGGATTTCAAAAGTTTAACATATACAAAATTAAGTTTCAATACACCAGCATCTGCTTGGATCTTAATGGATGTACTGGATGACAGGGAAGGCCAGTGCGTCTAGGAACAGATTCTAAATATCTTGTCACCTTCCATACACTAAAAATTCCTACCATATTCAGCTTATTCTTTCCCTAACCCTGCAGCTCCAAACTCTTGACCAAAGTGCTTCCTGCAGTGCCTTTCAGGCCCCTCCTCCAGCAGAAACCTGTATGTGTTTCTTGAAAATAATCCAAGCACACTCTCTTTGTGCAAGCACTTCACTTCCAACCAGAAAGAGACTAAGGAACAATTCCCAGTAGAGTGAGAGAATCACAGACAACCAGCAGCTCCTTTATGTAATACCTATTAATGTTTTATTTCTGAAGCAATCAAATCTTAAGCTTCTTGCTCTAGGCAGTGGTGTCTAACGTAAGACAAAGCTCATAAGACATGGGGTTAGACTTGTGCAAGTGAAAAACAACTCTGTTTTACTTTAAACATCACACAGCACAGGTTTTCCTTTTTCCTTCCTTTTACGTTCAGTCCTATATTGCATATGACCCTATTTCATCATCTACCATTTTTTTGACGGTTGGTATCCAATATGAGCTTATAGTTCTTGTTTAAAGAAGAAAAGTTTATGTGAACCAAACTGTTTCAGTCATTGCTTGGGTTGGTTTCTTTAATGTCACAAAAAATATGAATTACAAGCTACAGTTGTGCACTGTCAGTAAATTTGAAGCCATCTGTATTCAATTAAAGTAGTAATTCTTAGCAACAAATTGCAATCCCATAGTAACAGCAGCTACTAAAAGGAAATATTTGCTGTTTGCATTTGCATACAGCCAAACAGTACTTGTAATGCACCAGAACACATCATCAGTAGGAAAATGCTACAGATTGAGTAGTTTTTATTTCAGTACTGTTTATTACTTAAAAAAACCAACAACAACAACACCAGCTCCGAAAAACCAGCCTTTTCAGATCTTGCTCAAGGTCCTGGGCATTGAACTTTTTGTTGCTGTTTTAGCAGACAGGACAAAGTACAAAGACTACTCATCGGACCTCCATTCGTTTTCCTTCTTTCTTCTATTCTTCAAATCTTTCTCCAACGCCCAGTAGTGTGGGGGAGGGAGGGAACGGAACCACTGGTCTCTAATACAGATTTTTTGAGTCACTTCCCTAAATGGAAGTGAGTTTTTCAGTTGCCAAAAAGATCAACAGTGCCGAAGTCCCTTGTGCTCATGAGAACTGCTCCTGACAAATTAAAGACATGATTGGTTTCTCCTGTATTATATACCCAGAATTATGTCATTTCCCAAACAGGACAACTTTTTTTTCCCCACTATAAAAGCACACCAAATACCACAGCTCAGGTCACCACTGCATTTACATGTAACAACTTTCTGCCTCCCAAGAAATGAAAGGTTTTTCCAAGGAAACAGACTTTATTTTGATGAGAGCAACTCAAATGGAAAAACAGGGCATTTTTGCTTCCTTGACTAAAGCATGGAAAACAACATGGAATACCACTGAGCTTCTTACTGCAAGCCAACTGTTCTATTCTGAGCTAGTTTTGAAATTTTTATTTTAGATTAGAGATTTTAGATTTAGGATTTTAGAAATTTTTAGTTAAAATTTACTGTCAGCAGCAGGTGATACAACCTCTCAGTTCTGCTAAACTGATGAGCAATATAACAGGTCCTACAGAAGAACAGCTGTGACTAATCCAGCTAACACTAATTAAGTGATCTTTGACCTACTAAGGTAGGCCAGCATAACATCAAGCTTAATTATTCATACCTTACTACTTGATATGAGTTGTACCGGACTTCGCCCCTATTGTCTGTCAGCAGAAATGTAGGTGAGAGTTGTCTCTTTCTCCTATGATAGTTTCTGTAGCTGACTATTCCCTATCATGATTAACACACGCAGTCTGAGAAGTCTGCATAAGGTAAGTCTGTTTTGTTGTGTTACACATTCAACAAACAAACATTTGATTTGCTATGTTTGGTAGTTTTGGGGTCTTTTTTAATTTACATTCTATCTTGTTTTACTTGTCAATTTTGGCCAGCAGTGACACAGAACCAACACCAGCATTCCCACAGAAATTTTTAAAAAGACATTTATTCCAGGAAAACATGATATAATAGTATATTCAGTGTGAGATATGGAATATGTGTAAGGATATATACTGTGCAAGGATATATACTAAGTTCTGCATGTACATTTTGCACTTTCACAGCAGAATGCTGGCCTCCATTCAAGTCTACCACATTGATCTTCATCATACAATTTTACCTTCCAGCATTCAAGAAGCTGAAGTTCATCTGACACACACAAGACACATTTTCACACATTACCCTGCGAAGGTAAACAAAGGCATCCACATACATAGCACTACAGTTTGCCTCTACTTACACACTTCAGTTAGCCTCAAGCTGCAAATACACCACGAGTTCTTATCTAGATAGACAAAAAAAATTCTCCTTTACAAAGAAGTAAAATTTAGGACAGCCTCTTTTCTCCATCTTTCCAAAGTGGACACAGAAGTCGGATGGCACACTAGGCCTTAGAAGCTTTTAATCATTATTCCATGAAGATTTACCACTTATTTGTATGTCAGTATTGTATACCAGGAATATAAAAATCTGGCACAGTGACAGTCGCTCCCAAAAGCGCGCTATAATTTACATTAGCAACAAAGCATTAGGAAATGAATGATACATAAACTAACAAGACTAAAAGAAGATGAGGCAATGGTAATAAGTGGTTGCTTTTGTGGTGTAGGCAATGTAACTTGCTTACTGCCTCTTCTTGATAGGCAGCATTCTGTAATGCTCCTGGCAAGGTTTGCCTCACAAGGAAAAATGTGGAGAAAAGGAGGAAGACCAATGGGCAAACGTCATCCTTATAAAAAAGAGCAGCATAGCTGGCTATGAAACAACTGAATGGTGGATGCAGAGTTTGTTATTCACAGCCCCAACATAACAGCAGTATTAAGGGCTACGCAACAAAATGTCTCACAAGCCTAAAGCAGTAGGTACAAACTGGTTGGCAAACATGGTACTTATTTTAGAAACTGCATTTCTAATAGATTTGAGAAAGCAAAATGGCGTAAGAGAGTCAGATTACAGCAGTAAGAAAGAGGTATGAGGATAACTGTAGAATAGATAGAGGAAAAGGGATAGGTCACGTTAGGTCAGATCACCTCAAGTCCATTCAACTGCTAAATGTATGAATCATTTCCACTTTGTAGCAGACAATAACATAATAACACATAGTCCACCTAGTATGTAGAAATAACTCAGATTTTTAACACTGTACATAGCAAAATCTTATGATTTTGCTATGGGGAATGCATACAGGCACAAATGCATTCCCAGGCACAATTTTCAACATTCAAGGTAGAATTCAGTTTCACTTCATTCACTCTCAACTAATAGAGGCACTGTCCTCATTGAGTCCAGCAGAGCAACATCAAGAAACCTGCAACAGAGACAGTTCCGGGACAATCCAGGATCCACATTATATGTATTTCAGGAGCATATTAAATGGACTTCAATCTACAGTTGAAAGTGTGTTCCAAACTGAGCATAACCCAAGATTGTGCACTAAGTTCACTCCTCAATAAAGAGAAAGCAAGGGAAGTGTGGACAATTAGAAGGATCACTTCAAAAGCATATTTTCAGTCTGAAGTACGAACACAGATTCTCCCAGAACGTCTACCTGGCCCAGTCTTCCTTACAGAAACCATTACAATGCACTAAGCAGGAAAATCTCATGGTACGTATCAGTAACCCTCTCAACTTACCACTTTCAAGCCCATCTATATAGCTTTTCACATTTTTACAGATGGTGTTTGACTAAGTTTAACAGAGATAACTGGAAAATATCACCCTCGCCTATGAATCAGACAGAAGAACAAACCATCAACAGTAGTTTAGGATCTCATTGTTTCCATTCCCATGCAAACAACGTAACATGGCAAATTCCAAGAAGCCCTGTGTTGCTCACATTTTATGTATGTTATATGACAAAGTTACCTAACATCAGAAAGCTGTGAAGATAACACCTGGAAAAGGAATTAGGTAAAATAACACTAAGCCGTTGCTTCACTACAGGTATGTTATTACTTAAGTCTATTGAGTAAGTCCATTTCACCATCGCTGTTTAGCACCAGGATCAGGTTATAGCAATTACACGATATCTAACCGTACATGCCAGGTCTTTAGCACACAGCCAGCGACCGAAGTCCACAGACCTGCCAGAACCACGCAAGGACTGAGCCTGGAGCATCTTCACCACCCATCACACGTTCTGGTACCCGACTGCTCCCCAGGGGCCAGCACACGACCTGCCCCAGCGCACACACACACAACACACACACACACAGGTGAGACACCCTCACAGGTAACCCAAGCAGGCACTACCTCTGCTACAGCTGTCGGTGTGCCCTGCTGTTAGCATACGGCACCGGAATAACCCTCGCCCGTTATTACCTATGCAGACAGGACAAACCTAAACGTTTAACTCTTTCTCAGCAGTAGCTCACAGGTAGGAAAACTGAGAAAACAAATACAACTTGAGCAGCGGAGCCGGGGCGTGCCGCGACACCACGGGCAGGGGATGCCGCCTCCTACAGGAGACGGTCCCGAGGGTGGAGGCAGCGGACCTCACGGCAGGGAGAGCCCTGGGCCTGACCTCCGGGCCCCGCTCCGTCCTGCCCGGCCCCACGCACCACTGCAGCTCGCCCCCGGCCCTCCGCGCACCGCGCCCCCGCCCAGCTCACCCGTGCTGGGCCGCGGCCCGCCGCTTGTTGAGCAGGCAGAGCAGCGCGCAGGCGGCGGCCGTGCCACCAACGATGGCGGAATGGCGCACGGTGAGGTACTTGCTGTAGGCAGCCATGGCGCGAGCGCTGCCGCAGAGCCGCAGCCGAACCGAGCCGTGCCGAGAGGGCGCAGGGAATGCCGGGACGAGGGGCGGGGCGCGTCCGGCCTCGCCTCCGCCGGCCGGAGGGAGGTTGTGTGTCTGTCAGTGCGCGCTGTCAGCGCCGCGCCGGGGTTTGCTCCGGGGGTGGGGAGGCGGCCGTTTGTGCAACGGGCCCTGCTGAAGGGGGGCGGTCGGCGCTCCCTTCCCATCTCCCCGCAGCGGGAGCGCCTCCGCGCCGCCCTGAGGGCGTCTCTGAGGGCGCAACGTGCCCCGCTCCCGGCTCGTCCCTCCGGCACCTCGGCCTGGCGGCTCCTGTCTGTGCTTGGGCGGCTCGTTGTGCAGCTGTACTCCCCTGTGAGTCCCCAGTGTCATACACGGGTAAAGGCAGCGCGAAATGAGCCTTCCAGGAAGGCTTTCACGTCAGTTTTGCCATACTGTCTTTCTTTTAGGGCCCTGAGAGGAGCTGCCAAGCTCAGCTTTCAACAGAGAGGAACATGTTACCAGCGTGAGTATAGAAAAGCCTCCCCTGCCCGGGCAGAGCCTCACGGCCCGCCCCCGCCGAACCTGTTCTACTCGTAGGTGCTTTTCCCTCGCAGTCAGTAGCAGTTCGCCAGGCCGAGCTGTCCCAGCGCAAACACCCGGGCCAGCAGCGCTGTCGTCGCACTTGGGACAAGTTTGTCTCTTGGTGCCGAAATGGGGTCACAGAACATCCAGTTGTTTGCCTGTCCTAGAGCACAGGAGAAAGGGCTGCTAGAGCTAGTGCCCTGGCACTGACTTGTGTGTCTTGGACAGTTTGGTCATCTCTATGCTTTAAAGCATCAGTACATTGATTTTGTTGGGGAAACTGTGGTAAACTATTCCACGTGTATTCTGATCCTCTGGAAAATATACGTCAGAATCACAAAACATTAGGAAGTTTATTGTGTATCACAATTTTCTCTCTGTACTGCTCAGAGTTGGAGGCCCTGTCTTGGTGGGTGTTTGTTGGGGTCTTTTTGTTTGTTTTTGAAGTTTTAGATATTTTGACAGCAGGTAAATCGGAAAAGCTAAAAATAGGTAATATCCTCATCAAATAAAATTTCTTAGATTCATATCATTGTGAAAGTGGAAGTCTAGAAATGTTCCTTGAGGTGCAGTTTTGCTGCCGCTTTTCATCTCTGTCTGTGCTGGAATCAAAAACAGTGTATGGTTGTAAGTTTCTACAAATCCTCTTCCCTCCATAGGATTAGGTTGGTCGTGCCCTTCCACTGAACTGTCTTTCAGATATAGCCCAACACTGTGTAAATGCAATGTCCATCTATTTAGGCCACGCTGACCTTTGTTGTTTGCATGACTTGTGCTCTGCTAAGTTTATCTTCTGTCCTTACCCTGCTTTTTGAGCTTACTCAGTACCATATCCTGTATTTTGTTCATCTTCTACCTTTAAATAAGTTCACAGAAGCCTGTCATCTTCTAGGAAACTTGTCTCATGTGTCGAGTTCTCTCGCTGTTTAATCTACTGTCTTCATTTTTCAGTGTTGCTTTTTATCAAAAAGAACTTTGTAGTGGAACTGATAAATGGGCACTTAGTCCAAAACACAAGGTTTTTATTGATCCATTATTTCATCAGTTTCCAACAAGACTCATGGGTGAGCATATTCATGGTAAAATCACCCACACCGATCAAATGCTTTTGTGACAGAAGTTCCTTCTTTGTTCTGCAATTTGAGGTCTGCTGTGTTTGTGATCACTTTGTGTTCTCGGCGTTCTTGATACAAGTCAAGTGGAAGAGTTTTCCAAGGTATCAGACAGCGACAACATTAGTTCAGATGTATCTCAAATGTAAAAAACAGAGCTTAGAAGAAAACAAAGCAAGCAACCAAGGGTGTCATCTGTATTAATAATGGCATGCGTAGCTTCCCTGAAGAAGCAAGATCAAATTGAGACCTGTGCTTTTGATATGGTTAATGGTATAGTTCAAACTTCTCATCGTCTATGTAAAAACATTCATAGAGAGAAAGCCATTTAAACCTGAAACTGTGCAATGGAAGACAAAAATGTCTAGGGATAGAAAAGCATATTTACTATTAAAGCCTCAAATAATTTAGAAAATTAACAATGGGGGACAAATAAAAGTCAAAAGCTTTTACTTTTTAACCTGGATCCACTCCCTGACAATTTTTGCAGTGCAACTCCTTGCTTGGGCAAAATACGTTGTGCTTCAATTTCACAATAAATAAAATGTCTGTTTAATAAAAAACAGTGATAAAATCGCTTAACAGTTTCGATTCTCAAGTCACATCCTCACTCAATATTGATTTTAGCCTGTTGAGTTTTAGGGAATAGTTTTAAGACGGGATTATTAGAAACTTGTATGGAGTATTTTGTCCAACTAGTAATCATGTGAATTCATCTATTTTAAATGGAGCCTGGGATAACAAATGAGAAGATGCTCTGATTTGTTTTTTCTTAGAACAGGAAGAACCTGTATTGTTTGCTGTTGGCACTTGGCATACAGTAACCAGCTAGTTTCTGAGAACAACATATCTAATAATTAAATGAAAACCATGTTGTTTATTGTAGGCTCAGTGAAACATTAATAGCAGGGAGAGCAATTTGCAAGTGTTGTGAAAGGTAGCAGAGGAATGAAATTAATTTATGCAAGTTGATGTAAGCTGTAAGGTGTAACTTATATTGTATGTGCACATTAAGTTTGCAAGTAGTTTGTATGGTGCTGGTATCCATTCTGGAGACTTGCACTTGCCTGATATGTAATACAGGAAAGATTTTAATACTTTGTGTGTAGTTCTATTTCCTTAGTTAATTACTGTAAGAAATTAATAATAAGAGTCCAATTTTTACACTCTGTTGGACTCTTATCATATTTCTGAAAACTGCTGTCACCTACACTGGGCTTCCATCCTTGATGAATCATTGTTTTATGAGTCAGTATAGTTCAGATCATTGTTTGGATAGTTAGATCTTTCTCCTCTATCTGCAATACTTTTTGGAGAATTTTTCTTTTTTCTTTCTTTTTCTTTCTTTCTTTTTTTTTTTTTTTTTTATTGTTGAGCATTTGTTACTGCTCAATTACCATTTTGCTACACACTCACCTTGCTGGAACAAGATAATTAATAGAGGAACAATGTGGTAACTGCAGTGGGTTTCTGGAGTTGAATTCCTGTCTCCACCCTTTGTTTCACAAGCTGGCAATTTTTATAGCAACACTTCCAATCAGCTACGTTAGAGACACGGGACGGTCTGTGAACCTAATGGCAAACTCACTAACAAGCCATATTCAGTATCCTACAGTGTTATTGAATAAACTTTTCACTTTTTTTCCTCAACACTGCTCAGATTATTGACTTCTGAAGAACAGATTTCTGTACCTTTACTGACAACTCTTGACCTGGTGCTGCCTGCAGGGCTGCAGAGACCATCATTAAATATGCTTGGATCTCTCTCAGCTTCCGCTAAGAAAAATGTATCAACCTATAAGGTAATAATGCACAGCAGATTTCCTTACAGATGACATTTTTCAGTCTCTGCACCCTTCCTCCCTGCAGACTGAATAGTCAGTTATCTGTTAATCAGGTACTACAGAAGTTCAAAGGCTTTTCCTGTAATGGTTGTGCCACACCAAAACACAGGTGGGCACAGGAACTGAGCATAGGTAACAACTGTTGGCTTTAAGAATAATCCTATTGATCTGAACAACTGGAGAATAAAACCAGATAAGGGATGAAAGGAGCATATTAAGATGAGGCAATACAGAGACCAGAAGAGAAATAAATTGCTTGAGAATATATCAGTGAAGAAAGGCTGCGCAAACTGAGGTGTCTTAGCACTAGAGGATGTAGAGAGGGAGGCTGAGACACCCTGATCAGGAAGCCAGTGGAAGAAGGGTTTGGAGACTAGTTGAGCAAGAAGATTAGAGGGGCTGAACAATGGTTCTGGTATTGGGAGGGAATCCAATGGTTGGGCAAGAAGATCAGACTAGGTGTGTGTTACAAAACAGTAGGATGACACTGAGCTAAGGTGGTAAACAGAAAGGAGACATTTTGAGTTAATTGACTGGAAAGGAGAAAGGTTGAAAGAAGGTACTTACATTTAGTAAGGTATGAGATGGAACTGTCCAGACAAGGAATCCGTGGCACCTGAGCTAGCTACTTCTGGTAGAGATGTAGTATGACACTTGGCAGGAAGCTCACGTGCAATTCTTACATGAAGCTGTACTAGTCAGTAGATCAGGACTGTCTAGGTAAGCAGGTTGTTACCTACAGGACTGCTCTGTCATACATTACAAAATGTTTTGTGAGACAGCATATGAGGTAGGTGACAATGGGAAGCAAAATGATAGTTCTGTGGCTAAGGCAGCTAAATGGTGACCTGAAGTACCACTGACTGCTACAGAATCACTACAGGATGCTGTACCAGGATAAGTGCGTAAAGTTGTCCATTCATTGCATTTTTCAAGAATATATGTATTAGAGATGCATTTGCAGAAGTGTTTTGTGTTGTTAAGTAGTTCAATTAAGTGGAGCTTGCTTTGAGCACAGTTGTTTTTTTTTAAACAATTACCATTTAATAATACTTTTTTTTTTTTTTTTTAATTTTACATAGTATTTGAATGGCATTCCTTAAGACTAGAGCTAAATAGCGATTACAAGTGAATTTTTCAAATGAACTCTAAATAACTGCTTATTCACTGAATGAGACAGCAATAGAGTGGTAAAAATGTATGAAGCTGTGTAATTAAATGCTGCATCCTACTGTAGCATCAATTCAGGACTCTTGTACAGTTTAGGCCACCTTTGTGGCGGATTTGTTCAGCACTACTCCACAAGTGCAGAATCCAACCACTTTAATTAGCAATATTTTCAGGGGGGGGGGGGGGGGGGGGAGCCCAGTGGGGAAAAGACCACAAGACTGGGGGAAAAGATGGGGGCTTTCTAGTGCTCTGCTGCTCACAGTGACTTCCAGTAGCTGTAATTGAGGTGCTGCTGTAGAACTGTAATCAGTGCGTAGATGAGATCTTGTTGCTTTTTTTCTTACAAAGTGTTTGAATTCATTCTCAAATTTGAAAAGAAATGCACTAGTAACAGGGTAAGAAGCAACAAAGGGAGTCATGAGTGACTGATGACTTGCCACATGAGAGGGAATAATTCAACTGAATGGCACAGAAAGTAGATGAGTAGTGGATCTTTGAAGCTGATTGAGTAAAGCAAGAGAGACTTCATTTTTTGTTAAAAATCATAAAATCACAAAGTAGGAGACTGGAAGATACCTTCAGGACAATCCAAGATTGACTTCAGCAAAGATGGTATAGAAAGAGGAATGAAAAAGATGGGGGAAAAAGGAAAATAACGTTAACAACATGGTGAACCTCACAGTTGTATGGAAGAGTTAGGAAGAAACACGTTCCTAATAAATAGCAGAATAGGTAACAAAATGTGTGATTTCATGTGTCACATTTTTTATTTTTACACAAGTATGCTTTTGTTAAGTACGGGATCAAGAAAAGTAAAGAAAGCAGAAGGTGGGCCCCTGAGGAATGTGAATAGAATAACAGACTGTTAAAGGAATACACAACTTGCCACAAAGACCCATAGGAAGAGTACTGGTATAGATTTTGTTTCTTTTCATAGAATCATAGAATTACCCAGGTTGGAAAAGACCTCAAAGATCATCAAGTCCAACCGCAGTCTAACCATAGTACCCTAACAACCCTCTGCTAAATCATATCTCTGAGCTAGTCCTTTGCAAAAGGACTTCACTGCTACCCACTACTACTATTACTACTACTTACTAATATTTAATATATTGCTACTAAGATATGTTAGTAATATCTTCATTACAAGTTTATTAATGTTACATATTGATACTACTAATAATTCTGTGATGCTAGTGATACTGTATTTAATAACAGATAAGAAGTTATTTAGATTGCTAGCACCCAAGACAGCACTTGCAGTCAAACATGCATTAACTTGTTCAGCAGCTGGAGATACTACTTTACATGGTTTCTAGCATAGCTCATGCCCACAGAAAATTATAACTTGAAATTAAATTCATCAGTGAAAAAAATGTACAAAGCTGTCCAAATGTATTGCCCACCTGGAGCAATACATTTGGAGGACTGTTGCCCTCATACTTCATAGGCTGGTGCTTTATGTGTTTAAAAAAATGAAAGTTTCTGTGAACATATAAATACACACACATGCGTGTATATAAATATTATGTGCACAGATACATAGCCAAACTTTTTCTCTTTTGGTAGACAAAATAAATTAATCCTCTTTCCTACAAAAAAATAAATAGTGGAGTTTTATCCTATTCCAGCAGAAAGAAACTGTATTACTCTTCAGCCTTAAGGCACAAAGTTATGTGTCTAACCAACGTGAGAAAATTCTCTGTTCCTTCCTACGTAGAGCTACACCCTCAGCCACAGCTGAAAGCTCATCCTCTCCTGCCTGCCAGCTAGGGCAGAGTTTATGGGGTAGGGCAGGATTCTCTGCTCCAGCTCAGCAAGACTAAACCCACAGACTATCTTAATGCAGAATATATAAATAGAAAATACGCAGTTTAACTATTAAGTAAATCATCATCCAAGTTGCATCACTACAAGTAAGATGTCATCTGCCAACCTGCCCTCTTATCTGAAGTAAGATGAGGGTGAGTTTTTACCACATGTAAGGGCAAGTTTGCATGTTATCACATATTGGTTAACACACTGAATGTTCACACCCTAGTTGATCTCTTGCTAACTTGGGAATAGCACAAACAGGCAGCAAAAATAAGCAAATACTAGGTATGGACCAAGCCTCTAATAATTGCCTGTGTTCACTGAGTCAAAAGAAACCATCTCTATCCTCCTGGTTCTTTTCCTAAACTTTTTTGTGCCATACATTTACTCTTCGAGTACATCAGTGTCATAATCTTCAAGTGTATTAGGTTTTCAACATCTGAAAATGTAAATCAGGATTGACTTATGTGACAATCTGAATAAATCAGAAGCTGTTATGTTCTCCCAGTTGTGCTGTTGAAATACCTTTCAGTCCAAAAAGCTCTACAGTTCTGAGAAGAAGAGAATGAGTAAGATTGCTAGAAGCAAGCATTAGATCAGGACATAAGTACTGAGCAGCCCTTGTAGGCAGTTTGCAGAGGTTACCTCAGACACCACTGAAGTGTCTGTTTCTCCTGCAGCTTTATCTTTGCCATTGCACATTAAAGCAGTTGTTCAATTACTGGTGGACTTTCTCTTCCTTCTTCAGAAGCATCTTATTTTTTCCTCTCACATTAAGGAAAACCTGAAGCTTCTGTTAACAACAGAAACAAGGCTTTTGTAGCATAGCACATCCACTGTATATGCATTTGCTGCTGGGAAGTCAACATGTGCAAGGAAAAGATTGAATGTGTGAATAAAATAGGGTTTCATGGGCAGCAGTGCACAGTGACTTCTGCCTTCCTAAAGAAAGGTAATGAAGTAACGGAAGCCTCAGAAGAGCAAGGGTTAAAACAGGCAATAAAAGTCAAGGGAAGGAAGAAAGAGAAAATAAAGGAGATTCCTACAATTTAAAATCATAACTATTATTTCCTAGAAGTTCCAGAGATGGATAATGGGACCTCCCAGTTACAGCATGTCATGGATACCAAGATTATTCAGTTGTGGTGACATAAAAGATATACTTCACTGGTTCAATAAATGTAACTTATCTTTCAGACTTCTTGAAAATAACCTAAACTAGCTTTAAGGTTCATCTCCAAATGTTCTGGATCCATCATCTTCCTTTTGAATGCCAAGAGCAATCCCACAGAGGGCCTAGTGTTAATGGTTGAGGGATATTGCCATTGTGCTCTTGGAATTTGCTGTTTTCCATCACCAAGCTAAAATATAACATCAAAAAAAAAACTGCGAGAGAAATAGAAAAGAGAAGTCAGACTAGTGTGAGAATAGAGGGTACAAACACTCAGAAGTTTAATTCCACAGAGTCTCCTCCAACAGAATGAATTATTTGACTAACACCCAACCAAGACACAGTAGCTCAGGTTTTCCTCCCAGATACTAATTAACCAAATAGAAGTTCTGGAAAAGAACTCCAGAGAACTGTATTGTATACATGGGAGTGAATTATTGGGCTGAGAACCCAAACTAGCTCTTCACATATTTGATTTGTTCATAGGTTTTGTTTGTTTGCTTTCCCTAGGCATTATTAACACAAACAAGAACTTTGAAATAGCACAAAACTCTCAACCAACCTGCGCCAGCAAAACAATTATTCTATGGTTGTGACTCTTCACTGTATATTCATTCCAGCACAGGTATCTTAACTGCATTCTTAGCTTTGAAGGTATTGCTCAGCATCTTCCTGGCAGCTCTAATGAATTAACATGTCCAACTAGTCATTGGCAACACCTGGCCCACCACAGGTGAAGCTGGGCTGGCAGCTTACAGAATACTCAATGTTTCTTGAAGAGAAACCACCAGAGAGATCTGCAGAACTCCATAGAGCAGCTCTACACATGGGAGCGTGCAGTGTGTGGTTCTGGGTCTCTCCCCAGAGGTTTTCTGATCAACTGGGGCTAAAACACAGATAGTTTTTGTTCCTGTGTTCCAACTGGATATTTGTTCTAGACTCTTACTCCTCTAGGTTAGGATCTCTTAAGTTCCACTGCTAATTTACAAATAGCCAGTTTTTGTTTGTTTTTCACCATCATTGCCCTTTTGCTTTAGCAAATCTTCATCCTTGTTGTTTACCATTTATGTGTAATGGTGATATCACATCTAATCTTAGCCTTTTTCTTCCTTTGGTCGCCTCAGTAGTCATTTCTGCGTCTGGGTTTCCTGAACATTCCATTTTTAATTCATACAAGTGTTAATCTCCTATTTCTGCTGAAAAATACTTCAGGTGGTAGGTAAGTAAAGCTTGAGTTTTTACAACTCTATCACATTTTACGTGTATCAACTAGATCAGCCTGTCCTGCTACTTCCAAATACTATTGTCTGACAGCACACTCTCTGTTGTTATTCTTCAGAGTCATGTTGCTATAGTTTATAGAGTTTTACTCTGTTTTGATTCCTCCATTTCTTTAGATGAACCAAGTTTTGTTGTTGTTTTTTTTTTTGTTTGTTTGTTTTTTCCAGCATAATATTCCATCTCTTCCCTTCATTAATGATTCCTTCTAGTTTTCTTGTCAACAGAACACTGATAACATTTACGTCAGGGTCACTAATTAAAGTCTGATAGCTTTCTTCTAGCCCGGATTTACCTTCTCAAAATCATTCAGTACCTTATCACTTTCAACCAGTTCCTTGCCTATATTACAGTCCTTTTAAAAATTATCAGCTTCACAAGCTTGATTTAAAACTTTCTGAGCATCACATGGCGTGCATCATTAGTGTCCACTTAGGGAATGTGGCACACTGCCTTCACCTAGAAAATGCAGTTATGTTTGGGTAAAAAATCCAAGCAAGTCCAATATAATCTTGCCTACTTTTATACCTGATTATACACCACTCCATTCTTATTGCACACATCTCAGCTACAACATTCCCTTAACTCACTGGGCACAACACTGAAGAACCCGTCATCAGACACAAAGAGCTTCTGTCCTCACCCTCCTTTTTGCAGGTAGATACTCTGTTCCCTCTTCTGTCTCGTGCCACCCTGACTTCACACTCATTTGAAATATTTCTCATGGAATCAATGCAGCAAGATTCATGTTCCAGTTTTCTCCACCACATCCAGCTGATGTGCAGCTCACTCGATTGGCATTTTTCTTTTAGCAGAGGGTTGTTAGAGTTAGGGTACTACAGTTAGGCTGCGGTTGGACTTGATGATCTTCAAGGTCTTTTCCAACCTGGGTAATTCTATGATTCTTGTTCCTATGAATTGTACTAACCAGGAGCAGTGTATTTAAATCTATTTTAGGACAGTAGGGAAAGTTCCCTCCCCTTCAAAGGACCTTCACATGGATAATCTGAAACTTCGGAGGAGTAGCCACTGGGAAGGCCAGAGAGACGTGAAATTTTTGCTGTAAAGGAGCCTCTGAACAAGGTTGTGGTCGCTCACTGTGAAAGTCGCAGCCGGTTAGTAGCAGCTAAGAGTCATGCAATCACTGAGTGTGCCACACGATGGCGCCATAATGCTGTTTGTCGCGTCAGCTTTGGAGAGAGGCCGTGCTATAGGCAGTAATAAATAAATATTATACCATTGATGGAGGGCAATATTGGAATTTGCTTTAATCTTGACAGATTGTTTCAATCCTAAAGTCACGTTTGTTATTCTTCTGAGTCTGTATTCATTTGATCTTTATTCCCAATCCTCACATACTTAATAGAGGTGGCTTATTTTTCCCTTTGGTTTATCCGTTGTGCATTTGAAGAGCATATTCCTTCTGTTCTCATCGTAGTCAAAGCAATCTTAGTCTCTGTTGGTTTTCTTTGATTAAAGTTGCAGTAGGTAGGGGACCAACAAAGACTACCTGAGATTGCTATTCCATTTCTGTGCTATGTTGGAATTGTTTATATACATAGACCCCAAAAAACGCTCCTGAGAATGTCTATGTAACTGAAATAGTTAATTATTCAGAGCATTAACAGTAACATAAAATTAAAGTGACTGCTACTGACAGCTGGTTTCTGTTGACCATCACACATGTTAACCTTAGGAGGTTTGATGAAAACGGTACCATTAATTTCACTCCAGCAACAGCCCTACACATGGTTAAGACCCTTCTCATCTCAGATTTATTTTGAAATGAATTACAGGAACTGGCAACACCTCTGAACATTGCTCAAAATGTACAATACGTGAAAACAGGATGCAGTTTTGGGGAAGTAGTATTTCTTTATCAATGGGAACTCAATGCTCTGATTTATGCAGGCTTTCAGTCTAATTGGGTGCATGTCAGTCTAATTGGAATTAACTCCTGGGTGTATGTCAGGATAATATAGGTGCGTTCCTATAGTCAGAACTCCTTTCTCCCCCGGAATTTCCCTCTGTTCTTGTCTCCCAATTATGCAATTATTTCATTATGTTCACAAAAGTCATATGTTAGGCCATTATTCTACTCAATAAGACGTATCAGTAAGTAAACATAAGTAAAAATAATATTGCTAATGTTCTCACTTTTTTGAGTATCATCCCAGTTACAATCTTGTACATTTTTACTTAATTCAGAATCACCTCCACCACCATTTTCAAGCCTGAAAGACCTTCTGCTATTACTTTATATTCATTTCTATGAATAAAGAACCACCTCTTCTTTGTGCTGCTAATACTAATACTGTTTCCTGTGCTAGCACAGTATAGGGGAGCTTCCTGATGCCTCATCAAAACCATCAAAATGTTTTCTAGGAACAGCTGTTTTCAGTAATATTCCTCAGTCTTTACCTGAAACAACAGTGACATTTACCTCTGCTTACCAGGATGGTGTTTGGAAGCATTTGATAAATGTCTCAGAAGCGATGGTACAAATGGAATAGGTACATAACAGCAACAGATTGCTTTGAGTGGAATACTCAAGTGTTTTATTTTCCTTGTTTAATTATTTAGCTGTTTGTTTGGGGAAAGGTTTAAACTTCCTGTTATGCTTCTAATGTGTGTTCCATTGAGATCTGGACCGTGGGGCCCCTCTTGACAGAAAAGTGGCACTGTAATCCAGAGCACAAGGTGATCGTATTCTGGGACAGAAATTGTTTTGTCTTAATCTGCCCAAACAACTTTGCAAAATGTCACCTGCTTTATAGGATAACACTGCACAACTGATCAGGAATCATTACAGAAACGTTCCTGTTTCATCACGAGCGAAAGCAAACCAGCAGCATTCCCTTCTCCCTACAGATCTTTCACTGTAAAGGATGCAATTAAAAATTTCACTCATAACCACAACTTATTACAATAAACAATTCTCCTTTCATAGATCTGTTCTAAGTCTTTGCTGAGAGATTGTGTTTGATGACAGCACTAGGCTGGAGCTTTCATAGACACAGTTCCACCCTAGAAACTCTCAAGTCTTCAGGTGCAAATGAACCAATGAAACTGCTAACAACCATGGGAGTGGGTGCATAACACACTTTCATCACAAAGAAATTGTGGTGCCTCGCTCCTTAGGTGTTCTATTAACTGTCAGGAATTCAGACACTGGCCCGCAGGTGAAAACATTTAAGCTATCCTACCAGATCTGGAATGTGTTGGGAGCAATTCAGTGACTGACTAGTTGTAAATGAAGGAAGGAATGTGTCCTGCTTTTCCCTGTTAGGGCTTGCTACCACCCTAGGGATAAGTGAATTGTTTATTTTCCTCTTCAAGGGAAAAAAAAAGAAGTTCTGTTTCACCTAAAGCAGGCAATCTGAACAGCTTAACCCTTTCCAACTCCGTATGCTCTATCCCATCATTTTGTTTTTAAATTCTATGAGCGTACACCAGGAAAGTTCTGATTTAACCTAACACCTGCCTATAAGCTTCTCTGTCTCTGCTACAGAAGCTACAGGGAATCAGTACTTCCCACCAGGCAAGGGAAGAATTGATTTCTGGTTTTCATCTCCAGTGCAGAAACAGTGATACATGTCCAGAGCAGCAGCAGATTATCCCATATTTGGTAACACTGCTACGCTCTGAAAATTGAAAACAGAGCTTCACAAAAGTAAAAAAAACACCAATGGAATTTTAACTAAAGCCCTGTGGCACCGTACTAAGCCACACAGCACTCAGAATGTCCTATATTGCATTCTGAAAATGTCCCCCATTTGTTATTTTGATGTGCGGGGTCTTACACTGCTGTTAATTTCTTCTCCTTACTGATTAGTTTCACTCACTGCACACTGGCAATGCTGGAGGCCCCATTCCTGCAGCTTGTTCTGGCAGAGCTTGCACTCACAGATCAGGTTTTGCAGCAGGAGCCAGATTCAGAAACCCAGGCTAAATTTCAGTATAAAGCTGTGATCCTTGAATATCAAAACAAAAACAAAACCCTTCCTCCCCCACCCTTTCACCCCCAAAATAAACAAAACACTTCTTAAGCTGTGAGGCTCCCTGCTAAGATTTTGGTGTTTCTAGAAGTTTACAAGATTTCAGCAGATGGCTGCACAAGTCCACAGAAGGATTCCATGAGAATTACTAAATATGCAGAAATAATGCCTGGCTGTAGACATTTCTTAGCTGCAAATGGCTCAGAGCTCAGGGAAAATGGCAGTTATTCCTTGCCCAGTCCTTATTACCTTCCTTAAGCATTTGTTCTTGGGCATTATGAGATGCAAAATACTGGTCTTACTAAGTTCTTGATCTTACCCAGCCTAATAATTCCTGTGTTCCTATTATCTTCCATTCCAAAGTTCTTTCTAGATAACTTTATTTTCTCATGTTAGACTTCTATTGCTGAGAATTCCTTACTTGAGAGATAAGGCTTCAGAAATGATAAAGAGACTTACTAGTGAGATTAGTCCACATCCCAGTAAGTTTCCTATACCAGGACTTGTAGGTTCCACACTTGGATTCTGTCAAGTTACATGAAGAATCTGATCTGTAATAACAATGTCTTTTACTAATAGATATTTTCTAACACTGTTATAAACCAGATTATTAAGAAAGTTGTAGCGTACTGCATTTATACACGAGCAAAAATATACTGATATCATCGGTCTCCTTTTGAAGAATTAACTGTATTCATTTATATTCTGGATTTACTGATGTATTTATCCCAAAGACAAAACAGCTGTAGCTTACACAGTATGTGTACACACTAGAAAATAAAACAGTGCATATTTGTTGTTTCTATTGCCTTTCCAACTTCTATTCTAGTTGGGTTTTTTTTTGTTGTTGTTGTTTCTGTCTGACCTTGATTGCTGTTATTGATTTTCCATGCATCTTCTCCTTTGCAGTTTATTCATATCATCTTTGAGGATTTCCTCTTGGATTTCTGGCTTCCAATTCTTCAGCAGTATTCCCTGACATACCATTTTATGTTTTTATGGGTCACCAACATACAGCTTTTACCTGCCAGCAGACTTCAAAGCCAGTAACAATTGGCAGTCAGACCTGTCTCAGACATTTTTACTGGTTTGAAGGAGTTATTGAAATTGAACGGCAAATGCTCCATCAGCATTGGAGTCATATTGCTATGCAAGAGAGGACGGCCAACATTGCTTTGATATGCTGCTACCTGGATAAATCCTGAATTGGTGGTTATTTGAGGAGTATGGTCTCCAAAGCCACTCCACGAAAGACAGTACTGGGGTGGCAAGGAAGGAAGCAACCTAGGTTTGTGGCCTCCCTCAGTACAGACCTCTGGTTCTAAGAGAACAGAGTGTTCTTCCTCATAGACTTGTGTCTACTCCAAATTTTGTTCCCAGGGCAGCTACCAGCAGCACATACCAAAGCACAGGAACCATCTGCAGACACAGAAGGAGCTGCTGTGGTACTGGGATACCAGATCATAATTAGAGAACAGCACAAACTCCAGCATCATCTCTGCCCCTAGAGTTCTCTTATCCAAGAGATATTCAATGTATTCTCCATGGAAATAGGTTTCTGATTTTAAAATGACGACTTCTAATCAAGCATCTCCTCTCAATTCCTAAATAAATGCATTCATTTTTGAGATGCTAGTTTATGTTTCTCCAGTTTGTTATGGTCTCCTTGTGAAGGGACTGACAGAACTTGTCACCAAACCTTTGTGTTCAACAGCTGCCCTTGTCTCCTAGGCCAAACACATGGTAAGCATGCTTACATGCACTTCATCATACACAGGGACCACCACCTTTATGAGACACAGAGAAAACTGTGGCACTCATGTTGAATTCCCTCCATGTGTTCCTACCAAAACAGGTTAACTCAGTAGAATGCCGGTGGGGTCTCTAGAGTGCATTCTGCTATAGCTCAGGGGACATAAGCAGTCCCTGTTTACTAGAATTGCAAACTTGTTAAGGCAGACTTGTCATTCTTCTTGTTATCAAGCAAAATTCCATCACACTAAGGTACAAATGAGCTGTTAATAACTTGGACGTAAGCTAGAAGTTTGGTTATTTTTTATTTTGTATCTCAGTTTTCTTTTTATAGTGATTTATGTATAATTCACATCTCATTACTAAAACCAAGCTCCTTTTTAATATCTATTCAATAAGTGCAAACCAGTTATGGCTTCTGTGAGAATAAAAGTGCTAAAATGCTGTGGTCTCCAGTGTAGTGAGTTGTAATCTGCAATCTTATGCCATATATTCAAGCAAAAGTAATAGAGCTTTATGCATTTTATTGGTTGACCCATAAGCAATAACCATCTTTGTGTTTATATAGAGTTCAGAGTGATGCAAGTATATCACTTCTACTACCTTATCATTTAATTTTTTTGTGAACAACACTGTACTTCAAAATGTACTGCTGTATTAGATAGAGACATTTTCTCATATATATGCATAAAATAACGCTCCTGATTTTATGCATATTGTTCAGTAAGTGGTTTCTCAAAGAGAGGGAAGACAGATTTCCAAACCTCAAGAAGGTGTTTAAAGATAAATAGCATATGTCATTTAAACCAAGGGTAGAGCATGTTCACATCTGTTATTCAAATCTGATATTACAATAGCATCTGCTGTCTGTCAGCTAATCAGATTTATTCTTACTATTAAACACAACAACAGGAAGCAAAACACAACAGCCAAACCACTGTTGGTCTTGGATCAGTGACTTTTGGGCCAAATCCAGTGCAAGAGTGATGGGCTACAACACAGCATCACAGCCTGTGGCTGCAGGGAATCCTGTGCTAGTACTTACACTACCTGTATTGTGCTCAGCACGATTTAGGAGCCTCATGAAACAGCAGCTGAACAACCTGTGCCCTGAGAAATGAGCCATTAAGGTCAGTAGAAAATACCCTTGAGAATTGTAAGTGCCACACCTAGATTGCAGGGAGGTTCCTGGCTGAGGTCTACTCAGGAACTGCCTGTTGGAACCAGGCATCCACAACTCTTTCAACAACAACTGAATGGTGTTCACTAGTTTTGAAGAGTTTAAGAGGTATTTAGTAACTTGCTTGTGAAGGGCCCACACCCACATATTTTCTACTCAAATTTATGACAGATCTGTTCACTTGGAGATGATGTCTCAATGTCTCTTGACTGCATGTCACATGGTTTCATCCCCTCTGTTCATAATTATGTCACTGGAGTGAAGATTCAATACTTTGAAAGAACAGAAGGAAGTACAGGAACAAGACTGCTTCAGAATGCTAATCTGAATTCACCTCACCAAAAGAGAATGGCAACAGCATTGTGCTTTCAAAACCTATGAACACATGATTACTTTAACTACATTAAACAATGTCATACCCTCCAGCATGTGTACTCACCATTGTTCAGTGAAAGTAGAATGACATTTAAAGACATAAACTAATGCAAATGAGTAAAACTACTACATCACAAAGCAAACCCTGTGACTAGATTTGGTAAGAAGACATTTGAGATATTCACACTATAAAGTTCAGGATGAAAACTGCTGAATGAGTTCCTTATTAAAATACTAATCAGTGGCACGTTTCTAGTTATAAAAATGAATTAAGAAATCTCTATGCTAGAAGCTACAGAGAGGAAAAGATATACCTTGCTCTATAACAACGAGCATAGCCTTTAGTCCCCAGCCCTTTTCAGAAGTATGAGATGCTGGTCTTTACTCATGCACAACAGAGCATGGTCCATCACCTGCCCTGCTGTATCACCTGGAGCTGTATCCTTGCCTAGTTCCAACAGGGTTACGTTGGCACAGTCACTGTGCTACAAGTTCACTGCCATTGGGTCAATGCTCCTCACTAACAGCCACAGCCTTTACTCTTTAATTCCACTTGTTAAACAAGATTCCTATAAACATACTAAGAACACTGTATCTTGTGAGTGCACTAAATATAGCAATTTGTGCGCATCTAATTGCAAGCTAGGAATAATTTTGGTTTAGCTTTTTATTTTTTTTCCTCTCCTCCTGAAGTAGGCAGAAATAAAAACAAGCCACAAGACATACATCCCCATATCTAAAACATATATTTGAGTAAACACTGAATATGAAAATTCCTTCCTGCACAAACTCTACAGCAGCAGATATCAACTGTGCTGATCTTATTTTCTCATTTATAAGAGTTTCTCTTATGCTTGTCTACACTCTAGCATAAAGATATGATCCCTGGCAGGATAACTGCATATGGATGGCAAAAAAGCCTGCAAGATTAACCCAGAAAACAGTAGGCTACTAAAGAAGAGATATTCCAGCTTCACCTCAAGCAGGCTGGGAGGCTGTAGCTCCCTACCCCATCACAAACTGCTACACTTAAATTTACCAATGTTGATGCAAGCCATGTTTCCTTTCTTGGTTAAAAAAAGAAGAATTCAATTGACAAGACTCCTAACCATAAGGTGTTACTTTAAGCTAGGTCCTTTTGTCAGGACTAGGACAACTATGCCAAAACATCAGAGATGGGAGAAGGAAGAGTTAAAAACACGGAGCAAGGAGCAGCAACCACTTAATCACATGTAGTGCATTTAATTATTTTTAAGGACTTCACCTGCTCTCCCAAGGTGAAGTAAACCATTCTGTCTTGCAGAAATATATTCTTAGTTTACCTCTGAATATCTTTTTCAGCTCCCCTTTTTTTCTAGCAGTATTTATGAAACCATAGAGGATGGGCACCAAAAAAGTCTCTAGATAAACATACATTTGTTTGTTTGTTTCTCCATCTTATTTATCAAACACTTAAGCTACTAAGAGTCATCGGGAGCATGTAAAGAAGTTTGGTTTGCTGTTGGAGCAACACTGCTCAGTGGTTTCGGTGACTGCAGCATGTTGCAGCACAGCCCAAGGGCACTGGGGTGTCCTGTATTTGTCATCTACTGCAGACTCCAAATATAAAATTTAAGGCCAGCAGATATTTCGTTGTGACCCAAGCAGCTCATTTTACTACCACAGCAAACAACAGTCCTTAATACCCAGAGCACATCAGGCCAGTACCACCTCCAAACAGGCCCCAGCCAGTCCTCCACTCCCTGCAGAAACATCTTGCTCTTCTCCCAGCCCTTGGCTGGAAAGCTTCCTCTGCCTTAAATCCATCCGGTGCCATGCAGCAGGTGGGGCCTATGATGAGCTCTGGGCCTGCTGGCTCTGAAAGCAGCAGGTGTCTGGGCTCTAATTAGGGTTGGTTAATAGTGTGTTTAGCAAGCCAGGAAGGTTCTGGAAGTAGTTTCCTTCATGCAGCCTTTCTTCTCATTCCTCACCACCCACTGCCACTCTGGACAACTGGTAGTTAAGGTGGAAGTTTTTTAAGAAACTGCTTGTTAAAACTTAGGAAATGGGGTGCTGCCTGCACCAGCGGCAGTCCTTTTTCAGGAGGGTGACTGTGTTGAGCTGCCCTGTGTCTGGCACTTTTCCCACCTCACGCTTCCAGCCTTGCATAAGCTTAGAGGAGTAGTTTATGACAGCATGTAGCTCAACCTGAGGACAGCAGGATGTTGTGTAAAGAGAGGGAAGACTGGGGAAAAGAGTTTTTGGTCAGTCCTGCTGATATGGTTGAAACAAAAACAAAACTAAGGACTCTTGGGGCACTGGGTTTGAGATGGAAGCAGCAGAAGGGCAGAGCTGAGAGTAATGGCTCTATGTTAAACCCAATGCGTATGTCATGTCAACTACATCATCTGAGAGGAAAAGACAGCAACTATGGAAAAGAGGTCAGTGGAGAAGAGGGCTGTTAGCAAGGGTGAGATGACGGAATGGTAAGCTGTAAAGAAGATTGAAGGCCTCCTTTGCCATGTTAAGAAGTACACAGGGATCATCTCGGAGAGGAACTGTAACAAGCTGTTAAAAAAAAAAAAAAAAAAAAAAAAAAAAGTGTGTTTTATTGAAAACTTGCTAAAGCTGTGCCTTTTGCTTCCTTTGCTCTCCTGAAACATTCTGGGATCTGTGCAGAGGCTCCAGCCTGAGGGGAGGAAGGTGCTGTCCCTGCGGGCTGCATCAGTTCTATGGGCTCAGTGCCTCAGTTGCACCCATGTCAGTTCCCTGAGGGCATTTTGTGCTCAGGCTGGAATAGGCCTTGTTCTAGGAAGCGCAGATGGACATGGGTATCTCATAGACTTGCAATGGGTGGTGTTTGCTTCAGTTAAAGTGGGGATCTCATGTGAAAAAAATAAAAGCCTGCAGTAGATGTAGTAGCAAGGGAGCAGTTTTCTGAGTTTCCTCAATGTCAGGTAGGATGGCTTTGTACGGACTCTTCTTTGGCTGTTAAATTATGCAGTGCAGCTATAGACAAGAGTTATTTACCAAAAATGTCACATTATTTCCTTTAACAGTAGCTGAGTCCTGACCTGATTTCTGTTACACAAATAATGTGGCCTTATGCAGGAGCCTGAGTGTAAGAAATGGTTGTTGGAAAGAAATGGTTTATGGAAATTCTTCTTCAGAGCAGAATTCTGCTCACTGGAATGTAAACAGAACGTGGAATCCTCTACCAGCCTCTCCCTGTAAGCAACCTGTTCAATCTTACTTTCGGTGATGTGGGTCCCTTTCAGCTGCTGCACCCTTGCTGGTGTGTTCAGTTAACAATAACAAGTGTCTGGCTCTGCAGGGAACTGTTATTGCTCATACTGCTTTACATACTAACTGGTGTCATCCAGCCAGTTTAGAAAACGTGTCTCCTCAGCTGATAAGTAGAAGCAAAGAGCCGGTATTTTAAAACTGATTTTTCAGCAAATATATCTTTCCCAGGCGGGCAGACTGGGCAAATGGAGCTGGGCACACACAAAGCAGCGGCTAAAGGAGTACTTTAATGGTGCTACCCGGAAGGGTTTCTCCTCTTAACAGCAATTGGAGGCTGCAATATAGAGTAGCTTCCATCAGTCAGACCTTTCCCTTGGGTTTCAAAAGCACTTTTTATGAGTGAAGCGCTATTGAACACTGAAAAGGGAGAAGCGGGCATTTGAAGTTTGCTCCATATACTGATTTCTCTTAAAAGAGGTATGGTGTGGTTATTATTTCACTGTGTACGTGTGCTCCAGCAGGGGAAAAAATATTCAGTCTCCTAGTGAGTCTGATTCCAGTGCCTCCTCAGAGGGATATTCAGCTCTTTTGATGAAAGTAAATTTAATTTTTGAGTCTCTTCTTGGAGAACTCTGCTGAGATGCTGTACTGTCTCTGTTGCCTTGCTCTTCACTGTCTGCCTGATAGCAGTTCATTGTTTTTGTCCAAGCAAACTATGATAGTTGGATGAAGAGCAGAAACAGGATCTGTGAGTAGTCTCAGCTTCTGCTGGTGCACGTGCTCAACTTCTGTTGGTCTCCTGAAGCCTCGATTAGTATGCTGCAGACTATGTTTGGCTAAAAAGAGCCTTGGCTCTTTAAAGTGACGAAGGATGATGAAAATACAGCAGCACTCACACTTCAGTCCTCCTTCCAGTGCAGCAAAAGCTGCAAGCCGTGGCACAGTCCCGGTCTTTTATGAAGCTGTATCTTCTTAAAGGTGTGTCTGTTATTTCCACGTATCCATCACGCAGCACTTTCTAAGGCAGCTTAGGAGGTAATCAGCACTGCACAGTCCGGGACGTGACTGGAGCTGTTCTGTGTCTTGATTCGAGAGGAATGCGGGGAATTCTGCATTCAGTTTGGCAGCTGAACTGAATGGGGAGGAAAAAAGCTCTGAATAACTGAAATCAAAAGGACAGTTACTTTGAAGAAAATCCAAAGCTTCACTTAATGCTCATACAATGTGTGGATGGGAGCTCAAGTCATTTTTACAAAAGATGTTTGAGGCTTGGCTTCCCACAGCATAAAACGTTTGTATGCTTCAGATCATGTGCCTGCAGTGCGCACAGGAACGTTTAGCCCTAGGATTTCTAGCTTCGTCACTTGAAGTTTCAACTCTGGGGCTGATTTCTCCCCCCCCCCTCCCAAGTAAATGATTCACCAAAAGAATTGATGAATTTTAGTATAGACACAGTTTGACCAAGATGAGGGAGAAAACACTGATGCAAAGGATAGCAGAGAACAGAACCTGCCTGCTTACAGCAGGAGAGCCAAGCTGGGTACGTCCTGTGGTGAGCAGTGCTTATTCTTCCTTGCGTTTTATAAAATGTGCCTGGAATGGTAGAGATATGGCAAAGTAAAGGCACTTCTCTTTTAGAAAAGAGTTTCTGAAGCAGTCTGCTGTAGCTGTGTGCTTTCCTTTCTAATAAAGGGTTGGAGACCAAATGGTATCCATTGCTTTGTGGTCTACGTATTGATAAGTGTAGGTGGAATTTCTTGTTTACCCTTTTTTATTGCCATTGTACACTTATCAGCATTTCAACACCTTTTCCACAACAAGCCTTTAATACTTGTCCTGATGATGTGGTTGCCGACTGCACTGTTTGCCTTGCACTCCCCCACTTGCACATTAAATTAGTTTACAACTGTTTGCCCTGGCCTGATTTTGACATCTGCTGAATCGATGACCTGAATCTCCAGCATCTTTTTGAAGCTCAGGGCATTGCTTTCTTTGTTTTTTCTCGAAGGACTTGAAGAATTTATAACCACTTACACGGTTTCTGGAGTTACATTTTATTTAGTGTGAGGTTTTTTCCGAGGTCCGTAGTCCTTGCCTCTGCGAACGGGGAACCAAACTGCCGCCATCAATCTGCAAAGGACCTCGAGTCCCGCTTGCCGCTGGGGACCTGTTTGAGTTTCTATATGATGCTGCTTGAGGATCTCTTCCAGCGTTTCTTTTTCTTCTTTAACCCCGACATCCCGCACGTACGCACACGTACAGCGGTTCCAGTGCCGAAGAGTGCCGGCTGCTGCCTCTCGGGGTGCTGACGGCGCTGCCGCCCAGGGCTCCTGGCACCGCTACGCCCCGACTTTGGTGCGGCTCTGCCGGGAGCCGGGAGCAGCTCGGGACGAGGCACGGTGAGCGCCACAGCGGGGCCGGCAGCGCAGGGCGGGGGAGCAACCGAACCGCTCCTTCCCTCGGCCGCGGTCGGTTCCGTTTCTCGCCGTGTCGCTGCCGGCACTGCCGTGCGCTGTCACACGCAGCCAGGCGGGGCCGCGCCGTAACCTCCGCCGGGCGCTCTCGCACCGAAGGGGCCACGGTCCACGCCCCGGGGCGGGCCGTGCTCTGTCCCCGCCCCGCCGTGCGCGGGCGGCCAACGGGCGTGAGGGGGCGGTGGCGGCGGCGCGGCCGCGCTGTGAGGAGTGCGCTGCATGGGCGCGAGGCGGTGTGCGGGGCCTGCGGCCGTCTGGCTGCCGCCTGCGGTCCGCCGCCGTTGCTCTCCAGTGGCGATTCCGGTAAGGTCCGAGGGTTCCGCGAAGGGCTTTGTCGGGGGGGCGGATCGGAGGGAGAGCGGTGACGATGAGCGCGCGGTGCTCGGCGCCGCGTTCGGTCCTCCGAGGCCGCGTTGTCTGCGGCGTGGGGGGGCGCGGGGAGGGGCTGCCGTGGCACGCAGGGTCTGTCGGGGCCCCGGCGCGGCTCGTCGGGGGCGGCTTCCCCGCGCTGCCCGCTGCGTTGCGCTCTCCTGGCCGGGGCTGTGAGCGGAGCGGGCTGCTGACACGCCTGCTGCTGTTCGGTCGGTTTTTTTCTTCCCGCTGGGGCTGGCTCGCTCTAACCGAACAGGTCTGGAGGCGTTTATAGCGAGGTCGGTGGGCGCCCTTCTGTTCTGAAGGCAGGAGAGCTGTTTGGAGTCACTTAATTACCTGCGTTACTTGTGCAGCCCTACGCACGCTACACAAGTGTGGTCGCCCCTCCTACCCCCTCCTCGGCTCCCAGCGCAGCCCCTGCAGGGTTGATTGCAACAGCAGCACTGAGCAGCTTCACGCTGGAAAGAGAAATAAAGCAGAAATAATGTAAAAGCGAGGGAGCTGCATTAGAACAACTGACGAAATACGGAGCGGGAGCGTTGAAACGTTAAGGGAGCTGGTTCTGCGTTTGGTCTGACCAACTGCAAGAATATTAAGCTGCGTTCATTACTTGATTGTAGTAATGTTTCTTTATTAACAGCGGTTGAATCTGAGATTGCTGTGGATGTATCTGCAGCCACAACTGACTCGTTTAGCTGGTGTGTTCTAATTTTTTCTTCTTTCCCGTGTAGTGTGAGCACTGAGCACTTGGTGCTGAGTGTAATGGCAGGGCTGTGGGTGCTGCTGGACCCAGCCCTGGCTCTGCCACCTGCAGCTGCCCTCAGACAAATGGCCTAACCTGGTGTGGGAGCTCTGAAGGAGCGTTCTGTTTTTCCTAAGGCTGCAGATAGCTGCTTACTTTTACCGATAGCCCCCAACTTTGTATATTTTTGTAGAGGAGCTTTGAAGGTGTGCTAAATAGAGCACCAGCCTTCAGGCTAACTGTGCTGAGATTTGTGGATAAACTTTGGTATTAAGATGCTCTTCACTTTTCTATGTCTTTCCTTTGGTTTTATTATAAGACAGCAGGCCTAAAAGCCCACACACCAACTTTCAGGATGTTTTCCCTTCTCAGGCTGTATAGGTCAAAGTTTCTCACTCAGCACAATCTGTGTAACAAAAAATCATATTATCAGATCAAGGTTGACTGTTATCTGTAGAGGCAGGATGCTGAGAGCAGCTGGGTGGCTGATGCAAGCTGGGATGGTGCTTGTGGTCTGTATCACATGGGGTGTTTTTGATATTGTCGTCAGCTGTAGTAGCATGTCATGGTAGAGAATGGGTTTGGGGCTACGTGGAACAAATGTCACTCTTAAGGTTTCCAAATTAAGTAGTGAGGGAGCAAACTTTCTCTTGTTAAAAAAGGATGCATCATAATCAGCTCTAGAAATAATTTTGAATACCACTTTTATGCTGTACAAATCTTTTAAGTGTGCGTATATGTATATGAAAAGAACATCAAACAGTCAAGAACCTTGATAGTGCTTCAGTTAAGCAGTGCTACGTTAAAACGATTTTTGGATGTTCTCAGTACAAAAATATTGCTTTCTGTGTATTTCTGCCCTAACTAACAGTCTTTCTTCTCCACCTCCTTTTCCCTTCCTCCGTTTTAAAGGGCTTCATCTCTGTCTGGTCAATGGACACTAGGCGATCCTGAATGTTGGCTGTGGGAGCTCTTTAGGCACGGCGGCTGCTGGGATGTTGCGACAGAACGGTGGAAGTAACAAACGTGGTTTGGGATTGGCCCGGCTGTCTACCTCCAACTTCTTCACCATCTCTAATTCAGGAAACTGGGGAATGGGGCGCAGCACCAAGAGCAGCTCTTTGAGCAGCATAAGCTCCAATTCTGACTGCTATGATAATCCTGTTGTGGACCCAGAGTACATCATGCAGCTGGTGAATGATGTCAGAAAATTTGCAGATGTGCTACTCTACTTGAAGGAAGCCATTTGTTCAGAAGGTATGGCTGCTTTTTATCCTGAATTCTTAGGTTTCCTGGAACTCTCATGCCTCTACTCACAATTTATCTAGTTTTTGCCACAGTTATTATCCTCCCTTTTGCTTCTCTCTTTTATCCTGCCCCTTGTGTGATGATTATGGGAAATGGTAGATGTTTCTTTAGGATTCGTGCTTCCTCATCAGAACACTGTGCAATCTTCTTTCATGATCAGCTGTATAGTGCTCTGGAGCAGGTAGTGCTTGGAAGGACAAGGGAGAAGAGGCTATTAGCAAGCTGTTAAGATTGCCACTAAAAGTTAGCAGGGCCATCAACTGATGAGTTTTTAACCACTTGAGTGTTCTTGTAATTCCAAACAATTCTGTTGGCAGCGTTCTTGCTTTCTAGATGGGTATAATTCTGATTTTTCTTTGGATGCTTTTCTGGGAGGCTCCTATGTTAGTAGCTTGAATTAGAGTTTGAGGATAGAGCAAGAATTAGAGTTTGAGGATAGTCCATTTTTTGATCATCAGCAGGAAAGCCTTAAACTAGCTTTTACAGAAATATTCTGATGTTGATAGTTAAAAGCTGCTTTGGATGTCAGCCTAATAAATGTCACAAACACAAGACACTAGTAATTCTGTTTCATGTTGCATGCTTCTTTTTGCTTTTCCATATGCCTTAATGTTATCTTGTCTGTTTTCTCTGGAATTGAATTCAAATTTGCTAACAAGTAAATTTATGTAGATCCTGAACAGTAAAGTGAGACTTAAGATTCTTAATCAGTTCAAAGGCAGTGAATTTGCTAGTACTCCCTTGTGCTAGTGCAGTGCTTGTTACCTCTAATGTGCTCAGGATTACCTTTTTATTTGTAGAGAATATAATGTTCCTGAAAAGGAGTGAGAAGAATAATTACACTTAGTTCAGGTCTTGCATTGATCCTTCTTTGAGGAGAAAGTGGCTAGAAGCGATTGGATCTAGTGCTTTGTAAGCTTCAAAGGCTTGAGTCTGTGTGCAGCTGAAACAGTGTTGCCAAAAAGTGTGAACAAATCTTACCAGGACAGTAACTTGATACTAGCAATTGCCTCATGTCAACAGTATTTTTGCTGAGCACACAGGATGAGCAGAGTTATTTGTGAGGTCAGGTGTCTACTGCCTGCTGACACTGAAATAGGCATCCAGTAAGGAAGGTCTATCAAAATGCTAATGTATTCCATCTGCCATGCTGTGCTTGCTAGTCAATGGTCAGTATCAAATTTGGGGCTCAGAAGATCCAACATGGGAGATAGGAGTTACTGTATAGTTTTATGTCAGATTGCAGAACTGAGTCGTGAAATAATGTTGTCCATTAAAATGATTGTTAATTTACGAAGGAGAGATGTCTCTTATCCTCTGCTGGATTTGCTGCTGGTTGGAGAGGACCCCTTTGCAGCTGAATAGTTTGAATTTCATTAGTCCTTCTTACTTTGGTAATGCTTATAGTTGTTTATGCAAAAGCAGACAAAAGCATACTGAGGTGGCATTTAAACTTTACATGTGAAATTATGACTTGTAAGACTTACTGCCATTTTGGAACTAGTTCCAGTTAGTTTGGAATTAGTAGTTGATTTACTTCAAGGTGAAATCAGTTACAGAGATGGAAAATTAATTTCTTCCTTTTGGGACAGCATCAATATAATGTCTTGATTTAGTTTTTGTTTAATAGAACTTTGCACTGAAGCTTATGAAATAATCAAAAGTAAATAATGCTAGTAACTACAGCAGACGTCTTACTTTGATACGTGTTTATTGTGTGCATCTTCAATTGGTTTAGAAGTGGAAAACATGAAGTGACGCTGCAGGGTTGCATTAACAAGCCCTGGTGTTTTTCTGGCTAGCATTCCTAGAACCTGGTGTAAGTTTCTTCAGCTTCCAGCTAGTGTTTCCCCCAGTTAACTTTCACAGCTACTGTTACTCATAGTATTGCTGCTTGGCAGATTTGTATTAAAATTCCTTTGTAGTACACTGTAAGCTCCCACTGGAGCACGTGGCTCAGCTTGCTGCAGGCTGCTTGGGCCTGCACCAGCAGTTGGGCTGGCTCCCGTGGGTGCAGGCTTTGAATTCCACACCGTGGTTGGATCTCCATGGTCCCTGCTTTCTGTGTCTGAGCTGCACTGGAAGCGTCTGGCAGTTATTCACTAACATCTCACTTAGCGTTCTCCTGATGTAGTGATAATATCTGGGGTGAAAAATTTAAGTTATTTTAGGCTGTAGTATGTATTCATGTCTTGACTAGATCATAAGTGCCTTTAGATATAGACTTGTACTGTGTTTTGCATGGTACAAATCAAGGTGATAAAGGATTTCAGCAACTTCATATTATTTAAGAAGAGAGTGTTAACAGAAATTTCTCACCCATGTTCTTGCAAGTTTCAGTGCCATTTCTGTATATCACTTATGCTACAATGTAATTTAGCTTCTTACAGCAGTTTTATTTTAGTAATAATGAAATATGGATATTACCTTTAGATGTAGAAATGTAATGATGATTGCAAGAAAAAAAACTTGTCATCAAGAAGTAATTTCTCATATATCATGTGAAAACTTAGCAAAACAACAGCCCTCTACCCCTGGAGGGAGAAAATAAACCCTCCCTGTGAATAGAATTGCCAGATTGATATTTTTTAGCCCTTTGGACACAGGAGCTGCAGTTGCCTCTTGTGCTGAGTGAAATACCATGTGTTCCATGCACTTGAGTTCAATTTCCTTTCTGAAACTAGGTATTGTATTTGCTGGTTGTAATACACTATTATTAGCAAGCCATCTTGAGGCACAGGACCAAGGTACTTAGCAACATCTTCATTAAAGAAGAGCTCTGTTTTTTGTACCTAGGTCAAATGGATTCAGTGCCGTTTCACAAAAAAATAAATAAATAAAAATTAAAAAATAATAAAATTCTATCTGCTGGCAGTCTGAACCCGTCGTGGTTGGATTGCACAAAATGTCAATGAATCAGCCTTTTAGTTTGGTCTTAAGTTAGATTTCCAGATGAAGTTGTGTCATACGGCTGATATAAGAGAGGATGATTATACTGTCATCATGTTTTTGTGCTTGTACTGAAAGACCTGCTCATTTTGTAGTATTAGTGCTTTCTGAGGTCAAAGATAATTGAAATGTATTGAGGAGACTCAAAATAAATCAGTCATCCTTCCTTTCTGGTAAGAAGAACTGGAGAACAGTTCCTCAGGAATCCCGCCTGGCAGGCCAAACTTGAGAGTATGTGCTGAATGAACACCTAGAAGACTCGATGTATTTTTGTCACCTACAGTCGGTGCCACTTTTCAGATAGTTCATTTGAATTCTCGGTTTTATTGATGGCATTCTTGCTGTCCCCTGTGTTTAGTTCTTGTTTCAGTATATGTCCAAAGTAGAAGCTGTTAAAATGTAATAGATTGAAAGCTAATGTTTGTTTGTGTTTTGAGTTCAGATAGTGGATTTTCAGCTACAGAGAGTGTGAGGAAAAGGTTGCTGCCTTCATCTGGCATCCTGCTTTCAAACAGTAGGACATGCAGTATTGAATGGTTGTTTGCATCCTGCAGGCCTGCTGAGGGCCTGGCCACAGCACTGAAAATACTTCAGAATGTGATGTGCGTGGAAATACCACAACCAAACCCTGTAACACTGAGAAGGTTAATCCTTGTCCCAAGGCATGGGTTTATGCCTACAAGTAAATGTTGAGTGACTTCAGCATGCAGGGTACGTTCCTTTGGCAGGGAGGAGATACGGAATAATTAGTCCATACTGTCAAACACCTCTAAGTATGTCTGTACCTCACAGAAGTGGCTTACAATTTCTTGGTTCAAACTGTGCAGGACCTGCCTCTGACAAATGTCTGTTAGAAGTTCTATTTGTTGGTTCAAATAAAGCGTTGCTTACTGTATAGATGTGTAAAGTTAGGAATCTACTGAAGAATAAGTATCTGTGCCTGAGATTGGTGCCATTACAGTCTGTTTCATTACTGCCCTTAATAAATTCCACTACTGCCTCAAGCAAGTGATGTCACTGTGTGGCCTTTGCTCGAACGAGAGTCATTTACTTGGGTTTAAAAGGAACACATAAAAGAGTATTTAGGGCAAAGTCTGAGTTCCTAATTAAAATATTTTACTTACTCTTTCAGTTTTGGATAGTAAATAGTAGCTTTGACTTGCAACAAGTCAGAGATGGGGGAAACATTCCTGTTTCCCTCCTCTGAGGGTAGTTAACTACTGGTTTTGTGACATGTGCTGTTTATTTTTTTAAGGAATGCAGCGTATGCTGTAAGGTTTGCCCTTGGGACTGTGGGAAATACTGTTGCATTTTGAATAGCTGTCAGGTTGATATTTGCATGTGGTCTGAGAGTGCTCGTGTAATTATGCTTTAACATATAATCTGTGACTATACTACAGAATATGTTTAGGTATTACTGCCTTCTTTATCACAAACTTTGAAGTAATCTTCAAAGTGTGATACTGTGTGCTTCATGTGGGTAATTCTGCATCCTTTTCATGAGCAAAAGCTTTGTTCCTCAAGTTCATCCTGTCTGTCTTCAACTAATGTAAATCAAGCTTATTATAAAATGGTAACGTACCCTTATTTCCAGATACATTAGCAAACAGAATAGCAAGTCAAAGCTCTTGCCTTTCATCACAAGTCTGTCTTTGAGGATCAGATTTTGCTGTCTGGTTTCTTGGGAGTTCAAGGAGCATTTTTGAAATTGTAGCAAAAGTGACAATACAGGTGAAGCTCGATGGCCTGGTCAGGAGCGTTTGAATCCTCTTTATAGTAGTACTGATGCTTTCAAAAAAGACCAGGAATGCTGCCTGACTTGAAACCTATCAAGTGCTTATTCTTGAAGGATAGATGTTCAGCCCAGTGGGACACCTGTAAAGGTGTGCTGGGCTAAATAGCTTCCTTATAACAAGTCTCCAGTAATTTCAAAACCACAGTGGAGATTGGTATTGCTACCTTAAAAGCCAGAAGTTTTCTGCTGAATATAGTGCCTGTGGGTTAAAGATGAACAACTTCTCTTTGCTCCTTCCAGGCTTGTGATAATGTGTGCTTTTTCTGACGTTGCTCATATTTTCAATATGACTAAGACACTAAAGAATGTTTAGTTCTTAATTTTTATTTCTTTATGATCTTCTAATATAAAATATTGGAGTCCTCTGCAGCAAAGTTTTGAGCTGGTTTCTTGGAAAGTCAACTTGTCCTGTTTTGCCTGGGAAATCTGACGTTTGTTAGATATGAAGATAACAGGCGGAAATTATGATCATTTTCTAAGTGTAATTTTGTTTGTTCTATATTCCAGCTTTATTATTTCTCAGTGAAAGCTGCTGTCTTTACACCTTAAATTGTTCAAGTGCCTAATGACACTTCAGATTCTGAACGTTTAACTTGTAGTGTGAATGTGTGGTTGGTGGGCAAAGTGCTCTGAGCAAGGTTAATAGCGTTTACCTTTCTTTGCAGCACTCTGGAAGGGGCATTTGTATACTTCCTTTTCATTTTGAGAGAGGTTGTACTGAAATCTTCCATTATGGGGAAGAAAACGGCTGTTTTTCTCCTTGATAGTATTGTGTCCTAAATGAAAAAGCTTTATGCAAGGGGGGAAAGCTGTGTGCTGACAGAGCTGCCAGCTTCCAGGGATCGTGAGAACAAAGTGATTATCAAATATGTAAACAGTCTGTTTGTGAATTGATTAAGTGACCTTCAAGAATCCAGTCCTCTGGAAAGGCAGAGGAATTCATGTGAAGTGCAATATGTTGTTTCTCTTATTCCGTATAGCATAAAAAAGTGAAGTCAAACTGTCTGGAAAATAATTAATGCTATTACAGAAATCACAACTTTTCAGACATAGAGTCCAAAATGGAATTTTAATGCAGATCACCTCCAGGATTTGCTCAAGTGTTAGATATCTGTAATACCTGTGCAGTAGTCCTCTAAATTCTGTAACTTGCTTCAGAAATATGCAACTGTCTTCAGTGTCATAGCTCTGCTCACAGCTGGTTCTCAAGGACCATCTGCCTGTTTTAAATATACCAGCTTACAATAACTGGGTTCAGATTGCTGCTGAAACAAATAAGATGTTAAGAGCTGAATTCTGACGAGTTGTGTTTGCTGTTTTGGATGGTATTGATCCCATAGCAGTTGGTGGAAGTGATCCTGTGAAGCAGAGTAGCAGGGAAGCTGGGATCCAGACAGACTGGGGCAGGTGTGGGGCAGCTGGGCAAAGCTGAGACTTTGCTTCTGAAAGTGATCCTGCAGAGATCAGCTTTTTCCTCCTCACCAGTAGCTGAAACGATGGTGCTATTCTTTGTGCTGAATATGCACAAGATCTGTTTAAATTGTTCTCATGTCTTGTTATCAAGCTTGTTATGTTTAGGGTTCTGTTTTAAACCAAACAATGTATTTCTTGTTAAATTTCAAAATGTGAGCAGTCTCACCTTCCTGGCCATGGCACTCACCCTCTGGTGCCTGTGTCACATTCAGAAGAGCAGATCTGACTGAATGCTAGTCCTAGGGAGGAGCAGAATCATTTTCAACTAGAACCTCTGTGAGGCTCTACAGTGAAGGGAGCTCAGAAAAGAGGGACAAGGCAGCTGGCAAAGGAGTGAGTGGCCTGAGGTTTCAATAAGAAATGGACTGTGTCAGTCACAGCACTCCACCCTGGTTTTGCAGCGTGCACTGTTGAACCCTCTACCAATATTTTTTTTTGCCTCCTCTGTGGAATGTTGTGTTTGACAGAGACGCATAAAAAGGTGGCGAGCAAAGAACAGCAAGCAGAAAATGCCCTGCGTAGGCAGCAGATCAGTCAGTTGGTTTTCACTCTGAGCATCAGGCATTTCTGAATTGTGCTGTCATCATTTAGACTTCTGAAACTTGCCTTCTGTGTGCAAAGACAGAAACAGTTCCAGTCTTCTGACCTGGAGATTTCTTACTACACCCTTGTATATGTTTCCTACTAATCACTCCTGGATATTGGTTCTGCCAGTCTGAAATTGAAACTGTTCTTTGACAAATGTGAATGACTTTCAAGGTAAGAGATGTAAAGGATGTAAATAGAGATAAGAGCAAAGTAAATACTTTGCTAAACTTTTTGTTTAACAAGTTAGGAGTTATTCTAAGAACTTAAGATCAGTCACTACTAATGGCATTTAACAGCTTCTGATGCTTTTTTATGGCGAAGCTTGGAGGAAAAAAGAAATAGCCAGGCCTGCCAGTGTCCTTCCTGAGCATAGCTTGGAGGACCACAATGTTCCTGAGACCAATTGCTCTCCCAGGTTTCCCTCCCCTTCTGCTGCTCTTCTCCTCTGGCCCCCGGGGAGCAGAGCTTGGTACCCTAGCTGTGAGTTCTACCCATGTACGGCACCAGCTTCCTCAAAGCCATCCGTTTCTGAGAAGAGGATAGAAGTTTGTACTCTAGAGAGCTCAGTTCATAAGCAGCTAGTGACAGCAGAGTGGAGGCAGGCCCGCCGAGAGCCCACGCTGCTTAGCAAAACTTAGAGGGGACAGCAACAGCTGCAGATCGCGCTGTTCCCGAGGAGCGCTGCTCCCGGCGCAGGACGGCGAACTTCCCCTGCCCCGGCTTTTCCCCCTGCGCCGTTCCGGCAGCTGCTGTGCCCAGGCGCTGCTCTCGGGACCCTGCGGCGCGCGGCTTCTGCCAGCGAGGCTTGGGCTTCGGTGGCTGCGGCCCGAGCAGAGCTGGGGGAGCTGGGCATTGTGTTCTGCTGTGCAAGCTTGTGCTGCTGGGACATTGCTTAATTAATCTGCATGGATCAAGTCTGCTGTTTCCGATGCTCAGAACAAGGGGAAGAGAAACGCCTGGAAGTTCACTTCAAACGAAGCTGTGCCCCGCAGAGTCCAAGCGTAAGCTACGTGCTAAATGAAGGTTGCTGACGGCGGATACTAAGGGCAGTTCCCCCCCGTCCCAGGCCCTGCAGCCCTCAGTTACTGTTTGACTTGGCGGCGGGCGGTTCCGCCGCAGCGTGCCCTGCCCCCGCCGCATAGCCCGCATTCCTCGGAACAACGCGCGCTTGTTGCCGGCGGGGCCGGGGGCGGGCGGGGTGCTGTCAGGCCTCGCTGCTTAGCGGAGGAAAACGTCGCATCTTTATAGAGGAACACCGGCATTTTTCATTCTTGTGTTGCTTCGGAAGTGCAGAAGTAATCAAAACACAAGTCCCATTCTTTCTTCTTTTTGAATTTTGACGTGCAAAGAATTTCAGAATGCTTTGTTTAAAGAACCTTAACTTTTCTATTGGTTTGTGTTATCACTCCTTTCCACAGCAACAGTTAAACTAAGGAAACTGATGTGATGAGATTAGTGTAAGAGAGGTAAGCAGTGAGGGAGAGAATCAAAAATCAGGTTTTCCTTTTTGCAAAATCTCATGTAAATGTGAAGCTGGGTCTTCTAACAATGAAATGTCTTCTAATAGTTAGCGGCTTGCTGGAGGAATGGGGAAATCTGCATCTCTCCTACAACTCTACATCAGCACCAGAAGGCTGATATATATGATCCACTGCACTGAAGTTTTTTCCTCGTAACAGCAATTTGCATGTACCTGTAGGATTAGCTGTAGGTTTTTGGAGTGTTATAGTATATCCACAGATAAATTCATTTCTATAATTTCTTTGTATGAATTTATTCAAATTGCAATATAAAACAAGAATATCAGTGCCAGCAATTTCTGCATACCTGACAGCATGGAGTTGCAGGCTGTGTCCTACTCCTTTTCTAGTTTTAGGAATCTGAAATATGTGAAAGACCTACTGAGGAAGTTCCAGCTAAGATGTATTGAAAATCCTGTTGGCTTTGGTTGAATGAATTGCAGGGCTAGAGATCAATAATTTGTAAGAAGTATATTTGTAGGAATGAGTTTAAGCATGAGTGTGTTTTTTTTCTCACTCTATGCAAGGTCTTTGACATCTGTAGCGTTTGGGGCTGAATCTGAGTGTTGTAACACAAGAACCACCACCAGCAAAAGAGCATGGGAAGGAGGCAGTGCTTAATGGATGGTTCTATGTCATTAGACGTCAGATGCAAGTAGTTTACTTGGAAGTTTAGTAGTGTAAATGACTGAAGTTGAACAAGGGTGGTTGTGGAAGTGTAAAAGACAGAAGGTTGCTGTGATAAATATGGCAGTGGTTACAAAGGAGAAACTAACACTAGGGTTGAGACTGCGGGGTTGTCACATTAAAGGCTCTGTGTCATATTCACCTTTAAACTCATGTACAAGAACGAGCTAGCAAATTCAGCAAGGAATGACAAACTCCTTTCATTAGTAGCTGGTTTCAGCTGATAACTAGACATGAGAAGTGAGCTGAGGACTTAATTGGGAAGTTAGTAATAGGGCTAGGGTATGTAAATAAGTCAGTTTCTTAATAATGGGAGAAGCTTGTTATGCAACATCAAATGTTGTGTGCCCCTGGATGAAAAGTGAAATGCATGGGGCTACTGTGTATGTAGTTGACCAAGTTCTACCTGTTTTTATTATAATTTTCCACTTCTGTACCTTTTACTGGCTTGCGCATCCTTTGGTTTGTTTGCTTTTCAGTTAGCACTGGCTGGAATGACAGCTTCAGGGGTACTGTGGGGGAAACTGTCAAGAAGTACTACTCAATTAAATGTGCCTAACAAGCTGTGCAGTGGGTCACTGTTGACTTTTGAGTCATACCAGTGCTACTCTGACATCTGTTATAACCACAGTGACAGTATGTGTGAAATACTTCATATCAAAATGCTGTACCGCAGTAGAGACTGATTGTTCCTAATTCTAGGAAAAAGGAAGATTTTGAAAGTATTTTTTTCAGCATTCACATAGCTTGTAATTTTGCCATGATCTGTACAAGACATAATGCCGGACTGTACTCTATTGTTGGGTGATTATTTCAGCAGCACTTCTGTACTGGGAGGTCAAACAGTTAATTCTTTGTGTTCACCAGTTTTCTAGACAACTGGAAATGGCTGCAGTGATTTGACTTCTGTGATGTTTTCTTTTAATCAACAAAATAGGCTGCGATAGTATTCTCTTCTATGTCAGTCCATAATTGTGTTTAGAATATACTTATAAAAAATGCACGAAGTTGATTCACCTCTTGTTAAACACCGTATAATCTCATAATCCTGTCTTTGTGTGGTCTTCTGAAAGCTAAGTGGGCAGACAGCAATAAAATGGCTTCTTCAGTCAGTGACTTAAGCTAAAAAGGAGAAGCCAAGTAGAACAGATAGTATTTTAGGCTAAAAGTAAAATAAGTTAGAGGTTAAGGGCTTTTTGATAATCCCTTAATATGGCTTACCAAAGGCTACATTTATTCTCTTTTGAATTTGTCTTAAAAAAAAAAAAAAAACCTTCATAGTATCCCTTCTGTACCAGGTTGATATGATGAGATGGGACTTCTGGGGATAGTTAGTCCTTTTTTTGTTTATTTTCTCTTCTGTAATTTGTGTTGAGGAAGTTAAGTATTGCTTTCTTGTATTTTTTTCAGAACTTGAAGCAACGTACAGGGAATGTAGTTTCTTAAGGCACTTTTTTTCCCCCTTATTTTATTTTATGGGCATCTTTGATTGTAAACTGCTAAGCTCAGCAACTATTCTACTAAACTGCAGAAGACAGTAAGTGATGGATATGACTTGGGTGAAAATGTGATTGGCCAGACTTAGGGCAAATGCTCATTATAGGGAGTGTAGTCTTACATCTACAACAGCTTACAGTTCTGACCTAGATGGGTTCTGGAAGTGTTAAAGCATTATACTCACCTGGTTTTATTCTTTAGCTACTTTTAGATTTTGGGAAATGATAGGAAGTGTAGCTAGAATGGCCCTGTAATGTGTTCACTCTCATTTGTCAGAAGCGGGTAAATAAGGAAACACCAGCAATTTTCATTCCAGTTTGTTTAGTCTTTAAATTGTGTTAATAAAACATTAGTGTATTCTAAGGATTAAACTGCATGGATGAACACGTCTAGGTTAGTCGATTGGAATCTGAAGGCTGGTAGGATACAAAAGTTGAAGGAATGTGGCATACAGCATATTGAAATGGATTAATGAAAAGCTGCATTGTGGTAGGTTTCTCGAAGGACTTCCCGCACACACAAATGGGAAGTTTATCCATGAGTTTAATGTGAAATGAGTGTGGAGTAATAGCAGTGAGGCTGATATCAGTTGGCACATCAACAAGATAAAGAGACTGTTTTCAACATAGGCAGAGTGAAAAGATTTTGATTATTCTTATGGATTTTTCACATGTACCCCATTTATTCTGACTTGAAAAGATTTATTTTGTTAAGTTATCTTAGATTTTACAACTTCAATTTCTGAAAATTAGTCTTAATTTGACCTGTTTGTATTGGTGAGGGCTTATTGTCTTATGAAAAAGCTTTGATTTCTCAGAGGTATGGGATTGGAGTGTAATTAAAATGGGGTAGTTTATTAAGTGAAAGAAAAAAAGAAAGTGGAAATCAGTGGAGGATATTCAAAGGTCTGTGTATTATTCTTCAAAAAAAGAAAAAAATAAAACAAAACAACAACAAAAAATCACAGCTTCTGAACTTTGCTTTTATGTAAAGCATAGTTTCAGCTATTTTCCATGCCCTTCCCCATTCCTAATCAAATATCCTTAGATTTTCTCCACTGAACTAATTGATTATATGTTCCTAATATGGTTAAAATACTTTTTGTAGAGGACTCTGGAGCATGTGTTGCTAAAGACTTTGAGTTTGGTGTAGTGTCTCTTAATGATGCCATGACAGCAAGAGTTTCCATGTTTCTGATCAGCAAAAATGATAGTACTGGTCAGTTTGGTATTTTGAGAAGTTTGAATACAAGGGGAAAAAAGAATATAAACCAGATTAGTTTCAAAGCTGTTTTAATTTGTTCTTCCAAATCTTCAAATGTAGACAGCTTCTCAGTATATGGAGAAATTTGTGAAGAAATGAAATTGTGCAGAGCAACGGGAATTGCTGATCAAGCTGCAGAGTTAGAGCTCACTAGGAATAGCCGGAAAGATGTTTACCAAGTGTCAGCTGGCAGTGGTGTCCTCCCAAGGCTTTTACAGTGGTTTCTTAAAAACATCTCATTTTTAGCATCTTCTTAGCCATAGCTAATGCTGCTAGTTTCTGCTGATGTGATTAACATTCACCTTTCTTGGGAAAATACTAAAAACAGGCCTCTCTTTCATCTGGAATTCCAGGGCAAGTTATTTTCTGTGTTGGGTTTTCAGTAGTCTGTGTGTGTTTGTTTTGAAATTGACCTGCAATAAAGACAGTATTCTAAAAAAATCTGTTAGTGGTTATTTTATGATGAGAAGTGGGCTTTTATCTTTGACTCTTGCAAACCAAGTAAATAATTAAAGATTCATAGGAGTAGGTTTTTTGGTATGTTTTTTTGTTTTTGATTTTTAAATGCTTAGCTATGCAGAGCAAAGGAAAATGGCTGAGCAATAGCAAGGATGTAATAGGTAGTAATACTGTTTTAATGTGGCTTCCTATCAAGAACATTACCAACTGTTTTACGCAGACAATGAGCAGTGTGTGGTTCTTGGCTTCAGGCCTACAGGTTCCTGTGAAAGCAGAAATCATTGTAGTATAGGATTTGGCTAAAACAATTCATACACTGTGACTTGTATATGAGACTCAGCACTGTGAAAGTTGGACCTTTCATTATGCAGTACGTTTGTAAAACTACAAATGATTTTTATTTTTAAATGCACCCAGTCTCTAATCTTATATCCAATGCAGTAACAATGGTTTCACATTACAGTTAAAACTTAATAATCTGGTTGTAGTCAAGGATCCTGCTAGAAAGCAGAAATTTAGCAGACTGAAAAGTAGAGAAGAATAAACAGCTCCTTTATAACTGCCTTGACAAAAGGACAGAAAAATACAGCGCAGAAGACTTAATTTTCTTGAACACTACAACTTGTTCTTGTAGGTTTTGTTAACTCTTGAAGGATTTGGAGCAATTGACTAAAAGTCTCGTGTTTCACTCTGTGTAAAATGGCTTTTTATGTCCATCTTATCACTTCTGATGTTGCTTTGCATAACTCAGAGAAGGCATCACTACTGCAGAAGATGTGGCTTCTTAAATAATAAGAACAAATAATACCTAATCTGGCTAAAATAGTGAGGAAGTTGACTAATGCTCAAGTGGGTCTGGATGCATGACTGTATTTATTGTGCTTGCTAGAGCACAGAGTACAAAGTTTGTGCTCCTTTCATGGTTTTGTGCCAGCTGCACCAATACTCTGTGTCAGTTGTGAGAAGACAGACAGGTGACTTGGCATGAAGCAGGAGGTACATGTGGTGTCTAATGATTAACCCATTGCCATTTTGAACAACCTCAGTCCAGTTGATAACTGACCAGCACTCTGTGCCATGTGGCAATAGGTTTTCTGCTACTGGAAAACCCAAAGGTGGGTTTTCTGTTGGCAATTCCTGGCTTGTTTCTTGGTGTTGAAGTGTTAGGTAGGTAGCTACTAATCTAGCATCATAGATGAGACTGAAGTGTGATGACTTTAGTACCATTGGCAGCTTCCAGCCTTGTTAGAGATTTTAATATTACAAAAAAGGGTCTTGGATAAATTATTCTGGAACTTCTTTGAGTTTGCTTTTCAATTATTTGAAATATTTCGTTCTTTCATATCTTCAGAGTGTTTGTACGGCCAAGTGAAGGAATAAATGATAACTAAAGCTACTGTTAATCTTCTCACTCCCAAACTGTGACTTCCAACAATAAAATATCCACAGAATAAATAAGGTTTGTTTGTTTTGTACAATTAATGGGAGTCATATTTAGCCCTTACATATACTGCTTTATAAAAACTCCCCCGAGACTGGACCAAAAAGCACTGACAGAGGTTAGCCATATGCATGATCAAATCGTGGCATGAAACATTCTTTAACTATATGTTTTAATTCAGTCCTTGTGGTGTCTTGACTCTGACAGTGACCTCTGTCAGATCAGACAAATAGGGCAGATTGTCAGTTTTGTTAGTGGGGCTAAAGGAGGGGATGGATTAAGGGCAAGAATAAAATAACAGGCAAACCTTGGACTGTGTCCCCAAGTGAATGGATTTGGTGGCTTCCACACAGAGTTAACTGCGCTGTGATTGTTTTGCTTACTCTGTGGTGCTCACTGGAACGTCACATCATTATTTGATCTGCTTCAGAACGGGGTGCTGTCAGTTTCCTAGCCCACAGTATGGGTGTCGATGAAGCTCTAATTTACGTTTGTCATCTTTGGGTTAGCTTCATTGTGATGCTGATTTTTTATTTTTTATTTTTTTAATTTTTTTTTTCAATCTTGATGAAATAACTACTGATACAATTTAATCTTCCTCAGAAAAATAATGGAAACAATGTTACACTCCTTGATCATTGATGCCGAAAATTAGATTGGTAAATAAGACTTGGCAGTCTTTTAGCCAGGGCTCTGGACTTGCAGGTTAAAATGTTGATTACTCGAACTGATTCCATCTGAATGCTTCTAAGATCAAAAGAGATGAGGAACTGACTGCTCACATCCTGTAGGATGAGAATTTAATAAGTTCTAGATCCAGGTATTTGGATATTGGAGTAGTTGCTTCCTCCTTTGCATAATTATTCTCACCACCCTGGAATGCTATTCCGTCTGGAGTTTTCACCTTCTCTTGAAGGAGAGAAGATGCAGAGTGTAACTGGCTTCCTATAGAATATGGATTGTAGAAATTGTGGGGGATAAGTTTGCTGGCATTATGAAGTGGTAACATTCTAGGGGAAGAGGTTATAAGCAGAATGGTGTGTGCATCTTCTATGTGGGTCTACATAGCTTTGTAGGGTGTATAAAGGCTGTGCAGGGGAAAAAGCATTGTTAGTCCATATTTCAACTTTTCCTGGCAAAAATTTGTTGAAATAAACAGCTTCAGAAATGTTTGGGCTAACAATGAGTCGGGACAGACAAAGGAATACCAGCCAACTGACACAGCAGTGCTTTTCCTGACTGCGTGTGTTGTAATCAGCCCTGGCTTGGCAGAGAGGGTGACTGGTACTGACAAACTTGATGAGCAAACTATTTTGTTTTGGATGAACAGAATCCTTAGCTGTAAGACCAGAACTGCTTGCTAGTGTGTCTGTATGGTTTTGTGTTCTTTGTTTTTAAAGGACTTTCCTTTGAGAAATATCCGAAATGAATGAAAAAAGGTAGATTGTGATTTTTATTTTAGTTTCTTTACACCAAAAGTAGCTGTTTTGGTCACCACATCTTATGACTGCTCCACTGAGCAGTGAGATGCTGATGATAGGCCAATGTGCCATTGAGGTGGAAGACTGCCAGCCTTACTGAGCCAGCTTAGCTGTATTGTTTGTGTGCATCTTTTTTTTCCCTGCAGATGAAGTGTTGAGGCTGTGAACGAAGATCTTGGTGTAAATTTTAAGTATTCTCTTTTGTCTCCTTCTTGAAGTACTTCTCTTACGTAGCTTGCTTTCCTTGTGGTGGTTGCCTTTACATTTTTTGAGTAAGCTTGTTTTCTGCTGAAGTAAATGATGGTTTAAACCCTGATGAATAGTTTGCCTGCAAACCTTTCAGCTCTTTCAAGCCCTTTTTCTTTTTTCCTTTTCCCTCCCTGCTTTCAGGAGCTCTTTTCTTCTGAGGGAAAGAGGGTTGGCTCATTCTTTCTGGAGGTTCCAAGAGTCTCATAACTAAAGCAAGCATCTGGACCTGTGTGTCCTCTGTGCTGAGAAACCACTGGGGAAGTTGCATTCCTGTGGTGCAGAATGTGGTTAGCTTTCCACGGTACTGCGATCTGTATTACTGAGCTTGAGAACCACAGATAGATATTTTAAACTTGATATAGCATCAATTGATGGGAGAATTTCCTGCTTGACTGCGTGTAGATAAATGAACTCATACAGTGTGACAGGAGGGAACAGAAGAAAAACTGAAAGTAAATACTGATTTTTATTTTATTTTTTATTTACTGCAACTACTTAAGTCAGAGTGCACTACTGCAGGAGCCTCTTGGAGTCTCATTTCCTCATGCATTCTTCCTACGGAACTGTTTTGCTCTAGGGTTGGTTTGCTCACTTAGCTATATTGAAACTGTTTTTGTTAATCTGGTATGTTTAGATTCTGTTAGTACCTGAACTTATAAATCTGCCACAAACAGGAAATCCCTCTGTTAGTGTCTGTTTGGTCAGTATCAGCTCCTGAATGTGGGGTCACCGTAGTTCCTGATGGCTTCTGCCCTCCCTACTTGTGTTGTAGTTCTTTTGTCCTTGGGAGGCAGAGAAACAGTGTTTGAGGTACTCTGTAAACAAACAGTGATGGAATACAAAGCAATCTCTGCTGGGTGTAGCCGAAGTTCTGCTTTTGAGAGTAAATAACAAACCTCATACTTGAATGCATTATTTAAGTGATAGTGTTCTCCGGGACAGTATGATAAACATCTAATCCAACTCAGTAGCTGTTTTTCAACGTGCATTTTCCTTTGAAACGGAGTGCTTCTGTTTCAGAGTGTATTCTTTATGATATTTTATCTTTCTGCCTTCCCTTTCTCCCCTTTTTTTGGCTTTTGTTTTTCCCAACTCTACTTGTTTGAGAAGGTAATATCAAATGTTAACACTAAGAAACTGCATCTTGAGATCAGATATATTTTAATTAGCTCGCTGTACGACTTTTTTTAATGTAAGAAGTCTTGAGAATCTGTTCTTATACCATAATGACAAGCCTGTATTTGTACACTGTACTGAATTCTGCAGGACCGCTTGTTTAGTTTATCGTATGCCCATGATGCACTCCTTCCCCAGGGTGGACTGGAAGCAAACAGTAGGCTGGCTTGGCTCTGTCCTAACCTTGTTTCCCCCATCCCATGCTTGTTAGGGAACGAGAAGTCTGCCCACCATGTCACCAAGAGGATCCGGTTATGGGACACATGTCTGGGTATTCCAGATCCCATCAACAGGAACTATTTTCTCTCCATCCACAAGTGGACACATGCTCATCAGAAGACAAGGTCTTCCATCCACCCATCTTGTTTGCAAAAGAGATTCGGTTCTGGTTGGGTGGTGTGCTTGTACAGACATTCTCTGCAGCTGACCCTTATGCCCCTTGAGTGAGGACTGTGTGCCTTCTAGCTAAATAGAGACAGGTAATAGGAGAGAGGACTGTGGTATATAGCTTCAAAGGCCTCCAAATAAGTCTTTCTTTCACAGTCCTGCCAATCTAAATTGATTAATCACTACGGAAGGATTCTAGAATCTGTATCCAAAGATTTGAAAGAAGAGATGAGATGCTACCTACACAGATATGTTTCATAACTTAAGTCACTGCATATGTTTCTTAATTAACTAAGTGGAATTGCCTTTCTTTTTCCAAATATCCACTTCCTTAAAAATAGCACGTTACTGGAATTTTCAGGTATGTTTTTTATGTTGTGGTTTCTGGGCACCAGTAAAGCTCTGCTGTCTTTCTTTTTCCATTACCTTTGGCTGGAGCTACTCAATAATCCAGACAGCAGTTATTGTTGCATTGATGGGACTACAATTGAGCCTTTGATGGATTAAAAACCAAAGGGACCATTATAATTATCTGTAATGGCTATGGAACTTCTCCAAGTATTTGAAGGTGACAGTGGCAGTGCTGGTTCAAACTAAAGCTGTGTATAACTCAGTGTCTGAGCTCCAACCACTGCCAAAAGTGAATAGCTAGAGAAAAGTAAAAATTAAAAAAAAAAAAAAACAAAAAAACAACTAAGTTGGACATATGTAATACTTCTGTCATCCTCTGAATGCTTTCTTCATAGGCAAGCTCTTAAACTGGTGCAGGTTATGTTGTTTCTGTATGGTGCTTAGTAGCTCAGCAAGGAGTTGAGTAAAATGAGATTGCAGAGGTAGGTTCAGAAGGAACCTGATGAATTTGAAGACGGTAGGTCTGTAAGTAGTTCCTGAAGTGCCCAGGAAGTGTGGTGCAATGGCTGTGGGTACAGGGGGATCTGAGGCAGCTGTACTGCAGAAGCAGCTGGATTTGGATAGTCTCCTGAGCAGCATTACCCACTGCTTCATCGGGCAAGGACTAACTGGGCATTAGCATGATCCAGTAACACGTATCTCACTTGTAACCCAAGGGGGCACTCAGAAGAGCTTGTCTAGTCTGTCCTTGTTTCCATGCAACCTTCTACCAGTGTTGTGTTTTGATGAGAAGTTGAACAGTTCTCTTATGTGAAGAATCACCTTTTTTTTTTTTTCTTTTTTTTTTTTTCTGTTCTGAATCTACCTTTTACTCCATTTAATCAACTGAAGTGTTTATTTTTAACTGACAGGTGGTAAGGAGTTGAATTTACCCACTATTTTCACACTTTTCTTGATTTTATTTATTTTTGCAGACATCTTGCAGACCCCTGTAAGTCATCTCTTACCAAACGTCCAAGCATCTACTTCTGTGGCTTACAGTGGGAAGTTTACAGCCTGGTTTTCTGTGTTAAATTTCAAACCTTGAGCCTTTATGTCAATGTGTGTTTGTTGTAATTTACCTCTACCTATTATGTGTATGTACAGAATTCTAGCCATGCTTAGTGCCAGCCTCTTGCCAATTTTTGCTGCTGTGTTTGTACTGTCAGACAAAAGTTACGGAATGTGTACTTGTAAATAAAGGTTAAAGCTACAACTGCATTTAATGAATTACACAGAGCTTTCTCAAACTACGGTTGTGTAAGATGGGTTTTTCTAGACTTCTGTATACCCTGTTAAGGAAAGTGCCAGTGAATGGTAAATAATATTTTTGCCTTAGTCCACTTCCTGAGTCAAGGTTTTTTCTTTGGCAATGTATAAGCTAGCCTGAGTTGAAAAAAAAAAAAAATATATCTTTTTATATTTGACATCTAGGGAGATAAATCCTGGAGCACAATGGTTTTTATGGGGCTTGCTTTTGGGGACTTTTGTACTGGATGCAATGCTGTATTAGCTGTTTGTAGTCTTCCCACCTACATGCATGACAATAGCAATGACACTATGCTGACATGTCATGTTGTACTTCGTTGATTCTTTAGAGAGAAATAGGTACTTCTCATCCAAATGTAATGTCTTAGTCTGCTGAATAAAGTGACTCAAAATTGAAGCTGAAACCTGAAAACGCTAGCTCTACTCACACTATGCTAAATTGTCTGTATTGACCTATTTGTTACAGTGCCTGCAGATAGCACAGAAATGGCATTCCTTTTTCTCTATGGGGAAGTGAGTCAGCTTGTAGTAGATCCTCTTTTTCATTTTCGTAAGCTAGAGTTTGAAAGCTTTTTACCACAACTTGCAACACAGCACTCTGGTGCATGTGAAACTTAAATTATGTGCACCAGCACCTCTTCTGTAGCAGAAAGGAAAAGTCTGTGGCTTAACCTGTGCAATGCTTGCAGCAAGAATTCTTTGTTGTTGTTGTTGTTGTTTTAGGAGTGTTAAGAGGTTTGGAGGCACAAAGCAAGACAGAGGGAAGGGCATGGATGTAGCACTGCATAAATGCTTATGTGAAAATTTTTCTAGTTTAGGCCTAACAACAGAATTATTTAGGTGTTCAGATATTGTTGTGTTTGGTGTTGGTTTTTTTGTTTGTTTGTTTGTTTTTTTAATGTGGATTAATGTGCTTGAAGAAAGATGTTTGGAGATATAGGCATATATACTTATATAAGTATGAAAATGCTTAAGATTTAGTTGACATAAGCGATGGATTTTTTTTTTGCATTTAACTTACCAAAAATCTTTAATTCTATGAATGTGACACCAAATTTTGTATCAAGTGAGGAAAAAATCTCACATGCAATCCAAATCTACTTTTGATGGCGCACTTGCCTGAATCTATGCAATTATCAAAGTGGTGATTAACAAATGACATAAGATGGTTTAATTCAGAAACCTGATAGTATTGGTGTACAGCCCCTAATGTTGCGGGGTTTATTTTCTATTTTTAAGTTGGAGAAAGGACTTATTTCCCTGATGCATGTCATTAAGATGTAAACTGTTGCCAAATGCTTGTCTCTTTTTTTCACATGTTCTTGTTCTAAGCAGGCCCAGCTTCTATGTGCCCTATTTTGTTGTGCTGAATACTATCAAAATGGTTTTTAATGTCATTAATTTGCTGTTTCTAATATAGTTTCTTCTTTACTTCTTCAGAAAACCAAGATGGCCTGCATCAAGTAGTACACGAACGCTTGGGAGAGTTGCTGCGTGTTTTAAAAGCAGTGATAAATAAACATCAGACTCTAAACTCAGTTGATATTCTTAGCGCCGCAGGAACAGTTATTGCAAAAGTAAAAGGTAAGGAAAGTTTTATTTTCAAACTTGGGAAAATTTTAATGAGTCACGTGACTGACTGCGCCTTGGAGTTGATGGGGATTCCATGTATACAGAAGAAATAAGCTTTTTTTAATAGCAGAACAGCAACATACCTTTTCAAAGTGAAATTTAATACTAAAAATACTTATGTTGCTGTAATGAAATCCCGTTTATAGGAAGCTAGCTGCAAAACCAAACTGAATCCTAAAAGCACAAGCTTTTGAACTAGATCTTTACCTGTCTATCTCAGGATAATATCACAGAATTATAAACCTTGGGTTTATTCACATAAAGATTAGTCTTTTTTCTTTTAAGTCTTTGCATAGTTCTGTGAATTTGGAGGGATGGTGTTAGATGTACATCAAGAGAAGAAATATTCAAGTGAGCAATCCAGACCTGAGTAGTATTAATGCTTTTTTTATAGATTCCTTCAAATAGATCATAAGCATGGTTAAGGTATAAATAAAAAAGGGCTTGGAGTATGTGAGTACTTTCTGTTGCTGGCCTTTACTGTTGCAGTTCTTTGTCAGACAAATACAAATGGCAAAGCACACAGTTGTTCCAGCCCAATAGATCATAGCTGTTTCTTTGTGTAGCCTTTGACTGCAGCTCTTGTTATTCTCAAGGAAGGCCAGTGTATTTCTGTGGAACAGGTGGTTTCTTCCATGTGGCACAGGTAATGCTCTGAGAAGGGTTAAATGTACACACCTTTAGCCTGTCTTAAATCATGTGGAATGTCCTTTGTAAGAGAACCTAGTTAAGGTTTTCTCCTTGCTCTAGGTTTCTTCCCATTTCCTAGTTATTTTAGCATGCCTAAATACACTGCCAGTTTAGTGAAGACAATTCTACAGCCACCTTAGACAGGCTGTTTCCAAGCCTAAGTCTTCCACTGCTCTCTAATTTAAATAAATGCAGGGAATGAGTTCAGTGTCAGTTCTTGAGGAGAACTGACACAAGGGGGAATGGTTTTAAGCTCAAGGAGGGGAAGTTTAGATTGGATGCAAGGGGGATGTTCTTCACAGAAAGAGTGGTGAGGTGCTGGAACAGGCTGCCCAGAGAGGTTGTGGATGCTCCATCCCTGGAGGTGTTCAAAGCCAGGTTGGATGGGTCCTGGGCTACCTGGTCTTGTACCAGTTCTGGATTCTATGATATGTGTATATCAACTTTTGCCAAATCATGTTTCTGAAAACTTTAGCAGTGATATTGATCATTTCTGGACGACTTCCTTTCTCAAGATTGTTACTGATATGCAGTGCCCCAAACTGATCACTGCTTATGCTGCTCATAATTACTGTTGCTGAATAAAGCAGTAGGATTACTTTGCTTATCTCATAGGGTAATACTGCTGACAGATCTCATAATTATTTTGGCCTCCTTTTTAATACCAGCACTGTCAATTTTTGTATTTGATTTAAAATCTGTTCTTAGCCCTTGGCTTCTTTCCATAGTTCTACAGAACCATTTATCTAGATCTTAAGTATTATTCTCCAATGCCCTTTGCCTTCTGAAGTGGAGAATTAATATCCTGAATGAGCATGTTCTGGATGTAAGATGTTTTGAATTCTAACCAATTTCTTCAGAGTATTTGTAGCCTTCTGAACCTGGTGCCATGCACGATTCTTCTCTCATCTTTGTGGACTCTGTTGCAGCACTGAATCTCAATATCACTGGACTGTGCTCAGCTGTATTGGTGCTTCTTATGTTTCTTCCTGGTTTGATAAATGACTGCCCTGAGTAGTTATTTTGTGATTCAGTCATTTCTCTGGATAATCTCGTGCTGATAAGGTTTTACACTTCAGATAAAGAAACTTGCTACAAACATTTATTTTGCATTATTGAGTTCACTTACTATTAATATGTTGAGTCTGTCAGGAGCTACAGTCACAGAGGATTGCATGATTTCCTAGGTGGAAAGAAAAACTACTTTTAGAAAACCACTGTGTATTATATAAATATAGAGTTCTGAAGTAACTCTATTCTCAGAATGCCACTCGAAACAAAGGCAGTATGGTTGTGTCATTCAGTTTTCTGACAAATGTGTTTAAGTGGGTCAAGTTGTAAGACACTACTTCAGGTATGTCTGAAGAACCTGTGCTGAGCTGTAGCTCGCTTGGGCTTTCTTAAGTAAGAATATCTTGTATGATGACAAACATCAAAGGGGAAAAAGCATGGTAGGAGATGATTTTGCTACAGTTGGTCTTTGTTGTTGAGCTGGAATTGAGTGCAAGTTTTGACTTGTCTTCCCCTTATATATATTCTTTGAATAATTCTTCATAGGCAGTAGTTTGGCACTGAAAATCTAATTCTGAGATACCTCCTAAGTGATTGCTTGGTGCACAGTGCTAATCTGACACAAATGTGTTCTTTCACTTAAGCTAAATTGGTAGACGGTGTTGTCTGATGAAATAAAACACTGTGGTATGAAATTACTGTTAGTAGAATTCTAAATAATTTCTCATGGAGTTGTTCATCTGTTTTATCAGCAGTGTACATTCAGTTGGCCTAGAATTTAGAGGCTGGCTTAAACAGTCTGATTATTCTTTGGCTAAAGCAGACATAAACTTACTCTGTGGTGAATCTTAATTCTTCTGATTCAGTGCTGTGTGATCTGGCACTGTGGAGTTCCCAAGATACTGCCAAGGAAACAGAGCTGCTGGTGAAACTGAAGTCCATGGTTTCTGTCAGTCCTGCCTCTGTATTTGTAGCCTTTTAAACAGATTGTATTTATGTATGTGTGTGTGTATATATATGTATACATACATATATGAAGACTTTGGTATCACTTATCACTGTTTGCATTTGTATTTATGCACATTTACAGCGGTCCTCGCTTCTGGTGGTAGAAATGGAGAGTTATGTGGCTTCAGCTCTATCACTTATTTGAGTCTTCTCTAAGAACAGCAAAACTTGCTGTATGAAAAAGGCCTGCATTCCCATAGCATCATCTGTAGCAAGTAAATTTAAAGGCATTTTGTCTTCAGTAGCTTTTTTTTGCAGCTGTTTTTTGTGAGTATTGTATTACTCTGTTTTTGTATTCAAACTGAAGTAAGCTACTGCTGGAACTGAGGAAGTAAAATACAGTATGTTGTGGTGAACAGTGATTGTATCAGACCTCATGTTTGCTTGCAGCAGCCTGTCAGTAATGCACAAGTTCACAGATTTTTCAGCTGTGGTTATTTCACTAGAAGTGATGTTCGTTTTGAATAAACAGGAAGTTAGAAGAATGTGAGACTCAGTTGGTTAGAAGTAGTATCCTTTTTCCTGTGTCTTCTCAGGTTCTGTTAACGTGACATTTATGAAATAAGTTCATCTGGATAATCTGCTTCTTGTTACTGGAGCACAGGACTATAAAAAGATGTGGAAGCACTCTGCAGTCAGATTTATGACTAGGAAGTTTAACCTGCAATGGAAAATTTCTGATGTTTATTTAGGGAACGATGAAATAGCAATGGCCTGGAAATTACACAGATTTTTTTTCTTCAGAAATAGGAACATAACTGTTTTAGATTTGAGAAACATGTCTGAGAATCTCTGGAGAATGCTGGGTTTTCATATCTAGTTTGTATCTGGAGCTTCATCTTGGGTCAGCAGATGATTTTAGCAAATGACTGCCTTTGCTCTGAATGAGTAACTTTAGAAACTGGCTTGCGATGCATTCTCTTCAGTCTAACAAGTTGCACTATGATTTAGATGTAGTGTCCTGTGCAGACATACTGCCCCCTTTAAACTATTGCAAGTGGGAATGTTTTGAGTGTTAGTAAAAACTGGAGTGTTTGTGCCTCCTCATTCAAGGCTGTCTCAGTCACGTCTCAGGTCTTCTCTGCTGCGAATGGCATGAATGTGCTAGAGTTGCGGGATTCTGCTTTGATTGTGTTTGCAGTTCTGTTCTTTTGCTAACTAATGCTTATTCTCTTAGATTGAAGGAAAAACTAGCTGTAGTTTGTTACCTTAGTCTTATACAATGAATGAAGTTCACCGAGCTTGCAGGAAAATATGGATACTGACAGGCATGGGACAACCTATCAACCACTCTAGGAAGCTTGTTCCAGTCAGTAGCATTTTCCAGTTCAGTATTGTCAGTGAACTTGCTAGGGGCACATTCAGCTGCTGTATTCAGGCTATTGGTTAAAAACATTGGACAGGACTGGCCTGTTGAACAAGAATCGAGCTGTGGGGAGCATCACTAGCGACCTGCCAGCAGCCAGACATAGCCCTGTTCACTACAACCCTTTGAGCACTGCCCGATCTCCCAGCATAGCTTGTGCCTGTTTATCTCTGGCTTGGGCAGTTTGTCTGGAAGTGTACTGCAAGGGATGATATCAAAGGCCTTACTAAAATCCAGAAAGATCATATCCTCTGCCTTTGCTTCATCCCCTAAATAACCTTGCTGTAGTAGGATATCAAATCACTTAGGCAGGATTTATCTTTCCTCAGTCCATGTTTGCTATGCCTGATAATAGCTTAGTTATTTAAATGCCTTTCAATGGCACCCAGAGTAATCTCTCTAATTTCTCAAGGACAGAGGTTAGGCTAACAAGTCTGTGACTTCCTGGGTCTTCTCTCGTGCTCTTCTTGTAGAGATTGGTATAACGCTGGCTGACTTCCAGTCAGCAGGGTGCTCTCTGGGCTCCCAAGACCTGTTGTAAGTTGTTGAGTTGGGTCCGGCTGTATAATATCTGCTAACTCTCTCAGTACTGTGGGGTGAGTCCTGCCAGGCCCCGTAAACTCCTAGTTAATACAGGTTGGACATGACTTGATTCACTGCGTGTCTGTGCTTGGACTGTATTCCTCATCCATGTTTACTTGTGTGCTTTCTGAAGAGTGTCTTTTTAAATGACATCTCACTCAAACTGGAAGAACAGAGACTCACTGGAACTTCTTAATTGGAACCTGTTCAGACTCCTATTTCTGGAAGTTACTTTCCAGTCTGGCACACAAGCGTACTCATAGTTGTTATTTTCCCACTTGGTATCCTTAAATAGTTGAGGGCCACAAACAACACAAAGTGCATAGTTCTCATGATCACATGCTGAATTCAAGGCTGCAATGTTCTTCTGTGCTAAGTTTGCACCTTTTGATTTAGTTGAATCACTGGAATAGAATAAGATTTCTACTAAGGCTGAAAATTGTGCTTGTTGGAAATTCCTGTTGATGTTTTTCTTGTATCAGTTCTGCATCAAAGCTATATACTTCTAGTAAGGTGAAATAATTTCAATCATAGAATCACAAGGTTGGAAAGGACCTACAAGATCGTCTAGTCCAACCGTCTTTCCTTTATCGTACCTACAGAAAAACCACTAAACCATATCTTCTAGCGCCCTATCCAGACACCTCTTGGACACTGCCAGGGATGGCGACTCCACCACCTCCCTGGGCAGCCATTCCAGTGCCAGACCACTCTGAGAGAAAAATGGTTTATCTATGGCATTAATTCAAGGCAAAATTTATTATGGTATGAGTAGGAAACAGTTCCTAAAACTTACCATGTTTGCAGTGAGGTAGTGAAAAGGTTGCCCATCCTACTTGTAAGTACAGGTTGCTGAATTATATGGCACAGAGCAAGGAGTGTAGGTCTGGGGTACTTGGAGAGCCCACTGTTGCACGGTTGGCATGAGATCCCAGGAATGCTACTTTTCTTTTTCCAGTTGGCATTTTATTGCTCTTTACTGCCCATTTTTACGTACGTGTTTTTAAAGCTGTTTTTAAAGTACAGAATAATAACAAGCATTAAAATACTTTCTGTTTTGGAGGATATCTGTTTTTCTTCTGGTTTGTGCTGTTGGGTTTTTTTTGTTTTGTTTTGTTTTTTTTTTTTTGAATGGTGTTTGTTTTTGAAACAGTTCTGAGGGGTTCTTGAAAGCGTTTGGAAGTTTAAGGAAAGAAAAACAGGTTGCAGAGATGGTCAGATCCTACAAGATAGCCAGCTGCTTATGGGCTTAGTAGTGCTTAGAGGGCAGCTAGCGAAGTATGGATTGAAGTTAAATTCCTGTCTGAAGAAATGGATGTTGGTGGTGGCATCCCATCAGCCTGTCAGATATGAGAAAACTGACCAGCAGAGTGTAAGTTCTGCACTCTGTACTTGAGGTACTGTGCTTGCTTCTGGCACGAAGTGGTGCTGCTTGCGGACCTGCATGAGTCTCTGGGGTGAGGGAGAAAGCGAGGGAGCTCTTGCTGGTGCTGTGTCATCCTCAGACTGACAGGGAGACTTGAGGGCATTGTGGTCATGGGAAGTTCTCTAAGTGTTGTCTTTCAAAGGCCCTGGCTGCACTTTAGTCTTCATGCTCAACAGCGTCTCTGCTGAGTCTCCGAAGCTTTGTGCAGGTGTCCTTGGGCACCGTGCCATCTTCTGGGATTACGGCTTCCTGGAGTCCCGTGGTGACTGCTGGTTCCACAGTCCATTCTGTGATTGATTCAGAAGGTTTTGATGGCGTGACCCAGAAATTAAAACCCAGCAGTACTGAGCAGCATTCTGATGAGGATAACTCAGTCTGAACACTATTTTGCTAGTACTGCAAATACAGATCCACCTTAACGCAAGCCAGGTTTGCGTTTCAGGTACTGTCTTCCAGTTCTTAATGTATTGCTACCCAGTAATTTTTTTAAGCTCATCGTGTGCCGTCTCAGTCTTAAAAGCATTGCTGTGTTTCGTACCCGCTTTGAACTGTGTAGAACTATAGATAGATAGCTGTCATTTCCAGACATGGAAGTATTACTATAGTTCATTGTTGTCAGTAGCTATTGTGTGCAGTCAGGATGTCCTGGGGAAAGAGCGTGCTTGGTTTAAAGTTGATGTTAAGTACATCAGCATTCCAGCGGTTATAAGCGAGAAGAAAGCTGTTTGTATTCAATTGAATTGGAGATTGGGCTAATTTTTTGGAGGGGGAGGGGAGATGTGGTAATTCTGGAAGAAAAAAAAAAAAAATCTTTTTTTTTTAAATTCACTTTTTGATGGATTCTGAAAAGAAAGGATTTCTCTGGTAGACAACATGTACAGCTTAACAAGACGCCTCCTGGAACAGGAAGGCAGAGTGAAACAGGGCGGCATTTCTTTAGGGAGGGTTTATCTGTATTAATGTCTCATTGGCAAAGTGAAAGAGTCGCTCTTGCCTGAAGATTTTGCGGCTAATGGCTATCGGAATGTTGCAGTGGTAAGTGCTCTGAACGTACAGTTGGTTTTTATCAGTTCCTTTTAATTTTGAAGTGATTTGCATGTCATGCTGGCACTCAAATGATTTTTCCAGTCATTAGTTGCTGTTAATCGATAGATCTCATAATAGCAGTTGTTGCTTACTGACTTGGAATGCAAAGTTGAGGTTTATAAGTAGTGTTATCTCTGGAAAGTTGAGGCTTTCAACTAACCTGATTTTTGTTTTATTTTTTTTTTCAACCACTGGTATTTATGAAGCTGTTCAGAAATCGTTCTGTGGAGAATCATTTAGTCTAATTGCAAACAAATTTCCAGAGACGACTTGCAATCACAAAACGTAGCAGAGTGGTGAGGAGGTGGGAGCAGTGGACTGTGGCTACGAAAGCTGCTAACATGTTTGTAATGTGTTTTGTATTGCTGTGGGCTTGTTACAACACGTTTTTCCAGGTCTGCAAGTAATTGTGGAAATAGCCCAAAAGCTGAATACATATTTTCTGTAATAGCTTTGTACTGAAATGGTTGTTATTAAGATGTTCAGGCCTGCTGGCATGCTGTATAAAAAGAAATAGATTCAGTTCTGTTAATTCACTGGTTAAAAACTTTTCCTTTCAGAAAGGAAATCTAATGGGGGAGCAGCTTTCTGTGCATTCTTTGTTACCCATTAGTGTTTATGCACCTGGCAGGAAGCTTGAATGCTCTTTAAGATTAAAGCCTACTAATTAAATTTGTCGAGAGAATGTATATTAGAACGGTAATGTTTAAAAGTGAATTAATTTTTCCTACTTCTATAAGTCATTGCAGTCCATTATTTGCATAGTAGTACCTGAAATGTAGGAAGGATGAATTAATAGTCACGGGTCTTGGAAGAAGGAATGAATAAAGATGAAAATAAAAGTGATGAAAAGCAGTGAATAGCTTTATGTGCCAATGTGGTATCTCTGAAAAATATGATAATTAGTGTAATGTAAGAATACAGATGATGAAGAATATTGTGTTATTTAAATAACATTAAGCTTTTGAAAAGAACTCCTAATGTAGATTTTTGTTCTGGAGTAAAACAGAATTCCATCCAGAAGACTCCGCTTTCGATCAAAGAGGCATGTTTGACTTCTGTACAAAAATTCCTGTGACCAATGAGTTAGAAATTGAGTTGGAAGCTAGATAAAAACATGGGTTTTGTCTTCTGCATTCTCCATTCTTCCCCTTGTTTGGCAGTTGTGCCTGAATGAGTCTGAATGAATCACTCTTCTCATCTCCGTATTATCACAGTTGGTTATGGAAGCCTGTTGCAGGGTTACTGTTAATTGTCTGAATGCTGTACTTGGTCACCAGCTGAAGCCTTTTAGTTTTTACAAAAGTTTTCCCTTTCCTATTTTGAAACAATGATAGCTCTGCCTTCCTTCTTCCTCACTTTTAACAGCTGAGGGGTTTTTGCTGGATGATGAAGCAGCAGTTGAAGTGTTTTGCGAGGGACGTTAACTTTCAGTAGCTTTTTATTTATCAGTGCTCAAGTCAGAAATCCCGTGTTCTGGGCATGCACAGGACTGCATAAGGACTGGGAAGGGGACCTTTGAACTATTGCTCCTGTTCTGAAATTTCTACCCAGTAAAGGAGACAAGCAATTGCTCAAATATTTTGCCTTTGTTTTGTGAGCTGTTCTATGGTGGTGCCGCTGCTGTGATTTTGATGCTTGGTAGTAAATGTTTTTCTCTTCCCCTGATGTTGCCATCATGTTCTCACAAAAAGCTGCTGCTTAAGTGGGGAGATGCAGGATGTGAGAAAGTAATCTGTTTGCATGGTGGAAATGGTTTGTTTCACAAACGCCATCTGGATGATTGTTTCATTCCTTTAGCGTTTAAGATTTTATTTTTGTTTTGTTTTTTTCCCCCCTTAACAATTTAAAAGAAGACATTAAAAATGCAATATTGCCTGTTCTGTTACTTTGTGTATGAGTTTGTCATCAGCCATGGTGAACTTGCTTGACTCCACCTCTTACTCTTTGGTTTTGATTTTATTCCTTAGCGGTGAACTTTAAAGAAGTTAATGAAGAAAACAAAAGAGAACTCTTCAGTGAAGTATTTTCTTCCATTGAAACATTGGCATTCACATTTGGAAACGTGTAAGTTGGAATTCAGGATTTTTAAGAGCTCCATGAAGCTGAATCAAATTAAGACCAGACAACAAACCCTTTTACTTTCTTTTAGGCAAATATTGTCTGATACATTAACTTATATTAGCCATATCTATTATACTTATATTGCTCTGCCATGGTGTTAGTATTTCTTCTTAACAAGGAAAGCAGTGATGCTATAGAAATTGCAAGGAATTCTAAAGTACTTCCAAAAATCTTTTTGAAAAACTTCCAGAGAATTTTAGAGGCTATTAGAGAATATCTGAATTTTTGTTCTCAGTGATCTGAAATTAAAGTATGAAGTAACAGTTCTTTGTCCTTCTGCTAGTATTTCAGACTTCCTTATGGGAGATGTAGACAATGGCTCGTCGCTGGGACTTCCTGTATCTAGGAGAAGTCGGGTAGGCTAACCACATTCTATTGGAGTGTGAAATCATATATTTTAAAGCAGTTTCACTGAAACCCAATGAACTGTATGGCTGGGACATTTTGAGTCAATTTTTGACGCCAAAATAAAAACGACACCTGTGGAATGTTCACGTTTTCTATGCAATGGAATATTGGTGCATCCAAAGTTTATATCAACAAAACAGAAATCTGAATCTAGGGATGGATTTCCTACCTGTTCCTAAAAATGTCATTCCATTTCACTAGAACTCTACAGTTACGCAGCAACTACAGAAGCCTTCCACTTCTTTAGGAATTGGGCTGTTCTTTACCCTGTTGTTAGGCTGAATTTAGTGCAACTAGTGTATACTTTGCATGTTCAGATAAATGGAAAAACCCTTATTTGTTGTGAAGCAAACAGTGACTGTCCGGGGACTTCTCTTATTTATGATCAGTTCCTATTTACAATGAAATAAAGAGACAAAAACAAACAAACAAAAAAACCCCCTATTCTCACCATTGCTACCATTCTCCATTTTAACTCTGTCTGAAAATAAAAACAACACCAAAATGTAAAATGGAAGCACGCTGTTCTTCTAAAGCTTAAGACTACTTTGTAGATATTTCTCTGCCTTTATCTTCTGCCTGCTCTCTGCTTCTGAGCTTCCCAGAGTAATTCACTCATTTAAGATGATGCAGGTCTTCAGAATACATAACTATTTAAATGCCAGGGGGAGGTTTTTAGTTGGTAGACTTATTTGTTCACTTGTACTTACTCAGTGGCCCGCTTTACAGCACAGCCCCACAAATTATTCTACTAGCATAAATAAAGGGGTGGCAAAATGTTGCATCAGGACAAAGGTAGGGATAAAATCTTACACTAAGGTAAATTCCATTTCCTTATTATTGGATTAAATTCTTAAGTTGTACTGATTATCAGTGCTTTGTTAGAAAGTGTTACTAGTCAGCTGCCATGCCTGCAGTTCATACCTGCAAGTAATTTAGGAAAAACTGTAGCTTTATTCCCCTAAGGAAGAAATCCAGGATTCTAAGGTTTGTTACACGTATATTACAATAGGTCTGTGTAAAATGCTTTCAAAAATATAGGTAGGGAATCGCAGAACATCCCATGCTGGGACAGACCCACAAGGATCATTGAGTCCAGATCCTGAATCCATGCAGGACCAGACAAAAATCAAACCTTATGAACTCTGACAGTTTTGGGGCTGAGCCCACTGCCCTGGGCAGCCTGTTCCATGCCATCCACCCTCTCTCTGGTGCAGAACTTTTCTCCCCCCGCAGCACAGCCCCATGCTGTTCCCTGGAGCCCTGTTGCTATCACAGAGAGCAGGGCTCAGTGCTGCCCTTCTGCTCCCTGTGAAGAGCTGCAGCCACCATGAGGTCTCCCCTCAGCTCCTCTGCTCTGGGCTGTGTAAACTCAGGGACCTCAGCCATTCCTCTAGTCTCCTTGCCATCTCTGTAGTACTCCTTCGAATGTTCTCTAATAGTTCCATGACCTCCTTATTTTGTGGCTCCCAAAGCTGCATGCAGAAGTCCAGTAAAAGCTGCTGGTTGCTTGAATATTAACTCGATGTGTAAAATCATTTTTTCATCGCAACCTTTCAAGTCAGTTGGTTAAAAGATGTTCTGCTATTTGTAATGTCTCAGCTGTGGGAGCTTAGCTGGAAACCTATATTAGACAAGAGGAAAGTACAGGAATTTCTTGCTTTATTTGCAGCAACAACAAAAAAACCCCACAGGGGGAGGGGCAAAGGGCAGGTGATGTCATGGAATTTGTTAACCCATTACTTCTAGCAAGAACTTTTCTGCTTTTCTCTAATTTAATCTTTTTATTTCTTGTTCACCAGTCTTTTGAGAATCTCTCTGTGGAGTCTGGAGGTTCACTGCATGAAAGGGATGATATTCAAGGTGGGTTGTTCCTGTAATATTTAGTGAAAACAGATACAGAATTGTGTTTATCTTGGTCACTTTGTTTGTAACACCTTTGCTTCCAGAAAACTTTACCATAAAAATAACTGCTGTTGCAGAGGTTTTATACTTCTGTTACTAACCACTTGAGGATGCTTTTTTGGGAGAATTAAAGAAAGTGAGACCCAAAGCACTTCTGTATGCCATTGTATGGCTGATGCTTTGTTTGGTCACTTCCTTAAAGAAAGTTATGCTGACCATATGACTAGTAAAGGTAAAATACTATGACCCTTTAATTTGTTCTAAAACCTCTGTCAGCCCTGTTTAGAGTCAACTAGCATTAAAGAACAACTTGGGATGAGAGCTGCTTAAGTATTCACAGTTGGCTAATACTGGCTTTGCACTCAGTGTGTGGTCATGTCTAAAATTCATTCCTTTGCGTTTGATGCTTTATTTTCAGGACATCTTCGAGCAGAGGAGGTTGACAGCATGCTCCTAAGGAATGGCAGTGGAATTGAATCAGCTCTGTTGTATGCTAAAGCGTGGTCAAAATATACCAAGGATGTAGTCGCATGGGTAGAAAAAAAGCTTAGCTTGGGTGAGTGGCTCTTTTTGGTATTTAATCAGCTTTGTCATGATGGAATTAAATCTGTTGTCAGGGCCCTGTGCTGCAGACTGTCAATAATGTGATTTCTAAATTAGGAGCTATTCCACTGAAATGGACAGAACTATTATCCATTTCCTATAATTAAGGGCCTGCAAAAAGTGAAGGTGGTCCTAGGCTTTCTCTTAGAGGAAGAATGTAAAAAGCATTTAGCATGTGGTATGATTATTACTATGAATAGTTAATTGTGTGATTATTTTGTTTGTTTTTACAGAAGTGGAATGTGCTAAAAACTTAGCAAAAATGGCTGAAACTGCTAAAGCTGTTGTTGGACCCCAGGTGAGTAGGGCTTAGAGGCTGTTTTTAAGTCTTCAATATATATCGGAAGCTTTCCCCAAAAGAGAAGGTTTTGGGACACCAAGGAATAGATTTTATTTGATACGGAAATGATTTATAATGCCAGTCACTGTAAGAGATCTCTTGTATTCTCATCGTCACTGAGAATTTGGATAAATTTGTTTTATTTCCCTAATGTCTTCTGTGTTTTGTAATTTGCACTTGTAGACTTTCTGAGTTTTCCTAGTAAAATGAAATGTAACTGAGAAATCAGTCGTATTCAATATTCATACCTAAATGACCTCCACACAAACTTAAATATACTTCATTAATCGCAATAGGAAGTCTAGTTCAATTATACTGACAGTCCTGATGTCAGCATACCTCTCAATGTTTTTTTTCTCTGTAATTTTAGGATTATATGCCATTCCAATCAATATTCCTTAATGCTTTTCAAAATGATATTGAGAACAATCAACTTTGGCAACAAACAGCTGCTGCTCTCCAGACTAACAAATTTGTACAGGTAAAGCTACAGAAAGTGACAAAGATTTTTTTTTTTTCTTAGATTTTTAAGAAGTTTTGTAACAGCACAGATTATTTGAAAGAACAAACTTTCTGCTTCTAAGTCTTTTACATACTCTATTAATGTTTCCTATTTAGCCTCTTCTGGGAAGAAAAAATGAGTTGGATAGACAAAGGAAAGAAATCAAGGAGCTTTGGCAGCGTGAGCAGAAAAAAATGGTTGGTGTTTTTCATATCTTACAGTGTTAAATCTCAAGTTCTTCAGAAGGTCCATGCTTTCAAGCTAGGCTGTCTCATGTTACGTGCTTCAATTCACATGCCAAATCTGTACTGTTTAATTGATGTAGAATGTAGCTACCAATTTTACAGCATGTTCCTATTTGTAAGAGGCTATTTTTCTATGACTTTGTTTAAATTACAGAATACAGATCTGTGTACACTGTCTTCTTAAAACATCATGTTAAATAACCAATATAATATATATAATAATATAGCCAATAAATAATTTTTACTTTTGTGTGTGTGTGGCAATCGGCAGCAAGAGCTGGAAGCTTCTCTAAGAAAAGCCAAGTTGCTATATACGCAGCGTCAAGATGAGTACGAAAAGGCCAAATCCTGCACTGCTCGTGCTGAAGAGGAACATCTTAGCTCAAGTGGAAGCTTTGCAAAAGACGTCAGCAAGCAACTGGAAAAAAAACGAAGGCTAGAAGAGGACGCTCTTCAAAAAGTACAGATTTTTGTTACTTATTGGTTTTGCTCATGCTTTCCCACTGAGATCATCTGAGCAAGTGTTCTGTTCCTAATTCTTCGCTTTAATTATGCTACTTTCATTCAGGCTTTTATCCTAAATGGGAATCTCCCATTACAGGCTGTGGTTTGTGTTTGTGCCTGTAGTTTTTCTCACTTCTAGTAGCAAGTAGTCCATCAACCCTTTTTACTTGTTTTGTCTAGGCTGAAGAGGCCAATGAATACTATAAAGCAAGCATGGCAGAAGTTGAAGAAAAAAGAAGTGATTTGGAAAGCTTTAAAAGTGATGTTTTAACGCAGCTTCGGGAACTTATTTACCAATGTGATTTAACTCTTAAAGCTGTAAGTGCGCTTTTTAAAGTAATACTGGCAGTAACATGACTTGGCTTAATTTTTAAGTAGAGGTATGTAAGGATTCTTAAGGATGAAAGAGAACTGCCATACCACTGACATCTACCTCTGATGTCATGGAGGAACATAATGAGGTAGAGGCATTTCTTTCAGAGCAGCACTTGTAACATTCCCTCCAGAGGGTGAAAATTGACTTTTTGGTAGTATCAAACCATGCTGTTTATCCTATTCAATCCAAAGTAGGAAACCACTCTTTGCTACTTGATGTGCTGTTTAGCCAGAGAGGAAAAGAGGAACACTGCCTCATAAACAGCATCTGCAGTAGACACCTGGGAATTCTGCACAAAATGCAGTCCTACAAGATTCACTATTTCCTAGAATTTTCTAGTAGTATTCTTTAAATTGTCTTGATACTAATTTGAGAAATGCTTAGGGAGTGATATACAAATACTGGAATATTTCTTCTCCTAACAGGTAACAGTTAACCTGTTCCAGCTGCAGCATGCACAGGTTGTATCTCTTCCAGTGAACTGCCAGTCACTCTGTGAGAGTGCCAAACTTTATGACCCTGGTCAGCAGTATTCAGAGTTTGTGAAAAGTTTGCCTAAGGAAGGCATTCGTATTGAACCAGGTTCTTTTGAAACCCAGAGCTCCCAGATTGATGGGTGAGTCTCAAACTAATGGTGATACCTTTGCTTTAGAGTTAAATGGAAGGCATAGATGTCTAGAATTGAAACAAAACTTTCGTAAGAATAAAATGAGTCCTGGTGTTTTACCATATTTTAGCATTCTTTTACATATGTCTGGTAGTTGATTACTATGTATAATGTTGCCATTGAAATCTGACTTAAATTCCAAAGCAGTGTCACTTTGCATATTAAGACTTGCAAAAACATCAACAATGTGTTCACTTCTTACTGCTTTAACATAGATGTTAGTTAGCATTCAAAAAGAATGACTTCTGAACTCTGGTGTTTACTGGTGTGAGTATTTGATACTCAGTTTTTGGAAAATCTGAGGTTTTTCTCTTTTTTTGACTGCCTTGCTGCTACTGTACGTGTGGAGGTTTTGAACATTTTGGGAAGGAAGCTGTGTTGAATTTTTGTCCCATACAATAAAATTATAAAGAAAATTTCCAGTCAGTGTGAAATGGTAGCTTGTACTGTTAATCTATTAAAGGTATAGCTAAGAATAAAATAATAAAAACAAGACAAAGATTTGTCAATATTCAAAATGCTGTGTCTGCCTAGAACTTGATGTAAAATAGTCATCCTGGCACCCAAGTGTGAGAGTATCCATTCCACTCTATGTTTCACAGTTCTACAGGAAAGTGTGGTATTGTTTTTCAAAAGAGAACTAAATACAAAAACCTAATGCTTGAGTCAGACTTGTACCAACAAAAGCCAGGAAATGCTGAGTTAAAGCAGAGATTCTTTGTCCTTGTCTCTCAACTTCCTACCTTTTAAGACTGATTTAGACTGTATTCATAAACTTTAACCTCGGGGATTTAACTGTACAGCTCCCCGAGAAAGCGTTAAGGGTGAAACCTCTAACTTTTTATACTCTTCCAGCTATTTACTGCACATGAATCATACAAGAACCCGTGTCTTCCCCCCCAGCTTCTCCCCCCCCCCAACCTTGTTTGACATGGCCTTGTGATTCTTTGGGAGCTCTGTATTTAAGTGACAGTAGCTTGGGCAAATGCATGTTTTAATGTTTTTCAGTCTATTTTCTCCTGCTAGAATCCATTAAGCAACAGTACTTGGCTAATAGGCTTTTTCTTGTACTTTGCATTGATAAGACTTAACTGTTTCCTGTCCACATCTTGAGAGCAGATTTTTACTGTGGATTTATGGCTCTGCCAGGTTCAGCACATTTACGGTTGTTTTTTTTGTTTGTTTTGTTTTTTTCTGTTTTACTTGGTATTCCTTTTTTTCTCGGTGCTGTTGTTGCTCTTGTTTTTCAGGCAGAAATGTAGATCCTGCAGCAGTACCTTGCAAAATTTTAACATCTATATGTTTATTTGTGAATAGAGGGTAGGGAATCTTTCAGAGGAAAGTGTGAGAACAGGATGGAATAGCTATTATGTTATTTTGGTCTTTCAACAGATCTGCTGTATTTTCAAAATCTGAAAAATAAGCCATTAAACCTTGCAGAGGTCTGGAGGAGCTGATTTGCATGAAAGAAAAAAATATATATACTTAATTAAAAATAGATTGCCATGCTGCTTTCTAATTTTGGCTTTACTAATGACAGGGCAAATATGAATGTTCATGAACAGCAATGAAATGAAAGATGTTTGCGTTGGGATGGAAATAAAAAGTTTTCATTTAATTCTGTGTTATTCATGCTTCTAATTACTTTCTTCTTTTTGAAGGGTTTTTAATAAGCAATCAGCCAACAGTATCCATACATCACATGGTAACTTATCTCAGTGTTCAGGAGACTTTCCAGCCCAGATGTTAGATGATGTGGGAAGTCCAATCTATCATCGTTCCCAGAGGATTGGTGAGAAGAGATCGTCCAGCAGCACAGATATCCAAGGTAGTTCTGTTTCAGCTAGAGTTCAGTCTCTGAATAAAAATAGCAGGAAAAACAGGTGCTTGATGACTCACCATCAGAAACAGCACTAAAGGGGAAAAGAAGACATTTTAGAGTTTGAAGCCTGAAAGCAGTTGTGTTCTCAAGCATCAGAAAAAATGGAAAAGTGTCTGTGTGTGTAGTTTAGGTTCTCTGACCAGAAAGGTGTAACTCAAACACCAGGTTCTCTTAAGCTCAATGTATTGATGTAATCGGGTTATCTAGATTTATCCGTGATAGAGGCTGCTGCCCCTAGAAGGGGAGAAATGAACAAAAACAACGGCAGCAATCTAAGGAAAGAAATTATTTTACTAAATACGAGACACAATATGATACAATATAACTACAACTACTATATCAAACAAGGCAGAGAAAAAAGAAAGAGAGAAAAAGAGTCCCGGAGAACCGGGGGCCTACTGCAATCTCTAGGCGACAGGCTGGAACGTTGCTGATAGAGCGAGACGGCAGGGATGGAGCGCTCCAAAGCGAAAGACAGGGCGAAAAGAGGGACGTTCCAGCCTGGGAGCGAGATTATATGTGTGTCCTCCTCCTCTGGTGATTCATCTCTGGCCGCGTTGTCCCCTGGGATATGTAGTTTCCTCCAAGGGCTGAGTACTCGGGATGCTGCCATTCCACAGATCTGGAGCATGAACCTTCCACACTTCCGCATACCCTCTGTTACACTTCCACATACCCTCTATTACACTTCCACATACCCTCTGTTACACTTCCACATACCCTCTGTTACACTTCCACATACCCTCTGTTACACTTCCACATACCCTTTGTTACACTTCCACATACCCTCTGTTACACTTCCACATACCCTCTGTTACACTTCCACATACCCTCTGTTACACTTCCACATACCCTCTGTTACACTTCCACATACCCTCTGTTACACTTTCTTATACCACCAAAACAGTTCATACCGCACATGATGTCATGATGTAGAATATTGACAGCACAAAACCATGACAATTGAATTATCTCAATAAATATCAGCAATTTGGTCATATGTTTTTTGTTAAAACTATGTTGATTTTAGCTGTTCTGCAGAAGTATGAGTATCAAGCTCTTTGAAATTGTTTTTTTTCATACTGAAGCTTTCACAGACATGTATTCTGTTCATATAACTGTAGCAATATTTTCCTATTTTGAACATAATAACTATTTTTTACTAAAAAAAGATTGTCTTTTATTCTTCACATTTGTAATTGGATTTTATTTCTAAAAGTGATGCGAGGGCCACCACCATTCAGATCTTGGTCAGTTGGAAACCAGAGTGGAGGAATGTGCAGTGATTCTGAAAGTGCAGGAGGAAGCAGTGAGTCGCGATCTATGGATTCTCCATCTGCTAGCCCAGGTACAGCTACAGTCGCTGCTATACTAATTTTTAGATCTTTACTTTGGACTTTTTCAAATTAACAAAGATGTCGTTGTTAACTTAGCAAATGTTGGGCGGAGCCTACAGTGACAATGAGCAGATGGGTGGAAGTGATATTTTGAGCTTCCTGGATTTTTTTCTGTCATCTTCTAGGGGATTTTAAAAGACGACTTCCACGAACGCCGTCTACTGGTACTATGTCATCTGCAGATGATCTTGATGAAAGAGAACCACCATCTCCTTCAGACTGTGGTAATGTTGTTTCCAACCTGAATTCCCCAAAAGATGGCTGTTGTCATGTAGTGCGACTCTTCTCTTTAATGAGCTTGAGGAAAAATACACTAAATGTATTGTGGTTGCCAGCACATCTGTTTAATCAGTGTTCAAGCTTTTAAGAACCTTTCTAGGCCATTAACTCTATGCATAAACTTTAAATTTTTATCTGTAAAAGAAAGGATTTTTTGTGGGAGGGGAGTACTGCTAGTTTGGATCAGTCATGAAAAGCACCGGTTGGTATTGTGCTTTAGAACACTTCAGGTACTGTTCTAATGTTATCATAGAGGATTGAGAATTAATGTAATGGTTTTCTAGTGGCTCTGTGTGGGTTCTTCTGTGAGCGTGTATTCTTACCTTCTCTAATATATACTTATGAAGTACTTCCAAAACATTGCAAGCCGAACTGTAATCACCTTTCATGTTCTAATAAAGGATTTTGAAATAGACAGAATGGAACTTGCATGAATAGTTGCCTGATTTGTGATGTTACTTCAATTAAATATCGAAGTATTTTCACATGCCAATAATGGAGGACAAAACTGACATACTTAAAAACGAAAAACTGTTTAATTCCACTTCTATGTAAGACAATACAATAGTTAATCTGTTGTGCAGTATGTAACAATGTTTTGCTTCCTTGTGATTCTACGGCACAGTTCTTTAATAAAATATATATATATATTTATATATAGTATATATATATACTATATCTCGTTAATAGACATTACAGTGACTGAAACAAAAATTCTCTCCAGGTTTAAATGATCTGACATCTGAAACTGCAAATTCTCCAGGACCTTTTAGAAACACTAATATGTCTAAAGCGGCACAAACACATAAACTACGGAAGCTGAGAGCTCTGTCTAAATGCAGAGAATGTGACAGCTTGGTGGTATTTGGAGCTGAATGTGAGGAGGTAAGCTGGAAAGTATTTTAAGTTGCTGCTTTAAATTTATGTGAAGTTGAGAATTTTGTAAACTTTTTTCTATGCAAAAGGTACAGATTTTGTAGGTCATAAAATTCTCATGATCAAAGACATCACTGACTAATAAATCTTCTTGTTTGCCTATGGGGATGACAAGTCTTTGTTTTTCCTCATGTGGGGTGGCAAACATCAACAGTATTTCTCGTGGTGTTAGATTGTGTCAAACCACGTACTTATTCTCTCCCTCATAGTGTTCACTTGCATGCCATAAGAAATGTTTAGAGACATTAGCTATACAGTGTGGGCACAAAAAACTTCATGGAAGGCTTCATCTGTTTGGAGTGGAATTTGCTCAAGCTGCCAAAAGTATTCCTGATGGCATTCCTTTCATCATCAAGAAGTGTACATCAGAAATTGAAAGCAGAGCACTGAATGTCAAGGTATGGTCAAGTTTGTTTATAAAAACATATATGGAAATATCTTTGAAGATATTTCTGTACTGATAATCTCATCCATGTTATACTCGTGCTCTTGCTTATTAAATTAAAATTGATCTGTATTAGTCTTTTAATTTCAGGGTATCTATCGTGTGAATGGAGCCAAATCAAGAGTTGAAAAGCTTTGTCAAGCTTTTGAAAATGGAAATGATTTGGTTGAGCTCTCAGAGCTTTATGCACATGATATTAGCAATGTTCTCAAGCTGTATCTTCGCCAGGTATGTGTTTAAGAGGTCAAATGAAAAACCACTGTAATATAGTATATTTCTTCAGTTCAATCAAGAAAAACTCCTTTTAGTAATCCTGCAACTTAAGTCTGTATATTTGTAGTAGGGTTTCTTTTCTTATAGAGCATGTGATGGGGCAGAGAAAGCTGTGAGATTACTGACAGCTGGTATAAGAATCTAGATTCTGCATGGGCAAGATGGGTCTTAAATGCCAGTACTGCTTACAGCTTTTATTTATCTGTGGTAAAGCCAAACTGTTTAAAACTTATGTTTTTTGGTCACGTGTTGTTCTGTATCTGCAATGTAGCATCTTCCCTCATAGCAATAACCTTGAAATCTGAACATGTGTTGATAAGTGCTCAGTGTTGAAGCTCCTGTAGCAAAGTTCTTGCGAAAGATGTATGGAAGGAAGTGTAAGGGGGTGTTTCTTCACCCAGATTTATTTTTTTTTTTAACAAACTGGTTTGAGCTAATATAGACTAAACGTTGTCTTAAAAAAACAAAAAAACCACACTCAACCAGACAAGGTTGAAGATAAACTGGAAAGAAACAGAAGTTAAAATTTGGGCTTGAATAATTTCTGCTATGTTCACGTTTCTTCAGCTTCCAGAACCCTTGATTTTATTTCGGCTTTACAATGAGTTCATTGGACTTGCAAAAGAAAGCCAGAGCATCAGTGAGGAATTGGATGCTAAACAAGCTAGCCCCAAGTCAAAGAAAAGGCAATCAATCTGTATTGAACTGAATAGGATCATCATTAAAATTAAAGATCTTCTGAAACAACTGCCTGTACCCAACTATAACACTCTTCAGTACCTTATTGGCCATCTTCACAGGTGAGAATAGGTTCCAACTGCCAGTTGATGTTGAAAGCTGAACTGTATAGTTCAGTATATAGTGAGTATTAGGAAACTCTTTGTACTTTTTTGGATGACAGTAGAAGTTATTTGTATTTGCCACTGTTTTTTTCCTATAAATAGTTGTGTGATCTTGAGCATGCTGCAGTTGTGTTCTGTCATATGCTACATCCTTATGTTGAAAGAGAACATAATGGTGCTTCAAAAATAGCATAAGTAGTGTTAGTTTGTCTCTGTATATATTAAACCCAACAAACATAAGTGTAGATCTTTGAGTCATCATGTTGCTAGATTCTAACCTGTTTCCCAATCTCCCTTCCCTTTCCTCCCACCACCCTCCTCCCAATTCCTCAAAATTCCAAATAGTCACTAATGATGCTAAATGAAGTGTTAGAACACCACACCCTGTGTGGAGGGGCTTAGTCTGTGTTGCTGTTAAGTGCTGTCTTCAGTGATGATTCTGCCTGCTACCCATCCAAACCCACCTCAAGTTTGTTTTTTATCTTTTAGCTTCTTCAGATATAAATGAGAATTAGTATCTACAATATTTCTGAAGTAGTGAAACCCTCCAACTCTTGAGTTTTTCTCACCTCTCCTTATGCAGGGTTACAGAACAGTCTGATGAAAACAAAATGTCAGCTAGCAACCTTGGCATAATATTTGGCCCAACTCTAATCAGGCCACGCCAAACAGATGCTACAGTGTCTTTATCATCACTTGCGGATTATCCATATCAGGCCCGGGTAGTGGAGCTGCTCATTACATACTATGAGAAGATATTTGATGTTTCATTGCAACCATTTCTGAGCACATCACAGACTGAAGAAAATGCCGTTACAGTCAGAATTGCTTTTTCAGCAGAAGAGAGGGAGCCACAGCAGCAGAGGAAGTCATTTGTTGCTGTGAAGGAAGTGAGTCACTTCTCTTGTACTTTTCTGGGGAGGAATGCCTTTTCTCTTGTTCTCATTTACTTTTGCTCTGGCTTCTGTTAACAGGGTGTTCTAATAGCTCCAAGTGAAAACAGAGCTTCAGAAACAACTGCATTGCTTTTGGAATCAAACAATAGCAAGAATGCAAAAGCACAAGTAGATACAACTGTGACTGGTTAGTGGGCTTTTATGTATTGAGTTGGTAAATAATTAGCAGTCTTGTTTAATCAGATCATAGTATTTGCTGTTCTTCAATTTAGTAAGTCTTGTCTAAAAATTGCTTGTCGCTGCTCACTGCAGAGTTTGTCTTCATAGCAGGAGGATTACATCTTTTAAGGGCTTTTGGTTTTTAAAAAAAAAAAAAGTGTTTAGAGAATCAGTTTAAAGTATTTAAGAGAGCACAACAGTGAGCTGTGATTTCTCTTGAAACAGAATAAATAAACTTGAGGTGACTATGGGTTTCTACAATCTACTATAGTGCTATAAACCAATACAGAGTAATTATACAGAGTAATTAATGTGTTTTGACTGTTGTTTCCTCCAGAACATCCGTCAGTGCAACTTGGTGGAACTAAATCAGAGGGCTCTGGAAAGAATAATTCTCTACTGGAGTCATCAGCTACCAGCATTTTGGACATTCATATTTCTGCTCCAAAAGAGCCAGGTATAGTGCAAAATCCAGAAGTGTTAAAATCTTAAAAATGAAAAATAAATAGGAATAGTAAAGTGCTAGCAAGAGAAAAAATAATACAGCGTGGTTCTTCCTGATTTTTTCCTCCTTGGTCACATCTGTACATTATCTGTTTTAATGTTATGGAAATGCTAAAATTTGGCTATTGTGGGATACTCTTAGTAATGAGTACAGGATAGACCCAAAAGCTGTTATCCCATTACTGTACCAGCTGTGAAGGGGTCGTTGGTGAAGCTTGCATTCTGTTTGTAAAAATTCTGAAGACTCCAGTAACATCTATTTATGTGTTTCTAGGTGATGCTGTGAGTCCAGCTTCAGAGAAAGACAGTCATTCATTTGCTTCTGCAGGTGAAGAGAGCTGTAAAGTTAACTTGTTTCCTGCAAAACCTAATCGTCAAATTACCAAAGTTCCGTTGCGGGTTCCAAGGACAAAACCAGCTATTCGCCCTGTGAGCTTACCTGTGGACAGAATACTTCCTCCTTGTGTTTTGAATGAGAGAAATTCACGAAATGCAGGAGCTGTAAGTGCAGATCAGCTTGGCAGAAGCCCTACTATTGAAGAAGTTTCAGAAGTTAAGGCACTCCCTGCTGTCAATACATTCTGCAGACTTTCTTGTTGTGACACTCAGATGCTGCAAAAAACCTGGGACAAGCAATATAAACAGTATGATATCACAGCAAGGACAGCAATGATTGTGACAAATGTTCCCCAGGAGAACCGAGCACTTGAGAGCGGAACTGCAGGTGCCTTATCTTCATTGTGTAGTAGCAATTCAGCTAATGCCATTATACCTAGTAAGCCATATTCGCTTTCCGCCAGGTCAGGAAGGACAGCAACAGATGGGAACAGTACCAGTGCCCATCCTCTTGCTGCCTTCAGGGCACCAAGAACACTGCAACCACCCCCAGGGACATTTTATAAACCACCTTCTAACAAATCCAAACAAAATGAACAGAGCTCAGTAGAACAAGCTAAAACTTGTGCATCAACCAGTGCTAGCTCTGTGCTTCAGCAGGATACTGTGAAACTGGGTAGGAGCTCTGAGCTTCCATCGGGCAGTCCTGGACAAAGCACAAATGAACAAAAAACTGGCACAGAGGATACTCACTCCACAGATCTGAAGCCAGTTTACCAGAGACTGAGGCCAAAAAGGATCCAAGAGTTAGAACACAGGGAAGCTCACTTTGTATAGGGTGCAAATTCCTCTTGGACTAAATGCAATGTGTTGATCTTGCTGGGGAAGCTTCACTTTGACCCTTTATCCTTCACTTTTCCTTGAGAACCCTACTTTTGTGCCATATGGGAGTTATTTTTTTATATATGCTGCCTTTTAAACGTGGGGGGACAGGGGTGTGGAATTGTGATGGTAATGAGTCAAATTTTCTCTTGTAGTTCAGTGGATTTTCATAAAGATTTATTGCATTCCCAGTCTAGATACGACAAATGGATTCACTGAATAAGATATATAGAGCTTCATTTCATTGTATGGAATGAAGTGCTCAACTGTAGAGGAAAGACTATCACATGTAGCTATGAAATGACCTATTTTCATAATAGACCTTATTAATAAAAATTGAAGGCCTGATATTCACTGTCTTAAGCATAAACCAAAGCTTCTGCTTTGCTCTATAAAAGCATTTGTTCAGTTTTCTAATCCGTGCAATTAAGGCTTTGCTCCTGAACAGACTTGCATACTGGCCAGCATGGCCCATAATCATGTATCATATGTGTATATTTAGGCAGACGTGGTTATCTGTTGCCGGTTCTCTATGTTGTCACTTTAATATATTATTTTTTTGTACAGCAAGAATGCACTTACTGAGCTTCACCATTCAGAAGCAGCAATTGAGCCACATCTGGTTTCTTGTGTAGCTTAGTGAGTGGGACAAATGTGCACAGTGCGTTTTGTATGGGTGCCCTTGTGGGGAGACTCAGCTGCAGCGGTGCAGTCTTTCCCAGCAGGCCAAAATGGCAGCGGTTTGCTTGCTATAGATCAGTTTCACGTTAAGCTGGTGTGACTGAAATGAAGAGCATGGCTTCCAAGTTTCAGCAAGAGACCTGAAAATAACCAAAAATCTACAGCAGTAAGCGCATCTAATGGTTTTCACTTTGTATTAAATGGTTTTTATGTGTACACTGTTATATTTGCTTTGAAATACATTAACTTGTTAATATTTCTGTGACTCTATGGTTTCTCTATCTGGGTACCTTCTAATTTATTAAAATACGGACAGTGTGCGTCTGCGATAAATACTTTCTATCTCTTTGGGGGCGGGCACGTGGTCGTTTCTCAGATGCTGTGCAGCACGGTTATTTTAGCATTGCACTTCCTAAAGATGAGAACCAAAGGGGCTATCAGCAGATACGAAACCTGCAGAATCACCTATTTCAGTGTTAAACACGTGTCGGTGCCCGTGTGAGGGCTGTGCTGGAGCCGTTCGTGAAGGGGAGCTCCTTCCCTTGCCGTCCTTCCCGCCCGCGTGCAGCCCGCCTCCGGGGGCGCGCGGCGTGAGGGACGTGAGGGCCGTGAGCCCGGCGGGAAGGACGTCGGCTTTCCTTTCGACTGGAGGTGCTTCTAATGGCCCCCTGTTCGTTTCGGTTCTGATGCAGATTTCCCCAGGTGTTGTTTCGAATCGCCTCTGCGCGACTAATTGCTGTGACCTGCCCAGGTGGCGGCTCGGAGTCTGTGAGCGACCCCCGCGGCCTGCCTTCGGGGAAACCTCCGCTCCTGTTTGCTCGGTAATGAGATTTTCTGAAGTCGTTCTGCACTGCCTCATCCCGCTTAAAGCTTTGGCAGAGCAAAATCTCCGTAATTCCCTGACCTAATTAGCCGTGACAGCTGTTTGTTTAGTGGGGCCCCTAAAGCTACCAGAGCTGCCCTTCTGACGGCATCTTTCCAAAAGCGAGTTTTGTTCACATCTGAGAAACAATCTTAGCGGAGTATCAGCTTGTGAGCAGATGGAGCGTTGTGCCGGTGCTGCTCACTGCAACAGCGAGGGAGGATTTTTGTTCAGGAGCTGCTGAAGTTGTGGATCTCACTGTTCTGCACCAAGCACAGGATTAAGCCAAGCTCCTTACGCTGAGTGGTGTCATTCGGCACCTGCAGCGCGGGTTGCTTTGCAGCCCAGCTGAGCATTCCTTGGGAAACCTTGCTCTTCCAGCAGCGCTCACACAAGGTAAGCTTTTGGGTGAAGTGTCCAGTTTTTATTGCTTGTATTTAAGGAGTCCTTGTCATGCTTGCAAATCCATGAATTAATTGGCTTTTCTAGTAGAGGCCTAATTGAGTCATCTGAAGGCTTACAGGAGCTGTTCTGTAGATGCTGATAGTGTTTGCTATATTTTAGTTTAGATGACGTTTATATATTTTTAAGTGACTGTTCTATATGCTACCTTGGTGCATAGAGTACATGGATCTCAGAACATGCAAACCTGGCTGGTTTGGGATGAGGCTGCACTAAGAAGTGCTGCAGGTGTTTCTTCATATGTTTCTTCATACCACAGTGCTGGAGCTCACCTGAAGTAACGTGCAGGCACCACGTCTGGGCACTGGGCTCTTAGCTCTCACTGTTCTACTCTACAGTTGTGCTTTTGTCAGGACATTGTGCTTGTCAGTGGAAGCAGACTAACTGTTGGGAAAATGGTGCGAGTCATTTTTATTTTCCATTAGCAAAGTAGGGGGTTTCTGATGCTCACAAATAATGCTGTTTTATTTAAACGTCAGCGTGAAAGGCATTGCGCAGCAGGAGGGGAAAAAAAAAACTCCCTCCTCAGCTCCTGGTTGGTAACTGAGTGTCTACGTGAGTAAATCGGATTATGGCAGATGTAGAAAGCATTCCTTCCAAGATTGTGCCTAGTATGTTGTGTGGGATTGTTTAACCACAGTATGCCTTGTGTAGATAGGGGTAATTACTCCACTGCTAAGCCTGTGTGTCACAGGACTTATTTAAGGTACCACTTTTGCTTGTTTTGAAATAGAGAGGAATCTGTTAGATTATTATCATCTTTGGTTCTTAGAAATACATGTCTTTCAAAAGGAAGTTTACTTGGCTTCCCTCTGATTTCTTGCCAGTACTTCTGAAGTCATTCTGTCTGTAACCTTATGAGTACAGCAGCACAGTTTCTTACAGTTTTTGTACACTGATTTCTGTGCATCTTGTTCTTTGCCGTGTGTTCAACTGTCAGCACTCACTTCCTTTGTCTCTCTTTTCAGTAATTCTTTCACTAGCTGCCATAACAAGAAATTGACACACATGACCCAACTGCGTGTTCTTGTCCTTCAAGTCATGCTTTATCTAAAGCACATCAGGGAAAAATATGAGCAACTTTCCATTTGGGTTTTCCGCAGGAGTTTAGGATAACTGAATGAAGAAATTAACTCAGAAAAGTCCATCCTGACCGTGTAGAAGCAATTTTCTCTATGACCACACATCTATTTATTCGCTTCTCTGTATAAGATGTTTACACGTTCTCCTATAGTTTTGCCTCAGCTAAGTTGTGTTAGCCATTAATCATGTTACCTTTCTGGCGAGGCACTGCCTGGGAACAGCTTTCTCTGTCTGCTGTGGAAAGAACCAGCTAAGAAATTGTTGGGACACTGGAGAACGTTCTTTCTGAAAATCAAGTGTTGGCCTGTGAATGTGTCCAGTACACACGTGCACGTGCACACATGTATTCAAAGCTGTCTTTGTGGTAATTGTTAATAATTCTAAAGAAATCTTCTCTTAAAGGGAAATCTTTACTGGAGTGTTTACTAGGGATGTTGTTTATAACTTGCTGCACAAACCAAACTCAACCAAACTTGGCTTAGTAAACACAGTGCTTTCCTTGCTGCTGAGTCTGATCATAAGCAGATACCACTTAAAGGCAGTGTACGTTAGAGATGTGCAATGCATCGCTTAATTCTAACATGTAACTCCATACAGTAAATGTTAGTTGAGGTAGGACAGCACTTGCTGGAAAGCTCTCTGAGTGCACCTCCAGAGATGAGTTAGAACACGTGTATGGCCAGGTTGCATTTAGCTTACTGTATTTCTGTGTGACTTTGCAGCTTGCTGGCATTTTGGAAGTTCTAGAAAACATTGAATAGTAAGACAGGAAGAGACTTTTTCTCCAATAGTTGTGGAAATGGTTACTCTTGTGTCTCACTCTGTCAGTTCCTAGAGAGCAATGATCCATGAAGAATGTTCTGAACTACCTTAACTGGATAGTTTTGCACAGGCATTGCAGGAATGGGCTTCCCATGCCTTTAATGAGAAGTTCAGCAACAGTGTTTATTTTGTCAGAGTCATTTGTGAAAATGTATGGGGTATTGCAGTTCTGTTTGTGTAGTAAGGCTTGAAGATAGTCTCTACAACACTTTCTAATATATATATATATATTTGTGCCACCTTAATGAAACAAATGGAGCTCAAAGAAAGGACTGACATTCCAGTGAACTAGGTTCTAAGCAGTGGGAAAGAGTGGTATCTTCTCTAAGCCTGTATTGGCAGGCATACAGCTGAAAGAATCTGCTTGAAAAGATATTGAGGCCAGTGCCTACTTGTCATGTTAAACAATTGAAGAATTAATTGCACATTGAGCTATTCTTCACCTGACAGTAATGTTACCAAAGCAGGTCTGGTATGTCAGTACCACCAGAGGTCAGGGGTATATTTCTGCCAAAAGCAGGAACTTGCTGTAGGTAAGAGATTCTTGTTAGCTTCTGATAATAAGGTGTGACGGATGCAGTGTAAGCAGAGTAAGAGGACTATTTGCTAACTGCTGCTGACTGCTTGGAGAAAAGGAATGTTCTGGGGAACCTCTGGGGTTAAGCCAGAAGGAACTATTGGTTGTTGTGGGCAGGCAGCTGAAACTTGAAACTGATTTGTAGTTAGGCCTTCCTCTTACCTATTATGTGATGATATACCAAAGTATCTCATTCACATCATTACTGTCATCTGTCTACTTTATTATCAGCTGAGAAATAATTCCTAACACAGACACCTTTCTATGGTACCAGCTGTAACATCATGGTACATGCTAGCCAGCAAAAATGTCCAGGTTATTAAAGTTGTCGCTGTATTTCCCTGCTGAAGTTCAAAAGCCAGAAAAAGAAGAAAGAAAAGGCCCTTTATTATGACTTAGTTGTTACATTTGTTTTTGTTTTTTTAATCCCTTCCTTCTTTCTTCTGGTGTTGTTCTAGAGATTTTAGGATTGAGCTGGGAGAAATTTGAATAAATCCAATGTATTTCTACTGAATTAAAATCAGCATTCAGCTTTATGGAGCACAGTAGAACTAGTGTCAGTGATTGATGGAACTGATTCTTTTACATCTGTCAACAGTGTATGTACCTTTTTTTTTCTGAATATATACCACAAATCATTATTCTGTAGTATTAGTATTCCATAGGATAGAATACTGTAGGATATACCATGTAGTATACTGCAGCACTCTGTAGTATTAATGGTTAGGGTAAAAAATAAAGCAAGAAACCACAGATAAATTGATTTATTTATTTTTTTTAATTTAATTTTTTTTTTTTTGACATGGCTTGGGAATTTGAGAGAATCTTTCTATGGTTCAGTAACATGCTGCTGCTAGAAAGAAGTGGTTTTTGTAGACCCCTACTCTGAGCCCCCTGGAAGGAGAGCCAGTTCCTGCAAAGGCAGAATTAATAAAACATAGATTTCTATATGTCATGGGTATAAATCACATCCCTTAAACCTGTTATCTTCAAGTAGCAAATGTGTGCCGTTCTAAATATTAACGGTCTCTTGATTTGGATTACCTTCTGAAAAGCTGAATGAGTTCATAAGTGTGGGGTTTTTCTAGTTCTAGGAGAGGTATTAATATCTTTGTTATTAAACTTCATTTTTTTGTAACTGAATTTCTTTTAAGTGCCTGTATTGTTCCTAACTGCAGTTGTTTCAAGTCACCACTGGGCCTGTGGGCAGAATGCTGCTGCCTTTAAGAATGAAGATATACCTACAACACAACTAGTCACTTCAGAAGCTGAGCCCATGTGGAATTCTCAGTGCACAGTTTCTAGGTACTATTTTGTTTTGGTTTTTTTATCATGAACTTCATTATAGTGTTGTTTTATTCTGCATAAATTAGTAGAGGTTAAACTCTGACCATATATTTCTATGTTAGTCCCTTTGTGATGCCCAAGTAGGAAAGAATATTTCTGGGTTGGAAATGAGTTACTCCTTATTTTTTGTCTTGCTACAGAATCTGAAATTTATCAGGAAAAAAATCTAGGTGTTCTAAGACAAGTGTTAACAGACATTCTAGCAATTCTAATCCCATTACTTACACTGCGATTATTCTTTTTGCTAACAATAGTACTGAAAGTTGGAAGATGATACAGGTATGTTGTACATTAAAAACAACATGGGGACATGGGCGGACAGACTGTGCACTATGTGGAAATCTCTCAGTGAGATACAAGAAACATATTGGATAGTTCATTGATGAGCCAAGAGGAAGAAATGGAGATTCCAGGAATTGGGAGAGTGCAGATTTTATGGCCTTGACATGAAGGATTGTATTTCCTTTCACAGAAACTGTAGAAAGACCACAATGTCCATCTGGGGTTTAGAGGAGGGTTAAGAGGAGCTGGAACAGAACTGATTTGTTTATCTAACTGTGGGATTCATTCTTGAGCAACAAGTTCAAGAGTCCTCTTAAGGAGCTGCTGGTGCCACTTTAATGGCAACAGCAAGGTGCTCTCTGCTGGAGCTGCCTGCAGTCAAATATAGGATGGTTTCCAGGTGAGAGTGTTCTTAGAAGGCATCAGCCTGTTCAGATACAGGACCTGCTGTAAGTAACATCAGCACTGGAGTCTTGTTTTGAAGATCAGCCAGTCTTGTTTTTCTCGGACTATAAACTCTTCCAACAGTTAATTGCTCAGAAATGTTCTGGATTGGGTGAATGTCTGGAGAGTATAATGTGCTTTTCCTCAATTAATGAGGAAGAAAAGGTGAATGGTAGTGTCTAAATTTTAGTTTTCTCTTAATCTCTAGTCTACATGCAAGAATGCAATGCAATGAATACTGTCAAATCCCCATTAAAATGTTCTGGGAGTTTTTTGTTTAAAAGTACATAAATCTGAGGTCATGGGGTATATTTTTTGTTGGTTTTGTTGTGTTGCTTCGTTTTAAATTGCAACAAAATTAATTTGCCTGTATAAAATCCATTCCAAGCTGTGCTAGTCAGTACGCATTTCTAATACCCGAATGGAAAGACTGATTTTGTCTTTATCATAACTAATTTATAATGTAAACTAATGTCCAGTTGTAAATTCATCTTTTCTTTGAAAAATCAGTTTGAAAGCACTGATTTAATCTGATGACTGTTGCAACATTTCACTGCTTTCATTACTCACAAGTCCTAGTTAATACTTGGAATCTACGCTAGTGATGCTTATTCATTTGAAAGAAAAGCTTTTCCTAAGTCTTGTTTTTTGGTGCTGATAAAATGTGCCACAACAAACAGTCCCCAAACAAAGGGAAGACAGAGGGTTTTTTTTAAGGTATAGTACTATATCAAGTGCAAAATTAAGTGAGGCAAACTCTGACAGGAACCAATTTCTGTGATAAGTCTTAAAATAAGAACAGAAAACTGTTATTTTTCTCGGTTGTAAGTGCTGGCTGAAAAAATGCTGATGCGTCCTTTGCTGTAGGTTAACCAGTGACAGCTGATACAGAAGAATGAGCTTCCTTAGGCAAATCAGACTTCTACTCTGGAAGAACTGGATCCTCCGAAAAAGACAAAAGGTAACATTTTGTTATTGGATTTCAGCATTGGACCATACAGACCTCTGGATGAAGTGACTAGTGGAACATGTATCAGCCTATAATAATAGCAAATTCCTCAGTCAGATGTGTCTGGGATCTCATTTGGTGTAGTTTACAAAGCAGGTTTTTACCAACCAAGCATAAAGAAATGTTTGTTTAAACAGAACAATATAAAAGGGGAACAGTTGTGGGGAGTAATAATTGGTTTGGTCAGGAAAATGTGGGCGCTGCTCAGCTCAGGAAGATTTGATTCCTAATTTTACATTTGCTTCTCAGGCCCAACTGCTCTCACGTGCAAATCTAGTTAGATTCTAACACTCACATGAAATTGTTTAATTTTAATATGCTTGAATAGCATGATAAAGAAATTGAAAGTCAGAAGTAGTTTAAATCCTTACAAATCCTTCTAGATCTTGTGACACTCAGAGCAGATTTTTCTATAACTTTCTACCATATTTCACTCTTTATCTGTTCTCATCACACAGCACATTGTTTGCCAACTTAAATGAAAGCTTTCCTTTTGCTTTAGCCTTCAGTTCTTCCCTAGTTGGTTAGCTCAGAGAGATTGTAATACTGAATTCAAGTCTGAGGATTTTCTGTTTCATAGCAATGGAGCAAGAGCCACCATCTGAGCAATAACCCAGTTTTACCTGCTGCGAAAGCAACTGAGTAATCCAGTTCTTATCCCTCTTGAGTTCATTTGCACAGTGTTTGTCCCAGATATCATGTTAAGTGGCTGGAAGCTGGTGCTAATCAGACCCTGAAGACACATTGGGCATTGAGAACAGTTTATAACACTGTACAGCTATGCAGTGACAGGCTTCTTAGGCTAGTAATTTGATCGTTCGCTAGCAAGGTTTTGTCTGACTTCAAAAATATGAGGCAATCATAACTTCTTAGGTGATGGGATTTTTTATTTTTCTTTTCTATTTGTAAAAAAAAAAAAAAACCACAAAAAACAAACAAACAAAAAAGCCCCTTGAGACAGAGTGTGAAATAAGAAACAGTTGCCTGGTGAAAATCTTTCTACTCTTTTGCTGTAGTTGTAGCTGGTCTTAATTAAAGCTATAAGAGTTATGGTGGGAAAAATAGGACAGCTCCAAAATCTTATTCTTAGTTATTGTGTGGAATATCTTTTGCCCTGCATGGCTCAGTCTGAAGAAGGAGAAAAAACAAACAACAACAAAACCCACGTTCATGCATGACCCATTTTTTGTTTGACCCTGCTGCTGTATGTATTACTGTTACATATTTTGTATCTGATGGTGGAAGTGAAAGTAAAGGCAGGGAGAGTTTGCTGGCAGCTGTACTACAACTGAAGTTTGAAAAGAGTTTGTCCTGGCTCTTGTAGGTTGAGGAAAAAAGTGCCATGCAAATGCACACAAAAAACCCATAGCTGATCCTCAGAACCCAAAGCCTGTGTCACAAGATCAAAGGATTGTAGTTTCAAACCTCTGCCAAAACAAACAGAGGCAATAGAACTGAAAAACAGGAGTGGAGGAAACAGCCTGAAAAACCAGCCAGGATGTTGCTCTGCAGTAAAGTAGTGCCGTCGGCTTTTTCATCATGGCTAGCAACTGATGTCTAAGTGTATTGAGAGACCTGGGCAATAAAGTGGCCTTGGATGGGCTCTTACACATTGTTGAATAAGATGCTTGATTTTAATGTATACATTTCCATCAGTATTAGAAAATGAGTAATGTTGAAGTGAGTGGTGATGAAAAGAGGCAAAAGTAAAGATTAAGAAATGTAGGGGTTTGCTACAGTCTTGACCTTTTGGTACATACACTATGCTAAAAGCCTACTAATGATGCCAACACTGCAAAAGCATGGATAAAATCCCTATTTATCTATTGACGTCATATCTTGTTTTAATGTATTTTACAATCCATGTTGTGAAAGAACTACCTAGATCTGTATCTAGTCTGTCTGGCAACTTAGTACTATCTATGACTTTTTATCACAGTAAGCATCCTTAAGCATTTCTTTAGAAGATGTGGAGAATCCACTGAGTTCATTTTGATGCTTCGTAGGGCTCTGATGAAATCCTAGCTGTTTCTGGGTGTCCTTTCAAAGTGGTGGAATAGGAGAGGGATAATCATGGGCACGTGCTGCACTGGGTGTTGCCACTATGGTGAAAGGCCTCAGCTCTCTAATCTGTTAGTGACTCTGCATGATTTATCTCTAAAATTTGTTTTGAATAGTTTTGTTTTTGTTTTTGTTTTCCAGCTTCGTATTCTGGTGGAGCTTATATGGCCTCTGTCATTATTTCTTGTCCTGGTCTGGCTGAGGAAAGCTAATCCACTGTATCGCCAACATGAATGTAAGAACATTAGATATGTTTTAATACTCTGTCTTGTGCTAGATAATGCCTAGGACGTCTCAGATGGATACAGTGGGCCTGCCTGCCAAGTATTATTCTCTAATGGCAAAAAGACAGGCTCAGTTGCAAGCATTTTAGTTAATTATAGCCACGTATTGAGAGAATTGTGAGTGAAATAAAAGCTTAAGTCTTCCTGAGATACTTCATGGCTGGATTTGACATAAGGTCTCAGGTTTCTTTCAAGTTGTAGATAGTAATAATTTTGTTGTTGAGAAATTGCCTAACTACTGATTAAAAACAAACAAAAAAAAAGGGCCAGAACTAACTGCAATAGAAAATAATCTTATTGCCTATATCAGTGACTTTCAGAAGTTTTTATGTGTAGACACTGATAAATCTTCCAGTGCAAGTGTGGACCCTAGCGAACCAAAGATGAATTTTATACAGTAGGCTGGTTCTTTTTTGTGGCATGCAGACAGAAGACCTCAAACCACATCTGTACTGAAAGGCCAAGAATACTGATTATTGCCTTGCTGGTAATTTTGACTTCCTTTTTCACTCGTTACTGCTTATGCGTACTTTAATGTGAAGAACATCCTAGCTCAGAGAGGTCAGATGAGATGTAACTTTGATAATCAGATCAGGATTCAGCATGTTGTTTAGGGTACAGACTACATAATTATTGGATTCTAGATATACCAGGTATTTAGATGGCTTGTTTATGAATATATTATATGAAAAATATTGTAATAAATTCCCAAAATATCATGTTTGAAATCATTCAGCATTTCCCCATCTCTATCAACGCAAAAGTTGTTCTGTTGCTTGTCTCCTTGGAAGCTGAATTAGCCCAATGTAGATTGTTCCTGAAAATCCTATGCAAATTATTCATCTGTCTTCTTAGTAAAGGAGCCCATACTAGTAATAAGGTTCACATGGACTGCATTAGAAAAGACACATAATAATTTTTTTGTTTCCGTACTGCAGGTCACTTCCCAAACAAGGCAATGCCATCTGCAGGAATACTGCCATGGCTACAAGGCATCTTCTGTAACATGAACAACCCTTGTTTTAGCAGCCCAACCCGAGGAGAGGGTCCAGGTGTTGTGTCCAACTACAACAATTCCATGTAAGCAGAACTCTGTGTCTGAGACAGGGGTTGCCATGATGCAGGCCTGCTAAGCAATTGTTGATAGCTTGCCCTTGACACCTGTTGGACCTGTTGGCACCTAGTGGGTAATATGAGAAGAAAGAATGAAGTATCTTCATCCTCTTCATATTGATCCTTCAGTGTGCTGAGGATAGTTTATAGAATTGTTCTGTGTTGCAAGCAAAAAAGGAAAGGGGAGCATTTAGGACAACAGCAACTACTGAAAGGAAAAAAGAAATCGGTTCTAGCAAGTCAGTTTCATTCCAACAGTGATCTGAAATGACAGAGCGGAGGTCATAACAGTGGGTTGATGCCTTTTCCAAAGGAGTTCAGCACTAGTCTCTACAGAACATGAATTCATATAGTAAAATCATCTTTTTTATTGCCTACTGTTTGTTGACTGTTTCGAGATAAATATTTTTGAGTGTGAAACCTCTAAGCTTTCTTTTCTCATGAGTTAAGCTGTTCCCTCTGAATGAGGAATCTGATGAAGTATAACAAGAGAAAATCTGCTCTACCACTTCCCATATAGCACCTGTTCCGACTATACATTTGTGGGACTTTAACCAGCATAGTAACTTTCAGATACTAAGGTTATTAAGAAGACAGGAGAATGTGAGATTTCTGGACTGTTGATGAAAAAGGGCTGTGAAAATGCTTCATTGCATTGTTGGTTGTAGCTGAGTTGTGAAAGACAGCGTATAGTGGACAAAGACCCTAAAAGTGAAAAGTGGCTAGGAAAAAAATAATTCAAAATCTCCCTTTGGAGAATCCAGTGATTATACTTCTTAAGTTAGCAGTGCCAATGCTATCAAAGCTCTAGTAGCATTTAATTCCATGACTTGGTGTTAACTTAGGTCTTTATGTTTTGTTCCTATTGAAGTGGATTTAAAATAATCAGCTGAACCTTTTGAGGATACAGACAGTCATGCAGTGAAGTTAAAGGTTTCTGTTTTAAATATATTCTGGCTTGTCTCAGCTGCTTATTACAGAGTGAACTGTCCCTTCGTGAGTCAGAGTAAATTCAGTGCATTACAAAGGAAGCAAATACATTGTGTTTTCTGAAAGAATTTTGTCCTTCCTGTTTGCTGTTTCCTGTAAGCTAAAATAAATCCTGTGGACTGTGACTTAGCATTCCATATATGGAAAGCATAGCTGTTAAAGAAACACAGTGCTTCCTAACAGGTATTTGTTCAAGTTTTATCTCTGTTATATAGAAGAAGGAAAAGAAGCCTGTGGCATTTCAGTTCCTAGATGTGCTTAACCACCTCTGTTCCTAGTAAGATTTTTTTCATGCTTGTTTTATAAATGCAGGACCTGACTGCATCTTTGCTTGAAATGTATGTCTTAACTGAGAACAATCAGTGAACAGCTGCCTTAGGTAAAATTGGGCACTGCTGTTTTCCCACTTCTCCTAGAAGAAATGTTTTGAAAGTACTGTCACACTGGAAGGGTCTGAGCTGAGAGAGGGAGGAGGATTCTTTATCTGGTCACTTATCCAGCTGAGCAGGGCTGAGTGAACCGTTTAACTGCCAAAGCTGATCTTTAGTCAAAACCAGAGCATGTTTGCACCACAGATATGGAGTGCTGCATGGGAAAGGTCCTGTCTCCCCAGTAGTGTGTGTGTGTAGTGTGGTAATGTAGTGTATGAGAGGCCAGCCTTCTGCCACAGAAGTAGCCCTCTGAACCATGTGGGCTCCCAAATCTAACTGAATTCACACCATCTGAAATTACTTTCTTGTCACCAGAAAATTGAGCTTTGAGTTTCAAGGATGAAGACAAATTAACTTTTTCTCCTCATCCCTACCACAGAGAAAGTAAAATTTGAAAATGTGTATATGAAGTGTTCTTAATAGGCAACCAACAATAATTTAAGGCTGATGACTATTTCTTCTTTCAGTCTTGCAAGAGTATATAAAGATGCTCAGGAGCTCTTACTGGAAGCCCCTGAAATCCACGACCTTGGCAGAGTCTGGGAAGAACTGATCATTATGACTCAGTTTATGGAAACAATGAGAACAAATCCTGAAAGAATTGCAGGTAATTGTTTTTTCTATGACCATTAGACACTGAATTTTGCCTTATGAAATCCATCTATTACTATGCAGGGACTAACAACGTCTTAATGTGTTTCACACTTGGCTGTGATTCTTCTGACTGTTTGAGAAGATAAGCTAAAATTCTCTAACCTAGTGGTTTAAAACAAACAAACAAAAAAAACCAAAACAACAAAAACATTTGATAGAGAATCATCTGGCTTCATTATACAGCCAGCTTCCTGAGTAACTGTAAACAAAGCTCAAAGTGTAAAAGCATGGATATGTCACCACCCAAAGCAAAAGATGGATGAAGAGCTTTCACTAATTGTTATTACAGTAGAGGCAAAAGCAGTAGGAAAGCATCACTGGATGATACAGAGGAAAGAAAAGCCAGGAACATGCTTGGATTGAGGGCATAAGAAGATATGAAGATTTGGTGGCCTTTAGTTTAATAGTTGTTAACCTAATCTGGTATGACTATTACACTGTAAACCATTTCTGTTTCTCAAGGGGAAATAAGAAGCTTTACTTGTGAAAGATTTTTAATGGGCTGTTTTTGCAAAAACTGTAGAGTCAGGTTAAATAGATAAAATTATCAACAGCAAGTGATAAACTAGTGTAATTGTAAAGGGCTGGCTGAAATTATTTACACAAAGCCCAGCAGAAGGGACTGTAATACTAACAATAGTGTTAGCTTCGATCTGAACATGTGAAATAAAGCAAGAAAAAAAGGCAAAGACTTTCAAATGCAATTAGGGATGCCATCAGTACTTCTATTTCTGAAGTCCTACTCTGAATCGTCTTTGAGAAATGAGATGTGGAGTGTAGTAGCACTGAGTATTTTCTGATACGCGTTCCCTAGAAAAACATTAACATTATTTTGGATTTCAAAAGTAGTTTTGGACCCCATTTGTCACTGGTAAGCATGTGAGCCAAAGCATATAATCTTTGCAGGCTTAAGCTAGGATTTGAGATGTTCCTTAACTTCCTATTATTTCAGTTATCCCTGTACTCTTTATTCAGGAAGAGGAATAAGAATTCTAGACATTTTGAAAGATGGAGAGACTCTCACTTCCTTCTTATTGGAAAATGCTGGCCTCCCTGATACAGTTGTTTTCCAGCTTGTTAATGCTCAAGTGCGACCTGAACAGGTGGGTGGAGTACAAATGCTAGCAGTTACCTGCCTAGAATACAGTCTATTGAGTTGTATATGCAAAGCAGGGGACTTCACACTCTACATCTGATTTAGTGGCTGCATATTTTTTATGGATCTAGAAGAAGGGTTTTTTGTCTAGGCAACTTTAAACTAAAAGATGGAAGGTTTAGATTAGATCTCGGTGGAAAACTTCTGCTGACAGGGTGCTGAGATGCTGAAACAGGTTGCCTGGAGAGTTTGTGGTGCCTGGAGCCAGGGAGGAGGGAGCAGGGAGGTTGGAGCTTGATGATGCTAGGAGTCCCTTCAAACCCAAATCATTCTGTGATTCTATGGATATTTTGAGTATGCATTAAATAGAGGTACTTTGTTTGATGCCGTCATTGCTCCTGAACAGCTAAACATTAAGAAATGATCCTGACAAGTAATGCATATGTCCTCATGATTAAAGACTTCTCTCAAAAGCGTAAGGTAGTTGTTCAGTTTTTTGGAACAACAGCTCTGATGATTAACAGCAGAAAACAATTTCCAAGTTCCTAATATAACGTTTAAATTCTCTGCCCCAGTGCTGGCAAAGTAGCATGCTGGTCTTACGGGTGGGAATATAAAAGCAAACCCTTTTTTTTGCAATTATTATTATTATTTTATTTTTTTTATTCCAACTGGATAACAGACCCACTCAGAAAATTCACAGTGAAAACTGTAGGTCAGATCACTCCTGGAGCAGCTAAATGGTGGACTGTTTGACCAAGCCCAGGCTGTCTCTGCAACTGTGTGTACTGGTATGTGAGAGTCAAGGGGAATGTTGTATTAGTGAATGAATGTTGCTGAATCAGAACTCTGGAACTATTTCTACAATGTGTTAGTGTGTGGGTTGAAACAAGTGAATAACTGAGGCTGAAAACTCAATTTTTTTTCACCATCACATAAAATGCTAGAACTGTGTGCAGCCAAAAAGGGAGGAGATTAATGATCTTGCATTCAGTGTCTTTTGTGTCCTATGGATTCCAGATAGTTTGATTGGTTGCCAGATTACTTATCTGCTGTGTTCTTGATTAGTATCAAGGGTAGCTCTCCCCGCTCTTCGCTTGGTCAGGAAGCAATACCACAGCCAGCAGTATCAACTGATACATCCAACTTGCTTTTGTGTCTCTGTGTCTGCAGAGATGGCAGAAAATTGATTTCTTGCAGCTTGTGACAAGACAAATAAATATAGATACGCTATTGGGCTTCTTTTTCCATTTTACTTCCTGCTGCCTGCCCTCTTCTACATTAGGATTCTGCTGCATCAGGAGAACTGTGTGCTGTTGTGTTAGGCTATATTAGCTGCCTAATGGCTTTCATTCATCTACTGTTGAACACCATTCAGCTGCTAAGGTATGCGGGACTGATGGGGTTTTTAACACCATCTACGAAATTATGCTTGAGGCCTGCTGTAACATACTGTCCTTCTGCTGTATTCTCTGTGCTGATGTGGAAAGAGATGCTGTTCTTTTTGGGAAAGAACTGGGAATTTTTAAAAAATGAATACCAGTTAAAGATGAAGCTGGTGGAAATCTGGTATTAAACACCACTTCTATTATTCTGTGAGACATTTTCTTGTTAACAGTTGTCACAGGGGTATAAAGTCATCTCAAAGAAGCTGTTTTACAGTTGTGAAGAAAGTTAGTTCTATGAATACTTTCTCCAAGAGCAACAGAATGAGGAAACTCTGATCTTATGATTCTCAAAAGACCTTACAAGAATTATTTTTAATAGAAATTGAATGCTTACTCTGCTATGGAAAATAAGTCACAATTCATAAAATCATGGAATGGCCTGGATTAGAAGGCAACTCAAAGATCATCTAGTTCCAACTTCCCCTGTATGGGCAGTGTTGGCAACCACTAGATCAGACTACCCAAAAACCCATCAAGCCTGACCTTGAACACCTGCAGGAATGGGGCATCCACAACCCCTGTGGGCAGCCTGTGCCAGTGCCTCAGCACCTTCTGAATGAAGAATTTCTTCCTGACCTCTAACGTAAATCTGCCCTCTTTCAGTTTCAATCCATTCCCACTTGTCCTATCAATATCTGCCTGTATAAAAAGTCAGTTCCCCTCTTGCTTTATATTCCTTTCAGTTACAGGAAGATGGCATTAATGTCTCCTCAGAGCCTTCTCTTCCCAGGCTAAACAATTGCAACTCCCTCAACCTTCCATTACATACGAAAAATTCTGTCCCTCTGATCATAGTTGTGGTCCTCCTTTGGACTCACTCTGACAGCTTTTCATTCCAGTTTTGTGCTGGTTCCCAGGCCTGGATACAGTACTCCAGATGGGGCCTCACAATCACCTCCCTCTCCTTGCTAGCCACCCCTTTTTGATGCAGCCCAGGACACCACTGGCATTCCAGGCTGCAAAAGCGCACTGCTGGCTCATGTCCAGATTTTCTTATAGATCTTACTGATAAGATCAGCCCATGTGACTTGCTCATGGTTGGTTGCGGTCAAAGTTTCAGAGTCATGGCTGGAATACAGATCTGTGGTTGACTTTAGCCTTTACCATAATAGCTCATCTCCAGTTCTTCGTGCCACTCCACTCTTTGCCTGCATATTGCTAGATGCCCTCTCTCCTTGGCTGGAATGGAATAGAGCTGACTGAGCTAAAAGCAAGCTGAGAGTTTGTTTACAAGAGCCTGATTGCTGCCAACGACTGGCTGCAGATCTAGGTCCCAGCTGCCTGGGAATGCAGGAAATGACACACAGAGCTGAAAACTAAACCTGACCAAACAGGCACCTAGCTGAAATAATAATTTGGACTTCATTTCTTTAGACAAACAGTGACACGTTGATTAAAAAAAAAAAAAAAAAAAAAAAAAAAAAAAAAAAAAGTATTGAATTTTTCCTCTGAGGAACTGCTTTTTTGAGTCATTTTAAGATAAGGATAAGAGACTGATGTTAAACACAATAAGTTCAGGAAAGATTGGCAACAGCCCTCCCTACCGGAAGAATTGGAAGGGCGGAGGTTTTGTGTTTTTCTAAACCCATCTGTTTGTGAACATTCTTGAAATGCAGTTACAGTTTGTAAATAATGTTTCTTTCTTCTGCACTTAATCCATCTCAGTTATGTTAATGTCAGCTTCCTCATTTCATAAATCAAAGTAGGATTCTCAGGTTGCCTCCCTGTGCAGCTCAGCTGTATTGCAATTCAGACTGGATGGTAAGGACTATGCCATTTCAGACATGCACAGTTAAAAACTGTTGTTCTTTTCGCACACACCTTCCCAGAACAGTAATGTCAGTGAAAGTCTTTATTTCTTCAGCCGTTAGGTTGGTTAAATTCAAATGTTAAAGTTTGTGGCAGAAGTGAGAAGTTTTGGAGGATTTTTTTGCAAGCCAGACTCTATCTATCACTTGCTCTTTTGCATTCTGCCTCTCTCTAACTTGTGTTAACAATGCAGCGTAAATGCCCCATGTCATTCTTATCACTAGTCTTGGCTTTGCTGTAAAGCAAGTCTCACTTTCTTAGCAGTACTTGCAGTTGCAGATTCCTCTGTAGGTGAAATTGTGTGGTGAAAAGACACTACCTGAGGACATGCTGTTGATTTGTCAATTAATTTTTAAAAACTCCTAATCTAGTATGTAGGCTGTCACTTACTGAATAGCATAAAGTACTTGCCGTGCCATGTCTACTTATAGAAGAACATTCCCTTGCAAAGAGAATGCCTGTGCTGACCAGACTGATTATAGTTAGACTGTACATATTCCTGTAAAGGATGAGTAAATTGATGGAGGTTAATTTAATTACTGCTGTGTGCTTAATTTCAGGTGTTATATTAGAACTCTTCAAGGATTTGTTGTTGTATGGGTGCTCAGACTCCCTAGTGCAAGTAGAATAGATTATGCAGTACACATTTATATGCAGTGATGACAGGGACAGTACCTGTCAGATTACTTTAAAATTGTCTCTTAATTTGCATTGTTAAACAGATTACACAATCTGTGTGTAATACAGGTATATTTTTGTAGTCTGAAAGTCTGTGTTTGTCTTGAGCATGATAGGACTTGGAGTCATCATGGTGTTGTGAACTTTTTTCTGTACAATTTGTTCTATGCATTCATTGCATAGATGGACAGAGGATGGGAGCATTAGTTTATGGGCAATTTCCAGTACTGCATTTAATTATATTACAATGTGTTCAGTTCACTATAAAGCAAGCAGAACTAAGTTGTAGACTTCCAAGCATATTCTGTTATACCAATAAAAATTCCAGGTACCCTGATTTCTGTGCGGTTACTCTTTATTTACATTGGTTTAACTATAAACTAACTTCTCCCACTCATTAAATACTAGAGAGTTTTTTTTATTTTCTGTTCCATGTTTATATTAGAAGTTGAAATAAGTAGGTTGGGTGTAGTTTAATGTAAAATGACTTGGTAGAGTCTGGCTGTACGCCCACACACAGTGGCAACGAAAAATGCTGTGTGGAAGCATTAAGGTGAGAATAATCATAAATGAGATAAAATAGCAAAGGAAATTGAGCTTAGAAATTATTGGAATTACCTTTTTCTTTTAGGTCAGATGATAACAAAGCCATAACCAGGCTAAACAAAAAGTAGGGTTGTGTGGCACATTTGGTTAATCCTGGGCAAATTCTTTCAAGCAAGCAAAAGGTTAACCATAAGAATTAGTGGCATGGCATGGCCTCAGGTATGCTTATATGCCAGAAAGTACAGAAAACTCATTAGAATGAGGAGGAGGAATCTCTAGTGAGAAGAAAAGTCTGTCTGATATCAGGTGCTGATATCGGATGTCCATTTTTGATAAATCTCAAAGCACTGTTTTTGATTGCAGTTTGCTTATGGTGTTCCAAACTTGACGCTGAAGGAAATTGCTTGTAGTCAGATGCTCTTGGACCGCTTTATTATCTTCAGCAGCCGAAGAGGCCTCCTTTCTGTTCACAAGGCCATGTGTGCTCTCTCCCAGGAAAGCCTACAGAAAGTAGAAGATGCTTTGTATGCAAATGTTGATTTATTTAAGCTATTTCAGCTGGTAAGTATTAACTCAATGATCCTCCTTTATGTGATACTTCATTGAACTGCAACCATTTTCTTTGTAATGCGTCGCCAGTGTTTAAGTGGTCTTTGTTCACTTGCCACAGCAAATGTGTGGCTATGGATGTAGGATTATTAGTTTACCAGTAGCAGGAACACAGTTTGGAACGTACTTTAGGAGATAATAGAAATTCACCATACAACAGAACAAAAAGAATCACATAAAATTTTAAAATCAGCATTTGGGAACTGACCTTCCCAGTTTGTGTAACAGAACAGGGTGCAGCAAGACCTACCCAGTCCTTACTCGGGTAGGTGACTTTCCCTCAACAAAGGCTACCAAAGGCTATTGGTAGCCAGGATCCCAGCAGCTTTAGTGTGTGCTCAACTCTAAAGAGAAGGTCTGTCTTTTCACAATGCTTGGCACAGTGAGAAATCAAGTTGTTAGAAGTTTTCCTACACTCCCATCATTAGTTACTAAATAATTTTAATATATTTGTGGCTTTTTTCTCTTTGATCTTCTTTGAACTCCTTTAAACATATAAAAATAAAATTCTTGAATACTTTACTGCAACTTTGGGAGGAGATAAGAAGCTCTTCACTAAACATAGACGCAGGTTGCTTTGGACAGTGTCACTACATGCACTTGATATGTAATTATACTGGGTGTAAATCTGTACTGAGTTCTGTAGGCAGGATGAGTCTTTGTTCAAGCTTTTTAAATTAAATATGTGCATTAGATTGGTGCATTCAAAATTCTAGATGATTTTCTACACTGTTGTACTGTCAGTCTCTCTGTACTTCATGGCCCTCAGGCTGCAGCTGTCTAGTATAATCAACCATTGTTATGGTTTCAAGTGCAAATTAACATAAGGAGAGAATAAATTTATTACAATTGGTAAAAGAATGTAAGATAATCATAAGAAAGAGAGAGACGATTAATACCTCAATATTAACACAATATGGGAGAGAGAGAATGCCTGTGATTGTGCTGCTTGCTGTGCTGTTGAAACCCAGAAGACTCTCATCCCCGTCACCTGGAATCTGATACAATAATGCAAACAAAATAGTATATGACAGCATGCTATGGTGTCACCTGTTTCTTAGAAAGCTATTGATAATTCAAGTGTAAACTCCTGGCAGCAAAGCCATTTGGTCAGTTTGCTGAAGCCTGGATGAACAATGGTTTCTGCCAGATCTAACAGACAATAATAACCAGCTTTGAAAATCCGGAGCTCTTGCAGGTACTATCAGCTATTTCTCCTCAGTGGTAAGCAGGGGCCTCCTGAATCAGCACTTGATAAATTACAAAGCTATCAAGAGTCTTTATATCTCAGGATGAATAGTGTCCGAGAAGAAGCTTCTCATAAATGTCTGTTGCTTCCTTCCTTATTTCTGCACCTCTTGGTGCGGTGAGCTTAGATAAGCAAAACATACCAAAGTATAGTTTCAATGGCTTGTGACTCTTTCAGCCTCATAACTGTAAGACCACTCACTCAACCTGGTATGCAAGTCTACATACAGGTAATGGTTTTGTGCACCAACAAAACTATATAGACAGTGTTCTAAATAACTCACTGAATTAGAGATGCCATTTGGATTTTCTTCTCTCACTGTATTAGCTGTTGTCATTTAGAAACTATTCAAAACGCAGCTGTATTTCTCATGTATTCACAGCTTCCCACTGTGTTGGACAGAAATTCACCAGGTGCAGACCTCAGGTCCTGGGGGAGAGTGCTATCTAATGTTTCCCAATCAGTACAAAAGGTAAGTGGCCTAATAATAGAAGGCATCACTTTTTTGAGTAGTGTGTAGTCCTTTATCTTTTATTCTATTTATTTCCTGTTATGGGCTTTATCAGAAAGAAAACAGAATTATTTGGGAAGAGATGCTTTCTTAGAATTTCATTCTTCCCTCATCACTAAATAAATGTGGACATAAGCATTAGCGATTCTGAAGCATATTGATTTCTTCAGAATAGACATGAGAGAACAAGAACTGAAAATGGTGCCTATAATCAGCACAGAGATGAAAGGATCAGATTCTGACTGCTTCTAGACTTTACTAGTCTTTGCACAATGGAGACCTCTCCAACTACTTTCTTCCTTTGGTGGTTGTGATTAACAGAGAAATCTTTTTTTACTGCAGCTAGCCAGGAAGCAAAGTGTTCAGGACCTTTTAATGGTTTTGCAACCATTTGTACGAGATGGAATACCAGAATCCTTAGGCCACTTGGTGAGCTCCCTTTCTGATCTTTTCTGTGGCTACCCAGAAGGAGGTGGATCCAGAGTGCTCTCCTTCAACTGGTATGAAGATAACAACTACAAAGCTTTCCTGGGGATTGATTCCACAAAGAAATCCATTTATCTTTATGATAATACAACCAGTAAGTTTTTCCACCAAACCATGATGGATAATGTGGACATATGCAGTGTGTTAGAATACCACTATGGCTTTTATAAAATAAAGTTTTAAAGAAGTTGATTTGAGAAATTAGAGACAGATGAAAAAGTCTTACTTGCAGGTATAATAGGATAGAGATCAAAGAGGAACAAACTTTATTTTTCTATTGTTCATTATTTTATCTCTTTATTGTCCTCTTTAATTTTCCATTCATCTTTTTTTCCTATATTGAGATCAGGCACTACGTTTGTTATACCAGCAGTCATATCATAGATGGTATTAGATTTGTCTGTTCCTTCTGGCATGATATGTTTGCATGGTTGCAAAGTAGAGGTGAGCATTTTACCAACAGAGAGAATTCTAAATGTCACTATCTGTGTTGACACTTGGCTCTTCTTATGCCTGAACTTTCACAAGACCAGACCCAGTGCTTCCATTTCCTTAGCCAGGGAATAGAGCAGTTGCATTCTGACTGCATAAATAATTCATAATGCAGAAGAAAGAATGAAATGCTTATGTAAAAATGCTTAGTTCTAACTTCATTGTAAGATCAAATTCTGAACTGCTTAAACTCTAGTCCTCAAGTTTAATCTGTTAAAGAATTAATGACTAGTAGAAGAAAGAAAATAGTTTCATATCAGAATCATCTACCATAGTAAGCATTGAAATAGTCAGATTGCCTAGTGAGATCTGAACTCTCTGGTTTCCTTCTAAGAGAAATACCTTATATATAGTAACAACTTTCAAATGATTAAGTAAGAGTAAGGTTCAGTGATCCCTGTTGTTAGATCCCTTCCAACTCAGAATACTCTATGATGCTGTGAAATTTGTTTGCTATCCTGTATTCTCTGATGTCTACACTGCAACTATAAAATCTACTTTACAATCTCCTTCATGTTTTAGATGTTGTAGTTCTATATTACAAAATGTGCTTATCCCATCCAGTTTCATAATACATTTAGCTGTCCATATTGCCAGCAAAAAGACCTGCAGGATATTATGTGTGGTAAGATTTAAGGAAAGTTACATAAAGACTATTTGTCTTTCTGTCTTTAGCACCCTTTTGCAATGAGTTGATTCAGGGCTTGGAATCCAACCCTTTAACCAAAATAGCCTGGAGTGCTGTGAAGCCCCTGCTGATGGGAAAAATTCTCTTTGCTCCTAATTCACCTCCTGTACAGCAAATCATTAAAAACGTAAGGAATTCAAAAATATATTAATGTGTATTTCTAAAAAAATTGCATTCTAGTAAACATACTTTGAACAATGGTCAACCTAATCAGATTTTCTTCAGGAACTCCTCTTGTTCTGAGGATTGTTAAGACTGGTTATATTACATTAAAACAAAAAACAAATGGGAGTCATATCTTCTAATTCATCATGCCTTGGCCCAAACTACTTTTTCCAGCTCAAGTAGCCTTTTTATATGGCATGTTCCTATATATGCATTGACAAAAATTGTAATGCTCATGTGTGTCTAGGTTGCTCTGAAAGCAATACCTCCTGCTTGTTTCCATGGAAACTGCAACAGACCCAAAGAGCACAATAACACTATTTGATAGAGCAAATTCTCAGCTACAGAATGCTGTTTTTCAACAGTCACTGCCATTAGCTGATTTGTGCAGTTGAGCTGACTGAGACGTTCTTCATTTCTTGGTGTAACATCTGTGCATGGCCTTCCAGAATGTGGGCTCATCTTTCATGTCACTGCTGAAATGAACCATCCAAAACCTTACTGAGCTGACATCCAATGTTTGGTCTCCATAAACGTTCAGCAAGTGGCAATGAATGTCATTGGGTGCAATTTTTTTGGCATGGAGACACACTTTTCTTCATACAGGCTTCCGTGTCAGACACCATTCTGTCAGACTACATCTCTACAATGACCTTGATATAAATGCTCAGATCAATTTCACTTCACTTTAGGCTCTCAGCTGAAGAGCTCAGTTGCAGAGCCCAGGCTCCAGCTACAGAATAGAGGGAAATAGTCAAGGGAAAGAAAACAAGAAGAAATCATTCATTCTAGCTAAAACCTGAGTAGTTAAAGAAGCTGAAGACAAGTGGGGTTAATGTGGTCTCTTGCATTTTTTAAATTTATCTCTTTCATTGTAAGAACCACAGAAACACATCATATGTGACTTAGATCCTGGGTGGATTTTGTAAATTCACTTTTTTGAGGAACATTTATATTTCTGCCATTTAAGAAGTTTATTAAGTACACATTTGTATGTTACAGGTTTCACAGTCACTGAATGCCTGGACTGTAAATTCTGTGTTTGTCTCTCTAGCAATCTAAACATTCTTTCTTGTTGTTTTTATTCTTCAGGCAAACTCCACTTTTGAAGAACTTGAACGCCTCAGACTGTTGACCAAAGCTTGGGAAGAAGTAGGACCTCAGCTGTGGCACTTCTTCCAAAACAGCCTGCAAATGAATATGATCCGTGTATGTTATAACTTAGCAGGAAGCTTCAGTAAGAGCAGCCTTTCACCATCCTATATTTTTAATAAGCAAGAAGATAAATATTTTAGAAGGTTTGTCTGGAAGCACAGCCTTTGCAGCAAGGAATCAGTGGCCTTTAGGGTTGTTGCATTGCTGGCTGAGCTTGACTTAAAGACTCGTTCTATACGCATTACAGAGACTCTGGCAACCTCAGATTAAGATGCTCTTTTCAGACTGATAATGACTTCTTAATAAAGACAGTAATTACTGCTTTCTAGCTTCTGCAAAATGTCCTTCAAAACACCCAAGTTGATTTTCTAGAGTTCTACGTAGGGGAATAAAGCAGTAGAATCATGTTTTAGCTAGACCTAGCAATTTTTACTGCCTTATGAAATTGCTTATTTCCTCTTCTCTTGGATCTGATTTTAATCAGCTGCAATATCTGTGATTGAAGTCCATAAAGCAGTTTATTCTAAATAAAATGAATGTTTTTCCAAACTTCTTTTCCTATTAGATTAGGCATTTATTACATTTATCCTCTTGTTTATAAGGAAAAAAAATGCAATTAGTAGTTAAAGGATATATTTCTTCTTATCCATTCTTCATTTCTTACCTCCAGCTTGGCAATACATTTGCCCATTTATAAATTTCCTTTCTTAACATACCTGTCTGTAGTACTGCACAGTTCAGAAAGAGCAATGGAAATTAAAACCTTTCTTTCTAACTATGACACGTGAAGAGGATTGCTATAGTGAAGTTGTTCCAATATGTTTCCTCAGAGCTCTCTGAATCACTCTACAGTGAGGGACTTCCTGAACAGTCAGCTGGGTGCTGAAGGCTTAACTGCTGAATACATTATCAACTTTCTCCACAATGGGCCTCCAGGGAGCAGGGAAAAGGGAATGGTCGATTTTGACTGGAGGAATATCTTCAGTGCAGCAGACCAAGCTCTGCGTCTTCTGAATCAGTATCTGGAGGTAAGGACATCTCTCTCCCTGCTGGGAATCCTTCTAGAAAATATCTTGAAGCAGGATAGATAGTACCTGGAGTCTGTGACAGTAGACAAGACAGTTAAAATCACGAGGCATCTTCGTATGTTTCATATTTCATCTCAATATTGAAGATATGTTTTAAAATAACGCAATAGCACTAGAACAAAAAACAAATTTTACAGTCCCTTAATCTTGCATTCAAAGTGTAAATTGAATGTCTGAATGTGCTTTGAGGCTGAGAAGCAGAAATTGCTTTTTTCCATAAAGAAAACTGCATTGTTTTTTGTCTTTGTTTTTTTAATTTTTAATGGCTACCAGACTGCTATTTTCAACCAGGCCAGGACCAGAGAAGCTAATAGTTCTTTGGAAATTCCCAGTATAGGATCTTGAGAACCAGATTTAAAAAAACAGGGAGTTTCTGCTTGTTTTGTAGCCACTTCTGACAAGATGTCTGTCTCTCTCCTGGAATTTCTCCATCCATTTTCTAGGAGTGCTGCTTTTTTATTGGCTTCTTGAGAGTCACAGTGCAGAAAGTGGCATGAAGTTTCATTACATAAATAAGAACATATAGGAAAACATCAAGCTGTTCAGAAAATGCTATGGAATATACTTTTTATCAGGCTACTCTAGCATGGACAGTGTGAATTCTAGATGAGTTTATCAGACTCAGGTTAATAAGTCCAGTGCTAAAAAAACATTAGATTTTTAGAGGACTGAGCAAACTACTACATCCATTCCTTTCCAGAGCCAGGTAAGTGACACAAGGAGTTACATTTTCCTTGTATCTTTCTGACATCAGGTAAAAATGTGTTTGGAACTGGACCCGAGATGGGATGGATCCCTGCTGAGTTAGAAAAAATGCCTACTCTTCTTTGTAAACTTAAGAAATCAGATAATACTAGGAGAGCCTGCGATGCTGTAGGCTTAACAATGAGAGTTTAAAACACTGTTGCATTTGGCCATAATATGCTACCTTTGGCAACTCTGATATGAGGTTTGGAGTCTTTAAAGAGCTTAATTATTTTGTACAGTATCTGAAAGGATCGTTAATAATGGCTAAATGGCTAAGTCTCAAGCTGACAGAGAAAGCTGATACTAATTGTAGGCAACAGGATCAAGCCTAACTTTACTGATTTTTGGTGTAGTTCAAACTAAAAGAATCCATGTAAGAAGGTGGGAACTTAGGGCTTGTCTACCTTCTTGCAGATGTTTTAATAGAGGGCAATAAAGCTTTTGCACAAAGTTCTGCTGATTCGTCTGATGATGTTTTGCATCATATTAGCAGAATTATTTCTTATTTAAGCTGAGTGGGATATATTGCTTCAGTACAGATCAGTAGTGGAATATCCATGGGATTAGGCCAGTTACTGTACCTTGTAATAGATCTTAGTGTCCTAAGCTCATTGTAACAAGCTAGTTCTTTCAAGTCTGCTGTTTACACTAAATTGCTAGCATTTGTAACTGTTTTCATGCTGTACCAAGCACAATGGGAACAGATAGCTCCTTTTCAGGCTCACCCTACCCCTCACCTGGATGTACAGTGTGGGTGATGTGCTGCCAGAAGTTATCCTTGGAGGGTCTAGATTTGTGTGGTACAGATGAGAATCTTAGAAATTATGCAGTAGCTGTTCATTTGCATCACTCCAAGAATTTGCTGTTACTCCCTTTGATTACCTTAGGCTATAGAACAGACAAACTCTTTGTGGGGACTATCTAAGCTCCTCTTAATACACACTAACTTCTGTTTTAATTTTCTAACCCTCTCGTTGATACTTAACTTCTGTTTTCCCATCTTAGTTGGGCCATTTAAAACTGTTAAATATTTACTGGTTCAAGATAGGAAATAAATTTTAGCAAGTGCAAGATGAATCAATTTTGACATAGTGATGTTTCCAGAGACACAAGCTCTATTGCAATTTACTGGGGTGGGGAGCAGGGGGAGAAACCTAGTTAGAGAATGCAGTGCTTATTTTGAATGCAGTTCATGTTAAGGGAAAGAATTACAGATTTTGTCTAGTAGACTACAATATGAAATCTCTTTTCACTTCAAAGGAGCTGTTATTGCAACACTAATATGTCAGCTTGTATTCTTGCACAACTTTTTCCTTCTACTCACAAAGAAAACCCGTAAACACTTGTGTTTTCTCTTTTGAATCTTTCCTGCTTCCTTGACTGGACACCTGGGTAAGAGTCTGTACTGCTCCTCAGCCTAGTCCAGGCACTGTACATTCTGCAGTGAAAATCTCGATGAGATTGCTTGTCTGTCACAGCTGTGTTTGTGTTATTCACACAGATACACCTGGAGAACTCCTGCAGCTGGCACATGTTTCTTGAATAGAATTCTGTACCACCTCATCACAAAGAAATAGTAGGTAGTTCTTCAGCCACCACAAAGACAGCTAAGATGATGGAAAAGACAAAGTCACATTGCAGGACTTTGCTGTGGAAATACTAATACTTTGAAAGTAACCAGACTTAGTGCTGGAACTCAGTTAATTACATGGAATAAACCTATCCAAAAAAAGAACAAAAAAACCCCTACAGCTATCAGTCTAATTTGAATTTTCTTCTGAAATACAAAAAGATGTATCTGCCTTATTTTTCTTTCTCAGAAGATTAAACAGCATAAAATTTCATACAAAGCAAACTAGGATAATCAATAGTTGCAAAATGTGATGCTGAGTCACAAAGCAACAAAACAATTTTGCCAATTTCAGTGGGGTTTTTCTTCCTACTAGCTAAAAATGTATTTCCATTATAGATACAATTAAACAGTGATTTTTTTTTTCAAACTCTAAACAAATTAGTATGATTTATCACAGTAAAATGTTAAGTAAGGGAGTCTTTAAGATGTCAGTCTGTTAAATAACAAGTTGCTTGTATAGGCACTGTAGTTATAGAATAATTCTGGGTTCTTGGCCTGCAAGAATTGATGAAGAAGATCAGATGAAATAAGATAGCATCATGGCATCAAGGTAACTGAATACATATCTTCCCAGTCCATTAGGGTGTTAAACACTTCTACTCTCTGGTCATGTCTTGGTGATTCTGAAGGGAGGGAGCTAAAGGTACAAACAAAGACATCTGCTGTTTAATGGATAAATGATGGTGGAATTTGTAGAGTTTATGACCTTTTTCTTACTGATGCCCGTTATGTAGGAACTAAATGAGGGGACGTGGGGCTTGGATTTTGATGACTTAGTGACTAGTATGTTGACTTATAATAATACACTTAACAGTAATGAGCAAGGCTAAGAAAGAAAGCAGTTTGTTGCTCAGGGTAAACCTTGTCTTACTATTGAGGTAGCCAGGGGATATGAACTTAAGCCAGCAGGTTAATCATGTGTAGGAATTCAATGGAGATGCCATATTACTGGTAAAATCAATCGACTATAGAACTGACAATAAATGATAAATTTGGAATAAAATAACAAGAAGATTTTAAGATTTAAATTTATGCTCTGATTCTGCCAGCGCTTCACTTGACAGAGCGCTTTTCAGCTGCAATCCATGTCTGATGGGCTTTCCATATGGAAAGCATCCAATCACAGAATCACAGAATTGTAGGGGTTGGAAGGGACCTCTAGAGATCATCGAGTCCAACCCCCCTGCCAAAGCAGGCTCCCTACACCACGTCGCACAGGTAGGCGTCCAGGCGGGTCTTGAATATCTCCAGAGAAGGAGACTCCACCCCCCCCCGGGCAGCCTGTTCCAGTGCTCCGTCACCCTCACCGTAAAGAAGTTCTTGCGCACATTCGTGCGGAACTTCCTATGCTGAAGTTTCAGCCCATTGCCCCTAGTCCTGTCCCCACGCACTACTGAAAAGAGACCAGCCTCTCCACTATGGCTCCCACACCTCAGGTATTTATAAACCTGGATCAAGTCCCCTCTCAGCCTTCTTTTCTCAAGGCTAAACAGACCCAGTTCCCTAAGTCTCTCCTCATAGGGGAGATGCTCCAGGCCCTTCACCATCTTTGTGGCCCTCCGCTGGACTCTTTCCAAGAGATCCCTGTCTTTTTTGTACTGGGGAGCCCAGAACTGGACACAGTATTCCAGATGAGTCATCATTCTGAGAATCATTCTTCTGCTTCTTGGTGTTCAGCTGGACTGCCAGAAAGCTTCAGTGGGCAGATATATTTTATAACTGAGCCCATCTAATTCAGATATTTGGCTGCATAAGGAAATGTTCCCAGTGTAGTTCAAGTGATAGAGTTCACATCTCCATGACTGGATGATTGCAGTAATTTAAATGTGTTTTAGAAAATGGTCTTCTATCTCATTCATAACACTGTAGGTTTTGGCTGAACGTAGGAAGGAAATGTCAGAGATGATATTTCACGTTTAGAAACTTACTGCCATAATGCAGTAAGTAGAGACGATTATCTTGATTGTAAATGGGATTGAAAGTTGAGATTTTAGCATTCTCTGCTCTTTATAGGAAGATCCTTACTCTTAGGAGTTGTTTGCAAACAATCATACAATTTCTATGGTTGAAAAGGACCCCTGAGATCATTTAATACAACTCTATTGGTCAGTGCAGTGTCAAGTAGAGCAGGCTGCCCAGTACTGTGTCCAGATAGGTTCTGAATATCTCCAAAGATGAAACTTTACATCATCTATGGACATCCTCTTCCAGTATTTGTCCATCCTCACAGTAAAACAGCAGCTACTTCAGGTGAAACTATCTGTCTTTTCTTTTGTCAGCCACTCATGTTTACTTCAGTCTATAGCTCTTAGTAGCTAACTCCAATGCATTTGTTGTCTTTGTGATCATTTGTAGTGCTTGACCCTGGATAAATTTGAAGGTTATAGTGATGAAACCCAGCTGACTCATCAAGCCCTTCATTTACTAGAGGAAAACAAATTCTGGGCTGGTGTGGTTTTTCCAGATATAGACCCTACACAAAAAAGTCTTCCACCACATGTGAAATACAAGATTCGGATGGACATAGATGCAGTGGAGAAAACAAATAAAATCAAAGATAGGTAGGTGGTGATTCCTTCTTGGTTATCATAAGAGTATAAGCAATACAAGGACATTAGAACCTCCCTTTGATGCACACATGAAATTCAATTGTATTCACCAGTATTCAGTATGTAATGCAGAGCAGAATCCATCTCTATAGTTGTGTCCAGGTGCTGACACAACTGGTATGTCACTCATGTGACCATCAGACCAGCTCAGGTAATGGGTAGGTGCATGGATACACGGCACAGGGAATGACTGTGTTCAGAATCTGTTAACCTGCTGCAAGATGTTAACTGGCTCTACTACACAGAAAGGTGAACAAGGCAGACCCACACGGATTGTGATCCATCTCTCAGCAGAACTTCTCTTCTGTATCTCCTCAAATGCCCCCACATAGAAGTCTGATGACTGAAATCTAACTGTTTCAGCTTTATGTCCAAGGATAGTGTGTTACAAATAGTTATTTTTATTCTTAAACAATTACTCTGCAACATGATTAATTTTTGCACATTTTTGTGTGTTACTTCTGTGTAAGTATAGAGAAAATTAAAGGAAACAAAAGAATGTTCTATTGTCAATCAATGTGGTCTGACAGACTAAACTCTGGAAAAGGCAATGAGCAATACCCCTACAACAACTTCAGTAGCAAAGATTATTTTTTCCCTCTTTTTCTTTTTCTTTTTTTTTTTTTTCTTTTCCTCCTTAAAGCTACTGTTTATCCAAATGATTTCTGTGAAATTTTCTAAGGTATTGGGATCCTGGTCCAAGAGCTGATCCTGTGGATGATTTACGTTATATCTGGGGAGGCTTTGCGTATCTCCAAGATATGATTGAGCACGGGATTATAAAGACCCAGACCAACACTGAAGCGGCACTAGGAATTTATCTTCAGCAAATGCCATATCCATGTTTTGTGGACGATGTGTGAGTAAGAGAAGATTATTGTTTCAATTCTGATGACTATTTGATGTGATGGACACTGTAAGATCCCCCAAGCACCAGTTCTAACTCTAGTCCTCAGGCATATATTCAGCCTCAATATCTGAGACATAACTGAATGTATTTGCTCTTTTCCATATCCCTCCATAACCCAGACTCCAAAAGCCACCTTTGCCAAGTTTCCAACCCTAAAACCAATACTGGCCTATGCATCCAGGCAACCAGTGTCCAGACCAAAAACGAACAAAAACACTGCCCCCTTAACAGCAAGAATAAATAACTAATCAATTTTGAGTTTTGTCTGTTTGGTTTTAAGGCTTATATTTCTAGACAATGGTAATGTGATCCTGTAATAACCTAACCTAAGCTTTCACACTGATTACAGCTGGGAACTCGTTGGCACCCAAATAAAATGCTTTGGTACCTAAAGAAAGTCAGGCCTGGATCTATCCCTGTGTGTTAAACAGGATCCAACAAAAACATTATTTTTCTGAATTTTTTTAACTAACTCTAAAACTGAACAGTACCTGTGGCAAAACTAAATGCAAAACACTGGTCTGTGTTAGAACCAACACTGCCGCCTTCAGTTACTCGTATAGGATTCCCTCTAGTGTAGCAAGCCAATTTCCCTAATTATACCTCCAAAATCTACCAAAAGAACCAATTTTCTAAAGAAAAATTGAACTAACGATACAAGCCCTGGTAAAACTTGTACCTGACTTTCTATCTCTGTAAATTCTGAAGAATACAGCGACCCAGTCTCATCAAGTCCATTATCAAACCCTAGCCCTAGCCTTATATTTACACATAACAGTTCTCACAACTAGTTATTTGGTGCTTAAAGACATCCAGCTCTCTACAGGTCTTGCAATATCTCAAGACAATTTAGGATCTTGGGACTGTTTCTTACAGAATCCTAATCCCTAAATGTTTTTCCATTTATAACTACATAAGGAGTAGTTGCAGTAAAGCTGGACCTGCACTGTCAGTTTCTGCTAACATTGGCCCTTTTCCTTCCCTCATATATGATGCAGTTTTTAGCAATTACCTGATCTTATCTAGCCTTCTTTTCCTTAATTCTAGTCCATTGATTTTTGTGTAGAATGACTGCTTTTGTCTTAAATATCACATAAATCCAGCAGTGAATTCCAGGAATTTCTTTTCCCAAAGGAGAAAGGTATTTTTTGCTCAGAGGGGGTGAGAAAGTGAGCCTCTTGAGTACAGAGGGTCCTCAGAGGATCAGGGTCCTCAGGTTGATGACGTTCCTGTTAGCGCTGCCTGGACATGTGCTCTAGATGATGTCGTTCATGTTTTTCTAATTAGGGTGTGCTTGTTTCAATGCTGCTCTCTATTACTGCAGTCTTATTGTAAATCTCACTCAAAAAACAAACAAAAACAAACAAACATACAAACAAAAAAAGCTTTGTTATAGAAATAATTTTAAGGTTTATTCAGTGTGTTTCTTAGCAGGCAAATCTAGTAGTTCAGATAATTGCAGATTGCAGGCAGGTTATCTGACTGACCATTACCTGCCAACCTGACAGGTAGTTGTCCTGGCAAGCCTGCTGTTTACTTCTTCCCCTCTGAGAATACTGCAGTACAGAATCTTCATCTGTGCAAAAGCTCTCTGAAGCCTACAGCAGCCACAGGCATACCAGAGCTGATATGCAAACCTTGTGATGCTTTCTGTAGACAGCTCACTTAAGTGAAGCAAATGCTGCACATGGTGATTATGTATTGCACTATGCATAGCCTAGTTTTAGACTGAGAATTTCCAGTCCCTTGTTTAATAAATGTGTTCTTTCCCACTCTTTTCCTTTCTGTTCTTGCTTTTCATCTTAATATTTGTCCATTTTACTTACATTTTATTTGTCTCTCTTTTCTTGTTTTTGTAGCTTTATGATAACCTTAAACCGCTCCTTTCCCATCTTCATGGTGCTAGCTTGGATATATTCCGTTTCCATGACTGTGAAAAGTATAGTGCTGGAGAAGGAAATGCGTCTAAAGGAGGCTATGAAGAACAGAGGCATCACTAATGGAGTGATTTGGTGCACTTGGTTCCTAGACAGCTTCTTCATGATGGCTGCGAGCACATTCCTCCTCACAGCACTGATTATGGTAAGAATCATCATGTAAGCAACCATAAAAACTCTCCCTTTTTGCACTGTTGATACTAGTTTGCTGTTGAGAATGTATAGTAGCCATTCATAGGGAGATGGGGGCAGCTGGTGACTTGTTCTGATCACAACATGCAAGAAGCACATTCTTGTAAGCAGTCCTCAGGACAGCACGAGCACTTAGCAGAGATGGAAAGTTAAATTCACCAGAAAGATTTATTGCGAGAGCCCTCACAAAATAATGCATCTAATTAATTAATTACTCTGTATATTGTTTTGCTATAGGCACAGTTCTCAATAAATAGTGATTGTCACTTTATGTGAAAGAAATTATAACATGAGGAATCTTAATCTTGAAATTTGTTGCATGTGATTCATTTACAATATTCAGTGCCCTGTCTGCTTAGAAACTATAGCACTGATGTGGCAGAAAAAGTTGAAACAGCTACATCAGTTCCCTCTCTGAATTACTTTGCCTTCTATAATATTCCAGAGCAGGTTGGGTCTCATCTTTACAGACCACCTCCTACTTCTTTTACTTCTTGGCTGCTGTATTTAGTTAGACACATCAGTAACATTTTGATTGGCAGGAATGCCTTTGCATCTACTGTAATGTGGAGAACTGGTATTGATATAATTTTATTCTGTTTTCCTTTTGGTTACAGCACGGCCAAGTCCTGCATTATAGCAATCCACTTCTCTTCTTCCTGTTTCTACTGACATTCACTACAGCCACCATAATGCAGTGTTTCTTGTTCAGCACCTTTTTCTCCAAAGCAAATCTGGCAGCTGCGTGCAGTGGTGTCTTGTACTTCACCTTGTACCTGCCTCACATTGTCTGCTTTGTCTGGCAAGATCACATGACTGTTACTCTGAAGATCCTAGCAGTAAGCCTTTCACTCATATAATATCTTTGGGTTCAAATTTTAGCTGCCCTGTTCACTATCAATGTGTGAGTAACAAAGCACTGCACACCTCATCCTCTTAGCTTTTTTCATTCATGGGAACAGACACTTCTAGACCTCTCTCAAATAACTAAAGATTGGAAGAGAATAGGCTTTTTTAGCAGGCCTAGTGACCAAGAAGTAATTTTATGGCTTTTAGAAAATTCAATAAAAATTATTACTTTCTGAATGTTAGGAAATCAGCGCAGTTCAAAACGTTTTGAATAATTCCTGTACTTCAAAGCAATTTTCACTTCTGGCATGTTTAATAAGTAAAAAGCAATTAACAGAAAGGGTTGTCTTTTTCATGTGCTCTAATCTAGTTGCAGAGTAATATAAGGTTGAGAAGAGCTCATATTCACGTTCCCTCTTTGCTTGAACTTAGAGGTAGGATTTGAAAAGAGACATCAAAGCTTTGGCAAATATCTTGCTGTGAAAATGGAAGCTTTACTTTTCTATGAAACAGAACTATGAGTGTGCAGAATTATTCAGATTAATTTTCTTTGGCACAATGATTCAGAAAGAGGGGAAGGGGAACTAAATGCTGCCTCCCCGTCTCTGCAGAGAATTTTAACAGCTTAGGTAAGAAATGTACTGTCTTCTACTCTTACATTAGGAAATCTTATAGATAGAGTGTATACCACTTTAAGTTCTACAAATAAAAGTAATAAAATGCAAACAATTCTTTCATTAAGTCAGGAACTGAGTTAGGTTGGCCCATGACAAGTTCTGATTTGAGAAGAAATTTTGAAATTTACGCACAATCGGAGTATAAAGATAAATCTGTTCACACCAAAAAGAGAAGGATGTCAGAACCAAGAAAGAATATTCACAACTGGAATGCTTTTTTCTGTTTCTGGTATGCATGTCCTTCAAAGGCTGGCCTCCGAAGAGCAGCTAATTACAATGAATATAGCAGGACTGTGTGGTGGATGAGTGTCTGAAAAGCATATATATATTTTTTTTTTAGGATAAGTAAAATAATTGAGCAGTGAGTGATAGTTGAAAACCAAACATCATTTTGAGCTTCTGGTGTGCTTTGTCTTGTTCCTGACACTGGACTTATCTCATACACCCAGGCAGTTTATTTCTTCAGTGTAGACAAAATGTATATGTCAGATTTTCTGAGCGGAGGTGTTCACATTTAAAAAAACACCAAACCTTTAAAAGATCCATATTACTAAAGAAAGGTTGAATTCAGTCTAATAGAGCTAATTACAGCTAGGAATTACCACCCTTCAAGTGGATCATCATAAAAAGGTTATTAGTCATTCCAGTCTGATAATAGAGTGAAAACATTTTTCTCTTACTACTTTTACTATTTTTATGCAGTGTTAAGTTTTGAAGTCCAGTCCCTAAAGGTCTTCTCTTTTTATGCTTGTGTTTAAAAAATGTCCATCTGCCTGAATATCATTTTTTTCTTTGTTCCAGAGTTTGCTTTCTCAAGTAGCTTTTGGTTTTGGTACAGAATACTTGTCACGCTACGAAGAGCAAGGTCTTGGCCTACAATGGGGTAACATCAGAACTAGTCCCTTGGAAGGAGATGAATATAGTTTTCTGTTTTCCATTAAAATGATGCTTTTTGATGCTTTTCTGTATGGAATACTTTCTTGGTACCTTGATCACGTTTTTCCAGGTACACCAGTTTCTTACTTAGTGGTAGTTGTAAATTATATTAATCTGATCCGTTTCTGAGTATTTCTCTTTCAGAAACAGGGTATTTGACACTCTAGACCATGAGTCCTACCTGTTATGGTCCCACTAGTTTTTTAAGAACTTCTCCCTTTCCTCTTTTTTCTTTCTCCTGTATTATGCCTGAAATGAAGGAAAATGGTGCAAAGAAGAAAGATGGTGCAAGTGCTGGTTCTGTGCTAAAATTAAAATAGAAATTAAATGAACAAAAATATTTTCAAAGTCAGTTTATGTGTGTATTTCCCTCTTCAGAAGTTTTAACCATTTCTAATGAGAATTTATCATCCCCACCCAAACATTTTAGAAATACCAAAATAATGACACTAGTTCATAAATATGCTATGGCCACATTAAGCCAATCCTTTCTTAAAGGATGGTACTATTTTCTGAGAGGTGCAGGTTCCTAGACAGCTGTGAAAGTTTCTTTGTGGATTTTTTTCTTAATGGGCATCCTGGTTCTAGTTGTAAATTCAAAACAAAATAGAGTTGGTTATCAACTCTATCTATGAGAAAATTGTTTATCCTTGTAGCTTAGGTGGTTGTCTACCCTCTTATTTAATATTATTACACTGCAATAAATGCAAACTCTTACACTATGCAAGTGAGCAAGCTTTATTTTCATTAATTTTCTGCTCTGCATGTGAACTGCAGTTCCAGAATGTGTTTCTTGGCAGCTGACTATCTCCCAGCCACTCTTTTCTTTGATTGTATAGTTACTCAGACTTGGAGGTCTTGCAGATTTTCTAGCTATGAAGAAAAATAATTGATGGCTACAGTAAGACAGTGCTTGCATGTTGCTGTATCTGTATCTTTGGCTTCAGATTAAAATATGGCTTGAATCTTGGTATTTTTGTGTCCCTTCCTAAGTTAGCTATGCTGTATCAAACCAAAACCTGTTTGAACTTTAACAAACATGTCCTCCCAAAGAAGTTTAATGCAATTTATTATTTATCTTTTTATTTTCAAAGCTGATATGGAATAACTTTCCCAAAAGTCCTTTTTTTGGACAAGCCTTTGTTGCAAATCTGGTGGGTTTTTTAAAGTATTCATAGTGTACTATTCCTGTGAAAATGAAAGAACTTAAACAACAGGAGAAACTTACTTTCTTTGCATTTCCTATCTTTTCCTGCCAGCACTTGACACAATAGTATTTCTCTGCATTTCTATCCAGTGGCTTCAGTTCCTCCCAGCATTTGTTTTGAGTATCTCCTCATCTTTCTCCTTTGTTTCTCTGATATTTTGCTTAGTATTTCTCTCTTATGCACATGTAGCCCTTCCAAATCAATGCTGTAGTGTACTATACGAGTTCCCTGGATAATCCTATGAATTATATTGATCAGCTCCTGCTCACGTTTTTCTCCTGCAGATGACCACCTGATGACAAGCTAGTCCTTTGGCTATTTAAGCTTTCTGCTCCATAATAGAGTTCACTTGGCTTTTTGTTTTCATCCTGAATGAGAAGCAGTTGTTTTAGCCACCAGCTTCAAAAGGATATTGCAGTCTGTAACACAAGTACAAGGCAAACTATTTATGAATGCAGATGGGGTATTTGTGTGTTGTAACAGGAGCACAGTTGGTTGCGTGACATAAAGGCTATTTTTTATGTCAGAAAAAAAATACAGATGCTTTCATAAACAGTTTTTCAGTAAAAAAAAAAAAAAAAAAATCAAAAACATAACCAGTCAGTGAGCATCAAAGATTCCGATTCCTTATCTTAAATAAATAACACAAGATCAATGACATGTAGGTTCACAAGCATGCTTATTTTAAACGCAGCAGCTCAGATCCTTATATTCTATGAATCAGTAAGATCCAGAAACATGGTGTTGATTGGCACTAACTCTAGTCTGGTCCAGCAAGTACCGATAATCTTATTGTACTTTCTTTTTTCAAGCTTTTCACTGAAAAAGACAGTTTCTATTTAAGAAAAGGTTTGCTTAGTTGTCATTTTTTCCCAGAAGGCTTTGTGCTAAAAGAGTGGCTAGAGTCTCTTTTCTTGCTGCCAGTTTTGAATTCAGGCCCAATGTAATAAAGGTACATAATAGTGGGTTTTTTGCTCATGTCAGCTCTCAAGTGTTGAGGGAAAATTAAAAGAAAATGATTGAGTGAGGTGAGGCTGGGATCTCATCTTAAGTAATCAGAATGTGTGCCTTGGCAACTGCTCCCTGGCTGGCAAAGTTTCAAATTGTCCTCAGGTAGAGAATACCTTTGTTCTGTAACTAAACGATGTTTTATTTAATAAAATATAGGACTAATCAGAACACATTTTTGAGTTCCTTACGCCTGTTAAAAAAAAGGAAAAAAAAAAAATTAAAAAAAAAAATCTGTCCTCTGTTCTGCCGGGTAGTTGGTGAGTGGTTTGGCCCTCTGATATCTAACACTGACTGGTTACACTAAACACTAAACTGCAGGTGTTTGTAATCATAATTCAGATTTTGTCTAGATTAATTTGTGGTCACTGGAGAATGTGTTTGCAAAGTACACATCACCTTCTTATTTTTCTTGCAGGGGACTACGGCCTACCACAGCCTTGGTATTTCCCTTTGCAGGAGTCTTTCTGGCTTGGTTCTAGAAAACCTGAAGCTGAAAAAACAGCAACAGCTGATGGTGAGTTCATGTAAAACTTTATAAATAACTTGAAAACTGCTAATCTGCTTAGAGTGGCTGTACATTAACATTTCCAACACGCAAGTTGCTGCAAAAGTTGGGGACAGCCATGTAATAGCAATCTCAGCAGGTGCCTTTGAACTTCTAGTGGCCTGCAATTACTAGAGTTGAGAGAGGTGAGTCAGTGTTCCATCTGAGAGCCTTTAAAGCATGAGTTAACAAGCATCATCAGCCTCCCACTCTCTAACTAAAACCTTTTGAGACATTCAAGGAGTTCTTGTTGCCCAACAGAGCATTTGTTAAATTAGTCAGAATGAAACAGTGATGATGTGGGAGTCTCAGTGTAAATAACATCTAGATGGCCTGAAGTACTGTGTTGATAGTTTCAGTAATGCATTGTGATGATTTATGCTCCTGCAGAGCTCAAATTTTAAGACTACCTTCTTTTCCACAAAGTACCTCCAAAGAGGAAGGTAAGTTTTAGTTCATTGTGTCGGATATTTTTTTTTTATATAGAAAAAGCTTCAGAATCAGAAGGTTGTGTGGATCAGAAAGCCGTGGATGAGGAAAGGAATGAAAGCAGAACAAAGAAATCTGAAGAACCTGAAAAGGCAGAAGAAAAGAATGGCAACCAGGGGAAGAAGGATGGTAAAAACAAACAGTGTAAACACAAACGAGAAAAAGAACTCGGCGAGCAGGGGAAGCCTAAAACAGATGTCCAGGACAAAGATGAAATGAATAGTAAGGAGAGAGAGCAATCTGAGTACTTTTCAGACACCGTACTCATTGTACTTAATAACCAAGTAGACATGGGGATGATTGGAGTCATTATAGAGGATACTATGCAATTACCAGAGCTAGGCTTAAGAGAGGCACTAACTCTCCCAGCTACTCTCTCACTGACTTTCCTACATTTGAGGTCTCATAATACTTTAGCTGCCACCCATAGGAGAGTTTCCTTTCGAGAAATCTCTGTAATTTGTTTTTTACAAAGTTAGCGTTCTTGCTAAGGGAAGCCTCCAAGGGGCATACGCTTACATCCTAGAATTAAATAGAACCATAATTTCCATAGAAATACTTCTGCTGAGAAGAGTGTTGTTCCCTCCTGCCTCCTTTCCCCCCACACTTTTTTTTTTTTTTTTCTTTGTGCCTCTCTTGAGTATGCCTTGCATCCCAGGGTAAAGGCTGGTTTCAAAGGGATTTATCTGAAGTGCTGTGTATCTGTCTGTAGCCTTTTCTGATGCTGACATTAGCCACCGCCTAAGTATTACTGAAAGACCTGTCTTGTTTTTAAGTGCCAGTGTCATCTTTTGTGGAGAGTTTTCTGCATGTGGTGCTCAGAGGAATGCATATGGATTCTGTAGCAAAAGTAACCACTACAGACAGATCTCCCCTGGGAAGCCAGAGATAAAAATAGGGTCATCAGAGCTCCTCACGTAGGCACTGAGAACTTGCATTCAGCATGAATAGAAACAGGACAGGACTTCAAAAGAAAAAAGACAGGCAGAGGGCAAAGGTTACCCAGTCAATCTTCTAGTACTGCCTTATCTTTGTGGTGCTGTATTCATCAGCTCCCTGGTTCCAGCTGCTACATGGCCACAAAGGAAGGGCTTGCCCTACTGCTGCAGGCACAAAGAAGCTTTCCTTTCCTTTCAACCAGCTGTACAGGAACCGAGAGAAGGATAGAGATGCCAGGAGTAGCCCTGGTATAGTCCAAGGATACTTTTCAAAATGGCCTCATGATAGCACTGGTACTTCATGTAATAGTAATGGGGTGGGAAATAGTTATAATGGCTTGACTCTGGTGCAGACCAGTACTAGCAGAAGCAGACAGTATACTTTGAGTATATCGCAAAACCCCCATCTGCATCCCCTGCAAGTGCTGCTGCCTATTGCAGACCTAGTTTGTCCAAAATTTTTTGAGGACATAGAATCAGAACAAAGGAATGTTCTTGCACTAGATACCTTTTGAGCGATGCAAAACTGTTACTGGGGGAGATCATCAGCATTTGCCTCAGAACTTGTCAATTAGTCTTTCAGGTCCACTGAGTTAAAAGCCTAGACTCCTTCAAAAGGCAGAAGAAAAAGTATTTTATAAGCATGGTTTTATTTCAAATAAGTCTACCTCATCTAGATGAGTTATTTCATCTGCTTCTTAGTATATATAGCTCTCTAGTGCACAATGTATCCGGGACTTTTCCCAGGCATTGTAATAACAGAGTCTTAAAAACCACTAATGGAGGTGGGGCTGGTTTCACCCAGATGGTATTGGCTGCTCTCCACACAGGCCTGCTGGGTACTGAATGATTTAAGTAAGCTGCAATTGCAAAACAACCTTCCTGCAAAGCCTTAAGTATTCTTTGTAAACAAAAGTGGACAGGAGAGTGGGGGGGTGGGGGGGAGGGTGTCTTTACTTAAATTTCTCAACTCCCATAATTCATATTGCCTAGGGGCTTCATTTACTTAAAAGGAAATTTGTTTTGTCTAGAAGTTGATACAATAAAAAATCTGATGGTGCTATTTATGATAGTGCATTTTTTTATCCTGAGAGATAGCCATTCTGTGTTCCAGTTCATGTTAGGTACTGTCTAAGTGTTGAGCTGGCCTCAGCAAGGGGGGTAAATTTCACCTACTAGGATTAAAGGCAAATGTTGTTTTTTAAAAGCATCATGGTAAAAGAATGCACAGCTGGGCAGATTATTTGAATGGCAGATTTCAGCCTGGCTGGAGAGGCAACATGCTGCTTGTTTAATGTAATCTCTCTGCCTATCTAAGTATCTGTAGACAACTGTCTTAAATAATCTTCTGCTACACAGTGTAAACAGAAAGCTTGTTCAGCTCCACCTGATCCAGTGAGTTTACCTCTCCACAGACCATTGTACTTCTGGGCTCCTTTTCTTCTATTGCTCATATCTGGGTGAACCAAAGTAAATTGCAGTTAAGATTTTTTTTCAGTTAGATACTGGTGTGACTGGAGAATCTGGCCCTGGCACATGATGCTATATTTTACTGGGTTACTGTTGCCTCTGCACTTACAGGTTTTTTCATTATCAAAGAAAGGATAAACACATCATTGAACTCTTTTCTCATTCATGGTTGGTTTTTTTTGTTTTGTTTTGTTTTTTGCTTTTCAAGTAAATACCTTCTGTGAACCTGAGCCAACAGGACTGATTCCAGGAGTATGCATTCAGAACCTGGTGAAGATTTTTGCAAACAGGCCTAAGCCAGCAGTAGATAGGATGAATATGACTTTTTATGAAGGCCAGATCACCGCCTTCCTTGGTCACAATGGAGCAGGAAAGACAACCACCATGTAAGTCTGTATTTTAAAGCAGAAATCCCTAGCAGTGCTCTGAGTCCTGAGGAGCAGCCTTCCCTTTTCACTTTTCCCTTGTCTCACCATGCCTGCAGCTAGACTGGCACGCAGCATTAAGTTTTTCCCAGACAGGGAAGTGCTGCCCCTAGACAAAGAGAAGGCATCTTGGACTAGCCAAAGCTCTGAGAGGAAGGCAGTGAGTGAGTGAAAAAAACAGTGAAATTATAGAAAGTAAGAAGCAAGTATTTCCCCCAGCATTCATTTTGCATGTCCAAACTCCCTGTAGGTAAAAAGGGAGAAAGATCTTCTGACTGATAAAGCTGAGGACTTGAAGGCTGACACAGTTTGCACATTTCTGAATTTTCTGTCTGACTTTTCAATCATGTTTTTTTTGCCAAGGTTTATAAATTCATACCCTCTTTAAACAAAGTGGTTGTGTACATTCAAGATTACACCCATATTAAAGTATTCCTTTAGTTCTACAACCCTGGAGTCCCAGACTTCAAGACTATATTTGGCAAAATAGGATTAATTGGTTAACAAAGCATTTAATCAGTCTGTGATGAGTTCACCAAATGTCGAAAGAATGGAAATGTTTTGGTACAATGCTCTCTAGTTTTTTAATTTAAAAAGACTTTTATTTTAGATGCACTGTAAATTGCCTTCAAAGTTTTATAAATGTTTTGTAAATACTTTTTATTCTCTTGATGAAAACAAAAATGTCTTGTGCTTTGAAATTTTGGGAACAAAAAAATCCATTATACCATCCATTTGCAACCTAATCTTCTGCCCCAATCCATCTCACAGAAAATAAGGGTGTAGGGTATGTACCAGTCAGCATGGCTAGAGACCTTAAAATATAACTGCTCCTACTGGGCTTCATTTTAGACCCATTTGTACACAGGAGTGGTGTAACATGCTTAGCAAATTACTCTAAAACAAAACCACACAGTCTGGTTTATCAGAAGTTTAACGCATTAGCAGATCCACAACATTCTCATTATAGTAGGGCAAGTGTATGTATATGTATGCTTTTTCATTAGAGTTTTCTTCAGAGCCCATAATAAGAAGTCATCACACTCCATCTAGTGGAATCATGCAAGATGTCTTAATCTGGAACAGGATGGGTGAGTGGGCATTTCCTCAGTTTGTTTTTTTATTTTTCCCCAGGTCGATACTGACAGGCCTCTTCCCACCAACCTCTGGAACTGTGCTGATTGGTGGCCTCGATATTCAAACTCACATGGATTCCATTCGACAAAGACTAGGAATGTGCCCTCAGTACAACATCCTATTTAATCAGTGTGTATCATTCTATTCTAGCTTTCAGAGTAAAGGTGTCTGAGTGACTTATCACAAAAGCCTGTGTGGTTTCCCTTGCTGTGCTGGCAGTAGGTGTATCTCAGAGGTACTAACTCTCAACCCACCTGTAGGATAGCTTTTGTTGTTCCTCAGTAGAATTTTATTGCATCATTTAGCTGGGAACAAAGAAGGCTGCAAAGAAAATGACTGTTGTTGGTATTGTTGTTTTATGCTGTAGTATGAATTGGAAGTTCAGCCTGGGGATTCATGCACTATACTTTAGGACACTTTTTTTTTCCCTAAAGGAGAAAAATCTGGACCAACAGTGCAGCAGCAGGACATTTTTATGCCCATTTTGCACTACACACAACAGTTGGCTACCTGATGAATTGCATCCTCACTGCCATCAGTTTGTGGTCATCTCAGCAGCAGTCTTTCTTCCTCAGTGCCGTTGCACATGTTAGATTCCAATTTATTATGGCTTATGGGTAGTTTGATTCCTGCTTTGCCTGTTCCTCTGGTGGCAGTTTCTACTTTGAAAAGGTGGAGAAAGCTCCTATGGCAACTAAGTGAAGCGTGTTGATATTAAGCTGTATCTGTGATTCAGATTTGGGGTAAAGCAGCCTCTCCTCCTTCAGCAAAATAAAGCTATAGCTTTTTTTTTTTTTTTTTTTTTTTTTTTTTTTTAAATCTGCTTTGTTCAAGTTGTCTTGGTGCCTTTCTGTCTGATTTCACAGCCTAACTGTAGAAGAACACATCTTGTTTTACTCCCAAATGAAGGGGAGATCCAGGGATGAAGCTGAGCAAGAACTGGAAATGATGCTAGAAGACATGGGCCTCACTCATAAAAGGAATGAAGAGGCTCAGAATTTGTCAGGTGCCCACCAGATTTTTTTGAAGTTTCTTTTTCTTGCCTTTGAGTGAAGAACTCAATACTGAGTTCCATGTTGAAGGCTGTATTTTGCCACATCACTGTGCAATAGGGCAGTCCTCACTCTCAAAGAAATTGCTTAATGGAACTTCGCAAATAGTAAAGTTGACACTACTTTTCCTTAAAGTTTCTGCTTTCTATACATATGACAAATTCAAATATACTTAAAATTGTTCTATTTAAATGAATATGTCAAAAATATATCCATCAGTGTAAGAAAAAACAAAAACAAAAAAACCCATAATACAAACAGCGAAATACAATGTCTATCATTTCAAGGCAGATGAAATATTATATTACCATAGGATCACCAAGGTTGGAAAAGACCTCCAAGATCATCTATTTCAGCCATCCACCTACAACCAGTATTTTCCCACTAAACCATGCCCCTTAATATCACATCTAAACATTTATTGAACGCAAGCAAGCAATTGGTCCCCTGATCCCCTGTTTGGGTCAATGCAAATAATGCAGAATACTTCTTTAATGCTACAAGTAAAAGTTCTCTGTCCTCTTGTAGGTGGAATGCAAAGGAAACTCTCTGTTGCCATTGCTTTTGTTGGTGAAGCGAAAGTGGTGGTCTTGGATGAGCCCACTTCTGGAGTTGATCCATATTCTAGGCGATCTATCTGGGATCTTCTGCTGAAGTACCGCTCAGGTAAGAGGCCTGAATGAGTGAACTAAGTTTTTTAAAACCTGTCACAGACACTGTACAGATACAGTGCCTGCTTTTGTAAACAACTATTTGTGCAGGGTATACATGCAAATAGGGATTTTGAGCAGACTGCTATGGGTGTGGAAAACCTTGAGTACAGGCTGTGGTATGGAAAAAAACCCTGTATTAATTGCTGAAAATTATGCACCATTTTGAGTTCCTGAGAGTCTTTGTTCCTTCAAGGCAGAACCATCATCCTTTCAACCCATCACATGGATGAGGCAGACATCCTTGGAGACAGGATAGCCATCATATCCCAAGGGAAACTCTTCTGCTCAGGCTCTCCTGTATTCTTAAAGAACTGCTTTGGATCTGGCTTTTACCTCACCCTGGTTCGCAAGGTGAAGAACATCAGAACTGGAAGGAGTGTAGTAAGTATGCACTTCTATCCTTGCATGTATAATCTGAAAAGTTCATGTTCATGCACTGTACCAAGGTAGAAAGCAATCAAGTGCTGCTTGAGACTGTAAAACTGACTTCAGAATAAAGAAAGCGATGACAAAGTTCGGTAACACCTCATGAAATTATATAGCTGCATGAGAATATCTGTAATGATATTATCTGATTTTATAAATATAAATTCAACAGGGCCTGCTAAGTGGACATGAAGCCTTCAGTGCTCTATAGTTCACTTTCTTCAGTTGTGCATGTTAAAGCATTTACTTGTCAAGTTGCCTTTGTGCATATTCTGGTCTTTCTGCCTGAAGTACACTGGTTGTAAACATGGTGTTCTGTTGGAACTAGGCTCAAATACCAGGCAAGTAGAAATTTAATTAATAGCTAATCAGCTTTCTACAACTTGAGAAGTATGGATCTGGATTGTTTCTGCTGTTGGTAGCACTTTCAGAATTCATACCACCGTGATCTGTATACTTACAGCCACTGCTCTTTGCATTTCCTCAGGCATTTGCATGTAATTTAGAACTGACAGACACAACTTGTGCAGGAGGATTTGTGTTTGTCTGTGTATCTTAATCCAGTCCTCAAATGACTTTCAGTGTGATATGTTCCAGTTTACATACTTTTCACTGACTCAAACGGGTCAACCCTTACATCTTATTTGCATGTATCTGAAGAACTTTCATCTTTCCTTCTGTTGCTTGTCTGTGCCAGTCACTTTGTAGCTGTGGATCTCAGTGCTCCTGCTCCTGTTCCAGCTGTGCACACAATGGCGAAGAAGGAACTCAAGAGCAGGAACTAGGTGGTAAGAAGTGAGATGGTTTAACATTCTGGCACATGGCAATGTCTCCTATTGTGCTGTAGTCTCACCCTACAGATCATTGCTGCTGAGGTCCGCTTTTCCAGCACTTGTCTAACATTTGTATAGTAACAGTCAATAAAGTTTCTTCATGCTTTTACATATCATTGTCCCTTTTCAAGAGAGCTACATATATAGTCTCAGACACAGCTGCTGAACTGCAAGTTTGAGTGCTTTGGAAGTACAGACTAAATTTACGACTCTGCACCAAAGTATGTAATTTGACAATGAAGCGTGTCTAGAGCAAAGAAAAGTGGCTCTTCCTAGAAAAAGCCATTTTCACCTTTATATGTCAAAGAAATTAAGTAGGTATTCCTGAAAGTCTTGTGTTTTGCTACAGACCTGAAGTAGTTTCCTACTATGTTGTTCTTAAACCATAATTAGCAACGTGGCCCTGTCTATCTAGTACAGAATTAACTTCAGATATCTTTAAGTTACATCATAGAACAGTTTCTTTTTGTATGGTACAAGTAACAGCTTCTGAAATCATGCTTAGTGTGATTATATATTCATTCCTGGAGCACTGTTTTGACTTTTCACAGGCGATTTGAATGAACTAGCAGAAGTAATTCATCATCATGTCCCAGAGGCAAAATTAATTGAAAATATCGGTCAAGAACTCGTTTACCTTTTGCCCAATAAACACTTTAAACAGCGATCTTATGCCAGTCTCTTCAGAGAACTGGAGGAAACATTGGATGACCTGGGACTTAGCAGTTTTGGAGTTTCAGACACACCACTTGAAGAGGTAATAGATTAAACCATTTGCTGATCTTTACTGTAAGTCCCCAAAACGTTTTCTGACACTGTTCCTGTTCTTTAACAAATAACCTTAATAAGCAATACTGAAAAGGTATCAACTTTTTTATTAATCGCACATTACAAGATGGTTTATTGTGTTTCCGAGATCAGGTTAATGTTCTGTTCCTAACCAGACGTGTTTGTCTGTGGCAGGTTTTCCTGAAGGTCACAGCAGAAGCTGACACTGAAGTGCAAAAAGCGGGTATAAATCTAGGTATCAGTATTTAATAAATTTTCTTGTGGTTGGTCTGTATTCTGAATACCAAGTTTTAAGAAATTCTCACCAAAATACATTTGGTGAACAAACACCTGTTTTTAGGGCTGGACATGATATATGAGAAACCAGATGGTTAGCAGAAATACTTTTACTTGGACTGAATGAGGTCCTTAGCTGTGCAAATAAAAATGTAACATCTAGACCCAAGATGTTGATTGTTTTTATAAGAAGCATTTTGCTGACCATTAGTCCATAAAATACGTACAGAATTAACTAGTTAATCCAGCCGAGTAAGTGTGATGGTACTGGGTACAACCACACTGTAACAACTGTAATTAAAGCAATCTGGTGATGTGATACATACATTTGTTAAGATCTGGAGCTCAGCGAAATGTTTGTGCTGTCTGCATGTATGGAAGTAATTATCTTCTCTGTAACTTTTCATCTGGATTGCTCCTGTTATTAAGTGTATTTCTTAACATAGGAGACACTCAAGAAAATGATTCTACTCGTGGCAAAATTTCTACTGAGAACAAAACAGCTGAACAGACCCCAGTGGAAACCAACGACACTTCTCGAATGCCAGTAGGCATAGCAGGGGATCAAAATGAAGGCAAAGGGTCTCTGCAATACAAAGGTTTTCAGCTTGTACATCAGCAGTTCAAAGCACTGTTCATCAAACGGTTCTACCATGCCTCCCGCAGCTACAAGGACTTCCTAACACAGGTATTGTCTCATTGTTGGTGTCCTTTACTATTTTCCCACAGTTTTCTCAATCCTGCCTTTCCCAGCACAGAGGTAGGAATTTCTAATTTATGGTTCCAGCTGTTCTGCCTCTCACTGTTTTTCTTTCTGCCTGTAATCAGTAGTCCTTACCAAGTACGTGATTTAATTACTACCAACCCAGTATTTTCTTTTTAACACAGTACAGTTCTTTGACAACCAGAGTCTTAACTGAAATCATTGGAAATGAAATAGCTGGTGGATGGCAGCTAAACCAAATCCTGCTGTCCTGTCTTCATTTTTGTATGAGTTGTATACTGTGTCACTCTACAGCACATATCTGAGTGTGATCTTTTCCTGTCCCCTGCAGATTGTTCTGCCTGCCAGTTTTGTGTTGCTGTCTTTAGTGCTTACAGTCATTATTCCTCCATTTGGAGAATATCCTGCCTTAACTTTAGACCCTTGGATCTATGGACAACAGTTTACTTTCTTCAGGTACGAAGAATCAGTGAATAAATGTATATCTGTCATATACACTCACTAGCATTTAGGATCATGAGGCTCTGCCTTACCAGGCTATCCTCATTCTATGTAGAATAAGAAAGGAGTAATTCCACAGCAAATCTCAGATAGTATGAAACTGGCCCAAGTGGGGAACACAGCTGCTAGTGTATCTAACTAGCATTCCTCAATTGTAATACTGTATTTGGTGCTCTCCTTTTCCTACCCGAGTTCATGACCTCAGCACTGAAGAAGTTAGGTATCCTAACAGGAGATCCAGTACAGTAAGAAATCTGACTGTTTCTGATATGCTACTGAATTACTCCTTTATTCATTATCTTACATTACAAGGAACAAGATTGAAATCTGTCTTTTGACCTGCGGTAGTTATTTATAATTAGTATGTATGTGAATACAGCTTTGAAAACAAGATGAAAGCAGAGAATCTTAGGTTTTGTAATGTTGCTGCTTAGCTGTTTCAGCCCATGCTCCATTTTTTGGCTAGTTGATTCTGAAATATTATCACCAGTTGCTTTATGTATATTGTAGTTCAACAATGTGAATTTTTTCAATGGAGAAAGTCTCATCTTATTCCCTTAGCAATGAGCGTCCCGGCAGTGAGCAGATGGTCTCCCTCACTAATGCTTTCCTAAATAAACCTGGATTTGGAAATCGCTGCTTGAAGAATCAGCCTCTTCTGTAAGTTGCCTGCTAGTATCTATTGAAATAGACCCTAGTAGGATATTGCCAATAGTACTGGAGCAGTGGAAAAAGAAATTAGTTGGCTTGACGTTTTCCTAGAGCCAATGCTTCAGATTTGTTCTAGGCAAGAATATTTGGTCTTGGGTCAAAAATAATAAACAGCAAGAAAATATTTTCTCTGAATTAAAAGCCAGTCACAGTGCTAGATGTGAATGACTGGAAGCTCTTGTAGCCTGGTATTAGGAATTAAGCAACTTTGAAATGTGTGAGTAAGATACTGGAATCAAGCCCAGATCTTCACAGCTTCCCTGGTATTTTCCACATGTAAGTCCCTTCAGATTCTTCTTGTTCCCTGTGATGTTTGGAAGAAACTGCTTCATCAGCTGCTTGGATAGTGAAGTACCAATAGAGCAGTCTTTGTGATTCAAAGTTATTTTCACTCTGAATTGAGAATTGCATCAATAGAGCTCTTTATTTAACATTAAATTAACATTAAATTAAGGCCTATGCATCCTGCCTTGGAGTATCACAGTGACACTCTTCTTTGACATTCATTTTCTCCTGCCTTTCTCTCAATCCTGATATCCAACAGCTTGATTTTTCTGGCTATTTTCTCCTCTTTTTGTGCAGAACAAACCAGGAAGAAGAGAAAAAAAAAAAAAAAAAAAAAAAAAAAAAGTGTGGGGGGTGAGATAGAAAAGGTACTGCACAACTAAGGAGCAAGGAAAAAGTCTCCTTGCAAAGGTGTCTCCTCACTGTGGTTTTTCTTTGTACTAATTCGTCAAACAGCTCCTGTGTTTCTTCAGTTTCCTATCTTAAAGTCATTAAATTTGGCAGTTTGGAGGGAGATTGTACCTATGTTTATCAAGGACTAGAAAGTGATGTTATTATTCATAAGTCACTAAACAACGTCTGAAGGTGTCTAGTGAAAACACTGTGATTTTTGTAGATTCTTGATCTCTTAAAATTTCTCTCTGCACAACTGAAAGACTCTTCCTCTACCCAGGAACTACCCATGTAATAACATGCCTACTGCCTGGAATATACCTGCTGTTCATCCTAATCTCAGCAGCCTCCTGCTGAATCAGAAGTGGAGCTCTGAGAATCCTTCGCCTTCCTGCAAGTGCAGCACTCACAAGAAACTCATTATGCTGCCAGAATGCCCTCCAGGAGCTGGAGGCCTCCCACCACCACAGGTAGTGTCCCTGTGTCATTGATCCTTTTAGAAAATTTTTGCAGTAAGTGGTGGAAAAGGGATTAGTGTTAAGTGTCTTGCCATGGAAATATACATAGAAGGAACTGAATATGGTTTTTAAGGGGGCAGGAACTGTTGGAACTTAAAATTCACTTCTGGAGGTATTAGAAAAGCTTACACATAAAAATCATATGAGATTTGATGACTGGTTTCATTCAAATTGCAAACATTTCATCCAGAAAAACATCACAAAAAAATTAACAATCAATCAAATATTAAAAAACAAACAAACAAAAAAAACCTCTTAATTCTTGCCTCAAAAGAACAATTCCATTTAAGTGATTCTCTTTCTTCAAAACATAGAAAGAGGGAGAAGGGAGGAAGGAAGGAAAAATGTCAGACTTTGGAAAAACATGAAATTGAGTAGTTTAATAAAGAATGAAGAAAATGAATGATAAATCAATCCCATTTTTTTTACATGTCTTTTAATTCTTTCTCTAGAAAGAAACTAGTAAGCAAGTGAAATGAGTGTTTGTGTGCATGTACATGAAGTTGAGTAGTTTAGTAATCACTGATCCTATGTAGAGATGAGAACTATGTTCCCAACTGTTACTATCAATGAATAGACTTAGTAATGTCCTTTGTAAAATGTGCTTGAAGAGCACATAAAATTGTTTGATGAACAAGGGAAAATTCTAATCTGTTGATTACATTTTCTGCATATTTTTCCGATCATTTAAAGAAAACAGAACTGCAACCACTCTCATAGCAATAGCTCACTTGTTTACTATCTCACTGTGCAAACTGTTCCACTTTAATGTTCATGTTTGCCAGGCTTGCACACATTAGCAAAATGACTTACTAAAATACAGTTTTTTATGCTTATGGCACAAGGTTAATCAGTTTCTAAATCCAAGTCCATGGTGTGTTCTATTAAAAGAACCACAGTTTGCTTTGGTTTCGCTATCACTATTCACAAAATAACAAAGCAAAGTTTCAAATATCTGTAGAGCTCTTCTGTTTAGAGAGGAAAAGAAAGGAATAAAGTAGTTACATCATGATCTTATTCATAGCATTCAAAGATATTTCTTATTTCCTAGTAATCTCAAAGCTGAATTTTGCTAATTGCATACTAGTGTATGTGAGATGATAATTTAGCATTTCTAATGTAAATAAGATACAAGATAGGTAGTGGTGGGGATCCTAGTCCTTGACAGGCTATGTATTATTATAACAATATATTATCCCAATCATTTTGCAAGACACGATCTTTTTGTGTAACTTGTTGTGAAGATACATTTCATGTTTAAGTCTCTACAAGGAAGCAATTGTATGTAAGTAATTGTGAAGTAGGTCTAAACATGAATACCTCATTTGATGACGACACTATGAGTATGCTACCAATCTTCCTGTTAATTACACAGAATCAGAGATTTATTATGCATTGTCTATGTCACCCAGTACTGTCTCTTTCTGAACAAAGACGTCAATAGAGAAGTTCCCTGAGAAAATAGGAATATCATTTTCAGGTTGCATGCTTTGTGCTCTATATTTTAATAAGCATTTTCTGCTCTGGGTAGAAATCAACATGCTTGAAGTTAATGGATGATATCATTACAAAAATATATATATATATATATGTATATATATATATATCATTCAAAGTGTCTAATGTACTAGTGAAGCTGAGTAGATTTCTAATTTTTATATTCTTATTTTAACTTACTACATTGTAGAACACAATAATCTACCTTGTTTCCACTGGGCCCTCAGTATTTTTGATAAAGCTTCTTTCATTGTGAAGATAAAGCTTTGAGCAACCTTGCCCTTCATTGCAAATAACTCAGGCCAAGTTTCAGAATGAACTGCATCAGTTTTGTGTCAGGTATTGAAAATTTCTGTGATTTCCTGATCTCTGTGTAGACTTTTGGGCTAGAAAACGAGTGACCCACTCTGGTTTCAGTGATACTATGAAACTGAATGCTTCCGCTGATATAAAGCTACTTTTATGGCTTTACTGACAAACAACGGGTTTAGAGACTTCAAAGCTTCATGTGGCTGAGTGAGTTTTCTCTTTTTTTCTAGAGAGTGCAGCACAGCACAGAAATACTTCAGGATCTGACTCACAGAAATATCTCAGATTTTCTGGTGAAAACGTATCCCGTTTTGATAAAAGGGAGGTAGGCATGAACTGCTCTGTTTTTCATATGTGACATTTTATACCTGTCTGTGAACATAGCACCTGATTTGTTGCAGCATTGCGTAGACTTCAGCATCATGCCCATATTCCTGACTTAAGAATAATAGACGTCTATTCTAGGGGAATTAAACTGTTTTTATTTTAACAGTTTGTACAACCAATTACTCCTTTATAGTCAGAGCTAAGTTTCAATGTCAGTGGCATACCGTGTTAGCAATAACTGTGTCAATGATGAACAAAATGGTGAATTGCTGAGTTTCTGATTTGTGTCCCTGAAGAACTGTAGCCACACCATTTTGACCATCTGCCTAAATTAATTATAATTTGCTTCTCTGATGTGCTAAGGGGCAGAAAGGTAATATCACATAGATGCATCTATTCTATTGTTAGTTCCTGTGCTTGTCTGAGTGTCCTGCATGGCAGCTGGCTGTGCAGTTGTCCATGGCTTATTAATGCTGATTCAGGCCTTGCTATCTTTTCGATTTCTAGAAAGGCTCTTGATGTTTCCATCACACCTGCTATGTGGCAGCTGCATTTGACTGATTCCTTTTAGGACATGTCAGAATTGCTGTAGATGCATCTTTTAAAATCAGTTTATTATAGATTTAGGATAGATGTGTGAATTTAGAACTCCTATTTGTCTCTGTTTGAGCTGGAGAATGAACGTGTCAGAAAATAAAGAAAAAATTAAAATTAAGCCCACCTTAGGGAGCACCTAAAATCTTAACAGCCAATGACTCAACGTAATCTGCAAATTTAAAAAGAAAACAAACAAACAAACAAAAACCACAAAAAACCCCAATGCATCGGAAAAAAAACCAATGTATCAGAAAACAAAAGATTTGCAAAGCATAGGAAATGATCATTAATTTCCATCTAAGTCTAACAATATATCAGTGATTTTGGTTCAGTGCATTTAGAGACAGGACTCTCTTTGTCTGTTTCAGCTTGAAGAGCAAATACTGGGTCAATGAGCAAAGGTAAGAAACCAACTCACAGACTGCAATGGTAAATAAAGAAACAAAGAATTTCTGTTTAACAGAAATCACGTTTCTCTGAATGGGCAAGGGGAATCGTGACAGATAGCATAGAACAAAGAAAAGATTGCAGTGTGAAACAGATTGTGGGTTGTATTTGTTCAGACTACCCCACGAGTATGAAGGTCAGAGGCACAGAAAGGAGTTGTCACAATTTTATTATCTACAATGTCTGACTAGTGGAATTTGAGTGATGAAAATTACAATACAATACAGCACTTCATTGTGTGAGTGCTCTGATGAGACTCTTTCAAAGTGTAGCAGAAAAAAAAAAAAAATAAAAAATGACCTGGGGTGACAAACCTGGGCAGCATCTGCCAAGTACAGAGGATTAGCAAACGCAGCTCCTTATTCCCACTCAGAACATTTGCAGTTGTTATAAAACAAATTCCACTAGTGTTCCATGCTGCCATTGGAGGCATTTAGCCCCAATGTGATTTCTACACTTGGAGGTACTTAGAAAAATGACTGATTGGTTTGAAGAACATAGGTTTTTCATCAGCAGTGGGAATTCACTTCAAGGGTAGAAGCAGCTGAAGAGATAATCCTCCAGGGATTATCTCCTTGCTCATGTGCAAACGTTACTTTCTATGGAATTAAATTCTGATCAATATCATTCAATAGTATTTATTATTACAGATTATTGGTGAACACCAGTATTGTTTAATACCTGTTCCTCTCAGGAGAGATGTTCTGACCTCCGTCCTTCGTGTCATCCAAGTAGTTATATTGTCTGTTAATAATCTTGATACAGAGATTGTGAGCTATAAACAGGACTTTTTTTCCAAAGTATTCTATCTGAATAATAATTTTTTCAGGATCTCAACATTAATCCCTCATAAATGGATATAATTACTATTTGCAAGTATTATAAAGAAAAGGTTGGAGATTGTTATACATAAATTGTATCATGTGTGTAAATCAAACTTATATTAAATGACTTTTTAATATTTGCATCAATCTATGGAGTTTTGGGTCAGTGATACAAGCGACTGATGTTGCTGTTTTTTCTCATTAGGTATGGAGGAATTTCTATAGGAGGAAAGCTTCCCGTCCTTCATGTTTCTGGAGATGAAGTTGTCAATTTTTTAAGTAATCTGGGCCGAATGATGAATGTCACAGGAGTAAGATTTGTTTGGTTTCTTTACCCAAGAATTGTTACAGAGTTGAAAACCTTCAGCACTGGAATTCCTCTAGATAACTGGTCTTTAACCTTTTTTATTTTAGGGACGAAATTCACTGGCTGCTGCTAAAGAATTTTCTAATTTCCTTAAATACATGGAAACTGAAGATAATATTAAGGTATTTGCTGGAAATAGTCTACAAACTTTCTTCCTTGAGATAGACTTCAAATAATTAGAGTACTGATGGTGGAATTTTCAGATGCATAAAGAGCTGAATTACTGTATTTATCATAAGTAATAATAGCGTTAATGCATTTGCAGTTATTTCTAATAAGATTTTTCTTAACCCATATTTTTAGTGCTTCTTGCTACTCTAAATACTTCTGGGTAGGATACATTCTGCTGAACTTTAAAATTTCATCAAAATCACTTGACAATTGCTTGACAGTCACCCTCCTAAAAGCACAGTATATGAGCTCCTCCTGCTGGACTGTGCCTAGGCGCTACCAGTTCCTGGTGCTAGAGTCTTCCCTGCTGACAGCAGCCACCAAAGGAAAGAAAAGGCAGCCAACTGTTCTCCTGCATCTCAGGGTTATTAGTGAAAGCTTCTTAAATGAATATATGCTCTGACTCTTTTAGGTGTGGTTTAACAATAAAGGCTGGCACGCTATGGTTAGTTTCCTTAATGTAGCAAATAATGCAGTCCTTAGAGCTAATCTGCGGACTGGCCAAGCCCCTGAGGAATATGGGATCACTGTTGTAAACCATCCTCTGAACCTCACTAAGGAACAGCTCTCTGAAGTCACAGTGTAAGTCTGTGTTTTGCTACTGACTTTTACTCCTCCCTCTCCTGTCAGCTTACCACCTACGGTGTGCTCACACTCTGAGGAGAAATAGTTTGGATGATAGAACACGGTGTAATTTACTCAATTTTTTTCTCCAACCAATAATTAGATATACAATCTGTTTAATCTGTAAATATTTATTCCCACCCAACGTAGGATCTAGGACTATTGGTTATACATGATTGCATATTTCTATTGATTTCAAAGATAAAAGGTCAGACTCAGAAGTCTCTGTTCATGTCTCAAAGCTGATAGATCTCCTAGAGAAAACATGTAGAGGTCATAAGAAATGGGTGTCAGAAATTGTTTCTAAGTAACTACAGGTAGGCAATAGTCAATAACCTCTGTCTTGGTGCCAACATACAGCCATAGTTTATAGAAAAGGCATCCCTAAGATACAACTTCCTTCTCAACATGTTCTGTTAGGTTCAAATTTTTGCCTTAGCACAAAGGCAAGATCTGTGCTTCATCTCACTTTGCAGTTTACCTCTTTGAGTACCTTTTCTCCTAGCTCACATAGCACTTCAGTTATTATGTCTTATTGTCTACTTTGAGATACACCACTCAGGAAAGGTTGTCAAACAGATGTATGTAGGAGCTAAACTTTTCCAGTGAATGAAGACAATTAGAAAAAAAAACAAGAAATAGTGTAATTGTCATCCACATTAATAAGCTACTGTCTCTTGCAAAATGGGAGACACATTAGCATGTTTTGAAATTGCAAAAAACTTATTACCCAATAACCTTGTTACTTTTAGATCTTAAAATTTCCACTAGTTTTCCCAAATGCTGATGTAGTGTTATGTTGCATCCATTCCTTTACTCACAGTCCCTTCTTGTGCTTTGTTGTAGGTTGACCACCTCAGTGGATGCTGTTGTTGCCATCTGTGTGATTTTTGCCATGTCCTTTATTCCTGCTAGTTTTGTTTTATACCTGATTCAAGAACGTGTGACAAAAGCCAAGCACCTCCAGTTTGTTAGTGGCGTTAGCCCTGCTATCTACTGGCTAACTAACTTCATGTGGGACATAGTGAGTATCTGCAAAGCATGAATATATTAAATGAGGGAAAAGAAACTCTGAGTTTCTTTATCCTGCTGGTCACAGTAACATCCCATCAGCCAGGAATTCTGCGAGGTCATGAGCCTTGACAGCAAAATGCAAAGTTACTAACTGGAGTTAGCAGTTCTGTGAAATGCTGCCTTTCAGTATTCATGGGGAGCTCTATGTATTGCAGTAGTCCTACACTGCTAATGCTGAACAGAGAAATTGAGCAGAACATTGGCCAAGCATCATTCAGTTTAGCTTCATCCCAGGAATGTGGCTCAAGTTACTAGCTTTTTCATTCCTATACAGCTTTTACATCACCAGAAATCACATCTCCTTGCATACTCACTGCCTTTTTCTGTGGGCAGCCTGCCAGCAGGACCATGAAACAATCAATTCCAAAGTTACAAGCTAAGAAACAATGTGTTTTGTTTTTGATGTACAATCTGATTAAAGATGTCTCAGAAAAATGTAAAGTGCTGCTGGAGGCCTGTTGAGCCACAAGCCTGAGTAACTAGTCCAGCTTGCTAATTTCAGTTTTCTTCAATACAAAATCCTTTGAGAATAATTTATAGGATCTGGATACGTTTGTAAACATCCTCAGGTCTTACACACTGATCTTCATTCACCCTGTGATGTGGCAGGTGAATTACGCAGTGAGTGCTGGATTGGTTGTGATTATATTCATTGGATTCAAGAAGAAAGCATACACTTCTCAGACTAATCTCCCTGTGTTTGTTGCCTTGCTGCTTCTGTATGGGTGAGTCTTCATTGTGCTTTTTTTTTTTTTTTTTTTTGCCTATGGAGCCCTATCTTTCACATGGCAATGATTTCATGTTGTTGAACTTGGTACTTAGTGAAATCCAGCTTTGAGAAATAAAATTGAGTTTTTACAATACAGACTAGACCTGGATTCTGTTACCGATTCAGGTTACTTATGCTCTTTGTCTGATCATGTGCCTTAAAAGGAGTTCCATCAGTGCTTCACAGAACTTTTCACTATTTCATGTTGTCCTTTTGGGAAACGAAACTTGTTCTATCTATGGTGCCTTCACCTAGCTACAGTGGGTAGCTCTACAACATGGTACACTTTTACTTCCCTTCCTCAAAAGGATAGGAGAAAAAAATATGCTGAATAAAGCTTGGTGGGCTGAGATAATGACAGGGATATCACTCACCAGGTAGAGTCACGGGCAAAAGAGAGCACCCTCTACTTCCTCCACCCCCTAAGTGGCCCAGGGGAATGGGGAATAGGGTTGCAATCAGCCCCTAGTGCTTTGTCTTTGGCCACTCTCTGCCCCTGCTTCATGTGGTGTCCCTCCCATGGGATGCTGTCCTTCCCAAACTGATCCTGTGTGGGCTTCCCACAGGCTTCAACTCTCCAAGCACTGCTCTAACATGGCTCTGTACCGTGGTGCCCATCCTTCAGCTACACACTGCTCCAGCACGTCCCCAAAGGTAGCAGCTCTCCAGTCCTCCTGCCCTCCCCACCCCTGGCTGCTCCCAACAGGTTGTAGCTCCAGCTCACCATTTTGTTTTTATGAGATCAGCTGACATAATACTGAGAAGCAGATATCATAGTATTTCTATCTTTTGCATGCAGGTGGGCAGTAATTCCCATGATGTACCCTGCTTCTTCTTTCTTCAGTGTCCCTAGCACTGCATACGTTGCATTGTCTTGCATTAATCTCTTTGTGGGGATCAACAGCAGTGCCATTACGTTCATCCTGGAGCTATTTGAAAATAACCCAGTAAGTAATGTTTTTGTTGTGACGTGGTTTTAAAAAGCTGTTCAAAGTGTCCAGACATAACCATCTCTAGCTGTCTTTTTCAACCTTGTCATTCTTCTGGCATCAGTCTACTGTGTAGTTATGTCCAGACACTGGTGCTTCTCAAGATTATAAGTGTCCTGATTATGGAGATATTCCAGCCATAAATAAAGATATTATGATACAGAAGTACCATACTTGTTCACAGTTCCTGTTTGTGATAGCCGATACTAGAATTACATGTTGCCTCAGCAGCATAGAAGGATGTTTCATTACAAAGATTAATTTTTCTCCCCACTGAAATTTTTCACAAGCACCTTGCCTGGTACAGCGTATTCTGTTCTGCCACTGATAAATGTGGAGCAAACCATTTCTCTGACATGAAAAAATAACTTTTCACTTCTTTTACTATGTTTTCTCAAAGCAGTCTTGTTTGAACTGCTAACTATATTGCTTGTGTTTCTTATAGGCTTTGCTGAAATTTAATAAAACTTTGAAAAATGTGCTAATTGTCTTCCCACACTTTTGCCTGGGGCGTGGCCTCATTGACCTGGCCATAAACCAAGCTGTGAGTGAAGTGTATGCCAGGTTTGGTAAGTAAGATAAAATAACCAACAAAGTATTTCAGTGGTACATGGCCTGAGGTTGAGTGAGATGGCTGGAAGTGTTACTTTCAGACACTAGTGGTTGTTTCTGAAATCCTGCTCTTCCACATGATCAGGTGTATGAGTAAGACATTTCAGCCTCACAGAAGGAATCACAGCTGATAATGTTGCCAGAACTTAAGGGCCTGACTAGTAGTCTGTACTGAAAGTTAAGCTATGTGTTCAGTGCCAGATCTGGTGTATTTTCATAACTTGTCCTGAAGTCCCTAGATTATCACATCTAGGATATATAACTTCATTTCATTTGAATATTTAAGTAGCCCTCATTAATATTTAAAGTAGATGCTCTTCAAATTCATTGTTTATGGATGTGGCTGTTTCCTTATGCCAGTCTATCTTTTTATTAAGAGCACAGTGATAGAGCTTTTTTTTTCCCCACCCAGAAAATATTTTTCATGTAATCCATGCAGATTTCCTGTTATGTAATGTATATGTATTCATATATATTCAGAGAGCTTATGTTCATTTTTACCCCCATGTAGTAGTTGTTTCTTAAGAATCTGTATTTGTTGATGCCATGAAAAATTACAGACATTGACTGATAGTGATTAAAAATTAGATTTTCTTCCTAAACTATTATGTTCACACCTTTTGTTCTGACGAGCAGAGTTTTTCAGCAGTATTTCATTGCTTTCTGATGCTCCACCTCTCCAAAGGTGAGGAGCATGTTTCCAATCCTTTTCAGTGGGACTTTGTTGGGAAGAACCTGGTTGCCATGGCTGTTCAAGGAGTTACGTTCTTCACTCTGAATCTCCTTATGCAGCATCGAGTATTCCCCTCAAGATGGTATGTCTGAAAGTTTGTGTTAATGTTACTTCATTAGCAGGGTGAGCGCCTTTCTTTTCTGTATGTTCCTTTTGTCTTTTGCTTTCTTTTCCTCTAAATTTTTTACAGCTTCTATAGCTTTATTCTGTTTATTCGTCTGATTTCATCTTAATTTGTTGATATTTACTATTTCTCTTTCTTAATCTATGCTTATTTATCTGCACTGTTTTAACAGTAATAAAAGCGTATTTATACAGCTTATTAAATAAATGAGCTTTCTTGAAGTAAGACTTCAGTTAGAATTTCATGATTATAATGGCGAGACTATACAATTATTTGGAAAGCTTGTAGTTTCTTAAGTGCTCACATAGTACTATCCCTGACATACCAAGACTAGAATTCTAGTCTATTGCACAGTACAGTCATAGCCGGGGTACTATTCAAGCTTCCCCTATCTGCTTTACAAATCTGCTTCTGTTTCAATAAATATAGCTGCCTGCTAAGTGTGAGCTGATCATTCACTGCTGCTGGGGGTTGCTAACAGGAGTACGAGTTGTTATAATTCTGAAAATACTGTCTTACAAGGAAGTCAAAAGATACATATAAAATCTATTAGTAAGCACTGAAGAGCTGTCAAATAGCAAAAGCTGTGGCTTAGAGGCAGGTTGGATCATATCAGTGACTGGCAATGCTATACTCGTTTGAACAAGCAGTTTCATCCCTTTTTAGTATTAAGGCCTTAACTTTCAAAAGCCAGGAATTCTCCAGCCAAAGTTACAATATGAAATTTCAATCTCACAGTTCCCACCAGACAGAATTTTGGCAATTGAATAGCTCTTGTTTCACACTGCTGTTGTAGCTGTGCTCAGATCAACTCATTGTTTCTGCAATCAATTCTTTTTTTCCAGGTTTACTGAGACTGCCGAGTCACCTATTATTGGTGAAGATGAGGATGTTGCAGAAGAAAGAAAAAGAATTCTGAATGGAGGGAACAAAACAAATATCTTAGAATTACGGGAATTGACCAAGGTACTATTTTGAGAAGAATGAAGTATGTGAATCCAGTGCAAATTAATTATTTCAGAATGTATTTCAGCTGTTTCTCCATAGGTTAATTTCAATCTCAGGTTAACCATTTAGTTGCTTTTGTATTGAGGACTGGTGTAATCACTAATTTATCTTCTTTCCAGACACTGAAGGTATTTAATTGATGCTATCAGAATAGATGTAAGCCTGAGCTACAGAAGTACAAAGATTGCACACGTCATTGGGATCTCATGAGTAAAGAATTGAAGTGTCATTCTTCAAACTATCTTGTTGTGTTGTATGATGTCAGAGATGCTTTGTACCAGCAAAGCAAGAGGTCTTTCTCCTAGTGCTAAAGTTATGAAGTAAAAAGACTCATGTAAGGAAAAGTTGTATTTTTAGGGACTATTATAAATTTATTTAAATAAATGCCAGACCTTGTTGATGCTTGCTCTCTCTTCTTAAAAATTTATTTAGTTGCTCTATTACTTTAGTACTGGTTCTAAGGCTGCCTCATCCCTAAAGCACTAAACTAAAAAATTCACAAAATTGTCTTTCCTGCAAAAATCTTGAAATGGAATTTTTGCTTGTTTTTGTCAATTTAGATTTATGCAGGTAGGCATAAGCCAGCAGTGGACAGACTCTGTGTTGGCATCCGTCCTGGAGAGGTAAGTTGATCAATATCACTACATGAATCATTCCAGGCTTCAGTTCAAATTGCACGCTCCTGCTGGTTTATTAGCTGGAAATACTAAAGAATGCATTTTATTTTATTTTATTTTATTTTATTTTATTTTATTTTATTTTATTTTATTTTATTTTAATTTTTATTTCTTTCTTTCTTTTTTAATAATTCAGTGCTTTGGTCTTTTGGGAGTGAATGGTGCTGGCAAAACAACAACATTCAGCATGCTGACTGGAGACACTGAAGTGACATCTGGAGATGCTGTTGTGGCCGGCAGCAGGTAAATACCTTAAACAAGTAAACAAGCAACATACTAATATAGAAAAAAGAAGTCCTGTGACAACCTACTTAGCAGAGTTAACTCATAGTCTGAATGACTCAGCGGCTCCTTTCCTGTTATATGGCATTGAAAGAGACCAAATCAGCACTTTACACCTTCAACACTGTGCTGTAAAATCTGTGGGTGAGTTGTAAGAATGCTAGAAATGAGATAAGGTAATCAAATCTAACAGCAAGGGCTCTCAAATAGAAGATAACCTATCCAGTAGGACATTTTATTTGAGCTTTGGGAATTTTATCTGACTGCTTTTTGCTGCTTTTAACAGCTTTTTTTTACGCAATGCTGGCATACTGCCATAAGTAATTGCTACGTCATGATTTGATATTTATTTATGTCAGTTTTGTTCTAGGTTGTACGTCTCATTTCTTAAGTGTCACTAGAGTTTGACTGTCCCTTGACGTGATTTGAACACAGCTCTTTTGTTGTCAGGACGTGGTTCTGGGCAGCTTGCTGAATTTGACCCTGCTTGAGCAGGCTGAGAGGACAAGGTGATCTCCAGAAGTTCCCACCAACCTATTCTGTGATCCTGTACTTCTCTTATCTTGTCCTACTGCTACTACCAACAAACACTGTTAGCTTTGTGTCTTGCATGACTTTTCATGGTGATTACATTCCAAGATGAAATTCCTGATTTTCAAAACTAAAAAAAACCTACATCTGAAAAAAAAAAAAAAAAATCTATTGAGAACTTCTCTTTACTTTGGCTTATACATAAACAGAAAGTGAGAGAGGATTTACCTGACTTAGAAGAGAATATATTCCTTGATATACTGTACAAATATATTTTAGTAGCATCTTGTACTGGGGAGAATTAATTTCCCTTAGAAGAGTTTCGTCCTAGAAAACAGAGATTTTATTCAAGCTGCCTTAAAACTAGTATTATAGATACAATATTATTTTCTTTATTTTTCCAGCATATTGACCCAAATCTCTAATGTTCATCAAAACATGGGATACTGCCCTCAGTTTGATGCCCTTGATGACCTACTCACAGGACGAGAACATCTCTATCTATATGCTCGCTTGCGGGGTGTTCCAGCAGAGGAAATCAAGAGGGTAAAGCTTTCTTGCTTCTGGTCTGTACATAGTTACAACAAATGTCTATGATGATTCCGGTGAGCCCACCTCGTGACAAAGGCAAGATTTTCCAAATTGGGCTTGCCTTATGTTGAAGTCTTTGAAGTGGTTCTTGTCATTTGGAATTAAGTACAAGAGTGTTCTATCAAATCCAGGATCTTAAATGGTTAGTAATACTTGAAATACTCCCTATCTGGAGTACTGTGTCTATGCTCCCAGCACCAGAAAGATGCACAGCTGTTGGAAGGGATGTCCACTAAGATGATCAGAGGCCTGGAGCATCTCTTCTATGAAGAAAGGCTGAGGGAACTGGGCTTGTTTAGCTTGGAGAAGCCCCCAGGGAGACCTCATTGTGTCCTTCCAGTACTTGAAAAGAGCTTATAAACAAGGAGTGGGAATGACGTGGGTTGACAGTGATAGGACAAGGGGGAACAGTTTTAAACTAAGATGGGAGATTTAGGTTAGATATTAGGAGGAAGTTTTTCACACAGATGGTGGTGATGCACTGGAACAAGTTGCTCAGAGAGGTTGTGGATGCCCCATACCTGGAGGTGTTCAAGGAAAGGCTGGATGTGTCTCTGGGCAGCCTGGTCTGGTGGCTGGCAACCCTGCATATGGCAGTGGGCTTGAAATTACATGAACATTGAGGTACTTTTCAACCCAGGCCATTCTATGATTCTATGGAAAACTGCAGAGCCAACCCTGGAAGGCTAAGGATACAACTGGTATGACTCAGAACTGATACAGTTACTGTTTTGTTCTTGTCTTTGAAGTTATTCATATAAGATAAAGAAAACACTGAGAAGATTCAAGGTGAAAAATAGTGTACATTCTTGCACAGATGAGAATTCACCGCTAATGCTGGAGTATGACTTTACTTCAGAAGATTTGAATTTCCCTCATCATCACAGTTCTTTGGACCATAGCTCCAGTGTTTTTGGATTTTTTTTTTGGTTGGTTGGATGGTTTTGGTTTTGTGTGTGTGTGTGTGTTTTGTTGTTGGTTTTTTTTTAGAAAAAAAGCACTAAAATCCAAGGGTTTGCCCACTCTCTGCTGCAAGAGGGATGCATCAGTAATCCAGGCTGCTGTGGGTTAGCTGCTGTGTGAAAAAGATAGTCTTTCTCCTAGGTTGCTGAATGGGGCATCCAGAAGTTGGGACTTCCTATGTATGCTGACCAGCTGGCTGGTACCTACAGTGGTGGCAACAAGCGCAAGCTCTCCACTGCCATTGCGCTGATAGGCTGCCCTCCACTCATCTTGCTAGTAAGTGTCAGAGTAATATAGCTCTGTGGTAATTCAGTATGACAAGCATATACCTTGCTCCTTTTTCCAGCAGAACAGAGGATGTTAGCTACCTTTATTCAACTTTTATTATCTTTGAAGTGAACTACACAAATTTAGAATAAACTATAGAAAAGGTAAAATGTAGTTCTCATCAAGTGATATGAATTATCATAATTGCATTTCTCAAGGATAATTCTAAATGCAATTGCTACAAATATCCTTTAGAATATACTGTAGTGCCTTCATTAATAGGCTGCAAGGAAACTTGTTAATAACTACTTCACAGACTGGTCCCTTGTGCTATTTAGTGTGCCTTTTAAATGTGTTCTCACTTTTTTAGCTACTAAAAGTGTTAACTGATTTATACAGGACCAGATCATCTGCTGATCTAAGTCAGGGTAGCTTCACTAGCTTCTTGGGTTGCAAAATGTCCTGTGCCTTTCTGTAAGAAAGGTTACTTTTAAAGCCACACTTAACACAGTTTGATGTGATTAATATCATGAATCTCCTTCCATTTATTTGTATTTTAGGTTCTAAATCTTTTGCTAATAGGGTGTCACAAAGGCTTACATTTTTGATAGCTAAGACCTTGGACTTAGGTCTGCCTTTGTCATAACAGTCAGTGCTTTCCTTTCCCTGTTGCTGGGCCCTGTACAGACAGCACTGTATTCTTACCTGAGATTTCTTATATTTGTTTCCTTACTGCTTTGTGCCAGTGTATTCTCAAGGCACAGATTTCAGTAGAGAAGCAGTGATAAGCTAGAACCCAATTGTGCAAGATTGATTCTAATGATTTCCTTTCTAAATGGTTTAATTTTTTTTCTGCTTCTCTGAATCTGGCTGCCTTAACATTTACATTCCAGGATGAACCAACTACTGGAATGGACCCTCAGTCCCGGCGCCTCCTGTGGGATTCTATTGTGAGCGTGCTCAGAGATGGACGAGCTGTAGTTCTAACTTCACACAGGTATAGAGTTGGAATTCAGAATCCCAGAGCAGCTGGTGTTTGTCTGCTGGCTTCTATCTCAAATATCTGTTCTCTGTTTTGAAAGTATGGAAGAATGTGAAGCTCTGTGTACTCGTCTAGCCATCATGGTGAAAGGGACCTTCAAATGCCTGGGCACAATTCAGCAGCTAAAATACAAGTAAGCTGAATATATTACAGCGTTTTTAATGGATAAACTAAGTATGTGTGGCATGAACCATTCTTAACACAGCAAACCAATCTGTAGAGCTGTTGTTTGAATAGACCCATTTTTGGGTGCAATTTTGTGGTATTCCAGACAATTTAGCTAAACCTCATTTCAAGTCCATTATGATACAGGTCACTTCTGCAAGGCAAATGTAGAGCTTCTTACCAAGCTATATCTTAGGCATTATCTTTCAGATATTGGTAATGTTTTCATACCTGCTGAAAATGATTTTTTTCACTGAATTATGAAACGATCTCTTCATCCAGCTTCCAAATCCATACGTGTTTCACAGGTTTGGAGATGGCTACATTGTCACTCTGAAAATCAAGGCGCCTAAGACTGGGATGCCTCCAGATCCAAGTCGTGCTGAACAGTTCATACGCATAAACTTTCCAGGGAGTTTACAGAGAGAGAAACACTACAACATGCTGCAGTATCAAATTTGCTCCTCTTCTCTGGCTAAGATTTTTCGGTTAATAATCTCCAATAAGGAAAACTTGTATATTGAAGAATATTCTGTCTCTCAAACAACATTAGATCAGGTGAGTAAAAAATAAGTCATCCATGAGAAAGCCTATCAGGCAATGCAATGTTAATGTATCCAAACAACTGAAGGATCAAACTGTAGAGAATTGTCTTGAACCTCTCTCAGACAAAACTCCCAGGACCCTCGTGAAGGGGGGTGGATCAGATAAGAAATCTGTAAATGATTCCCTATGTGAATTAGGTGCCAATTGAAAGCTGCTGAGCTAATATTTCCCACATGCTAGATTTCGTGCAAATCCATTCTGTCAGGAGCGGCAGCCTGAAGAGGGACAGCTAGTCAGACTAAGCCTCACTGAGCTGGGAATGATCTAATATTTCTTTCAGTTTTATTTTGTATGAGAGATTTGTGTTGTGTTGAGTCTGAGATGCTGATAGAAATATGGAGTTATCTAAGTAAACGCTTTTTTTCTCTATGTTGCACATTATTATACAGAAAGCAATTAGATACATAGAGCCTGGAAAATCCACTGGGACTGTTGGCAACACCCAGTCAATCTCTAAAGGATATTTTCCCCATCACTTGCTTTCATGAGTAGCTAATGATCCACATAGATAAAGCGAGCATTGGTGTGGGTGCTAGGGAGACATTTTGGCTGCCTTACAGCCTCCTACTGAGCTACTATCCCCTCTTCCTCATCACCACCAAGCTCAGTTATATTGTACAAGGCCATGTAAGCCATCTCCTGCTGAAGACAAAATAGGATCTTAAGACACAAGTTACTGCATCCAAAGGAAGGAAGTTGCAAGGAAGTTTATCAAAATAAAGGAGGAATTAATGATCCCTGCTGATGCCCAGTATCTCAGTTCTCAGTACATATCTTCAGATTCTCCTTTCTGTCTCTTCCCTGCAGAGAGGCCAAGAAGATACAAATGTACAGAGACATTCCACTAACTCAAGTCAGTTGATGTCATTTTCTTCTTTCTTCACACAGGTTTTTGTGAACTTTGCTAAGCAGCAGGTGGAGGATGAGGAAATTCCTTTGCATCCTCGTGCAGCTGGATCCAACCGAGAAACAAAGGTGACCCCTGCCTCACAGCAGCAGGCCGTTGCATAGACTGTTCTTACAGTCACTAGCATTTAGTGTGCCATACCAGAGCAGTGAAAAGGTAAAAGAAAGGCTGCCATGCACAGTATTATTCTGACTTTCTGTAACTTTCTGAGAAGTGTGCTTGTAAGTCCCTAGCAATGGCAAACTTTTGCTGCTCTACCAGGAACATTACATACAATACGCACTGAAACCGTCCAAAGAAAAGCAGGTACTTGTTCCAGAAAAAAAAAAATCTTTTTCTAATATAGAGTTAATTATGAGATACAAGAAGAGAAGCCTCATTCCTCCTTGTTGACATGTACAGAGAATTAAAAATAGTCTCTGCATTGGGTTCTTTCCAGCCAGTAGGATTTTCTTGGTTAACTCTTATTTTTCATTCTTGCCAATGGAAACAAACTTGTATCAACAAGAATGGGAAGAATTCATTCCAATCTGACAAAAGCAAGAAATTTACTTAAAAGAAAAATATTAATGAAAATGTCATAATACTCACAGGTCTTCAAGTTCAGAAATGGAGGCAGAGTATCAAATTAGAATTTAAACAAGAGTATGTCTAAATTAGACAAACAAGAACAAACTTTTCTTTCCTGTGACCTGGACCTCAAATGGGTGTAAAGTGTGAATAGACTGTGACTGCTCAGTGCTCAGAAAGTTTCAGCCTGCTTGTACTCCACAGTGGGAAATCATGTGACATTTAGATCTTTTATCTAGTTCACCATTAAACTAGTGTAAAATAATATTGCAAACAGATTCACAATTACGTATTGCTTCATTTATCCAAGAATCATTTTGTTTTCAAAAAAAAAACCTTCAGCACGTGCTATACAGAAATAAAAGGTGGGTCACATATTTTGCTTTCTTAGTTTTTCCTTCAATTTATGTAGATCTTATTTGATGCAAGGAAATTCTTCCCTTGTACTTTACAAACAATCACAGAATTTTGGCCACCAGCTGTAATCTTCCTCTTTTGCCATAATTATTTCAATGGAATTCAAAACATAGGCTAGAATTTATTGCAGATTTCACCCATACAAACAGTTGCAAAATCTTTCTATACATCCATTATAATAAATAAATTCATTGTGAAACAAAACAGTATCTACACTTTTTTTTCTGAAACAGTTTGTTCAAAATATGTTTCAAATATATTGCAGTCATTTTTATATTTTTTTACTAGATTTGCACAAAACCCAACTAAATCCCACTGAACATCTTGTGAAAAAGAAAACACAGGAAGTTCAAAATGTAGTGGATTTTTCTCCCTGGCTCTGAAAATAGGAAGAGAGTTACCATTCTAAATGCTAGCGGTCAATTTATGTATCCACAAAGTACACTGAAATTATTCAGAGAATGCTGACAAAAAATACAAGGTTAAATGTCCTTTAGGATCTTCTGGAATATATTAAGGACTTGTACAAAACAGGCCAAATATCATGGATACAGCATAGATCAGATATCGTGAACCTTATTTAACAGTATGCAATTTACTAATTAAAAATATTAAAAACAAAATAGAATAAACACCCTCAAAAACATCTATATATTCACAGGATGGATGTTATATCCACAAATTCTTCTTTCTTTAGATCCATTTGGCAAATTAGAGCTTAGACCCAAAGCAGGTATTTGAGAGAATGCCTAATTGTTTATTCCAGCAACCATTCATATTCTTTGGTAATGCTGTTTGTCACAAAACGCCTCCAGGCAGAACACTGTTTTTTAAGTCAAAGAAGGCAAAACATGCAACTGTCTTCAGGCCAGCTGGCCATATTGTATGAGTTGAGCTTTCTTGTAGTTGGCTGCTATGTCCTCATTCCAGTGTACTTATGTCACAGTCTTGCAGAATGCCACTGCTAAATTTGGAGCTGCCTTTCAAAACAAGCTTATCTCTGATGTATCAATCTAAATAGACTAGTACAGGGAAATCTCAGTCAATCAGGTTGTAGTGAACTATAGGGACTTTTGGCTACCAGTTCTGCAATGAAGTCTGATTTTTTTGAACGTGCTTCTGAGTGTATTCAGTTTCCCTCAGCAGTGGAGATTTAGCATATACCAGAATCATTTCAGTTAATTCACTTATTTGGCAGGAGGTTTATGAATAATAATAAAAAAAAATCCATGAGCTTTTTCTTCTTGAAGTTCCATGCAATATTGAAGCCGACCTTTTCTCACAACAAAAAGGGAATAATTGGCATTCGAACACTTGGATAATCCTTGAATTCTCGTAGGTAGGTATAGTGTTTATCTTTTGCCCAGATTGTCATCTGAATGAAGCAAAGCAAGGTGAACAGCCCCACTAGGAGGAATGGGAAAAGAAAAAAAAGAATAAAACACTTCATTGTCAGAGAAAGTACAAACTCTCGTTGCTGACAACACTCCAGGAAGAAGTACCAAAACATTGCTCACCTGGAACACATTGAGTCATGATAGTGAAACTGATCCATGTCCCCACCTGTTTTGGCCAAGGAAATTTAAAATATTTCTGATGACAGCATTTGCATTTATGTCTCTATTGATCAAATACAACCTTGTCCTAGTATAGGTAAATAAAAAAGCCAAGGTCAGCCATATCAATTTCTATTGTTAGTAACTTTTAACCAAAATGTGAACAATACCTTGTTATCACAAAGAAATTCTTCCTGTTTGCTTCCATATTTAACATGACAATTGTGTAAGCATTACAACATAGTTTCCTTTCATTTTCTCTACCTGATTTGCATTTGTCCCTCATCCATCAATGCTAGAAACTGTAACTTTGTATAGTCAACTGTATAACTAAACAAAATGGATATTAAGACCTGGCAGATATTGCCTCATCCCCCGGCTTTACCCATTTTTCTCTACCACAGTATCTTCTACTTCACTGTGCACTGTTTTCTTGCACACTAGTATTCCTGGGCCCACACATGTTTTAAATCCACTAGATGCCCCAATCTCCTCGCTGCAACATATCCTCAGTGTCAATTCCCCTATTCTTCTCTGCAATGTTTTCACTGCTTCAAAGTACATCTGCATTTTGTCTAGTGGCTACAATAAAGCTCAGGCTGAACTGTTTCAGAGTTTAGCATTCCAAAAGAAACAAAGAAATATCCAGCAAAACTAAAATATTAACATTTTGTTTCAAAATACGTACCTCATAGGTATAGTTAGGGCAAGATACAAAGAAAAACAGCCATGTGAAAGGATTCTTTGTTGGATATGGGATCTTACGAGTTTTGGACCCTATAGATCAGAAAACAAATCACAGAATGTTTACACTCTTGTTTTACTCTCCAACAAAGACAACCCAAACCTGCCTTACTTCTCTGTCTTATTACTGTCCAAGGGGCAAACAGGATGTGGGAAAACATGGTGTTTTCCTCTGGACCCACCTGAAGGAATAGGGTAACTGTGAGGAAATGCTCTGGACATTAGAAAGACATCTACACAATCCTTTGGGTTGTAATCACACCCATCAAATGTTACCTCAAGTGCGTTTAATTTTAGAAGTTAAAGGTGTTTTCCAGTTGTCATAGGATGGGATTTTAGTAGTCATAGTTGTTATCCCTTGTTCAGTTAATGCACAGGGAGCTTTTAGACTGCACACAAAGATCTTTTGTTCCACTGTGGAAGTTAGTTAAATTACTTCCCTTTGCTCACTGAAGTATAACTTATACCACCATATATTTCCCTCTGCCCTACCAGTGTAAATGATAGAGCTGGTCACCCCAGCGCAATTTTTTAATACAAGAAAAATTACAGTGAGATAAGTGTTCTTTGACAGCCTCTTGTTGGATTCCTTGCACTGCCTGATCTTCCAAGTATCCAGTCTTTAGTGCTGAACAACCTGATTTTGCACCAGTCAGAAGCTGGATATCAGCACCCTCCAGGATCAGTCAGTCCTTTCAAGAGGCAGTATAATTGTGGAAGAACAGTACTGAATGGCTGCACAGAAGAGGGGAAAAAAAAACAATTTTTACCATCTCTCCGGAGGTCACTAAGTGCAACATGAATGGAAAAATTTCCAGCTTCACATAGCTGCAAGAAAAGGTATGACAGTTAAAAACATTCTTCTCTTTTATATGCTTTTTTATGCTCTTCTTCCTTTTGTTATTTCCTGGGGAACTTAAAAACAACATAAAAAAAGAGTTTGTTGTAAACATGATGAAAAATAGGAGTTAACACGTTGCAAATAACCAAGATGCTATTCTATGTTACGTGAGATTTGCCAGCAAATACAGATTTGCTACCCAAAAGATCAAATTTGTTTCTCATGCAGTCCCTATGTGATCTAAAGGCAATAAACCAAGTAAAAGCAAATCCAGGAACTACTTGCTTTGCCTTTTGGCTGGTCTCACATATTTAAAAACACCAGAAAACTTCATTTGGGTAGTTTTGGTTTCTCAAAAATCATCAACATCCCAAGGGTTGGACTCAAAGGAAGTTTTCTCCTCTAGAGTATATTCAGTGTGAATCATGAAGTGTAATTGACTGAGCTTCCTCCGCTGGTTTGAAATAATGCTTCCTCAATCGATTATGTGGAAAGAGTATTGAAATAACCCATTTATATAATTATGGATTGCATCTTCAGTGTCTGCACTGCAAACCTATTATGAGAATTGGCTGGTGGTCAGACTACCTGAGTGTTATCACAAGCTCTGTATGTTTTCATGTAGTCTCTTTATAAAACAGATCTAGTTTACTACCTCACAGAATTTCCACACTGGGAAGATGCTTTGAGAGCTTCTGGTATCTGAGTATTAGTTTCTCGAAGCAAGTGAATAGCTGATGTTTTAAATGAATTAGACATAAGTGGGAAAAATGGGTACATCTTTGTTGGCTACACTATGCAACTACGGAAATGTTCCTAGGAACTGTGAGGAAGAACAGACAGTGTCTTAAGAGTTTTGTTTCATAAAAAATCCTTAAAAGGCTTAAAATGCCCCTGCAACACTTACTTCCTCGTGCTCCATCTCATGTAAGTGGTTGCACCTAAAGGAACGTCTTCCTCTAGTAGTATGTAATGTAAGTTTTTAGTTGGCCAGTTCTCTAAATTTTATGACCTGCTGTGACTCTTAACACTCAATAAATAGTTCACAAGGCTTTAAACACTGTCACAAACTGATAATGCCAGGACTCTTTTAGAGACTGGAGATCATCCCAACAAATCAATAACCCATTCTAGTCTTAGAACAGGTACTTAATCAGAATCTTCCTTTGTGTACAAGATCACATTAAAATGTGGCAGATGTATCTGCTCTACATGCAGGTGGGAAGCTTTAGTTTGTCCCAAGTACTCTCTTTTAAATACCTGCTTATCCTACCCATTCTTCCACTTATTCAGCATGATAAATAAACCAGCGTGTTTTAGAGTTTTATAAAAAGAGCAGTAGACCTACCAGAAACATGATCACAGCAAAATTAATCTGTTTTTTCCCATAAGCTATAAAACAAAATGTTTACATGTGATTAGCTATAAAATACAACCAATGAAGTACTTGAATCATATTCAGAGCTGTAATGCTACTTACAAGGAGGAGTGTAAAGAGGATGATTGATGTAATAAGCAAGCCAAGCTGCAAATCCCCAGTAATACAAACAGTTCTGAAAAACAGGGATTTTTTCTTTGTTTTAGTATCATCTTTTTGGAAACAATTCACTGCGAGGACCACAGATAACAATCAATTGGGCTGATCCTCCAAGTTGCTGATAATACAACAAGAAGTGATGATACTGGGTGTGGTAAGGCAGGAGCAAACAGGAAATGAGAGGAAAGAAGTAGTGCTCATAGGATAAGATTTCCTCAGATATTCTTAGAGCTGTTAAGTTTATAAACGGTTTTAGAAAGTATGAATCTACTATTGAAAATAGATTTCGCTTGTCTCAGAAGCCATCCAAGGATGATGTGCCATACAGACTTTATTTTAAAGAGAGACTTGTTTTACTGACACTTGAGGCTTCGTAGATCCTTATTTAGGCACTGTGCTCTCTTCCCTGCTTATTTCATTGTATTGCCCATTTCCTTAATATTTCTCTTCTCCTTTGTGCCATCAGGGTTTTTCCCCATCGCATGTTTTAGCTTTTATTTCCTTAAATAATCACACATGACTTCTCCCTCTGCCCCTTTTACTGTGGTATCTTCACTTAGTTCCTTTTGGTGCCATTCTTGGCTTTCTGTGATCCAGCTTCCATTGAGCTCTCCCTGTACTGATTCATTCCTGACCAATTCCAAAGCCTGTTCAGCAGCTTTATCCATTAAAAATAAAATAAAATAAAATAAAATAAAATAAAATAAAATAAAATAAAATAAAATAAAAATTAAATTAAAATTCCTACTGAAAATTGCCTTCTCTACCTGTTGTTAGTTTTCCTAGTCTGCCTCCTGTTGTTTTTCTTCTGACGTTCCCTGTTCCTTTAGTATCTTGGTGACAGATTACCTTCTTCCTCTTTCTATATTTATTGGTAGGAGGGAAGTCCTTTCTTGACCTACTCCTCCTTCTCTCTCTATGCTTTCAACTATAGGTGCCATTCTTGACAACTCAAATTTGCCTCCTGTGGGTCGAGATTTTTTTTCCCTTATCCAACCCAGTTCCTCCATTTTTCATGTTTTAGGGTGTGTTATTACCTGGACATCTACAAAAGCAAATTTGAGCCCTTTATCTTTCTTTCACCATTTATATTCTTCTCTCTTGATTAAAGCTACGATCCTCTCATTCTGCTGATGCTTTTTCCTTGGCCTTTCAATAGGTTCACATACCTTAGACATTTCTAGGTCTTCTTATTCCTTCACAACTTTCCATTCTTGCTCACAAATTCTTATCCAAGACTGCAATCTTTCATGTCCTGACTATTTAAAATCTTTTTTTTTTTTTTTCTGGCTTTGAATTTTGCGGTCTTTCTATCTTATAAATACTAGAACTGCATTTCTAGGTACAATACCCCCAAAAGCGATCACCTCAGCAACTGCAACCCACGCTGAGTGCAAAGTGGCAGTGAATTTTTCTGAAAATGCTGGTGATGGGTAACCCCCCCCCCATCCCCATCAGACATTCTGTCACAATCCAGTTTCTTCTCAAAATTAAGTGAACCATTGAAGTGACCGGTGACCTCAGACAAAACAGAGACCCCTTAGGATATGCTGTCGTACAAACAAACAGCTCCTTGCTCTGGGATTGTGTATTAATAAATAACTAATGAGAAAGAGCAAACTATTAACTAACGATTACAGATCAGGTGGGACAAGAAGGGAGAGACTAAGTAACTTCCCTGTGATTACATCCTTTATTTATCTAGTAAAAGGAACGGAGCTGGAGGAACAACTCCAGTGAGGATCAGTCTAGTCTGCGTCCTATCCATAAACTAATGCTTTCTTCCTAATGCTGATTTCTTTTACCATCACCCTCAGTGTATTAGCTGCCATACAAATTTAGGTGAAAACAGTTTCCTGTAATCTTGGAATGGCAATTTATGACAAATATGTCTATAACTTTGGGTCTGGCACAAAATGGCTCATATGGCAATGGATTTTTTGTAAAGTATAATTAAATGAACGATCATGGCTCAGCTCCCAAGAATACATGCTGTAATTAAACTGAACAAATATTATTCATCCAAAAAAATGTTTTACCACAAGAATTAAAAGTTATATATCAGTTATAACAAAAAGAGCTTTAAAGATGAGTGGAGTCTGCCACTGTTATGGCCCTTAGCATTAACACTACACATGACAAGCTGTCACTAGAAGCCTTATTGCTCATAGAGAAGTCTCCAGTGAGATCCAGATAGGAGCAGCACAGTACCTACAGACTTAATAAATTCATTAGAAAGAAGGGAATTGTTTCTGTGCATCTTTCTTATTCCAGGTAAATAAAAAGCCATCAGGTCCAGATATTGCAAAGATCCCATAAATGAACTATTCCTAAATTTCAAAAGTTCTGGTTAGAATTTCTGTTTTCTCTCCTCTAATTTATCATTATTCCTATAACGATCAAAACTATTTCTTAGTGTCTTGCCTATGTTTACTCACAGCCAGTATGTACCCTTTTGTTTGTCTCATTATGTTGTCTACTGGTTTAAATGGTATTTCTTTAGCATATTCTTTCCTCCAGATATGATCATAGGAAGCAACAATATCCTGTCTTTTTACCCTTTCTTTAACCTTTGAGGAATTCCACTGCTAAACTACTATTAAAGGTTTGACTGAACCTCTTCTGGTACAACCATCATCATCTTTCCTTTAGTTAGTTCCTTTATTACTACGCATTTTTTGTATTAATCCCTATTTTACTGAGACGGTCATTTGCAAAGTCCAGGCAAGGCAGGTATTCTATCTTGATGCTGTCTAGAAAATCATCTTAGAATTATACTAGGTTAGTATAGCATGAACTGCTTGTGGTGAACTCTTGCTGCATTTTACTGCATCATTTATTTCATCTGGCAAACAAAGGATGAAAATCACAAATCATATTAGTTCTTGTCTTAGATCTCTGCTTATTGAAATTGAAGTGTCTCCTTTTAAATGTAGCATTCCGTTTTGCTTTGGAAATAAGCATCTGCTTTGTGGGTGATTATTCACTTGAAGTAGGAAGCTTTGGCTACCATCTGTGTGTGAGAGAAAGAAGGGAAGAGGATGTGATTTTTTTTTTTGACTGGTGGAATTCTGGAGTAACACCATCAAAGTCAAGGAAATTATAGAAGTAAAACAACACCAGGCAATGCTAAGCAGGGATAAGAACTGTGAGCAACTTTACAGATGAAAGCAAGTACCACCAACCTGAAAAGGAGGAAAAGTAAATGTGATCAGAATGACTGGTACAAATGACATTATGTTTGGTCTGAAGAGGATTCTTTCTGGGATCCACTGGCTCAACTTTCTCATTCCATGTAGAAAGCATGAAGCTATTGCCAGCACTACCAGAGCCACTGCAAAGCTCTAAGAAGTTAGCCATAAGGTAAAGTTTAAACAGCCTGGAGTATCACTGCCATAATTCAAAGTCCAAAGGACTGTCTAAATACAAAATATTAACTACTCGAATAGTGATGCTATACTGTGTGCTTTTGTTCTCCTGAGTATAAAGAGAATGTTTGAATAGCAGCTCGTACTTTGTTGCTAATGTTTTTGAAAAACCACAGCCCCTGCATAAGCGTGCAGCCCTGTAGACTACTAGGAAATAGGGGATCTGCATCTTGATGGCTGCCGTATGCCACAGCAGCACTGACAGCATCAGGGGGTGCTCCTGAGTGAGAAGAAAATTCAGGACAACCAGGCTACTCTGCAGTGGAACAGTGAAAGGTAAATTAACAGTTGCTTATCAACAAAGACAGTATTAGGTGGGAAGAAGATGTAAAATGACTTTTAAAGAAGGTTTTAAAGCAACGAACTTCTCAGCGTTGTACCTATCTGTGCTACCTTAAAAGTCAACTTTGTTACTAAAGTCTTCACACCCAGGGAGCTAGCTGAGTAAAACAAAGGGAGTGCTGTAAGTTTCTGATTATAAAAGAACAATGAGGAAACTATAATGTTAATAACTGTATAGCAACAGGTGGGTTGTACAGTGGTGACATTAAGAAATTTTTTGAAGGAACTATAGATTCATGGGTAAGATTTGCTGCACATTACTAAGAAAGCCACATCCAAAAAAACCTGTGCTGCAGAGGCAGAGAATAGGTTGGCTAGGTTGGATTTGTAAGGGGCTATGGATAGATTCTGTCACAATTTACCTTCACAATATTCCTCAGTGGCATAGTCCCATGGGAGAACCGATGAACAAATATTGTTTCAATCAACCTTTTGATGTAGTGGAAAGAATGGCAGATACATGCCAAGCTAGAAACAGCAAGACAAAAGCATTTAAGAGTGCTTAAAAAAACGTGTGGCAAGACATTTGGAATAAGACAATGCTAACAAGAAATACAGCACAAGCCTGCAACGGACTTACTTAACTACTGGATGTGGGCTTGATGTAAACCTCTCATCCAGTCCATACACAAAAGGCATGCGGAAATAAAACAGAAAATAGATGAACAATGGACCTGTATATTCTATCAAAAATACCTGCAAAAAGAGAGAAAATAATTAGACAGCTGAATTAGATGGTAGTTCTGCTTTCGTTTCTTTGTAATAAGTAATGCAGTGGGACAAATACTTCCACTGACCCAGAATGGCACTTAGAGATGCACAGGGAGAGTAGCAGGATTGGGCCTAGGCTATGAAATCAGTAGACATGCACATAAATGTTTTGCAATGCATTTGCCTCAACTGCATACAAACAGCCATTGCCAATGCAGCTGACACAGCATGGGTATGTAAAGGTATTCATGGTAGCCCAGAGATCATGATAAATGAGCATGCAGGTTACACTTATGCAGCTCTCACCCTCCTCTTGCCCTCAAAACCTACTTTTTTTTGACTTATTCTTGGTTAAAATTAAATGAAGAATTTATCTTGAAATATATGTGCTTTATTTTTCATTAATGAATTTCATTTAAAATAGAAACACAATTTGCAAGTGTTCAGATGACCTTGTGTATGAGCAGTTAGCATAGCAGATATTCCAGTAAACAATTCATTCTATGCTCAAATAATCTTTCATTTGGAAAAATAAAACAACCACCATCAAGAACAAAGTAGCAACTAGAGGGAACTAAATAAGCTATTATCTAACTTAATTTCATTTCAGATGGGAGTGTATTTCTCATGAGCATCACTTTATATTGAGGTTAACTTTGGGCTAAGTATTAACAGTTGAATTTTCCACTTTTCTGAGTAAGGAAGTTACGACAACATCTCATTTTTTTAGAGAAAAAAGGAAAACTGGTTGTTCAAAAAAGCACACGATGTGTCACTTTTCTCCTGTGTTTAGTTTCTCTGACTGGAAGGAAAGTTGTTTCTGTATCAACTTCTGTAACAGAATCATCATTTTCTGTGTCAAAGGTAGGATTTGATTGCCTTTTTTGTTTGATTTCTATCAAAGCATTTCTTGATTTACATTTGAATGAAGTAGATTGAAGGAGAGAGAGAGCAAAAGGTAAAAGACGAATAATGGATTGGAAGAAGCCTGGTGTGTGATATTTTGGTATGTATTCATGTATCTTTGTCTTGGAATCAATGCTGTCATTTATTTTGCTTGTCTTACTGATTTGTGGTTTGTGCATCAGCTGCTTTATTTATCAGCATAGCATCCAAAGAATTGATCTAAAGATTCAGACTTGTAGATTTTTTATTATTATTTTTTTGCCTCCTATGAATCTATCTATTTATCAATGACACAATATTTTATTAATATTTCATAGATAAGAAATAGTAAATGTGTCTTTAAGTTACTGGGTACCTTTTTCGTTCATGCTGTGCTGTTTCATTAGAAGTCATGCTAATATGTGCACTATGGACTTTCTTTGAGAGTCATTGACCACCTCATTGCATAAACATAAATGTAGGGTCAGCTGCTGAGGGTGTTGTGATGGGACTTGTCTTTAAGCTGAGAGAGTAAACATGAGGTCTTCATGGCTTACAGAAATGATCAGCTGTCATTAGCCTGGCATTAGCATCTTGGGACACAGCCATGAACAACTGATTTTACTTTCATGCATTTTCCTGCTGAAGTCAGCTCAATCATTGACAGGTAAGATTTTCAGATGCCTCTTCACAGGACAAACTTGGAGTATAATCCTGATATCTGCCAGGAGAGTTGCACAGGAATTTAGATACGTAGTTCCTAGTGATTTTGCATTAGACATGTAAACATATTTGAGAACCTGTACCTTAGTTCAGCATGGCCAAACTAACCTGTAGCAAGTTTTCCTTGGCTGCTCTCCTAGGGAACTAGACATTCAAAATGTTTTCTTGCTGCTTTCCCTGGATAAAATGAACTGAAGCAATGAGGGTTCATTGCCTGCATCCACTGTCAGAGCAGGCATCATGCAGAAATATTGGAGTGAGACAAAAAGTGATGTAAAGATTAATTATGGAGAAACAGCCATTAAATTGGCTCAGATTTGAAGCATAGCTCACCGTAGTCCATCCTATCTGTGGCCCTAAATCTTTAAAGTATAAAGTAGCAGTTGTGCCAACAGGGAGGTGCTGCAGGATTTCCTCATTCCTCAGGGACTTTCCTTCTGAGAAGGAAAGAGGTAATTACATCTCGGTGAAATTCAAACCAACTACGCTAGCAAACTAGCTCTATATTGTACTTTTGAAAGTCTCTGAGATTCTTTGACATGACATAAGTTTATTGGAATCTAAGTTTAAAAAAATCTAAGAAAGTTTACACTTCATTTTGAATTACCCCAGGGATAACATATAAATCTAGGTCTTCTTTTCACACCGAGAAAGAAGAATTCCCAGTGCTGTCTGTCTGCCTAGTCTAGTAGACCTGCTTCATCACTGCTACAGCAGAATTTGCTGATGGGACACTACCCTTTAGTATAGTTCACTGACCTAGTCAGCTTCACCATATCTCTCTTGTCTGCTTCTCATTGGTCATCAATAGACACAAAGATGGGATAAGCTGTAAAGGGAAGGCCTTCCTACAGAGGTTTTTACTATCTGTTTTTGTGGTTTTTTTTCCAAACAATCAGCCAAGAGATGATTCCACAGGAACTAAGCTGGTGCTCAAGTTTTTTAATGCCTGGATTTGGAGGAATCTGAAAAGGTAGATCTTTGAAGAAGGAAATAAGGCACTTATATACCTGTTTTCCATGGACAGATTCTACATAATGAACTAATCATCACTAGCATAGTTTTAAAGGGAATATATAAATCAAATTAAGCTTAATAGAAGCAGAAGAACAAAATGATACATTTTGTACTGAACACTAAGATGATTTAATGTAATTTGTAATTAGAGTATCTTTTGTGCACCCAAGCCATGTACTACAAGGCTTCCAGCAGTGATACCTGCAACTACATTAATCCAGTCAACCACCTGGCATCAAGATTTGTCAGCAAATTCATGGCAGGATGTTTTGTATTTGCTTACCTCAAAGGAATTTTAATTCCTGCCTGAGAACAGAGGATTATATGAATTAATCTCTGCAGCTCCTTAGTGCTCCCAGTTTAGAGTCTCTATGGGGATCATTCCATTGCAGCTAAGGGAAATTATAGTCTAAAATCTGTTCTGCGTGTCTTTAAAGCAAAGGCGATCAGTAGTTAGAAAATGCATTGGAACAATATGCAGACTCCTGAGTTAATTACCAGGTGCCAAACACACAGATGGACCTCTTTTCAATACTTCAAAAGAATTAAATTTGTTCTGGAGCCTTTTCAGCCTTCACAGTGCTAAGTAACATAGCTGGAAACTCATTTTTAAGAGCTAATACCCATGCAAAGTCCACCTTTCATGTGAGACCACTGCTTAGAGTTTTATTACTCTAGTCTTTACAGGTACTTACTTGGATCAAGTTTTATTGACTGTCTTGCTGGATACCACTGAGGATCTGTAAAACCATGAAGAACTGTGTGATATACAATGTTTGTTTTAGATTGTCCAGTTACAATGAATGAAACACAATACAGTGAGATTTATTTGAAGATACTTAGGAATATTAATTTAATATGAATATCCATGACAAACTATGCAGCAGGAAAAATACAAAGGTGTATCAAGCTGGTATAAAAATTGTATTGAAATCTCACTGTGATCATGTTCATGTGCAAGTTACCTCACATTATCATCAAATCATAGAATGGCTTGGGTTGGAAGAGATTAAATATCATCTCATTCCAAACCCTACTGCGTGTAAGCATTATGTTTCATCTTATATATTTTTCTCTTGTTTCCATACTGGATATTGTGATGTAATACAAACTGTTGCAAAAGTTATACTCACATAATTTATGGAACATTGATCTTATCTCCCTAATTGTAGCATTTGGTTCCACCTAGGCAAAAAAGAACATACATATATACATATTTGTATGTAAGATGCATATTTCTAAAGACAGCTATTATGATTGGTATGAATGATTCAAAACACTTCTTACAGGAAAAGCGGAGGACCTGATCTGTGGCATCTGTTTCAGAGGCAGCTACTGTGGCAGTACTCAAAGTGTTACTACAGCACAGTGACAGTTTGAGGGCTTCTAAATGAGAAAGGGACAATTGGCCCCATCTTACAGAAGCAAGTGAAATTGTGTTCTTAGCACAAGAGCTCCTTTGTGAAAAGAGGTATGAAGCATATGAAGCATGAATAGTTGTTGTCTCCTTAATGCCAAAGGAGGGCTATCAAAATACTTTTCACAAACATTTACTTTGCTTTAACAAGAGCAAGCAATTTTTAAATAGTCACCTAATGTTCTGGGCAGATTTTTATTTTACCTTATCTAGGAAGCATAATTGTTCCTTTGTCTTCCAGTCAAGGATTTCCACCTGATAGGACACAAAACAATAATCATTAACTACTGACTGCATAATATCTAAACTCTTAGTTGATGCTCAAATTCACAATCACTATTCAGCATGAGACACCATTTTTCTCTGTTCTATGTGTTAGAAACAATTCTGATGTGCTCAAGAGACAGTTTTAATCACAGCCAGGTTCTCAAAGAACTCGTGAACAAAAGTAACACTCTTGCCAAATAAGTTGTCTTCCTGGATAAAGTCAGAAGCAGTAGTAGCTTATTGACTGACCAAAATATGCATATTCAGGTGTGTTCTCTTAAGCTAAAACAAAATGAAGGAAAGAGAAGTTTCACGCAAATCATTAAGGAATAAGTTTGTCTTCAGAATTGTTCTGATTTGTAAAACTAGAAAGACCTTTTGAGAATGCACACATGCATGCATGTAAGCAATATTGTGAGTATGTGAATTTTAATCAGCAGCCGAGCAGGAAGGTTCTGAGATGATTCAGAGTCCCGCTGCAGCACGCTCTTACAATACACTGGCTGTGTTTTAATTTCATTTGTTCTCATCTAACACTCAGTAAAGGAACTCTGGTACAGCTAAAATTGAAGAATCAAAGCTTATCCGTCACACTAAGTGACTGTGACTCTCATTACCCAGTTTGGGTTTTGTTCTTTGGTTTTGTTTATTTTTATAATAAATGAGTACCATTAATTACATTTGGTATTAACTGACCAAGAGGACAGATTCATGGTAGACTTTAAATCTGACTCCTGACTGAAAGTAGGAGTCACAGTCCAGTATCTTTCTAACAGTTTCTTTGAAGAGATCACTCCGAGTATCTTATTCCCTCCTTTTACTTGTCCCAAATTGTTCTTTCTCTGTTAGTGTAGCAATGAAGCACATCAGCTCCAGCCAGAAGTATCAGATCTGATCCCCACAAGAGATACTAATGCAGTAGTATTTTCCACCTGCACACTGTAAGCCCTAAAGGAGGTGCTGAGGGAGGTAAGCGCTTTTCCTCCCTTGCAATTCATGAAGAATCTATGCCAAATATTGGGGTGTTATGTATTTCTCTCTTTGTTGTTGTGTTGTTGTGGTATTTTTTAATGTATATTTGAAACAATGTACATTACAGATGTTACTGGCTCTGTGGGAGATCTCCGTGGGAAAGCAAATTAAGTGAATTGTGTTACTCTGCAATACTGACCTACAGCATTCTGACTCTCACAGCCCACCAAACTGGGACCTTGGGGGTTGTAAATCAGTTTGTGTCCCTTGTAATGCTGAGTTGCTACAAGGTATCAGTTTTTGTATCAAAGAATGCCACTGGGTAGCCCTACTGACTACAGCAGTGATTAGTTTAGAAGCCTCCTCCTCATTTCATACCCACAGACAGCATGTGCATATTGGATTGGAATCTCTCTCCCCAGGCAGTTTTATTCTATGACTTCCAGTGTCCATGTTAGAGAAGTCCTCTCCAGGCCAATCACGGAGCAGTCCGGCCATCTTTCTGCCACTTATGCTCTTCTAATTTGTTTAGTCTCATAAATTTGTATGACAACATAGTGAAAGCGAAGGTAACTGTTTCCTTTAACTATCATGTCTCTTATCTGTGACAAAATGTCCCCACAGTAGTCAGCTGTTCCCTGCATAACAGACAGAAAAGACCGATCCAAAGTAAGAAATGTTATCTTTTCTGAACATAATGGCCAGCCACATGAACCTAGATAGCACTGAACACAGTGTTTCCAGCCTTCGGGCACAGCACCAAGTCAGTTAATGTATTGGTTGGCAACAGTCTTTAGATACCCAGCAATCTGTTCTTGGAACACTAACTGATGTGTACCAGCCCTTTTAAACATAAATTTATGGCTCAGAGAATTTTAATTTTGGAGTGTCCTTAAAGCATTTAGCAGAACAGGACACTGACAGCCCATCTGCACTAGCGTGGTGTGACTCGCAGATCACTTATTTGGTGAATTTTTGAAGGCATTTTAACTTACCGCTTCTCTAAAACTATTTTGAATAGAATTTAATCAATAGGCAGATTTGTGCAAGATACCTGTTAGTTAAAACACTTCTGGAAGTGACTACAAGGACAGACCTTCAATGTTTAGAAGGCAAATTTGTTCTCATGAATAAGAACCAAAGATTGATAGTGTCTGAATTATTGTTTAGGATGGGTCAAGGTCAAAGTAATCAACTGATGATGGAAGCCAAGAAAACTACTTTCAAGTGTTAGACTTATATTCGGAGGCTTAGAAAGTTTATCAATAGCGGGAAAATGGTTGAGCAAACTCTTTGATTTTTTATTTTTTTTAAGATGGTGTCTCTTTAATGGGATTACAAACATACAATAAATCAAATTATCCCAGTTTGAAGCCTGTTTGGTGCTTAAGCATCAACAGATATTCAAAAGTGATGCGGTAACTTTTAAGGAAATACTGACACATCATGTTTCTGTTTGTTGGGAGCTTTATTTGCAGTCATTTGTACTCAGCAGTTTCAGTAAACTCCAAACTCCAGCTTAGAGAGATTTTCTGAACACCAACGTAAGCAGATATTGTATTGGTTTAGTTTTACATTAGAAAAAAAAAATACAGCAACCCCAAACTGTTTTATAGCCTAGGAACCGAGCAGCCCAAGAGAGAGCTATGCAAAATGGATTGATTATCCCTGAACTATTGGACTGTGAGGTTCCTTTAATTTAGCCACAAAAAAAAATAAAAATAAAAATAAAAATAAAAATAAAAATAAAAATAAAAATAAAAATAAAAATAAAAATAAAAATAAAAATCAGTGGTTGCCACAGCCCTATTTATATCTTTCTAAACATTTTATTTTTCCTACAGGATTAGCCATTTTCTCTGTTCTCTTAGAATTTTCTGTGTTCTTCATGAAGGAAGCAGACATGCCTCAGTGTGATTTCTCCCTAAGGCACACTGGAAATAACTTCCTTTAAGTCATTAGAGTTAAGCCAAGGGGAAATTGTGCTATAGTTTTCAGTCATTACCACAAAGCCAAATTTCATCATTATCTATGGAGAGCTATTATTCTGTCAGTAGTCCAACTACATAAAGCATTACCTCTCTGAAGAGCTCATATTTCATGAAGCTAGCATATTATTGCTATTTCACCTAGTTTAAGAAAGGAGATGCAGTGATACTTGGACAATTAAGTTTCTCTTTCATAAAACATGCACAGGTTCACGCATGCATGCAGTAACGCAGCCCAGGTGTTTTACTCCTCAGCCTCCAAAATTCTGCTCCTACATATGCCCATGAGAACAATCATCTGAGTGTGCTGAAACTCGGCATCTTTTCATTTCTTCCACCTGCTTCAGACTTGTTAGCTAGGCATGTTTGCATATAAATCCTTAAGGACCTTCATCCAGTAGCATCTTCATTCCAAGGTCAGCACAAAGCACAGCATTTAAGTTACTTCTGAGTGAAACTTCATGCTTTATATACAATGGTTATACACACTTCCAAGAAGTGAAGATCTGCTTCAGACTGTCTTCTGCCATTACCAACTCCTCTCATAGAATCTGGGCCACCAAGGAATAAAGGTTTCAGGAGACAAAAAAGTACAGACAGGAAAGGGTGGGAATGTTTTCCAGTAAAAAGACAGAATATTCTACCAAAGACAAATTCTAAATCCCCATCTTTCTGGATTACTTTAAGCACTGCTTCCTTCCATTGACGTTCTGTTCATCATTTCCCTGCATGCCTTCACCAACCAGTGAAGGGTTGGAGTTGAAGTAAACTTGGATGGATAGTTTGTCATAACCACTCTTGGAGCTGGGTGCCTAACATGACTGCATGGCAAACTTAGTTTGCTTTCTTGATTTGGACCTGTGAATAGCAACAGGTGTAGGGCTACAGACGGTGATCCTTCAGAAGGTGAAACCCATTTATATGACTGATTGAAAGAGTCTGTAAGAATAGTCAGGAAGAAAAATAAAGGTTCATTCCCTGGAGTGGGAGGCTAGATTTTTATCCCCTCTCCAAAAAATAAAATAATAGTAATAGAAACTGCTGTTAGAGGTTTGTGTTTTAGAGCTTATTACAGTGAATTCTGGCTCCTGAAAGCCTATGAAAGCTTTCCAGCTTTTGCTATCATGATATCTTCCAAGAGGATACACAAGATGGGAAAGTGACCTGCACCAGTTAATTCTGACTCAGTGGGTATTTTCTTGCTCTGGCTAACACAGGGCTGCACACTGCCAACTTCCCAGTCATGCTGAAGACTCGCATCATTCACTGAGTATCACTGTCACTATAAAGCAGGCTGGAGTGCTTCCATCTGAGAATCTAAGTCAACTTTGATGTGACACTAAGCAGATATCCAGGTTTTTCAACAGCGCTTCATAGCCTTTTACATGTGCAAAAGAGAGGATCTATAGCTCAGAGCTCTAGCTCATAGTGATTATTTTCCACAGTGACAATATTCAGGTGGAAGAAGCTTATAAATTCTCTGTGAAAACACGATCATTTCTTTGAATCTGAGCTGTGATTTGCAATACTGAACTTCAGTATCTACAGTTCCACTACTACCTTTCACGAATTATTTGGTGGATGTCAAAACGTAAATCCAGGGTACGCTTCAAACATGGAACTGAAGAGACTGAAGGGGGGGAAGGGTTGTACTTTTATTATTATTTTTCACCTAGAAGTATCAAGATGGGTTTGCTGACTCTTGGCAAGGTATGGAGACCAGAAGGCGTGGGGAGCCTGGAGCTCTTATGCTGACAGCTGAACTCACAGTACTCACATCTACTTTATAAAATATACTCCAAAGAAGTCCATTATTTTCTCTTGACTTTTGATTTCAAAAGCAGCCTTCAAACCCTGAATGGCTCCAGGTACTCCCTGCCAAGTAACATTTTACTGTCACATTTCCCTCTACAGAATTTAGGGTTTCTCTCAAGTTCCGTGGAGAAAAGGAACAAATTGCTCATCTTTTAAATGAAGCGGCATAACTGTCTGTACAAAGTGTTAGAGATATGGAGAAGTGATGAGAGAAGAGAAAGGGAGAATGTTTTTCCCCATAATCTCATCTCTTTCTGTGACGATAACTGCGTGTTACTTGTGAAAGCAGATGACATTTTCAAATGGCAGGGCAATTTCAAGCATTCTCCCTTTAAATGACTGTTCAAACATCTCACACTTGGCCTTGTCTTGCTTGGGCAGCTCTTGGAGTATACAGAATCTTAAAATCTTCTGCAGTCCTGCTTTTGGCACTTGCTCTCAGTGTCTCTACTTGACGAGGCTTTAGACAGCATAGCTCTGAGTGGAAGAAGCCTTTGTAACAAGAGCTGCGACATCTCAGCAATGCTGGCCAGGCAGCAGCCATCCCCCTGCATTCAGAAGGTTTTCATCACAGTCAGAAGGGGGAGAAACTTTAAATGCCAGCAAGAAGAGGGGGGAGGAGGGAGGCAGTACATTATTGCTTTTAGCAGTACTGCATATGTCAGCTCAGTCTATCCTCAGGGAATGAAGACTCCAAAACATTTTTTTTGTTAGCACTGCTTACAAAAGGCACTTCCCATCCAAACCAGTTAAGGAAGCAAAATTACAACTGAAGCTCTTACAGCACTGATTCTCTACAGTATTTGCTTAAGTATATTTCCTCTAGGAAGACAGAGGACCATTCTATTTTTTCTACCTGTGATGCTTTTGAAGACCTAAACCTGTCAAACAGAAAAAAAGTAGAACTCATCAGCCTAACTTCAGAGCTCTGTGCTATGGATATTTACGTCTGAGCATCTCAGATAAACCCTTTGTAGGAAAAGGAGAAAAGCTGGCACTTTCAGGATGAGCCATACTGTGAGCTTTGAAACACATCTAAAATAGGTCAGAAGAGTTATTTTCTAATCCATTTAGATAAATGAGCACTCCTAGAGAACATCAGTTATCTATATACCAGCCTCTATCATAGATCTCTACATTCCAGAATGCAGTGAACCTCTCCAAATGATCAGGTGCAGTACTGTCAGGCACGCACATGTCTCTGAACTCTTGCTACGTTTCTTCTGAGCTATCAGTGATAAAACAGCAGTGAGATGAAATGAGACACATACCAGCATTCAAACAAGACCCACTGTAGCATGACTGCAGAGCAAGAGGCATGCAGGTGGTCATCTAGATGTAGGTCTAGGAGTACAGGGGACCTGACCAACTATTAGCTCTGATGCAGACATCTCAAGTAGAAGCAAATCACTCAGCCAGTCTGGACTTTTTGTGCTGATCCATTAGAACCAGCATACTTGGGCTTATTTTAGTTGTTGCTCATAGTTCTTGGTACTTAACTGTGAACACAGCCAATTCAAAGAAAGAAGTTAAAGGTGATTCCAAAGCTGCATCTACCTTTCACTGGCTTCTTAAAAGTAGCGTTAATACACCCTTCCCTACTTTTGAGGTCTTTTAACAGCAGTGAGAAATACTCTCATCAAAGAACTAACAGTTAGTGTCTGCTCGTCTGTCTTTTTGTAGGTCCATTAATGGATAAGGGAGAGGACTTCCCACATACTCAGTATGAAATTGACTATACACTACCCTTGATAAAATGCCCCAAAACAGGAACATTCCACCTCTGATAAATCTGTGCTAAACTTGTAACTGTCATATTAGAAAAAAAGCCAGACAGCAAGAGTTTGGTGTTTGCAAAGTGCTCTGTGATTCTTACAAGGAGGCACCACAGAGAAGCAATGAAGGGTGAATGGTTTTGAGGTGTACAAAGATAAGTATAGAACTGCACACTAATCCAGAATAGGGAATATTACCACTTGTGGTATCAGTAGAGATTTTTTTTCTCTTACGAAGTCTGAGGAGTGGAGGCACATTTACCTTCTGTCTTTGATAACTCAGTTTTGGGTGTTTGCTGAGGAAGTGCAGTTCAGCATACCAAGCTATCTTGAACTTATAAGAGAAAGCAAATAAGTGGGGAGAACAGTGCAGAAAGTAATAGGCAGCAGCACCCCGTGCTGCCCTGTCCACATGCCGCACCTTGGGTCTGCTGTGATGCACACTGCATGATTTTAGGCACATCTGCTTTTGCCCATTATCTGCCACGCAGAGAAAAGGACTGACACGCAAAACTGATGTGTAAATTCATGAGACATCCAAATTTGGATTAGCATTGCCTAGAGATAGGATATTGATTAGACAACAAAGAGCAAGCTCTGCTGCTCCTGTTCTGCCCAGTGGGGTGGAGCAAATCATTCCACTTTTTCCATCTGCAGAATTAGGTAAAAACAACAATGTCAATGCTTTAGAGTAGTGGGTGACGTGAAGAAGCTCAGTACAATGGGAGCAGCAGAGCAAACCTGCAGGTCAGACAGTGAGGACATTGAGACGGGCATCAGCCACGTGCCTGCTGCTGCACCTTCATTTCTCCGGACTCTGGGACAGCAGTAGGAAGCAGGAGGTGGAGACAAGGTTGGGTATTCTCCCTCAAATCCGGGAGGTCAGCACTGCAGGGGGAGGGCAGAGAGCGGGCGCACACCTGGCTACGGACAGCTCAGTGCGCCGAGTGTGACTCCAAAAAACTTCCATCCCTTTGAAAAGCAACATCTCAACTTTTAGGCCGTGGAGAAGCGGGTTCTTTCCATTTGTTTTAGACGCTGCTAACGTTACGGTAACAACTGCTGCGTGATTTTCTGTATTTTGCACGGGGAAAAAAACGCATTCCTTTCCAGGTGAGTCTCCTGCCGGAGAGCACGAAGCGCGAGCCCACAGAACCGCAGGGCAGCAGCTGGCGTTTGGCCAGCACCGCCCCGCTGTGCAATACGGCCACTCCGAGGGGTTTCTGCATTAGCCTGCTCGTCCTGCTGGAGACTGGGCACGTCGCCCTTCGACTCCGCAGGTCCGTCTCACCCCGCGCCTTCCGCACGCACAAGAAACCGAACGGACGCAGCGCCCGTCGGCGGCCCCCGGCTTCCCACGCAGGGAGCGAACGCAGCCCCGCAACGGGGCGCTGGGAGCCGCCCGGCAGCCGTGCCGAGCCGGGCCGGAGCGCTCGGGGTGTCCGGGACGTCGGGTGCCGAGAGCGTTCCTGGCCGCCTCCAGCCTGCCCGGCGCGGCTGGGTCCCACCGCCCGAGGCGGCCCGGCTGGCCGACCGCGCCGCTCCGCCCCGGGGAACCCCGCGAGGAGCCCGGAGCGTCCGCGCAGCACCGCTAAGCGGCGACTCCGGCTCCCGGCGCTTCACTGCGGATTTGGCGGCTCCCGACCCGCCGGGTTCCCGGCCGCCCCTTCGCCGGCGGCCGCCTCTGCGGGCTCGCCCCCCCGGCGCGGCCGCCGCCGCTCAGCACCCACCTCGAAGAAGCCGGCCCTGCCGCCCATCCTGCGGGCCGCCGTCTCCAGCCCCGCGCCGCTGCCGATCGGGCGGCGCCGGCCCCGCGGCGGGGACCCGCGGAGAGCGGGAGCGCCCGGCCCCGCCCCTCCGGGCCCCGCCCCCTTCTTGCCCCGCCCCTCCGCGCCCCGCCTCAGGTCTTCCCGCGCGCGACAGCGGCGGTAGCGCGACGTTCGGTGCCGCTCGGGGTCGGAGTGCCAGGAGCAGCAGCCCCGGGGCGCGTCACGGCCCGCGATTTCGTGCTTCAGGGAATGAAATTCCTGCGTTTGCGAATGAGCGGCGCGCTCGCTGGCGGCTGCTGCGGAACGGCTGTAACGTTGTGGCGGCGCGTTTTAACTTTCACCGGAAAGAACGCGCGGCACAGCCGGGCAGGAGCTCGCTTCCTCTGAGGGCCGCTCGCTCGCCTTCCCTCGGCCCCCGCTATTACTCGGCGCCGTGACTGAACCTCGCGCGGCTGCAGCGGTTGCACTGAGCTAAACGAGAGGCGGCAGCCGGCCCCACCAGCGGAGCGTTGCGGCTCGTTCGTCCCGGCGCACTGACGGCCCGGCCTGAGCAGCGCGGCGCCACGCCCGCCTCTCTCGCCCCGCCCCTTCGGCGCCCGGCGGCCCTGCTCCCCCCGCGGCGCTGCGTTGTGCGGGCGGTGCTGCGTTGTGCGGGCGGTGCTGCGCAGGCGCGCGCGTGAGGCGGCGACGGCGGCGCGAGCCGCGCTCGGTGCGCGTCGCCTCCCGGTCTGGGCCCGCCCCGCCGCCCATTGTCCTCGCGCCATGTGACCGCGGGCGGTTACAAAGCGAGGCCGCCCGCCGCTTCGCGTGCTGAGTCACGGCGCCGGTCGGTACCGCCGCAGAGCCGAGGCTCCGCCATGGGCACGGAAGGCGCCCGCGCTCTGCTGGAGCGAGCGGGCACCCTCAACCTGCAGACCGGCAACCTGCTGAGCTGGGGTTGCGGCCGCAAGAAGTGCCCCGCCACCCCCAGCGAGGAGGTGAGAGGGAGGATCCGGGCTTCCCTTCGGGACCGGCCGCCCGCACCCGCGTGAGGGGCGGCCCCGGGTCGGTGGGGGCCGTGCGGCGGGGAGCTGCGGGGCTGCGCCTGAGGGAGCGCTCGAGGCCCTCCGCCGGCGCGTGCGGGGCGTCCGCGGCGCCTCAGCTGACGTTCGGGGCTCCGTTCGGTCGCTTTCCTGGCGCGCGAGTCCGTTGCCCGTTACCGAGGGTGACGCGGGACCGGCGGGCCGTTTCCCTCGCGCTGCCGCCCCGAGAAACGCCGACGGCGCGGCGGTGTCGCGGCGGCCGCTGCGCAGTGCGGGCCGGGCCGGCGCCGTTCGGCCTGATGGTGGGGCTGCTCGCGGCGTCGGAGACTCGACGGGCTGAGCGGGCGGTGAAGCGCTGTCCGCCTTGAGGGCAGCGCCGGGCTGGAGAGCCGTCCTGTTCGGGGCTGTCTGTGGTATAACCGCATCGCGCGTTTGGTCTCGGGGAATCAAACCTCGCTGTAAGGATGTTCAGTGCTTCATCAGGAGAATGGACGTGACGCGAACTGTCACTGCAAGCAGTGAGGTTTCTCCTTTCCCTCCTAGAATTCATCTTAATGCCTCAGTGATGGTGGCAAGCCTAGGCAAAGTGCAGTCACTGATGGCTTCTTTAAAGGCTCCAGCAGTCTGCTGTTTTTAAAGATGTATTTCTGATTAGTACTTCAGGACTGTTACCTCTAGCAATATGTGTCATCGCCTGCAATCATCCTATCTAACCCTGGGATCCTGTGGCTGCTGGCCACAGAATTCCTCCTTTGCTGTCCAACCAGGTGCCTGCAGATTGCCCTTCTGCACTCAGCAGAGCTGGTTAGAGCCGCACGGACATGATGGTGTGTTAGAAGTTGGCTGAGTGCGTACTGACTGCGAGCAGTGGACATTCAGGAAGGCAAGCAAAGCCAAGGAAGAGTTCCTCATACTTTTATTTGGCTGTTATGGCTCTTACTTTGGCCCCATTACTGATTGTTGTGGTCTGTGTGAAATAGATCTTGCAGCTACGAGGACACTGCAGCATCGCCAGCAACTGGTGTCGGTATCACCTGGAAGGATATGAAATAAAGAGTGGCAATGTGCATAGCTGGTCTGTTGGGGTATTTCTGGACGTTTGATTGCAGAGAAGTTTTCATTTAAACAAAAGGCTGTCAACTTGCTGGCGTTGCTGGTAAAAAAACAAGTAGCATAATTTATCAGAAATAAATGAGTTTGTACCTATTCTGCTTAGCATGGCAGTGTGTGTGGTTCCTGGTGTAAGAACACAGGCCAGAAGGTTGCAAAGAATGAACCATAGGGCTGGTAATAGCGAGCTGTAACCACTGTGCTGCTCAGAGCCGTGGGGTGCTGTGGTGTCTCACATGTGCTGGGAGGAGGTGGTGTGCCCTGGGGACAGAGCTTTGTGCAATCCAGCACCACAGCAACAGGGAGTGGTGGAGCAGTAGAAATGGGATGTACGTCTTGAGCAGCCCTGCACTTCAGTCCTGCACTTCAGACAAGAGACAGCCTGTGTTGATGAAAACGTTCAGGAATTCTGACATGGTGAATTGCTGCTTAGTGAAGTTGGTTCTTGCCTTTTGAGTCAATTACTTTATTCCTCACGTTTTTAAGTGTCCCACATAGTGTTCTTACAGGATTATGTCTTGATCTATGTGGTGCCTGGTTCCTGTATGGGGGTAGGGCATTGGCCTCAGCGGGGGGTTCGTGCTCTCTGGGTTCATGTTAGTTGTCCCAGGAGACTGCCATTCAGCGATACAGGAAGTAGGTATTTACACGGATTTGTGTTACCGCCCTTTTAGCAGCCGAGCTTGTGGAGCGCTCCTCTCCGCGGCAGATACAGTCTGACAGTGCATAGCCTTAGTCAGTGGGGCAACGCATTAGAGGGAAGGGAGAGTGTGATCCAGCTGAAGCTCAGGTGCAATATTCAGTTTGTTAATTAGCTTACTGAGACTTAATGAGTGTAGCATGGCAAACCTATTCGTAGTCATAGTCAGAATCATCAGATCTATTTTGCATCTGTGGAAGAAGGAAAAATGCAACTGAAGGTAGGATCTGAAGGATCCTCCCGTAGATCTGGTACAGTGGAATAGGAAGGTGGAAAACAATTGCTCCTTGGAAAGAGAAGTTATGACTATAATAAGTGATTGACTGCAATGTTGCAGCATGTATGCTATTATCTGTCTATTTGCTACTTAATCTCTGCACCTAAAAAATAAAAATAAAAACAAACAGCAAAGAAAAGCTCCCAGCAAACACAGACCTCCATTTCTTGCATAGAGTTCCTTTCAGGATGGTGTTGGTCAGAGAAATAAATGAAGTACAGTACTTGTGTTACTGCTGCAACTCTTTGAAAGAGGAGAGGAATTCTTTGAGTTAGCTTGTGTGAACAAGTTTCATATGGAAACTGTGGAAGAAGAATCGTCTGTGGTTGAAGAAATGGGGTCATGAGTTTAACTGTCTGCCACATGCCTGTGAATCATTGCATTTCTATGCAACTGAAACATAAATGCACCTGAATATCAAAATGTTTTTTAGGTGCGGGAATGCATTCAGAAAATACTGACTGAATGGAGCTCAAAGGTTGGACAAGATCAGAATCAGGTAGGAGAGACTGTGCATGTTATGTTTGAACACGAATATGTTCTTTGTTGCACCTTTTAAAATAGAAAGGAATCGACTGAAATTTCATAAATGTCTGCAGCTCCAGGTATCTTAAAATAGTATTTCTCTGCCCCTCTTTCTGGCTGTTTTCATGTGTGATATTTCTCAACCTCCTGAGATTCGCTTAAGTAAAGAGCCCTGTTGATGGGGAAATAAGAATTCTCAGCCAAGGAGGTTGTTGGGGTTTCTTTTTGTTTGGTTGTAGTTTGGCGCAGTGGTCTCTTTACATCCAAAGAGCAAATTACTCCTAGATGTTGTTCCAGTAACTTGTATCAGTGAGTTATTTGTATGTATGTATATATATTTGTCAGGAGCCAGCAGGCCTGTCGTACAGCTCTGTTTTTCTTGAGGCCAAGAAGTGCTGTGTTACATTTGTGTAGCTGCATTTTTGTGCTGCTCCTGTTTCTGTAAGGTTTTGGCTGTGGAATTGTGTTTTAGTTAAGAATATTGTTCAGAAATTTACTGTCACCTATTGACAAGATGTCTTGTGTTTTCTAAAGGAAATGGTGGAGGTTCTGGAATGCACCATAGCTCAAGCTGTAGAAAAAATGAATCCTGAAGAAAGGGATGAACTGAAAGTATCGGGTAAGAATGCAGCTGTTTTCTTCCAATATATATGCTATATATTTAGTTGGCTTGTTCACTTATTGATTTGTTTTCTTTTAAAACAGCAAAACTTTTCATTGTTGGATCAAACTCCTCATCGATCAGAGATGCAGTTGACATGGGTAAGTGCGAAATGTGAACTTCAAGGCTTTTTTATTCTTTTACTTCAGTATTTTGATCTAAAATTAGGATTTTTTTTTTTCCATTCAATAGATGTATTCAGTGACTGTCACATGTATATGCTCTTTTCTTTTAAAGAGAGATAAAAGTAGTCGAGTAGAATTTATGCATTATTTCAGTCAGTAAACTTAATAAATGTGCATCTCTGTAATCTTGGATCCAAAAACTCAAGTCTGATTCATTGCTCCGGGCATAAAGAGGTTTTTATTCTTTCACACAGAGCTTATTAAATGGTGAGGAGCATGTGCTGTTTTCATAACAGCAATATAGTAAGTTTTTACCAGCTTAAAAAAAGGCAGCTATAACAACACTGATATAACACTATATATTTCACTTTTAACTGTGGTATTTTAGATCCGTAAGTTTGATTCTTGGCTAAAGAAATTGTGTTACTTGGCTTGGCTTCTGATAGAGAACTCTCAGATGGAGAACTGGAAGCAGTGAAGCAGAGCTGTGCTGTTTTTGCTGAATTTGAGGCATGATGCTGCTTATGTTCTTTACCTCATGAAAAAAATTGCTGTCTTTTTTTTCTCCAGCATGTTCTTCCCTTGGAGTTGCTCAGTTAGATTCGGTCATTGTTGCCCCACCTCCTGTTGAAGATGGAACAAGCCTCTCCTTGGAGTATCTGCAGCCTTATTGGCAAGAACTTGAAACTCTAGTTGAAAACAAGAAGATTGTTGCTATAGGCACCTCTGACCTTGATAAAACACTTCTAGAGCAGCTGTATGTATGGGCACAGGTGAGAACAAACTTCCTAACTGTAGCATTTCTAAGGCAGAATTTTGTTGTTTGCCAAGTTGTAAGAATTTCTCTTTAGTGTATATGATTTGTTATAATAGTTAAAAAAAAAAAAAGGCTCCAGTTATTTTCAGCATCTTACTGACTGTCATAACGTTGTTCAATGTGGGGAGTGCTCAAGGTGCGATTGTCACTTGTTCAGGGTTCTTCTGAACAGGGTCCCCAGGCTGCGGGTCTGTTCAGTAGTAGATTCTTTGAAGAGGTGGGGGGCTTAGTTTTGATCATTCTTATGAACAGGACCATAAACAGTACTCCTAAACATTAAGGTTTATTCCAGTGATGTTTTGATTATGACTGTTTTGACTTCAAAGAATGGAGGGGTTTCCCTTTGGAAAATGCTTCTCGAATGCTAGACATAAACTGAAAGAGGAAGAAAGACTGAATCCAGCAGCATGTTTGGTTGCCCAGTGTGACCAATTGCCTTGTCATACTTGAGTGCTGGAGGACTATACTAGCATCTGAACATGCTTGTGTAAGCTTAGGGATTTGCTATTTTCTGTATCAGTTCTTTGAACACTACTCTTGCATTTCTTTTGTGATAGGTGAATGTACTGTCTGTACAAGAGGTCCTGCTGCAAGTCCTGTTTTATACTGTGTTGTATGTTGAGATAGGTCAGGGAATTGATAACCATGTGTGTAGTGATCGTGGATGTACATTGTGGTGAACAGTCAGTGGGGAAAGTCCCTTTTAACTTGATATATTTTATTTGAGTGTATGAAAGACTGCAAGTTATATATCCTTAACAAACCTAATTTTGAGGTCTTTTCGATGTAACACCCCTATAATACGTTTACAACAGAGAGGGGGTAGAAATGTTCTGCTGTTTCGGGAGCACAATAGGCAGGAAGCCATGACAGGTTAGAATGTGCCTCACCGTGATAATAACTGAAATTAGATCCTGTGCTTGTTTTGTGCCCCATGCTGTGGGAAGTTGCTGGTGCTGGAGTTGGTTGTTGAGCAACATGTGAAACTGCAGTCCTTGCTTGGGTCTCACAGCAATGGTCCGGGACAAATTGTTCTAAGCCTTGTAATAGGCAGTGTAGGTGCTACAATGTTTTTTCTCATAAAAGCATTCCATTACTTTCAGGTGAAACCAAGTAGCAATCAGGTGAACCTTGCTTCCTGTTGTGTGATGCCGCCTGATCTCACAGCGTTTGCAAAGCAGTTTGACATACAGCTGCTGACTCACAATGACCCGAAAGGTAAGGCTGTGCAAGACAACATAACAGTTCTGAAATGGTCAGTTGTGTAATGGTAACCGAAGGGTTCTAAATGCACACATGCAGTACGGAATCAGGGATGATATTTCTCTGCACTTCAGACTTCATTACATTTGATTCCTGAACAAAGGATTTTAGAAAGTTCATCTCTACAGAATATTTCTGTTATGTTCTTGCTTTCCTTTCCAGAAAAGGGGGAGAGGGTGCAGAGGGAACAGCAGTCTTCTCCCATGGATTAGTCTTTTGAAATAGTTTTAATTGGCGAACATAAAGCAAATATAAGAACAAAAAACTAAGAAATTATTTTACTTTGCTTCCTTCAAGAGTAACTTATTTATGGCAATGGCATAAACTTCCATTTTGTTCTTGGTGAAGGACAGTAAGTGACAAATGGAAAGCCACTTGCCCAAAATTTTTCTGCAGCGTATCTTGCATGAGAATGTTGTTGGTCAGTTGATCTTTGGATAATGCTGCAAACAGGAAATTATTACACTTCATGGAGGATTCTTTCATTTGTGATGACTTGCACAAACTCTTTTTGTAATGGTTTAAATTCTCCAGCTGTTTAGAACAGTTTATTAAATGCTTGAAGGACTGTAAGACTTCCTGTAGTCCATAGAACTCTGAGCTATTAGCTCAGTAGAACATTCTGGAGTATTGCATTCATTTCTCTCAAAGCTCATCAGATGATCTTTGCTGTTATGATGCCTTAAATGTCTTGCTGGAATTGGAAGCCAGAAGTCTTAAACCATACTTTGTTCATTCCTTCCCCACACTTTTCTTCATGTTCAACAGATTACAGTGATTGTGGTTTTTTGTTTTTTTCCTTCTCCTTTCTTCCCTTTCCCATTTAGTTTAAATAAATAAATAAAAAGCAACAGCCCCGTATGCAATGCTATCTAAGCACCATGCTTTATCATATCACTGTTATAACTAATGAATCACATCAGTGCTTGAGCACATATCAGCTCCACCCGAGCAGGCTACAAGATGAATTGCCATTCAGTGTGGCAAATTCCATTTCCAAAACACAGCCTGTGATTTAGTAGCTAATCTCAATCAAGAGTCATGAAATGCAGAAGAGAGCTTTGACTGAAAATAAGGCCAAGAGTCATTTTCTTATGCATTGCTTGCAAAGCCTAGTTTTTCTGTCTTGGTCAGCGGAAAAGTATTGAGACTGTCTTTTGGGAATGCTCCTCATCAGATTGTTGCCTTGATTGACTTTCCAGAGGAAACTACGAGGGTCTGTATTTTCCTGCTCTTTCTGCTTTGTAGCAATTATTCTTATTTGCCTTGATGCTTTCTGGACTTATTCTAATGAGTCCCATTATGAGAGATGCTATAAAGGCTGAGCTTCCTGTGGCTGCAAAAGGAACTTCGCTGCTACTCAGAACTTTACTGATTTTGGCCTTATGCTTTACTGCCCTCTGATTTGTCTAGCTAGTGTCTTCACTTCAATTTTCGCTTTCTCTTGCTAATGGCAAATAGCTCTGCTGATCAGCTCCATCTGATAGGGTGGAATTCTCAGTTTATCATTTCTATGGGAAGCAATGTTTGTTGAAAGGGAAAGACTGTTCTGAAGATTTCTTCTGAAATGTTGAATGGAATTTCCCTTGCATGCAATCAGGAGTGGAGTACCTGACGCTGCTGGAGGTTTTCACTGTAGGCAAAAGATTCTCTTACTAAGTGTTGCTTTTTGCAGCTGTTTATCTGGCATTATTTAAAGTGTGAATATTCCTTTTTAACTTCAGAATTACTTTGTGAAGCAAGTTTTCAAGAAGTTCTTCAGGAAAGCATCCAGAACGTCAAAGCGCACGAATGGATTCCTTTATGGGTTCTGCGATACTCAGTCATTGTTAAAAGCAGAGGAATTATCAAGTCCAAAGGCTATATCATGCAAGCTAAAAGAAACGCCTCTTAAAACGCTTAGTGTTTTTTTATTCTTTGAAGTGACCTGCTGTTTTAATCTGTGGGGGATGGGAGGAACACGCCTTTTTCATAGAGAGACTTTTACGTCATTTATAACAAAGACCAAAAGTTGTAATTATTGAGTATGATGTCAGAAGGAGCACCTGCAGGGTTCCGCTGATAGATTTTTGATGTACCGACCAGTTCATTAAGAATGTTTTGGTTTTGCTGTGGAAATGATCTGTAAAGAAACAGCTTAAGATATTTCTCTTTAAGACCAGTTCACTGTAGAAGTTGTCGTTATATTTTAGCTGCCACTCGGCAGTGCAGAGAGACATATATTTTTCAATTTAATTTCTCTTTAATATTTACTAATCTAGTAGGAACCAGGATTTCAAACGTTCAAGGAGTGATTTTTGTAGAAAACTGCCATCTTGCATGGAAAAATAATCCTAAATAAACTCTTTACTTTGTATGTATATAGGCAGATTAGCTGTTTAATTTGGGTGAGTGGGAAAAAATGGTTTGTTTTTAATACCGTGTTTAAAAAAAAAAAAAAGAAAGCAACCCTCTGATTTAGAGAAGATGCATCTTCCTCATAGTTGTACTTTTCAGTACTTGAGTCCCTTCTGTCTTCTGTGCCTGTGTGCTTTTAGTGCTTCACAAGTGATGGCATCTCCACCGTTGGGAGTAGAAAATGTTCTATGGTGCGTATAAAATAGGAACTGGAAACAAATGATGAGAAATGTGTCAGTGGGAAATCAGATAGTACTTGGCTTGTCCTCAGCTCTGTGCCTTTGTTCTTCTCATGTTTCGGAGCTATGCAATCTGAATCCACCATGTCAGAAGGGAAATGTTAAGGCTGCCCACGGTGTGATCATGTAAAAGGGATGATCGTTCTGAGCATTGCCTAGGAAACTGCCTTGTGTGGGTGCCATTCAGAAATGAAGCAGACAAAGATTGTCTTAGACTTAAATATGTTTGTTTGGCAGTAGCTTAATGCTCTGGCTTTGGAGTCTTAGGGAGAGATGGCTGCATCTAAGGCCGGTTTAATGTGCTCTATTGAAGAGGCCTTTAAATTTCCTTGGCATTTAAATCAGAATAGATGGCAAAAAAGCTCCATCTGTTGTTTAACAGGGCTCTAAGAGTTTAAAATCCAATGCTCGTTTTCCTCTGGATTTCAGGTGGGAGTTGCCAGTACTTCTTACTAGTACGACTTAAATTATTTGTATATATTTAATTTGAGCTTTGGATTGTGAGGAAACAAATGTCCACCATCTTCTAAACTCTGGTGTGCAGGCAGCAGGTGGAGCCTGAATGCTTGTAGGCACTGCGTGGGAATATCAGCTCACTGTGAACCATTCCACTGAGTTACAGTATGATTCTTGGCTCAGATATCTTTGAGTTCTTCATTATCTTATGTGTATATGGCAAACCCTGGGAGCACGTGGATTTCTACTGCTGCTTCAGCTGCTTTGATAAGCAAGAGGTGGAGAACTTGAACTAGTAATGCATCAATTAAACGTTCTGGGGTTTTGATCCTCCTAAACAAAATGTAGGGTTTGGGTTTTGTGTTTTTATTTAAACATTGGGTCAGTGTGTATCAGGTCTGGAAAAGGTGTTTCCTTTGCGCTTTGTGTGCAGCTCTGAGTTGTGTGCTGCTGCTGATGGACCACTGAATTGTTTGTGCTGCGTTACTGGATCGCACGTGTGCTCAGTTCTGTATGGGGGAATTGCATAGAATGCGCGCTGTGCTGGAGCAGCCTGCACGTTGCCCTCGTGCTGTAAGCATTTACTTGCTGGCCATCAGCTGCTACAAGTTCTCTTGCTTTAGGAAAATGCCCTTTGAGACAATCCTGTTTTTGTGATGTCATTGTTAACTGAACGATTTATCAGCTTTCCAACATCACTTTCTGTGCATTAGTGTGAGAGGTGGGATTTCTTTCAGAGACAAATCGAATTAAAAATCGAAGTTCTTGTACGCTGTTGTACTAATTCTCATTGTCGTCCTCCTACTTTTTCACCTTATCGGGCCTTTGCCATAAAACGTGTGTTTTAACCTGAGCTCTCGCTGTAGAATGGCGGATATCGCCCCGAGCGCGGTGCCTGCTGCGCGCTGTCATACGGGGAGGGGGAAGACAACAGCAACAAAAGGGCATTGTCGCTATTGAAGAAGCGTCGTAGCTCACGTTCCTCACCCCCCCTTCTCTGCTTTCACGCCAGACTTGGTTCTCGGGGACGGCCTTCTTGGAACAGCCATTAAAATGAATGGGATGTGAATGTGGAAGCACGGGACGCCCGAAGGGTTGTGTCGTGCCTTGCGGCGGAGAGGGGGCCGCGCGCATCGCCGCCCCTATCCCTGTCGGCTCTGACTCCCGGCCGCCTTTCCGCGCTGGGGCCGGAACTCGGTCGCGGCCCGCCGGCTGCTGGGAGCGCCGCTCCGCGGAGCGCCGCCGGAAGGAAGGGCGGAAGGGGCGGGCGGCGGCGCGGCGTGTACCATGGTGGCCACCAGGCGGGTGGCGCGGCGGCGGGAGCCGAGGGCGGCGGCGGCAGCCAGGGGCGGTGGGCCCGGCGGAGCGACGGAGGTGAGGGGGGGGCTGGGAGCGGGCGGGCCGCAGGCGGCTGCGTGCAGCGCGGGGTGCCGGCGCGGGGATGCGGCGGCCATCTTCCCCTCCGCGTGTCGCCGTGGGGATCCGCAGCGGGCGGGAGCTGCGCGGCACGGACGCGGGGCCTGGCACGAGGCCGCCCGAGCTCTTCGTGCGCCGATCGGCCGCGTAGCGGCTCGGGTTGGAGGTGAGAGCGGCCTTCGGTTGGCTGCTTCTTTCCTTGTACGGCGGTTGTGTTAGCGCTGTTCTGCGGCCTTTTCGCAAGGTGTGCAACTGGTCGTGCAAATACGGACCGTTTAGGTGGCTTGTTTTATGTTGATCCGGCATCATTCTGCTATGAATCCGAAAATGCATTTTCTGCGGAAGAGGAAGTGTTTCCACCATTTTGATCCGCTTTGCCGGGTCACTGCCAAGCACTAGAGAAGCAAGGTATGCAATTGCAGGCATTGTAATTGCAGTGGAGATCTGCCCCTATTACTGCAGACCTGGGCACGAGCTTTTCAGGGCCTGCCCTTCCTGCGGCCGGGCTGGCACGTTTCATAGTTGAGCAAATCCGTGCGTGTTTCAGAATGTCACCTTCTGGTCCTGCTTCCCATGGCAGCTTGCCAGAACTCTGTGGAATGAGGCAACGTACCGATTTATGTTTCTGGATGTTACAGCTTTCTTTATTCTGCTGTTTTCGTCAAGAGACAATAAACAAGTAAGGGATGATATAGTAATGCTTCTTTCACATAGGTAGGGGTCCTTGGAGATCTGTAGCACCTTATCAGCCTGATAAGGTTTGTGTACGATTGTCAGCGATTTGTACAGTATGTCTTTTAAGTGATTATCTTATCCTTTAATTCCAAATGTTGTTTTCTTCTTGTAGGCAGCATCCGATGAAATTGGTACTTTGGCATCTACAAGGATGTCCACAAGGAGTAAAGCAGCTTGTAACCCTGATGTAATTCAGGAATCTCAGCTGGAAGAGGTCGACCATGCAGGAACAAAACCAGATGTCAGTGATAGCACAGGGATGCAAATTAGTAGAAATGAGAATACAGCTGTTCATTCAGCGCAATCATCCATCGATGCACAGGCTGATGGGGATGTGTCAGAGGCAGAATCAAACTGCTCTACTGTGTCTGGTCTTCAGACGCCTCTGTTTATAAGAGTAACAAGAAGGCGACAAATTGTAGTTCCTTATCAACCAGCTTCTCCTGCTAAAAAAAGACATGACAGGACTGCTTTTCTAAACGAGTTAAGCAGGACCGTGGATGAAGATGACGTCTCTGAAGCTGAATCTTGCTCCTCTGCCGTTTCTGATGTCCAGATGTCAAATGTTACCAAAACTAAAAGAAACAGGCAAAGCAAGAAGTGCGAAGCCCAGAGTGAAGATGTCTCTGATGTGGAGCCATCCATGACTACCAAACGAACTACTAGGAGCATGCGAATGAAACTGCAAGCAGAAAATACTCAGCATGCTGAGCAAGTAACCAAAATTGTTTCAAAACTGGGGAATGTAATAGAGGACACAATTAAATCTGAGTCAGACCTAATTTCTGATTCTAGCCGTGCTGCAGAATGTAACATAGAAGATGCTTCCTTTGTCACTAAGTGTAATAAAGGATCTGGTTCACCAAAGAGCAAATGTTCTCCCAAATCTACTAATGTAATCCCAAGTGAAGATGTGAAACGGGACCTATTGAATGAAATGGCACCCTGTTGTCCTAAAGAAATGGAAGAAAAAAGTACCACTGAATCACCAGGAAAAAAAGCATTACCAGATACTCAGGTTGTTGGAGTAGATGATTCAGAGGAAGAAAGTGGCCAGATGCAAGAAGAGCACAGTAAAGCACCAGGGGAGGTGACATTAAAGAGTATGGATGTTTGTTTGATTGACTGCATGAGTTCCAAACCGTTTTTAGAATCCTCAGGTGAAATAACACCAAATGAAAATGAAGCAGTTCCAGGAAACAGAAGGGTAGATGCTGGGGCAGCTGTACAGCGGCCTTCCACCCGTGCCTGTGAATTAAGAAAGGGTGCACGGTCTGGTGCAGTGAGCAGCTCGGGGAAGGATGTGTCCGTTGCACAAATGACTGATAGCATAATTAGTAGCTGTAGAATGGTTGGAGTCAGTGTAGGCAGCAGTGAAGACCAAACAAGAGAACGCGCTGAATTTGTATCCTGCAGCAGCAAAAGATCCAGTGGAGAAAATGATTCCTTCGCATTGTTTCTGAGCAAAGATGGAAGCAGTGAATCTGAGAACAGTGATGCGGCAGAAGAGAATCTGAGTGACACAGAGGTAGATGAGAAAACTCCTTCTATGAACAAATCTTTAGAAAAGAATTCACTGCATGTTGAAGGGCTTTTTGTAATTGATACTGAGCCTGGGATGGGCTCCAGCCACAAGTATTATCTAGATCGGGTAGACCAAGGTAGTGATGTTGAAAGTAAGCATGAAGGGACTGAAAAAGTTAAAGAATCCTCAGATGTAGAAGAGGCTGAAGAGGAGCTAATAGATGAAGATGAAAAGGATGAAGATGATGATTTGTTGAAAAATAAAATTGATGTGTAAGTATCTTTCCAGGATTAACTACAAAATACACGCATAGCGTTAGATATATGTGTACGGTATGCATATTACACACTAAACAACACGGAGTAGAAGGGAGTAGTGTCATCACAGATGTGAAAAGTTGAGTTGTTCTGATTACCAAGTAGAATTGTAATTCACTTGTTTTTTTTCAGTTTTACACGTAGCAGAACAGAAATATCTGAAATATTTAGGCATCTTGAGGCCTTGTATGCATTCACCTTAAAAATGAAGTGTGAAACTGTTTTAAACTGACTGAAATGCTTATTTGGGTCACAGTTTAAATATGTAGAAGGACACTGGTTATAAGTTATTTTGGCATGGTTAGGCAAACTAAGACCTGAATTGCATAGAGGGATAGACATATCTAAGATAGAATAGAGCATTGGAGTTAATGTGAAAGATCTGTGGAAGTGAACCCACAGGGGTTGCTTTTTATCCAACCCTCACTCTATATAATGGCATGAGTGAACTTGTCACAGCTTAATTGTGTATTTCTTCTAGATACTGGGACTTAAAAGTCTCTGCAGCACTGAACATAAGTTGGAAAAAGATGAAAAATATTTATTTCTGTTTATTCCTCTCATAGGGCATTATAAGATTTGGTACAATACTCTAATCATTTACTGTTTCCCTTTTTAGTTTGCATCTTTCCAGCAGCATAGACCCTGGTTTGAATATCAGGAAGCTTGGAGGTCTGTATATTAGCTTTGATGGAAAAAAACAGAAACCCAGTTCAAGTGTAATTAAGCAACTGAAAGAAAAAAAGAAGGACCAGGTAATGTGTTTACAGTTTTGCAGCCATCTATGACTACAATAATACAGAGGTGTTATTTTAAAGAAGTATCTCATTTTCTGCCTTGAACAACTACTTTTTTTGGCTAACATGTATTTACAATGGGTTTCAATGGTTAGAGTTCAAGTACGTGTGACACTTCAGAAACTGAAAGCCAGCTTCTATATGAATATTGCCTTGTAAAATAAAAAGAAGTTGATGGTGCATACAGTTCTGCCTAATGGTACAGACTGAAGGTCTGCTAATGAGATCTGTAGTTCATAGCAAGAGTGAATTTCAGCGAATGCAGGTTTGCACCATGCCTAGTATGAGATAGTAGTTTTATTTCAAAACACCCTTTGAGATAAAGAAAGTCCATTATTTTCATTGGGGCTGTTTTCTTAGACTTATTGATAGTAGCCTTTATTCTGGAGCATTTGCTGTCTTGCTTCTTCCAGAATTAGCTGTTACTGGCCAGGGTTCTGCTCTGCCTGTATGTTTTGAAGGTCTGTGCTTCTTTTGGTGGAAATTAAGGAAGGAATTTGGATGGAAGTATTTTAATTACAACGATTGCGTAGATTCTGCATCATTCGTTTGGTAGGCTCTGTAAATGCAGGTGAATGCTAAAGCTGATAGCTCTGACTGATGTTTAAAAATTAACTCTTACAGCTCTTGCAGAAGAGTATAATAACTCCGGATTTTGAAAGAAAGGAATGTGTGCCACCCTTCAGGGAGTCGCTTCACCAGCTAAAGAAACAGCGCAGAGTAAGTAAAGAGCTATAATGCCTCAGATGGCAGAAGAAGGTTTTCAATAGAAACTCCCTCACTGGGACTGTGCGTGTGTACAGAGCTTGGAGGAAATGGAGTGATAAACTACAGTGGTTTATTCCTTGAGCCATGCTATTTATAGCCATCCTTTCAGCCTTTTAGTAATCAGGGCAGTGAAGGGCAGTAAAATGTGTTCTTGTTAAAAGACTCATAAAATATTTTTAAAGCTACACAGTTAAGTTTTAAGTGCTTCATAAATCCTTTGGAGGTAGAAGTGGGGGAGATCCCAACTGTATCCTGTCTGGTAACTCAATGCAACTTTATCTTGGTAGGCAGAGCGAGAGAAGACAACAGGTGATGGCTGGTTTGGTATGAAAGCCCCAGAAATCACAAGTGAACTGAAAAATGATCTTAAGGTGTTGAAGATGAGAGCTTCTTTGGACCCCAAGCATTTTTATAAGAAGAATGATAGAGATGGTCTGCCTAAGTACTTCCAGGTAAGGAAGAAGCAAGAGAAGGCATTGTCCTACTTTCTGCCATTTTGAACTGTTAATCTCAACCTACTTTGTAGATAGTCTCTGTTTTTGTTGATTTAATTTCCTTAGCTAAATTATTAAGGATTTTGAGTATTTCACTGCAGTTAACAACTGCTTAACTCCATTGTGTGGGTGTATATGCTGGTTTTTATTTTGGCTGATCTCAAAGGCCTGAACAAACATGTGACTTAATCCCTATTTTGAGCCTTCAGTGACTGGAGATTCTCTGTCTTTTCAAGTATTGGCTTTTTTAGCAAGTGCATAGATAATTAGCATTTATTTTCTTCCTAGCTAATACAGTTTGAATGGAGACAACTAGCTTTGTGATCAGCTAGAATTTCTGCTACTGTAGTTTTCATCTTTGAAATGCTTTGCATAAAGGAAACTTGCAAGAAGAAAGAAAATAAAGAAAATTACTACAGAAACTGTAGAAATAGACTTATGTCTGTTTGAATAGTTAGCATGCTTGAGACAATTGATTGCATCTCCATTTCTTGCTGAAGAATGAATGTTATTGCGTGTATAAGTTTATGGGCATTAAAATAACATCAGAACGTAACACGCCAATTAGAATAAATGGGATGCTCTGTAGCCAGAAGTCCTTATTAGACCTACGTTAACTTCTGTGTAACTGCTAGAAAATCATCGCTCATAGGGGTTCCCTCCTTGGGACAGTGTTTGAAAGTTAAGAACTGAATGTTTTTAGTGAGTCTAAGAACTGATGCAGGAGTCTGATGCTGAAAACTGCAGTTCTGAAGCTCAGACTCTCCTGTGTGCAGTAAATGTGAGATGAAAAGCGACTTTGCATGCAAAACATTGCTTTTGTTTTCTGGTGTTTTGTGTTTGTTTTTTTTTAATGGTATCATTTTGATCTTCTCTGTGGCTGTCTTTAGAATTGTAACTAAAGACTAAAAAATTAATCCACATCTTGCCATTACAGTAAGAATGCTTATAAGTTTTATTTCCTAGGTTGGAACGGTGGTTGATTCTCCTATAGACTTTTACCATAGTCGAATTCCTAAGAAACAGAGGAAGAAAACAATTGTTGAAGAGCTGCTTGCGGATTCTGAGTTTAGAAGGTATTTAAAATTAGTTTTGTAATTCTGATACCATAAAGGTGTATTTTAACTATATAATTCTCCTAGCATTTCTAATCAGCTTAAATGTTGTTTTTTCATTTCAAATACAACATTTTAGTCTGTTTTAGCTCTGCAGTTGAGAAGATGTAAGGGGCAGGAGATAACTGGGCCGTGTCATCATATTTTTTATCATCCTAAAAGGGTTCGATCCAACTCAGGGGTCATCACTATTGACAGTCGCTCTTAAAATAGTGTCAGCATTGAAAAGTAAACACTCAGACTTGTTCTGGTTTACTTATAAACTAAGCATCCATGAAGGCATATGCCAGAAACCTGAATCATGCTTTTTGCATATGCAGCAACGTTTTTGTTGTTTGTTTAAAGACTGATAAATTTTTCTCAGTATAAATTGTAGAAAAGTGCTGGCTATAATTCTGGGGAAGTTGTTGGTGGGATTTCGTTTCATGAGCACGTCAGCTGTCACAGGAATGAAAATCACACAGTATGAGTGGCTGAATTCATGTCTGCCCAACCTCCAGATTTTTAAGAGATCCCGTAGTTGGCCCATTTGCATGTTGGTTATTAGGTGATGTTAATGTGCAGCTCTCATTTTCACCATAATGACATGGTTTTTTGGAAATAAGACATGATTTGGACTAATAAGGTTACTGTTAATGGTCTTGTAATTTCGTTTTTAGTGCAGGTTAGTATAGCTACTAATGAACTCTAGTTTTGTCTCTGATTCATAAGGTGGTTATTAGGAGCAGTGTTGAAAAAAGAATGTGTCTGAAATTTTATAATCAATTTCTGTTATGGCTAGTTAAGGCTGTAAGTAGCTCTTTTAGTGTTAGTGTAAGTGTTTGTGAGTTTACTCTTGCAATCAAGTGTTAGCACTGCTAGGTGTGCAATGCTCCATTATAATAGGTACATAAAAATCCCTTATTAGGGGAGCTAGCTGCTCAGATACAATACATACATCCTGTTCATTGTTCAGTGTTAATCTCATCTCAGTGTCCAGTCTTGAATAGTGTTGGTAAGTTCACTGAGAGGAATGGGTTTGTTCTCGATTGCATTGTCAAAATTGGTGAATCCTCCCACTGTGAACTGTAGCAGCTTTTTAGCATGCTGTCCAAAATGTGATTTGTGTATGCCATGAAGAACCCAGTGACAATACCTGAACTAGTGAGTCTTCAGTCAGATTGTGTCCAAAACAAATATACCTGCATTTATCTGTAATCCAAGTGTCAGTATCCTTTGATCTATGCATAAGTGTCCGTATTATCTTTTCCTGAACTTTGATTTCCCATGCTTAAAAGTAAATTGTCTATTTTGTTCAGATATAATAAAAGGAAGTATCAGGAGATCATGAGTGAAAAAGCAGCTTATGCAGCAGGGAAGAGGAATCGGAAGAAGAAGAAATTTCACAATTAAGACTTGAAGAAAAATAACAAGCTGGAACAAGTTGTTTGTCATAAAGCTTTTCTCAGATTGCTTTGATTCATGGTGTGATTTTTTTATTCTTTTTTTAATGTTAAGACTAGGGGTCATGTACATGGACAGTTAGGGGATTTATTGCCGTAGGAATTTGGTAGAAGCTTTATCAAATTAATCAGATATCTAAAATGGTGTTTATATGAAAGACTGATGAAAATTAATGTTTATTTTAAAAGCTGATGATTTGAAAGCATGTTGTTTAGTCTGAGCGCAGCATCCAACGTTATGGGTTACGGCCTGATCAGTTTTCAGCCTTAACATGAATGAATTAGCAAATTTAGTTTTAAGTTAGGTGTATAATTCACTTTGGCACCTATTATATATCGCAGAAAACTTTATCACATCTTATCAGAAGATTTGCTGGCCAAATCTGTAACAGGGTGTTGAGCATTAGCTTAATTATAGAGTTCATTTTATTGTACAGAGTTTGTGAACATAGAAGTTGAGAACGTCCCAGAATTCAGCATAAACACTTACACTTACATGCATACACATATATAAATAATATATATGAATTATAAAAATATATAACATTTATTAATAAATTAATAAATATATGCAATAAATAATGTGTGTACATAAAAAAAAATACTATCCAGTCTTACATCGCTTAGGTGTTACCATATGATTGTTCAATGATTTTTGTGACAGTAATTCAGCAGTTGGGTCCATTCCCAGGCACGCAGCCTGTGATCTGATAGCTGTTGGAATAGTTCTTCAGGAAAATGAATATGGTGAGTTTGGTAGAACTAAAGACGCTATCAGTTCAGTTTCTTTTCTGTGTCAGTTCATAACTTCTTGTGATCGTTAAGTGTTGTGCTGTTTGTTTGCTTTTTAATGACCTTGTTCTTATATTGCTGTTTCAGTTAGTGTAATGCAGTTACTGTCCTTAGCAGAAGCTAGAAGAGCTAGAACTATCTCTGCATTGTCTTGGATGAACCGAGTGAGGCAAGCTTAGACAAGGTTATCAGAAGTCCAGCAATGTTTATTGTTTTGTTATAAGAAGAAGGAATTTCAAAGGTTGCAGATTTTACACAAGAAGGACGTTCTTGACCAGTGTTTACAATGTAGTTTTTCACTCTGCAGAGTAAGTAGCTGGGGGTGGGTGTTTGTTCCACATTCAGCAGTCTGTGCTGGAGGGAGATGAAATGGCGTATATTGATCACCAGCTGAAGTTTGAAAGAAAATTTCCCATGATTGTGTAGATTTTCTTGTATTTCTCTGAAGTTAATCGTAAATAATTCACTACCAAACACAGATGGAAATGTGGATTTTTCTATGTCCTTAGTTGCCTGGAGATAAATGGTGCACAGAGTGAATCTGTTGGAAGAAGCAGAACCACCTGGCCCCAAGACTCAGTTAACACAGACATTCCAATACAGTCAAATGCGCTACAATTTTGAACCTGGAAATGATAAAACCAATAAAAACAACTATGGTGTCTTGTTCTCTGGTTGGGAAATGGAGAGAAAAAGGAATACTGAACGCTGAGGAAGGAAAACAAGCCACCACAGTAGTTGTCATTTTGTTGCATCCTGAACTTCAGGAAAGCCATGTGCTGCCCTGAAAGACCTTCACAAGGAAAAGTGAGCTTTGGTGTTAATGCTGCAAGCAACAGCTCCATGTCTGTTGCTCAGTAGCTTACTGCAGATCTTAAAACAATTTATGTTCAACATTGCTTGTGAGGGATGTTTGTTCTGTATCCTCCCCATTCCTTCAGTTGTTCTAACATCTGTTGTGCCATGTGCTGTGCCCAGCATGTGCCTGTGTTCTCTGTGAGCAAGAGGTGAGTTGAGCTGGCCAGTGTGCGCAGTGGTTGCCTGCTTGCTGTCAGCCATTGCCACAGCCTTGGTGTGTTGTCTCCCAGCTACTGATGTTCAGTATAGGAACATAGTGCGTCAGACTACCCTTAATTGAATTTGTTTACAAGTGACAAATTTTAAGTTGCTGGGGAAAAAAAAGATTGCATAAACTTACCAGATGGTCAGATGTCTGACAGTACTAACAATAAATTGTGAAACATCGGCATACTTTGAGAAATGAATTGCTTACAAATTACAAGTATTTTCTTGTACCTGCTGTCAGAAATACTTGTGTTTTATTGATATAAAGTGTTACTGACGATTCTCTCTGAGGATTAAAGAGCAATTGGAATGTTTATAGGTCTATGTATGCAACTACTGCTGTTCTGGATGTCACTGGGATGTTCTGTGTGGATAGAATTCCTTTCTCCTTCACGCCCCCCCCCCGGCTGAGCCTTTGTTTCCTGTGCCCTCGGGCTGAGAGCAGCCGGAGTTGCTGCTGCAACTAGTTCAGTCTGTCCCGGTGCTGCAGCTGGGGCAGTCGGGTCTGGAGGGGTTAGGCTGGGGTGGCAGAGCTGTTTGTTGGTGTGGTACCACTAGTAGACATGCTTAGTCTGCATGCAGAAGTAAAACTTACTGTTTTTCTTCGCTGCGTGCTCATTGCTCGCGTGTCTTCATTTTCCATTCTTTGGGATAACATCCCTGTATCAACTTAGCCTCCTTAGGACTGAAGCTTTCTAATGGTCTGTCCCATTTATATTGCTTGCTGCAATTCTTGGTCGCATTCCAGCTGGTTCTCTTAGTGCATGCAGACAGACTGTGAGTATATTGCCTTAGCATTCCTCAGAGCACCCTTTGCATGCATCTTGCAGAACGTGTCCCTGTGCTGCCCCATGCACCAGCCTCCAGCATGCAACACTATTAGGCTTTTGTCATGTACTGGTCACGTAAATATCATCTCCAGTACGCAAGGGTGTGTATGTAAAAGCCTCTGCCTTCCATTTTTGTGCTGGGAACTGGGTGAGTTGGATGGGACTGTCCTTAAGTAAGAGAAGTGGAAAGGAATAGCGCTGAGGTGACTGAATTGCTGACGGTGGCTGAGCAGAGAGGAAGGCTTTGCTGTCTCGCTGGTGTCGCTGCAGTCTGGGACTCGCGTAGGAGATGGTGGTGGCTGTTTGTTGTAGGCTCTGGCTAAATCGAATATTTCTGCATGTATTTTGCAGCTAGGGAGCATTCCAGAATGGGGTTCCATGCAGTAAATCAGCAATAGTTAATGTTATTAATAGCGTGCGTTTCAGTTTGAAAGGGGCCAGAGGCACACATGCAGGATTTAAATGCGTTCTAATGCTTTTCAACTAAGTGTACATATTCATGAATCAAACCACGCATGTTTTTATCAGCCACAAGTAAATCATACGTTTATGTCAGTCCGATACAGTCGAGCTTTGTTTGCTGCTGCTGCATCTTCGTGCCGTTACAAAAATGGCTGTTTGTTTGGGGGTGGTGTAGGTTAGAAAGAACAGAATTACTAATTAATTAAGCGTTCAGTGCTTCAGCTCTGTTGGCTGCGCGTTGCGGGCTCGTGCTGCAGCTTGGCGATGATAGATGGCTGCGCGCGGCTGTCCGGGGGGAGGGCAGCGCTTGGACGGCCGTGCAGGACTGCTCTGAAAGCTGCTCTAGAAAGGCAGCAGGTGGTCTGTCGGTGCACAGGCGTTTGCTAAAGATGGTGCAGTTGTAGCGGTTTGCTCGGTGGCTGTTTATCTCCTGTAGTGTTTTAATGCCCGCTGTTCGCACGAGCAATGCAAGGCCGGCTGCGCGCTGCTCCCCAGCACCATCGGGCCGGCCGCTGCTCGTGCCCGCGCGGCGATAACCGTTGGTGCCCGCGCGCCGACCGTTGGTGCCCACGCGCCGGCGAACGGACGAGGGAGGAGGCGGTCGGCGCTCGCCCGGGCGGCTGCGTGCGGCCGCGCTCCGTTTGCGGCCGGTGAAGCGCGTCGGTCCGTCGCTCCTCGACGGAGACTCGAGTCGAGACGGCCGCTCGGCCGCCGCCGCTATCTCCGCCCGCTGCCGTCCTCCGCTCTGTCGGGCACGCCGGGAGGCGGCTCCGGAAAGGCCGTCGGGAGGGGACCGCCTGAAAGCGGCAGGTAGGCAGAGCCGGGTACTGCGGCGGTGGGGGAAGGGACGGAGGAGCGAGGTGGAAAGTTTAGATGAGAAAGGGAAGGAAAGGAAAAGTAGCGTGAAAAAAAAGAGAAGCTTCGACTCCGCCGGGACTCGAACCCGGAACCTTTGAATCCCTTCAACCCTCTAGAAGTCCAATGCGCTATCCATTGCGCCACGGAGCCACCTGTTGGATTCCTCGCGCACCGCCTATGGAGCCTGCGCGCGGCGGCACGGGCGGGCAGCGCGGGGAGCGGCGGGGCCGAGTGCGGATTGTATCGGGTGCGGGTTGTATCGGGTGCGGGCTGCTCCGCGCCGGAGCGATGGGTACGTGAGCAGGGAGCGCTAATTCGGCTGTCCCCGCCAGGGCTGCCACGGCCCTGCTGGCACGGAGCTCGGGGCAAGGCTGAGGCAGAACTGCTCTGCTGTACTGCAGCCGGTGTTGTGCGGGACACCGCTTTTGTAAGAATCTCGCATTTTGTGCGACAGTGATTCCAAAGTTTCAGTATCTAAATATGAGGAACCAGGAAGCAGATGAAGTCGGTGTAGAATAAGCTCGTTATGATACATGCCTCTTTTGTCACAGCGTGCAGTCACTGTGTAACACACAACCATGGGGACCTGGGCAATGAAGGCACTGTGTGCTGTGGCCCTTGTGCTGTCCTAGAGTCAGCCGGTGTACCTGTGGCCAGCTGCGAGACTGTACTTGTAGCTTTCTCTCTGAAAACGTAGTCTCAGCGCAAAGTCAGTGTTTCGTTTTGGACAGCAGATGGAGCTGCTGAATGAGAAACCGTTCATGCGCTAAAGAAATGGGTTGAGGCTGGCAGTGCTGGTTTTAATTACCAGCAATTTTCACTGAACTGAGCTGGGTGCTGTGTTGCTCATTTTAAATATGAGAAGAAACTGCATTGGTAATACTTTGACACAAGGAAGCAAGTGGATGAAAGGCAGGCCAAAAATAGCAGCACCCCATGGCACTTTTCTGTTGATAATAAAAAAAATCCAAACTTTAGTTATGAAATTCTTCAAGAGACTTTCTCAAACTTTGGTTTCAGCACTGTTTTCCAGTGGGTATTTGCTTCATAGAGCTATTTCAAGCTTGGCTTACAGATCGTTTCTGCTTTGCTTTTTGTTTGTTTGGTTGGTTTGGTCCTTGTTTCTCATAGCTTAACACTGTAACAAAGAGCTGTGAATGTGTTGCTGTGCAGTCCTGCAGCATTTCACTCATCGTATACTGGTGCTGTATTTCAGGAGCGTTATTTTGTGTGCATTTCTGTTACAAATGGGTAGGGAGCCTGCCCAGGTTATTCTGGAGTGGTAGAGTTCTTTCCCTCTGTATTAACATTTAATTTTTTCAATAAGCAAACGTTTGTCACTTCGCCATCTTCCTCATGCAGCTCTTTGCAGTGTTCTTTTGTGCACTTTCCTTGAGTTGCATACTGAGCAAAGTACTTGTCTGGGAGGCATTAGCAATGAATGTTCCTAACTATAGCGACTCCTTCTGATCTTTGGCCTCCATTTATTGGGATTTCTGTTGGTGTGGCAGCTCTCCATTTCTAGTTCAACTTTTTGTTGTATTTGTTGGCTCAGTTTGTTGTTGTTTGCTTGTTTGTTGTTGTTGTTGCTGTAGTTTTGTTGCTTTGAATAATGAAATCCTAGATTTCATTCACCTTCATTTGTTCTTTTTTGCTTGAGTTTTATTTCTTTGGTATCATTTTATCTAGCTTCTCTTTTGTTATTCATTATTTTCAGAGTGAACGAAGATGAGAAACAGATATTTTTGTCTCAACTGAATCCTCAGATTGGCCCCAAAGGGCCAAAACAGTTCCAGAGAGTACAAGCCTATGTTAATAATCACCAAGGAAAAGGCTGGATGTGCAAAGTTTTGTTCTTGCCTTTTGTTTTGCAACCTAGATGTAACCATCTGGGCTTTTTAGTTTTTAAGTTAACATCAAGCTAATGAGTATCTACAGAATTCAGTTGTTCCTCTAAAACTTCTCACAGACTTCACTGTATTTCAGCTCCTCTCATGCACAGTTGGTCATCTGTGAGGTAACTTCAGCATTTTGAGATGAAACTTCCCCTGGAAAAGCCTTTGTATATATACCTCAGTTTCCATATATCAAACCTGAGTGGCAAAAGATGTATGATGGAGTCTATCCAGAAGGCTCAGCTGCTTTTCAGCAAGCTTCCCTTATTCTTCATATGATTTCACTGAATGCCATTGGATGATGAACTTCTCCTGTTCCCTGTTTATTCTGTTGCTTCCTCAACTTGATTACTTGGTTCTTCATTTTGTAAGGATGACGCACTTGTATTGTCCTAAATAGACCTGACACACTGATACAAATTATGCTGTCTCTGACATTGTTTACTTGCAAAACAAATAGAAAACCCCCAGTGAGTGTACAGATTTGGTCTCAAGACTTCAGGAAGTCTTCAAGAAGTAGAACATGTTTCTCTAGATTTGGGGCTTTTTATCTGAACCACTTTGAATATGACCATGCTGAATCAGCTCAGTGAAGCTATTTCAGGGCTCTGTTAATGAGTAGAATTCGGCCTGTAGTGCTTCTTTTCTTGTTGTTGCCAACATGGCGGCACGGTGTTCACTTTAGGTGATTTTTGCTAACCTTTCCTTTGGAGATATCCCTTGTTAATAAACCCAAACTTTAAGTCCTGTTATTACCATTCTTTTTATCTTTGGGGTTTGGACCCCATCTGAACAGAGGCAGGAAGATAAAATGCTGCAGAATCTTGTTTCTTTGATAGAGAATATTTTAATATTATAGGATTTGTTGTGTTTCGTACATTTCCCACTCGAGGGCTGTGTGGACTATTTATCCTGATAGCTAAAAACTAGAGTTGGATTGCTACGTCAGCTGGGTGCTAAATGTGTCCCTAAGGTTGGATGTGTGTGGTCAGCAATACTGCTGGAAAAAACTTGCCAGGCATGTTCTGAAATGATGGAAAGCTTTCATTTGTTATTAAATTTTGCTTTTCACTCAGTTGTGAGTATAAGTGACCGACTCAGCATTATATGTGAATACTGAATCTGACTGAATTGCAGAGTGAAGGAGCTTCAGGCTGACAGCTGAGTGATGCACACCGTAATGGTTAATGTGGTTAATATTAACCATTTGGTTAATGTTTCCTCTGGAATATAACTTTCAACTCTTATCAAGGATCATCTACCACACTGTCATGTTTTGTTGTACTTTCTAATTGTATCACAGCTAGCTATTTTCTGTGTGGATTGGGGAAAAAGTCATGTTTGGCAAAATGTGTTTATTTCTTATGAAGCTTTTGGAAATGGCTTATTTATTTATTTATTTATTTATTCTGCTCTTGTACCTATCAGGAATTATTTTTCTCTGCTTTACCAGCCATAATGGAAGAATGTTAAACTAGCAAGTGATATTTATAGCTAAACCTCACTTAACTGTTGTCCCATGTCCTTTCTTCCTTCCAATTTTTGTCTCATAAAACCAGACACTGAAGTTAATACAACTTATTGCCCTGCAGAAGTTACAGTATGAGGAAACAAAACACTTCTCATCAAAGGCTCTTCTGTGCAGATAGCACAGACACAAAGACTTCTTTGTGGTGAATGTGCAGATTTAGCTCTGCCACTCTAAATCAGTACTGAGTTTTCCTCAATTCTAGTGTTGCAGTAAAATAATGTCCATTTGTTCTTCTGTGGAGCTTTAATTTTATTTCCAAAAATACTTCCAGGCAGCAAGCACTGACTTAACAACTTATCAAAAAAAAGTGTGTGTGAAGAGTAGATTGGAATTTGCCCATGTAGTCTCTCTGAGGACTCCTTTTTTTGTAGAAGTGATGTCTGCTTATATATACATTTATCTTTATTTGTTTGAATTAGTAATGTGTACCAGCCATTACTGCAGCAAATCAAAATAAGCAGCTTCCTTGGTATTTGGAAATCATAGCAATCTCTTCTTTTTCCCTCTGCAGGAATAAAGTATTATTTTTATTGCAATACATGTTTGTGAGTAGTGTTGTGCATATTCCAATTTGCAACCACTAAGGTTTGAAATCCAGAGGAATAAATTGAAAAAGCCTGAAAGAAATGCCATCACAGCTCATCACAGTTTTTCATCTTAATGTTACAGTAATGATCATATTTTCTTAACAAATATACAACTTAACGTCAACAAAACAAAATGGTAAATAATTTCTTTTAAGCAAAGAGACAAGTGGTAAGAAGTAAGTTTCACCAGCCTGTCAAAAATACAAAGATTTTCTTAGATAACAGATGGGTTGTCTTCTAGTGTTTCTGTATTTCTTTGATTTGCAGCAACAGTTTGGTGCTTTAGAATAATAGAATCCTATTCTTTATTAACATTATGAGTTTCTTAACAGCCAGTGGTGATATTAAATGTTTTTTTTTTTCCTCTGAGTTTTAATTCCCAGCACCAGTCAGTGTCAAAGAGTACCAAAGAGCAATGCGACTGTCAGAAATTCCTAGTAGTGTTATGCATATAACATACCTTTTCTAAACAGTACTGTTTTGATCCTCTCAGCCTTTTCTTGTTTGTGTGTTCACCACTGTTATAGGGTAGTACCAGAACACTCCTGACTCTAGATTTTTGTGTAACGATAGCAAAGCATTCTTCTCACCGGCAGCTGGCACCATCAAAGACAAATTTTCAAGTATGCAGATAAACTTTGCTTAGCTACAGCTGCAATTCATGTCATGTCCTTGCCTTGCTTGTTCTGTCTTTAGTTAGGGTGGATGGGAGAACCAGAGGCTGGAATTTTTGTTTCGACATGCCATGCTTATCAGCAAAGAAGTTAGTAATAACAACTTTGGAATGCATTTATCATTCTTAGTAAGACTTCGTAATGCAATTAACGTTATAGTTCTCTTGTTTCTGTGATGACTTTGTCAGATCCACCCATGTTCCTCTCTTCACATTTCTTCAAAGTCATGCAGCTAGTATGCTTTAAACAAGGGGAACTTAAGTGCAAGTACTATTGACAGAGGCACTTGCATTTTGGAGGCCTGGAAGTTTGACTTCAGGAAATGCATGTTGTGCCTTCGTTCCTTGAAAGGCAAAAGATTTAAGATGCTTTGAATTGCATATACATTGTTTCTTTCTGTTTTTTAATTTCAAAGGTAAAATAATGCCATATGTTAGTGTCTTTACTGCTGAAGAACGGCAATGTATTTCTAAAGTTGGTTTTAGTTCTTGAATCAGCCATAGGAAAATACCAGTCTTTGGTTGAAGAATGGTGTCACACAATATTTGTCAGACTTGAGTGATATAAAATTGTTCAACAGTTTACAATCACTGTATTGCCAGGTGGGATTAGTTAAAGTCCCTTGTGTGCAAACTCATTTGATCAAGTTCTTGCCAAGAAGCAAATAGTTCCTTTTATCTTCCTTGATGGCCATACTCACTATTAAACTGAGTTCAAATAATAAACTGCGAAGATTAAAATTCTTAAAAGCAGCCATTAATTTCAGGCTAATATTTTTTTCTTTCTGCTCCAGCAGCAGATTGATTAAGGGTCTCAGTGCTTGAATACTTACCTACCTGACTTGTGTTGAAGGCAGGTATCTGAGTGCAGCATTAGTTCCTGCAGGAAGTTACAGCTCCAAATTGTGCAGAAAATGTATAATCCTTTGCAGTGGATTATTTGATTGGAATTGTAATTAGATGTATTGCTAAGAGCTCTCTATGTCGTATAAAAAGGTTTCTGGAAAGGAAGAAAACAATCTAGTCACTGCTGGAGACTTTTCTCTGCTTCTTTTGTTGAAGTAGTATCCACAGATTAGTGCTGTTTTCTCAACTGCACCTAATGTCATTTGACTCAAGCATCGTGAAATGAAAAAATCAGTGTAGATTTGTTTTGAACCAGTTTTTATTTGTTTATTTTAGCAAATCAATGTACGTGAGTTCATCATCGTCCTGACTGTTAACAGTAATTTTTAGAAGAGGTTAAGCGGGATCTGAACCAGCAAATTGGATGTAAGCTTATTAATTCGTAGGGAACAGTTGTTGTGGAAACTGAAAACTTTGTGTCTGACTGTTTTCCTTTATACAGGCATGTTTTTAATTTAGTAGCATTCAGTTAATGGGAATTGGAACAAAGTTTGATGACATTTTCTGTAGCTTCTTCAATAATGTGAAGCATTTCTTTTAGACCTCTTTCATCTGGCTGTGCATTCAAGGAGATTAATATTTACTTCTACTAGGATCATTTGCAGGAAATAAAAACTCATAACTCAGAAGATCACTTAAACATCAATATATCAAATGCAAATCAAGTGAACTTTTCAGCATTTAGAGCAGTGACCTTCAACCAGACTTTAAGTCAAGAATTTCTGTTTCCAAGGCTGCTCATTCTCTATGCCAGTATTTTCCTGGCAAAATGTATGGATCTTTTGTGGTGTGATGGAGAATGAATGGAGCCCCTCTGGCACATTTATCCTGCTATCTCACTTGGGATTTGAACTATTTTGCCAGATAAGAAATTTCAGTGCTCTCACTTTCCTCACTTTCTGAGCTATAGGAGCTCCGTGTTGCAGTAATATTTTTTCAACTATAGAAACTAGCATTGTTTTCAGAGAGCCAGTGAAAGTTGAATGGTTTTGGACAATGGCTAACATTTAAGAGCATTGTATAGCTGTGATTTTTATTCAAGGGGAGATTTTTAATCCTAAATTTCACTGTCAAGAATGGATTGAGACGCTGATCTGTTATTTGAAATCAATGATTCATTTGCTTGTCTGAACCCAGAAGGTTGTATTTCAGTAATTTACTTTCCTGCCTTTTTCTCACCCAGCATCACAACTATTCAAAATATTAATGATTTTAAAAACAAATAATTAAAAACAAACAAAAAAAACCCAACAACAACAACAAAAAAACAAACTCTGCTCTTAACTGTCTACTAAGACCTAACAACATTACATTTTAAAACTGCCTTGAGGAAGGCATCACTTCACAGAGATTCAGTCAACTTGATCTAATCTGAGCATGCAGTGAGTTTGTTTTTGTTGTTATTTTAAGAATGAAGACAAAATATGTTTATTAAAAAAAAGAGAAAAAAAAAAAAAGAGAGAAAAAGTATTATCTAGCCACAAATTTACAGACTTTTCCACTTACTAAACTGCACTACTGCTGTTGTGGTTGAAGAAAAAAGGAGAAAAAAAAATACAAAAAACAACCTCTAATCATTCTGCTGTGTCACTTTTTCCTGGAATCATGCTTTACTTCTGGGCTAGAGAACTTGGGTTGTTTTTTTTCACTCTCTTTATCAGCTTCAGTTTAAAAGGTTCTTGATTCTTTTTCCATCTTTTGTTAGCTTCTCTTCCTCTTTCTGCATTTCTCTACACCTTTCTTTGTACTATGGTGTTTCTTCCTACTCTTTTGAAAATACTTCTAGAAAGATATGTAGTTAGATTTTAGACAGGATTCATTAGAAGTGGAGGAGTCTATGAACCTGTAACATGGAAAATGACAAAGGATAAGAGCAAAAAGCCCTTTAGTTTTTCCTTGATGTAACAAAAAACATAAAACTTCTGATGAGTTTATCCAGTAAATGCAAGATTACAGGTGTTGTATAATTGAGAGCAAAGTAGTGCTGGTGCTAGAAGCCCAGTGCTACACCTGAAATGCACTGAGGTTAATGCAATCAGAATACACTTGTGCCACGCAACAGGTGTTTATATATTGGAGAAAATGCAGAGCTTGGCTGAAGCAGTAAACTTTATTCACTCCTGATTTTCTTTAAGTTACACTTAACTGAAGTTCTATTTGATGATGTCTTGTACCACAGCAGTAGAGATCGTTCTATCTCTGCTGTTACTGCAGCAGATGCTGCACAATATGGTGAGGCAAGGCTGGAAAGACTTCTGATGAAGAAGCTGAACGCACGGCACTGTATGAATGGAAGCTTGGTATAGAGTATGCCGAAGTACAGAAGTCAGCAGGTAAGGGAAGCCTAACAGTGGTGATTGAGAAATGGATGGAGTCAGACCTGAAGCTTACATTTTAAAGTCGTTTGTGATTTGAATGCAGCAATAATGCACCAAAATGTAGGAGCAAAACATAAAGAGATTGGAAAAAAAATCCTTTGGACTATCTGCAGAAAGACCAACAGAAGTGTTGTGTAGTCAGCCCCTCAATAAGGCAAAATTTGATCTGGCAGAACAAGTTTAGAGTGGCTTAGCATTTTGCATTATCTATCTGTAATGCTTTTCATCTGTCTGGCTGTGGGAATCCTGGCCCTGCATTTGCCATATCTTCGAAAGTAAAAGGAACAGGGTTCTTTCTTTTTTTTTTTTGTCAGACTTGCCTTGTGTTCACAGAAATACGACTGGTAGCATTTTTGGAAGTGAATTCTGTTGATTGAAAGAAATTCCTGATTCTCAGTGTTTACTCCGAAGAGAACCCAAATACCAAAACATTTTAGCTAGCTAGCTGTTTGCATCCAGAGAGGTAATAGAAAAATAACTTGTTACTGTCAGTTAGTAACGGCTCTGACTCTTGTAAGCTTATTGACTTGTTAAGGTGGTTGATGAGATTATGGCAAATACTATTCTATGAGGAAGAAATATTTTTATTTTGAAGCCTCCTCCCATTTTATTATGTTGGCTGGTGATGTCAGTATGGCAGTTCCCACCAGTGTTCCAGTAGAGAAGCCAAAAGTTATTTGACTATTGCAGGAAAAGAGAAACCAAGCTAAGTTCAAATTTTGTTCTAATCCACATCAATGCAAAATCACCTGGGTTTCTTCAAACCACGTTTAACAGCTGCTTAAGCTAAAATGGTTGATTTAGCACAGGAGCATGAGGAGTGTCAACACAATCCAGCTTTCTTCTGTTACACTGCAATAGACAGCTACACAGGAACATAATGATTGACATCTCATAAAATGTGCAGATATTTGGCCAGTGGCCATAATTTAGCAAACATGCATCTGAGCTCTATTTCATTAATTTTAGTGCTGTCAGTTTGATTTTTATCACAAGTCTAATTTGTTAGATAAGATAGCACTCAATTCCTAGAGTTAATTCATCACATGAAAATTTCTGACTTAAAAAGAAGTTATGTTTCTTGTAGGGCAACTTGAAAGATCCAAGTTTACCATAAAAAGTTGGAGCTCCAGAAATATATCCAAAAGGATATATTTGTTGTTATGAAGTAGTATATATTTTTTCTTTAACTATTTGAGTGGTCCTGAATCTGTACATTTGAAAACAAATGGACACTCTGGAGGGGGAGCTGATTTTGTTTTCTGAAAGATTTCATTTCACATACCTAGTTTTACAGTTTGATGGATCAAACAGTGACTTGGCACAATGAAGATTAATAATTTCTGAGTTGGTTTAGCTGAGGAATTGGAAGGAGAAGGGTTGAAACATTGCGAATTAGATTAATCTACAGTGAAATGGTAGCTTGGAATCACAACCGTTCGTTCATTTTTCTCTTGAGCCCTTCACTCCACAGAGAGCTTAGTGTGCCAGCTGTAACCAGATTTCTCATTATGTGATATGGTCATTTGTGGTCTGTTACTGTTAGGTGCGTTACAGACTGTTCAAGCTGAGAAACAGCTGTGCAGTCTTTTCATCAGTGTATGCTGGCTCAGGTTCAGCATGGCACTACCAGCAGTCAGGCTGCTTCTAGTTGGTTTCAGATGCAGGTGGAATGAATTCTCATCTACCTCCAAAAGGCTGCACAGACATAAGGAGGAAAGACAAACTAGGCTGCAGTTACTAACGCTTTCTGTTGAAGAGCTTGATGGTTTTAGTTGTAGTAATTCATTTAACTGGAATCTGCATTACATAAATGCTACTACAATTAGCCCTAGTCTTCAAACTATGTGCTAAGATGTATGTACTGAATGAGTTTGGAAATTTGGACTAATCTTTTCTGGTGAGATGTTAGGTTCATTGATACTTGGTTATGTGGTTGCTGTCAGATCACCTGCCTGGACAAGTCTGATCTGCTTGAATACCTACCATTTCTGTCAATTGACAAGCATATGCAATACAGCATTCATGCTAACTTTAGGTCTTCGCAGTACAAACTTGTGCTTATAAAAATGATATAAGAAGATACATGTACAGAAATGCCAATTACCTCAGCTTTTGGTAATTCATGGCTTAAGGATTTTCAGAGATTGTTGTTGCCTCTGTGTCTCTATTTCAAATAATCTACTATTATTTATTTGTTTCCCCTGTACATGTTGTCTTGTCAGGTTGTTTATGTTATTGCTACCCAGAGCATCTGTGGCAGTATAATCCCTCATTGAATGTGAACTGTGTGCAGTACTGCTGCTTCTGCTCTAGGACTTTGGCTTAGAAAAAACACAGTTGTTATGGAGAAAGTTGCACTTCACTTCTGTTTTGTAATGAGAAGTAGTTACTCAGTGTATTCCATGAGCATTACGTTAAAAATTTATGCACTACCTTAGCTAAAGTTGTTTCTTGCATGCCACTTGTAATAGGTATTGGCTACAACAGAAAACACCTGTTTTGAAATCTGATGGAACTAACTCAGTCCTCATGGCATTATTTGTGAAATGTCTGGAAAACAACTATATCACCAGAAGATAACCAGATAGATATATTCCATATAATTGAGGTATTCTGACAAAAATAAATAAATAAAACCTGAGTAGATGTTAAAGACATACAGTTTAATTAGTTTTGGATGATAATCTTAATTTGCTGTGTGGTTGCTGAGTCAGTATGCTTTCAAATCCCAACTGGTATGTTGTAGACTTCACATAAATGTTGGCCAGAATAACACAAATGGAGTAGTGTTTTCTGTTTCTTTCTGTGTAGTCTGCAATAGATTTGCTAAATTCAGACTGAACTAAAAATTCAGGTTGTAAATGTCGCTTTGGAGACTAGGCTGCCAACTACCTTTACACTAATGATTTCAGAGAATTCATGTCCTCACAAAAATCGGTCCAAACTTGAACAAAAATATTTTTATTCCAAAAGATAAAGCAATAATTTGAACATGGAAACATGAAGCAAGTACGGATTTTCAATAAGTGAATGACAGAACTGCATGCTCCTGTTGTCTGCTCTGAACTATTATTGTTGGTTTGGTTTTGGTTTTTTGTTAAAAAAAAAAAAAAAAAAAAAAAAAAAAAAAAAAAAGGGCCTCTCCTCTAGGTTCAGGCTAAACTTGGATGCCTGTGAGGGTTTGAGCTCTTTGAGATGGAATTGGCTGAACAGAGCAGTCTATTCAGATAAACGCAGGGGATTCATTCACATGGAAATCGTTCTTGGCAGGGTTGATAAAAAGCATGGGTAAGAGGGAACTAAGAGGAGGCACAGAGGGCTGCTCTGCCAGCAAGAGTAAATCAGCAGAGCTTCATTATTCACAACACATGTAAGTTACTTCATATCAGATCAGTCTGGTCCAAAATGTTAGGAGCTAGCAGTGAATCATAGTTTTACAGTGAAAGATTACTTTAAAATCATTTGAAGCCTGATTCTTATTGATACGTGTGAATAAACAGTGTTTAATAATGTTAAAACCTAACTGCATACTTGAAAGTGATTTTCATTTTAATCTTTCTTAAGGGCCCTTACTGCTGAGAAGTTGCATGAGTCTAGTTGAAAGCAGCAACAAGGGTAAAACAAAAACAAAGAGCTAACCAGCACCAGCAGAAACCTGGTATTAGGCACAGGAAAACTACATTTTTCTGAATTCTGCTGTATCAGATGTGCCTCCACTAGGAGGAGTTGTCATCATATGCTTGCACTGTAAGAATATTAGGCTTGTGCTATAATTATTTAAAATATTTATGGAAAATGCAATTACAATTACGATGTGAAAGATCTGTAAAGTTTGGGTGTATATGACTGGATTGTTTATACTGATACCATTTAGAAGTAAGATGTGAAATGCAGTTTGAGGAGTGGAAAAGCAAACTTATATTTGTCATTTGAATTTAGGCCAAAAATTGAATGCACTTCCTAGAAATTACAATTTATATTGAATTTCAAGGTTTTCAAAGAATATTGTGGGTACCATCTTGTGTTCTGAAAGTACCTGTTTAAAGCAAACCAGGTAATGAAAAATTTCAATGTCTGAGTTTGATCTCCCTCCTCACATAAGAATGCTTTTTCTGTCTGGAAGATTACTCAAACTTTTTTTGGTGTGCACACTATGTGCTGAGATTTTCTGATTAATGTTACGGCACAAGATGCACTTTGATACTTCCATACTTGTCACTCATAGTCTGAATATTTTGACAATTGAAAAAAAAAAACAGCCTACAATAAAGCAAGCAATATAATTGTGTATTCTAGTGAAGGCTAAGGGATTTCACAACAGGATCTGAGCTAGTCAGTTTGTTTTGTAACAGACTGTGAAGTGGGTAAATTCCAACAATTTTTGCAGTGAAATGATGCATGTGTATTCAGCTTTTTCCAGAGTTCTGACATGTTTCCAGGGTTGACCATTGAGTTGAAATTCATAGTGGTTTCCAAATAATATTTGGGACTTCGTAAAACTTACTCCAGTTTGAACAGTTCTAAAATATTTCTAGGTACACACTGTACTTTAACACAGGTAATATCTCCATTATGTCTTGCCTTTTGGTGGGACAAGTATTTTGGACTTTACAGATTGTTTGTTTAAATATATAAACAACTTAAACTTATTTCCAGTGTTCCAAGACTTACAAAAAGACTAAACGGCTTTACTGTCTGACAGAAAGCAATGTAGACTCTTCAGACCGTAACATGTCAGCCATCAAGCAGCTTTTCCTGATGTGTTCAGAGCAGATGTGTTAGAACAAGTGGTTAGTTGCTGGAAAGTCATCCTTGCAGTTAATTTATAAAGATCTAATGAGTAAGCTCTTTTACTGAACAGCGGATGAAAGGAAATTCTTCAAGTACAAAGTGGTATCAAAAACGAAAGAGTGAAGATACTGCCTGTCTGAACATGATCAGTTTCTGCTTCTGGCATCAGTGCTCTGAACTGAAATGTTTAGTTAATAAGTTATAGATTTAGAACTGGGCGTTCTTGAATTTATTTAGGATGTGTTCAAACTTGCAAATAGAAATCTCTTCATAAATTCACCAGTTTTGGAAGTTTCAGTGTTTATGTAGATCTTATGTAACTGCTTAAGCAGAAAACTGAAGTTTGGATAATGTTTTGTGCATTTTTCTTTTTGTTTTCCTCTTTCTGTCGTGCTTATCTTGTATTGCCTGTCTTTTTATTTCATTTTAGAAGTTGGAGAAAAAGTAACAAGTATTTTTACTTTTTTTTTTTTTCCCAATACAAACATCTCAGAGACCAAGTTCTAGCAGTCTCCCATATGTTTTTGTTATAGACGTACTTCATTATGCTGTAGGTTGCTGACTTTTACTGTGTTCTCATCTTGGACAAACACCCTCCACAGAATTGTAAAAATAGTGTATATATAACTTCCAATTATCCTCTGACCAAGAAAGTATTGATCTCTTTGGCCACGAGGATAGGACTTGCATGCTACACACAACTTTTGTTCTACAAAAGTGAACCAAAAAAGTATCTTTATATTTTATCTAGTTAGGAATTTTGAGAAATGTGTTAATTGTTATATTGAGTTGTTTATAAGTATCAAAATTCAGCTTGTGGTCAGTCATAAGAGTTGGAACAAGCCCTGTAAGGTGTTACTTTTTGAATAAAAGAACATAGAAAGATGTCATTCAACTATGACTTGCTGTACAGGATATTTGGAGAATAGTTAGCCAGATAACATGGTGCAATTACTGTGCAGCCTGCCTAATAATTATTAAGATCACTGACTGAAGCTTTTACAAATTTCCTGAAAGGTTATTATTTACTTAGATAACATTCCTGATTTTCTCCTCTCTCTGTCAAAGTAGTGACTTTTGAAGCCTACATAGAAATCAAAAGTTCATAAAATGATTTTAGCTACTGCAAATCTTCAGAGGAATCTTGAACTACTGGTGTTCAAGAAGTCCAATGTATTCTCTCAATCTTTTCTGAGGAGTTTAAAAAAAAAAAAAAAAAAGTTTAATAATTCATTAATAATCCATTGGTTTAACTTCATTAAAATATGAATATAAATATGACTTTTTAAAATGCTACTATGAGCAGATTTGAAATGATTCGAGTTTATTACTGCAGTGAAACTAGACATATTTCGATTTGAATATTTTCACTTGGTTTTGGGACTGCAATTTGTAGTTTTTTTCAGGAACTGGAATGAGGACTTTACAGCTCTGAATGGAACATTTTTCAAAGAAATAACACTTTGAACAGTCCTTTCACCTGACAAATTGATTTATAGATAGCAATGTAGCAGTTTGATCAGATGACTAGAATGTTCCCAATTCTAGTATAACTACAACTTCTGACTGTGAAGCAACAGGCAGATACATTGAGATAGATCTACGAAGATTTACGAACTAAAGGTCAGCCATGGGATCGGGCCTAGTCAGCATGGGTTTATGAATGGTAGATCCTGCCTGACTAACCTGATTTCATTCTATGACAAGGTGACCCGCTTAGTAGATGAGGGAAAGGCTGTCGACGTGGTCTACCTGGACTTCAGTAAGGCCTTTGACACTGTCCCCCATAACATTCTGGTAGAGAAGCTGGCTGCCCGTGGTTTGGATGGGCGCACGCTCCGCTGGGTGAAGAACTGGTTGGATGGCCGGGCCCAGAGAGTTGTGGTCAATGGAGTGGAATCCAGTTGGCAGCCGGTCACAAGTGGCGTCCCCCAGGGCTCGGTGCTTGGGCCGCTTCTGTTTAACATCTTCATTGATGATTTGGATGAGGGGATTGAGTGCACCCTCAGTAAGTTCGCAGACGACACTAAGCTGGGAGGGAGTGTTGATCTGCCTGAGGGGAGAAGGGCACTACAGAGAGACCTGGATAGACTTGATCGATGGGCCAAGGTTAATGGAATGAGTTTCAACAGGGCCAAGTGTCGGGTCCTGCATTTTGGTCATAACAACCCCAGGCAATCCTACAGGCTTGGGGAGGTGTGGCTGGAAAGCTCCCAGACGGAAAGGGACCTTGGTGTGCTGATGGACAGTCGGCTGAATATGAGCCAGCAGTGTGCCCAGGTGGCCAAGAAGGCCAATGGCATCCTGGCTTGTATCAGGAATGGTGTGGTGAGCAGGACTAAGGAAGTCATCCTGCCCCTGTACTCAGCATTGGTGAGGCCTCACCTCGAGTACTGTGTCCAGTTTTGGGCACCTCAGCACAAGAAGGACATGGAGGTACTGGAGCAGGTCCAGAGAAGGGCAACGAGGCTTGTTAAGGGCTTGGAGAATCAGCCCTATGAGGAGAGACTAAGGAAGCTGGGGCTGTTTAGTCTGAGGAAGAGGAGGCTGAGGGGAGACCTTATTGCTGTCTTCCAGTACCTGAAAGGTTCTTACAGTGAGAGTGGGGCAGGTCTATTCTCACTACTGACTTGTGACAGGACGAGGGGAAATGGCCTCAAGTTGCGTCAGGGCAAGTTTAGGTTGGATATTAGAAAGAACTTCTTTACAGAAAGGGTGGTTAGGTACTGGAATGGGCTCCCCAAGGAGGTGGTTGAATCGCCATCCCTGGATGTGTTTAAGAGCCGCTTGGATGTGGTACTCAGGGATATGATTTAGCAGAGGTTTGTTGTTGTGGTATTGTTTTGTGGTTGTTTTTTAAGAGATAGGCTACTGGTTAGGCTGCGGTTGGACTTGATGATCTTCAAGGTCTTTTCCAACCTGAGTGATTCTATGATTCTATGATCTAGTATTACTGTACTGCTGGTAGTTTTGGTGAATTTGTATTTGAACCAAATCAGGCCCCAGAATACAGGGAATATCTTGTGATTCCTGTAAATGTGTCTTGCAAGGTGATAGCTTGGTGCTCTCTGTTTATTTGCAGTTAAGCACTTGAGTTCTTTAAGCAAAGTTTTCATTGAAGTAGTGCAGTTTCATATTTTTCTAGGCACTTACATATGTCCTGGGGAGTGATGTTTTCGTTTGGTCTCTCATTTTGGCTAATGAAACAAGTGAATAATTGAGTTATGTGCTTGAGAAATTGTGCCAGATTAATCTCTGACTTCTGTTTACACCAGGATATTTACATCCTAGATGGCTTTGCCTATTGTATTAAAGAATTCTGGGAAGGCCACAGAACAGTTCAGTCAGTCAAACATAACTGCAGACTGTTTTGTTTTCACAATAGGGACTAATACTTGTTATCTAGTCTCCAGCCTATTATGGCATGTTTTCCTTTTGTGTCTGTCTTTTGACAGAGTATTGTGTCTAGAAGCTGAGTGCCTAATCAGTTACACTGCAGTGCTTGTTTTCCAGCACCAAAGCCAGGCATTAGAAAATCCATTTTTAAAGAAATCTTCTGTTAAATAAATATTAATTAAACCAGTGCAGAGGAAAAGATATGCCATTCTATTTGCTGTTAATCTGAGTTTCAAACAATGACATAGTATTTGTTGCTGGCTCAACAGTTTCCAGATAGTGCTTGATGTGATAAGTCACTTCAATAAATATGCAAGCACTTTCACAAGATTAGTTTTATAGAACTAAGCATTTCTTTGTACAGTGAAATTACCTTCTGGAAAATCTTGTTAAAACACTTTCTGTCTTCTAAAATCGTATCTAGTCCCGAAACTGTTTTTAAAAGAACGTTTTTCAGTACACTGAGATTTGGATTCATCTTGTCTAACTTCAGATACTCAAGCACATGTGCCATGGCAATTAATATCAGTAATTAATCTGTATGCTGGCATAATTCCCAGCAGCACATTTGACCTGGATCAAATATGTGCACATGATCACGTATCTGTTGAATTAAGCAGAGTACACAATACAAAGTTCACTACCTTTAAGCTTTAATGCTATCTTTATGCTAGCCAATGGGAGGGAAGTGATTAGAATAACTGATTTGATATGAGTGGCAATAGCTAATTAGTACAAAAATAACCATTCAGACTTGTTAAATCACTTCAGTCCAGAATGAATTTTACAGTGAATCAGTGCTTTGCATTCTAGAGCTGTGGGATTCTTAATCGGTATTAGAGGCTGGAAGGCTGCTCTGCCATTGATTCCTGACTTTGACTGAGGCTGAGATTCCAAAATGCCAAACTAAGTAGTTTATGCCCTCTTCAGCTTTTCTTTAGCTGCTTTTTCCCTTTTATGTCATCCCTTTAGTTGTCACTAAAACTATGCTGCAGCTGTGTGTTGAACACTAATAAGAAATTTGCCTGGATAACAACTTTTTCACCTCATTCATCCAGGATAAGTCACCATCCCAATTTGCTGTTCAGCTACAAGATCAGTCATACAAATGTGGATGGTCAAAGAAGAAAAAGGAGAGCTGAGCACTGATTGCTGAAACAAACCTCCTTCACACAGTGAAACCACAGTCAAGGGCGCTGCACTGGGAGATGAATCACCCTATGCTCCTTCTAAATATTAGAAAGAGACAGACAAATTCAGACAATAATTCAGTCCACTCTGAATTTGAATTACCTTGGGTAGATGTCTATATCCGTCTCGTTGATTGTAGAGCTACATCTGTTGTTGTCCTGAAATATTAAATCTCTATTTTAAGTGCAGCCTTCTAAATGTCAAGAAAGTGTTTTCTCTTTCCAAATCATGATAATCTCACATCTTTGCTTGAGGCTTTCACTATATATTATTTGTTTGAAAACTGAAGTGCACGAGTGGAAGGATTCTTCCAGTTCCTGCAGTCTTTCTTCCTAAGTGCAAAATTGTTACTAAACTATGTACCTAGTTCCTAATGCTGATACATAGAAGACCACAAAAATGACTTGTGTGCCAAATCAAACTGATAGTTATACTCGAGACCAGTTTCCTGTATCTGTTGGTGGCAAAGTAGAAAGCAAAATGCAAGGGAGCACATGAACCCATAATGATGCTGTTCTAGAACACTTTCTGAGCACCTAACAAAAATGAAATAAGAAAGTATGTTTTTCTTCTACAAACAGGTAGATACATATTTAGAACTTTAATATTAATTTTGTCATATAATGAAGGCCAGCCTTAGTGCATTTGTATAGAATATAGGCATTGACATAATTTATTGTGGGTGAATATAAGATAATGCACAAAATGTGAATTAGAGTAAATGTAATTTACACGTAATAACTTCCAATTTTTGGTGCGGAAAAGATATGTTTCATTTAGATTTTTAAATAGCTGTTTCTGCATATTTATTGCCCAGCTGCAATTGTGTAAAATTAAATATAAGTAATTACTTGCTGCATGGATCTTAGGTACCATGAATGAGAGGGAGACCTAAGAGGTTAAGAAGGATGATGAGTAGCAGTGCAGATTCTTACTTGTGCTAGGGACAGTATAAATAGAGAGCACTACATATTCAAAAGCATCATAAAATAACTGAGAATCTCGCATGTATTTTTATCAGAAGGCCAAAAAGACTAGATTAAAGCCATAACTAGTTTACAGATCTCTTGCCTTTTGTCACTCAGATAAAACCCTTTTGCTCATTCTGTCTTTTTTACTTCTGTTTGAAGCAATGCAAACACAACCAGAGTGCTTTGGAGCAGTGGTATGTGGTGTCAACCTGGTAGATTCCATACTAGAGCTGAAGTATTTTGGTAGCTCTTCCAATAGATGGAGAGAAGGATGCTTTGAAAACTTTCATTTGTGTAACAGAGGTGGTGTTGCTACCTGTGTGGTCTGTTTCCCTCTCACTGAAAGATTTGCAAGTTTTTACCATTTCTATTTTAGGAGTTCAGAATTGTAGAAGTTAATTACAAAGTTATAAACCTCTGACCATATTATTTAATCCACTGAAAGCTCCAAAATCTGTGCCTGCTTTCTAGCCTTCTATTTGTCCTTGTTTTCTATGTCAGTTACATTCTAAATGAGAAAAACAAAAAACAAGCAAACAAAAAAGCAACCAAAGCTCAACTCTTGTCACATGCAGAGAGAGGTGTTGTTAGCTCTCTCGTATTTGAGACTTTTTACAGAAACATGAAAAAAAAAAAAGTACACAGCGAAGTCTTAGCTCCACAGTAATAGCTTTTTTGCTGCTAGGAGGAAAAAGGAAAATAGACCCTGTGGTAAAAAGGAGCTCATGAAACCTTTTTTCTGATATTTTCTTCCAGTTTGTCATTTGCCAAAAGTAATCAGCAACAAGTGGTTTAAGTGCAGTTTTAACTTTATACTTCAGACTTCTGAAACTGGTCTGTCTAATCTAAACCAACACAAGTTATTTGACATAATTTTCAGTGCCAAATTGAAGGTTGGAGGCGGTGCTGGTGAATGTGTTATTCTCATAGAATATGTGCAACCATTTATTTTTTCAGTGTAGAATGGGTTTACTTAACTGGTAGTTGTTAAAGTTGATAATCTTTCAATTTTTATTTTCTCTGACAAGGGCTGTATTTTACTCTTTCTTTTGCTTCTAAGAGTGTCTGATATTAGCTGACTCATGGCACATAGAATTCAGCAGCGGGTAGCTATAAAAACTTCTTGATTACCTCGCCAACAGTTATGTTGAACATTATTTTTTCCATGTGGCATCTGTGGGAGTTGAGGGCATGTAACATTTTGCTTGTTTGGATTGTTTCTCTTCTAAGACAAGTCCAGAGTACAAACTTGCTTTAGCTTTTGTTCATTAAGAAATTAAGAACAGCTATGCATCCCCTGTATTCATCTTATATAGTTAATCTGGGTTCTATCTTTTCAGCTGAGCAGTAGCACTTTTAAAGTAGATAGATTTCTTCCCAGTTATGTTAGGGCTATAATTCTGATGTCTAAGGTTAAACTGAAAAGTTCCAGTGAATCTCTGCATCATCTCTTTTCCTAACTGTGAGCTAAGTACATTCTGTAAATGATCTCTTATGAACCTCATGTATCTCAAGGAAGTACTCAATTCCTAGCACAGTTAAGGTGAGCAACCTACAACAGCACAGTTCTTGGACTGTCTTAGGTGTCAGTTATGTTCCTCCTCAATTACTCATGTTTGTATATTTTCACCTAATGCAAAGACATCGATACAACTGTACATACTCCTTTCCTTCTGAAAGCAGAAGTCAGTGATGACCATACGTGCCCACAGCTGCATGTGATGTGTGGTCAACAGTGTTCTGCGCACCATTGTTTTCTAAGCCTCCCTGATCTGATAGCATGAAGTACAGTGATTCACCACTAGAAGTTTTGCAGCAAGGTGATGAGCAGGCAACATGATGTTATGTAGATAAACAGATGAGTAAGGGCTATGACAGGTCAGAATACTGAAAGAAAGAGCTGGCAGAGGTGTTGTAGTCATTTCAGGGCACTAGTGCTTTCAGAGTTCTAATAGCATCTCAATAAACCCATTTCTGAAGTAGATTTAATACAGTGTGAAAGCACCACAAATGACAAGGACTCTAATCTAGTTTGATTCCAATTAACTCTCTAGCTTACTGTAGTAACTCACAGTAACATAATGTGGTCCTATGAATTCTTCATTCTTACAAGTTGCAGATAAATCTTCTTTAAAATATGTACATGTTGTGTACAGTGTTGTACATAAAGGAAAAGACCAGTTTTCAGTTTGATCTGAAGGCAAAGTCAGCTCTTTGGAAAAGGATGTAATGACTCATGCAAGAGTAATCACAGTCAATTCAGTGCTGCCCAGCTACCAGTTCCATTACTGAGCACTCAGTCATGTTACTAAGGAAATTGCAACTTCTTTTCCAAGTCTTATTCATAAAACATGACAAGAAACCATGACATTACTTCCTATGTAATGGCAGTGCCTGAAAATTTCCTGGTGTTGTAGTAGTGTTGTCAGTGGAGGCCATCTTACATGGTAACTGATCTGAATTGTTTGTGTGATGTTAGATATTTTTCACTGAACTGTGGAACATGTGGAGAAGTAAGGTCTCTCCTGTGAAAATATTTATCACTGTGATATGTGTTACAAAAATGTAAGTATAGGTCATACAGAAAGTACATGGCTCACAATACTGGAAGTGTAATACAGATCCCTCAACTTCTCTTTCTGTTTTGTTTTTTTTTTTGCCCCAGTTTTGGTCTTCTTGAACAGGAGAAATGAAATGAAGAAAATGCGTGCAAGGGATCTCCCGAAACAGAGGAATTGTACAGCCAATGGGAATCAAGTATTTAATGTCAAAATCAATAAGATGCTTACTTAGGCAGATAAATATTTGCTTCTGAAACGTTAATGCCTATAGGTTGGCTGTTAAGATGTTTCCAAAATGTTGGATGAAGAGGAAAAGTGTTATCAAAATTATTAAATGTGTATCTTCTATTTTTGAAGCCATTTTTCCTTATGAGCCCTGTGTTTCAAGAAGCTATCCTGACTCACTGTAATCAGCCACTGAATGCCAAGAATGAACTCCCAACTAGTCCTTATCAAGGCCTCTGGCTTTAAAGGAAAGAGCTCAACCAATTGCATAAATGAAAATGAAAGGTACTGGCTGCTAAGGGTATTTCCTGCTGGCTGGCTCACAGTGATGGGCAGCAAGGCAAAGTAGTTTGTGTGATAGCCTAGCTTCTGTGGCATTTTATTAGGGCTCCCAGAAGCAATACTAGGGAAGACTGAGGCAAATGGTAGCATGCCAGATGTGCACAGACCATGGCTGGATTGAAATAGGCAATAAATGGGATTATCTGGGGAAAGGAGATGTAAGGCTTGAGCGTGTATCTCAGAGGTGATGTTAAAAACGTAGGGGGTAGTGGGGTGGATGTCTGGATGCAGCGTCAGACTGTGCTGTTCTTGGTACAAAGAGGGAACTAGCTCAGCAGTTCTAGTTTGGAGGAAAGAGAGGGCGGTGAGTTTGCTGCTTTCAGCTGGTCTGCTAGCGCCCGATCCCTCACAGATGTTTGAGCCTTTGTTCTGTTCCGCCAACCTGTTGCCCAGATAACTGCTTGTAACGTGGTGGGAGGAGGGGGAAGTGTGCTGATGTAAGGAGTTGGTGAATGGCATGTATGCAACGTTCTTTGAATTGTCCGTCAGCAGGGCGGATTTGGGAAACTGTTAATTCTAGCTTTGCAGTGCTAATCTGGGAGAAGAAATTACGGAAGGCAAGTTCTTAAAACCGAGCAAAAAGAAGCAGCGAGGGGTCACTGTGTGCACGCGGGTGTGTGTCCCGGCAGCTCTCCGAGGGGCGGGGCGTCGTAAATCAGCGCCCCCGCTGCCCGTGCTGCTCACAGCGCCCGCGGTCGCCGCTCTGCCGGACTCCCGCACGCCGGGCTCGGGCGGCGCCGCGCAGCTCCCCAGGTGAGTGGCGGCCGGGGTCGGGCTGTGCGCTGGGGTGGGGGTGGCAGTCACGGAACCCGGGAACCAAGGTCCGCGACCGGGGAAGGCGCCGTCTGTGCTTGCCGGCGGGTGAGCGATAAGGAGCTCAGAAGGCTGAGGTTGAGTCACCTTTGCTTTAGTTATCGCGATCCGCTCTTCTTCGGGGCAAGCTGGTGCAAGTGTTCGCTGCGGCTTCCGCCGCGGCAGGGCGAAACCCTGGGCCCTTCGAGAATGCCCCGGGCGGTTACTGCAGGCGCCCCGGACGCCCCCTCGCCCCGGCCGTCTTGCGTGCCCGGAGGGAGACCGCCCTGCCAGGAGCGGAGCTACAGCCAGTCTCCGGAAAGCCGAGCCAGAACGGGAGCGATCAGACGGGCGGCTGCTGAGACGGCGTTTTCCTTCGGAGTGGAGAACGACGAGCAGGGTTTGTGCGAGAGTTTATGTGCCCCCGAGCTCCCGAAGGAGCGCGGCGCTCCCCAGCCCGGCCGCGTGCAGTACGTGAGCCGGCGGCCTGCGGGATCGGCGCCCGTGGAAATGCAGCGGGTGCTCGCAGGTGTTCAGATCGGTGAGCTGGGGGTACCGAGGTGTTTCGCTAGGGAGAAAGGAAATACTGCCGCCGTCTTTTTTGATCAGTTAAAGAGGAGCTTGTATGAAAGCGCTGCTTTCTGTCCAAATTTGCAGTGTAGGTAAGGTGCTTGTTCCAAATCATAAAGCACATACTGCTGAAAAAACGTTAGCTATTTAATTTGCAGTTACAGTTAGTGTAGGATTTTCTTTTACTAAAACCGTGGGAATACAACAGCAGGAAAATAATAAATTACTTCCTATGTTAGAGGAGGGTCAAAAGTTGTGTTTCGAAGCATTAGGTGAGGAACACTTAAATTGGACTGTAACCTTAGTGAACTCTGCTTCCTCCAGCAAAATGGAGATAAAATGTTCACTGCAAGTTAAGGCTTCAGCAGTACAGAGCTGACTGGTTGGGTACTGAAGTTTATGAGATTATAGCATGTGCTAAATGATGAGATCTACTTGTTTGTTGATCCCCCTTCACTGATTGCTTGTTATGGCTTTTTTTTTTTTTTTCTCTTTTTTTTTCTCTCTTTTTTTTTTTTTTTTAAATATATAAGGGCATTTTAAGTATGAAAAGTATGAAAACACAGAAATAAAAGCGTGGGTTTTATCTCTTGGTTTTATCTCTTTGTTTCATCTCAAAACAGCAAATTCAAAGATAACTTGTCCTGGCCTACATGCTTTCTGTTGCTTCAGAATAAGAACAGTTTGGTAGCTCCCCAAGACCCTTTGGAAGCACTGACCTGTCTTTAATCCTGTGTGGAGTTTCTGATGTTTGACAGACTTGCATGTTTTCTGATAGCAGCTTAAAGCCTTTGTGCTATTGTGTATGCTTTCTCAATCTACTTCTGCTTATCATAAGTTCTTGAGCCTTCATATTCTTCTCAAAGTCCTGTGACCTGTTGCAGCTACTGCGTAAGTTTATCTTGTTTAACAAAAACCCGTAAAATACAGGTTGTAGCTATCTGGGAACAAAAAAAAGTCTTGTTTCCTTTTATACTAGTGAAGAAGACTCTATATTGCTTCTCAGCAAATAATTAACACAAAATCTGTGTAGCATGTGCAAACATACCAGGTAATTCAACAGTAAGATTGTCTGTATTTACTGTTACTGCTTCGTAGGGTTAGAGGGAAGGTAGAAGACTATTGTAAAGAAATCTGCTGTGTCAAAATTAAGTGGGGTTCTTATAAAGGTTGCCTCCATCTCATAAAGACCTGAGATCATAAGGCAGTTCTTTGATTTGGATATACAAACCAATTTCTTGCCCTCTTAGCTTTGTAGTGCGCATGATGATAAAGAAGTGGTATGACTGAGTAAAGTGGCTGATGGTGATATGATAACATCAAGTCTAGACTTCAGAAAGTCTGAAGTATTGGTAGTTCTCCCTGTTAGAAAATTTGTACTTCTCTCAGAATTTTATTGGTCTAGTATCTAAATCTGGTTTGGATATAATTCAGAGTTTTGAGATAGTTTGAGAGTCTGATTCAGAGCTTGGAAATTGCTTTTCAGTTTCCTTTTATGAGATTTCATGTCCATATACAGCCTTGGACTGTTGGCTATGCCATTCATAAATCTTTTACACCAAACTAGAGATTTCCTCCGTATCTCCTCCTCTAGGGTGTGAAAACGAGGTAGCAGCCAATGACACTGGTTTTGTTTCCTTGTGGGATGGAAAGACTGCCTACTTTTGCACCCATGTCAAAGCTGAGTGAAACTTCAGTCTGTGAACTGCATCCAAATTTTTTTGTGAAGTCTGAACCAGAAAGTTTGTATGAGGGCTGCTCTAGCAGCAGTGCCTGCTATTTTATTGTGTTTGCCCACAGTGGCAGAGGCATGTGTTGGTACTATGGTCAGAGAGGTTGAAGCTTCTCACCAGTATTCCATTACATGTTTTTGCCGCGGGACAGATGGCAGCAAATGGGCAGTCTGACAGAATGGCATCTGATATGGAAGTGTACGTGAAGCAAACGTGTCAACTTTTCCACTCTGTGTGTAAAAAAAAAATGGCATCCATTGACATTCATTGCCACTTGCTGAATGTTTATGGAGATCATGCAGTGGATGTGAGCACAATGAGACAGTGGGTGGTGTGTTTCAGTAGTGACAACAGCAACAGTGGGTCATCTCCACTGGTGCAGCTTTTTATGATCACAATGTGCAGCTTCTTGTTCATCACTGTCAAAAATACGTAGCTAGTGATGGTGACTGTGTTGAAAAATAGTGTTTCGTAGCTGAGAATTTTCTTTACAGGATAGTTATTATGCTCACTGTATCTGTTGTGGTTTCCTTGAAAATAAATAGGAGGCATTACTTTCAGAGCAGCATATGTATTTGCATTCCAAAGCCAAGAGGGCACAAATAGAAGGATTTTTGTGTGTAATTTTGGAGGAAGCAAAGTTTGTTTTACTGTTCACGTGTTTTTTGTTTTGTTTTATTTCTTTTTTGTTTTGAGCAATGTGAAGAGACAGCCATCCCGCTGGGTCAGAGCTGTGTTCATGTTTGATCTTGCCCATCAGATATGTATGTCATTGTGTGTGCAATCTCATAAGGTTTTGTAAGGGCCATGTTGATTTTAAAGATAACTTAATTTGTATTCCCCTTTCCCCCACTCATCACCAAAAGACAAGTTAGAAGTTAGCTGGAACACTTAATGCCCTCCAATTTTCTGAACATAGAATCTAGTTTGATTCCCTCATACGTTACAGACTGAAGAAAGGGAAATCCCATTCTCCATTTAAAAAAACAAACAACAAAAAACTGCGTTTTTGTTGTTGTCGTTTTTTAACAGTATATTGTTAAGAAATAAACTGTATGTAGTTAGAGGGAACTTGCATGACTCGTGAAGCTTCATGACTCGTGAAGCTCTCTGTTTTGTTAAATGCTGCATTTTGACAAATAGGAATTTGTTCATCTAAGTTACTTTTGACCTGTCCTTCTGCAGTTATTTCTACCATTTCTATTATTGAGTGCATGATTGCAGATGTTCTTAGTGCTGTGTCTCTTAGGAAGAAAAACTGAAGAGGTTCTATCTCTCGTCAAACAAAGAGAGACATTCTTTGAATCATGTGTTAAAGTATTTGAGACATTCCAGATTCTTCAGATGAAGAGGTTCCCTCCTTGCATTGTTTACATTAAGTACAATAAAAATGTATGGATAGTTTGGCAAGACCTTTGTTATCAAGTTGGTTGCTGTAATTTCAGTCGCCATTTGTTAAGAATGCATAGTATAACAGCAAGTAGGCTTTTGGGTTGGTTTTTTTTTCCCCTTTTTGAGGGGAGTATTGCTTGACGTATCAAAGCTTCTGTGCACACAGAATTTTGGCTAAGTGTCCTACAAGTTCTTAAATGGTAGGTATTTCTTAGGTTGGGAACTTCAACTTGATTACTCAAAAAATTTAAAAAAAAAAAAAAAAAAAAAAAAAAAAAAAAAAAAGAGTGAATTTGAGAATTAGATGTTGAATTAGGTGTTAGCATTAGGAAGTATTACTTCTCAGAAAGTCAGGCACTGGAATGGACTGCCCAGGGAGGTGGTGGAGTCACCGACCCTGGGGGTGTTCAAGGAAAGACTGGATGTTGTGTTGAGGGACATGGCTTAGTGGGAGCTATTAGTAATAGGTGAACGGTTGGACTGGATGATCTTTTAGGTCTTTTCCAACGCTGGTGATTCTATGATTATGAGAAATGTAGGATGTTACTGAGGGCATGAGTTTTATAAGAGGTACAATGATTAGGGCATAACTGACAGAAGTGTGGTTGGTTTTTCCATTTTAAGGAGAGCCTGAGAAATTAAAAGAAAAATGATGTACTTCAGGGGGTCATCATTTATTTGGTGAATACTGAATTGGAAACCTATTGAATTGCTATAATTATCCTGAGATTGGGTTAGGAGAGGGAATCATTATCTTTCTTTATGAATCCTCAAATAGGATCCATAAAAGTTGTTGAGAGTGTATTGCCCTTGTAAGCATCAGCTCACCTGGTACTGTTAAACTGAAGCTTTGTTTGGTTATACTTAACACCTACTCAATTTTACTACCAATTGATGTGAAATATCATCTTTCGTTTCAGCTTAGCAGGAGCATGCAGAAAAACCTAAGCAGATTCCTTCTGATTGGGTGATCTACACTTATATAGTCAAACTTCAGAGTTTTGAATGTGTTTTTTAATAAACCAATAAGAAAATATAATTGTTAAGTACAGAATCTCAGCCCAAAAAGGAAAATAGCAACAGATTTTAAAATATGAGTGACGTGGCCTCTGTTTGTCATATTTGCTTTTTTACATTAAGCACACCCCATTAAGGTTGAGGTTTTAAATGATTGTGAGACTTCTAAGAAGCTTTATGTATGTGTATATATATATATATATATATATATTGTTTTACCTGCTTGTTGCTTGAGATCCATGTTATTATTCCTCTGTGATACTAAAGCTGAGTTTACTGGAAAGGAGTTCTGTCAGTTTGTTCTAGCTAGGAAACTGTAGCTTTGTGGTAAAGATTTACATTTTAGAGCTTCTTATCTCTGGACCAGTTGTTTTGCTTAGAATATTTGTAATACAAATATCTGTATTTGCAAAGGCCTTGCAGCACTTTTATTTTGAAATTGACCATGCAATATTATTAGTACTGACAATCAGAAACCATATCTTCAAGGCACTTGATAAATGAAGAGGTAACAGTATTTCACAACAAGGGCCCATACAAAAATTTATTAAGGACTTTTGTGAGTATGTGGCTTTCTTTCAAGTTTCGAGTATTATTTGGATCTATGTAACTAACATACACATTTCATTTTAACTTCTCAGCTCTTTTTCTAGTCTTTGCAGCAAGAAACCTGACCAAAGTCAAACAGATACTCAGAACTGCCATTTCCAGATGATTTTCTGCTAGAGTACATAGCAGCTGTGCTGGAAGCCTTGGCAAATTAAAGATTAAAAAATCATAGTCTAAATATCATTTATCATAATGATCATCTTATTCAAATATTATCATATTTATTATAGGACTTTTGATATGAGAAAAGTGGGATGGAATTTGAGATGGAATTCTGGGAACCTGTGAGTCTGCAACACAGATGGAAGAAAATAGAATAAATTTGAGATCAGTTTTAGTGTTACCAAGCCTGTTACAGTAACATCTGAGCAGAAGTAACTATAGTATCAATGCAGCCTCACTTTCTTAGTACCTAAAGTGCTCAGGCTGGAGGAGTGAGTTGCAACACCTTTGCATTTCCCAAAACCAGAGGAATTCTTGCATAGCTGGAAGCTGTCTTCCAGGCTGCTAGGCCTTTGAGGTACTACTCTTTGTTTTGTTTAGTTTCCTGACAAGAAACTAAGCCAAGTCAGAACAGATTCTCTCAATCAGCTAATGCAGAAAATCTTTCTTGCCTTCAGATTATCAGTCTGTACTGCTCTTGTGGTTATTCCAGCTTGCCTAGGAAACACCTGGTTGGCTACCACCTGGATCAAATAGCTTGGGGTTGGTTGACCTTGTGTTATTTGTTCCATAGAATGGCTTTAGTTGGCTAGTATACGTGGCTAGGACAAGGCATCTTGACTTCTGTAATGTATGCTATGAAGTGAGCATGAGGTAGGTGGTTTTTGTTGTTGTTGTTTTTCTCCTTTTGATGAATAGGGATCGGTTAGTGTGTCTGAAGTGTTTGCCTCACAAGGTTTTTTGCTCATGATAACAGAAAGACCTGTACTGTACTGCAGGCTATAACTGATTGAAAAAGAGACTGACAGCTATGTAAATCCCTATTGTCAACAACCATTTGAGCCAGCAGGCTGTGCATGCTGCAGAAGAGAATTCCAGTAATCTGTTCCTGCCATTATCTCTAGGGTAGAGTCCTTTCGTTTTCAGCCAGTTAGAAATGTGTGACTGGTTCTTGGCTAGGTTTATTACTTGAGCAAGACTGTCCAGAAAGATTTTTCCTAACTGTGTGCCATCCTCTGGGTTTAGAAATGTTCTTTTCCAAACCAAGCTGTTGTATCCCTTGTTTTTTGTCAAAATGCTCTTAAAACTTTTGCTTTTTGTTAATTATTTCAAGTTGGTGCCTGAGTCCTCAGAGGATATAAAGAACTAAAAAAAAAAAAAAAAAAAAAAAAAAAGTGGATATGAAAAGTTAATTAACACGTTTGACACATGCAGTTGAGTGGAATGTGACTTGATTATAATACAGGCTACACCTTGGAGATGACTGCATTAAAGCAAAGTGAAGTTGAGTTCTAGGTGCTGTATAGTTGGAATACTGAGTGTATAGTTGTAATTACAGGGTAAATAGCCAGAGGGTATCTAAGAGAAGACTCACCTGTGCTGAGGCTTTCAGTTGAGATGGATGCTTGCCAGTGTTGAGGCTCACTACTGTCATAGGTATAACTACAAAAACTTCATGAAGGAATGATCTCCAGAAAGAGATGCTACCTTAGTAGTCGTCAGCCCTTAAATGGGATCTAGGAGAGGTGGAGTTAAGCTTCACCCCTTCCAGGAACATAGCTGAATTACCTTCACCCATGCTCCTGCAGCTGACTCGTTGCTTGTCTCAGATGGTTAATCAGAGGTTCAGGCTGTGATCAACAGTTTTCCTTACAGGTGCTTTTGTTAATCACAATATTTAAGTTCCATTAAAATGGGACTTCAATTCATACTGATTTTGTTATTATTATTATTTTTTCTCCTCCAGAATCAAGAATGATAGCTGCAGGGAAGTTTGCAAGTCTTCCCAGAAATGTCACAGTCAACCATCAGTTCTCATTAGCATCGTCCATGGACCTTTTGACCACCAAACCTTCACTAACTGAGCATCGCTCAGACTCATTTCAAGACATCTCTATCCATGGCACTCTCCCCAGGAAGAAGAAGGGAACAGTTAAAGTTATGGCTTGTGATACGTTTAGCCATGTGGGAATGTTACCATACACCAGAATGCAAAGACAACAGCCACCTTTTGTACAGGATGTCATAGAAGAACACCCTCTACAAAATGGGAAGAGCAACAAACTCCATATCAGGTACTTATAAAAATCTTAATTTAGATTTACCTGTCCCTTAGGGATTGTTAGATGCTTTTCTAGGCCTCTAAATGCCCAGTTACAGGTGCAGCTGTTATAACTGTGTGCTAATGGAAGTTGATTTCCTCTCTAGTACTTGGTTTGCTTCTTGATGAGAGAAACCAAACAAAAACAACTGTGAAATTCGCAGTGTTAGAGGTAGGATGGAATCTGATGGATAGACTTCAGGAATTTTGAGAATTTCCTTTTTTTTTTTTTTTTTTTTTTTTACTTAGTAAGTATTTCAGATTTCCACATAATTTTCCTTTTACAGTAATGTCGATTTATAGAATTTACATCTTTTGAGTCATAACAGCAAGTGCTATTTCTTTAGTTTGATCTTCCTGGGGCTTTACTAAAATACACACGGTGCTATGGTAGCAAGTTCTGAGTTTGCTTTCTTCAAATTTAAAGATAGGTCTTCATGTAGTCTGCTTTGTTACCTGGAAGCCCAGTTGTATTGGAGCAGAAGACATTGTCCTATTTGCTGTCAAATGTACACTTCTTGAGTCTTCTTGTGATGACTCTGCACCTTTCACTTGTTTTGTTTTTTAAAAAAGAAAATTGAGAGAGCAAGTCTTATTTTCCTGTGGTACATGTTCTGCCATATAGGCTATATATTCTGATGCTTGGACTCATGTTCAGATTGGTTGGTTGCTTGTATTAGTTACACTATAGTGAAGTCCACGTTATCTTATGTGTGTTTTATCAAAATAGCCTTATAGTATTTTGGTTCTATTCTAGAGATGTATATAATGTTTATTATCATTAGGAGTAAAGCAGCCTTTCATTGCTATAATACTGTTCATACAAGTTAGAAGTGTGAATATTTTAGTCAAACTAAATGATGTGTTGTTCAACTCTAGTGCTGTATTTGACATCAGCAGCTGCGTAGGAATGTTGTCAAGAAAGTCAAGGCCCAGCTTGAATTAAACTTGGCAAGGGGTGCCAAGAAGAACAAAAAAGGCTTCTACAGGTACCTTGACTAGCAAAGGAAAGTCCAAGAGGATGTACCCCCCAGTCAGGGGAGGTGATCCAGCCCCTCTGCTCTGCACGCGTGAGGTCTCACTTAGAGTACTGCTTCCAGATGTGGAGTCCTCTGTGCAAGAGAGACGTAAACCTGTTGGAGCCTGAGGGCAGGCTGACAGTGCTGAGACTGTTCAGCCTGGAGAAGAGAAGGCTTAGAGCTGACCTGATAGTGACCTTCCAGTCTCTAAAGGGGAGCAACAGGAAAGGAGACAGGCTCTTTTAGCAGTGTCTGTGGCAGTAGGACAAGGGTCTTAGGATTTGGGTTGAATATAAGGAAAAAGTGTTTTACAATGAGGGTGGTGAAGAACTGGCACAGGTTGCCCAGAGAGGTGGTGGAAGCCCCATTGTTACAGACATTTACGGCCAGACTGGACCAGGCTCTGAGCAACCTGATCTAGCTGTGAATGTCCCTGTTCATTGCAAGGGAGCTGGGCTAGGTGACTCTTAAAGGTCCCTCCAACTCTAAGGGTTCTGTGATAATAGTGTGTGTTGAATTTAAATGTTGCAGTACAGTTCTCCAGGTATGAAATTGTTTGCAAGATTGATACTCTGATTGACCATTTCTGTATCATAAGTTTTATTAATTGTATGTCTGTTGCCATGAACCTGTCAGTCTGTCACACTCTGGCTGAAACTATGTGTGTTTGTACTTTCTAGCAAAAAAAATGGTAGCAAGAGATGCACTGCATTGTGATTTTTGTTATGTTGCAGTCTGATATGTATTTTTATGATAGATTGTGAGATGTCACTGGCTTCTGAAAGTACTGTAGAAGCCACAGTTTATTATGCATATTCTTGGAGCTCTGTGCTGAGCAACTCACTAGTACCAACTTGTTGGAGTACAGCCTGGTTGGATGATGTGAAGACGGGAGATGAGCAATCAAGCAATCGTGCAGGGTTATAAATTTCTGATCTGTTAGTAAAGAGGAAATCAATGAAATTGAGTGAAATATACACAGCAGAGTAGACGTCACTTAGGGTGGTATATTGTATATTTGTCTTGTTCACTCTACTGTATAGAGGGGTGCCTGATGCAATGAGCTTAAACTGAATTAAAGAAGCAGTCAGGTAGGACGGGTTTTCTTCCCACCACCTTCTTACTTAGTTCTAAAACAAAGTATTAGTTTTCCCTTGTTTCTGGTCAAACACATTGATAACACATCAGCCAGATGACAATCATCCTTTGTGAGTAATTCTTCTATTTACACGAGCTTCAGGTAAATAGGTAGAATCTGTGATACTATTGAGTGTGCCTCTTTCTTTATTTAAAGAAATTAAACTGATTTAAAATGCCTGAATAACTCAATTCTGAGGAACATCAAATAAAGCACTGACTGTTATGAGTTGCCAGACAAAGATATAAGTCAACAGATGAGAGCACATATGCAGAAAAATTTATAAAAGCTGTGACTGTTTTTGATAAGCCATAGTTCTGCTGCACAACCACTGCTTTCACAGCATTGTGGCTGTCCTGGAAAAAGAATGCTTAAGAACAGCTTTGGCTCTTGGACTCCGAAATGTTATGGAAAAACAAAATAATGGAAGCTCCTACTTTGAGCTTTTAATCAAATTGTAGAGAGAACAGTACTGCCTGTGGTTCAAAATTAGAAGTTGTCTTGGAAAAGGTAATAGAAGTAGGATAGATTTTCTTCTGTGATAGGTAGAATGGAGCAAGTGAAGGGATTGCAGAAAATGGAAGTGGTGAAAGTAAATGGCTATAATATTAGCTGTGCAGAGGCATTCTGAACAAAGATGGGTGAGTGGAGATTTTATTTAATTCCAGAGAAAATGAAGTTTTATCTTTTCCCGAGTTTTAATTACTGAATAGTCCCCGCTGTTCTTGTGTGAACTGCAGGTCATTATGCAGTTAGTCATAGGAGTTTGCGCTTGTTTCCACTGGTGTTTGAATGAGTCATGTTCATAGTGTTGTGCAGCTGTAGATAGAAGAGTGGAATGAAGTTAGGAATGTAGTAGGAGTGCAAGTGTTATGCAGAAGCTGCTCAAGGATAAAATCACCAGGTCTTTTACTCTGGTTTACAGTGTAAATAACATGAATCTGCAGAACATATACTTAAGTACAGTATGTCTAGTGTGTTCAGACTTGTACCTTTACAATTAAGTAGTTGTGTATTAAATCTATGTAGATGGAAGGATTTTGGAGGCAAAATGAAGAAGGCTTTTAATCTTATCTGGTCTCTATAGCAGTTCTGTTTGTCTAAGCAGCCATGCAACAGGTTGGTACATTTTTCAGTTTCTCAGGCTCCTTTGGGGCTGCACTGTCTTCACTTTGATTTATCAGGCAGCAGCATTGGCACTGTTGAGAAAATTGTTCTTCTCAGCATTGCTTTTTCAATGTAGAAGAAAGAGCTGCTTTTAAAATTGTCACTAGTAATGGTCACTGTAAAACAAAGAAACATGCTTTCTTGTAGCAATGTGGCCTAACATTTTTCCCCACAAGAACAGTTATAAAAGTGCTTAGTAGCACAAATAATGTACTTCAGGGACTGTCAGCAGTTTTCATAACTGTAAGAATTATTATCTAGTTGAATAATGATGAGGATTTGGGCATCTCTGATAATACTGTTATGTCTACACTTAAATTGTATTGAAGTTATCACAGTTTTTTTTATAAGTGTGGCTGTGAGAATGGCAAAGGACCAGAGAAAGTGGGCACTTAATATGGCTTAGCCTGCACAGGTCTGTATGTTGTAGGGTTCTTTACCACAGCATAGAGGTTGGAAGGTAACATACAATCATAGAAAGATGGAGGTTTTCTTAAAATTTATAGAAAGAAGTAGTAGAATATCAACTTAAAGATTCTTCATTGATGTAATGCTGGAGGATTAGTGAACAAGCCTTAGAGTCTGCAGAAAAGGAAAAGCTGCTTGAAAATTCTGGCTATTCTGCATCCACTGAGCTGAATGATCAGAGTTGGATTTGTGCTTTAGCAGGGAGAAAGATGTTTTCAGATGTATCAAGGGAAGCTCAAGAAAGAATGTGCTTCTGGCCAGGACAGCCTTAGAATGGTGGAGGTTATGAGTGTGATAAGATTAACTGCTTTCTTCTATTGGTGAACTGTTAGTGGAGGAGTATTTTATTCTACTGCAGTTTCAACGCAGGCATATGGAGAATGGTTTACTTGTACATGTGTACATGTATGCTACTTGTACACATGGGGAAGGGTTAACAGAAATGCGTTAGAGAGAGGCTTTGTTTTTTAGCTCATGAAATGAGATGGCACAGTTGTGAATATCCAAAATAGATATGGGAGTATGTATTCACATCCCTTTCTTAAATTATATTTTGTGCTGGTCTGAGAATGAAAAGAGCGTGAAGCCAGTTCTGAGTGACCTAATGAGCCCTTACCCAGTGCCTTACTTTGAGTTGTTCTGAAAATATTTCAGAGGACATCTTCCTGAATGTAATGGACTTTTTGTCTGAATGGGAGTTGGGCTTATCTGATTATTTAAAAGCCAAAATATGTAATAACACCTAATATGTGAACCCACAGTTCACACAGTGATGGTTGACTTACAGACTCCAATTTATACATACTGTAGGTTAACATACAAATGAATAAAGCTGTAAAGTCAAGCTCTTTATGAAGAGAAACATTAGCATTGCTTGAAATGCAATAAAATCTGATGAAAAAGGAGAAGTTTGGTGTTATTGAAACAAACCTTCAGTTGAGTTGATTTTGAGATGTATCAGAGCCTGCAAGTACTTACCTTAAAATGTCATGTTGTTTTTTTTCCCGAAGACTGTACTATACAAATAGTGAGGTTGTGAATTTGCCCTTTTTATTTAAGATAACTTACAAAAAAAAGAAAAAGCTTTTATTTTTCTTAGGGGTCTTGACTGGATAGATTTCCTTTGCTGGGTGCATGTGACGTAAATGGTGCTTCATCACTACTGAGAGCTGAGACTCAGGAGTTAATTTTGTGCTCAGTTCCTAGTTTTGGGTAACTGCTTAATGTGGCAGCTTTATGCTGGAATTGAATGATTCAAAAATGAAATAATTTTTACTATTAGTGCACATTTATAGTGTACATCTTTACTATTACTGTACATCAATGAAAGTTGCCATTCCTTGAAAATAATCTCAAAAAATTGCACAAAGATGAAGATTTACTTAGACAAGATAAGGTAGGGAGAGGAGAGGAAAGATCTGTTAGGAGAAACATGGCTGACATGAGGAGGGCTTACAGCATAAGCATCCCCTTCTATAAGCTGTACTAGTGGGGCACTGTAGGAGTTGCTATGTTTTATTGTGTATCAGTTTATCAGATTAAATATTATAGTGCTCTTGTAGAGATTTGCTACAGCGTCTTTTTCCCAAGGCCAAAATTTTCAAAGCACTTTTGTCGTGTGGACAGTGAATAAGTACAGTGAAAGAAAAGTAGGTCGCTTTCTCTCTTTCAGTGGTGGATTCTTTGCTTTATGTGGCAGTAAACAGACTGCTTTGTCTTGTAGTGTTTCTACCTCTTTCATTTATTTTTCTCTGGCTTGATCTGTCCTAAAGATCTGTTGCGTTGACAGTGGGAACAGTAGAGTCCATAACAAGGCCAGTACAGAAGTAGAGTTTGTGAATACCAGACAAAAGCATTCTCACTGCTAAAGAAGCAGTTAACTAGCTAGTTTTATCGCTTAGGTTCATTGTTCAGGAGTATAGTACAAATACAGCGCTTAGATCCTTTTTCTGAATGATTCCACAGATGAGTGATGAGTAAATTGCAAAATAAGTTGCAAAGTAAATTGCTAAATTTTTTTCACAGCATTCAGCATTCTCAGAACTTCCTACATGTAATTTGGGTATGAGAAGAATTTAGCCATGCTTATGAACTGTGCTAAACTGGTTAAGAATGGGAATTTTTTTCCCAGTTAAATTGCTAAATGTTGTGATTTTTTTTTTAATTATTATTTTTATTTTTTCCCCTACACTAGCTTCCTTTTCCCTCTGTGCTTCACCTGTTTTCTCTGATATGTTTGCATGTATTCTGTGTGTATACGATTGTCCAAATGTCTCCTTTTTGGATATTGGCTAGGAAAATACTTCAAATGGACCAAATTCTACTTTCACTGGATTTGGCATCATTGGTGTTTTTTATTTTTATTTTTTAAACTTAACTGGGAATGGAATTTGACTGTTAATAAGTATTGAGATAGAAACAGCAACATATGATCCAACCTGGACAGCTGAGCGCCTTGCAATATTCTTTAGTGGCAGGGCTGTAAAGCAGAAGGGCTCTTTTTTGCTTCTAGATTAAAAGCTGTGAGGGAATTGGACCTAAAACTGAGTATTAAACAGTAACTTAGTTTCTGATGATAAGCAATTACATTCCTAATGAACGTGAAATTTGATACTATATTTTGAGTTGGTTGATTCCAGTGTAGCCCATTATCTATCTGTCTGAACCTGCTGAAATTTCCAGTGTTACATCATAGCAACTTCCGCTTAAACAGAATTGGGTAGGCTGTCTTCACAAAGGCAATTTTTAACAAGAATTTTATCGTGGTCTAGTATTCAGCACAAGAAATATTTGGACTCACTTTTTTTTTTCTTTGTTTCTCTTCTCCCTCTTTCCCCATTCTGTTCTAGAGATCAGAACGTTCCAGATCCTGCTTTGGAGTATGTTAAGGTAAGGTACCAGTTCTTATCCTTCAAATACTTCATTCAGCATGTAACTAGAACTGCACGAGTGTTTCTAGTCTTCTGTAGTCAAATAGTGCTCCTGTCTATCTTCTGCTTTGGGGAAACTAATTATATCAGACCATTTTCTGTGTGCTTGCTTCAGAGAAACACTTCTTGGTATTGTGTTTCATTTGGAGACTGGGGCCTCTTTCAGTTACATAGTGACTACCCATGAACTCATCTTTGTTAACAGGTTAAAAGAACCCATGTTCTTGCTTAATTGATTTCTGGGGAGTAAAGGAACACATTTGCAACATAAGTAAATAGAGGAGATGTGTTTATACTTACTTGATGCTACAGTTAAAAATTCACTTAGGAGCCAAAAAGTAGCTGAAATTTTGGAAAAACTGTATGTTCTGTTTTCCTTTTGTACATATCAGAGTGCTGAAAAATACGTAAATATGTATTGTGTTAGTGTTATAAATCACAAACACAAAGCATTCATAAAGCTTATTTAAAAGTCAATCCTGAATTGGCAGTATACAAACTCTGGAAGAAACCTTAGGGATGTGATGCCATAGCAAGAGCCTCTTACTGTGCTCAATGTCTGTAATTTCCACTGAACTGATACCTTTCTTTGTGGTTGAGTCAATAATTATTTATTTATTTATTTTAGAACCTTGAAAGAACTGATGTATAAGTCATTTCTCTCAGATATTACATTCTTTAATTTTTGCACTCCTTTCCTCTGTCTTTTAGGATATTATAATGTTCTGAAAAGTGTTTGAGAAGAGCAGGTTATCCTTGACTATAGGATGTTTCTGTAGCTACTCGTGTGGACTGTCTGAATTTCTGCTTTAGGTTAGAATTCAAGTGACAAAGAGCCTGAGGAGGGCCAGTAGTAACAAACTACTACGAGGAAGTTCCAAAGTCAGTTGAGTTCTGATGTTAGAATTCTCTTTGTTTGGTGCTCATGCTTGAGGAGAATTGAGAGGTTCCCAGGATAGGGTCCAGGTTGATAGAAGTAGTAAACTAGGAGAAACTGTGATTTGGAGAGGAGTCCACTGCTAGACTCTCAACTGAGGGTTGGAGTGAAAGCTGGAATTACAGTTTGGAGTAAGAAAAGGGATGAAGAGAATGGGAAGAACAAGGGGAAAGGGGCTGCCAAAGGACTCATAGCACTGCTAGAATTCTGCTCTAAACTTCAGTTTGTTCAGTGTTGCAAGGCCTCTGGCCTTAGTCACAGCTTAATGCTGAGGAATGATAATGTAGTGTTCTTTGACAGAGGTGAACAGCTGTCTGGAGAGCACTGTAAAAGAGTGGATGCCAAAGGCAACAGAGCGGTGAACATGTTGGTTATGTTATTGAATTTGCTGTACGTCTTGCACTATTCTGGCCAGTGTGCATTGTTACAGTTTAAATAATATAGCCAAGTGAAAGACAGAGGTGTCTTGCCAGTTCATCAATATGTGTCTTGTCTTGTTGCAACAGGTTTTATATAATATAAATGTGGTTTGTCATCTTTTCAGTTTTCTAATAGAAGCTTGTCTTGGACTCTTGTCAATAGCCTTGGTGCTATGTTTACTTATTAAAACTTTGATGTCAGAATGAAAAGCCTGGGGAAAAGAGGCTTACAAGGAAGAAGTCAAGAACTATCTTCTCCTTCAACTCCCTTTTAACAAAGTTTTTCCTGTATATATATCCAGTTTTAATGAACTGTAAACTTGGTCCACAGCTCAGTGTTTTTAAAATAGGAATTCTGGAGAAGAAATCTTAAGGCATAAATTCAAGAAGTATGAGAAAATGCTCTCTAGATTTATAGAATTTTTAGCTCATTGAATAAATGGTGAAGGCCATATGAAGTCAGGTATAAAATGCTGAAAATTAAGGTACTCAAGTCACAAAGCTTTAAAATAAGTTTTTTGCAGCATCTCACTCTGCTTGTAGCAACTTTGCATTTGCACATGTCTATTTGTATTCCAGCAGTCAGACTCCTGGTGTCTCTACCAAGTTACAGTCCTTTATGAAGTTTATTATGTTGGGACCCTGAGAGCACTAATTGGCCTCACTCAATGCCCCTACACACATCTAGTGAGCAGAACCTCTGCTTAAGCTCAGACTGGTTGCTTCAGGCCATTCCTGAGTTGTATTAGGCGTGCCTGCCCCTAAGCCCCATTCCTGAATTGCTGTGGAAGAAGCCCTAAATGGACCTCTGGTGTAGTAACCCATTATCCTGTCTTGCCTGAGGCTCGCTGGTCTGTGACAGTACATGTCAGTGTCATCACCCACCTCAGCTTGCTTGTACCTTGGTGCTATGGGACTGCACCTTTGTTGGTGAGCTCATTTCCCATGCTGAAGCTCCCAGCTTACCTTTCCTTCGGGAGCTGCTCCTTATCATGAAGGTCCGAGTATCTGACTGTTGATCAATCAGCTATCAGAAGCAATCAAATGTGTGCCATCCTCATGTTTGATGCACTGTGTAAGGCTGTACAGGCAGACTTACCCACAGCAGCTAGTTTTAAACTGGTTAGACTTAGAATTTTTTTAAAAAAGGGAAGCTGAGCACAGAGCTGATCTTACAACTTCACAGTTGCAAATCGTGTTTCTTTAAGTAATGCAAAAGTGCTACTTGACCTTGTGGGTACCATAAAGAAGATAATCGGTAGTTGTTCAGAATGTGCTCTAGCTGGGAGATGATCAGCATCTCCTTTAGATAGAATGGGAAGAATTCATTCAAGAATGAGAAAAAATATCTTTTGATATACTCAGCTTCACGGTGCAGAGAATCTTATGCTGTTTATCATGCAGTATTGACTACCTGCAGGAACTGCTACAAAGAGACTGATGGTAAACTCAGAAGCTGCTTTTATCAATTTTCTGTTTATACAGTTCTTTTCTTGCTAGAATCTGGTGACAAGAAGTAATATGAATAATTGCTTGTATTTAAAAATACTCTGGCTAGGGGAAATACAAAATACATTTTTTTCTTCTCTTTTAATTCTTTTCAAGATAGAAGACAGGACATGATTATAAAATTAGTCTTCTGAATTGATAGACTACTCTCTGTAGGTGGTGTGCTGTGGTTTATAACGCTTAAATCTAAACTACAGCTCACAAGTGGCAGTTTTATGCATCTTGAATATTGATGTATTTGTTCATTCAGTATACAAAGAGAGCTAATTATGCATAAGCTGTTCTGAGGGAAAGACATGCACTGATTTGATGGAGTCTGAGTACTGAAGTGTCTGAATGACTTCAGCCCCTCCTTTGTCTTCTCAGCGTTGCTGAAACCATGGTCACAGTTAAACGGCTCTTTCAAAAAATCCTTTTATGGTAGTAGAAAAAACAGGCCAGACTGCATTGAGACAGACTGCTAACTAAGTCATGAAAGAGATTTATGAGCACAATAGCACGTTGTACGTTCTGTGAGATTCTTACAAGTTTTACCAGTCGAATAATAGAACCATTGGTAGTCTCAGCAGGTTGTTCCCACACCCAGAGTCTGCACTTGTAGGGGACAGACTCCTGCAGGGGAGAAAAGGATCAAGCACTGGCCACTTCAGAGTGTGCTGGAGGACTTGAGAGTCGTTTTCAACAGATTCATGTGAACTGAAAACAGCTTTCTGTCTCATTCCTATGCATTGTAAATACTTCGGGATCTTTCAGTAGAAGTCTATGTTGTTATCTATCAGGGTGGAAAGAAAGAGAAACAGATTTCTCTGTTTTCTGGAGATCTTAAAAGCAATTCCTGTGGGAAAAGTGCTAATGATGGCATAAATACTCATCAGACACTGGTCTATAGCGTGAGATCTTGGAGGTGTATTTTAATTCATTAGTGGAAGAATTACAGAATTTATGACAGATTGTCTGCTGAGTGTGATCATGAGGAAAAAAGTTTATGTTTAGATTCAGACTTGGAAAAAATAAGTTACTGGTTCAGGGAAGTTAGAGCTGCAGAAAAATGTTACTCCATTGTGACATTTTCCTGAAGTGTACTTGTTTCTGTCAGCCCCTCAGTGTTCATTTTCTCCGTAGTTTTATTCTTCCTTGATGTTGTTAGAGAACAGGCTGCCGTAGTTACTGTTGTTACTTATGACAGCTCTTCTGAATGCAATTGGAAAATAAAATTTTGATGTCATGCTGAAGTGTTGATCATATCTAGCTTTTCAGCTTTTTAGCTTAGAGGAACTTGGACTCAGCAGTGAGGTTTCTTTATGGACAGCTTGTGTGATTCATTGAAAAAGTTCATCTTTTTGATACCAAATACGTGTGGGTGTTCATCACTCTTATGACTGTTACAAGAAGATAATTTGGGGAGAGCACTGTCAAAATGGAAGTTAGCTTGTGTGTGTGTGCATATTAGGCATGGTTTAGGAAAAAAACATTTGTCAGCATATCATGTAGTAGCAGTTTGGGAAAGAGTTTTTCCTGATGACACTGAGATGCCATTGCAAGGAAACTTTTTTTAGACATGGAAATATATTAGAGAAATCCCCATTGCACTGGAAGAGTTGCCAGTACAGTGTATTCCTGTTTATGCTGTACTGTGTATTATTCTCCTGTGCAGACTTGTCTCTTGAGATGCAAGTTGTGATTTGTGAATGGAGGGTTTGTTGGGTTTTTGTGTTACACATAAAGTATTTGTGCTCAGAGGTTTGCCTAATGCTAAGGTACCAAATGATCATGACGTTCCTTTTGATCGTTTTTTTCCTTCATTTTTTCCCTCTTTTTGCAACTGCAGCATCACAGAAGGCAGAAGTGCCAGACAGTGTATTTAATGAAGAGTATGCCCATATATCTGAGTTTCAATTTAACTATCTTTTTGTCATTATGGAATCGATGTCCAACTTGAAGATTGTTGGCTTGACCTTGGCATTGAACTAAATGCTGTTTTACTGAGAGGTTTACAGTTTTCTATGTTCTTCTACTTAGTAGGATCTTTAGTTTCACAAACATCACCCCAAAGCAGATACCTCTTCTATATAAATTGTGTGTAATTCATAAAGATAAGACCCTGCTAGATCTAATCTAATGTAAAATACATACATTTATCCACCTCAGAATTAAATGATCCTCCTTCTGGGGCTTGCTGAGTAGCTGATAGTTTTACATCGCCCTCTGCTGGAGAAAAACATTGTTACTGTGGATTTTTTAATTGCCATTGCTATTAAAAATAAAATTTTCATAACTTCCTTGTAACCTATTTTTTATTATTCATAGGTGTAGAATAGGGATTAAGGTTTTTCCCCATCAGCTCTTCCTCTTAAATTATACAAGTTTTTTCCTCAGTAAACCATGTCCCTTAGTACGACATTGAAACATTTCTTGAACTCCTCCTGGGACGGTGACTCAACCACCTCCCTGGGCAGCCCATTTCAGTGCCTGACTACCTTTTTGGAGAAGTTTTTCATAATATCCAAACTTAGTCTCCCCTGGCACAAGATGAGACCATTGCCTCTAGTCCTATTGCTAGTTATGTGGTAGAAGAGGCTGACCCCCACCTTGCCACAACTTCCTTTCAGATAGAGTCATAGAGTCATAGAATTACCCAGGTTGGAAAAGACCTTGAAGATCATCAAGTCCAACCACAGCCTAACCAGTACCCTATCTCTAAAAACCTCTGCTAAATCATATCCCTAACTTTCCTTTTGCTCTTGAGTTCCAGTCAGAGGTTTCTGTTCAGCCAGTCCAGCCTCCTTGCCTGTTGTCTTCTGTGTCTTGGGGATGGTCAGCTCCTGCACCTTGAAAATTACTTGCTTAAAGTATTGCCAGCCTTCCTGGGTTCCCACGCCCTCCAGAGCTACCTCCTAAGGGACTCTCTCACCCATGGTCCTAGAAAGGTTAAAGTTTGCCCTCTGGGAGTCCAAGGTAGCAGTTCTGCTGACTCCCCTCTGTGGTTCATCATGGACTGAGAAATCTGGCATCTCACGATCACTATGTGCCACTCGGCCTCCAACCTTTCCATCTGTCACAAGACCTTTTCTGTTAACAAACAGCAGGATTTTGCTTCCCCTTGTTGGCTCCTTCGCCATCTGTGTCAGGAAGTGATCTCCCATGCACTCTAGGGACCTCCCGGGCTGTTCCCTATCTGCTGCATTAGGAATCCAGCAGATGTGTGGGACATGGAAATCCCCCACAAGAACAAGGGGGAGAGACCTTGAGACCTCATCCAACCATCTGTAAAGTGTCTTGTCCAACTCATCACACAATTGGGTGGCCTGTAGCACACTCCTGTGATAATGTCAGTTTTACAGGCCTTTGCTTTTATTTTGACCAATAAGCTCTCAACCCTATCACTGCCATCATTGATTTCCATACATTCACATTCTTTCTTAACACAGAGGCCGATCACAAGTGGTGTCCTTCACGGACTGGTCTTGGGACCGATGCTCTTCAACATCTTCCTTCATCATAGAATCATAGAATCATAGAATTACTCAGGTTGGAAAAGACCTTGAAGATCATCAAGTCCAACCACAGCCTAACCAGTAGCCTATCTCTTAAAAAACAACCACAAAACAATACCACAACAACAAACCTCTGCTAAATCATATCCCTGAGTACCACATCCAAACGGCTCTTAAACACATCCAGGGATGGCGATTCAACCACCTCCTTGGGGAGCCCATTCCAGTACCTAACCACCCTTTCTGTAAAGAAGTTCTTTCTAATATCCAACCTAAACTTGCCCTAGCACAACTTTAGGCCATTTCCCCTCGTCCTGTCACAAGTCAGTAGTGAGAAGAGACCTGCCCCACTCTTACTGTAAGAACCTTTCAGGTACTGGAAGACGGCAATAAGGTCTCCCCTCAGCCTCCTCTTCCTCAGACTAAACAGCCCCAGCTTCCTTAGCCTCTCCTCATAGGGCTGATTCTCCAAGCCCTTCACGAGCCTCGTTGCCCTTCTCTGGACCTGCTCCAGTACCTCCATGTCCTTCTTGTGCTGAGGTGCCCAAAACTGGACACAGTACTCGAGGTGAGGCCTCACCAATGCTGAGTACAGGGGCAGGATGACTTCCTTAGTCCTGCTCACCACACCATTCCTGATACAAGCCAGGATGCCATTGGCCCTCTTGGCCACCTGGGCACACTGCTGGCTCATATTCAGCTGACTGTCCATCAGCACACCAAGGTCCCTTTCCATCTGGGAGCTTTCCAGCCACACCTCCCCAAGCCTGTAGGGTTGCCTGGGGTTGTTAAAGATAGTTAAAGATGGTTTAGTGGTTTGTTGTAGCTATGGTAATGGGAGGATGTTTGGACTAGATGATCTTGTAGGTCCTTTCCAACCTTGTGATTCTGTGACAATAAGGTCTCAACTGAGCTTCCTGTTCTCTAGATTAAACAATCCTTGTTCCCTCAGCTGTTCCTAATAAGACTTGGGCTGCAAACTGCTCGCCTGCCTTGTTGCCCTTCTCTGGATATGCTCCCTGTTCTCAGTGTCTTTCTAGTAGTGAGGGGCCCGTAACTAAGCAGTAATTCAGATGTGGCCTCACAAGAGCTGAGTACAGGGAGACAATCATCTCCCTGCTCCTGCTGGCAACATTTCTTCTGATACAAGCCATTATGTTATTGTCCTTCATAGCATCCTGGCTTGTGTGAGTTGCATATGTAGATGAAATTCAGCAGCTCTTAAATAGTTAGTTCCCTAAAATCATTAAGATAATATTGTCCCCATTTACTTGGACTTAATGAAAACTTGTTTCACTTGATAGAACAGTTATCCATAATTAGTGATGGATCTTAATGCCCAAGCTTCGATAATTAGCAACGTTGTTTGGCTAACAGGCTACTCTGTGGGAAGATGGTTGAGTCAGCAATTCTAAAGTGGTTTGGGTGCAAAGCAATGAATAACATTTAAGCTGATATTTCCAGTAAATATGTAGGAGCTGTGATTCTACTGCTGCAAAAGACAATGCATTTTTCAGTCTGCTGTCCTAGTGCAAGTTTCCTAGAAGGGACAGTCCCAGATTACCCTGTAGCTGTTTGGAGCTTTTCTCCCAGTCCTCCATTCTTGCATGACCTGATAAGCTTTTAAGATCTGGTGGTCTTGGCTTTTTGTTTGTTTTGTCCCCCCTCTTTTTAAGTATACTGAGAGGTTTTTGTTTTGGTTTGGGTTTTTTTGTGTTTTTTTTTTTTTCTTTTTTTTTTTTTTTTTTTTTTTTCCCTTTGTGAATGATAATCCTTGTATGAATTCAGTCAAGTGGACAGGGTCTTTGTAACTAATCTGGCCTTTATTGGAAAGTCTTTTAGCAGTACCTCTTGCGTTTCCCTTCCCTGATGCTGAAATAGAGTTTACAGCATTTTGCATGTGAAATAGCTTTCATAATGTTTATTAGGCTTCGGTAGGGCTAAAATGTCGATACTGTCAGCACCATGTGTCTCTAATTATGTGCTAAGGATCAATCTTATATCTACCCTCTTGTTACAGATTTGACCCTGTTAATGTCTGTATTCTAGTTCTTGAATATTATTACTCATTAACTCTTAAATAACGTCTGTTGCGGAGTCACCAAAAGCTACTACATGTGCTGAGATTGCAGTAAAACTTTGAATTGAAAAGTGTCTATAAAAGTACATTGCACTTATTTCCTTGGTACCGCTAATGGCACTAGTAGAATAAATACTTAGTTGAATTTTTGAGTGAGGTACTTAAACTATTAATGGAATAGAGACCTCACTGCAGTTTACCATCCTTTGTGTTAATCTTTTCTTAACAGTTGCTGAACTGTGGCTTTGTGTGGAGTGCTTCTTTTCATTTTGAGTCTTCATTAATATTCTGTGGGAACTAAGCTTTAAAAACAAGTTATTGATGTGTTTGGATCTTTTTTCTAATCTGTAGGTGGACTAAGGGCAAAAGCTTCTTTGGTATGTGAAATAGTTTATATTAAACTCATACATAGCGACACCTCACTGAAATTGATTTTCAAACTTATGCAAATACATAAACCACTAGAGGGAGTGTGTATATAGCTTGTGGAAGTCAAATTATTAATGAACGTTTTGGGTATTCTTAGTGACAAAGCATGTGGAGGTGAAGCTCCTAATTAGTATTTGCATGTCTGTACGTCTTGCCTCTTTTTGGAAATATACTGTTTGGATACAAGTCTGCCTGCAGAGAGAGAACAAGGAGCATTGGAAGTACATTTCAGTCGTGATATCATCTACAAACGTGTACTCTCAATGGAGCAGAATTTGCTGATGGAGGGTTTTATATGTCAAGTGCTATTAGAAACTAGGCACATTAATGAGGTAATATAACTTTAGTGGCTGTATTGAATACTCTGAGATCATTTGTCTCCTTGTCCTCAAGCCTTTCATTAGCAAAAGGAGGTATTTGAGTTGAGATGAGCTTGCTGCAGTTGCTTCCTCAGTTTCATGAAAGTGTATCATTCAGAAATGTGGGGGAAAACAGGACTTCTCAAACTTGTATGTGCTGCTGCAGGCTGTGAAAAACTGAGCTCCAGCAGAACCTTGTGACTTTTGGGTTTATTTTTTGAGTGTTATTCATCCAAAATATCTCTTTCTATAAAAGGCAAATATTTTAGGGTATTCAGGCGTTCTGATTAATGGTTCATTTTGAGGTTCTTCCAGTTACCTTGAAGTAAAATAATTTTTTTATATTTGAGTTGTAGCTGAAATTGGAATAGATCTCAACATCTGGGAAATGTTTGCCTGTTCACTTCTTTATTTTATCCAGTACAAGGAATAAATTGAAAAAAGACAGAAGAGACCATACAAAATAGGTTAATGTTTATACACAAAGTGGCAGACAGTAGATGGAGCTCAAGCATATGTAGACTAGTTTTTGCTAGTATCAATAGCAGTGTCTGGTAGCTTCTTAATAAAAGGCTATAAGAAAAACTGTGCCTATTGACAGATGTCTGTGAGGTTTGAGTGTTTTAGTTATAAAAGAGCAGATTTTTAAAAAGTATGTAGATGTCCTAAAGTTTGCATTAGGACCCAGCAGGAAGCTCTTAAGAAGGCTGGATGCCTATTTTTTCAGTTTCCAATCTATATTTTTAGATTACTCCAATCACCAAAAGTTTATTTGAACATGAAATAAATGGAATCTGTTTTCTTGCTGTTCCTGTACAATAACTACAGAGTATTTTCTGACTTTTCCTCACGGAACTGCCTCAGAGAGCAGGAAGGAGTTTGGCTGACCTCTCCCATACCGCACCCCTGCAATGCAAACAAGCGTAATGGCAGCTACAGCTGTATCTTTTGATTTATTATCAGGAACTGCACCAACAAGAGCTTGCAGGAAGTGGAATTAGAATATGAAGGAGTCAGTTCTAGTAAGAAGTGACACAGAACTGGTATGATATGACCTAGGTAGTGGGACAATATGTGCCCACTGACAGTTGAGTCAAGGACAGATAAAAGAAAGCAGCATTTTCAATGTTGTCATCCCCTTTTCTCCATGTGTTTTACTACAGCTGTAGAGAAAAGACATACATATAAAAAGAATAATGTTCCAAACTTAAAGTTTAAATGCTTTGATTTTTTTTTAATTTTTTTTTTTTTTACATTTTAATTTTATTCCTGTTGTGCTTTTTTACAACCTTACAGGTGCCATTCTATGGCAGTAGACAGTCACAACCCAGGTTAGACTGTGCTTATATGCTGTGCGATCAAGAGGTTCCGTACCCTCTGTGGTGTTATTAGTCCAGTAACAGTGAACAGCGTGCTCTGGATTGGCTAGGTGCTATATCAGATTTAGGCTGCTGACCCTTGTACAGTACACCGGGTCTTCTGTGGTTTATGGTTAGCTTTCTAGGTGTATTGTTTATTTTCATTTAGTGGAAAGAAATCTACCTGAAAGCAGCTCCATGATAGCCATCAGAGCAAGAATTATACCATCACCCAGGGGTTTCTTCTGTACTCCGTGATTTCTTCCACTTGTCTTGATTTTCTTAGTGCTATATCACAGTGTCATACAAAGATTTGGTTCTGACTGGTTCCTAAGAATGCATCATTTGTTCTTTGAACTGTAGGTGCAGAGCATATGTTAACCTTAAATTAAAAAAAAAAAAAAAAAAAAAAAAAAAAAAAAAAAAGGATTAAAATGTTGCTACATTAAAAAAGAATAGATGCACTATCTAAATATCCAAATAAAGCACTCTCTTTCCTGTCAAGAATACTGCTGATTAAAAAAAAAGAATGTCAGCAGCTGCTCTATGATATTGTGCAGTATTATTTTTAAGGGTAAATGTCCTTGTTTCTCTAATTCTGACAACATATATGTTTTTGATTTTATTCCATTACAGACAAGAAATGGAGAACTGGCAATTGTGATCTGTAATTAATGCAGTACTGTTCATGTTGAGCTGTGATTGTAAAACCTTTTTTTTTACTGGTGCTTAATAATAAGCCTTTCAAATGAAGAAAGATACATGCACATTAAGCCAAATACACTCTTTCAATTGAGCTGTGCACTGAAGTAAAGAGATTGTACCTACAATTCCATCATTCAGTCTCTATGCTGTTGGTATGGAAAAGACTAGAGGAGGAATCCATCTCCGGTTGAAATTATTTTGGGGAGAAGATTCATTAGCAAAAAACTTAACTCTGTACCTCCCTTGAATTTTCATATGTTGCTTCAGATGAAACAACTGTGTCAGGAATTGTATCATTCAGACTAGACCATTAAAATGGTACCAGGAAGTTTCTCTGGGTAAATGAGTGACACAAAAAGCTGCAAAACTATCAGGTCTCTGTAAGACATGAGTGTACATGTAAAGTTACTGAGGCCTGGGGAAATACGTGTGTATTAGCTAATGAATCAGCAGCAACAGCTGATTGGATTTGTAGTCTAGAGCTTGGTAAGGGAGGGAGGCACAAGTACATAAAATGTGCCCCATCTTCCCTATTGTCATTAGTACCATATCGTGCTCTTAAGGGGATTTGGATGTTTTCTTTTTTTCTTCCAGTGAAGTGCTGAATTTTCCTAGATCTGTTGCTCCAGCCCTCAATTCTTGGGAAAGTCTCACACTGGAATTTAGACAAAGGTTTTCAGTCATATGTTTATTCATTGCTTGGTCTTAAAATATTTTGTCCTTTTCCCCCTCTGCCTTAAAGAGATTTTCTCCTTTTCTAAACTTACTTTCAATGCTTTTTGGAATAAGTGTCTCACTTGATTTTGCATTGCTAAACCAGTTGGTTTCTGTTATAGCTTAATTATCCTCATAGCCCTTCCTGTCACCTGGTATAGTTTAAAGTTCTTGTTATGGTAGTTTCTGTTCAAGATATACCAATTGAAACCTTAGTATACTGTGCTGTTTTCTTTGCACAGTGCTGCTGCTTAGTTTATGTACCAAGTCCCATTGCTTGATTTGAACACTGAGGACGTTTCACCTCAATCAGTTGTTCAGTGTGGGAAGGAGGTAATCTATAATTAGGTAGGAACTTTTACTTGACAAGCATTATCTGAGGGCATCTGTGAACATTTAATATATACATCCTACTAATTATGGAATATATTGCAGACGTAAAAGGACAAGTAACTCTTCCTTATAAACAGTCCTTGGAGCTAACTAGTAATTTGAGATCTGAATTATCTGCAACTTCTGGACTTCTTAGTACCATCGAAGCTAAAAATCTCTTCAAGGTTTGTCATTTATGTGTTACATGCTTCTCTGCAGTCCTCAGTCCTGTGCATTTTGTTTTCTTTCACCAAATCTCTTAGACTGCTATGGAGGTGAGGTCTTGCCTCTAAAAAGCACACTGTTACGTCTAAGCAATGTATTTGCCCTTTATAGCATTAGTTCTAGAGAAGGCATTGAGGTATGCAGGGCAGATGCTTTGTTGATCAGGGATTTACCATTCAGTGAGCTATCCACTGACTGCGTTATTGTGGGGATCTGTTAACTCCTTCCCGTCACCTTGTTGTGGGGAGTTTCTGTTCTTGGAGCTTTACACACCTCTTCTCCTTTCTTCTGTTAGTAGATGCTGCCTTCCAAAACAAGAAAGCATCATTTTCCTAGCATGTTTCATGGCAAAATATTTTATTTGTAGTTGTATAATACAAACTACTCTGGCAGCAGAAACTGGAAAACTTATCTCTTTTTCAAATGAAGTCACATCAGATTAAGTGTGCTTAACACCATTATTAAAGCAGAAGAGGTAGAGTGAGTGCAAAATTGTGAGAATCAGTGCTGTACTGATGCTACTTAACTTCCCTGATTTCTCCTGCCATCTCACTCTGCTCTGTGCAGTCCTGAGGCAAATTCTCATGAATCACTGGCTGATTTTGATGGAAATGAAACTTCTTAAACTTGCTGAAATTAAGCAATGCAGAGTGTTGTTCTTGTAAATATGAACAGTCGTTTTTTTACTGACCTCTTTTCTCTATTAGCATATTCTGTCAATGAATTCTACAAACTTCTTATGCATCTGGGTGAAACATTTTTCTTCAAGAATATGCAAAGCAGATCCAGCATCCTTTTTCGTGTTCTAGTGACAGTGGAAAATGTAGAGTGCAACATTTTTTTAGCTACTTAAAATACTCTGAATGAGTTGTCTTCAGACAACAGGTCATACATTAAATTTTAACAGGAGAACTAAAACTTTTTTCAGCTTTAGAAGTGTTTCCCAGATTATGCTTGATTAAACTACAGAGTCAGTGCAACCTGCCTAGTAGTAAGAAATCCGAGACACAGCTAAATAATTTAGTTTTCATCTGGTTGAGGAGTCTGCTGCATAGGCAGATAACACAGAAATGTGCCAATCTCATTCTCTAGACAATTTGTGATGTAGTTGTATCCTTAGAGTATGATACTGTGGCATATAAATTAAACTGGAATGCAGAACGTAGGCAGGAAGATTAAAAGCGTGGCATAGAAGAATCTGTTAGGCAGTTTTTAGTTCTCTTTTTTCGATCTCTGTGCTGTGGAGCAGCAGATAAAATATTCTAGTTATCACAGTCTTGATGGTAATGTCTGTGTGCGACTGTGGCATCCAGGAAAATAGAATCACAGGCATAAAAATGTGATTTGTTTGTTGTAAATTTTTACTTGTCAGAGCAGAGCTATCTAGTGACAGTTTAAATGCTGGTAGTACCTTGGTTATACCTCTAACATTGACCATGTTGGTTTTTTAGCTTTTTTATCACCAAAAGCTTCCTAATTAAAAATCAAGAGATTCATAATTTCCCTCCACACATGTAAATCTTATTCACATGTAATAAGCAACAATCATCAAGCACTGGATCAACTGCTTTTCATCTTTGGTTTTCTCTTCTATATATTGGGAGATATTATTGATGATGCAGATAGGAAATGCTGCATGACTGGGCTGAAGCAACTGTTCAAACTCTTATCAGCGCAGGTAGACATTTGGGTACTGTATCTCATCAGGAGAAGTTTGTCTTGAGCTGGTGGCTTATATGCAGCTCTGACTCAGGGGATACCAAGATAGAGGAGCTAGGATTTCACTGGTGAGTGGAGCAGATCACATGAGGATTCTGGCATACTCTATATGGCATACTGGAGGCAAGGATGCCAGCGGTTGCTGCATTGATAGTATCAGCTTCAGCTGTGGAAAGTGTCCTTGTCTGATATGTGAGTAGAGGGGTGTGTCAGCTCTGGCAGGCACAGTGGTCATACTGAAAAGCTTGTTAAATCTCTGAAACTTGTAGTAGTGACCATTCATCTTCAGTCTTGAGGACATACAAACAGAAGAACTGAACATGCCGAAGGATTATAATGTTTTTCAAATGCTGATTGCAGCACTTTGCTGCTTTTATCATCGTAAGTCTATTATCAGAGTCAAGGTAGGTGTCCTTTTTCAATAACAGCAAATAAACAAAGTGTTCATCGGTAATGCTCTTGGTTTCTGCTCAGAGGGGATTGTTTTCATATGATGGATTGATAGTGTGTTTCTATTCTAAAGAAAATCTTTAGAACACACCAGTGTCTCAGGGAGAAAGCAACTTTCAGGTTTATGAGTCTTAAGCTGCCTGTCTTTGTGTTAAAGCAGAAAGTTTAAAAAAAAATAAAAAGCCACTGGTTTTGGACTTGCTGAGAAGAATTTTAGCAAAGTTTCAAGCTTCCAGAATATAGATCAAACCATTTGGTTCTCTAACTTGTCACTTGCTTAGTGGAAGTATAGACGGTTTTGCTCAGAAGCTCAGTTTTTAAAAACACATTAGACAATTTAGTAATTTAGTACTTAGTTCTTGTATTTTGGAACTTCTTAAATTACAAAGCTTAGAAAATGTCCTATTTGCAAAGAACAAGCCTTCGTACACATTTAGAGCCATACTTTTAGAAGGGGTAATTGAACTGTGATCGAGTAAGTTATCCAGTCACTTTTGGGGATCTGTGAACTGCATCTGAACTTTAAAATCTTTTTATTTAAGATTTATGATTAAATTATTCTTTGAATATCTAATGTCAGCTACATCAGTCACTGTCTAATGTGTATGGTTTTTCTGGCACACCTGCAACAAGGATATGAAGGTTGCTATCTCATAGCCTGTAGACTTTCATATTTTGATATGGGAGCTTAAATTTGGGAACAACCATTGTTCACATCTCTTGTCCCTAATGGTCCAGCCTTTAAATTCTGAAAGTGGGTTGTGGGGCTCAGTCTTCTGGGCATGTTGGTAAAGTGAGTCTGGTCAGATTGTCCTCTTTCTGACTCTGACAAACGTCAGAAGCTCCCATCAGAATGGAGAGCTAAAGATACTGTCCTGTTACTTTTATTTTGATCTTCATTAGAATTTTAAATATAAGGTTTAGCATTCTATTATTCTAAAACCTGAAAATGTACTTCATTGTTGGATGTCGGAACAGTTATAAAACTGTTGTTCTTGACCATGCGTGCCCTTTGTTTAAACTTGGCATGAATTCCTCATACCTAAAATAACGGTGATGTTGTCATAGCAACTTTCCATTTGGTCTAATCCATACAGTCTCTGGAGAAACTGAAACATTAATAGTGTTTGCTGTATGGAGAGTAAAAAATAAAACCTTTTATGAAGAAAAAAATTACAGCTGGGCTCTTTCAAAAATAAGGTTCTATTTAAAGAGATTTGCAGTATTTAAAATAGATTTGAATACATTTGTTCCATCATGCCGATTTAGCATTAGTTGAATCCAATGAACTGCTATTCTAAGAAGTTCTGACAGTTGGAAACTGGGGTGCATTTGTTTCAGAGAAAATGGCTGTAGGTATAGAAGGAGCTGGTTGTGAAAGCAAGTAAGGTCTGTATCTTGAGGCCAAATGATGTGCATTCCATTAGGTGACAAAGTGCCTAGGACTGTATGAACGACTTGGTGTAAATCTTCTTCTTACATAATTTGTGGAAACATAACACTTCAAGCAAAATCAGTCTGTGTAATTAGATGGGATTAATTCTTAGTTTTAATAAGAAATAATCATGCATTTAAATACCAAAATGATCCATAAATAAAGATGTTGAAGTCAACAGCTACCTCTGAATTCAGTTCCTCCCATTTTATCTAACTTAATCGAAAATGATATGTGTCTGATCTCCAGGGAGCCTCATGCCCTCAAGCACAGGAAGTTTCAGCACCTGAGGACTTGCTTTTTGTTGTACTTACTTTTAGCATGTTAAATGAGGATCTTGGGAGCAGAAGTTTGCTTTGTTTTCTTTATGTTAATAGAAAACACAAAGAGAAGATCTGAACTTGGATCAACCTATTCTTCAATCATGATCTGTCAGTACCTTTTAAAGTCCCATTTGGTTCTAATAGCTGTTCAGAGTAAAGGTCATGTTCTGTGCTTGAGGAAAAGGCACAGAGTATTTGTTGGTGAAGGAGAATTGTGAAGAGAGAATGATGAATTTTGACTTTATTGTTCTTTTATTTTTGCCTTTTTTGGGAGTTAAGAATTAAGGATCAATCAGTGTTTTTAAAAGTGAAAGACGGTTATTTGTTTGTTTCAGTTTTAGCTGGTATAGTCATAATGACTGGCAAGACAGACCTTGACATTCAAGTATTTTCATTCTTAATTCTTGACTATGATTCACCCTCAGCTGAAGCTGTGCTAAAGGGGAAAGCCACTCGATCTGTCAGAGCTGCCAGGTTTTAAAACTTCCAACATGCTGATTTATCTCACTACTCGGTAATGTACTAATGCTATGAATGTGGCATGGATCAGAAGCCTTTTATAAGCAGCTACTTATTCCAAGTGCCATCTCCTATCTTGGGGGAATTGCAAACACTTTTTATACATAGTAGTTCTTAATTAATATTTCTTCAGTATTCGATTATCTAAATCTGTTTTCACTGGCATCCTTGGGCTTCATGTATCCACTTCCAGCTTGTATGCGGAGGCAGTTGGACTTGATAACATGAGTTTACAAGTCATCTGTATGGATCTGCCTGTTGACATTAGATTTGTTGATGTTGAAGGGGGGCCAAATGGGAAAGGTCAACTTAGCAAAATTCTATGAAATTTTGTGTAGCTCGCTGGACTTTGATACTTTGCTGTCTTGATGCGGAGTTTGACTTCTTAAAGTCTTGTCATCTTCTTCAAATCCCCATGTTAATTTTATACAATTGATCACTTTTTTTTAACTGTGATATGCTTTCTTTCATATATGTATGGATAGTATGAAGTGCACTGTTGCTCTATAAAAGGCATTCCTCTTCACTGCTATGGGGACATTCTCCAGTGGGTTGCATCTGACTTCTTGTTAATATGTTTTGTTCAGTTTTTCTCAGACTAAAACAAAAAAGGTAACCAACTTCTAAAATTCTTTAGATTTGGTAGTCAAAATCCCTGGAATTGCTGAGTGAGGAGAGTAGGATTTGACTAACCCTAAAGTCAGGATTTCTCAGGAGCCATATTCCAGAAATGAAGCTTTCCTCCTAGCTCTGAATGTGGGCAACTAGAAAATTAAGGAATTCTTGTCTATGTGGAATTTTTTCATTGCCTTCTGCTGACATTAGACTGAACTTGGTATGAAAAGCCTTTTTTATTTCCTCCTTTCAAACACATATCTCCCGTACAGGCAGTCTGATCAATATCACAGGAGTCCATGGCTAGGGACTTAAGGGGTCTCTATATCAGTGATGTAGATTTTGATTCAGAACTGGACTTGGATTTGTTCATTTTTTGTGTGATCAAGTTGATTAAGGTGTGCTCTCCAGTGGTTTGGAAATAGAAGAATTTCATTAATTTTTCTCTTTCTCAATTTTCTTCTAGTCTTACCTTTTTTAATATAACAAAGGGAGAGGGTTGTAGTTCAGGTTTCATGTGCATATAAACGAAAGTAGTGAGCCTCCAGTGTTGGAGAAAAGATAGATTTGGGAGAAGGCTCTAGTAGATCTGTTTTAGATAGGTAGGGTACACTTACTCAGTTTATGAAAGGTGCAGGCTTGATTTATTTCCTGAATCAAGTCACACAGTTGTTTTCACAGACCTATTCTATTTGTCCCTAATAATTATCTCTGTCCCACCAGCCCCTTACTCCTCTTCTCCCCCCCCCCCCCCCCTTTTTCTTTTTTCTTCTCCCTTGTAATCGTCGAAGCAACAAAAAATCAGGTGGTTCTGAGGCTGCCTGTTGGGCTGATTTATGTACCAGCTGGCAGAGCTCTGCAAATCACCGGGAAATAATTGAGTTTGGATGAACATGCAGCTGTCTTTGGTCAGGTATCTGTTACAGTCCCTGGCTGCACTTAAAGTACATGAAATTTTTTTTTTTTGCCAGCAGGATAGAAGGAGAGATGTGAAATTCCTCCACCTTGGAGGAGAAATTAAGATTATTGCTATCTGTATAGGCAGTCCTCTAATTTGATTATGCTTATGTATGCCAGTTTGGGATAGAAACTGAGGTAAGCCAGGAAGGCTAGGATGCATGGGATAGAGCTTCAGAGATATGTGTAGATTCTTCTCTCAGCTATTTCGATAGTCTGTTGGTACGTGTACTTCACTGGAGCTGGTGCAGCTATGAACTGCAGAAAGAATCCAAAGCGAGTAGCAAACAGAAATAACTATGGGACTCTTATTTTAATCTCCAAACTCAGTAGACTATTCAGCACAATTAAAAATTATTCTAATCTAGTGTGATTAATTCAGCTCAAATGATTGAAATGAGCTTGATATAACAAGTTTCCTTTGGAGAGTGCCATAGCCTCAAATGAAAATAACATCTCAGATGCATGAACATCTCAGATTATTGTGAGAAGTGTCCATTAAAATGTGTTGACAAGTTCCTTAGGAACGGCATGTAATGGCAAGTCAAGTCCTTTTTAAATCTATATGCAACAAGTTTATATTTTGGCAATTGGTTTGACCTCCTTGAGATTTGTTATGTCCCAGTCGTCAGTACACTGGGCTAATGTCTGCCTGAAAAATGTGAAATGTTATGTAATATGAGAGTAGCTTGTTAAACTAAAAACAGGCTACAGATGTAGTGGCCTTGAAGCAGAAATCTTTAGTGAAATGTAATCAGCTGGTGTGGCATGTATTAAAAGCACTAAAATAATTGTACTGACGAGCTTTATTTTCTTTTTTTTTCCTCACTCAGCTTTTGGCACTCTAGGCTTTCCTTCAGGTAGGATTTTCAGGGCTTTTGCTTGAGGTTGACAATGCACTGAGAGGTAGATTGTTTTGTTTTTTTTTAATAGAGACCTGTTTAAAACAAAACAAAACAGCCTTAAAATAGCACCAAGACTGAAAACAATGCGAACAAAAGGTTTTGGAAAGCACATCTTCCAGGGAGCTCTTTGTAGGTCAATGAAAGAATCTATATTTGGAAAGAAGACCTGCTGACTTAACTTGTTTATATAATCCAAAGATTTCTCTCAGAGTTTTTATATTTGGAAATTGTGATGTATCTGAATTGGAGGCTTTTCCGTTTTTCTTCACTTGTGTTTTGTTGCAGAATATACTGAAGTGTTTAATTTTGCCCCAGGTTTTTTCATTTATTTCTTTTTACCATCCACTTCACTCTCCAGCTGTATGTATAAATTCAGTTTTCTTGCAATTGTACCAGAGCCAATAAGGCAAATATACAAACTGAGGACATACTGCTAAAAGCAATTTTATCATTATGAAGTTGGTGCAAATTTACAGCATGCCGTTGCTGTCCTCTGATACTTAGGTGCTGTGATGTATTCAGAAATGAGGCTGAAGTACCTGTGTCATGCTGCATGGAATATGTCTTTCTAAATGCAAGTCCATTGAAATGGCTAACTGTGCTGTTCCTAGCTGACTGTTTTCCTTGATTATGGATGAACATGGTTGCGTGTGTTGTGCCTGGGCTGCTTTTTGAGCCCTTTCTTGCGTGATGTGAAGTTCATTGTGTGCAGAAATTCTTGCAGGATCAGAGGACTTTGAGATAGCAGTTATAATAGAAAGGCATGGCCCAGTATGACTGAAGGCAGTTCATCATTCGCACTTTGCCTTCAGTGCACTCAGGTTATATAAGGTATGTCTTAGCCAACAAAAAACTGTCCAGGAAGGCATGCAAGTACTGAACTTGCTTACCAAGACAGTTGGTCCCCTGCACATTGTAGGATATGCCCTTAGCCATAGGAGATCTTCCACTGAGTTCACAGTTGCATAATGGTTATTTCAGCATGTTTGCTTTATCTAGGGAGATGGCTGACCTCTGGCAAGAAGGTATGTTCAGTGTGGTAAACCGCAGTGGAGTGGATTTTTAAGAGATCGATAACTGTGAATGTTAACAATTTAGTTGGTTTGGATTCCTTAAATGTTTTTCTGTCCTGTTGTTAGATGTAATTCAAGTGCAAAAAATCTCATTGCATTTGAGTGGTGAATTGTCCTTTTAAGCACTAGGTGAAGTTCTAGGTTTGTTTGCTGCTTTTGAAATTCATGTGTAAATGTAACTTGGATTAGCCCAAGTTGGTTTTGTTTGTTTTTTAAGATAATTCATGTCAGCAGCGTAGATGACATTAGTTGATATGTGAAGATCTACAGCCCTTTCTGTTGGCTAAGATTCTAGTTCTCCTAAGCAAATTGTTACTGCATTTGTGTGCTATAGTCTGTTTCATCTATAATAGCTTTGCCTGCAACTGAGACAAAGTGAGATGCTTTTAGAATTAATAACAATTTGCTATAGCAGTCTGGTTTTCTTTTTAATATCTGTAGTCCAGTTACTCAGTAAAAAAATACCTTTCAGGAATGTTTTTGTGGTATGTACAGCTCCCCTCAAAGTAGTCTTTTTCAGAAAGTCAACAAAATGTGCAGCTGTGAATATAAAATATGTATATACCATTGCAACCAAATCCTGTTTAGATCAGAGAGGGGGCTTTGAAAGCTCTCTAGGCTCTTCCTGGTGCAGTCATGGGAAATGTGGTGACTTGGGTGCTCTGGAAAATTGTACTCTCCATTTGTGTGCCCTACCTTTTCTGCCTCAGCCTATGTGAATGTCATAATGCTACTTATAATTTTGTCAAATGTGGCAGTGAAATAACTAGCTGTTAATTTTAGAGTCAGTGCTGGTCAGCTTTAAATGCACAGCCAGCTATTTGAGTTGGGAAGTCAAAGGTGGCAAGCATGTCCCACATGTCATTCCAGCTATCTTAGCTTTACAGCTCAGTGAGTCTTTCAGTGGAAGGGGAACTGTTGACCTGACCTGACTACTTGTTGATACTTGGATTCTCTTTTAGATTTGAGACCTCACCACAGCCTCTTATGTGACTTTCTGCGCTCCATACCTTCATCTGTTCATACTGGGCATGTTTTTATGTAAAAGTCCATAAGTCCATGCAGGGAAGATGGCCTTTGTGGTGTGGATTGTCCCTGTACAGTTTTTCTTCTGAAAAGACTTGCAAAGAATTGGTGAAAGGCCTCGATTTTGTAAGAGTGTAAAGGGTTAAAAATGGTTGTCAAATTTGAGCCACCTTTGTATAGATAAATATAACTCAGTTGCAGTTCACAGAAGCAAAACTGATGAGAAGTGATCCTTTACCAGGATGTTCCTGTCTGTTTTCTTCATCTTTAAGCAACTGCTCTCACTTGTGCTCATCTTAGTAAATAAATAAAAGCCATAATTTTACCTGAGAAGAGCAGAGAGAAGTAGAGAATTCGTTTCAAAATTTCTCAGGCCTCTCAGCATGTTTAAATAAGTCTTGGCAGCAGGTTGCCTCTTCTGGCATTATTCCCCCTGAAATCTGCTGTCTAGTAATCTGCTGTAATTCATTCTACTTGAAATTGCAGGGAGGATTGCTGAGAGAAGTGCTAAGTGTGTGCCACCTGCTCCCACAGCGAGGTGCTGTGAATATTTAAAGATGAATTTACTATAGAAAGCAGCGTTCATGAAAATGACAGGACTGGTGTGTGACCGACAGCTTTCTCGCTTATTTTTATAGTAATGCTTGCACTGCATATTTACATCAGTGTGTCAGAGAGGGGAACCTTTAAGTTTTGGCTCATATCCACAGCCAAAGAAAGAAGGAAGAAAGTAATGCCATGAGGAATATGTTTCATTTTAATCTACTTCACTGCTGGAGGCCTATGTTGCTCTCTCTCTTTAAAGTTATCTTATTATTATTATTATTACTTTCCTTCAAGGGGAAGTGTACTGTGATTCTTTGATCAAATAGCAGCAGGTTACCTGCTGGTTTGAGCCTTTTACCTGGTTCAGATCTTTTTCTGCTGAATTTTTTAGGCGTTTGAAGTTCCCAGTGTGCCATGGCAGCCAAGATGGCAAGCTATATTTTGGAGTGCATTAAACAGCATAGCCAAAAGGTGATTCTCCAGCTCTACTTAGCATTAGTGTGTATAGCTCTGGGCCCCATCATGTAGAAAGGTACTGGAATGCATCTAGCTGATAAAAGGGCTGGAAGGCATGTCCAGCTGGGGTTGTCTGGTCTGGAGGAAAGGAGCCTGAGAGGCGACCTCATTTCTCTGTGCAACTTCTTGAGAAGGGAGGTGCAGGGCTCTGCTCCCTGGGTACCAGCAATAGCACACAAGGGAACAGCGCAGAGCTGCACAAGGGGAGGTTCCGACTGGACATTAGGAAACATTTCTTTACTATAGGAGTGGAGTGGTCAGATACTAGAACAGGCTTCCTAGAGAGGTGATTGGTGTCCTGATCCTGGCAGCATTTGAGGCATTTGGATAATGCCCTCAATAACATGCTTTAAGTTTTGGTTAGCCCTGAAATGGTCAGGCAGTTGGACTTGAAAATCACCTTTGAGCAGCTTTTCCTTTATAATTCTCACCAGCAGCGTTAAAGATGGCCTAAAGAATCCAACAACATTTCCTCTGCTAAATACTTACAAAAGAGTACTTGAAATATTGCTAGAGAAAATAACCTTGTGTTATTATTACAACACTCTTAGTAGTTCACAGAGAGGACTAACAAGTCCTGATGGGATTGTTCCAGCATGGAAACTGTCGTCCAAGAAGAAATGATAGACATTTTCCAGAAACATCTTACAGTAGTTGTTTCTTGGTCTTAGAAGCATCTCGTGCTTTCTGGGCTAAAGGGCAACAAGAACGCTTTCCCTCAAGAAGGAAGAAAGTTCAGTGACCCTTACAAGTAAGCCCTTTAAGGATAGACATTTAGTTTGGTAGTCAGCTTATGTTTAGTGCAACAGAAATATTGAGTATGGAATGGTTTTAATTGGATGGGCCAAAGGGATTAGATAAAACCCCAACAACTACAACAATAACACCACAAGAATACCCAAAGAATCTAAATTTAAGATGGAATGTGAAAGAGGAGGGAAAATATTGGAGCAAGGTATGTGGGTCCAGCTTTACTTTGTGGGGTAGTAAAAATTTTTACTGGGAAGAGGAAGTAAGAGAAGTGTTCTTGCAGGTGTAGTATTATTGCTTTGGTGGAGAGAAAGAATGCCCCATGTTCTGTGCAGCGAATGACAATCATATGTTCACTAACACTGGAATTTTCAAAATACAGCAAGAGACGGAAGCCAGGTCAGCTTGCTGAAAGCAGCACCTGCATTCCAGTGGTTAGTGCAGATCATGTGATGGAAGTTATTACCCAGGTAAAATGTTAATGACTAAACTTGGCACAGTTAAAGCTTTTAATCTTTTATTGCAGTTTTCTAAGGAGCGGCAAGTTATGGACAACAGCCCAGAAAAGCTGAAGAAAGAGCTAGAGGAAGAACTGCAGCTCAGCAGTGAAGATTTGCGTAGCCATGCCTGGTACCACGGACGTATTCCTCGGCAGGTATGTTATTCCTTATCACTTTGTTGCCAACAGTGTATTGAGCTTTCATAGGCAAAACTGTGCTGAAGTATTATACATACCTGTAATATCTGCATTGATTTAGCAGAAACATAATACTTTTTACTGTGGAAGTTGTATTTATCACGGCTTGGTGCAAAATGAAGTTGAGAAAGGATTCAGGGAAGGCCCCGGTGGAAGTTATAAGTATTTCAGGATTTTTTTCACTGAATAAAGGCAGAAATTGAGTTTAAAACGTCCTGTCACAACAGTGTCTGCACATACTGTTCAGACGATACTTTGAGTGTACTGAACTGAAGTTTAAATGTTCTTTGTTTTCTTTCTTGTGCATTGACTCTGGGGAGGAAAAAAGCACAAAGTCTCTTCAATAACTTTATTCTGGTCATTATGACTGTAGTTAGAAATGCATTACAACAGCCGTTGTATTGGAGCTCAGCTTCCAGGAGTGCCTGGAGCTCCCCCTGCGGGTCTCCCCTCAGTGCACCCGGCTCTCAGCAGAGCCACCAACTGCCTGCTGCCCCATCAATAAGGAGAGCAGACATAGCAGCCACGTTTGTGACTTCATGTTCGTAGTTTATGGCATGGAAAAAACTAATTTAATACAGCAAAACAGGATTTTTCTGACTAGTTCTATGCGGTGTTCACAAAGAATAAAAAATGAAAGCTTCTGTCACTTCAGGTAATACTGAAAGCACAATTTCTGGGGTCTTGCAGTAATGATTTCTGGATGTTTTAGTGATTGTACATTCAGATGCTTTAAACTGTAAAATAAAGAGTCAATGATTTCGTTTCATGTTTTGCTTTCTAGTAGCAAACTTGAAGAAATTAATACATGCAAATTGTATACATTCTGCTGGTTGCTGGGTGTTTTCCAAGAAGCCCCTCCAGATCTTTGCTGTGGGATTGTAGAACTGGAGATAGACTTTTTCTACCACGCTCTATGCTTTGCTTTATGTTTTCTGACTTTGTCCTGCTAGAGTAGCCAAAGTCAGTCGTATGTTTAAGGATATTTTGTAGTTTGGTGGTATTTGGTATTTAAATTTTTGCTCCCTGATTCTAACAGTATTTTTTGTATAATCTTTTTCCTTACAGGTGGCAGAAGACCTGGTTCAGAGGGATGGAGATTTTCTGATTAGGGATTCTCTGTCCTGTCCTGGGAACTTCGTTCTTACCTGTCAGTGGAAGAATACCTCTCAGCACTTTAAAATCAACAGAACAGTTCTAAGATTAAGCGAAGCCTACTGCCGTGTTCAATATCAGTTTGAACTTGAAAGTTTTGACAGTATCCCCGGCTTAGTTAGGTACTATGTGGGGAATCGCACACCAATATCAAAACAGAGTGGAGCAATTATTTTTCAGCCTATCAACAGGACTGTGCCTCTCAGGTGTCTAGAAGAAAAGTACGGCGTAACTTCAGACCGACAAAAAGAGCAAAGTATCCCCAGAGGAAAAACAGAAACTGCAAAAAGACTGAGTCTTGGTGTATCCAGCATGCAGTCCCAGGAGCAGAGCATACCTAGAGGAAATCTTTTGAGGTACTTTAATTTCACTGTCCCTAAAGGGTGAAATGTAGTATCTCCATCAGCTCGTACTGTGGGTGGGAGATAACAGATACTAATGGCAGTGTCCACATCCATGTTGTATTAAGAACTCTCAATATTCAAATGCGCTCCTAAATGCTGAAGCTCACATATATTATAACTCATTTCATTGCTGCCATGCTGGCATGAAGTATCTTTTAATCATACAAGCTGCCTGAATAGAAAGCTAATGATCCTTTCCCTAGTTATAATATGTTCTTTGTTAGGTACGTGTGTTAAGATTATGGAGTATATTTGTTTTTGCTTGGATTTTTGTCTACCCTAGAAACAAAGAAAAAAGTGGTAGCCAGCCAGCTAGTTTGGATCACGTTCTGGACAAGAGATTCCCTCTTAAGACTCACCAGTCGGAGAGCTATCTGCTGATAGGTATGTTTTGTCATTATACATTTTGCATGTAGAAGCAGAGAGTGCCTAATTATCTGTTATGCTTCAGACAAAAGTGAGACTGCTCAGTGTTCTGAGTACTGTGTATACAGTTACCACTACTGTAATAATATACTGCTTGCACTTTAAGTACAGTCATTGGAACAGGTTCTTTAGTTCCCACTGATGCATCTGTTGTGATCAGCGCAAATTCTAGTGCCTGTCTTCTGAGGCTGCCAGTCATTTCTGAATATGATAACTAAAAATTTGAACTGCTCATTGTGGGAAGGCTGCTTGAGACAAAAAAGATAGTAAGTACTTTGTATGGTGTGACTGTATTTTGATAGAAAGAATGTACGTCTATGTTTAATAGTAGGGTGGACAGAGACATTTGGAAAACAAGTTTCTATCCATCTGTAATTAAATTGATTATCTTATTCCAATCCATGGCTGCAAAATCTTCACTTCAGTACTGTGAATCTTTATTTGGTATTACTCTGATAAGCCCTGCTGTGCGTTTTGTCATGGGGTCCTCTGAGCAGGTTCTGACACCAAAGCACTTACTATGAGTGTGGTGATGGGCTGCGATCGGTGTAGTTTGTTGACATTACAAAACCATGACACTCGTACATGAATTGAGAGTCAACTGGAAACAAGCAGTAAAAATACTTTGCTGTAGGTAGCAGCAAATGCACTGATTCCTAATGCCCATTAGGAATGTCTGACAAAGGTTTAAGTCCTGTATTGTACATTGGGTTTTCCATATGCAATGAATATAGGATGACATATAAATATTCAACACAGAAATGGATGGTTGCATTTCTCCAGCTCTTCAAACCAGCTACTATTCAACAAAAAAAGTTAGCATCCCTGAAATTCCTTCCTTCCATACCTCACTGTGTGCTTGGGCTTGACTTTGGAAAGCTTTTCTTTCATCTCAAACTTATCATTCTCAGAAATGACTCATCTGTTATGTGATGTGGCTGGAAGTTTCTGTTTTTGTAGCATAGATCAGGTTACAAAGAAACCTCCTATTCCAAGCCATGGAGACTATCCAGCTCTGACATTACAGCCTATGTATGCAGCCGGGACTGGAGTTCTTGTCAGCATTCCCACAGAATAACACAGTGCAGCTGTTCTGTGTACTTGGGATTTTGGGAGGATCAGCAATTGAATGGAATTTGTTGGCTAGCTCAGTCCTCAAAATTTAACTTCATATACATTTAAACAGTGAATAATTTGCGTGTTCAGACAATAATTTCCTCAGGAAATAATGTTAAGAAAAGACTCTGGGATATAGGCACCAGAAATTGTGTTTTGGCCTTCTAAATTAACATACCTACAAAAGAGATTTTCTTTTTGTTTCCTCCTGCAGGTTCTAAACATTCATCTCGACTGCCTGAAGCAGATGCTGTTTCCTGCCCAAGCTCACCTGCATTTAGAACAGGCAGTGAACCTTCTTTAAGCCCCACAGTTGTTCAGAAAGTCACTTATGATTCACAAGTAGGAGAAGCTCTTAGAGGATCAGACAGCCAACTCTATCCAAAGCCTCCACCTAAACCCAGCAAAGCAACCCTGCTGAAGACCACAGATTCTCCTACGGCTTCCCATAGCTCAGAAGGACACTACTGTGAGCTAAGTGTTGCCAGAGATTCTGAAGCAACGAAACAACACTTATGCCAGAAAAACAGCTATGTGGAGCATCTGACACAAAAGGAGAGGGGAACACAATCGTTCAGGAACTCTGAAACAAGTTATTTGATCCTGGATGATGACCATACAGTGAACTCTGCGGGTCCTTTAGATGTTTCAGCTGAGATGGCTGAAGAAAACAATGTGTTTTCTGCACCACTTTTTGAGACATCGTCTAGTTTTAAACCAAATGATTTTGAATCCAAACTACTTCCTTCTGAAAACAAGCCTTTGGAAACATCGATGCTAAGAAAAATTAAGGAGCTTTTCACCAAGAATAACCCAAAGGTTATTGCACAGCATATTCTTAGAATGGACTGCAAGGTAAAAATAATAATTTATATTGCGCAAGCATTGACTTTTTTCAAAGAATTAGATTAATGGGTAGATTTGCAGCTAGCATATTAAATGCACTGACTCACTTGGAGGAATTTTTGGGTGAATTACTTTTGTTTATTTATTATTTTGTCTATTTGAAGAACAAGAATGTCCCAAATCCCTTTGGACTAAATGTGTCTTCTATCAGCCTTGGCTTCAGACTCAGATTCTCAGTGTTCCATACATCTCTTTTATCTCTTATCAGTTGCTGCGTGTTCTCTGATTCTCACTTAGTGGTGTTTGCTTCCACTTTGTGGAAACGTGGTGACTTAGAAAAACTTGGTGTAGGGGCAAGTATGTTAATTCAGAGCAAGGCAGCAGCTTTCTAGGCTGCTTTCCTGGGGAGGCCTTGTCTTTTGAATCCTTCTTCCAGTGATAGCCTCTGTATTTTAAATCCTGTAAACTTTGGAGTGAGGCCAAGGAAGCTGGTGAATAGCTGGTAGCGTGGGAACATGTACAATTAGTTAAGGAGGGGTTGGAGTGTCTTAAATATTCAGATTGTTGTATATTGGAGCAGGAACAGTAACTAGCTAGAGCCCATGGAGAAGTCTGTATTGTTGCCTTCATCTGGTGGAGTTGAGAGCCAGTGACTGTCATTCACGGGTAACTTGTTGGATACTATTACACTGGTAAAAACTGTTAAGATGCAGTGAGACTGGCGTGCCACCTGGGCCAGAAGACACACTTAGTACTGAGATCTGTTTCGGCTGAGGATCATAGGCCTTCTTGTGGCATCAGTTTTCCTTTTAAATAACAACATCTGCAGTTCTATAGAGACTTTGATTTGGAAGGAGCACCTCTTCATTAAGTGGTGCAGTGAGTCCACCACTTGCATGTTGGAGAGCAGTCTTTGTGAAGTAATTGTGATCTGCAGGTGAGCAGGGCCTCTGGGTCACTCCTGCTTCTCCTGAAGTGAAAAAAGTTTCTCTGTGGTGCCTGATATTGCACCAGTGAGGTTTGCTGCACGGCAGATTGGTTTTATATTTTCATAACCAAAAAAGACTGCTGATACGTGTATTAGAAGCAAGAGACAGATTGGTTTGTAAGCATGTCAGTGTGTAGTCCTTAATCTAGCAGATAACCTCATGTTATATTAATTTGGTTTTGCTTGTAACTGTTGCTAATTATAATCATTAGCTAATACCGTGTGCTTAAAAACCAGGGGCAAATCAGCGAGGGTGTCAGTTTTCACATACTGATTTCATTAGGCACTCAACACCACGTCCTCCCCAAAGTCCTCCTGTCCTTCTGCTGGTTAATCCTTACAAGAACCCTGTGGTGTAATCCAAAGCATTCTGAGCAACGTTGTCCTTTTAGAAATAAGGAAAGCCAAGCAAACGCAATCTTTAAGGCCAAACAGCAGTGCCAGGCTGATAAGCATCAGGTCAAGAGAGCACATTTCTTGGAGCTTGCATATGGATCTTCTGGAATTGGAGGGCATAGTTTGACAGGAGTGTTTTGGTCACACCTTCTGTGTTTTCTTATTATGGAATCATTGTGCAGAAAGTTTTTTTGCTGGTCTTTTGTGTGAGACAGTGGCTGTGCATGAGTGGAGTTGTTCTTGGATTACTGCATTCTACTGTCACGCACTCCTGTTTATGTCCTAGAAGTAACCTGGAGTGCCGCTATGTGGAAGGTTTGGAAGGTTAGTGGATTTTGTAAGTAGTTTCTAAACTCATGGTCAGGTCTTTCATTTTTTCAGGTGGCGAGGATACTAGAAGTTTCTGAAGAGATGAGGAGGATTATGGGAGTGAACTCCGGTCTTGAACTGATTACTTTGCCTTATGGACATCAGTTGCGCCTGGACCTCATTGAAAGGTAAATGTTCCTATTACTCCTTATTTCCAAGGCAGATGGCCCTGAAAAGGACAGAGCATTGCTACCACTGCTACTCTGTACTCAGCATCTCCTCAAAGAATGTTTTCTTGTTCATTTTCTGAATTTGTGTGTACAGAAGAAAGTTTATCACTTCTTGCTGCAAATGTAAACTCCTTGCGGTCATAGGGCAGCTCTGTGCTTGTAGTACTGGATACTGGGAGCTGGATGCTATGGAAAGCAGGATCCTAAAGCTGCTGAAAAAAATCAGCTCTTTTTTAATCATTCCTATTAAGGAAAGTTTAGAGGACCTACATCTTAGCTGACCACATAAGTGGTTTTTTGGTGGAGAATAAGGGTAGTTGCCTTTGCAGGTGGGGAAAAGAACAAAAGAAGAACTAGCAAAGGTGGAATGTGTGCGTTTTTGTGGTTGTTGCTATTTTTATTATTTATCAGCAAAGCTTTCTGTAAAAACTGCTCAAGGGAAGGGGGAGGACTTCAGGTCTTCTGGTCTAGCTTCTCTGGTTCAGATTGCAGTAGTTTGGTTGCTGAAATTTAGGGGGATGGCCTCAAGATCTGAGTGCAGAAGGAGGACAATGAGAACTGGGCCTGTTATCCACAAAGAGTTTGGTCATTCATTGCACAAGCAACATTTTATGTTCCAAGCTTTAGGGATATTCAGTCAGCCAGCTAGCATGCCGTAATGCATTACTGAGCTCTGATTTCCAGCTATTGACAGCTCGTGTCCTATTTACAAGTGGAGTAAAACAGAAGAGCAGCTCCTTTGGCTGGTTCAGGCAGTCATGCTCTGTGTGCCTTGGCAACTAACGTTCTACAACACTGACAGGGCACTGCCCTCGTTTTGTCTTCCCTGAACAGAGCACCACAGAGCTGGCTGCCCAGTAATTAATAGTATTGAAGAAATTGTATTAGAACATAAATGCAAAAAAATCAAATATTCTATATAATGGCGTTACAGCTCTTGATACAAAGATGCTGCAAAGAGAAAGTGAAACTGAAATATACCTGAGTTGATCTTCTCTGATGTAGGTCATAATGTATTTAAAATTGGTAACTAGCAATATTAATTATTTCACTTGCAGGCACAACACCATGGCAATAGGAATAGCTGTGGATATCTTAGGCTGCACAGGAAATGTGGAAGACAGAGCCGCAACATTAAACAAGATCATCCAAGTCGCAGTGGAGCTGAAGGACTCACTGGGGGATCTGTACGCGTTTTCTGCCATTATGAAAGCACTGGAGATGCCACAGGTAAAAAATAAAAATTAAAAAAAAAAAAAAAATCAGTTTTCTCCTTACGTTCCAAAAGATGACATTGTTATTTGGTACATTTAAGCTGATTTATGCAGTAGCAGCATGTTTTTCCTGTGACTTGCTAGAGTAAAAGGTGTGTATTCCTCTAATTTCATTTGGACAGGTCACCAGGTTAGAACAAACCTGGACCTCTTTAAGACATCGTTATACCCAGACTGCCATCATGTACGAAAAACAGCTGAAGCCATTCAGCAAAGCTTTGCATGAAGGTCAAGGTGAGTGGAATTGTGAGCATGAATTCGATGCTGTTTGGTGTAGCTTTTTAACTCTACCACTGCCACTTTCCTGTGGAAGGAGGTAAGCTGCTGTTTTGACAGCTGTGTATCATATATTTAAAATGGCTACATAAAGCAGTAAAACACAGTGAAAGAGAAGGAAGCAGTGCGCAAACAAAACATGAGTATGTGTGTGACTGTGTGTGTGCATCCATGCAGAATATAACATTGTCTGCTCAGCCCTCCTCGTTTGTGGAAAATGCAGAGGAGCAGAAACCAAGGTGAATAACTGCGCAAAATGTTGGCTCGAAGAGGATAGAAATCTCCCTCTCACTCTACAAGGAAAGTTATTTTGGGCAGGTCTGTTTTCTGTGTGCTTTGCCTACTGGATCAGAGGATGAACTTTGGAATATAAAATGGCTCCATCAGGTGCTCTTAGCAGCTCTGATCTCCATAGGGAGGGGGACGTTTCTCTGTACACTTCTGTGGCTGAGCAGAACAAGCAGAGATAGCAAACTTTTTAGTCCCACGGTACTTGCTGTGGTTTATCTTGGCCCTTTCCCCCAGGCCAAGCTACTTACTAGAAACTGGCAGGGCTGAATATGTCAGAAGTGAGATGCTAATTTTCTAAGATTCAAGACAAATGCCAGTTTCTGACTTAGAAAAGAATACTGCGTTTATAATACTTCATTCATTTAACATTTCCATGTCTGATGTGGTTTGTTCTCCTCTGTTTTAGAGATGGTCAGCATTCCACAGAACCTAACGCTGCCACTGCTGATGCCTCTCATTACCTTGATGGAGCGACAAGCTGTCATTTTTGAAGGGATGGATCTGTGGGAAAGCAGTGACCAAAGCTGTGAAATAATGTTCAAGCACTTGACAGCAGCTCGTCAGATAGCACAGAATGCAGAAATGTACAGCTTGACTGCACAACGGATGCTGGAAGGTAGGGAGCATCTGCAGGAGAAACTCCTGCATATTAACAGAACTTGTGGGTTATGTCAGAAGAAAAGGATCTCTGCTTAAGTGAAAGGAATAGTCACTGCAATAAATTATTCCCAGCTTTCATGGGAGCTGATATAGAAGCAAACGTCCTGCAGGAAACTTGCTAACTGAATGTAAGTACAGGAAGAATCAAGGAAAACTCACTGCTTCCTGTACAATTAAAATGTGCACTGACTTGGAAATAAAATGCCATCTACTGCAGTGAGATTCTTTACCAGGAGGCTAAGATGCAAAACAAAGATCTTGATTGCAGCTAGAAAGGAGCAGTATGTTAGTAATGTGACTTTCATAATTTAAGATTGCAGTGAAAAAGTTGAGAGGGGGAAGAAAAGTATGCATCAGTAATTAGTTTCTAATGACTGTACTCACAACTGAATTGAGCAAAGGATAGCTTATCCCAGCATACCTGCGGCCATCCCAGCGCTACTAGAATGTAACATGCTGAAATTTGTTGTTGTTTTTCTAGCTTGTTAAAACAGTTGTGCAAAAGAAACAGACTAAAGCTTCTCTTATTTGCAGGGAATGCAGTTTAAGAGGCAATTCTGCCAGGTAAAAAACTTGCTCGATGGTGACGCTGTGGGATTCTTTTTACTCACTAGGTTTCCAGCCAGATGAAGAGATGAGTGAAATCTTCAAGACAGAATTTCAAATGAGATTGCTCTGGGGCAGCAAAGGAGCACAAGTTAACCAGAACGAAAGATACGAGAAGTTCAGCCAGATTTTAACTGCGCTTTCCCGAAAACTGGAACCTCCTCCAGTGAAGCAGGTGGAACAATTAAGTATCTAAGACTATAAACACTATGAAGTGATATACTTGAAATAACTGTAGCTTGCTTTCAGTAATCTGATACTGCACAAACTTTTTGCATTTCACAAGATGTTTAGAACTTCTAATTGCACAATGCACACTTGTTTTAGAACTACTGACTTCTACAGCAAATTATTTATTTCCTGTGTCACTACATCGTTTAATGATCCCTTTATGCAGGTAGGTCATCACTGTAAACTACTTCTGTAGCTTTCTGTATTTCCATAAGGTTATCATGCTTTGATAATGCCTAAGAATAGGGGCATTTGGATCATAATTATATTTAAATGAAGCAAATAGTGTAAATAAAGTGACAGATTAACTGAGTTGTATAATACTCCTTAACTGGGTATAAAACACTATGTACAGAATTGTGAATTAAAGTATATGTTTATGCAAAATAATCTGCATAGTAAAGTTGAAGCAATGATCTGCGACTGCAAGAAGGCTCAAATTTCACTTTAGCAATGAAAGCAGAAAATCAGTTGTGAATGTTTTCGGACAATGCAAAGTTATTTTTCCAGACAGCATGTGTAGCACTTTAACTTTGGCTGGACAGCTATGCTGCCAGGAAATGAATGATGAAATGGCAAGAACAAACAACCTGGGTAATTAAAATGCTTTCATATACGAGTAAAGGTGAGTGTATGTATATATTGAAACTTACTTCACATTCCGAGGTGGACCACGATAAGCTGTACTTTACTTATATTTTTTCTCTTGGATGAAGAGTTACTTGTCAGTACTTTTCATAGATAATCAGTGCACAGTGTTAATACAAAGAATGCTTCAGCAGCAGATACTATATTGTCATGTACATGTTCAGATCTGATGTATAAGCATTCTCAGAGATGGTATAAAGACTTAGGCAAGAACTGTAGTTACAGAGTTGCATTTGTTCACTGTAAGTAAGCCTATTTCTGGAGTGGAATGTTACAGCATTCAAAGTACTCGAATAGGGTAAGAAGGCAAACAGGCAAACCAACCAATACCAGGATGGTAGCAATCACTTCCTCTTCATCTACAATCATTGCAGAGGTTCTACAACCACACCGCAAGGTAACAGAGCTCCTGTTTACGTCGTCACGCTGCCGAGTCTCCCTGTCCATCTTAAGAAAAAGGTTGAAGCAAATTTTTTAACCATGAAAAGATTTTTTATTCCATGAAAATATTCTCAACAGAGAACACTAACTTTAAACAAAGCATTTAACATTTAGGAAATCAACATGTGCACAAAAAGAAGATTAAGAATTACTGGAAAAGGCAAATCTTTTAGACAACTCACATTCAGAATTTTAGAATAAGCGATTTGTAACTAGCTATGCAAGGACAGATGCATTTTTTTCCTATGCTTAATAACCCTCCTGCAAGTTGCACGATCCCAACTGAAAGCAACCTGCCTTCAAGGGAAGCAAATCCTGGTTTGAGGAAAACAAACAGTAGTGTAAAAAGAATGTTTTGTCCTTTCCCAGGAAGTGTTATTACTGACCTGCACGGCTGTTAGCCAGGCAAACCACAGGCCCGTTAGCAGAAAGTACACAGATCACATTTCTTCCTTTCCTCTAGCTTTAAAATGAAAAAAGTACTATTTAAAAAAACAAAAATCCTACGTAAATAGTTTTGTCAGTATTGAGTATTGTCACATTATAATATAAATAACCTGTATACAAGCTCCAAAAATCTAAACTTTAGCATTTAATAGCCCCCATCATACACTAGGTCAAGCTGTGTAATAGTGGTATAAAATGAATAAACCTCCACACAAGTCACTCAAATTCAGTTTTACTGGTAATACACTTCCTAATAACACTGAAATGAAAAAGAATCCAGCACTTCTGCATCCAAATATTGCTTCAGACCCCGGACAAACAGGATGTTTTGATTATTATTTCCCAAACAGCAGTTGGCTGGGTTGACAAGCTTTGTTTGATGCAAATATCCGCCCCCCACCCCACCCAAAATCTCTAATCTAATTCTTATCACCCTAATAGATCAGATATGATGTATGTATTAATAGAACCACAAATGGGAGGCAAGACAACGTAAGCAACAGGGGCACTGCAGACAACTATATTTACACGTATAAACATATCCAAATTTCAATTGTTTACAAGTAAAAGTGCACATAGATCATTACGAAGTATCACTCAAATTTCAACTGGTCCATACAATGAAGCATCACCTAGAAACGGACTAGCACTGCGGTAATTAAAAATGGAACTTCATAGTCAAAAAACTAAGAGACAGTTTCCATAAAAATAGTTTTAAAAATATTAAAATCAAAGTAAGAGATACACATCCCAATGTATAAAATTCATGATGCACCATGTATCCTGTAAAGTAGAGCTCGACAAAACACCTACCATGTCTACCTCAGCAGCTGCAGCACTGTGGAAAGAGCTGAGACGCAAAGCCCTTTGTCAGATACTGTAAGTGGTAGTGTTGGCAACAACAGATTTAGGCACTATAGTTTAAGGCAGCGGTAGAATGGCAAGTGGTTCTGGAAATAGTCATTAGCTCGCAGTGGTGAACCTCTCTGGTGGTGTTCCAGGTTTTCAGTGCTGACAGTAGGTTACCGAAGTGCTGACGATGGACCACAGGTCTAGAAGTTGCTCTTGACTGCATTGTAGGTTAGAGCTGGGATGTATCATTTCCCCGAATCAACATAACATAAATACGGTCTCTTACCAGTTATGCTAAAAACTGGAATGTAATGATGGTTGCAGTGGAAAAGTTATAGCAGCATACATGGATACTGGATGAAACTCTAGTACTGAAGGTAATTTAAAGAGAATGATTTGTTACAAAATAAGAGAAGCAATGATGTCAAACAAGTGTTATGCAGACATGCCTGACTGTCCTAGGCATGCAAGAGGAGGTTAAGGGCGAGCATGGAGGTGGTGCAAGCAGACTGGTAGCTGACATGGTTCTAAATGACTGCTATTTAAAACGAGTCAGAAAGAGTATAACCAAACTAACCAGAATGTAGCACAAGCTAAATTAAAGTCCGGGCCTCTCTGCCCATCTATGACAATGAAAATAATGCAGTTTTAGGAAGAGCTGCCTTTTTACTCGTGTAATGGAATGCTATTTCCTGCACAAATGTAAGAATTTGTAATACATCCTTAATTACGTATGGAAATGCTAAGAACGTTAGTGACTAAATGTATGTCTGCATGCATTCATGCAACTAGCTTTTCCCCTTGTTCAATGGGCATCCCAGTCTAACACCTCCCTCCCACCCCCCGCCCCAAGCAGCTGCATGTAACCTCCTTCAAGATCTCGCCCATTTTCTCAGAAACCCGCTTCAGGAACCTGCAGTCCAAGAGGAAAAAGAAAAGAACAAAGTTACTGAAGGCCTTTAGAAGACAGGGAAGCGTGCTCAGTTCTAACAGGCCATTCTCAGTGGCTATAAGCTAGCCTTGTATTACTCTCATAAATTCACATTAGAAACACAAGCAATAGTTTCTAGATGAAATCAAGTAGTGCATCACAGTTTCCAAGCCTCAGTGATTTAACAATGAGGGGAATTAAATTAAGAAAACCCTTGATTTCAAACTAAACATGATACAATTCAAAGACAGCTTCCAGGCACAGATTAAGAATCTAAAATCATTCCCTTTTCAGGAGCAAAGGAGGTTAAAATTGAGTAAAACACCAAGAACTATTAAAGTGTGGCTTATGTTGTTGGTGGGGGTTTTTGGTTCAAGGTGTTTATAGTTAAAACAAAGCAGTTGTGTCCAATACACAACATTCTACATGAGAACTACAGAAAGGGAAGGAGAGGCAGGTCAGTGGACCTTCTGTCCTTTTTAATCATACTGTTTCTTCCTGAGTAATTTTGTTGAGCTTTTTGATTCAGAAAAGATCTTCCTGTTTAAGAAGTGAAAGATGCCAAGTATTTGCTAAGGAAGGAAATTAATAATTTTCAGTAACTGAATTCAGTTAGTAGGGGATAAAACACTCGTATAAGCATACAGTTTTAAGTAAGGCAAGTGAACAGTCTATCTTAGACGTCTTCAAAACTTAAGTAATTTTTCAGTTCTCTATAAAGACAAAGTATCCTACAGAACAAGCAGGAATCCTGGTCTTTCTCCATTTTATAGCTGAACTGGATTTTGTGCTTTTGTAGAGCAAGATACATTGTACCAGTGAAACAAAGCAGAAAGCATTAGCCAGAATTACAGACCAATTTAATGCTGTTATCTCTAGAAAAGCTACAGCAAATTCACATTGCAAACAATAGACCATTCCTGACTTCTGTTATTCTAATACTTTCCACGAACCTGCCCGACTTACTATTTTTCCACTATTTTCCCTGGAGAACGTACACTTGTAAGTAGCCAATTTACTGTTAGATATAGGTTACTGCACCTTTGCTGTTTTTCTCTAGCGTTACATCTATATAAGATGTTGGTACATAGCCTTCCTCTCCATTTTGTCTTCGAGCTCTTGTCCACCCATCTCCTTTGTCCTCCTCAATAATGTACAAAATTTCCCCTTCTTTCATTGCTAGAGTGCCTTCATTATGACCTGGGAAAAAGAAGGCAAAGAAGACAGAATTTCAAGTCTTGTTCTCAGAATGTAGTTTCCAGATTACAAATAAACAGGAAGTATCAAAAATCTGCAAGCAAACAGATGGTCAGACAAGCTGACAGACAAAAAACCTACTCCAGTCTCTAGAGCTGAACATTTGCCAAAGCTGTGCCGACTTTTCCGTTCAAACAGCACAGAAGTAGTGCTTAAGAATCAAAGTTATTTTTCTTCCCACTGCTCTTATAAGCAACTAACTGCTCATAAAAATTTGCATTATTTTACCTGTCTTCTCTGCAGCAAAACATCCATACCCTATAGTCAAGTTATCTTACAGTCAAGTGACGCCACAATATATGTTGTTAACCTTACCATCAAAAGGATATATTGCTTTGCAGTGCCCTATAGCTGGTAATGGATCATCATCTTCAAACTCATCGTCAAACTCATTTGGATGTGCATGCTGCTGTGGTGGGCCTCGGACTTCCTGATTTGCATCATCTGTGTAACTCCCTTCAGGGCTGTAATGCAATGATTGCAGCATGAGGATTTCTCAGAGTTCTCAGCTCTGAAACTCTGAACATACACACATCATAGGAAAGACCACGGCTATTTCTTTGGGAAGGTGAGATAACAGTTCTGGAAGAGATCTTCTGAAAGTGTTTTGATCCAATAACAAAGGCTTGGACCAAATTCTCTTACAAAACCAAAGAAATCTGACATACCTGTATTTGCAAAACATGGAAAACAGGTCAGTGTAATATAATGCAAGAAGACAGCATTAAAAGGTACTATGAGCACGTGTTACAGTTCAGCTCTCCATTTTTCTACATTACCATGATGATTTCAGCGCCCTACAGAATTTAGAACTAGTAAGATTATCCTCTGGAAGGGCATAAACTTTCAGAGGATAAGGAGCAGTCTATTACCTTCTATTAACTATCAGAGAGATAAACTGATAGACATAAAAAAGCAGTAGAGACAGAATAGTAACCTCTCTCTGCCCTGCGTTACAAGGTGGTTGATATCACTGCTGTGTCGTCTGTCAGTTCTGGCTGCTACTTTTCCTTCAACTTCAGAGAGCCAGGCCTGGAAGAAAAAACAAACAACAAACATTGGTATCAAGACAAAAGCTGATTCTAAACCAGCAGCTACAATTCATAAAATTCATTCATAAATTCTTCTCAACATCTTGTACCTACACTAGAGTACACAGGCATTCCAGCTAGACTAACATTCCTGAAAATAGAGCAACCCCACAGAAAGTTATACTGGGAGAATTTGGTTTAATCAAGTAGTTTCACGGCTGGTACATACATAACCCATAAGGTGAAGTACGATATTACCATTCATGTACATTTTATAAGAAATTGTTCTCGATGCTAACCTCATTCTTGTGTATTTCCATCCGAAGACGGTCCATGTTGCTCATTGTCTCAGCTAATTTTGGCTGTAAACTGCTTGGATCACCCATCTGGGGATTTTTTTCATAAACATCTCTCATCTTGATGAGGGCATCTCTAACAACACAGAAAACCCCACAATAATTATAAAAATTATATATGTCTGTACTGGTTCCTTAAAGCAAAAATAATGTTTGTTTGAAATCTTAGCCCATGATTAGAGTTCATGGATACTAAGCAAAGATACTGTACTGAAGCAGAATCTCCATATAGCAAATAATCGATTAAAAATGCTTTTAATAGCTTAGAATTGCTTATTCTCTCCTAATTTTTCAAGTTTTTGGCTGCAGCACAGGACTTGAAACAGACAAAGAGAACCATGATGCACTCACTTTTGGTCGGTTTCCTTCTGTAGTTCTCTGTTGAGTTCATCAATTCTCTGCTGAAGTTTCTTGCGTCGTTGTTCTGGAGGAAGGTGGCTGAAATCTTCCAGTGCAGGGCCCTGAAAACATTAACAGGATTACACAGGGAACACACATCTAGACAGCTGAACTGACATACCCACACATGGACGGTGTTCACTGGAAGCAAGATGGACCTTCTTAGAACTCTACTTGACACAAAGCTCTTTATAGAAGAGCACAACAGAATTAATGTGGTTTTGGTGCTATCCTGTAGTCACTCATTCATGGTTCTTTCTACCTTCTGTAACAGCTGCCTTTAATAATTTGTACATTAAGCACTAATTATTCTAAAAAGCTGAGCCACAAAACTCCCTATTTTAGCCGCTGCCCCAGTGCAGATTTAGCAAAACCTGCTGAACATTTATTTCAGTCAGAAGAAGAATCTAAGATGTGTATATAGTACTAACAGCATGTATATAATAGAATGTTTCCATGGGCTGTGTTTTTCAATGGCTACTTGGATGCTGTCAAAAGAAGAACTCTGTCATTTGGACCTTTGTTCCAAACATTATTTTAGTTTTCTTTCAGCAGTTCATCAGTCTTGCCAGAAAACATATTAGAAGAATCTCAATTAGACTTAATGTTCTGACACATTTTACCTCAAGTAAAATCAGTTCACAAAGCGCAGAATTTATATGATCAAACAAAACTTGCTCATATATTCCAAGGAACTTCCTTAATTACAAACAAGAACAGTTCAATGGAGGGAAAAAACCTCCTAATTCTCAAATGATTTTTTTTTTTTTTTTTTTTTTTTTAAGCATAAGGCCAAGTATTGTTATGATTATCCCAAAGGTCTGATTGCAAGCTTGTGCTAAGAGTATAAATAGTGCGATAGTACTGGCCTGAAATAAAGCATGGGAGGAGATTTTTAGCTATCACATGAATTTGATGTGCCAGCTTTCCTCCCAGAGTGTGAGACACCTCTACTGCTTTTTAAGAAAGCAATACTGTACACATACTGATACCAAAGTTACAATACTTTCTTACAAGTATTTCTAGGTCGAGAAAACCTGCCTGCCATTACAGAAACCCTCCACAGTGGTAAAATGAGCTGGACAGCATTTCTTTTGACAAGCAGCAGCCTGACAAACGTAACTGTCAAGATTTTGACACAAGCAGCCTTAGGTTCAGATGCAGTTCCAAGGTCGTAGATTCCCCCACATAAGATGGGGGATCTTCTTGCCCCTCAACTTCTTGGTTCTTCTCCACTTCTAACATCCTGATCTCTCTATTTTAAGATGGAAATACGTGACTCCATTAAAGGGGAAAAAAAAAAAAAAAAAGGGATCAAAGCGTGGTGTATCAAAAACAAAGCAACAGTTTCGTTCTGAGAAAGCAAAAAGGCTTTCAGGTGCTTCGACACACTACAGAAAAGCAGGTAATCATGCCCTTTGTATCACTGTTCCTTACAGGTCACTTAGTTAAAAGCAGTGAGTAATATTCAGAGGAGCACAGTTATTCATGTGAATTTTAGTGACTTAGCAAAGCTTCAGCATTAATTAAGGGGTATTTTTCATTAATAAAAAAGCTTTCTAATACTCCTGAACATAAAAGATCATCTCCACTGTAAACACCAGGTTAAATTCAATGCATGAGTTGTGCAATATTCACTATTCCTCTTTCAAACAAGTCTTGTAATCTTTTGTATACTTATTTTATGCTGCTTTAAAAGTATTTCTGGAACAGAGAAAGCACTGAGTATTTCCATCACCACCAGCTGATGAATACTGGCCAACCTTTCAATTCCAAAATCACAGATTAAATTGCAGACAGATCACAAGTCTCATTATCTCACATTAAGCATGTGGATGGTTAAGAACATGATTGTGTATGAGAGTGGAAAGTCGGAAGATGTATTCCAGTGCCTGACTTAAAGCAGTTATGATATGGAAACACTTTCAGGAGATTACTTTCATGCTATCTTAGCAGAAGTACAGCAGACAGATCAGCACACGGGCTTACCATCTTCACCGACCACTGCACAGTTCATTTGAAAACAGAAAGAAACGGGAAATTACTCACATGTAACGACCAGTTACAAAGATGATTAATGCCTAAAAATGTATCTTTAAAGTATTAAATATTAATATTTCAAACTATAAAAATACATTCTACTACGAGCACGAGAACAGCAAAAGACAATAATCAGGAATGCACTTTTGTGTTAAGCACAACCGATTGAAAAAGATCAGTAGATGAGAATAGGTAGTTTAACTTACAGAATTATAGAACAACTTCTTTAGTTTTGGATTTGAGTGTTCAAATAATACACTTAACAAGCTTTTATTGTGGGAGAAGAAACAGCACACAGCCAACACTGCACAAAACAGCAGAATCTGATGATGATGAAGGACTGATCAGCCATATGCAAATCATTTATTTACAGCAATCCACTCCTATCACCTTCACAAGGGTAATTTTCACCTTATTATCACAGGAAGCTACAATAAACACTGACCTTTTTCAAGTTAATGATTTTACTTTTTGTAAACAAACATTTGGGTCAGCATTGCTACCCTAAAATGTTTTACTTATTCAATCTGGAAGAAGGAAATAAACAGAATCACAGGTGTCAGGGCTTTGCTTTAACATTCCATGACCTTTTTTTACAAGCCTTTCCAGAGAATGGCTCAGCAACTTAGGAGACAAACAGACACCTGCCTCTGTATGACCCTTAGCAATTGTTATCACTGTTGGCGATTAGAATTACTAGCAATAAAGAAAATGAACGTCCTTCGCAAGGATACCAAGGCAGAAACCTCAACAAAGTTTACAGGTATAAAATGGCTGCAGAATAAACTACTTTTTCTCTCTACAAAGAGCCTCCCAAGAAAATGCAAAACAAGGTTTACGTATCACTGTTCACAACACAACCATTTGTGGATCAAGCAGCACTGAGGAAAGACCCCGTAAGTAAATGGAAATGCTAAGATTTCAAAAATAATAAGCTGCATGGAATAAATACATTAATGACAAGGAGGCGTGGCTATACCTAAGACTTTTCCCCTAGCCTGCTTATTTTGCATAGAGTGGTACACTACATCCTCTGCACAGCAGATGGCAGGAAAAATCCTCATGCGTGAAGCACAGAAAGAGAGCAGCTTGGTTTTGTGATCTCTAGTGCTTCAAATGACACGTGGGCATAAAAACCAGCATAACTGGTACGCTTATTAGCTGATCTTCACTCATGGATAAATCTTAAAGCACATTACAATATAATTTGAAAGTTCTGCCTGTCAATACTACTCAGACATAGATTTCCAGGCACAAAACCATGGAAAACATAGCACTTTGTATTAGGAACTATTAGGAACTGAGCAGAAAGTATTACAAAGATAAAAGCGGTCACTGACATTACATGTATTAAAATTACAGTGCACATTTAAAGACATTCAATATGCGATGTCTTAAAATGTTTGCAAGGTATTTCAAACTACATAAAACAAAACACTCATCTGGAAGGCTTAGAAATTTCGAAGTATTTGATAACTGCAGGATAACTGAGGCAATCCACACTGGATGACAGCAGCAATCCTTAGTAACGTCACAGAATACTGTTCTATGTTAAGTTCATTCCATTTTACAACACGATCAATAAATTATTAAGAGTACAGAACTCAAACACTGTTTTGCTTTCCATGGGCTGTTTTTAGTTGTTAGAAAATTACCTTTTGCGTCAGTAACAAATTCTAGAACTAAGAAGATTATAAGGTGTCAGTTTGTGAGGACTTGATGTATCCAATGATAAACAAAAAGGTGGCAGTTAATCAAGATCGTTGCTACTTCAGCAACTTTAATTCATTTACTCACTGAGTAGGTAAGGAAGGAATCTTCACAACCAAAACAGATGATAACACGATTCAGAAAATAAAAGGAAAACTTCCCTTCATCACTACCTACAGAATATTTGGGGGCCTGATATAAAACGCCACAACGTGATTTAAAGAAAGTACATTAAAGTATAACTCATTTCTGAATGATATCAAGGGAGCCTCTAAATCATTAACTTTACTGCAATACTACATTGTACTTTGATCTCCATGTTACAACCAGCCATTCTTAATGCGCATGAGCGAGCAAGCTGATTTTGTTTTCAAATAGAAGAAAATCATGAATTAAATATAATCAGATACATCCAATTATCTCTTTATAAAGATCATTACGCATCTTAAAACACACAAACTGGGCAGCCTCTATTTCACTGAACTAACAGGAAAGCGCAGATACATTTATCACTTGTACTGTAAGTGTTGCTAAGAAACCACTTAACGATTCTCTTCTGTTGTCTTCCACACAAATTCTGTTTGCAGAATGTGCCACTGATAATTGATAAATGAACTGAGAAATCTCGGAAAGGAGCATTTGGTTGTAATTTTCAGTACCTCAAAGTATCTTGGCCAAAGAAAAACAATTTGTTAATCACGACATTAAGAGGGTAATTTTTCAGAAAATGAGGATTGCAGAACCTGCGAGCACTGTGTGCTCAAACATCTGAGCTGCACAAAACAAAACAAACTCCTCCAGTCTCAGTTCTATCTGGACATCAACTACAGTTACTTAATTAGAAGTCAGCAAATAAAGTGATGATCCGTAAGCTTTTTTTATGGTTATTATTTATACCTTGTGATGTAGTACTGCAAAAATATGTTATATGATGGTAGGAAAACATTTGTGAATGTGAACAACAATGAAAAAAGGTATCAAACACATGCTGAGCACCCTCTTTATAACACCTTTATTTTAGGCACAAGCGTATGGAATGTTCTAACAAGTGTTTGTATTATTTTAGTTTTAATCTGTTGGTGAGGTCTGTATAGTACGAAAAAACCCCACAAACCAACAACCATCACAGCATCCTAAAAGTGACCTTATAGCTCAGTATTACTTAGAAAAGAGTAAGCCTTATAATGAGGGTGAAGAGCATTAGAAAAGCCACATCACAAACACACTGTTCATAGCCCATCATGCAGTTCAACTTTTTATCCAACTTACCCCTCTTTTGAGGCTTCTGAAAGAAGGAATTCTGGGCTTCCCTGTTTTTATGTCACTCATGCAATAATGCACTGGTTCAATGGAGAATATGGGATACTGGGACCCATTAGGAGTACTGGATGTGTATAAACTAGTAGGGGTTAGGGGTGGGGACTGTGGCTAATGTGGAAATAAAGAAAGCAACAAATAAGCCAAATGTTCAAAGTGATTTTAAAATGAAAATTCTGTCTTATAAAAGCAAAACTTCCATCTATCACAAACACCTTTATCGTTTCACTGACACCTTTATGCTACCGCTGTGCGGGTCTTAAAAGGTTGCTGTCACAAATTAATCTCCAGAGACACAGGAGTACTTAAGAAAGTTCTAGACTCAACTTTCCTAAGATGTTAGAAAGATTCCAAACCTGTTTCTCTGTTCTGTTAGAGCAGGAAGCTCTGCTTTGTCCAACTTTAGTTACGGTCATTCGGGAAATTTGTGCAACTCTGCTCACATTTTTTCCCTACAGTTTGATGCACCTGACCAGGTAAGTTAGAAATAGAACTAGTATGTACAAGGAGAATGACCAAGAAAGAGGTCTGTGAGACCTCTGTAATCAACTGGACTTGCAGAATGGCTGCACGGCATCCCTAACCAACACCATTGCTAGAACCTGCCCTGCTTCCTTCCTCCCCTTTTTAACAACTCTTGATGGTGTGTTTGCCTGCCCTGCTCTTGCTGCTTCTGCCTGTTTCCATCTTTCCATTTTCACTGTTTCACAATTCATTCCCTTTCCCAAAGGCTTTTCTGTCTGACAACATCAAAAAATAGGTAAGCATACATAAAGAAGTCAAAACCAGCCACAGTTCAAGCTAAATGAAGGCCCAAATGCCACCACAAATAGCTCAAATACAGTAAGTTAGTACTTTTAATTTGGTTTTCTATTAGCTAATATTTTGAAACACTTTAATAATGTTACACATTTATATTCTTATCGGAAATATTAAAAGTAACATACTGTTTATATAAAATATATACAATCCCAAACATATTCCGATATAATCAATCCCCTCCTGCCCAAAAATAAAAACTGAACATAATCTTCCATTTATTTCGGGTACTTAAGGAAGAATATGTAGAATTTACACATATCTGTGTGTCTGTGATTCCATATAGGAAATGGGATGCAGCACTCGTAGTCACCTCTATGATGTGAACAAAGTGGCGAAAAGAAGGAGCAGGGAAACAGTCCTGGCAGCTTCCTTCAGCTGTCATCATGCTGCAGAGTATCTAATATCTACAGTAAGCATCCAGACCAGAAGCACATTTAGATGGTCCCTGTCTGTGGAAGGGAGTAAGTATGTGCGTGAGCACACATGCAAAATTCTTGGACAGAGGGCTTATTACCAAACTGGTAGTGCTGACTGCAGCCAAATAAAGGTGGTAACATGCTGAAATGATGAACTACTATCAATCATTAATTATGCTGCATGAAGGGAAAAGAATCAGTCTTCATTTTAACACAGCTGCAGTTACACATCACATATTGAGGAAGAGAAAAGGAATCAGCTGAACCTTTTCTGCAAAGATCTGCCTGCTTGGAATACTGTCAACTGGAAAATAAATCCCAGCCCTCACAAGTTGTACGAATGGCCTTCTAGTGTGGCAGAAACCAATTTGGAGCATTAAAACAATCTCACCGAACTACCAAGTGCATCATTAGAAAGACTCACCCACATGCTCTAATACTAGCTAAAATCCTAGCATAAAATTTAACTATGTACCTGCTTTCAAGCTTTTCTTAAGCATGGGCGTATTTTTACCTTTGCCATAGTTATATTTGCTCTGAGATATTCACCTGCATGGAGCTTCAACAGTATGTTTGATCAGCTAATTACTCTGTTTTAGTGCTTTCAAAACTAGCACATTAAATTAAAGAAATGCACTATTCCTGTTGATAAACACAGATAAAACGTGATTTTTTTTAGAATTAAAGAGAGATCTGAAGCCTGCCTGATTCCAAAGCACAGAACACACCCCCTCCATTTCTTTTGCTTAATTTTACATTCAAAATCAGCACTTTTTCTATGAAATCACAGAAGGTTTTTACAGCAACTCAAAAAAATTAGAGAAGTTGGAAGCTACTTTTGTTTACTATATTTCAACCTACGTAGAACATCAAATAACGAATAAAAACCATGACTGGACACAGATCACTAGAACAGCAAAACTTCCTTCCACGAAAACCTCATTTTTAATATGATAAAAGCATCCAACCTTACTCAAATTGTACATCATCAAAACACAGTGGAGGACAAGGAGAATTAAAACAAACTATTCCCAACGTACTCTGAATCGTCACATTCTAATTTTCCAAATAGTAATTGCAGAACTGTTACCTTTGGTTTTTTTCCAAATAGCCACAGCTTTCCTTTTGCTTTGCCCACTGTAGTTTTTGAATCAATTCTCATTCCTTCCTGCTTTGGTGTACTGATGGTTCCATCAGAGATAGTTCTGTAAATATTCTGACTGTAGTCTTCGAATGGAAAATCTCCAGGAGGTTCAAAACCAGATTTGAAGCAGTCTATCACTAGCTGGGAGTCCTGAACGGGACATGAGTGAGTTTAAAAAGAAAATCAAGCAGTCATCAAGAGAGCAGAAGAGAGAAACAGCGACATAAACTTTCCCTTCCAGTGCACAGATGCACGGGTGGAAAACAGACAGGACACAGAACGCAGGCTTTTGGTCTGAAGGTAAAGTATGCTCCTTTTTTTTTCCCTCAGCAGAACCCAGCAAACAGTTCCCAGGTTCTCATTAATTTAAAGCAGGGCAATGGTTTATACCCACATTAGACTCCATCTTTTTAGACTTCATCCCATTTAATGCCATGTACCAGAGAAGATATCAACCATGCTGGTACACTGGAATGTTTCAGGATATGCAAAAACACGTCCAAAATCATATTTGATGTTAAACATCTTCAGACCAAACAATAAAATATGAAGAGAGAGAACAAATACCAGTAATACAGGAAGCAATCATTTAGACTAACACTCTTATGGCAAGTAATTGAAAACATATATAAATACACACAATTAAGTCATTTTCCTCTTCTCTCCCACTCTCCACATATCAATTCAGTTTCTAATATGCATTTCCTAAGTAGCTCAGTTCTACTTACCCTATGTTCATCAACCGATTTTGCTGCAAGGATCATCCCCTCTAAACACTTAGAGATGATTGGAATAACCTTGCGCTCAGAGTCAGCAAAGCCTTTGTAACACTCGCTAAGTTTGATAGTCCTCCTTTCATCCATTTCTTGAAGTTGCTGCAAGCAGAAGAAAGATAAACACTTATGGACGTTTCTTCCTCATCCCGACATCTGCAGTTACTGTGCTCAGCACAGTGCAGTATGGAATTTCTGCGCCTTCCCCGTATTTTTAGTTACCTGACAAAACAGCCTAATTAAGTTTTTAAAAAGGGGGTCCTGTCAGACACGGGCTGGAGATGCCCGTAACAGAAATCAAAGAGTTTATATTTTTTAATTTAATATTTTTTTATTTAGTGTCTGGAGGACTGAACTTTTTATTGCTTATTTTTAAAGCCTGTGCAAAGTGCCGACAGCCTCCTACTTGATAAAAAACGTTCAGGCAAAAGTGGGAACTGTAGTGATGAAATTCTATTCCTTTCTGTATCTCCTCACTGTCCCCCTTCCAAACAAGCTCCCTGCTAGTAGCTATATCCAACTGAAATCTCATCGTCTTTAGCTCTGCATTTACTTTTATCCTCTCCAATAAATACCTACGGTTAACAAAAAATATGAAAGGTTCAAAATATTAAAATCATACGCATTTAAACTTTCTCTTTCAAATACAAACCATTTCCTTCACAAGTGTGCAAGAAAATAAAGAAAAAAAAGATTACCATTATAGAAGATCTGTAAAATAAAGTCTACAGGAACACAACAGAAAAGAACAAATTAAAGAGAAATACTAGTAAGATAACAGACTGTAACCTTTCACCTAAATTAACATGGCAAATGAAGAGAAGGAAACAATAGGCAATAAATACATAAACAGGTCACCAAGAACGGGTTAAGAAGATGGATCTTTCCTGTATCTATTCTAACAAAGGCAGATATCTCAAGTAGTGTCTAATTTCATCAGTGAAACAAAGCAACAACCTTAGACCTGCTAAACGCCTCACTTGCAAGGAAATAGTTGAGAAAACGTTGTCCCAAGAGAAAGCAGGAGCCGGCCTTTCTGCTTATGCTGGAGACTGTTAGAAGACACAAGCCATTCCAACACTAGCAAAATGGGACAAAACTGTTCCTCCTGGGACTTCATTACAATTATTCCATCGGTGTTAATGCCAGATATTCTACAGTACTGCTTACCACTTAAAGTATTTTACAATTCCTCAATCAGCCATCAAGCATTCTGAAATTGATACACCTTCAAATGGACTCAACATTTTTACTTTCCTTCCACTTCCACACTCCATGTACTCCACACATCTGTGATATTTCAGAGAGTTCAGTGCATTGCCTTTAACAGTGTTCAAGCAATGACCACTTGGGTGTGGGGGAGCACTTCTGCCTCCAGATCTACCCAGTCTAAACCTGCTACATGAGACACATTAAACCACACTGTCACTATTAGTTATGTGCTTCCCTACATCTCTCTGAGTCAATGCATGAACAAATACAGAACTAGTGATCAAACTTTGCTAGAATTTGCTTTAACATTTGCTCTCATACAGATGTCCAAAATTTCATCTTAACTGTCCTGTTCCATTGGTATTTCAAATCTTATAAAACCTTCATAGAAAATGAAGTTATTTCCAGTGCAACTCTAAGCATAATTACTGAAAATGGAAACTCTTTTAATAAATGTCAACTGCATGATATTATGTTCATTTCTTGATAAAATTATCTACTATTGTACTGAAAAAGAGAAGTTGGACATTTTAAGTTCTACTTTCCCTTTAAAAAACGCCAGTCACACATACTTCATTATTTTACCTTGTAAATCTGAGGAATGACAATGTAGTAGTGTTTGTGTTGCTCGCCATTAAAATTCTGTAGTTGTGCAGCATATTCATTTTTGTTCTCATCAGCCATGTGTGTACGCAGGTTTAACTGCTGCTTAGCCTAGTAAGAAAATGTGGTTGGGTCAAACACATCTTGAGCTTTTCAGTGATACACAGCAGTATTATAATTAATTTTGCCATTATGTAAAATAGCGACCAAAGCCATCATCAACACATAGATCTTTACAATAAAAGGAATGTGAGCCTTAATTTATACAGACAGCCAAGAGACCTGATTTGTTACACAGAGAGCAAGTAGAAGTTATTTAAGCTCCCTTAGCCACACTGCTTAAATACATATGCAAAAACCATAAGACTGGACTACATACATACTATAAAATACCAGATCCCAGTGAGTTTGCCTACTGAGGGAAGAAAACTGACTCAGCATCATCTCAAGAATGAAGCACACTCCATGTACATTTTTACCCTTTGATTTTGCACACAATAAGCAAGCGTATTTTATACATAATTTTATATGAAGGATGCTGTTCCAGTATGATAAATGCACAAAGCTAATATGTTTATAAAAAAGAGACAGTATAAAACAAACATGGCACTGCTCTTACCTTTTCAACATCAGCCTTTGTCGCATTAGTGTCATTGTCCAGTCTTTCATAGCTTTGCTGCGCCTTCTCTGCCTCTCTGCATTCTCTCTCGAATTTCTTTTTACTCTACAAAAGCCACAAACTTACTGTTTCATCAGCTACATCCCATTTTAATTTTGCACAGCAACTCTGAATTTTAAATATCAAAGCTTCCCTTTAAGACCTTAAATTCCCTGGGTGCCTTTAAGTAAATACACTGTTAACATTATTTAGTATACCTGACATTCAATAATTCTGTCTGCTTTCAAAGTAACTTGTGGGGAAAACTGTTGCAGGTTGGGAAATCAGTAACTGTAAAGAGGAACAGGTAGCAGATGGTTTGAGTACTACTCTTCTGCATTACAGCAAAGTCAGGCAACTGAGGTTAACACGTCCCTTTTAAAGGGCTCACTCTGCACTCAAAAATACAGCACACAGAAGACACTTGATGGTTTGTGGTGAACTCTGGGGATTATCTGTCTAAAAGGTAACAGCACCTTGAAATACCACACCTGCTTCCACTCTGATCATCTGACCATGACTTAAAACTGCTTGACCTGATACTGAACCAAGACATCGATCATCTGAGTTCACAACAACAAAACAGAAATTCAACTTTCCAGTTTTGCTTCACAACAATCTGGATCAAAGATGATAAATTTCAAAAATCCAGAAAGAGCAAAGGATCAGAGTGCACGGTGAGCATCCTGATCTGCATCTTGTAATCCTTAAAAGGAATGTCTGTGATTTATTCTAGAGAAAAATACTTTCTGCATTTCTCCGTAAAAGTCTAATCCTGCCTTCTGAAAGGGTAGCAGCCTACAGCAGCAGACTACAGACTCAAGTCAAATACAGCGACTTAAGATTTCACCTTCACAGACATAAATCATCCCTACTAATTACTCTCTAACCCAGTGAGAAGCCGCCCAAGTCTGTACCCATTGTTTAACCAGATTCCTTTCCTCTGCATAAACACCAAGGCTTTATGTGCACACACTGGCTGTTTACGAGAGATTTTTATGTTCTTTTTAGCAGTTAACTACAAACACATTGGAATGCAGTTTGAGTGTTGCTAAATCTGATCTGGTCATTCAATGATGTAGCTAAATGTTAAATTCTAAGCAAGGAAGATTTTAACATTTCCACTTACAGAGTCTTTTTTCCTAATTAATAATAAACAAAACACAAACTCACATTATCCATCTGCTTCCAGCACATGTCCAGATATTGTTGAGCCTTTCGTCCTTCCTGGAGATGCTAAAATAATAAGTTTGATTTACATACATTCAGTACTGTTACCATTACCTAGTTTGTGCTCTGTTGGCACACTATTACACGCTTCTAGCACGTTACCTGTACTCTTTTGAAGACATCACTATATGCAAGAACAGTACCACATAAAAAGAAAATTATACTGGCAAAAAAGCTACCAGTAAGCAATCTCCCAAGATCTTCATCCTCAGGTTTTAGTAACTGTTAACAGTACATAAAAGTACCACAACAGCTTTAAACATATATGAATGTATTACGAAACCTACTTATTGCCAAGTTCGTGAATTGGGGTAAACAAATACATCAGTTCATTCAGAGGCATGTCTGATTTCATATCCCATTATAAAATCAAGATATAGAAATTACCATTTTTCTCTCAGTTTTCAGATCATGTGAGTATCTCATTAATTCTCCATAGACTCTGTGTCCCATTTCTTCTGCAACTACTTCGCGTTGTCCTGCATAGTCATTCAGCTCATTAAGGATGTTAAAAAAGGCAATACACGATGTAAACCTGGCAGAGAGCACATACACACAAACAGACAAATACCAGAAGTGAGACAGTTTTGAGTTTGCTTCTTTTTTTTAAATAGATTTCCTTTAAGATAGTTTGTGTTCCTAATTAAAAAGAAACATCAGATATATTTTACAATAAACCTTGTTTTAATGCTGATTGAATTACAACAAACCAAAGTTGGGAAAGCCTACGTTGAGCCTAGCATGTACTATTTGTTGCAACATCTCTTCAAATACATTTTATAAGAAAATAGATTTTTGTGGATGCAAAAGAAAGAAGAAGAATACTACCTGGAAAGCCCTGTAGTATAGTGGTATCTCCTAAGCTGCCAACTGAGAGGCCTGAGATTGGGAACGGATACATACGTCCCTAGGCCTGGAGGCTGAACTTGTTGCAGAGATGATGTACTTGGTAGTCTTGAGGGTGGAACATGCCAATCATACCACTCATATGCATCCCGATGGATGATCTACAGAACAAGCTTGCTATCAGCTCTGAAGACAGCTGCCTGTGTGCCTGCCCACCTCTTGGCTGGAAGTAAGGTGCCACTATGGCTGGCACTAAAAAGGGGGGAAGAGGAGGGGCAAAGGGTAGAAAATGTGTGTGGAAGGGAAGAAAGAAAAAAAAAACAGGCACCACATTAAAATATACATCTTTCTCTCTTTAACTGTGGAATACCTCCATCTCCATTGGCTTGGCTTTGTGCAATTTAAACACCATCCTAGAACCAGATTTCCTGTTCCCTGTAACCCAGGATCTTTAAACAGAGTCAAAAGAGATAAGAGGAAATCCTAGTGTGGATTTCCAGGTATTCTGTGCACAGCATGTACTCTGGTCACAATGTGAAACAGCCCACATTCTTTCATTCATGTTTATCTCTGAAGGAAACAATGTATTACGCTTCTCTAAATAAAAAAGGTAATGGATAAGGACTGCAGAACAAGCACCTCTTCATATAACTGTAGAGGAGCAGTTTACGCCAAACAACTTTATGATTATTTATCATTCAGACTTATTCTGTCTCTGGAGTCAGGGAAAGACAGCAAGCTTAAGAGGCATAAGCTCTTCTTGCCAAGGTCAAGGCACTTTCATTTACTATTTTAGTTTACTCACAATTGAACACCTCACTATGCTGCAGGGAAGACTATCACATTAGGAAAAACCACAGCCCAGTGGGAAATCACAGCTCTTCTATTAAAAGTCCAAACCAACAAACAACAAAAACCCTGGAACAAACTCCTGTTGGACAAAGCACACCGCAGTCCTTATTTCTTATACACAGAACTTTAGGCGCACATTTTTACCTGGGTTCCTCATCTTTGGATGAACGTTTAGGACAGTACTTCTTGACCAGATTTCTAGTAAGGAAGAAGAACAAAAGGATGTTATTTTAGAGGGTGTTTTGACAAGACGAACGCAGAGCAAGGTGCATGAACAAATAATTCCTTTCCAGTTACACCATTTTTGAATCTGTGTCCCCTTAACCTAACACAAGACTTAAGACATTGGAAACACCAGATTTCGGCCACTTTGACTTTATAAGCATTTTAAAATGTCTAATCCACAGAGACCAGACATAAAGTATTGTTTATTTAACAGGTTTTTCATATGTATATGTAAAATAAGCTAACAAATAAGAAAAAGGCAAATACATGGTCACTGTTTAATCACACACATCTTGGACACTGATAATCATGAACCCATGGAGGTTTTCTCCATGCCTGAACTAAGTTTTGAATGTACATTCAGATCAGTAGTTTTAACCACAATACCTCGCAATCTTCAATGAGTGTATTTCCAGAACACAAGGCAACTTCCCTCTTAAAGAAGCACGTTACATTTTGCCCTACCACCAGTTTTGTGAGTACTAGACTTTGGGTAACAAAATCTCAAGAAGAGGATCTATGGACCCAGTGCTTTATACTGTATCACAGCCCAATTATTGCCAAGAACACCAACAGGAACTTATCTGTTTAACATACAATGCAAACCCTTAAGCAGACAAACCACATCTACTCCAGCCTAGAGCACAAAGAGTATGTACAGAATACACCACTGCACACCTCATCCCAAGTCCTGTGATGAACGTGACACTAAGCCATACAGTTTTCAAGTTGTGATGGATGTGAGGGAAGGAGAAAAACGTGCAGCATCTTTTTTTCAAGTTTTCATCTCTCTGTGAGCCAACCTTTTGCTTCTAACCATCGGAGAGCACACTTTCTAACGCACAGAATTCTGTCCTGATGTAAAATACTTTTCTCACAGCAATTCTCTTAAAATTCTTGAAATCCAAGACACTATTAATTCTTCTAGCAACTTTCAATTGTCATTTTACAATTACATGAGAACTACATCAGACTTGCATTAATTATAACCTTATGACAGTTTTCCTTTCCCTAGGGGTGTTACTTTACAGGTAATAAAGAATCACAAAGCATTTCAATTGCTGGAGCAAACTGTATTTAAAGAGATTTACTACTCTAATTAAATAAACCAGCACATAAAGATCCATGTTCACCCTCACAAAATTTCTCATATTTTCCAAATATAAGAACCAGATCACTAAAATCTAGCTAATAAGGTTCAAAGTGTAGAACAGATCGCCCATTATGGATACCTCTCCTTTAAATTAACCGCGACGTGTTTTTAAAGTGAGAATTAACTTCCCATAAAACAAGGCATGCCAATTACTTGCTTTAAACCCATAAACAGAAGCAACAGAATGCTGACAATTTTTACCATACATCTCTAATAAAATCATACCTCCCATTAAAAAAAAGTTCAAGATGCAGAAAGTCCACTTTGAGTCAGTCAAGGAGGCATTTTCAAAGTGTGTTCCTCAGCAATGAATCTGGGTTATGCAAATACTGGTTCTGGTTTTTTAGTTGGCATGGAATATGCTTCATTCAAACTTCAGCTTTGTGTAAAAGAACAATATTGTGCAATTCAACTATTTTACACATCCAGCCAAGGAAGGAATCAGGTACAAAACGTCAACTTTTAGAGCTGCTATACCAGTTGCACTTTAAATGGCCTTTAAATATAACTTTTCCACCTGTCTGTCCAGTAATAATGGAGTCAACTGGCCTTTGACATCTTAGAGTAATTCCTAATTAGTAGTCAAAATCCATTACTAATCTAATCTAAACCAAAATACTTTCCCCTGGAAGCAGCCAAGCAGAAGGGTTGGATTAGGTGATCTCCAGAGATTTCTTCCAACCTCTGAAATTCTCTGATAAAAAGCAAACAGCATCTCCAACACTACAGAATATTGTATGAAACAAAATCTTGCATGTATGTTTTCTATCCCGTTCCCACTGGCTGCCTGTGACTTCATCACTATGAACTACGAGCCATTCCATCATTAAAACATGAGTTTTAGACCTGCCTTCATCTAAAATAACCTTGTGCAATTTCCCATCAGGTTATTTGGAAGTCACTATCTCTAAAGTACAGGCTCTATCTCTAAAGTATAGTGGGAGACTATGTTCAAACATGAAGTACGTAACAAAATATGAGCTGGGGAGTCAGGGGAAAGCTTGTATCCCATGTTTCCTTCTGTACACTCAGGCTATGGCCAGAAAGAACCACAGTAAGATCGTCACATCATCTGCACATCCATTCGTGCACTAAGAATAAACACTGACTTTTAAAAATGCATCTACAAATTGTGCAGCAACTTTCTCACTAGAGTTAAAACAAGGATTGTTCTTTTCTCCATCATCAGAATCTACTGCCTACTTGGTAAGGAATAAAGGGACAATTTCTGATTGTAAAATTCAAAAGATCAAAAAAAAAAAAACTCACAGCCCAGTGATCTAATAAACTTAGCTAAGTAACTTTCCCATGTTTCACTTTCCCTTACACTTCTGCATTGCTACTCAGGGCTCATTAATGACTGGCAAACTCCTGAAATTCACCTTATTAATATTCAGAAGGTGAACCACATCCCAAGCACACAAAGCTGTAGCTAAGCAACCATGCAAGTCTTTTCAAGGAGGATTTTCAGGGGTGTTACAAAGAGAAAGTAAGCCACTTGAAAAAGCAAAAAATAAAATAAAATCCACTACCACAAACAGAGCTAAAGCTGCAAAAGAGAAGGGCTTCAAGGTCCAATAAACAATACAAAGTACAACCACCAAAGTTAATAAATAAAAAGTGGCTAGCAAATGCAAAATTTCTAGCTAAAGGAAAAAGCAGCGTTGACTTGAACAATGAAGCAAAAATGGGTTGTGTTTGTTTTTGTTTCTTTTACCAGTGAACAACAGCATTTAGAAAGATCTTATCTTTACCTAAACATAGAGCCAAGTATGGCTCTGGACCAGTTTCTCCAAACCATGGAACCTTCCCATATGTCTACAACAGCAATTAGAGTAGTTTACATCTTTAAGCACACCTCTAAAGCAAAACAGCAGTGCCAAGGGCTCAGCTCTCACACTACCAGTTTCTGGAGGTTTTAGTCCAGTCCAATTCTAGCCAATTTCCCTGAGCTAAACACCCACCAGTATCTACAGAATAGGTGCACTTCCCACAATTCAGATTCACTGGAAAGAAACCTAGTTTGTCTGTTTGCAGACTCTTCCACAAGAGAACCAGATCATAAGTGGGTACAAATCACCTGCTTTGTTTTTAAAGACCATTCCTGCCCCAGAGTAGCAGATTCACATAAACACGTTCTTCTAGAACAGCTGAACTGACCAAGTTTCAGCTTAAACTAAGGCTAGCCGATTTGGAGCAGGAGAAACTACAAACGTCTCCCTACTCACAGTCAGATTTGTACTGATCCCCCAACCACACAGATTAACTTCTATATGTACGTATGTATGTACATATCTGCACATATAAAACATACTGAGTAATACATATACATACCTATGCACTGGTTGATAAATTAGAGAAGAGTTTTAAAGCCACAAGAAATCAAGCGCTTACTTCATCAACTAGTTCTTGTCACTCTGCCAAGTTGTCCTATTTAATTCTGCTGTAATTGTTAGGTGACAAAACACAGACCTACCAATAGAATATGAATAACTTTGTCCCTTGCTCATGAGTATATATCGCACTAAGTTTAGCAGTGATCAAAAATGAGCAGCAGTCTCTGATGAGCTCCCCTTAGCAGATCAACACCCAGACTCAACAACTGAGGTAGGATTTTTAATACCACCCAGTAATTTTGGTCGACATGTTGGAGATGATGAAGGTCTCTGAAGAAACAGCACGAGCTGGTTCTCTCAGAGCACAAGTCCTTCCAGAAAATGGATAAAACAGTCTTTGAGTGCCTCTTTTTATATCTAATCCGAAGGCCAAAGAACAAACTCACAAGTATATTGGGCCAAGGCAGCATTATAGGTATCTTATAATTTAATTCAAAATAAATGCAGAATCTTCATTTTCCTTCAAATTTTCCTTTAATTTTAAGCAAAGAAGAAAATGCAAGTAACACATTGGAGCAACAGTACTGTCAGGTTCAAAAGAAAAAGGCAAATGTAATTGCAGACCATCAGAACTGAACCATATCTATTGGATCAATTGCTCTGTGTTTCTTTAGGGAAGTGCAGAGGGATAACACTTTAATACTCAGGAAATAAAGTCTACAATTCTTTCACCTCCTGAATGACTCACATCTAGAAGAAGATTTCATTCAGCACAACATTTGGCTTTGCAGACCCTGTAATTTTATCAAATTCTCTTCTCAGTATAAGTTGGCCACAGGATAACACCACTGAGAAAGCAGCCTGGACTACATTGCTCATTTTAAGTCATGCATTCTGAAGTTTCAAAAAACACCTAATTAATACATTTACATTATTTATAGGCACGTACATAGGATGTCTACGTTTGTACATTTATACAGAAACATGCTAATGAACTCAAAACTCAGTTTTATTAAGTCAAATAACAGAATATAAAGAATGGGTGCAGCAGGATCAACAGGGCACAATTTGTGCCTAGGTAATAGCTGTGACACCTGTTGATATCGAACTTCTACAGTGACTACATCATCCTACAAGTGACTGTGAGCAAACTTACAATTCTTTCTTCAGAAATGAATTTTCAAGTGCAGTAAGAACTTAAAGGCATTTCACATGGACACGTAGGGCAGTGATTTCAAATAGGTTTCTGTGAGTGCATATCAACATACAGATTGGGTTAAAGGAATGACAGTGAACTTGATTCAGTAACATCATGTCAAAAGAAAAAGCTTTTGACTAAATAAGAATTGGAGTTTCCAAAGCTTGGAATCATGAAGAAAAAACCTGCCACAGCCATATTTAAATAATCATCCACCTAATTTCTCAGCTTCAGTCAAAGAAAGATACCTGAGAAACAAACACGTAAGGACACACGTCTTCATTCACGCCACCAAATTCATGTTTGAGCTTACACGCATTTTAAATCACACCCCAAGATTCTACGTACAGAAATGCAGGAGCTAATTTTCAATTTGACTAGATGGATGCACATATTGATATCTTACTTAGAAAAAACACCACTTAATGGTGTGCAGAAAAAACTAACAAAACCCATGAAAAATACATTTGCTCAGATCAATTAGGAAGGTTACAATTTTAAAGAGAAACGCTTTGCTAGTTCAAGAACAACCAACACTATTTACTTAAACCAGCAATTAAAAAAAGTTGACCAAATTCAGAAATCTTATTCACCAATAACCCTGTTACCACTGTAACCGAACGTTAAAAAGTATGGAACTCCTACAACTTTGCAAGTGACCGAATGCTTCGGGCAGAACCAAAAGGGGTAAACCCTCACAAGTGTTTTCTATGTGATAACCTGGTAGTAAATAAAATAGAATTTCACCTCACTGCTTTTCAGCAATAATGCTGATCAAAAGAAGCATCTGAGAATTCAATTACAGAAGTCATCCCAGTGCCCAGTCATTAGGCAAATACTACATCTTTTTTCCCCCCTATAATAAAATAGGAACAAATTAAGCAGCTGTATAATCATATTTAAATATATGATTCTACCATGTTCTCCCTAATTCTCATCTCTGTAAATCAGTAACAGCCTATAATAAACCCGACACTCCTTGTGTCAACACAATATGCTAGTTGAGAACAAAGCTACACAAAACTCAGGATACTTCTTTTGAGATTAAAAAGAAGAATTTATGGTTGCTTTTTTCAGAACAATGCCTATTTCAAAGACAAAACAAACTTCACAGTTTTTCTTTTCTGTCCATATTGAACATATCTTGAAAAGTTACAGTTTTTCATATTTTTTTTCTTGACATCAACAGCTGTGTATCAACTTGTGAGAACTCTGTCCCATATACTGTTCCTAGCTCACAAGTTATCATTTCTGCAATTACCCAGCAGCCACAAACCATCAGTTTCAGCATCAACTGAGTGTGTTCATTCAAACACCTCTTCATATGCTCTATGTGCATCACTTGCTTGCCATCTCCTTAAAGACTTGGAACAGCTGCTGCCACCTGGAAACATCTCATTGCTAAGCTGTGACAGCATACAAAAAAAAACCTTAGGCAAGGGTTTACGCTGAGTGTGAGTTTCTGCCAGGATGTAGACTCTGATTTGTGAAAACTCTTATGAAAAAGTAACTCAAGTTCACATCTTCAGTTTAAGTCTATGAGAATAAGATCCAACCAACAGTAAATACAGAACACCAGAAAAAAATAAAATGAAAAAAGCACAAAGAAAATCTATACATTCCCAGCATTGAAACTCTGTATTTCTCACTGATCTTTTAATTTCCTTTTAATTTCCCATCCGAGTACGAGTACAGCCAGAGAACTACCAAGAGGTGAGCACTTTCTATACTGTTTATGTACCTCCTATGTAAAGACATAAGAAGCATCAGAGTTCATTATACAGAGATTCTCAGCAGCGTGTTTGTCAGGTTGTATTCCATTACAAGAGAAAAAAATGAAGATAAAACCAAGAAATTGCTATCAGAGATATTAATATCCAGCTTACAGGCCACATGCTGCTAGCATTAAAATTCACCAGAACCACAGTCTATCCCTATGATCTTCTCTCTCAGAACTTCTAAGGAACCATCTGCAGGATGAATAACTTTTCAGGAGATGAAAACTTCACAGATCTCAGTTTCCCATGGGGCCTCATGACTGTTCCCTTTTACACAGTTAACATCAATGAGTGTCCTCAAGAGAAATGACAGTTGAAAACAAGGCACAATCACAAGACAACTCACAACTAACCATCAGTTCTCTCCCATGGAAAAGCCAGGCAAGAATACCCAATAGTTTATTCATGAACCTGTCTACTGGCAGAAAATCAGTCACCTTGTTATGTGTGTACTGTCCAGACCCTCACGGGCAGCAGGCAGGAAGTGCATGCATGCACCGTACAAGTGTGCAGCAAGACCAGTGTTTCCCGAAGCTGTCATACTTACTGCATGTACACAAGCAGCCCAGCCATCTGACAGGAGTACTTGACATAACTTGCTTTTCAAAAATGCTTTGAGAAAAATCAAAAGTTTTACCCAAAAGAATAAAATGCTACACAGAATACATTTCTCATTTCTAATCATATCCTGGAGCGCTAATATCAGTGTGCTAGCTGCAGAAAATGAACACTTATAGAAAAAGCAAAACGACATCTCTTCATAATATTTAAGGAAACTGAGTAGACCCATGCAAATAAAACATTTTCATTTTTAAACAGACAACTCAAAACAGATCAAAACTACACTGTGAATTAGTGCTGTGCATGCTTCAAACTTTCCTTTACTTCCTGAAGTTCTTCTATGACAGCTTTGGAAAAGTGGCATTTATTTCCTTCAGGAAAAACAATCCTTCAGTAAAGTAAGAGCATATTATGTTTGGTGAAAATACCCTACTGGGTCAAAAGTAACTAATACAGAAACCAAACAGAAGACAACAGCCACCCTCCCAGCTCTAAACCTCTTAAACATGTTTATGAGGAAGGATTCCTCAGCTCTGTATCTGGTTGCCAATGATGAGATAATAGAAGACACCACCAAACAAAAGCTGCTGATAGCAGTTTTCATTTGTCAAGGGCCTGGCAACAGCTTTAGCTAAGTCCCCAGAGGAACACAAGGATAACAGTTAAAGCCAATTCCATAGCAGGATCTTAATTTAAATCTTGCTCTTCGAATACCACGTCTTTTGGTTTAAAAAGAAATAAATAAATCCCACTTCATTCTGGCACTTCTAGGCCATTTTATTGCTACTGCACTTCTTGTATGATCTCCTTCTATAGGAGGGGAAACTCCAGTTAGACCTAGATTATATTTCATTTGGCAACAACAGAAAGTGAACAAGAGAGATAAGAAAGGGTCTGAATCAAAAGGGATGACTCGCTATGGAAAGGTCATCTTTTAAGGACATGAAGATCATCTGCTTTTTCAAGTTTTCTCAATGACTTCAATCAGATTTCTAAACAAAATGCAATGAAGCTCTGGCCAATTCGACATAAGAAGTTAATTAGTAGTAGAGGCTTGAAGCTGGCTGAACAAAGAAAATGTAGATGCAAAGAGTAGGTGGGAGGGGTAGGAGAACGGAAGGGAAAACAAACAAGGAAGCAAGCACACACCCCAACATAATTTTAGTTTAGGTTGCTAAAGAAGATCCTGTCTGCATAGAAACAATTAATGATTTAATTCACTCTTTAAATGAAAAAAAAAAAAAAAAAAAAAAAAACAAAACACAAAAAAACACCAAAACTCTTAAATCATGAAATTGCACAGTTGCCCATAATCTGATTTTAACTGGTAAGACCCTTTTAAAAATAATAATAAAAATAAACTTACCTGAGTTGTTTTGCATAGTTTTGCTCAATTTCTATCCTTTCTTTTACAAATTTTGCGTATTTCTCCAAGAAGTCAATGCCCCACTGTGTATGCTTGTCTAAGTTATCGAACTGATCCTTAAAAACAAAAGGAAACAAGAACATCGAGAGTGAGTCTAAGAAGTGCACCAACACCAGAAACAACATGTAATTCATGAGCTGCGCTTTGAAGGAATGCTTGCTATTTGAACTGCAGTCATTAAAATTACAGACCAGTCTGAAGTATGTATGCACACGGACCACATACAGGAACACAAAGCCGTATGCCCAGGCACCGATCAAGCTCTTTCTCTGAAAACAGCTCTGGATGTCTTCATTTAAGTTGTATACAGCCTTTCATCGCTTTCACAACACAAATGCACCTTCCTCCCCCCCCCCCTTTTTTTATTTTTTTCATTCACAAGTGGAAGTTTTCCACTAATTAAGACATAACCAGAGATAAGCATTAGGTAACTAACAGACTGCTGGCCAACTAAAATGATGTACTTTTAAAAAACAAACACAAACAGCAGGAATTTTGTTTGACACGAGAAAGCAATTCCACTCACTGAAAAAAAGATAATGTAAATGATAGCTGCATGACTAAGTCGGGCATAGGCAGCATATGAAAAACACTTATTAAAGTAAATCTATACACAAAGTGTATCATCAGTTCTAGCAAGAGATTCTAAAGAAAGCAAACCTTAACCATTACAAATGTTAGAGGAAAGCAAATGCACAAAGTAAACAGGAGGACCAAAGATAAACTTAACTTCAAGAAATAAGTGGTGATTATTAATAAATGATCCCCAAAACTCGTCTTTCACTGTATTCTGTACTGATTAACATTACTGACCAACTGATTTCACAAATAAGTTTCAGAATACACAATCAGGGATGATGGCTTTCCAAATATTTTGCTCCAATGAAAAACTGAGTACATTTGACATGTCACACTTTACAGAAGTATTTAATCACTGTCAAAGTGCCACAAACGTTGCCACAACTCTGTTCCTTCATCTGATTCTATAAAGAGTAGGCTCTGAGCAAAGACCATTTTGTAGGACTATACCATAGCCCCTGAAGGGAAGAAAGAATTTGTTCCCTCCCAATATGAGGATCACACATAGAACATACATAAGACAATGAGAATGAAGTGAAAAAGAAAGCTGCTCTAACGCAGGGCTCAAAACTAAAAACCTGCTGCTTATCTTCACCACTCTTTACATACCTTCATATTAGTGCAGCTCCCCCACTATTACTGATGCCTACAGAATTACTCATGAATGCATTAATGACCTGGTAGATAAGCAATGGAAACCCTGATTCAGTGGGCCATTAGTCCACCTTTTGCTGGAAGGGGCAAAGGACTCACCACTATGTTCTCTTCTGAAACAGCTTCACAAAGCCAGTTTGCTTGCAGTCTTCTGTTGACGCCCAATTATATTATGCATTATCACTGAACAAAGCATACAATATGATGCCTGAAATTAATACTTTTCACTTTAGGAAAAGCAACAAATTAATAATCCACAAAACTGCAAGTCTGAAGTAATCCAACCGAGAAATCCAACTGGGGCTGACTATTTAACTCAATCTCATATTGTTTGCTGAATTTATACCTATGAGTTTCTCAAATGAACCTTCCTTCCTGCATCCACAGTACCGCAAAAGATAAAAATTCTCAAACAGAGTCAAGTAATTAAACATTTTAAGTTAAATTACAAAGCAACTACTTCACATATTATCATACCCTTAGATGGTGTTTGTATGAAACACTGCAGCTTGCTTTTCTGATTATTTTTTAACTTTAATGAAGACCTTGAATTAAGTTCAAGCTGGTCAACACTTTACATCAATGAGATTTCTCAGGGTCAATTTATTGTTTATTTATTATTTTTTAACTTTCACTGTTTGTGCAAAGAACTATTAGACCTGCTATATTAGAAGTTATGGAAACCATGACCTATTACTGACAAGTTACCTTTCCCCACCTGTCTTCAGCACAAATTAATTATAAAATTGTATTTTAATTAGAGAGAATGCTACAGTAATCTAATTTGGACAACACATTTCAGGTTTTCTGATCCTTGAAGCCTGTTCTGTGCCTTTGTCCTTTCCTTTCCCTTTTGTCTCTATGCATTCCGGCTTCCTTTTCTCTCAGTATAACAACTCTTACATTTTACTGGCTGAACTAATTATCACTTCTCTTCCTGCCTGCTTCCTTTTATAATTATCTATAAGGACTTCCAATCTTCTCTTCTTGCAACTGCAATCTGCTTCCTTCTATCAGACAGACTAGAACTACTTCCAGCTAAACAGCAGCTTGCTTTTCTAAAACTTCCTGTTACTTTTAAATCTAAAAACTAACAAAGGGCTGTTCTATATAGCAAACTAAATACAAAGCGTCTTTTTTTTTCTTGCTCTTTACAAGTTCTGTACAGAAGCTTCCAAACAGACAACCCTGCAAATTACACTTTATTCCTCTCCGAAAGTATTTACGCATTGAAGAGAGTGGAAGAAATGAGTCTGTAAGCAAAGTTACGTTTGTTTGTTTTTCCCGATCAGTGGGGACTTGACAGCCACATCTTTTCAAAGATGATGGAGAGTGGCTTTGCAAACACATCAGCCAGTTGCTTCAAGACCCTGCGATGCAAGTCATCTGGCCCCATAGACTTACAGAGCATTCTAAGCCTGTGCTTTTCCCTGCAAATATCTTCTCAGGCCAGCAACAAAATAACTGCATTGGGAACTCTCTCCTGTCAGGTCTGCCAGGTGGGGATGCCGTGTTTGGCAGCTAGCAACTCCACAGGCATGACAAACTCCTGTCTGCCACTATCTAGGATGGGATGGGCATCTATCAGACAGAAAAGAAGAAGAAACATCTGTGGCTGCTTCTGAAATGAGCAGTCAGAACTGGAAAAGAACTATGTTCTGCATTTGGAGATCAGCTGAAAGACAAATAGGTAAATACTGACAGTATTATAGTACTACAACAAACTGTTCACATTTGGAAATACAAATACTGACACCAATTTCAAGGTAGATTAAGCTACGATCCAAGGAATTAATGAAATACTTCTGCAGAGGGACAAACCACCTCTTTCAGAAGCTAAATGCTGTTGAATTAGCTCAGCCATCTCACAGCACTCCACCACTTGGTTGAAGACACGATTCAACATTAGAGACTACAGCTATGCACTCCAGGTCACCCATGCCACTGACCATATCCGCTGGACTAAAGATGAGATACTAACAGCATTAGGTTTCTGCCAGCACAGCAAACTGACTGTCCCAGACCACAGTCAGACATTTAACAGTCATGTTAATAAAAGAGAACTGATGAACAAGCTGCCAGAAGGAGTTCCTCAACAAATACTGCTATTTGGCCAGCTTGTGAATCACATCTGAAGTTCTTCATTTAATGCACAGGCATCTTCATATCAAGTGAGTGACGTGTTTACTATACCATCACCTAAATGTAAGAAAAGAAAACCTTAATTCTTCCTGAACTTACCAGTAGGCCCACCTACTGGACCTGCTGGCAGGAAAGTTGGCAAGCAGGAAAGTGGTCAAATGGTACTAGTAGACAAAAGCATGAATAGATTTTAGTCCTAGTTGTGTCACAGGAACCAGAAAGACTTCTAAGTTTAACTATAAATTAACTAAATGTGATATGATGCATCACAGTAAAAACATATTACTGTTTATATAACGTTTAAAGATGCTGTTGCTCACTGTAAGAAGGACCTGGAGAAAATCCCACCTCTACAGCAAGACTGGAATAAAACAAGATTATACAGCATTGTGGCTCTGCATCAATGGAGCAGAAGAATCCTAAACTTCCTACGTGACCAACAGCCACATAAGGTCTCAGGTGAAGCAGTGCTGTATGAAATGAGTGCACAACCACATGATTTATGTTAGCCTGTAAACAACCTGAAAAAATAGGCAAACATCTGGCTTGGAAAACTACGCTGCAAGATTTAGACTTTTCAAAAACTGTATAAAAAAAAAAAAATCACTTTGTTCCTTAGTTAGAAAAGGTTGTTGTTAGAACATGGTTCTAACCTTAATGTACAACACGAACATTTTAGCATAGTCCTAAGCACCACTGAGAAAACTTAAAACATAATACTAACAAATACCTCTCTAAAAATTATACATATTTCAACAATATCATTAAAAACACATCTCTAGAAGACCAAGTGAGCAGGTTGCTTTCCAGTTCTTGCATACGTGACCTACCAAACTATTCTTGCGTTCAAAAGCATCACTCTAGTTCTAAAGTGGAAGCAGCAAAGAGATCTTAGCAGCTGTCAGCTTTGTCAGAGAAGGGTTAACCTAAGTTCCTGATCTGACCAGACTGGCCCAGCATCTAACAAGCAGACCTACTGCTTTCCCACCCCCACCCTCCCCCACACACACTGTAAGGAATGAATTTAGGACAGTGTACTCAAGAAAAGAAGGGAGTGGTATAGATGTTACAAACCAAAAGGGTTTTCTGAAAGGAGGAGGTAATTAGCCTGGAATTAAATAGGCAAGGGGAGAAGTACAGAAGAAACAACAGGGTCAAGCTATATGTTTTGTAATGAGATTATTATTACAAAATACCCAGGTGTCCCACATCATCAATTCAGAAGAAAAGCTTCACCAGATTTGCTGCTCAGTGTTGCACTGCAGCTGCCTAACACTGCTTTGTAGGACACATTCATTACTTACCAAGTAAGCTCCATCCCTTACGCATACACACACTATGCTGCACAAGCTGTATTTATGGTCATTCAACTGTACGACCATGAAACCCAGTTTATGCAATTTAGTGAAAGTTTTAATGAACTGAAATTTTGACATGGATAAAGTAACTACTACCTTGCATATAACTTTGAGTCATAGTTCTGAAGACGCTAAAATCCAAGCATATAATGATAGCAAGTGATACAAATTTAAAACAAGGAAGTACTTTCTGCCAGCTGGGGAAGGAGGAAGAACAAGGGAAAGAGTATCAACTTCCCTGTAATCCAAGTATCGCTTCCTTTTATTTGCTTGCTGTTCAGCTACATAGCAAGTTCTGAAAATACAGCTTCTAACTGACATAAAAACCAGATAGTGTTTATCAAGTAGTGTGCACAAATCCCACACAGAAGTCAACCTGATGTACTTCACATTTGAAGTCACATTTAAGTCTTACTTCAGTGGAATAAACACAAATAAACTGTTTGGTTTATGTTTTATCATTCTGCTTATGTTTCTGACAATTAGGATAAATCTAGCATAACAGCATCTGTGCACAAGTCAAGTACTGATATGAGCAGCAGAACTGACCGGACAGCTTCAACACAGAAAACAAGGCATACCCCTTCTAACTGTCCTTGGATCTTTAACAAAGGTACAGCTTGTTTGGAATGTTAATCTTGTCTCACCAGTTCCTTTAAGTACCTTTCATGGCACTACCCCTGAACAGTATGTAGAAAAGTTATGAACACATAACATACAATTTGTAACACAGAAACAAGGCGAACACATGCTGATATTAACTTCTGGATCAACACAAGAGATGTGATTAAAATACTCAGCAAACATTCTGAATGTTGAACCTTCAGGTAAACTTCAGTCTTTCCAACACAGGCACAAGAGATCTAGACAGCAACTCCTAATTTAGCACAGTGTAAACTGTTTCAACTAATGTCACAGTTTCCCACCATAGATACATTGTAACACAGTGAACACCAATAGAATACAATGTGTTCAAAGTCCATGAGTACACCCCAGCGATAAGAGGAAAGCATAAACCTTAGCTTTGCTGCTCCTCATATTCAAAAATGACAAGCGTACTAAATCGATTATCAGTAAATCTGCTCTTTGATATCAGAGTATGATACCCCTTTAACAGTTCTGACTTCTTCAATTTCATTTAACAGCGTTATTAGACTCTGTTGTTCATGAAAGGCTGCAAACGTTAAGAGAATTAATCTCTACAGACCCAGATCAGAGCAGGCCTGCTTCCTGCTAAATGGGAGCAGAAACGGTTTGATAATTCAGAAGATCAGAGATCACAAAGGACAGGTGAGGCAAGCAGCCAGCAGAGCCAGGAGGCCAGCCTGCTAACTCACCATGTGCTGTTGGTCAGCAGGACAGAGAAGGGGAACTTTCAACACCCTGTCCTAAGGTGAATTTCCCTTTCAGAATCACCTGTGAATGTTCCAGCATTCAAAAGGAAGAACAGAGACGCCACACCTTTTTCCCTTCATGAATACCTTTGAAAACAACAGGAAGTGTTTCTCCAACTTGACTTTAAAACCAGATGCACATACTTAACAGGGCAGTAAATGAGAACCTTCCTATCTTCTTTTCAATATTATTTCAGATAAAGAGGAAGCCTGCAAAACAAACAGCCCACCACCTATGTATTTCCTATTTCACAGGGGAATCTACTGCATTTATTGCTTCTAAAGCAACATTCACATAACATTAACATAACTGAATAAAGAATTTAAATTAAAACCAGATGTCACTACTGGCATCTTTAGAACCATGGATTTTTTCAGCTTCCCAATTCAGATAACTAACGTTACAGCGTAAGATGATTCTGTTCCATATCAATTGAACTCAAGTTTTTAGGATACAAGCCCAGAAAATATATTGCAACATTCTTTCATGCTTCACTGTAAGTGACTTCAGGATCACAAATCGTATTACACAAAATACATTGTTAATATTATCCACAGAAAACTGCAATATAAATGTATTTTATGAGCTCAAAGAATACAAATGCTGTGCCCCTTCCAGGTTAACAAGCTATTGTCTTCCCTTGCCAAATACCTAGAATTTCACGGAATGTGATCAGTGACATAATTTAACTGCAAGCATATGCATTCTGTTAGAAGACCCACGTTTTTAAAGCAGGAAAAAACTGCAGTACAGCATATTTAGACACTGAAGCTGCATATACAAAAGTAGAGCACAAACTCTGGGGTACTGAAAAAAAAATAAAACCAACATGTTTTTAAACTGTCAGAACGACATTTCTCAGTCTAATATATATACAAAACTCAGACTCAAAACATCTTGATTTCATACAGCTTCTGTCACCCAATGTAACAATTACATCAGTAAAACATTCCACAAAGCTGTGGGAGCTCAATATTGAAAGTAAGCAAATCTACAGCATGATCAGTGCAAAGATACAAACGTTTCCTGAAGCAATCACTTTCAGGACAGAAGTGAGACTTCCAGAGGAATGGTTTCACATTGAAAACAGAGGACATCTAGAGTAGGTGTTAGGAGGAAATCCTTTACACAGAAGGCAGTGAGGCACCAGCACATCCCAGAGGAGCTGTGGGTGCCCCAGCCCTGAAGGTACCCAAGGCCCACCCGTGGCAGGCCTTGGAACCAGATCTTGAAGGTCCCTTCCAACCCAAATCATTCTATGATTCTGTGAAGTAAGCATTAAATAGTGGGGTCACATCTGGCGATAGTGACACCAGACGGCATTCATTCCTTTTTGAAGAGTCAATTTATTTTTGAGAGACCAAAAAAACAACCAAAGTAGAAATTAAAAAGTACTTCAGCAGAAGCCTGTCTTCTGCTGTTATTCCCTTCCTACATGAGAAATACAAGGATAGTGGGAAAGTGATACTGAAATACAGTAGATAACTAAAAGGTAAAAATAAGCATCAAATCCAGGTACTTGTACCTGTGGCTGAAGCAAGCACCTTGGTCATTTTTTCCCCTAATCACTTCTCTGGTTAAGTTCTACATATAAGATGAGAAGATAATTCAGTCCCTCATCTACTAGAGTTTTTAAAGCACACGCTTTGAAACGCTTAATTGCAGCATTTTAAGCACTGAAGTTAATTCTATACTTGGTACAAAGCAGCTTGTTCTGTTACTGACATCCACAAAGAAAAAAAAAAAAAAAGCTCCTGCAGTAAATAATTAGTAGGTCTCTCTCCTAATAACTTTTCAGTATTACCAAACCAGAAATAATAGAACAAAACAACAAAACAGGGCTCAACAAAATATTTTAGGTATGGCTCATAATCCTAATGCAGACCAAAATCACCATGAGTTACAGCACTTCTCAACAAAGACTCCTCTAAAATGGTAACTCCTTACTGAAGGAGCCTGATTTCAAACAAACAGCATTGAAAATTGATGCTTCGTTATCCGGGGAGCCAAAACATTTTACATCCTAGCAAAAACATTTTCAACCTACTGATTAAGGGCTGACAGTTTTTAATGAAAAAAAAAAAACACATCAGGATTTGTAGTGGAAAAAGAACACAAATTACTTTTCCCTAATATGTGGTTTATTTTGTTGTTCAAATCACTGCATAAAACCCACGCTTATCTTTCCAGAAACAAACAAATAAAACTGGAATAAAATGGAATTAGACATTTTCTCATCTGTGTCAGTACCTGAGCTCCGGACATCTTTAGCATATAATCTGAAGTTAAACACAGTCTGAAGGCATCCATTTTTTCCAAAGAGAATGTCTTGGAAAGGAAGTAAGGAAATCCCAAGCAAAGAGCTCAAGGACAGCTGCACAGCATTCTGGCAAAGGAGCACAACACTATTATGAACTTTATTTGGAACTATCATCCCCATGAATCTCAACAACATACTAAATGTTTAAATATTTCAAAGATTATATATCAAAATACACTCAACAAGGTTTAAAATATTTAACTAAACTGCTGTGATTCTCAGCTGTCAACACAGCTAGTTTCAGTCAGTCTTTTAACAGCATGCTGAGATACAAAAATTGAATATCTTAATCCTCTTTCAAGTGAGCCTATCAGAAGCATTTAGATTCAAAGTCTGTTACTCATGGTGACTGCAAACATCTCAAGTCAAGGTTTCCAAACTCAACAATGAACTGAACTGTAACCTTTCTCAGAACACAACGAAGAATTCCAAATATTAACATTGGGTAACAACACACCAAAGACAATTCAAACTACCTGCAGCTGAAACAGTAAACTGTTTCCAGCCACATGAATGTAATCTGAGGAGACCTACTGCCTTCTGTGTCAGTATTAATTAAGGCATTACTGGAAATGTCTTTTCATAAGTCGTACTCCAGGTTTAAAGTAAAAAAAGGAAACTCAAACTGCACAATTAAGCACCTTATGAATATATCTGCCATTCCTTCCACTTAAAAACAATAAATAAATAGCAATGGATACTCAGTGTTCCCCATCTGGAACTGCTAATTTTGAAAGACTTTGAAATATTAACACTGAAAGCCTCTGATAATGCTTTAAGATGCAGCAGGCAATTTATGCTATAGAATACATAAAATACACCACAGCTCATGCAAACACCAAAGAGAACCGCACACATTAAGAATGATGCTGTATGCCAAAATAAGACCTTGTTACATGTAACTTCACAGAACTGTTACTTCTTCAGCATTAACTTGTCAGGCTAACTATTCACTGTATTCTACCTTCCTCATAAGGCAAAAGTTAATGCTAATCAGGAGGTAAAACTGGTTACTCTGAAGATAGAAAAGATTATAAATGAAAATAGCATAAGAAGAAAGCCTGGACAAAGGAAAAAATGCAGCAAGCAAAGCGTTAAGTACTTCTAGCAAATGAAGACAAAAAGAAATGGTTTTCAGGAAAAAGAACAGAATTTCACCGTACAAAAAATGCCAAATATGGTAGGTGCCATTTCTTTGTATAAATCTACAGCACTAGCTTATAGTATGGCACAGAATACTGACACACCAAAGATGCAACCTCAAGAAAATCCTGAAACTCTTTATTGTGTGACATGAGTACTTCAACTTTCACTTTCCACGTGCCCTCAGTAGGTCTCTTCTCTAGAAAATATAGCTCAAAAACAACCGCACAAGAAAAGCTGTAGTTAACTGCATGCTCCACTATGCTGAGATAACTGAAATCAACTGAAAGAAATTGGTATAGTACTCTTAAAAAACTAATAGTAAATGTATCCTGTCTGAAATTACAGATTTAGAGAGTAAGAATCCATTTTTGCTATGTACTTTTAGAGCATGTACCTGACTGGGCAATTTGTGTATTTAAGGAAGAAGAAAACCTGACACCATATGAAAGCTGTTTTGCATTGACTGCTTTAGGACAAACAAAGCCCACACGCGCTTCGTCTTTCCTCTATATTTCACCATCACAACCGGCACCGAGCCACAACTTTACAGAAGGTTTAAAAATATGCATGAATCACTCCTTCGTGTTTAGAACTGAAAAGGGAGTATTCCACAATAGACATAAGGCAAAACTCATTTCTGAAAAGGCAAGTATGTATCTACTGACGCTACTGTCAAGTTTGAGAATGCACCCTATTGTGCAAGAGAAGGAAGAAGTGGCATAATGAAAAGCTACACTGTTTTCTTATCAGAATGACTGCTCCTAGTGCTTAACGTATTACAAATGGCATCCAACCATCAGATTAACCTGGAGATACAAGAGCATGATCCTCTTTCCACAGATGAACAGAAGTCAGCAAAAAAAAAAAATGAAGCCTCTTTTCCAGCGACCTAAGAAAGTAAAGCAGCCAAGAAAGCCACAGGCTGCAGGTGTGACTTGAGTCTGATGGGTCTGCATGACAAAGTTAAACAAAGTACAAAGTACCAGGAAGTTTACCAGGATGATAAGAATTAATTATATACATTACATAGGGTCTCTGTTAGAAATTGACTCAGTTCCCCAGCACCCAGCACAGATAAAAGTAAAAGCATCGCTCCCACCTTCAGTCTGTTCAGAGAATTAAAAACAGTTCTTTCAGAATTAAAAATGAAGAATGAAGCTTGTGTTTGAGGCACAGGCAATCCATTTTATCTCATTACTGAAAAGAGAGCATGAATGTTGTCCATTCGGTATTATAACCTTTCATTGATTTTGTAATTCCTCAAAAAATGTAAAGCATTTCATTAAGTCAGGATATATTCCTTATGCAGCCCACAATTACAGACCTGCAGCATAAACCAGACAGAATACAGAAAAATATTTTACCTACCAATCACTAAGCATAAATACCACCAGTATCTGACTGCCAATAAATTATCTTTAACCCCTAAGAAAATAACTTCAATTACTGAAATTTCAGTGACATTCAGCAATAACCCCTGAGAGTCAAAGTAACTGAAAGCACTACTAGCCTCAAAAATACAAAGAGAAGAAAGCATTAATGGCCTGCCATTGCTTCTGCTTGTACCTACAGAGGTCAGTTCACTGATTAACTGGACTCCAACCACAATCCACCAATAGGATACATCTGCTCGCTAAAGCCTCTTACCATGCACAGCTACTCAGGCCTCACTTTTTCCATTTCAGGAACACAAAAGATAAAAGTGAAACTCAGGGAATTAAACCGGTATCTCTCAAGTGCTGGGCTGCTGCCCTGAAGGACTGCACTATTGTTCTGGGAAACAGATAAAGTATGCAGCACCAGTAGCAAAGGAAAAACATTTTTAAAAAGTCATTTTAGAAAGAAGTAACTTTTGTTACTACAAGTCACCATCAGGAACAAACTACTTAATAGTGACTCAAGCCCAGGGAGATAAAGTAATTCAAGTTCTATGAACGCAGTACTTCAGCAGGAGGAGAAGTCTCACCACCTTTACAAAACAAAGAAGCAATCAAACAAAACAAATAACACCCAACCCTTAATTCCTTAGTCTCAACCTAAAGACTAAATCAGACCACCACACCTCTGGCTACAGGAATAAATATTTGAGTATCACACTGAAGACTGAGGACACTTGATAAAATCATGACATTTCTATTTGAAGTTTCATGGAATTATATACTATACAATTCTCTTGCATGATTTATGAAGCAGAAAAATCCCAGCCAATGGGATTTTCCTAAGTTACTGTTTTTCTTCAAAAAGCTATTTTTTCTTTTCCCTTTCAACAGGAAGTTTGCTCTTTTCTTCCTCTCCTCCAAATGAATAAGCACCTTTTTGATGCATGGATCTCAAATGTCACTGCCTACTGCCTAATGACTTCCCCAGGCAGTATTAAAAACAAACAAACAAACAAAAAAAAAACCAACAAAAACACAAAAAAACTACAGAGAACCTTTTAATGAAATGAGGTTAATTCTGAATACTTAGAAAGCACAGTTTTCATCACACAGAAATTCCAAGTACCAACTTAGATCCACGTTCTACTAAATCACAGCTTCCAACAATCAAAGCTCGTAAGCCTGAAATGAGATCCCACAATAATTAACGGAAATAATAAAACACCAGCATTTTTTGTCAGTTGAAATAATAAAGTGCAACAACCACAACCTACAGGTGGCACCAGAAAACTCAGATGCAAAGTGGTAGCTCAGAACGTACTGCATATTTTACCATAGAAGCACCTTTTGGTGGCTGAGCAAGGGTAAAAATAGAAGACCTTTCTGTAAGATCAACTGGAAGAACCCATTATTGCTGTAGTATCAGTACAGTACCTCCAGCTTTCATTAGCTTTCCAATTACCCCCTCCCGTAAAAAAATACCTGCTCTGAGAAGTTCCTTATATACAATACTTACTTTCAAAAACAGCCTGGTGTTCCACTGATCCTGCAAGACTTTTGTTTATAAAAAGAACAAACAATGGTGCAATTAAGTATACAGGCAAGTGTCAGCACTATTAGTACCTAAATAAAAGCAGATGTAAGGGAGGAGAGGGAACTCTTGATTCTTCAGAACTACATTATTTTTATCAGTCCTCATTAATGGACCTCTATTAAGCGTTCCATTTACAAATCATGGATATGAACTCATTCTCATGGAAAAAATAAGATATAACACATTTTATTAAAATCCAAATAACGTGTACAATCTCTTAACAGCCATTAAATTTTATTACATTGTATCTTTTATAAAGTGGGGGCTTAACCTTTAACTCTTTAACTTGTGCACCTGCCTTCTATCCTGAGATCACCGTCCACTGTGCTGCACAGCACCTAGTCCTGCTCTGTCACTTGGCATGACCAGTAACCAAACAGCACAGCACAACTCAAACCTACTGCGTCACTGATGGCTCTAGGCATCAAGTAAACAAGTAAGGTTAAACACACTTCAAGTACTGATTAAAAATGTCAAACATCCTAAGTATTTCTCTAACGGTGAATGACTTTGTTTAAGTAGCAATAAATAAATAAATAAACCCAAAACAATTAAATTCCATAATTGGAAGATAAAACAGAAACAACTATTGCAAAAATGAAGACTGCCTCTTGACCATCCAGTGCAACGGTTGTTTTATTTCTCTTCAGCACACAGTTAACGCTCCAAACTCAAATCAAGGGGATGCCATTTCTCTGCACAATGCTGAAAAACTATTGTTTATCTAATATGGAACTATAAAAAAAAAGCATGCTGCACTACATCTTGTGCACCAGCCAATGACAAGGCACAGTACCTGCCACCTGAGCAAATACTTCCCAAGAGTAGCATTACGTGAATAAGTACCATGATCAAATGGTGAACTTCCTTGCTAGTGTACAGCAGGTATTACCCATCCAAGTGATGTTTCATCAAATATTGCCAATACATTTCTTTCAAAATAGACACAGCCTTTTTGGACAACAGCTAACCAGGTAGCTAAGAGGGAATTATGCTTCACAGTGAAGAGTCTTAAATGGTTCCTTCACGCAGGCAGTCTGGTAAATAAGAGCAAGGAGGAAGGTGCTAGAATTTGCTGCTTTTAGATTTTGCTTATGACACTGAAAAACACTGTATTATTTTGTACTTACACATTAAGTAAACTTGAAGTATTATACAAATGAAGATATTGTTGCAATAGTAATTTAATGCAAACGAACTTTATTTATTTCACAACCTAATGAACAGATAGAAAATAAGGTTACCTGCCTGAGACTACCACAAGAGGTCCACATCAAAGTCCAAGAAAAATTCAAGTTTCAAAGACTTTTCAAGCCTGTAAGATGACATTTCTCCTCTGAAAGATGTAGCACAACACTGTATAAACGTGCAAAGCACAACTCCAGCAAGCAGCTAAAGCAGCTTAATGCCCTTTTTAGTTACAGAGCAGAAGATGAGTTCTGACCAAAGAAAATATCAAGGAGCAAGTATTTCAAATTTCAGTGCTAAGAGTATTAATAACATAAAAGCAGAAAAATAATTACATTGGAAATTAAAGCTGTTGTCATCACCTAGCAAGAAATACTACACTGCTACTGCTCTTCTTTACATCAGAGCCTGTAGTGGGAAAAGCAAACCAGATTAGCAATTCTATTGTAGATAATTCTATGAACAAAGTCCACATAAAGGCTCAGCATTTTGATGAAAACCTTCTGGTTTATTATACTTTTTCTTCCTTCTCCTTCCACCCAGCTGAAACACTGACACGCTTCTGAGGATGAACCTATAAAGCGTTCTGCCAAGAGAGCTCTGAGACTGGGGTACGTAAAGTCACTAGAGGCAAAATGAAACAAGCTGATTGGAATTTCAGCTTTCACTGAACAATTTGTTCACCAACACAAGGAAAAAGCTGATCACATCTGGACTTTGGGGATTCTTTTTCTACCAAAAAGAATTCAAGCTGCTGGAAAAGTATGCATGTGCGCTACAAACAATGAGCACTCAATGTGAAATGTGCTGAAGTCCTTTCTCTCCATAAAACCATTGCTGCATTACTCAATTACTGGCTTCACCAAGCATGCTAAAATACCGCTCAGCAAGTTTAAGGACTGAAGCACTTAACCACAGTATTAACAACAGTCTCACCTAGATTGATCCAGTATATGAATTAATTTAAATACACAAACTTGCAACATTTTCCCACGGCACTACATTTTATTTCACTGTCTACAGCACCAGTGACAACTCTGCAGGAACATTAATACAAACCTTCTGCTTCTGAGTATCTATTTGCAAACTGTTCAAAGCCTAACTCACACCTACTCAGTCACTCCTCACCAAATAGAGAAACCTGAACACACTGATAACAGCCTTGTTATCTATTCATGCTTTTGCCAGCCTCAGGTTCTGATGGACTCGTGGTTCCAAGCAATCCTGCTGCAAGCACTGCTCTGCCAGGTACAGGCCTTAAAGAAATCTTCTGCTTGGCTGAGATAAAAAAAATCTTGCAATTTCAAACAACCTCCTGCCATTCTCTCTGAGGAAATCAAACTGCCAGCCTTTGGATTTACGATACAGGCAACTTCCACAGCTTGTGCTATGAATAAGGATACTGTACAGGTTTCAAAAAGGAAGAACCAAGTACATTTGTAAAATCGTCCTTGAAGAGCATTTACATTTCCCAGTACATGTAGGAATGAGGCCATAAATAAAAAATACTTGCCACTTCAGTAGTTTCAGATGATAATCAGTTTTCAAAACTGAAAAAAAAAAAAAAGCTATCTAAACAGATACTCGAGGGCACAAACACGTATGCTTCCTTAAATTAAAGCATGTCCAACATGAAAGCCAAACTGATAAAGTCTCAAGACAGTGACTCACCCCTTCCTGGAAAAACCAGCAAAAAGGTCATATGTTTAGGAACCAGACAATTGCTGGAAAAATAAAGACAAATATTATTTCTAACTAAAACTTGATACAATTGTTTTCATTCCACAGCCTGAGGTACCCACACATCCAATAACCAGCCGCTCAACCCTTACGTAACTTCCCACTTGGAAATCACTGAGGTCTTCACAAGAACGAGATAAGCTGCACAGCCTCCTTGTGAACACGCTGCCACCTCACAGAGGTTACGCAGTACCTCACCCACAACAGAGGAAACGCACGTCCCTCTTGGAACTGCAGCCACAAGACACATTCCTTGCACACATTTACAGACCACGTGAGCAAGGGCACTGAATTCAACAGGAGAATTGCTTGCATTCTTTGGATTAAAGAAGAAAACTGAGAAAAACAACAACTTTCATCTCATAAACATCTACGTACTAAACAGCGTACCATCTTAAACACAGAACATGTTACCATATTGGAAAACCAGTCTGTGAAACATTAAGATTCAAAACCACAAAAGAAATTCTTCATAGAATATAGCCTGCACTGTAGAATTATTTTCAATGGCTTGGGCTCTTTTCAGCTGTTAATTAATCAGCAGTACTAACAGTTCAGTGACTACATGGACGTTGTGTTGAGGGACATGATTTAGTGAGAACTATTGGTGATGGCAGATGGTTGGACTGGGTGATCTTGTGGGTCTTTCCCAACCTTTGATGATTCTATGACCACACAGAAAGGCTTCTCAGAATCAAATTGTTTTTAAAACACAAACCAAAACCTTTAATTAGATTAAAAACCTGCTTTCCTACAAGAAACAATCAGAACAGAAATATGAAACATAACAGTTATTTTTGAAGTCAATTTTTTGAGGTTTTCCACTCAATTTGTGACATTGTAACTTGGTGACGTTTAGGATTAGACAACATATCCATACAACTTAGCTGCTTCTACACAAATAGATGACTGAAACACAAGAGGCAAACCATGTCTGAGATGGACACTGAAAGCATAAGGAAAAAATAAAAACCAAAGCTTTGAAAACCTACTGCTGCAACAGACGTAATTTACTATTTTAGCAAATAGAAGGCATGGAGTGGATGTTTAAGGGATGATCAGAAAGAGCACATCATCAAATATACTTTGATCTTTCTTTGGTCAAATGTAACTAATTTCTAAAAGAGTTCTCTACAATGCCAGTCGTTTCTTAATTAAAAAAGATGATGTGCTTTTGGCCCCGAGGAGCTCACAACAGCATCATTAAATCTTCAGTAGCTGCTTTCTTAACTTACAAAATCTAAGGGCGCAAAAGCCCTCAGCAAAACTTCTGCTTTAAATATTTATCAAGAGGTGAGAAACAGATGGCTAGACTGGTTTTACAGACTAGAAACGCTCTGACATGGTATTCAACCTCTTTTCCTGCCAACTGCTATTAAGAGGTTCACAGAGGCTCCAAACACAGAACGAGCATCAGAAGTTGAAAAACATCCCCTCTGATTTCTCTTATTTTATTTTCAGGAGGCAACACTGACCTCTTTAATTAATTTCCAGGGAAGTTACTTCAACAGCAAACGTGCCAATCGCACGCTGAGATTCGCTTGCTTCCACTCAGTAAGCCAAGAATTTCATTACCAACCGCCCTCCAGTCTCAGCACAGTGAGCCTTCAGTGCCAAAGCAATTGTACTGGATGTCCAACTGAACTGAACCAAAACCCAAGATGACAATAACCACATATGTTTTGTTAAATCTATGTTAATGTTATTTGTGCATTTCATGCCCATCACAAGAAGAACTCCAGATGTATGGGAACACATAGACAGAACAGAGGCTTGTGCTGCAGAGATTCTTCAATGAATCAGAACTCTCCATTTTATTTCTGAAATGCTGAAAAGTGCATCTTAATGACAGCAGCATTTTTTTACTACCAACAAAGTACAGATGTGATGCTTTGCTGTCATGAACTCGCTTTCATCAGATGACTATTGCCTTACGATTATCACCTATGAAAAAGTATTACACACAGGAAACCTTAAGAGCACAGCAGTCCAGCTTCAGAGAATTTAATTTCAGCTGAACTACAGACACCAAGAGCCAAGACCTTCTAATTCTCAATACTGTCTCCTACCACCAACAGAAGACTGTCACACAAAGCTGCGCACCGGGGTATCTTGAATTTAATGTGAACATACCATAAAGCACATGATGTAGAGAGAGATAAACAAACCAAAAGTAAAAAGCCCTTTGTGAAACAATACTTATGCAATTCATCAAAATGTGGCATGGCAAAAAAGGTGCCAAAGGGGAACACCTTTCACACAGCATACCAAAACAAATGTCAAACAAAGTGACAGAGTTCTAACAACAGAACGGCTTAAGCATATCAACATTCATTTTATTATTTTATTGTTATTGATTCACGTGATTCTACCTGGCACTACCAAACGAAGTACATTCATACCTGAAAGCAGCAGCGCAAGAGTTGTCCAGCTAAGACATACTGAAAACACAACTTGCCCCCGGTGCTTCAGCCTACTCAGAATGCAATAGTGATGGCCATGCACACCTGTGTCACAGAGCAGTGGTGTACTAAAAACAGCTGCTTTGAAGGCAAAAAGCCCAATAATCTATCACATGAAATAGCAACTACGGAATTTAAGAGCTAGGAAATACTGGCAAACCAAAGGACATCTTTCCATTGCCAAATCCCTGACATAACCACAGAAGGTAGTTCAAATACAAGTTGCACATACGGCATTTTAACATCAAAGAGCCACTTTAAATAAGTACCACATAAGTACTGGACATAAGTTGCTTTTCCTAATCCCCCACATCTTCTCCTGGATACCAATTTCTCCCTGAATATCCCTATACACTTCTCTATACAAAGTTGCACAGAGACTCCAAATGGAAAACAAATCAGAACATCATATCAGCATCAAATACTAACAACCTGCACAAAGAGATACAGAAGAGCCCGATGCAAAATCATCAACATACAAGTGAAGCCCACAGTGCTTATTTGCCCATGTACCTGTTTGCAAACATCTGTGCAACGTTTAGAAAATCTGCCATCTGGCTCATTAACCTGACCACCACCAGCACCACATCAGCACAGGTGTGAGCGCTACCAAGGGGAGCTCCAGGCTGCACAGTGACCTGCAGGGCCCAGAGGTGCAAGCAGCCTGTGCCAAGTGCCACACTGGGGGCAGCAGCAGGGACAGGGAAGGCTGCAGTAATACAAGCACATCTAACTCTGAACCACTCTTTTGTTTGCAGCTCTGTCTTCAATACTCAAAAAACACTGACTTCCTCGTGTTTTTAGACTAAACAGAACCCAACCTTTAATAAACACATTTTGGTTTTGCCAAATTTAAAAAAAGAAAAAGGATTTGCCTAATTGCCAAAAGAATTATTCCGTATTCTTTTCAATTGATACAAGAAACAGCGACCGTTCTTCTAGCTAAGAAAATAATTCCACAGTTATATAGTTATGATTTTTCAAACAGCATCATCAAATTCAAAGAAAGGAAACCCATTTAAAAGGTGCACATAAATGTAGAAACCTGTGCTGCCAGCAGCCTGCCAGCCGACACACTGACTAACAGAGCACTCGGTATGGAGCCAGTGCCTTGGGGAGGAGATGCAGGTGTCTCCCCACGTCAAGAAAAAGGGGGATTCAATTTTACTGAAACAAAAGCAATAGTACAATATAGGTAAAACAGGTAAAATGCTGGCACCGTTTCTTCAACACGTTCAGATTAGTGACTTTGGGGAAAAAAACACAACATCAAAAAACCACAGATAAAATTCTAGTAGTTCCCAGACACCAAAACAAATGTCTGCTATTAAAGCAACGCTTGAAGATGAAATACACCGTTTTGCATGCGTTTCTTAAACATTTTCTTGCGAAACTGGCTACAAGATTGCTAACGTTTCTCTTTCTGTCAGTCTCAGCTGAACAAAGCAATTCAAGAGGCAGCCCAAAGGAGCAGACCAGCACCACAGCAAACATTCCAAGCTTTCCCCAGCACCAACCCGTGACCCCCTGCCCGAGGCACACACAGGCACCAACGACAGACAAACCTGCACTGCCCACGAGAAGCCTTTTTACCCCCTAGAGTTGAGGACACAGCCTTCACGTGTCAGTTTTGTTACAGCACTGCCGTCCGTATTTCACGAGTGTGTTTCACCCGAGTTCCCACCTCACCCACAAATCCCAGCTACGCGCAAAACCTGCTCAGGAGCCCCGCACAGCGCGACCGGTGGGAACCCCGGCGCTGAGCACATCTCTGCTCCTCCGCGACATCGCAGCCGGGCGCAGCTTCACAGCCAACGATCGCTGCTGGGTCCGAACGAGGAGATCCCGAACAGATCTCAAGCTGCAATACTTCGAGCGCCGTAAAACTGCCCCGGGTGCGCGCGTATGCGCTTCCCCGTCTCCGAGAGCAGACGCACGGAGGGCGGACAGGCTGTAACCCGAGGCGGCACAGCCCCCGGCACCCTTTTTAGCTCGTCCTTTTCGCTCTCGCCGCCGGCCCCAGCCGGAACCCGAAGGCGACACCGGCTCCGCGGCGCAGCCCCGCAGCTCCCCGGCCGGGCCGTCCCGCCGGAGAGCAGGGAGCCAATGCAGCGCAGGCACAGCGAGAGCAGCGTCTCCGTGCAGCGAGCAAATTGCAATTCAAGGGGAGGGGAGAAAAAAAAAAAAGGCAAAGCAAGGCAACACAATACGGCGTTAACCAACGTTCTGGGCCGCGCTCGGAGACAAAGCTCCATACGAGCTGCTTCCAATTAAGGGGCCGCCCGCAGCGATTTACTCTCCGGAGCCGCTCGGTGCTTTCCGGGCACGACGCGGCCGCCTCCCTCGGCGCGGGCGGGGCGCGCTCCCACCTGAGGGGGCCGTTTCGGTCCCGGGTGGCCGCCGAGCGGCGCGTGCCCCCGGCCCCCTCCCCGGCCGCCATGGCCGCGCGGGCGGCGCGCGCACTAAAGCCGGACGAAGCGCTGCCCCGCCGCCCCCCGCCCCGCCTCGCCGCCCCCTCCCCGCCGCCCGCCCCACCTCCCGCCGCCGCCCCCCTCGGTCCCCCCCTTTCTCTATCCCCCCCCCCGGCACCCCCCGGCCGCCCTGCCCGCCTCGGCCCTGCCCCGCCCGCTCCCGGCGCCGAACAAAGCGCCTCGCGGCCGCTCCGCGCCCCCGGGGAAACCGCCGCGGCAGACGAGGCGGCGGATCCCAGACACAATGAGACCAGCCGGGACTCACCCACAGCTCCGTGCCCCAGCTCATGGCGGCTCCGCGGGCGGCGGCCGGGATCGGGGTCGGGCGGCGGCGGCCGGAGAGAGTCCCGCCGGGCGGCGGCGGTGCCCCGGGTCAGCGGGAAGAGGCGAGAAGCGGCGGAGCGCGGACGGCGTCGCGGCGAGCTGCGGCCCCGCCTGGCTCAGGGAGGAGAGCCGCGGAGGAGACTGGGAGAGGGGCGGGCCCGGCCGAGGCGGCGGGGGGACGGCGCGGGACGGGGCGAGGCGCCGCTCCCCAGGGCGGCCCGGCGGCCGGCGCGACGCCCGGCTCCTCCCGGCCTCCGCCCGCCCGCGGTCCCCGCAGCGCCCCTCGGCGGCGGGGAGAGAGCCGGGTCGTGGTGCTTCCCGCCGCCGAGAAGGGGCGCGAGGGCGGCGGCCGCCCGTCAGCGCGGGGAGAGCGGCGGGAGGAGGGGGCGCCGGGCGGGCAGCGCCGGCACCGGCCTTTGTGCGCGCGGCGGCCTCGCGCCGCCCTCTGCACGGCGCTGAGTCACGGCGCGGGGCGGCGCCGCACACCTGCGGAGCGTGCAGTGCGCAGCGAGCGAGGAACGCGCGGGTCAGCCCCGCCATTCCCGTCCTGCACGGAGCGGGTCGATGGGTCACGCGGTTGCACGACGGCCCCTGGAAAAGAGCGGGCGATAAATCCTCCGAAACGTTTGTTCCTCCACGATGGCTGCTGGAGAGAAGGCACAGACCGGTTGCCAGCCGCCACTACCGCTCACACTAGAAATTCGTTTCTCCACGTGCAGGGTGTTCCGAGGCAGTGCCCGCATCTCCCCACACCTGAGCACGCCGCAGTCACACACTTACGTTAAGCCAAACTGCTTGCAAGTTGCACCCATCTGAACACACCGCGCTGGCTGCACTGAGGGCTCCGGCAATGCAGCACTGCTTAACAGAGCTGATTGGCACACACATGTTGTACAGCGCTCAGGAAGAACAAATTGCTTTTAAGCACTGCATGCCTAGGCCAGTGCTGTGCTTTGGTCCCTGATCACACACACCTGTCAGGGAGTGTTAAAGAAAATGGGACAAGCATTACTACAGCAGCCTCAGTGCTACACAGAAATGCAGGGTCATAGAATGGGACAGCTGGGCACGTGCAGCCCTGCAGGGAAACCGAGAGTGAGTGGGTGCCTCCATCGCTCCTGGGGAGGCAACACATTTCTCCATCTCATTGGGACCCCCTGTGTTAATACATCAAACTAAGTCAGTGTCAGCCCTGTGCTGCACAGGATATAGGCTTTCATAATGACCTAATGCAGGTTGGTTTGTTTGATTTTTTTGTTTGTTTTTGTTTTCCCCCCACACTACAAGATTTCAGAAATTCAAACACAAAGCCTATTTGTTAAAAACATGTATAAGTATTTGCATTGAAAAACAACATTTCACAGCTGGTCCCTAATTTTCGCTTGCTTTCCAGCTGCAGTTCATCCAGACCAAGAGATCCATGTGTACACAGGTGAGCATTCACATTCACTTCAGCTAGGGGAGCCAGCATCCCATCCCAGGTGCAGCCCTGCCCAGAGATGCTTGCCCATACTGCACCCCTCTCTGGCTGTAAGGGGAGAGCAGAGCGCCTGTTGCATCACTACAGGATGCTGTCAGAAACACTGTCATCAGTTGTCAGGGATTTGCACATTGTTCCCATTATCACAAGGTGAAACTGGCAGTAGCCCTACACATAACCAGACAAATGTTATCCTGCAGATTTTTTCCCCCTAGTTGCATCTCTGAAATCACGAGTCCTCTGGAAAAAAAAGCTTGTAAAAGTCTCACCCAATGGACTCAAGAAGGGAAACGCATTCAGGGCATACTGACGAAATTACTGCATGCAGCAAAGGCTCCATGACAAACTGCATTGTTCTGATATCCTTGTACACCATTATCACTTTCTGGAACACGATAACAATGAAGTAAATTCCCTGCTGCAATTAGCTGGTTTTCCCCATTGAGTAATTACACAGGATTTAACAGAAAACTGCCCAATTTTGGTCTAAGCCAAACCTACATCATTCTATTTAGTACAACTGGTATATATTTCAGTAATCCTGTTCACCTCTCAGCAGAAGCTACTTGGGTTTACAAGTGTACCACAGGATGTTATCTTGGCAGAGCCACAACCGGCATGATTAACGCAGAGCAGCAGAGCTCTGTCTGGCACTCCCCACAGGCATCCTAACAGAGCCACAGTTCAGCTTCCTATGGTCACAGAAGGCAGCATGGCCAACAAATTATTTCCAAATACCTCCCTTCTCGGTGTGAGTTGCCACTAATCCTCTTCTCTGCTGTCATACCAAAATTGGATTTTTACTCCACAAAGAAATGTTGCAGAAGCTCATTATCTCTTTTTGCTCTGAGACCAGAAGAATTTAGCTTCATCCCTTTATTTATACGTGCATTTCCCTCCATCACCAGCACTCCAAGCGCTCTAATTTCTAACAATATCAGCATTAACAACACCTCTACGTAGTGAGCAAACGATCATTATTTCACAGCTAAGAAAGTATCAGAGACAAAGGAACCCTCACACCTTTCCTTGCATGGCCCTGACATGGTCAACAGCACCCAGCAGCTTCCAACACATCCATAGTTACATCTGGCTAGGGCCTTACTGCCACTGGGTTCCTATTTCTACTATTAGGCAAAATATTTAAACTTACTAGGCTCACAAATATTCCCTTATCTCTGAATTTTCATGGGAAGAACTTAATCCACCCCCCACACACACAACATTTCCAGACAATACTGAAATGCTCTTTTGTTTTTCAATAGCAGAAGTGTATATTTTCCCCCCAGCCAACAAACCAAAGGCACTGCCAGTGATCAGATAACAGGAGTACACCTGCTGTAAGCAGCAGAAAAATAGGAACTTCCATCTGCTTTTATGAAATCCTGTGTTCGCTTTTTTTCCTGCCCTCAGACAAGAGCACATCTTCCCATGCCATATGTAGCAAAGGGAAGGTGGTGTCAACCAGCATAAACTAGGAACGCTCCAACCACAAACATCCTCCAATTTTCTTTCCACTGAAGAAAGACTTCAGATAATCTGGCAGTTTCTTTTGTATAACATACACCTGTAGCCCAAGCTGAAGGCCAGACAATTATAGGAACATCAGGAGATCTCTGTAAGTCATGATCCTAAAACATTACCTTGAACTTGTTAATGCTTAAGTTACCTCCCTGAATACTGTCACCACCATGGCGGTGCTACCTGGAGATCTCCACCTACCACAAGTCTTCTCCATTCTCCCACCAACTCTATGTGCATTTCCCAATGTTAAAAGAATATTAAGCTATCCAAGTGTCTAACAAGAGGATTTAAGTGGAATGGTCAGTTCTGATCAAACTATTGCACAAACACTACATTATCTATAGGCATAAAGATTATTAGTGCCAAGATAATAACCCAAGACATGCATAGCAACTTCCACCTGCATTGATCAGCCAGCCGCTTACAAGTGGAGCATAGCAGATTAATGCGTGTTTGATACTGAAACACGGAGTCTGTCAGAGTAATAATTCAAGCTGCAGAAAAATGAGTGAAGGAATGAGCAGCGACAGGTCAGCACCACATATTTTCAGGCTTATTAAAATATTTAACATCCGGCTGAATCACGTTCAGGAAAATGTGTTTACAGTTGTGCAAAACCTGTCATAAGATGTGATCATAATCAGTACTCCGGGCCACTAACGAGTCTCCTTAGAGGAATTTTAGGTCTCAGGTGTGCCGGTATCACGCCCCACACCGGCAGCAGTACCGGACTCCCGGCTGAAACCATTCCCTGAGCCTGACAGCCACCTGCTGGCAGTCAAAGGAACGAGCAGGGGAACAAAACCGACCCGCTTCTGCCGTAGCTCATCAGATCCCGTTCCGTTGAATATCAGCTGCGTTAATTTGGAACAGAGGGGGCGGGGAGCCCTCGGCTGCCCTACCGTGTGCACCGCTGCAGGCCGAAGCTTCTCTCCTCCGCAGGACCTCCCCTCAGTGCTCAGCAGTTCGCTGTCACAAGGTCCTTCCTTTGTTACTATAAGCCCGTGGTGGTACCTCCTTTTCTTAGAGAATGTGGATGTTTTTTGCATGAAAGAACCGGCAAAGGATCACAATATGGAAGGAAACTCGGAGTAATCTGCATATCCAAGAGCATCCTCTCCTTTCCACTATTAATCATTTGTAAGAAAAGGAATGTAAATAAATCAACACTGCCACTGATTTGCTTAATGGCATTTCTATTCCATGCAGCAATTGCCTTCCTAAGCCTTTCTCTCATGTTAATTAAAAAACAACAGAAAACACTACAACTCTTCATTATCCTTTCTCCAAAGGTGGGACTCCAACCCGAGCCCGTCTGCCTAAATTTAAGTGATTCCAAATAGACAAAACGAGAAATAAGCCATTTGTCACCAAAAATAAATAAATAATTTTTTCTTCCTACTCATAACACTTTTTGAGCTCTATTTAGCTAAATTTCAAGACCAACATTTTGCCCTTTGGACTTGAGATGCAGATCAGATTAATAGGTAGCAAACCAAGCTCTAGACAAGAGTTGCTTTTCCTTCATCTCCAATACCACTGGTTTCTCCCATACAAATTCTGGGAGAGTACTGAGAAATTAAAAATAAAAAAAATCAAGTTAAGTGAAAAACTAAGAACAGAACTTAATTACAGGTGCTGTCTGGCTTCAACACATTATCCACATAAATTTGGCTTTGTAGTTTGCTAATTAAACCATATACATGGCCCTGAAACCCACACCACTCAACCTCTGGAACAGAGCCTGAGGCCAGCACAGCTCTTGCCAATTAGCCTGGCAAATGAGCTGCCTGTTGAAGAGGCTCACAAATGAATTTCCCACCTGGGGAGCTGGCAAGGAAGAGGCCACACAGGATCCTCCCAGTCACAGCACTGCAAATTGTAAGCCACATTCTCAACAAACTCAAGGGATTCTGTATTTTTCCTTTTAAACTCAAAACCATCAAAATTACAAGAGGCTACTGTAGACACTGACTTTGAAAACCCAAAGGTACTGGAAACAGAGACAGTTAGCTCTAATAATAACTATATATAAAAGGCTTTAAGTCTCGTTTTCAAAATGTCTTCTTGATTCTCCCAGAGTCCGAAATCATGCAAGGACCAAATCAAACGCAGAATTCTCTACTCATTTTACCTTGTTGCATACTGACCTACCTATACATAAAGCTTGAAGAGCTACTCAAAGCCTTCAACAGCCAAGTCCACAAAAAAGTTACCAAGTCAAGAATTTGACCAAATCTGAGGACTAACCTGACCCTCCTGGTTGGAATTTGTAAGTTACAAAATTGGAATTGGAAGCTACCAAAGTGTATCTGAACACAGTCACAAAAGAAAATATTTCAGCATTTAGAAGCTCTATTCTGTGTTCTTAAAGGAGAAGCATCTAAAATGTGCTACCATAACACAGTCAACAGTGGAGATCCCATTTTAGGATTATGTCCAGTTCTCAATCCCTTTATCACCCCAATTAAAGAAAAACTCTTAAAAAGAAAAACTCTTAAAACCATGAAAAGTCTTCCTCGTCCAAAGAGAACTGCTAACACAGTTCTTCCCTCACAACTGTGAGATTCATGCCCTAGAACCTTTTCTTCTATAAGGGGAGGCTAATTTAGAGGAAATGTTTCTACCTGTGTAAGTTTTTTAATGTATTCTGTCACATGCTGAGACGGACCATTTCTACTTGTGCTCATGCTGTTCTGCACCCACTTGAGTACAGAAGTTCATCACTTCATCACTGAAATTCGTGTAATAAATGTTCATCTTCTTCCTGAAAGAAAAGTTCAAATGGTGATTTTGGTCTTTGAACATCAAGACTGAAATCAGATAACACAGAATTTTTCAACATTCTGGAAAAGGTGAACTTTGCAACAACAGTTACAGACAATTTAGCCCCGCGTTATCACATCCTGCAGACAGATATGACTATGTACTTTTCCTCCACATTAATCCAAAGTATCTCCCTTGATTTTAATGATATCATGTAACACAGTGTAGGACACAACAGTGATGAATGGGAAAGGCAGTAAGGCATTTCAGGGAAGGGGAAAAAAAATAAAAAAATAGGGCTACCTAAACTAATTTCCTGTTTGTGAAACTTCAGTTTTGTTTAATCAAACTTTATTAGGACTAAATATTTGAAAACCAACGTAATAACCATTCAAAAACTGAAAAAAACAAAAAAAATTGTAAAACTAAAAATGTTTCCCACAATTTCAAGTTTCACAACATTCCAACATACTGAAACAAGAAAATAGTTACTTGTAATTTGAGGGTAATGAGTCCAGCTGCTCACAACTCACCCAGCAGCCCCAGACAATTAAATTACTTTAAGTTCAGAACACAGAACAGAATCCAATACAGAAAGCACGTGTAAGTACGTTCTTAAACACATAAATATATTCTTAAGTAAGAAGCAACTACTCCATTTTTTTTATTTAAGAGATCTGAATTTTACTTGCCTGAAAAAAATCATCATTCATGCATGAAATCTGGCACCTTTTTTTTCTACTATAATGCAAGGAACAAACACGTTTTTCCCCTGCTCACATTCCTCCTTCATCACACGAATTTTGGAATAATTTTGGAAATGGTCTCCTTTGCAGCAGGACAGGATGGTGGATACCGTCAGATTTCTTACATTACTGTCAGCATCCTCAAATTTATTTCTCTTCCACAGACTACGCTGCTACCTCAGAGAAACCTTAATTTGTACACAGAACAAAAGAACACTGAATTTTATTTCTAATTGAGCTGTGGGTTTTCACTCTGTAGGTGACAGAATGAAACCTGCACACAACCTTAATCAAACTGAGTTCTGGCCCATAACCAACCATCTTAAGTACTGCGCCATTGCAAATAAATACTTTCATCTCTGACAATGACTTTCAGAACAAGCCTGTTTGTTTTTCCAATTACTTACTCTCTCTAAATGAGTCACCATTCCTTCAGTTTGACATGAAGATAACATCTTGTACCTCTGCACAGTGCAGCACCTTTTAGTTTCGTACCACGTGAAAGCACTCACTTCAAAGCACAGTATGCACTGTTCAGATACTGACATTCTTTCACCAGGTAGCAGGACATTGCCTAAACCTAATTAATACCCATATAATGCTTTGAAGATGTATAAAAGTTTACAATAACTGACAAGAAACAGTACTGAACTAAAACCAAAACTGGATAGTGAAATAATTTCTATTGAAATTGGCATGAAATTCATTCTAAGGCATACTACACATCAATATGGCTCCAAATGCATCAATTACTCTAGCTGCCAGCTGAGGAGAGGATAAACCAAATGCGGGCCTTTTGCATGGTGAGACTTCGTGCCTCTGAACCAAATGAAAATAGAGTTCATGCCTTTGCTTTAAGGTTCTTTCTTCCTTTCTCACAAAGAAACACGTCTAACTTATCATGAACACATGAACATTCAGCCTTAGTTCTTGACCCAATTTAATATGCTTCTTATAAACTGTAATCCCACAAATATAAGGCATAGTAACTCCTACATTTCTTTAGCTTTGAATAGGAAAAGTGCCAATTCTTACCTGAGCATTTGCTTCGGGCTGTGGGATAGAAGTCTTCATTCTGTGTTCCTACAGTTGACATTGCAATAAAATGCTACCATGAGTCAAAACCAAATTCCCCCTTCCCCAGCATACAAAACATCATCTGAAAATGCATTTCTACTTTATACTATTCAAATCTATACCAGGAATATCCATAGAGGAAAACCCACGTTATTGGTTACGCGAATGGTAAGTGTAGAGGATTTGGCATACCAATACACAAGAATCCTTGCTCTGTTGGATGCACAATAGATTGATGCACAGGAACTGCTGCATCTGGTTAGATTTGCTGTCTCATCATTTCGCTGCAAAACCTTCATTGCATTCCAGCACAGGTGCACAGAACAGAATCACCTCCAAAGTCAAGCATTCAGGGGACCTATTCCTTTCCAGAAGTGTATCACCCTAGCATACTTGTTACCTCGTTTACACATCCATACTGTCATGCAGATATACAACTTCATTAAAAGAACAAAAGAAAGCCTTTGCAAGAAAGTCACTTAGTGAAAGCACTCTGAAACAGACTGGCAGAATAATTACAGAAAACCCACTGATGATCTGATGAACTCAACATTTGAGGAAGACACATCATTACATGTTTCATTTGAGACAGAGCAACCACACAGTTTACTAACCTGATTTACGCTATAAACACTTGCTGTATCACAACTCAGCAGTACCACAAATTCACAAATCTCATCTTCATTGAAAAGCAGGCGCATGGAAGCATGAGAACAAAGAACAAAACAAACATCCTTAAATTTACTGAATGACCAGTGAAGATTCTCCCATCTGCCACCACTACTTGACTTTTCCTCCCTGAGCTGGAATGCCTGAATAAATGAATCGGTCTCAAAATTTAAGTGAGTCTCTCTATGTAAAATCATTTCAACAGAAAAATAACACATATTCTTATTTCCCCAGCCTGTCTGTGGTCTTCCCCTTTGAAATACTTTCAGCTTTAATGGAAGGTTACCTGATCTACGGGATCCAGGTCCAACTTTCCAAGTCATGAAGGCTAGCTTATAAAAATGCCTATACACAAAATGGAATTCCCAAGAGAGCAGGACAACCCAGAATTACTCTCTGCAAGCACATAACATCTCCAGTGAACAGCAACGCCATCCAGCAGCACTCGGGTTGAAAAGTCTTTGGTCACAAAAAATTTTCAGCGTGTCAAATAACAGCACAGCTTAAATAGTCTTAAATTTCTTCTTTATAAATACAATGAAGAAGGCAGACTATTCATTAAATATAAAAGCAATTTTATAAAAACACATCAGAATTTTATTGCTTGAAGAATACAGCATATGAAAAAAGCACAAGAATGTCCAAAAGAAAGGTCACAAGGATCCAAACATATTACACCATACATACCAGATGCAGTAAAATGTTAACCTGAATTCTGCATCAGAAAATAAAGGTGTGAAAACATACCTAATATTATTTAAAAGGAAAAAAGACTCATTTAAAAAAGAAAGGTGTGAAGGTGTTACAGTACAAATTAGAAAAGCCAACACTGCACATTAACATTGCATCACTAGACTAGATTTTCTACCTTTGGTACTTAAACCTTCACAGAAAACCACTTCCTTAATCAAACCTTGCCTAACACATGTCATATAGTAGCTGTGAAAGGTTTTTCGTTTGTTTTAACTTAAATATTAAAATACATTTCTGACTTTTCACTGTATTAATGCATTTAAGGAAGTGTTCACATTTACTTTATATGAAACTTAACGCATCTCACACTTAAAAGTCACTAAGAGACTCAGACCTGAATATATGCCAATTGTACCTTGTTCAGGTCATTATGTAAAAATGGACATGATGTTTTCCACTTGTATCCTTACACAAACAGACTTGCTGCCCTCCTCAGGATACATGACTAGAGCAACCTGCTGAGGTCTCAGGTTAAAGTAAACAAACTGCATTGTTACAGAGCTATGAGATCATCTACAGCAGTATGCAAGTGGCTTTTCTAGTCTGCTCGGATTAGTGTACCAGAAGATATGCCAGTATTACTTCAAGTAACACATTAAAACCCAGTAATGGACACTACTGTGCTTTATTTCAACACAAAGAACAGCCGCTCATCCATTAATCAACATAATTTTCAAATCAACTATCAGAAGGACTACTACCGTTCCGTTCCATGTCTCACCGATCACTTTGGGAAATACTTTGTCAAAAACCTGGACTTACCTACAAACCAATTTGAGTGATGAAAATGTTATCTTTGAAAGTATTCTAGTAATCCAGTGGCAACCTAGTGTGGAAAACATTAGCATTACGCTGACAACGATGACTTATCAAGGTTAAATAAAATCCCTCTTTTATTGTAAGCATGCTCGTAGCTTCAGCTTTTGCCTTCACAGGCTTGAATCATTCCCAGTTACATCAGTGGAACCAGAACAATTCTGTTTCATCAAGTTCCAGTTTTATATTTCAACAATATGAACATATCTGGACTACGCAATAACATCAACAGGTAACATTAAATTGGAGAAAAACAATAAGAGTTAGTTTTCCAAAACTGGCAGTCTTCCAAGTAAAATATTCAGTCGGGACTGACTGTCAAAGGACGTAGTAATAAAACCATGGGTTTCTTTTTTTCCATCCCATACCAAAAAGGATTCAATTTGTACAACTCCTATTAAACATACGATTTCACCAAGCTAGGAAAGATATCGTTTTCAAATTGTAACAAGTGTGGTATTTGAGCATTTGTAATATTTATTGCCATATAGATCCGCATTTTAAAAAGAACAAAGAATTCAAGACTGTACTATGCTGAACTTGACTTCTTTCCCATTAACAGTTTACCTCTACTGTACCACTCCCCCAAAAACAATTAAAAATTCTAAGTAAGATTTTATAGTTTAGTTAAAAGGGAAGAAATGCAAATGTGGATTTAGAGCTTTCTGTATAAATCTCACTGTACTTTATAAACTTGTTGTTTATTGTAACACTGTTTATTGATCAAATAAGTGACGCACTGCTATCTAAAATTTCCATATACACCATTAAAAATCCAAAGTCGATATGATACTGAACCTTAAATCTTCAAGAGTTCAAAAAAAGACAGTTTATACATGTACAGCACACAACAGCAGACACCCCTAGAATACCAACTGCCAGTCCATGATGCATACAAACTTACAGGTAAGCATTCATTTCACTGTTTTCATTGTGCAGGAAAAATATTTCTTAGTGAAGACAGAAACCCAGCTGGTGAATTTCAGATATCATCTTCATCATCTTCATCCTGAGAAGATCCTGCCTGATTGGATGCACTGGCTGAGGCAGCAGCAAGTTGTGCCTGTTGAGCTGCTTGTTGCATCTGCAGCCACTCTTGCTGTGCCAGTTCTGCTTGCTGTTGTCTAGCCTAAAGACATGAATTTAATTGTTAAGGTCATACTATATAACTTGTGAGGAATCTCTAGAGCACCTTAGCTATAAAAGCAGTTTTATCTGCACCTGTAGACTCCTTTTACATAATTTTTTATTAACCATGCACACAAAAACATGTCTAGAAATACCTTTATTATTTGTACTTGGATGTTCAGCTATATTTGCACTTCCTCTGAAGAGGCCAACATTTAGAGGATTTATACTTTCCAGAACAAGTACATTAGTACATTACCTCTTTAGTTTCACTGTCAGGATTGTACTGAACCACTTACTAATGAAAAGATAAAGCACAACAAAGCAATAAAATAATTTAGGGCTCAGTTTCGAGGCCTCTTAGCATTCAGCCACCATTCAGAGATGAAAACAGTCCTACACTGCTGATTACAAATAACGTTTGCAATTACAAAGTCATCCCTCTCTCTACAGCATGTAGAATTACAAAAACAAAACAAGCAAACAAAAAAACCACCAAAAAAAACCCCACAGAAATGAAGAAATCCATTATCTTACTCTGCTAAGCCATCTTCGGAAAACAGAGCAATCTAAGCTCTTCTTAAATAAGGAGGGGCAGGTTGAGATGTCTTTGTTACAGAAAGGTATGTTATCTGTACTTCAAGGTACAAGATGTTCTAACCAAGTCCTTCAAGTAGTTCCTGTGGTGCCCTCCCCATTTTCCCATTTAGAGCTTTTTCCTGTTTTTCAGCAACTATTTTTGATTTCAACACTGTGTTAAAGTTTCAATTTCTGTTTTGAATGTCCTTTAAATTAAAAACCTTCAGTATTCATTACTTGCTCACTGAATTTTCCTTTCTTTTTCCAAAGCATCAACAAACCAGCTTTCCAAACTTCAAGACACCAAAAGATGGTACTTCAGAAAATGATCAAAACCAGTTTATCTATTTAAGTATACGTGAAAAAAAGAAGCCTTCCTATACTGCAAGTAGTGCTGCAATTTCTCAGCCTGTTCAACACTTCTCAGTATTTCTAAGTTCAAGCAGTAGCCAAGTTAAAAAGGTTGGAAAACAATTCAAGACGCTGTAAATTTGCAGCATCTGTTGTATTGACTAAGAAGCCTTATCAGCATCTGAGGTAAACTGAACTCATCTATTGAGCAACCCATTTACTTTATAACTTTATAAGCAAACTTTAGTAAGGAAGCCTCAAAAAGAACACTTCTGTTGATGACCTCATCTTCCACAGATACTTTTAGACACGCACGAATATCAGGAGGAATCATTAGACTAACTTAAATATTCACCACCATCCTCATACCAACTTAAGTATAAGTTAATTGTGCTTAATTCAAGTTAATTAAGTGTAATTTAGTATTAAGTAATATTTGCCACGTTGTAACATAACACTTTTAAAAATCATATAAAAATCAACACAATTTTGTTAAACCTGCATGTACAGTCTTTAATTTAGGCACTAAGGCACAGTATTATGGAATTAAAAACAACCACCAAAACACATTTCACGTGGTCCATTCTGCCTACATAAGGTAGCAATGGTTTTTAGCATTCTTGTTTTATGTTACTTAGGAGGTTGTACTCCCTCAACTATCTTTGTTGTTCTGTATATCTATCTTCATTTTGTAGACTATATAAAGTTTTTGAACAATGGCTTAAAAACAACATGAATCAAGCTGACTACTACACATAAATCTAAACTTAAACAGAAGCAGCCATATTGGTCCTTCTAGTGGTAATACAGTCAGAAAAAGAAGTCCTAACTAGTTCAATGCATGCTGACAAGAGCCTCATGCATGCAGAAGCTTTAGCTGGCGAAAAAGAATTCATCATGCAAATAAGATTAACATAGTTGGCACCTTATGACACAAAACCAACAATTATGAAGTGTTCCAGCAAGATACAAGTATAGTGAAGTGATGGGAAAGGAGGTCATAGTAATCAGACAATGTAATGACTGAATAAGCATTTTCAGAGGAAACAGAATCATGTAAATTGAGAAAACAAGACTCGTGGATTGGGTAAGAGGAAACAGAAAGCAAAGATTATTTTCATATCATTTTGTTTAGAGAAAGATTGCCTTGTCAGACTGAGAATAAGACAGAGAAAGATGGTGCAGAAGGATAAATAAAATTAGCTTTTAGTTGTTTAAACTTGGGAATGTTTACTATTAGGTAAAGCAGGGATGAAGGAGTATTTGTAGGCAAATTCTCTCCCTGTGCTTCAACTGCCTCCTTAAAAGTTTATGCATGAATTAACTCAAATAGAATCTCGCCACAAGTAAATAAAGATGAGAAAGGACAAATTAGAATTTTTTAACAGTTAATTGTTACTTTCAAAGCCTCAATGATTTGTGCAGTGATGGTCACAAACAGAAGAGAGATTCACGTTTTAAATGCAACTTAAAAAAAAAAGTCAATTCCATTTTTTATTTCCTCAGCTAAGTAGTTCTTCATGTATCACTACAATACAACGGAAGTACCTGTCTCAATAGTAGGGAAGGAAAAATAAACACAAAACCTTCCTAAATCTAGAGTATAAAATTTGTTTGTATGTGTCAACTTGCAGGAGTAACCAGAAACAGTATCTTACTTATTGACTTGACTTTCTGTAATACAAGCAGGACAAGAAGATCAATAACACCTTAGATGCTACAACAGTCAACAAGGAAAGGAATACTTCTAGGTGTGCGTACATGTTTTTGCAGCATCAGATTCACCACATTAATTATTACAACCTCATCTGTCTAAGTGTTGCGTTGCCTCACTTACTTTTGCAAATAATTCCTGTTGCTGCCTTAGAAGCTCTTCTTCCGGAATGCCGAGGTTTTCCAGGCGTGAACTGGCCTTTCTTCTCTTTAGTGCTACGGTTTTGCATTCTTGTAAGACTTCTTTTACTTCACTGATATAGGAGCCAAAGCCCAAACTTTCTAGTGCTAGAAAAAATAAAATATTGGTCTTTTAGAAGGCTTTTGATAGCAGATACCAACATGTTTAAACATGCATTTTTAGGAGACGTTTGATTTTTCTGACATTTGGTGATGAAAAGTCATGTTTGTGGGAATACATGACAGCTACTCTCCCTGCCTCTTCTCCTACACCCTCTAAAGAGGGCACACTTTCACGCTAGAAATACAAAGTTTACTGAAGTGCAAAAAGTCCTGGCTTGCAAAGCACTCGGGACTCTCAGATTCATTTTGCTAGAGCGGCATTATTCTTGGACGGCCTCCATCTTCATGTTCTGCACATCAGATTCATACATTAACTACAGAACCAAGATGCCCTTCCTATCTGAATTGTGATCCATTAATTTCTCCATGATTCTATCTTTCCATTTTTGTTGCAAGTCTTCAAATAAAAATCATTTGCCTATAACAGAGAAAACTTTCATTAAGACAGAAATAACAAACATAACCATAGAAATACACTTTAGTTTTGGATCTGAATATCTGAACTCATTTTCTAGATGCCAAACAACACACATTACATATACAGTTACATACATCTCCTTATTGTTTTGGAATGGAAATCCTCATACTTATCTCTACATGAAAATGCATTCAGAAGCTAAAACACAGCATTTTAACCTGCCCAAGTAAATCTGAAATGTAGCTGTATTCTGCAACAGCTTTTAAAGAATGCAAAAGTAACAGAAAGGTTAAAAACAAAACAGGCAAAACACACAAGAAAAGGCACATTTTGATATGCCACCTGCTACTATATGCCTCCACACACACACACCCCCTAAAACAGAACCTAATACAGAACAGGCTAGAAATATCACATGGACACCAACTACTTAGAAACAAGCCTCAGTTTCATTCAGCACCTGGTTTATCTCCAGTAGTTACACAAGTCCGAGTTTTCCTTATAGAATGAAACTTGTTTAGATATTTATCTTCCTTTATTTCAACCTTATGTAATAAGCTTTCCAAGAAGTCACACTAAAATAAACGACATAATAGTAAATACGAACATTATAAACACACTCTGACTCTCAGTACATCAGACTACTTTTTCACATGTTTCTATGTGATCCTTTCCTACCCACAACTGAGGGGCAGGCCACCACAGTAACACAAAGCCACTCTGTAAACCTGTGGCTTCCAACACATACAAGGAGACAATTAACGCACTGCCTTCAATCTAGCAGCACACTGCAGCAGGACTGCCATTCTTTTAAGAGATTTGGCAAACATTTTGCAAATGACTTTACATAATACCTATTTCTTAAGAAAAATGAAGTTAAGAGACAAACCAATTTAGAGGTAATTAAATTACTCTAGACAGCATGCCAGTTCAGCCTCAGCCCACGCAGACACTGGAATCGTTTCAAATTAGTCCAGAGTTTCTATGAGAATCAACAAAACCCTTCTCGAACCTGTTTAATACAGTCTCAGTAGAGGAGGCAAACATGTCCCGTGGTGCAGAACCGGTTCTATAAGCAGCCTATTAATATTAAGGAGCTCATTTTATTTTAAAATGTAAACAGTAAATTCAGTCAACTATCTCAAACTCAGAGCTTTTTCTTTTCAACATTAAGGTGTTTAGAAGTCTACAAGTCAAACTTGACTAAGATGAACTATCACAGTGAATACAGATGTTCACCAAAAGAATACTGGCAGAGATCAGGCTTGGCAATCTGCTGCACTGGAGTATGAGCAGCAGCCCAAATCAACAGCAAGTGCCACTTAAAAGAATGGGAATTCATGGAAAGTACTTATAGTTACATACTTTTCTTTTGGACTGTAACTATGACAGAGTCGTACAATAGCTCAATACCAATACAGCAATAACACTATGCCTGCTGCAAAGAAGTGAAGTTGTAGTGAAACAACTGCAGAATTTCACACTCTTGAAACACATTGTGGCTTTATGGAGTGCATGCATGGAAGGAATAAGCCTCTATCCCCTTCTAACAGCATGGTACTCAAATGCTGAGTTAATGAGTACCTGAGCAGAGCCTCCCATCCACCAAAATCCAGAATCTTTCTACTTCTAGAGTGTTAAGTCTACACATCTATCCAGACTGCTGAAAATCTGATATATTACAGGTGTTAGAACAATCCCATCAAATTCCAGAAGCTGGTCCCCAAAACACAGAGCTTTTGGAAGGTAAGGAGAAGGAAACTTTTACAGATGTCAAACTGCACCTGTCCTTTTAGTTCAGCTTCCTCCCATTCTTAAAGACTGCATGAAGACACAGATGTCTGATTAATCCATTAAGCATAACTACTTGTAGTTCTAGGTTTGTTTTTAATACAATCAAGTCACTTGTATATGAGATGCTTATCTTCATTGCCCTTCTAAAATAAAGTAACTTCAAAAGTGAAAAATGAAGCTTTTTACATGAAAGCGTGAACTGGACAGTGCCAATATCCTAACAGCCCATGAAGAAAGGCTTCAGGATTTGCCGTCAATCCTCAGCCCACCTTAGTACATCTCAGCTCCACACAGACAAACTAATCCAAGCAGTCAGCTCCATAAAACGGTGATTTCCTATCTCACCGTGCTCAGAATCCAACAGCAGACCAGCTTGTCAAAAAGCCCACCTCATCACAACTTACACAGCTACCAAGTCAGCTGTCTCCAGAACTGGTCCCCAGTGCCTCTAACTGCTGCAGAAGCTCTCCATCTCCACTTGGACCATTAGAGCCCTGAAGTCTTCGGGTACTGTCCAGGAACCAGATGCACATTTTACCATTAGTGGTGAGTGCCTGGCTTAGCCTGAGTACATCTAACACAGCAGATCTCCCTCAAGGTGCAGGAAGTCTCTGCTTTTCTTTCCCTATGCTGTCTGTAGGCACTGTGCCAGTCAAGTGTCTGTTACCACACAAAGAAACATCACAAGAACTTCACCCATCTGAAACAACCCAGCAGTGTGGGTGAAAGTGCTCTAGCCCAGTATGTGTCCACACAGCCATTCTTTCCCAGTGCAATGGTGTGTCCTCGGTACGACTGCCCAAGACAGGGAACTACAACAAAGCTGCAGTTTCGGATTAGTTCTGACACAGCCCAGTTGCAGGATGACACCAGCTGGAAGGGTGCCGCTTTCCCCTTTTACCTTCTAGCCCCTGCTTCTAACCTAGCACTCTCTTGTTCACAGGAACAATCATATCAGCTAACTCATGCAACAGTGCACTGTCTTCCCTGATGCCCAAGTTTTCACAAAGTCACAGTGTCAGAAAAGAGTCTGCTACATCCAACTGCAAAAACATCCCTGTAGCCTGTTCAGCTGTGATCTGATGCCCATTTTATTGCTAATGGAATTGACTTAAGTCATTAAAGGGACTGGGTTACCTCAACGATCACAACTAACATAATTCAACTACTGAAACTGTTAGCATCATGGTCATGAAGCTATATCAAGGTACAGTTAAAGCAGCAAATATCTACAGCATCTGAAGGCTACTGACAATGTTGATACGCTGTGCCTCTGGACACATCTCTGCTGCCTACAGAACAAACAGCCTGAACCATCACACTTGACATGAGTTCCATCCACTAACTGACCATGGCTGGAGGGAGCACAAGCACATCCCTCAGATGAGACCAGTAAATCCAGGAACAATCCCTTACACCTCTGGAAGCATCAGAAAAAGCATCTCTCTCCAGAGTGTTCATTAACAATATTTGACTAAAATGGATGTAACATAAAAGCACTTTTCAAACACGATGACACAGAGCTCAACAAAATACTTGTGTGTATACCATTAGCAGTTGGTCTCCAACCATGTAGATGCATTTGCTTTCAATTTGTTACCAAATTGCTGTTCGTAATCCTATCAAGTAATTGAAACTCTTGTGGTGAGCATGCTGGGACTAGTGAAAGAAATAAAAAAATCTGACCACTTATCAACAGAGAATCTCATTATTTTGTTTCTTAAACTAACTTGACACCATTACAACCCTGGATATACCTCTATGGCAAATACTACAGCCAAGAGCTCTACCAAGCAGCAGAATGAAGCACTCTCAGGATCAGTGTTATCAATTTGTTTGCAGCAGTCACTGTTATTAACAACCATTACTTCAGCAGCAAAGTGATCAGTTCCTGGCAAAAGATGCTTGCTGCAGACTTACACACAATGCAAGAAACCTCCCTACTTGTGGTAGAACATAGAGAAAAGCAAAGGAGACTTACTGAGAAAACTTTCATTCAACAAGGGGAAGTAGGAGGCAACAGCTAAGCAGAACACAAAGGAATATAGTTACATGTTTCCCACAACAGATAGGAAGAGCTGATTTTAAATGACTGAATTGCAAGGAAAGCCCAGGAAAAGTATCTCACTTTTTTACAGAATCAATGCAAGGAGACTAAGCTCCACATACCCAACCGTGGGCCTTTTGTCAGTCTCCTTAGAAAAGCACCTAATAAGCTCAGGACCTTGTAACACACTGTAAGAGAAAGCTGCACTGCCATTACAAAGAGCGGCCCTCGTTTCACGAGCCTGAAAAAGACTCTGAGTTGGACTCGGAGACCTCTCTCCAGGCATCACGCTTCTCTGAACGATGGACGAGAGCCAGTGCCGAGTCCACAGCCGTCCCTCCAACCAAAGACACAATTCCCTTGCAAGGCACTGACCGGTCGGACCACACGTTGCGTCCCCAAGAGCCTTAAGGCTCCCGTTTCGCCTCTCACGCCGTCAGAGCACGGCACTAAGAAGCTGAGCACGACCGGCCCGGCCCGCGGCACGGCGCCGCCGGAAACTCACCTTGTATGACATGCTCCGGGGATATAGTCTTCTTTTCCGACTTGTTGCAGATCTCGTTGGCCTCAGAGGAGATGAGGTGGATGAACTCCGTGCAGCAGTTGACCACCAGTTCCCGGGCATCGTTTGCCACGCGGACGTTGGGGAGCGTCTCCTTGATCATCTTATTGATGGCAGCCCTTGGGATGGTGAGGTCGTCGTCGTTACCCGACGACGAGGCCATCCTCGCTGCCACCGGCCCCCGAGGGCCGCTCCGCCCCGCTCCCGCGCTCTCGAGCCGCCCTCGGGGGGCTGCAGCGTGTGGGAACCGGCGAGGGGAAGCGGGCAGCGACGCGGCGGAGGTCGGCGCCGGGAGAGGGCAACGGGGGGCAACGGGGAGCGACGGGCAGCGAGCTGCCGGCGAGGCGCGGGGCCGGGGAGCGCCGCTCGGGCTCAGGACTCCCTCGGCCGCGGCGCCTGCCACTGCCGCCTCCGGCACATCCTCCGGGGCGACGGCGCCGCCACCTTATGAGCGGTGTGAGGGAAGACGAGCCCCGAGCAGCGGCACGGCGCGACTCCTTCCAACGGGCGGCGGCGCCGGTAAAGGCTGCCGCGAGACGGAAACGGACCGACTGCGGGCTCAACCTGCGCGTAGCGCCGCTTCCGCCGGAAATCGGAACGCGCTTCCGCCGCCAGGCTCCTCCCCCTCCTCCGTGAGGCACCGGAAGTGGTGGGGGCGCGTGAGGCCGTGCCACGTGCGCGCGGCGAGGTGCGCGGCGCTGCTGAGCGGGGCGAGACGGGAACGTGCCGATGCGGCGCTGAGGGACGGGGTTGGCGGGCAGGGCTGCACTGCGGGGCGTGCTTCTCCAACCGTCATGATTCCAGAGTTCTGTGCTCCGAGCCCCAATGGGCTCCTTTTGTGGACGGACAGACAGGCGTCAGGGGGATGCCCGTGGGGCTTCCACCGCAGCCCTCTGTACCAGCAGCAGCCCGCACATGGCTGCTTGGGCACTTGAAAGGCCACGGCGGGATGTGGAAGACACTGCATCAGCACAGCCACTGCATCAGCACAGCCACTGCCTGCACCGCGGATAGCGCCGGGCTCAGCCCAAACCTTTGGGGAGAGGCAGGGCTGAGCTGCTGCGAGTCCAGGCACGAAAGGAGAATTTACAATTAGTGCTGACGGAGGGAGAGAACCGCGGCACTACAGCCAGCACAGCCACACTGTGAACCTGCTGGGGACCTACAGCATAACAGGGCACGAGCCCCCTACCACCAGGCAGGACTGATGTCAGAGAACGATAAGATAGCGGGGAGCAGTGCTGGGGAGCAGCCATTGTGTTAGAACTGCAGCTGAGCAGATGCACAGTAGGAAAGTTGGGGAAAAAAAAGCCTGTGCTATACACCTACAGCTGCTTCTGCTCTATTGACTTTTTATTTCTTTTAAAGATGAATTCTAAGGAATTTGCAGGGTTTTTTTTCCACGTAAAAAATTATCAGCAGTAAAAAGCCCTTCTTTAGGTAAACTGGTTACTTCTCTTAAAAATAAACAGAAAATCTACCAAAGCAGTGGAAGGACAGGAAGCTGTTACAATGAGGCGACCTGTTAAAAACAAACCAAAACAAAAGAACAACCCTCCTCTGTAATACATTTGTCAGAGCATCCAGAGGAAGCATTCCAAATATTCAGCTTCAATAGAAATAATGACTACTTCAGTTGTTACACCTGAGGATTGATGAAACTTATTAATATCTCAAATATAATTATGTATAGATTCTTACTAGCCTTTTCATACAGTACACATCTCAGAGTGTGTTAGGTTATCATTGAAAGGAAGCAAGTTGATATTAAATAGTTAAGAATTTAAGTCAGTGCTCATCTTTCCACGAAAAGAGCACTCTAAATAGCAGTGCTGGCTGGACTAAACCTGCAGATCGAGGATTTTAATTTCAAGGTTCTGGCAGACTAAAGATAAACATACTGAGGTGATTATCTAAAGTAAGCTCAAAGATCTTGAATGCCTTTATACAGTTACAGAACAAACAACAACATGGTGTTAGCAGCAGCTATAACAGTTAATTCCAGCTTGCACAGTCTCATTGTGATGAGGATTTTCCCAGGTCAAAGCTTTTTCTGCTTCTCCACCTCAGCAATTTGATGAAGTTAAGACTTGCACTGAAGATTTTGTCATGGTGAAAAACCATTTTGTAGAAGATATCAATGGGTAGATCTCCATTTGGATCTGCATATTTCAGTGTTGTCATAGGTGTATACAAGGTATTGGTTTGATGGCGAAACGGTGGATTTTCCGCAAGTATTATCCTTACTGTATGCTGCCAAGAATTAGAAGGAGAATCATTAAAGAACCTTTACTGAAATAGTAAATTAAAAATCCTGTTTTCATTCAAGTAGAGGAAAATCAGATGAATAAAGTGCTAGAATTGTGTGAAATGCCATATGTGACTTTACTAGAATTTCATTAGAATTTTTTATTCAAATATTTAAGACTAGAATTCTTATTTATTCATAATTCAGTTTCTATTCCTCTACTCCACTTTATACAAAGAATCCTACACAACCCTCCAAAAGTATCCCTACATGCTCACAATAGGTAGATAGTTAAACTCAATTCACTAGAAAAGGGTCACAAAAGTGCAGTTCACAGCAAGGGAAGTTTCAGTGTCAGCATATGTTATGTGTTAGCAGCCAGCAGCTGAAATTGTTGTCCCTTCTAATAACTTGCTTCCACTCGTCTTCCTGAAGAAAGCCCTGAACACCAAAAGCAACATCCAAGTATTTATTATTGTGCCTTTGGTGTTCTAGGATAGTCAGGTCAACTTCACACTCACTTCCCATTCGTGGAGAGCTACTTGTGAGACAGAGGAGAGAGTTTACACAGGCAGAAACCCTCTGCGATGTAACAGTGAGGAATGGCAAGACTTGACCAGATGATGTGTAAAAGCATGCGTCCACAAGGGTATTTGTATATATATAAGAGAGAGTTAACGATTGCCTTTCAGTGGAAAAAAAATAATATTCCTTTAATGTTCTAGAGGGTCTTGTTTACAACTCCCGGGATTCTCTTAAGTTTTTACAATTCTTCTAAGTTGCAGAAATACAGTTTAATTAAATCTAACACTTCGACAAGACAACAACAAAATAAACCACTGAACCAGTGCATTCTTAATTCAAGAAAAAAAAAATGAGATTTGTTGATGAGTTACCTCTGCAACTTCCTCAGCACTTTGTCCAAGGCTCTGGAAAATTTGTTTGTAATTTTTAAGGTAAATATTAGTAAACATCTCAGCTGTTTCCTCATCTGCAGCTGAAAGATCCATTTTCATTCCATCTTCAAACACTTTTCTTTCAAACTCGGTAACCACTGGACCTGGTTCAATCAAACTTAACCTATCCGAAAGCAAAGGTATACAGATTGTTACTGCTCTCCACATTAAATGCACCTTTTTATGCTTCTTAAAAATGTATACTGAAGGTTGCAATCTGAGTTTGAGCTAGGAAACAACAGGAAGGATGTCTTATGAAGGTGGCCCACATCACATTATTGGTCTGAAGCTGCTATCCATCCACACAGAGTAGAAAAATCTGCACGGCATATCTTTCAGGGAGGCACTGTAAGTTAATTCACAACAGAAGCGAGTGCAGTTGTTACTTGCTATCTTGGAATTGTGGAATCTGACAATTATTTATTCACAACAACTTCAGAAACACAAAGAAAAATAACGTAAAGATGATAAAAAATTCATTACTTTCTACTTTCTGGACAAAATCCCACATGACGTGTTATTGTTAATAGTTTTTCCATGATAATAGTAGCTGAAAGAGAGTGAAGTTACCCAAATATGAATTTTTGGTCAAGTTGTCAGCGTTACATAGATCCCCCTTCATTAATTACAGAAAATACTGAGAATTTTCCTGTTGACAGACAGATTTGGTTGCTAACAAATACAAAAAATCTGATTTTGATCAGTAGGTGCTGTAACAAGTCACAGAAATGCAGTTACTGGTCACCTCTTCTAGTTCTGCTCTCAGCTAGTAATTAACCAATCACAACGTTTATCAAAGCACTCTTTGGGATAGGACCTCTTTCCAGAGCTGAATTTTGGGCAGGCTTTTCTTCAGAACCAATACAGCATTATAGTCTTACAATCCCATTATGGTATTTATTTTAAATCCCTCCAGACTGTTCATAGCCTTTGCAAAATCAAAGTTTGGAGTCAGCTTTGTCTTTGGAACCGCATGTCAGCAGCTGTCTCTTTTCCCACAGCACAAGGGCTAAGCACTCAAGCAGACACACATGCAAGCGATGTTTAACAATTCTTGAATTTCACACAAAGAATAGATCCAATGTAAATGTACGTGACAAATCCAACACTGAAGTACCACAGTGAACAGGACCATTCTCTTAAATGCTGCCTTAAACATTAAGAAACACTACACCACATTCTTACAGTTCTTTCCTTTCAACCTCCTGTCCCAGTAAAAATCTCACCCCAACTTTCATTCTAATGAATTCCTACGCGATCTTCCTCTTTCCCCTCCCTCCTTCTACTTCTCCTTCTCTGCCTCCCCACGTCCTACACCATTTTTATCTTTATATTCATTTCAAGATAAAATACAGACTTGTACTTATTTCTAGTACATGCAAGAATCTGTTCTCAAAAGTATAAAGTAACTTATTCATAGGTAAAAGCATTTAATTGCCCATGATGGTATGTTTATTTTAGTATCAAAACTTTATTTGATTATGCATGTGAAGAATGTGGACATTCTATGCTTTTCATGATGTACAATTTCCATGGGTTCCTCAATCTGCTCCTCCTAGACAGCAGCAAACTTTAGGGAGCTGTTTGGTACTTCTGAACACATCTAAAACTGTCTCAAGAATAGTTTACATCTGTGGATCAATACTTACTGCAGCTTGAACTTGAGTGCTTGTATAGCTAAACTTTCGCAGAATCCTTCCACCGCAAACTTAGATGCAGCATAAACGTCATTAAATAAGATACCTGATGGTACAAATAGAACATCCTGAGAACTGTATTCAACAAACAATTATTTTCCTTTTACAGACATATCTATTTTCACAGAATTTCTATAGTCTTGCTGGGAAAACATTAAAAGAAAATAAACCTGTGTATATTGGTCTAGTGAAACAATGCTAACCATACTGATCATTATTGATTTATTTGCATATGTTCTCAAATTTACTTATACTAGGAAAGCATGGCTGACTAACGCTCTTCCTCCTCCTAGCTGAGGCTGTGGTCTCTTTGGATCATAAGTATTTTGTAGTCCAATGCATAAAAGTGCATATATAATATGCATTTATATACACAATACCATTAACATCATTTACCAGCAAGACTTTTAATAGATGGCAAATAAACACAAATGCTGAGCAATGTGGGATATTTGATTATGCAAGAGATCCAGTTTGCACTTGAGGGACTTGGAAAAAGAAGTATAACAATCTATTTAGGAGAATGAGAAATATTGTATTCAGGCAAACTCTAAGGGTTGTTATTGTTTAGGATTCTTCTCACCAGAACAATCCAGGCAGGAATAATGACTCTGTCTTAGTAACTGCAAAACATATATAGTTAGACTAGATGGAACACAAGAGTAGAAACATGATTATTCTTTGCTAAAACTAGCTCTGCAGAGGTTTGTGAGAAGAAACTTTACTAAAGGGTGTACAGTAGTGCAGGATGTTATTGGATTTTGTTTCTTTACCACACTGCAGGGTGTAGTATGTTTGCCTGTCCCCACAACCTTTTCCAACAGTAAAATCTCATACCACTAAATTCTGTTTTTCAGATAATTTCTAGTAATAATAAATAAAAAATGATAAAGTAAGAAATAGAGTTAAAACTGATAGCCTTACTCCCACAGGAAAAAAAAAAAAAACAACCTGCAGATTTTGTTGTTTAAAGGTCTTAAGTAGTTGTGCACAGTAGCAGGTTATTGGAATGCATAAAAACATCCAAATGCTGTCCATCGAATAGCTGGATCTTCAGCATTATAGAGCACAGTAGCCAGATGTGCTACCTCCTGCATTTTTTCCTAAGCTAAGTGTTATGCCTTAGATTTTGAATACTGAGCTCTAAGAATAAAGAAAAAAGAACAACCACTTTGCCTTGTATTCCCATAACACTGCTTATTATAACTATATGCCCGCTCTTCCTCTTCTTCATGTCAGGCAAAATCTCCTTCAGGAGTCGAACCAGTCCAAAGAAGTTGGTATCCATCACAGTTTTCATTTCATCGATAGTCTGACATTCAATTGGTCCGATGAGCCCCATTCCAGCATTGCTAACTGCACAAAACAAAAGACAACAGCGACCAATAACTTTACTACACATTAACTTGCCATCTTCACTGAAAAACATTTAAAAGCGAACGTGAGAGGGTTAGGCATTAAATGATCCTTAAATAATCTTTAAAGAAAAGATTCAAACAAAAATATGTTATTGTATAACTCAAGCTGTGCAAATACACTTTTATTTAATTACAGCTTTAATCCAAATTCATTTTGCATTTCAAGCAATTTGTTTCAGCCCTTTAAATTAGAAAGGGATTACAGGAAAATGAGTCAAGAACCACCTATGTCTTCAATCTATAACAAAAGAAGACAGAATAGCGGGTATATTACCCTGTCTTTTAGGTTTTGTTTGTTTGAAATACATACATCTTTAACACACACACACACACACACACACACACACACACAGAGTACCCTCACAGTTTTGGGGTTTTTACAAGTTGGGAATGACTGGTAGAGCAGGTGCTCTACAATAAAACTACAGTATTTTAGACATTAGATCTTATCATAGTTTGCAAATGTATTCTGTTAAACAGTTTTTTAAGATTTATCTAAAGAAAGGCAAGTCCGTGATTTTCTCTCAGAGATTTCATTCTTGAGGGTGTAAGCATCTTCCATCTTAAGACATCGGTGTTTACTTTTAGCAAAAGAGTATGAGAACACTAATAGCTGAATTATTTGCTCTGTACAACTATAATTCTCCACACCAAATTACTCTTACTTTGCATTTGTTGTTGTACTTGCTTATTTCCTTGCTTTCATATTAGACAGGACTAACAGGGCTATGGTTGACCTCCTGGGCAGTAAGATGACGCAGATTTGGGCACAAGTTCTGTTCTCACATTTCATAATAAGGAACTGCGTCACCTTATCCAACACACTTTCTGCAACCAAGCCTCTCCTCTGCAAATAAAAACGAGCTTCCCAACTTCACAGAAGCGCAGTGAGATTTAATTCATGCCTGCACAAAGCCTGAGAAACCATGAACAGAGTAAACTACACAATGACTATTACTTTAATCACATGAAAAAATGCACTGATGAAGCTTCTCCAGTGTATTTGTGGAGACAAACAGTGCTTATCTGTTCACATCCCGTACTTGCCTAGGACATCAATCCTTCTGTCAGGGATGCTATTCACACACGTTTTAATGGACTGTTCATCACAGACATCCAGTTGCTTGATTTCCAAGGTTTTGCCCAGATTATGACCTGCAGCTTCCTCGAGTGCATCTTTCTTGGCCAGGTTCCGCATTGTGGCATACACTGCAACATATCAGAAGCCACAGTCGATTAGAACTAAGACCTTTTCTGTGGCGGTGTTCCTGAGAAATATTAAAGAATAGTTTTTCATCTGTATCTTAAATGTCAGTAATAGAACCCAGATAAAAACTTGAAGTAGGAAGATCCTATTTTCAACATAAAATAGCACAAATTACCCAGAAGCTGTTTCTGAAACCTTCAAGAAATTAGAAAGGAGAATTAAACCACTATGCACAAAGTAAAACACACGGCATAGTACCAACTCAGGCTGCTGAGTCATTTTTAATATTTGAAACATAATTCTGGAGTCTACACATGCTTTTAAAAAAAAAAAAAATCACATTCTAGCTAACAAAATAACACAGCTATTAAGAACAACACCTGCTTCTTTAAGCTGCAAAAATGCTCATTTATGCAAGTAACTTCCCAAAACAAATCACAGAATCATAGAGCAGCTGGGTTGAAAAGGACCATCATTCAGTTTCGTTACTGTACCATAATTCCATAAAACTATCAGCAACCACCCCCCTTACAGTGAAATGCTGTAAGAATAAGGATGAGAAACTGATGCCCTGCAGGCTGATGTATTTACCTGGCCATCCATTTTCAGTCATAGCAAATATCCCAGTTCTTTTGTTCACCCTCTTATGGGTGAATGGGGGTTAGAATAATGAAACACATCAGGGAAAATAACTACAAGATTATTATTTTTTCTTCTAAACTAAATTCTTTGGCCTTCAAATTGACAGGTACATTTCATTCAACAAAATTTTTAGTAGCTAGAAGCAAAGCTAACTACAAGCACAAGAGAAAGAGAGAGAGAGAGAGAGCAAGACACACATCTGTTCAGTTGATGTAGGTGTTCAAGTGGTATATTTTCACTGCACTGTATTTCCTCAATGATAGGGAGGGGAAACTGACTAGAAAGGAGTCAGATTGAATACTATCATCTATTAAGTAACAGGGAATGAAAAACAAAACAATCACATTGAAAAATATATGTACTTTTGATAAAGATAAATAACAGACATGTTATTACCTTTAAATCTTTCCTGTTCATCTTTCGCCATTTTTACAGCTAAGGCCAATCCAATTCCTGAGGAGCAACCTGTAATAAGGACGTTTCTTCTTGCCATTTTTTCAACTCTGTGGGTCAAGCAAGAGTTCTCGGAGGAGCGGCAACTAACTGCAGCTGCAGTATGTCTCATTGGCCTTTAATGCTATCTCGAGCTTTCCTGAGTCAACAAATCCAAAAATGCACACCTAGACCCGGCATGATTAAGGGATAATCTCTAGCTAGACAAAAACAGAAACAGATGCTCCTTCATGAGCTTATAATCTGCATTGTCAATATGGACTATATTTAATACAGAACAAGATTAGTTTTATGAGATGAGTAAAACAACAAAAGACTTTTTTTTTTAAGTAGTAGAAAAATTGTTTTGTACAGCACTGGAAGGAAAAGCCTTTCCATGATCACAACCAGTCTTTAGCATCTGCCATGCATATCAAACACTCAAAACACGATCTTTCTGCTAAGGGTGTTCAGACTTCCCATGCTTAAAGCACTTATCATTCTTTTGAAATAGATTAACACATCGTTTTATTCCCACAGTGCCACCTTCTTATGGGAATGTTTGTAACTTAAGAGTCCTGACAGGCTTTAAAAAAAAAAAAAAAAACAAAAGAAGAAAAAAAGAAAAAAAGAAAGAAAATTGAAAAATGTGATGTGGATTTAGGAGACAAGTTGTTTAGACACATTCCTCACAATGCATACTGGCACTGCTCCTGTACAAGACAAGAGAAAGTGAGCAAGTACACCAGCAGTGTGACAATCAGCCAGGAAGGTTCTGAACGTGTCAGCTTTACTACATCCTTGCAATCACAGAAGTCTTTGAACTATTTTGATTCACAGATTCAAGACAGCAACTCCACGTCCATGCAACAAGCTCACAAGAATGACCTTCCCAGGCCTAGTGTAGATGTAAACTAGTCAGTACCTCAAGAAGAGTAGGACTCCACAGAAACATTTACCTGAAATTACATTAGCTTTCCAAAGAGGAAATTAATGTAGCTATTACAACTAGTTAAATTATTAACTTCTCAGATCAACAAGACAACAACACAGCACCAAAGGTTTGTAATAAAATATAAGTATGATTCTTTGTATTTATCAGGCTTTGCACACTGTGTTACCGCAGCTTTTACTATTTGCACATGTAATTTTAGTACAAACACTGTTTGGCTGATCCAGCGATTTGCAAAATTGCTTTTGCTGCTCATGCACATTTATATTTAGTGCATGTAGGAGGGGCAAGTGAGGCTCTGCGCAACACCATATTAGTGGTGTCACTAGCATGGTGACACAACTGTGATTACAGGGAGGTTATATATTCTCCTTTTAAGCTCCTCAAACCAGGATTTCATACTCCTTTGTTTTAAGACATCAGTCTGAATTCTGATGCACACATTTCTAGGCAAACTGATCTGCTTAACAAGAGGAAAAATACTCATTATAATACTGGTCCAATTACTTCTACTGGTTTTAATTTACTATTATTTGGAGAAGTAAAGAGCTAGATTTGAAACACACAATACAGTCATTTCTATAACAAAATAGTATTTTTCACTACATCCTAATTTTTGTATTGGAAAAATAATCTGAAACTACAGAACAGATATTTCATATGTGAGTGCAACTTGTCAACAGTTGTGAAAAGTGCGCCTGATTTTGTACAACCACTGGAAATCTGTTTAAAAGGCAATAGCACTGTGCTCTTAATTAGATGTGCAACACAATAATGCCATTTAAAACCACTGGGAAAAGAAACAGAGCTGAAATTAGGCCTTGCAACTCAGCATACTTAAAAAATAAATTTTATTTCTGAAAAATAAAATAAGTGAATATATTAAGACAATAATCACAAAAATGGTTGGAAAATGAATACTGGCTTTGGCACCAGCACAAAAACATTCATTGTATTAGATTAAAATTTCATCTTAGAATACAATATTATGTTGCCAGCAACAGCATTCAAGAGTTCGTGTTGTCCAACAGCCAGTGTTTCTTCCTTCATAATTCTCTAACCTAGAACAAAAGAACTGTGATCAGAGCCTCTTTTACATGTATGTGTTTAGTTTGCCGTATCTACATCTTTTTGCACTAAGATACTGCTTTTCATTTTGAATGTTACTTTTAAGAAATTAAGCCAGCTACCTGCAGATCTCAAGTCTGTGGCTTCTTTCTGAAATTCTGCTTCCTAGATTGAAATTATTAAGGCACCTCTTCACTGTTCTGTCAACAGAAGTGATTTCCTTTCAAAATGAACTCTGCTCACAAATATTTCAAAGTGTATGAAGTGCTGGGAGTTAAGTAGGAAATTATTACAAGCATATTTTGAAAAGAAATATTAACACAAAAATAAATTGTACAAAAATTTTTGTATGATTTCAAGGAGTTCTGTCCTCTACATAAGGCTTAAGGTTTCACTGTGAACCAGAATGATAAGTTATTAGTAAGTTTCTGAAAACAAAGTGCTTGCAAAACCTGTATCAACAGTATTGAAGTATTTCCATCATGTGAGAGGAAAAGAGCCTCCAGTTTGTAACTCTACATTAATAAAATTTTACCTGGTTCATGAGTACTCTGGATCTTATGAAGTAAACAGAAATAAATAAATTAGGAGTTGGACTTGATGAACGTTATGGGTCCCTTCCAACTTGAGATATTCTATGGCTCCACAAAACGTGGTTTATTACAGGGTAGATTTTTTTTTGTTGTTCTGTTAACTTCTAAGGGTTTGGCTTTTTTCCATCTTTAAAATAGGTTTGCATTCTAAGCTTAATTATTTGGCAGTTGATTTATTAAAAGAAGTAGAACAAAAGGAGCCTGAGGTGATCAACAGAACAATCCCTCCAGTATATAATCCATAGCAGCAGCATTTACAGTAGTCAATACTATGTACTGTATCGATCACCCTAATATTTAGTAACATCACATTATAATATTGTTCCTGTTAATCATGCATACAAAAACCATTACATTGCATCTATTAAATATTAGCTAGATTTTAGAGTTTAAAGGCAATGCTTTAAACAGAGCACACATATCTTCAAGTAGCACATAATAAGCTTATAGCTAATGAATAAAGGACTGTTATGCTAACTTGTAGTTATTTTTATGCTACAGATTAGATATATCTCATCTTTCTCATTGCTTCCTGCATTTTAGAATCACAAACATGCAGCCTTCTTTTTAAAAAAAAAAATAGTTTTTGTAAACAGTAAGCTATAAAACACATCGATGCACACTGGGACTGAAGTGACACGTCCAAGTCTTAGATCATAGATGAAATAGAATCATCCTGTAGTCCTTCAGTGTTTTTCACACAGGAAACAAAAACTCTCTATCATATCTCTGAGGTTGGCTAAGATGAACACTTTAGACTGTGAGGAGCTATGCTTACATGTATCATAGTGATTTCTCTTTCCTCCATTACTATTCAAAACAAACTAAAATATAAAAATGGAACTGGATGACTACAATGACTTTGCTCAGTTCTCTTGGTAAAAGATCCTGTTTTTGTGCACAGAACTTGCCTTAGATGTTTTATGTATAACAGGTGTGTAAAGTCAGCTTACCTTAACAAGCAATGTTTCACTTGCAGCATGCACCATTTCATCTCTCACCTGAAGCTGTAGTTGCAGATTAGTGACATTATCTTGAGCCTCTTCTAACTCTATCTTCATCCGCTGCAACTGTTCACTCAGATGGTAAGAACCAGATTTCTGGTGTTCTGTTGATATCTGTCTTTTTGCTTGGTCTTTCTCATGAGCAAGCTTCTCAAGTTCAAGAAATAATGAGAAAACCAATGTAAAAATTAAATATTAATTTAGGAAAACATACAAGTGTTTTTTTTTTTTTTTTTTTTTTTTAATACTTCTCTTGGTATTACTAATAAAATTTTATTTCTCATTTACTAATAAAATTTTATTTCTCATTTCAGTACGGAACTTTGACCATAGAAGCTTAATTTGCTGTAAGAGTGCTCTGCCATTGTAAATTAAGTCTCATTTTTTTTTGTCTTTTAAATAAGGAAAGTAACTTCAACTTCCAAGAGTACTTTACTTTAAGATCTTCACCACAGATTAAAGCAAAGAATAGAACTTTAACTGAAGAAATCTGTAACGTTGCTATTTTATGAATCTCGAAAGGAGAAGAGCAAACCAAGATAGAAAGCAACCCTAGCAAGGTAACAAACAGACTTTCTAACCTGCACTGATATATCCCCTATATCAGGAAAGTAGCATATCGAGGGGAAAAGAAACAGATGACAATTCACCCATCACCTGGCCCCAGCAAAACACATCCACCCACATCCCTTTCCCCAGATCCATCAGGTAATGGAAATTTTAGAACTAGCACAAAGTTTTTGTGGAAGGTTAGTCAGTCAGTCTGCCATAAGAAGGTTTTACTAACAGAGAACATTTTTCTTATGTTATGTTTATACACACAACATTTTCAAACACGGAAGCAACCCTATAATACTGAGGATGGAGCTTGAACCTTTGTTAAATTTTGTATGCAAAATCATTCTAAAATTCTAGACTAAAATGAAAACAAACTTGAAATTTAATTTCCTTCAAGGTAAGTCTCTAAAGGAATAGAGCTAGAGTTGGGGTATTCACTAAACTTCACATCTTTCCTGGGCCTCATTTTTCCTTTGCAAAAATAGTAAAAGTAATTTCCTGAATGCTATGAAAAGTTATTCTGAATCTAAGTATGAAATTACTCCCTACTTTAATGCAGAATATGGAAAGGGACCCTTGTAACACAGACATCTACAAGGCTCCTTTTAATTAGAAGTCTAAGCATGTTAATATTTTCAAAAGTATGCAGGTTTTTGCACCCCAAAAGGACAGACTTTTAGAAACGAATCCTCTATGCAAAATTGCTTTTACAAAGCTTGATGTCAAAGGGTGATCAATAAGCCTTAAACTGGTATAGTAAACCCCCTTTATTAGGTGAACTATTGTCAACTACAAGAACTACAACTTCTACATTGTCTAATTAAAATGGTTTGTTCCCATACCCCCAAAATTCCTATCAGAGAGAATCTCATCAGTGTTTTGTGTATCCAGCTTACTTCACTGGATTTTTTTTTTTTCCTTTTGACGTTTTAATTATGAAACCTTCATCCAGCTCAGAGTTTTATCCAGGAGTATTTCTTCAATGAGAAAGACAGAATTTATCACAGAAAAAAAAGCTTAAGAAATGTTAGTGATGTGTTTAAAAGACAGTAGCAGGTACTGTCCTTTTTCTTATCCAGACCTTGACTATCCTATATCATCTCCTTAACAGAAGTTAATGTGGAAGAGCTGACACTGCCTTCATCTGCAGTGAAGAAATTTTCCTATTCAGTTAGGACACAACAAACCACCCTCCGTTTCTCCCCCCACCTCCCCACAGTAATCAAATGCCTTCAGTGACTTCACATATGTCTTCTCAGATGTCTTATTCTAGGAAAAGAAATAGACAAAATAATTGAAATGGCAGGGGTTATTTCAGTTCTGATGTATACCTTTATCTGACAAGCATCTTTTAATGAACTTATTTCTGCAAAAAGCTTGTTTATCTCAGATTGCATTTGTAGTCCTAGTTGAGCTTCACGAGCTTTGGCAGCACCCAGTTCTTCTGCCAGACGTTTTGCACGAGATTCCTGAAGCACAGAAAGACATAGTATGAATCATGCCTGTCTCTGAAAAGCACTGTAAATGCAACACATTATTTACTCCTGAAAAATTATAGATGATAAGTGAATCAGAGTCTCTCTGTTTAATGTAAATAAGCATGACAAGGTTAGCCATTTCTTCTGCTTGTTCATATGGAATCAGCAGTGGAACAGGGCCTCAGGTTAAATATAAGGTTATTGAGTAACTGTGGTAGAGTCCTTTAAATGGGGGATTTTGCTTGTCATTAATTTGGTTACACATTCAAGCAGGAAACTACATAACCTAAAGTATTTCCTAGGAGTAACTCAAACAGGAAATAGACGGTAATTAAGTTGTTTTCTTGTATTTTTTACAGAAACAAAAACAACCACCCACAACTACCTTTTATGAGAACACTTCCAAAGCTTACACAGCTGCAGCAATATATTTCTAAATATTCAAAATTGGCAAAAATAAAACTACATTGTTTGCAAATGAATGCTCCCTCCTCACCTAGATTGCTGTCTGACTCTACATTTTTTTTAATAACTGGAAATAAAAGATCAGTAGCCATATTCAGTGAACACAAACAGCAACTGGGTACGACTTGCCCACTCAAAAGAGGAAAGACAAGACAGATACCTGTTTTGTGAGTTCTGATTAAGTACAGGTCCCCTGCAGATACTTAGCCACGGAAATATACCAGCTATTTTCCATTTCTGCTCCATAAATCAAAGGAAATATCACCTCTAGGTTAACAGTTTGGTTAACTCTACTGAGAAATAAAAAACACAGCAACTGCGTTTTTAAATCTGGGTGTTTCCCTTGTCTGTTATTACCCAATGACCCAGAAGAGATTTTGAAATTTTCTCTCCTCACAGAAGAGCTGCTACTTACTGTGAAATGGCAAGGGAAAACAAAGCTCAGACATTCCACTGTCAAACAGTACTATAATATGCATTATAAACTTCAAGCACTAAAGTAAATGCATCCTTTAAAAAAAACTAACATGCATATATATACACACACACATATATATGTTTCCAATTATTAGTTATATTAATACTGAACATACAGAACAAATTTCAATTCTGAATTGAAATGTGAAATCACCTTCTCTCGGGACAGAGAGTTTACTTCTTCTAATTCACACGCGAGTTTGTCTGCTTCTCTTTGGGACTGCACTAGCATTTGACGAGCCTCCAGCAGCTCTGCCTGAGTGTGCTGCAGCTGTTCACGTTCTAGTTTCAACTGCTGACCCAAATCTAATGCTTCCCTGTACTGATCTCCAATGCAATTCTCCTGGTTTTTCACTGTCTGTAACAGGTAAATAACATCAGACCTCAAAGATCATAAACACCAAACCATTTACATTCATTCTTCTCTTCCTGATGGGAAAAGCAACAGCAACAACAAAAAACACATGCTAAACACAAATCTCCAGCATTACTTTTTACTTTTATTGCCTCTAGAATGTTCCAGAGATGTCACACTGTACCTGTGGTCCATCTAAGTTCTGTGTTATATCTCTCAACAGCCAGCGTAGACATTTAAAATAAAGCTTTAACAAAATTTCTTGAAAGATTTATATATATATATATTTATATATATATGCATGTATGAGAGAGAGAAACACATCCATAAAAAGGGTATTTTTAACATATTCACTAATGACTGATTTAATGTCTGGAATCAGGTGTTTGTATAATTCATCAAGTAAAATTTGCTGTCCTCTTTATTTGTATGCTCCCATTTACCATGTAAATACAAAGAGAACAATCCTTCCAGTTCCTATGAGCATGCAGCTCTCCTTTGGGGCAATTATTTCCACAAGTTAAATATCTAAGATACAAGAAACTCTCATTATATTGGCAATTTTTTATATCATTTCAAGGGAGAGTAGCTCCATAGCCAGAACACAAACAAGTAACAGTATGCCATTAAATTATCTTTTTAAAATCATTAAACTGGCTAGGGAATTGAGACCCTGTAAACACCAGGATATACAATAAAAGTGCATGACACTTGATTAAAAGACACTGTACAGTTCTTTGTAGGCAATTATAGTAATGGCAATAAAAAATTGATAACATATTTTAAATGAATTCTACCCACAAATTTAAGAGGGTTTCGCAGGGCTTACAGCCGTTTTGTTCATGGAGAAAGCTGTTCAGCCTTCACTGTTTCTTAAACAGTCACACAGGCAACAGTACTAAGAATTGTGCAATGCACTGGGAGTAACAGTTAGCAAGGGGAAAGACAGGTTGAAATCCAAGAAACATTTTACCTTTTCAAGAGCTTCTAGGCTCTGCTGTTGTCTTTCCATTTTCCTCTTAAGCTGATTTATTTCTTGATCTCTCTGGAGCAGTTCAAATTCTTTTTCACAAAGTTCCTCCTTAGAATGCTGGAGTTTGCTCTCTAAGCTCTCAATCTGAACAGAAAATTCAATTGCATTAGAATAGATATTTTACTAAGCTCAAACCAATTTAAGAAACTTTCCACTCCTGCAGTAATGCTGACTTTGTGTTCTTTTTTGATTTCTGATTCATTTTGCCAATGTTTTTCTATATTAGGTGAGCAGTTTGGGAATTATCATATTAAGTAGAAATAAATTTTCATTTTAATACTAGGAACTCTCTAATACAATTGACAAATGTAAATCTAATAAAATTGACTAATGTAAAATATTTTTGCTGGTACAGTATCACAGTATCCTTCCTTTCCCTAAAATCAGTTATCAGTTATTCTCTTCTGAGTTAAACCTGGCCATCTCGTGTCCCAGGACCAGATATTCTTATGCAATCAGCTGCCATTTATTAGGTAAACTGTTTTTAAGCAAGATTTACCTGTTTATTACATTCCTTAACTTCTAACTCTGATTTCTCTAAATTACACTTTAAACGAATTATTTGTTGTTCCATTTCTTCCTTATGTTCACGAACTGTCATATCCAACTGTGTAATCTAGATATAAAAAAGGAAAAAGAGAAATATTTTATTTTCAGCTACTATGCAAAATTCAAGCAGCAATATTACAAAATACACCAAAATTAATTAAACCCATCTCTTGTAATGTAGAAAAAATACTCTCCTGAACAGTCAGTATAAAAATGAATCTCATTTTAAAGCACACACACACAAAAAAAACCATGAGGTAAGCAAAGAGATGAGTCAAAAAATGAGGGAAAAAGAAGTCTATAGCAGAATGCTTAGACATCAAATATACAAAATACAATCAAGATCTCAGTTTAATCTGAATTTTAAAAAGTAAAAAAGTAGCTCATTATATGTATGTACTTGTCATTGTAGGAAGTACAAATTTTGCCAGAGCAGAAAATAAGATCCTGTTGCTTTGATGAACTGTTGGAGCAGTTCACAGAGCACTGTGACAAGAATACATCAGAAGGTCTGACCTCCTTACAGTCTCAGCTCCTCCTGTGTTTTTCCTCACCCCTCCTACCCCTTCCAACACAAGCTATTAGCCCCTGCAAGAAGTAGTCATTAGAAAACTAATTTATACTTGACAGAAGAATAGTTTCTCCATAAGGAATACCAAATCTTGAAGTCAAGCCAAAAGACTGAAAACACTTCATGTCAGCTACAAAAATGTTTTCTCAGTCAAGATGCCACTTCATATTCAGAGGCTACTTTATATGTAAAGAAATGTACTTCAGTACAAATAAGAAAATTCATTTAAAATCTCCAATTGCACTTCAGTGCAGACTTTTGCTCTTTTTTATCAAACATCAAGATGACAACCCATGTCCTGCACCATTATTACTATCAGAATTACAGTACAGATTCACAATACTAACAGCCTGTGTATCCTCAGGGAAGAGGCAATTTGATCTTCCCAGTTGCCATGAGGCTTCAGGAACACCAGTTTTCAGGTTCATGCTGTGGCTAAATTAACAACATAGTCTGGAATTATGTGATAATGCAATTAAATCTAGCATTTAATATATAAAAACAACAATTTTGAGTAACATACTTATAGTTATCTGACCTGTGCTGCTCTTTGTTTCAGTTCCCAATTCCTTTCTTTCAATGCTTGGTCCATGTCAAACAGTTCTTGTTTTTTGTCTTCAATTTCTCCTTTGCAATACCTGAAATCCATGTATGTTTAACTGCCTAATGCACAGTATTTACTTAGCTTCAAGTATCCAACTTGAAAACAATCACATCTAGTACTTAAAGCCAAGTATCCCTACAATGTGACTCAACTAATTTACTAAAAAAGCAAACTCAAATGGAATAATTGTGCTATTTCCCTTTTGGAGATACCTGCACAATTTCAAGTTTTTAACTGATTACCAAGACAACATTTTATTAACACTGTTAAAAAATAATAGCATAGAAAAAAAACATTTAGGGTCAGAAAGGAAACTGGGCAGTTTCATGCAATCATAGAATAGAATCATAGAACGGCCTGGGTTGAATAGGACCACAATGATCATTTAGTTTCAACCCCACTTCTATGTGCAGGGTTGCCAACTACCAGACCAGACTGTCCAGAACCACATCCAGCCTGGTCTTGAATGACTCCAGGGATGGGGCATCCACAACCTCCTTGGCCAACCTGTTCCAGTGTGTCACCACTCTGTGAAAAACTTCCTCCTAATATCTAAACTAAACCTCCCCTCTCTTAGTTTAAAACCATTTCTCCTTGTCCTGCCACAATCAACCCATGTAAACAGTTGTATCCCCTCCTGTTTCTACACTCCCTTCTAGTATTGGAAACCCACAATGAGGTTTCTGTGGAGCCTTCTCTTCTCCAAGCTAAACAAGCCCAATTCCCTCAACCTTTCCTCGCAGGAGAGGTGCTCCAGCCCTCTGATCAATTTCACTATATAAGAAAATCATTCCCCATAATTAATATCATTTCATGACTTTGGAATTAAAAAAAAAACAACAACAAAAAACTCCTAAAACACAAGCACACTACAAATCACCTAGATTATAGACAGCTGTTAAGATTTAAGAGCATCTAATTCCTAAACAAACATTAACATAACTAAATTTTCATGATTCTAACTTACCTGAGCTCAGCTGTTAGATTAATGATAGCAACCTGCTTCTCCTCCAGAGACAGCTGTGCATTCTGTAACGCATCTTGCAATCCCTGAAGCTGCAGTGAAGTGACTTTTAATTCTCCATGGGCATTTTGTAATGCAGACTGTAGTTCCACTATTTTCTGCAATGCTTCCCTGTGGCAAGTCTCACTGTGAAGCAGTTTATCTTCTAAAACAATCACTATTTAACACACACAAAACAAAACACAAACTGTTTAATCATGAGTCAAGACTCTTTACACGACATCACCGCCTATTAGCACTGGTGGCCTCTATCAGTTTTCAGTATCACTGTTTTCATAGTATAATCCAGAAAAACAGTGACTTCTGAAGTTAGCTGCCATGAATATGTGGCCATGTAAGCCTTGATGTTTGTTTTGTTTTTTAAAAAGCAAGATCACAACCCATGATTGATCTGAGATTTGAGTATATATCTAAAACAAGGAAAATACACCCTAAATCATAAAATACACAACATAGCAACTTTACACACAGTGCTTCAAAAAACAAAAAAAACCCCAACAAAACAGAAACAGAATTGTTAGTAAGCTTCCAGTTGAAAAGAATGGTAAAATTAAATAGGGGAAGGACGGCTTGAAAGCTTTTTATTCCCATAAGCTTTCCCACGATTTTCATTTATTTTTTAAACAAGAGATGAATTTAAGAGATGAATTTTCATGAACAGCATATACCTTTGTTATAATTGTGCTTCAAGTTTGATTACCACGTTAAGAATCTGCATTACCAGCATCTGAGTGCAATCTGCTTTAGGGTAAAGGTACATCCCCATAACAATAAGGCTCTGCAGATATCACTTGAAAATAAGCCAGTGGGATTTTGTTTGTCTTTTAATGGAATTACTAACATAAAAAATGAGAATATTAAAAACCAGCAAAATTATCACAGTCTGACTCTTCTGTACTTGATAATATGCAAAATGGAGAAACATCAAACCTAATACACTGCAAAACAGCACAATTAAAGGAAGCCTGAAAAACAGAACAGCTGAGTTACCCTCACTTGTCTTTTCACTGAGCTCTGATCGTGCTTCCTTCAAAGTGATGTCCAAATGACTTATTTGCATCGTTTTGTCATCAATGTCTCGTTTCAATTGCACTACTTCTTTATCCATAACAGTAAGCTCATTCTTATACTCATCCACCTCCAGTGTTTTTTGTCTAAATAAAAAGATGCAACCAGAACAGAATTAACCTTGTAACAACAAAAGCAACACATCTTTATCCTTGTGCTCTTGAAAGACAAATACTTTCATGAATAGTGAATACTGTGGAATCCATGGAATTCTGTTAACAAATATGCCACAGATGTGCTACGGATCCTGTAGATTTCATTTGAAGGAGTAAAGTTAAACAAAGTTGGTTATGGAAAGATCCTACTGAGATATTATTATCCCCATCAATTATGCAAATAACAGACCTGACACCATAAGCATTAAAAAAGTCAAGAAGGCTTTTTCTGCAATCAAACCAGTGCATTACTTTAAACTTACCAAGTCCTCCATGAATTACAAGCAATTTGGTATATTTATGAATTAACTTATATTATGACACCATTTTTAGGCTAGATAGATAGCCTGGACAAAAATTAATCCCATCCAAAGACTGTTACAGAACCTCATGCTGCTGCTAGTTAGAAACTATCCATTTAACTTCCAGTCCATTGCTCAGACAAACAACGAATGATCAAACTGCACAGCTGAACACTTCAGAGTACAATCTTTCTTCTTTATATTTAATATTCAGAATATTCCTCTCAGCTATTCCAAACCTACCGGATTATGCTATTAAGTTCATCCACCTTTTGTCTGTTTAAATCTGCTTCCTGGCAAGCTAGGTAGAGTTTCTCCTCTACCTTTCTCAACTCATCTTCTGCATATACTTTCTGTTTCTGAAGTTCTTGTTCTAAAGTAGATACCTATTTAAAATTGTATTAAAAAACAAACAAACAGTACTTTTAAAGTTACACAGCATAGAAAAATACATCCTTGTAACAAACACACATTGACACTTAATAAAAAGGTTATCTCTACAGTCTCAAATTGCATATAGTTTAAAGCTAGGACTTTGCAGTCACATCTGAAAGACAAATGGTTTTGAGTAAATATAACTAGATTTATCTTGAGATTCAATACACTTATCCTTAGCTAAAGTCTATGGCCTAATTTAAGAAGCATTAAGCCACAGTATGGCTAGAGTCTTTAATAACACAGAACTTGCTTTAACAGAAACCAAACTGTTAATCCCTTCTTTTAAATACGCCTAAAATAATGAAAATCAAATCAATTATGAGCATTCAGATTCCAAAGGTATTACAAAAATGCACATTAAAGAATTAAAACAATTGTCCCTATGCAGACTTTCGACCATACTGTACCTGTTCTTCAAGCTTAGTTTGATTATCTTCCAGTTCCCCAGTTCTAATAGTCTCTTGCTGCAACATTTGCTGCTGATGATGCAAAGTTTTTTGCAGGAGAATATTCTGTTCACTTGTGTCCTGAAGATTACGACCTTTTAGTTTTATTTCTTTTTGTAAATAACAAACCTGAAAATACAGTTATTCTTGTAAACTCCATTCGACTAAACACCTGTCTCTTATTAAGCAGGGCAGTATTGTCTTGGGGGGAAAGGGGTAGAAGGGAGAGGGAACTACAGACAAAAACCTCACATGAATGTTTTAACTGATTATGCTCAGACATCTTCCCCACTAAGATACTCGCAACACAAATTAATTATGTAAATTTATGCTTGTATGCAGCAGCATGCCCCCCATTTTTTAAGACAAAGATTTCTCCCATTTAATCTTGATTTTGTTACCTCTTTCAACAAATTCATTCTCTCAGTATTTCCTTAAGTTTATCCAACGTTTCTTAGTTACACTTTTCCCCTTGATAATCACAAAATGTATAATATTTCCTCCCAGCCTAATTCACAGTCATAACTCACACTACAGAATTATTTCACATTTCACAAGATTTCAGGTTAAAGCAATCAGAACAACAGCTTTTTCTGTAATACAGGAAAGTTGCCAAAATGAGCTTTTACCTCTTCAGACTTCTTTTTGAGCTGATTTTGAAACATCTCCTTATTTTCTTCTGTCTGACTCAAATACCGTGCAAGTTCTTCCTTACATACGTCTAGTGCTGACTCAAGCTGTTTCACCTAGTTGAATGTCACAGAGTACTTTAAATTCACATTCTTTTTGTTAACCAGCTAATGGCCTAAAAATGTTTAAGTTATCTTTGTGCAAAATGTCTGAGAAGCTACATTTTAATACGAAGAGTAAAATAAAAAAGCACAGAAGAAAAAAGGCAAAGAACTCAGATTATAAGCAGAAATGAACATTTGTGAAATTAAATTACAATGTTTTAGATTGCTTATATTAAGTAAGACTGTCGGTTATAAAATCATACTCCAGTATTTGTCAGTAGCCACAATTAACCAATGAACTTATTTAAAATATCAAATCGTAAGACTTTACTACAAATTAAGATTTACATACAGAATTCAATAAACAAATTTGAAAATATCACTTGAGTTGTCAGAAGTCAAAAAGAGAATTCATATCTTAATATATCTCAGAAAGCAGCTAAAGCTTTTGTTTGTTTTCTGACCTGAGAGACAATGCCCAAGTTCCATCAAAACGGAAAGGAAGAGTTGCAAAACAGACAGTACGGTATCTCATAGTAGCAATATCAACACTTCTAATATATTTTGGTATTATACTAGTAATATGGATTTTAGTTATGCCTTACAAATACTTTTTAGCTGTTATCTGCTCAAGTTTATAAAGAACAAACCTCCAGGGATCATTGGGAATAGTAATTTATCACCCTCTTAACTATCTGATTTCAATGCTGAGAAACTTCATCAACATGAATTATGTTGACATGCTTATGTACAACACTTTCAACGCTACTGATTTCTTAAATGATATTGGATTGCATACCTCCCTCTTCACCAAAATGAAGAGCTTTTTGAAAAGAAGCAATTACAGATCCTAATTGTAAGTATCTAGAAAACAACCCAAGTACTAGAAAGATACTCAAACAAAAAACTGGCACAAATCAGGAAGTACATATTACCAGTTAAGTCCATAGTACCTACTCCTGGTGACATCCTGAGAATTTAATATCATATAAAACCTGATGGTGTTAAATCACCACATGACAAAGTTTAATAACACTACTGTTACAAGTACTGCAAGGATGATATCAAGCCAACACTAATAAGAGGTACAGGTGGCTATAAAAAGGTAACTAGTATCATCACTGCATGCCTAGAACGTATTAACTGGAGTAAAAACCTACACAGCATTCTTTGTTAGACAACTTTTTTCTCTAGAAGTACAAATCTTCCTTATTTTATAACTGCAGTCATTTCATAAGGCAATTATGCATTGCATAATCTTTAAGGGCAAGTTTCACCAAAACTTTTAATAAAAAACAAGGAAAAGATGCTGAGAAGACTTCAGGTTTCTGAAGTATGTGTGAGGGATATTACTGTAAAGTAACCTAACCGTAGCCTGTCCAACAGAGTGTAAGAACTAAAAAAAACACCTCATAATTGCAAAACTTTGAAACTATGAACTGAAAATTACGAAGAGTTTACTAACTTTGATTGTTTGCTCATTCAACTGACTCTCCAGTATCTTCAGTCTCTCATCTTTCTTGAGATCTTGCTTCTTCATTTCCTGTTTGTAGATTTCCCACCCCACCCCCCCAAAAGGAAAAAGTAAATACAGTAGCAATAAATAAAATCTTAGCAAGCAAGAATCACACAGGTGAAAAAGCATAACAGTGTACTTAAATATACAGCTTGCATATTCTATTTGTGTGAATGTGGTTCCTAAGAGGCATCCCTTCATATTCAGCAGCAAAATTAGTTATTTAAAGGAACATGGATTGCCTAGCATAATGTTCTTGTCTGTTGACCTCATCTGGAATAGATACAACAGATCTTTATCCAGATCTCTTTTCTTTGATTACTGGTGCAAACCAGAAGTATAAATGGTACTGTTTACTGTCTCACTGTTCAACAGATTCAGTCAATGAGTTAAACAAGAATTAGAAAACATGTCATCTTTTCATTTTCTCAGCTTTTCTATGCGTCTTAATTCTTTTCACCTTTAGTCACTGGACAGATCTGAACTTAAGTCAAAAGCCAGCCTTACCTCTCTGCTCTCCATCAGTAGCCCATCCAGTGATTCAATGTGATGTTGTTTATGTATAATATCTTGTTGCAAAACAGATATTGTTGTCGCTTGTTCTACAGATTGTTGATGTTTCTTATCTAGCTGTGTCTGAAGCTGTCCGTAAGTAATTTAGAGTTTACTATTTTAATAAACATTTTCAGAGAACTTACACATCTAAACATATTGTTCAATTCTATTCACCCACCACTAAAAATGAGAAGTAGATTTCTGCCATTAGCAATATTGCACAGTATCTAAAATATCAAAATATCAAGAAATCCCAAGTCCTTAATAGTTAAAAGCAAAAAGAGAAGCAAGACCACCAGGGAAGGTAAAGTATAATACCTGTCATCAGCTAAAGCACTAAGACATTCATACATCTTCACTAAAAAATAACAAATTTATTTAACAGCTAGAATTTAACAGTTAGAGATTGCCAAAGCTGTATTTCTAATGGCACGAAACACATTAATTTTTCCATAAAGAATGAAAAAAATCTTGACAGCTCTTCCTGAACACACGTGTTCGCAGTGTAAATAAGAGTATGGTTAGAAGTTAAAATTTTACTTTATTTGTGCCTGGTGTTTGGAGCAAAGTGCCACAGCATTCTTTGTAAGCCTGTGCTTTTCTTCAATTGAGCAAAAAAGAGGATATCTATACCCAAATGGAAACTGTGACACTGTGCAGTCTTAGATGGGAAATGAACTAAAACCCAGAAATGTGGGGAGAAATCATAAACATTTTTTCATCACGTGTCTGCATCAGAACTACTAAATAAAAGAAGAAATTATCATGAGGAAAAAGTTGCTACCTATACCACACATACATACTAGCATACAAATAAGACCTTACTAGTTCTATCTGTTTCTCCATCTCTCTGTGTTGCTCAAGATGAATCAATTTTGCTTTCTCAAAATCAGAAGTTAGCTGCTTGTGCTCTTCACTGACAGATGTTTCCAACTCATGAATACGTCTGTTTTTTCCCTGGAAATGACAACAGCAAGGACTTAGTAAAAATGTTTACTTCTACTATTCAGTAGGTATTATTAGGTAATCAACTTCCTAGATTTCACTAATAAACACCTAGAAAATAATAAGTTATACACAGCATGCTTCCTCTCAAAGAATGTCACGCCTTCAGTAAAGACATAGTGCCACCCAGTGCTGCCTCTACACAGACAGGATGCATGCTAAGGCAGATTATCAGAACATAAAAGGAAGAAAAAACACCTAACAAAAATAAATGGCATTTTTATATGGCCATATGGAATCCTTGAAATTACAGGTTTCCATCTGAAAGTTGTTTGCTTCATTAATAACCTTAACATCTCTTCCCAAAAATCAAACAAGTTTATATGACAATTCCAGCACTGGAAGGTACAGCGCTCTGAGTTTCAGATTACCTTCTTCACAAATTCCCATTCACAGGTCTATGCACATTTCTTAAGAATTCACAATTTAAGAACAACAGCTGAAAATGAAAGTGATTTGTCCAACACTTCAGATAACACTTTTAATCCATTTTTGCTACCTCTTAACTTAATAATTTCATAAGGCCTTCTTGAGAACATGAATGTAGTTTTTCACTGAGTATGTCATACCATGAGTTCCTGTTCCAACTCAGTACTTCGTGCAGCAGCCGCAGAATAAGCAACAGCCTTTTCTTCCAATTGTTTCTTCAGAGCAGAAAGCTGAGAAGATTTCTTTGCTATCTGAAATTAAATAAGAAAAAAAAAAAGAAGAAGAAAAAGAACCCAAAGAAACAAACATTAAGATATTATTGGTTAACTCAAGTATTTTCCTAGGCTTTCTTATAAGAGATTCTGTTTTAGCTACTTTTATTCCTTACTGAATTTTAGGCATCATTCATTTATTTCCATATGCTCTAGTAGCCTTCATTAATCATTGTAGAATTCAGGACAACTTACCTCAAATTTCTCCAATCCATTATTATTTTATCAGTAACATACACAGTAATTATTAACTGCATTTTATAATATATATGGTCATCATTAGGAAATATGGCAAATAAAATTATGCTGTAACTAACACATTATTATCAGAATGTAAATATTAAAACTTATTAAATCAGAGAAGAGCAAGCTGAAGGTAAATTTTTTTCCTCACTTTAATAATGATAATCTCTAGAAAGCTTATTGACACTTAGTGAGAAAAAATACTTGTAACTGCTCTCCAAACATCTGTTTAAGACTCCACATGAATTTGGTCATAACAAAGGAACAAGACCATGCATATTTTCCATTTAACAAAGCAAAATAGAAGTAAGGCCCACTAAGAGCATCAAATTAAAAACTAGAGATTTCTGACAACAGACCAATTGAGGCTTCTATCTTAAACTTTCCCTGCTTTCTGTTAAAATTATCTCACCTTTAAGTTCTTCTAAATGAAGCAAATTTTTTAAGTAGAACAACAATTGCATTTTCTCCACAGCAATTATCTTAATTCTCTCTAATGACGCAAAGCCTGACACTTTTTCCTTTCTATTATAAACTTACTTCTTGCTTTAATGTATTAGTTCTCAAAGTCTTCGCCGATAGCTCTTCCTGCATGCTTTGAAACTGAGTGGTTCTCTGAGCCATGCTGGTCTTCAAAGACAAATTCTCATTATCTAGTTTTGCCAGTCTAATACGTAATCTTTCAATCTCTTTCTTGAATCTTTGTCTTTCCTTTTCAAACTGCTTGCTGACAAGTTCCAATTGTTGACATCTCCTCTCTCAAAGTAAAAAAATAAACACATACAAACTTTTTTTAAAAAGAAAAAAGAACATGTAAACAAGCACTGAAGCAAGTAATGATACATTCCAAAGAGGAGAAATACAATTTAATGATAGAATATTGAACTAACACATAATATTCAGAAACAAGAACACTTATTTTTTACCTATAATGTAACTACAAGCTCTGTCTCATAGGAAAACAAACAAAAAAAGCAAACAAAGAGTCATTACATATCTGTCCTAACATCATTTCATTTCGCTCTAACAAACTGCAGAGGCAACTGGAGAAGTTCTCCAGCAGCAAGACACAGATAGATCAAAGAAAACATGGAGACATTAGCATAACCTGTGAAAAGAAAACATATGTGGCTCCATTTCAACACAACTTGTACCTTGTATACTGCTGCAGAACATAACTAAAAGAATATTGTGCCTAGAGAATCTGACAGTTTACAGAACCTACAGATGATATTGTGCTCCCTATTCAACTGAAACAAATCTGTTGACAAAAAGACATTAAAAAAATTACTACACACGCAGTAAAAAACAATTTGAACTCCACCGAAAACAAAATCCCTTTTCTGCAGATTAATCAGACAGAACTGCCAGATGTTTTGTTGAGCTTACCTTCTTGAGTTTTGATCAGTTTGACAGGCTCTGTTTCGAGGCCACATAACTCTCTTTTTTCTTGTCTTTCATTATCATTTAATAAATGCTTAACTGTATTACAGGCAGTTAAGTTTGTTTGAGGCTTTCCAGTTTCTGTTTCCTTCATTGTTAATTCAATGCTGTATAAAGAAGGAGACAACTATTTAGTAACTCTTTGTACAGGCTAGTTCTGGCTAGTATCTGCCCACTTTTGCCATAATTCAGTAACCAGAAAGTTATACCTTAGGCCTGCAGTTGAAGGTTTATTTGATTCATAAGATTCAGAGACAGCTTCTTTGGTGGATGAACAGGATAGCTGACATCTCAAGTTATGCCACTTAAACTAAAAGTTAAAAGAAAGCCAAAATCAACTTTTCATTGCCTAACAATATGACTAGTTCACTATACTATCATATCAGTTTATGAGTCACATTTTATACTCAGGTAATTTCTAAACAATGTCTCAAAACTTCCATGCAATATCAGTTAAAATTATTTCAGATACAAAACACAATTTAGAATAATGCATCAGTTACTGCACCTCTTCAGACGTACTTGAAGACAACTGGGAAATAATGGTTTCTAGTAAGTTGAGCTCCCGCCTTGAATTCTCCATTTCTTGATGGCACAATGTCAAGCTGTTCTGCTGCTGTGCATTAAGTGCTCTCAGCTCTGCATTTTCACTGACAAGAGCATTTTTCTCTTTAAGTGCTCTTTTTTTTTCATTAAGTTCCTTTTCAAGCTCAAGTATCTTCTGATTAGACCGATTCAGTGTTGACATCATTTCACTGTTCTTTGCCTCTAGAGCTATGATTTCTTCTTTTGCATTGTGATTCTCTTCCCTTAGTTGCCTAAAAAAAGCATATCTATTCAACAGGTATAGCTCAATACAGATGACTAGATGAGGATTTTCATCATTAGTAGTACCAGGGGAACACATGGTAACAACACTGCTAAGTAGTTTCCTCCCTCTCAAAGTCTAGAATTGACTCCAAAGGACAGAAAGTTCTCACTGCTTTACTCAGCCTTCACTTCTCATAAGGACCACAATACACTGCCATCAGAAAACAAAATTAGAGAATAAAGAACCCCTCATTCTTAAACAACTTAAAGTTTTCAGCATCATCACAAGGGCAAGGAATAGATTAAGGCTTTAAATGTGCTAAAGCCAAGGAAATTTTAAAACAGGATAAAGAAAAGCTAAACCTAAAATGACAAAGAATTAGGGTTATATACTAAGACTGGGGCTATCTAGTATTCTTTATACGCTCCATTACTAGTGATGAGAAGGGAAAGGACTCTGTCCATTTGCAAGTCATTCACTTTTTTAGCTATCTGCTGGTTTAACAAACTGGATTATCTTAAAGGTCCTGATGAGTGTCAACTCCAGTACAAATTAGCAAGGAAAAAAACAGTGGTCTTGAAAAGAAATGGACAGTGAGCACGAAAGCATGCAACAGCGGGAAATTACATTAGAGTGGCTAAAAACTAGCAAGATAAACACTGACTGAAGTTGCAGCCATCATTAAATCCTGCCCTCAGATTTGAGCGCAGCCTCCTCATTGAAGGCTGACAGAAGTCTTCATTACTACTAGGGACTGACTGTATGGTGCACAAGTAGGTGCTCACACCTGGAGGTTAGTGCAGATGACCTCTTAGGGTGCTTTCTCACCAGCATGTACATTAGCAGACTGAATGCAGAACAGGAATACAAAAAGGCAGAGTACCCACATTTCCCACAGAAACTGTGTGTGAACAGGGCATACCATGCTCCCAGGCCATAGAAGCATGCTTTTAACTGAGAGTGCGTCGCAGTGTGCGGGATTAGAACTTTGAAGAATTAGTTACAAACGAGCACTTAAAAATCTGTAGGTTTATGCCTTTTATTTATTTGCTTTTTAACTGCCTAGTATTAGGATCACTACAAACAACACAGAGAAATCCTAAAGTGTTCACTGATGCTGGTCCTCCTGATTTGGTTTGAACTACATGAATTGAGCAGCAGCTTCCCAGTTACAGTTTAACATGAGCTTTCTTCACAAATAAGTGAACTTGTTAAAAAAGACTTGGTTACCTCAATTGCTCATCTTGGATGTCTAGATGCTTCCTGTAGCTGACACATTTTTCATTCAACTTCTCTCTTTCTTTTTCACAATTAATTATATCGCTTTCTAAACGTGCTCCTTCAGCTTGAACCTTAAAAAGTATATATATTTTTTTCATTACAAAAATAGTCTGAACTTTGAAAGCCAGCAGGCTTTTTAAACAATTACTACAAACACAATGCTGTCACATTTTTTTTTGTTGTTGTTGTTTTTTTTCCCCTCCCCTTACTTTCTCCTGCTCAGCACACACATACTGCTCACTGTCATAAGAAAAAGGAAAGAGGCAGAGAAGTTTCCTTTTCTTCCCCTACCATTGGAGAGAATGCTATGTCACTTTGGTTTAAGATTGGTAACCTCATTCCACAAGAAGTCAAATCAAATCAAATTTTTCCCTAAGAGGCAATGGTCTCAAGCCTGTGCAGTTTCTCCTCATATGAAGCAGCAAACATTTTTGACCATTAGAAATTTGGGTATTAATTTTAGTCATTCTCTAGCATAAGTTGCTTTGGACAAATTATAAAGATGATGCTTTGATAGAAAAGCCCATACACCTGTAGAATGCAGGATTCCCAACTAGAAAGAGACAAGAAACATCACTTTCTGGGATACATGACCACACCGCGCAAAGAGTTTAAAAACAGATAAAGGAAGTTATTGATACAAACTGTTGCCGACCCCATCCCACCTCTCAAGATTTTGCCACTAACAAGGAAAAAAAAAAGTGATCCTTAAGTTACATCATTGTTTGCTGCCCAACATACCAAAGGAAGCAAAGTCCTCATAGAGTGGTAAAAAAACAAACAAACAAATAAAATCTCACCGTTTCAAACCTTTCAGTTATTTTCTCCTTATACTTTTGGAAAACTCTTCTTAGCTCCTCAGCATTCAATAAAGCTTCATTTCTTTGTTGTTCTGCTCTGCAATGCAGCACACAAGTTTCAAAAATCAGGATTTCAGTAATGATGTAACTGCTTCCTCCAGTTAGAAAAAACAGGGGGAAAAAAAAAAACCAACTAAATGAACAGCTTCAGGTTATTTCCTTTTGCCTCCTAACTAAGCTCCTAGATTCACACATAGTGTGAATTCATTTTATGGGCCATTTTAATGTATTAAAATAAATATAATAATACTAAGGACTCAAAAATAAATACTTCTGATGCTCTTCAGAAAAGATTCATTATTCCAGTCATCCTCCTACCCCTCTTTACCTCCAAGTAAAAGACTTGTGAGGGACTGAGACAGTAGCCATGATAAAAAACAAAATTCAAAGGGCAGAAGGGAGCTCCTGTAACTGGAATTATGCTGGGTCTGATAGGAAGAGATCAAAGGATAAATTATTTGGGGGGATACTGGAGAGACAAAGTCAGTATGTAAAAGAAACAGACTGGGATGGTATTACACAAACAAGCATTCAAAAAAAGCAAACAAAGACTATTTCAGATCATATATGTATCTCGCTCCTCCTCACCCTTCTTTCTTACTTTCTTCCACCATTATTCGGAGGTTGGAAAGGGAGGGAGATGGGGACCAGGAAGGGGGAAATACGAGGATCGCACATAGATAACATACAGCTAGATAAATGATACCAAAAACAACCTGATCTAGTGGAAGGTCTCCCTACCCATGGCAGGAGGGTTGGAACTAGATGATATTTAAGGTTACTTCCAACCAAAACCATTCTATGATTCTACAATTTTGTTGTGGAAGTTGTGTTTTTATTACTTCCCCAAAAAATAAAGCATGCAGTACTGTTGACTAGTTCTGTTCATTACAACATTATATACCTGAAGTACAAAAAGCATACACTGTAGATCCTTGCAAGACAAAGTCAAAAATAATTCAGGAAAAATACATTATGGACAAACGTCTGCTTTCTACTACCTCTATTCTGAAGAGAAAATACAGGCAATAAACTGGATAGGTAGCTAAATCACATGTTAGTGTAAATTATCAACCAGCAATTACTAGCAATTTTCTAGACTTAAAAAAGAAAAAAAGCTAATACTGTCATAGCAGAAAGACACCCCCCGGCCCCATGTACTTTTTTAAAGTATCATTTATAAAGTAGAGAAGATTTAATTCCATAAAGAAACTACATGCCAAGAAGAATAAACGTTTAAGCGTTACTAGTTTATATTCAGTTTACTAGGAATACTAAGAACACTTAGTCACCTTTTTCCTTGCTTATTTCGCTCAGTTAACTCAATTTTCAGATTTTCACAGTCCTTCTTGTATCTTTGCAACATGCTTTCTCTTTCCACTACTGCTTTCTGACTTTGCTCTAGTTTATCTTCTGCATCTCTAGCAAGCAAACAAAGTATGGTTTAAAAATAGAAGGATTTCAGTTAAGAATTATTTGTCTTCATGTTGGGGTGACAAAGTGTGGAATTTTTTTCTGCACGTTTGAAATACGATGCAGCTCTCAAACCAGGTTTGGAACACCAATAGTCTCAAGACTTCCAAACAGAACCATTTGGAGTGCTGTCCAAATCTCACCAGCAGGCATCAGCTGCTGTGGATGCCAAGAAGCCAGACAACTCTGGGTTTGTGGTGTAACATTAAACACTGAAATCATTGTTTTTTTAAAAATAGGCATGACAGGACAACACATACATTAGTGCTGTTTGGGATGTTTAAGGTACTTTACTTGTGTCATGAGAACCAACTTTTGAGGCATCACTTGAATATTATTAGGGTGAAGTTTTAAGATAAACCGGCAGCCAGCTGTGTCTCCCTGACATCTTCTGGATACTGTTCACATTAGTTTTATTTGATCGTCTGTCTTGATGAATATATTCTTTTTAAAAAAAAAATCTTTTCCTTTACATGGTACACAGACATCTGTAAATATGGATGTTTGTTCATTATAGAAGTTGTACAGTCCCACAGCACAAGAATCAGTCTTGAGCAGATCTCATTATAAGGACATTCCTGTCTAAGTGTAAATTGTAAATTGGTTTATTTTACCTTTATTATGTTCTTCTGCTACTCGACGTGCATTCTCCATATAAGAGACATAGTTACAAAATCAACACTTCACTTTTCCTATATATGGCTCCAAAATGAATATGTCAAGCCTCAGAATACATAACCCACAGAGAATCAGTAATTGCACGACCTTGGAAAAGAGACTGAACTGGCAAGCAGACCTCATGAAGAGCCTTTATTACCTTATAATTTTATCTCTTGCTGAAACTTCTGCTTCCAAAGTCACAATTCGTTCTTCTAACTTAGGAATGCTGACTAAATGTGTACCTAATGTTGATTCAAGGTAAGAAATCTGAAAAAGAAACATATTTATAGTTTCATTAATATTTGCATATACGCATTTAGATGAGAGACATGCATGATCCATCTACTTACCAGATGACACAGTGCTCTTCAATTGGCTGCAGAAGATGCTTGTGCCCATACACAGAAAATGAACTCCAACTTTCTGCTAATTTAATACCAGTTCCCTAGCACTGCTCCCATCTGATACATTGTAGAGTGATTCCTTTACATATTGACCTTGTTTACTTTTTCCCAAACATTTATCTTCTTCTACTTGTCTTCTACAAGTCAGACAGGCAAATAGTTCCCTAATCTACTTAACAGCACCGTGAAAATTAGTCACATGGGTGTACAGTACTAACTACACCACTGAATTGTTTTCACTAGTTTATTCTTTCACCTCTTTTTTTAGTAGAAAAAAGATTTACGATGTGAAGAGCAGGAAAAGCTTTTTCCCCCCTTGAGAGATCATTTAGAATACCAAGTGGTCATTCCAACTTATTTGCCTCACTGGGTTTATAATTCAATTATGGAATGCTAACAGATAGAATTTATAATTAATATAGTTGATTTGTTCATGAAGAATTTGATTGCAAACTCTTCTGTTCCAAAATATCACTGAACAGTATTAAATGATACTAGAACTACTAAAAAAGCATAAAGAATATTTAATGTTTAAATATGAAACACAACTAGAATGAAATACATTAAAGGTACATACTCTTGTTTTTGACTCCACCAGTTCCAAGCTTGTTGTTTCAATTCTATTCTTTAGGCAATGGTTCTGAGAAGCCAAAGATGCATTTTGCTCATGAAGATCATTCAGTTTCTCCTTAAGGCGTTCATTTTCTTCCACAGCTTTATCGAAAGCTGTAGGCATCAAGTCAGACTAGACAAAAGATAAATATTTCCACATACATACACACATGGAACAACGTATACACCGCAGGAATATCTGCAGAACAAACATACTTAAATCTCATTAGGCTTAAGGACTATTCAGTCAACAATCAAGGCTAGCAAACACCTGAGAGCAAGAAAATTTCATGAATACAGAATGGACAGGATTAACAAAAACTGGCAATGAAGAGCAGTATTTACTTTGGATTTTCCTTGAAAATCCCAGCAAGACATTTTACCAACAGGCTTCTGGCAGCTGGAAGAGCACCGACTGCTGCAGTTAAGGTGAACAACGTCCTTCAGGGTGAGGTCTGCAGCCTCACCACAGCAGCGGTCAGAACGTTCCTTCGTATCAGTGCTACGAGGAAGAGCAGTAATTTGTTACCCCACAGCACAAAAGGCATCACGGTACCCCGCTGTGCTCAATACAACTGGTTCAGTGCAGCTCTCACACGCAGACACACGTACCTGTTAAGCTCTGCCCCCACGCTCTGCAGGCTTTTCTCAGTTCTCCTCAGCTGGCTCCGTAACGACTCCACGGCTTCGAGCAGCTCCTCATCATCGCTCCCAGACTGAGCCCACATGCTGCACTCCATTGGCACTGCATGTGGCTACAATAACATTAAAACACAGTAAGTGTTTAACACAAACATCGTTTACAGAAATATTTTAGAGTTTTATAGATGATGAAACGAAGAAGAGCAGAAGAAGATACTTTATTTCTAAATAAAAAAACACATTTCACGCACTTTTGGCACTCAGTAGATAAACGCAACGTTTAATTCACGGCCCTACCGAAGGAAAAACACTCTGCTTGTGAGTACGAGCAGCTCCGGAGCTGCTTCTGAGAAGCACAGAAACGCAGCCAGAGCTCCAGCCCACAGCGAGGGGAGAACAGGAGCGGCGGGAACGGACCAGCAGCGGTGTCGCGGTGTCGCTGTGTCGCTGTGTCGCGGTGTCCCGGCGTCCCGAGCAGCGCTCCGTCAGCTCACAGCGCCCATCTCTCCACAGGCGGCTGATCGCGCAGCACCCGAAGCACCGCGGACCGTTACGGCAGAACCGCCTCTTCCGCCGCCCCACAAGGCGCACGCGCAGCTCCGCCCCACACCGCCCCTATCGGGAGCGGCGACGGCGCATGCGCGATCGCCTCCGTCCCGGCGCTGCGCTGCGACCACGCCCGGACGGGGCGGCGCGTCCCGCCGCGGTGCATTGTGGGCGGCGCGTCGTAGGGCGGTGCGGCCGCTCGCGAGGCGTGGGCGGGAAGCCGGAGGCGCCGTGCTGCCGGCATGGGGCCGCCGCGGCTGCTGCTGCTGCTGCTGGGCTGCTTGGCGCCGCTCCTGCCGTCCCCCGGCGCCGCCGAGTTCAGCCCGTCCCTGGACAGCGACTTCACCTTCACGCTGCCGGCCGGCCGCAAGGAGTGCTTCTACCAGCCGATGCGCAAGGAGGCCTCGCTGGAGCTCGAGTACCAGGTCGGGCGGGCGGGGCCTCGCGGGGCCCTCCGAATCCGGTCGCGACTCCGCCGTGTCCTTCCGGGGCGGCTCCGCACCGAGCCCCTCTCGCACCCAGCCCCTCTCGCGTCCCTCCGGTGGCCGCCGGCACGAGGGCTGCGGGCTGCCGCGGGGCTCTGCGCCGCCTCTCCGCGCCGGGATGCCGGCCGGGCCCCGCTGCGGCTCCGGGGAAGGAGAGGCTCACACCGCTCCTGCTGCCTTATGCTCAGTAGCCTGCTCTGAGTGCGCCGTCAGGGCTTAAGTTGCCATTTTTAAAGCAGTAGGAAAAAAAAAAGGCAGAACGCTAACTTGACCTTGCATAGCAGCAGCCGTGCGGCTTGCCTGCCTATCTCTGCGCCCCTACGAAACCCCTTTATCTCTGCAACTCAAGTTTTCCAAATGTAGCCATAGAAATGGGCTTCCCGAGGCCTCGTGCCCTTCGCCCTGCAATACCCGCTCATTACAGAAGTGTGCAGGCTCTAACCTGTCCCCCCCTTCTTTTTTTCCCCTGCCTTAAAAGCGTAAAGCTGAAAATGCCGGTAGTTTCCTGATTGTTTTTGCACTGAGCAGGAATCAAAGATCGATGTGTGAACAAAGCTTCAGTGCAGCCCTAAGCAAAGCTCAAGCTTAAAACAAAATGCTGCTTTTAAACGTCAGTACAAAGTAATTGTAGTAGTCCTTCTTAAGTTTTACACAAAGGAAAGATTAGTCCTATAACAGTAAGCTTACTTTTACCCAGGCATAAATTTCTCTGCAGTACTGTTAGCAGTAATGTTTCATTTTTCTATCTGCATGTGTAGCAAAGCAGCTCCAGATATTATTGGAAATACCTGTTTTTGCTTGTTTTTAATTAGTTAGCCTGAATTTTCAGTGGCTAAAGCTTAATGCTACCTGCTGATATGATGCCATAAACACTGCGCTGGTAGGAAGCATTGTCCCGGTATGCTTGAGTTGTACCATAACCCTGTAGGTCTATCACTGCCTGTTTCTAACTCTAATCAGATGTTAGCTGTGTATCTTTGCTGCCCTTGCTCTTTTTGGTAAGCATCCAGATCGTTTTCAGACAGTTTAAACTTTGCTCTCCATTTCAGACCAAGTAGGCTGCTGTGTTCCAGCAGCTCCCTGGAAGGTAAATGTGTGAAGTCATGGCATAAAAACCATAAAAACCATAAAAACATGCTTCTACGGTGATATGGATGTAGCCACATCAGTGGTTAAAGCAGCACAGCTTTGTAATACTGCATATGCTTATTATGAGTCTGGAAACGAAACGCCTTCAATTCCTTCCACTTCTGGGAAATGAGAATGCCCTGGGAGAGTTTAGACCTTGCATCTTCATTAGGTCAGTGGTGTGTCTGTAATGGGCACCACAAGTCCAGTCCTGACCGTTAACTCACCCAACAGATCTGCAGGATGGTGCTGCAAAGATCGTGTTCCTCTACAGATACACGAGTTTACACATACAATTTCATAACAAAGGTTTTTTCCACCACTGAACCAGCACTGGTTTTCACTCATCAACAGTGACACAGAAACGCTGGCTTTAGCCAGCTGCTGTTACAAGGTTGTCCCTTCATGGAGTTGTACACATTCTTAAAAACTTAAAATGCTTCTGGATTGAAACTGCTTTTAATCTATATCTCATTAACTCATTTGAAATTCTATTCAGCTCCTTCCCTCGAGGTGTTGTGTTCAGCAATGTGAACAGTCTGTTTGTTTCACAGGTTCTAGATGGAGCAGGATTAGATGTTGATTTTCATCTACTTTCTCCAAAAGGTGAAACTTTAGTTTTCGATGAAAGGAAATCAGATGGAGTTCATACGTAAGTTTAACTCGATAGAAGTGTTACATCAAAGCACTGCTCTGATTTCTTCAGCAAATAGAGCCAAGGCTAAATACTGCTGTTTATTTTTCAGTATTATAAAAGGTTTTACTAGCATGGTTCCAGAGTATCAGTTACCTGTCTATAAGCACTTATTGCTTTTTATATGGACTTTACCACGGAATAAAGTATATTTGTGTTTTAATGATAAATGGCTAATGGTCATTAAACAAAAATGATGCTGCAGCTGAAAAAAAGTCCTCACATCTAATAGCAAAAGACTTTGTTAATCATACGAACAGTAAGCTGAAAAGCACCTCATTTTCCCAGTCCTTTTATCAAGGCATGTATTATTGGTATTTTAGTATAGACTATGAGATTTCTATTCATATTACAGATACTTCTTAGTCATTAACAACTCAAGATTCAAATAAAGAGGAAAGTAAGCTGTTACCTTGATGATGTGAAGCTCTGAAGTCATTGGGGCGGTTTTGCTGTAACTAATGGTAGAGTTGTTAAGTTTATGTAAAAAGCTTATTCATCTTTTAAGTGCACAATTTTAGTTTTGAACAGGAAAGCTTGCTTATAAAACTTGCTCTTTTAGAACCAGCACAGAAAGCATACCTAATTCAATTACATGCTTATATACACAGGGTGGAGACAGAAGAGGGGGATTACATGTTCTGCTTCGACAATACATTCAGTACCATTTCTGAAAAGGTGATTTTCTTTGAACTGATCCTGGACAATATGGGGGAAGAAGGACAAGATCAAGAGGACTGGAAGAAGTATGTTACAGGCACAGATCTTCTGGACATGAAACTGGAAGACATTCTGGTTAGTATTGGATCCTTAGATCTTCTTAATGTAAGAATAATTGGAAAAAAAGCATACATGCCATTCTGCCTTGATCTGGCAAGTCACCCTGAAACTGCTTCAGACCTATACATTTCTTCTACTGACATATGAAGCCCAGCACCATGAGTCTCTTACTTCCACACAGAGACTTGAGAATATTTTAGCAATGGATCCTTAATCAGCAAGAGAAGGTTATGTAGCTATCAAAATAATTCCCTTTTCCATTCAGCTTCCTTTCTTAATATTGCCAAAATTGGACGTTTTTCCCTAGTAGCAGTGAAATGGACATGTATTCCATTTAAGTATTGCTTAATCCCAACAACGCAGCTGGAATGTGCATAGATTTCTTCATCATATGTTTGAAAACAAAGTACTGGCTAAGCTTCTTGTTCCTATCTTTCTAGAAATACCCCTGCCAGCATGAGGGTTAATTTTTCTCTTCTAGTTTGGTTTTCCAAATTTTATTTACATCTTTTCTGATTCATAAACACATCAGGAGGTAACTTGTGCTACACTGCTGGTACACCTTTGCAGACATTCTGCTGCCATTGTGAAGAGCAATAGTGGACTGCTAATAGGGCTGCTGAGCATAGCAGTACTGCTGCAGTACATGGAGAGAAGGTGCTACATGTTACTGATGTTGCAGAGGCATTACACATAATGTTCCGAGGCACTAAGCGACTTCAGGGAAGGGCTTATGCTTCTCAAATGACCCCAAGAAAACATGAGACCAGCTGTCCTAGCTGCTTTGCTTCTGAGTTGTTTTGTTTTTTCCCCCTGGTCCTGTTCAATCTAGGATGAAAACTACTGCCCAAAGCTTTCACTTCCTTTCAGCATCACTGAATGATTGCTTATAGGTTATTCTAGAAGCAGAGAATTGCTTGGTTTCCCTGTAGACCTGTTTTTAATGTTTGTTAGGATGCAGAACTTTCTCTGCTGGTGGCAAACTTACAACAGAGATGATTGCTTACTTATTTTTAAAACGACAAAATAGCATCCACAAAGACTGAAGACACTTGTGTAAAGCATAACAGTGTATTCTATTCCTCATAATAAACAAAACACAACTTTTTAAACATAGAACAGACAAAGATGTCAGATCTTCTACATGTATAGCAAGCAGTTAGAATCAATCACTGAATCTGAGAAGCCAGATGTTCTTTTAACTGCAAATCATGACAATTGGACAAAAGGAAATTTATCTGCCATAACCACAGAGTACTTAAATTAAGAGTACTTAAATGGATGTGCTAGTCATGTACATACAGGTATCTCTTCCAGAAGAAGAAATGCAGGAATTGTCCTTCAGGGCTTTTCTCACAGATATTTGTGAAGTTGATGTTGGGGTTTGATGCTATTGTTCAGTGACTCAGGCTATGACATTGTTTCCATGTCTTTGAGGACTTAAGTGAGTACTGAGTAGCTCTTAAGCAATGTATTTGCTATGGGAAATGGTAAAAGGTTGGTTTTTTTTAATAGCACTTTTCTGGCATTGATACTCAGTATTGTGTAACTTATGAACTTCAATATCATTGTAAAATAACTTGGCATCCAGAAATAACTCTTTTTAAATATTTGTTAAGCTTGCAACAAAGCAAAGCAAATATCCATGGAGAAAGTGCTACTGACTTATAGTTGTAGCATACTGCACCCATTACTCTATTTACTAAATGTTACTTGAGTGCCCTCCAGTAATATCAGGAATATAAGGCCCAGTAAATCAGTGCTTCAGGAAATCAGCATTTAGACTCCAGATGAAACTTCTAACGTTATTGTAATAGGTGCCTACTGAGTAAACTAGGGACACTGAATTCAGATTATAGCCACAGTGTCAGTGTATTTTCTAGTACTTTCTCTGATTCCTTAAGCCAAACTGTGCGTTACTAACCCCCACTGCAGAACCTCCAGTCATCAGATTTAAAATTATGCTTCTATTTCAAAGCCGAAGTAGAAGTTTATGGCTGTTTAGGATGAAAAAAGGAGATGGGAATATAACATTATACTACTACTATTCTTTTACAGCTATAGTTCTTATGGTAGTTTGCATTTAAAAGCAACTTAATTTGATTATACAGCAGGAAAGAAAAAAAAATAACTTGTTTTGAGGTTATTAGTTGTTGGAAGTAAATGCTTTTTAGTCTTCCAGGTACCTGCAACTGCACTTCCCTAAGATACAATGACGTATTAAAAATTAAAAAATTAGGTTTGATTTCCCTTCTACCTCCCCATCCACCTTTAAGAGTGGAAGATATTGCTAATTAACATAGCATTAAGGTTATATAAGCCTTTCTAGGTGGCTTACAACAAGCAAAAGACAAGGGGAAATATTTTTAAACTGGAACAGGGGAGGTTTAGACTGGATAGAAAAAAGGTTTTTGTTTTTTACAGTGAGAGCGGTGAGGCACTGGCACAGGTTGCCCAGAGATACAGTGGGTGCCCCACTCAGAGACACTGAAGGCCAGGCTGGACAGGGCTCTGAGCGCTTATCAAGCTCTGTCTGTCCCTGTTCCTTGCAGGGGAGTTGGACAAGCTGGTCTTTAAAAATTCCTTTCAACTGAATTCTGTGATAAACAGTCTAAATGAATTAATCAAAACTCTGAAAAGGGACAGATGTTAATTTAACTGCCTTATTGGCAAGAAATTAAAATATTAATTCAGTATTTTTCATGTGAATTACAAGCTGTCAATTTAAGGTGCTTTCTACATTATTTTTTAAAAACATTCTTTTGTTACTCACTAGGAATCCATCAACAGCGTCAAAGCCAGACTGAGCAAAAGCGTCCAGATCCAGACCCTGCTCAGAGCATTCGAAGCTCGTGACCGAAACATACAAGAAAGCAACTTTGACAGAGTGAATTTCTGGTCCATGGTCAACTTGGGAGTAATGGTGGTGGTATCAGCTGTTCAGGTTTACATGTTGAAAAGTCTCTTTGAAGATAAGAGGAAAAGCAGAACTTAACATTCAGTACAATTGTAACCGCATAACATGATAGGGGAGGGCAAGAAACTGCTCTATGTAAGAGAACAAATGAGAAACCTCTTTGAGAGCCTTTTGAACAGGCAGTAACCACATCAGATTTTCAAATCTTATGGTTTTTTTTTTGTTTGTTTTTTCAGATGAACAGAATGCCTTGTCCCAAGTTCTTCCTTTTTTTCTTTTTTTTTTTGCAGCTGCTATTAACACTTTTTATGCTTATAGCATTTGTTAATGACTGTTACTGAGTAGCTTCTGAACAGTACACAGGATGCATGGTACATATGCAAAGTGTTGGTAATTGTTGGGGTGTTTTTGTTCCATGTTCACGTAAAATTTTAGATGAGTTTGTTTGCTGGTTAACATCAAGCAAACTTACACGTGTGCCTAAAAACTCAAGAGGACTGTAGCCCACAGGAGTAGTCTGGTGACAGTCACTTGTTTTCAAAGTTAAGTGTTATAAAAAATCTTCAGCCTGTAGGGTACAGCATCACTTAGAAACACTGGGCTACCATTGGGAGAACAAAATGAGATTGTTTAAAATTATTTTTATATATAGATGATTAACATCAGCACTTTAAAAGAAGCACTGTCAATGTGAAAGTGATGTTGAAGAGAACTGGAGAAAATAAGTGATTTCTGTTGAAAACGTCTAATATAGTTGTACAGCCCTTTTTTGTCTGTTAATGAGATTCGAGACAGCTATATCATACACAGATAAAAGCACGCACACCTGGAAGTGTGGGTTATAAACTTCTACATAATCATAACCTCCTGTCATAGTATTTTTTTTCAAGTAGTTATTTCAGATGTTATTTCTTTTCCCTTTAATAAAGGGAAAGGGGACATGGTATGTGAAAACAACACTTTTTTTTTTTTTTAAGTCTCAAATTCCCATTTATTTGCCAATTTTTTTTTATTTGTGTTTGTCTACTACATGTCTATGACTAACTCAGCAGTTAATCAAGTGGTTTACATAGGCATCAAAAACAAAAGCTGTTCAATTAAGCTTTCTCCTTTTGCTTAAAACAGCAACTTTTACATGCGTGAGTCAAGTAAGCAGTGTTCGCTTATCCAGCTGTTTATATAAATAAGACGTTAAGCGAGCAATAAATACAGGATTCAAATTTCCAATGACTGTGCAGTTTCCAGATAAAACTTTTAACAGTGTAGTAAAATTATGGAGTATTTTTGCAAAAAACTCTGGTGTGTGACAGTTTAGTTTAAAAAAAAAAGAGTTCAAACTTACTTGTTTTTACAGCATGCCAAGTCACTGAATTCCTGTACAAATGTGTAAAGACAGTATATGTATAAGCGCTGTGCCTGTTCTTGGTTCTGGGCATGAACAGCAGGATTGCATTTTAAGACTTCCTGTGAATAAAAGTAATTTAATAAAGAAATTACAGGGTCACTATACAAAGTAACACTTGCTTCAGATGAAGCAGATGCTAGTAAGGGCTACAGTACATAGAAATGCCACTTCAACTTTAGACAATGAGACCTAGCAATAATATCTCTAAGTAATTTCTATCACTAGAATTATTATTCCATCCAGAACTTGTTCTAGAGAACTCCAAAGGCCACTGAGCTACCTTTTTCTTCAAGTAAAGCTATGTCCAAAATAAGAGTGTTTCTTTTTACATGCTGCATATCTTCTATTTCCCCATAATGCTGTGAACTAAAAGGTTTATTCCTGAGATCAAAATGAAGTCTAAGAAATGTTAATTCTTTTGGATGAAGTAGCAAATAGAATCGTACTGCCATCTCCCCCTGCATCTCCCACCACCAATACACACATGTAGCTGTGTTAGGACATAATCTCATTGGAGTCAACTTGCAAGCTATTGATCAGGCCCCATCAGGGCAAGAGAAAAAACGATTCTTAGGGGTCTGTCCCTTTTGCTAAAAGAATCTTCACTTGCATCACAGCACAATGCTACAAACCACCTACAAAATGCTGAACCAGCTCAGTGAAGATCTAACCAAGACATCTACCTCTTACATCAAAGCTACTGGATTCCAGCTTTCAGCTTAGACCTCCAACAGATGAGCTGCCACATTTTGCAGACACCTCAATGGATTAGGTTCCCCAGCAACTCTGCTGTGCCTCTGTGATAGAGGTTATATATCCATTAGCAAAACAGGCATGTGTTGGCACATCATTTATCTTTGTTCAGTCTGGTTTATTGCCTTAAGCTGCTCATGAATGAAGATCTCTCTGATAAGGCAAAATTGAACTTTAACAGTTTCTCTTAATACAGACAGTCTCTGGTAGAAGGAAAATACAACTGTCAGCAGAGTTGACAGTTTTGTAACTAAGAAAGCTTACTGTATTTTCTCCCTCTTCAGGGCTTGCTGTAGAAAACTATGCAGCAAAAAGTTGTAACTGCTTTGATAGTGGCAGCTGAAAGATGTGTATTACAGGTGAAGGATCTGGTGTTTAAACTTGCCATTGAATAACATTTCATTTGGATTTTGAAAAGTAGATTTCTTTTGACTGTATAAAATTTAGAAAGGACATTTTTTTTTCTTAATGGTATTTGTATTCAGAATTAAACATTTTAAGACTTGCGGATGTTTAATAAAATTATGCAAACCCCTGAGATTTTCAATAAATGACATTTAAACCTGTTTGTGTTCTTCATCTTATGACTAAGTAAGCTGCAAAAGATCAAATGTGCTAAGCCAAAAAACTTAGCTTTTCTAAAAAGAACCTTTTCATAACGCAGCTTTTGCATTTCTTACTCATCGAATGCTTTGGATGGGGAGGGACTTTGAAGACCATCACCACCTCCAAGAGCAGGGCTGTTACCCATCAGATCTGACTGTCAGGGGCCTCAGCCCCATCTACTTGGCCTTGAACACCTCCAGGGATGAGGTATCTACAGCTTCTCTGGGTAACCCGTTCAAATAGCCAAGAAGACATTCAGAGAGAAGACAATAAGGGCTCTGAAGAACCCCACTTGCTCAGAGGAAACATTATCTACCTCAGTCTCCTGTCTCAAAAACAGAAGGTGCTGTTATACAGTATATGCAAGCCTAGCACTGTCATCTGATCCACCTAGATCTCATTTTAAACTAGTCTACTAACTTCAATTTGTGTGCTGTAAGACTGGATCAGAAACAATTGTGTTTTCATTTCATCCACAACCTTCATGATTCTTTTTAAACTGTCAGTAACTCTCACTCGTTTTCTCCAGGCCAGAGTTACATATTTTTCTTTTAGTTTCCTTTAAGACACCAGCTCTAAACCCAAAATTATTTTACTTCTCTTCCAAGATGAGGTGGCCACAACTTGAAAAAAAAAAACAACAAAACCCTCCAGTCCTGCACAGCTGAAAACAAATATTATTGACTAGCACTTTAGAACTAGCAGCGCCCTTGGCTAAGTACAGGCAGCAGGTACATGATTTCATCAGCTGTTGGAATCAATCATCATGTTGTTGTTTTACAGGTCATTTTAACCTTGGTGCTGATGAATAAAGGAACTGTTCAAATTCTTTTAATCAGCATAACCCAAAATCAACTTCATGAATGCAAATATCAGATCAAAATTTGACACGAGTCTCTAATCTTTGCAACAGAAACACACTTTTGAAGTTACCAAAGGCATGCTACATACATCTTAATTTTTTAAAAGTTTGTGCCTTGATAAATACTTGTATCTCATGTTGCTCCTGCAGTTCATTAGATACACCCAGAACTGAGTGGCTTCCACTTACACAGGCAGTGAGGTTAGGGAAGAATGATAGGGTCTGTCTTGTGCAACAGTGCAGCAGAGGTCAACACTACTTCTGAGACCAGTAATTAATAAAAGCTTTAAGAAAACATAAATGTATTCCTCAGCTCAGTGCTTTTGTGAAGTACAAAGCAGCATTCAGTTATTGCAGTAACTGCAGAAAATGCATTACAGGATTACATTTATTTGTCCACACCTTGATAGTGCAATGCAGACAATCATGCCAAAAAAAAGTAAAAAAACCAAACAACTTTGGTAATTCTTCCCTCCTGGCCATACAAGAATGCAGAAATACTGCAACATTCCCAGCTAGAACATGGAATTTAACAGGGTGTTCTCTACTTTGTGAAATAGGCCACACAGGATTGTGCCTTGTGGAAAGCCTTTCAGGGCATTTTTTTCACGATAGAAACTCCCTTCTCCATCTGCTAAAGGCACTCTATAAAATTTAAGGCCCTTATGTTTTAAAACTTCATCTGGACTTTACAGAAAGGATTCAAAACATACTGTTTCAACTCACCCACACGGAATAAACTATTCAGTTTCTCAGATACACCCTAAAAGAAAAATAATCACATATACTTCAAGTTAGCACTGTGAATTCCCAAGACTTTCAGCTTCTATTAATGTCTGTTAGCAGTTACCACAGTTAAGAACAGCTTGTGCAACTAAGTACTTGAGACAGGTGAGGAATTTACTTAATTACTATGAAACAAATAATTTTGTCAGTGTTTTTGTTTTGTTTTTTAAATAGTGACAGTTAAGCCAGACAGATTACAGTTGCAGGTGGCCTTCCAAGAAGATGACAAAAATAGTCTTGGTTAAAAATCAGATTTCCAGTTAGAAGTAAAACATTTACATCTGAGAAAAGTCACAGTGGCTTAAATTAAGTCATCAATGAACCAAATCTTAAAAATGGATGAGGCAGTCAAACTGCAACAATTTGCTGCTAGAAAGCACTTAAAAGGTAGGCTTTTTATGCCTAGTATAAGTACTATTGTCAACACAAAATGACCAGTGTGTTAAAAGCTTTGAAACCTTACTGTTGTGATTTTGCAGCTCTTAAGATTGCAGAACAAACACAGCTGCTACTTCTAGTTTGTAATACCAGAACTACTAACACACACACAAAAGTGAAGCTTCAATCATTACTCGATCATGCTGGGAAGAATGCTTGCAGAAGAGACAGCAACTTCCCTTCCTCATGATGACACCACAAGGCTGGGAAAGATGAAGCACACTCAGGTGCCACTGGGCATTTCTCCACAACTCTGGGGCACGTGAGCATAAACAACAGCCAGGCTCATTACCACAAACAGAAAACAAAAAGCAGGGGAAGGTAAGAACTGAATTGATATTTATTATTATTCTTCTTTTTAAACAATCCTTCAAAGACTTCTTAATAAGCATTTCATAGCCCACTTAAAGACTTAATAACTTTCATTTTAATTAAATACAATCTAAGTTGTTCTTGTGTTTCTAGGACCTGGGTATTTGTACACATGCATGAATGTGTAAACAATGCACATACATGCAAAGTGAAGTGTCTTGATATCAATTAAAAAAAAAAAAAAATCAGAACAACTTTATCTCACAGTATATGGATATCACTGCAGAAATTGGGGGGGAACAAAAAAACCAAACAACACCAACCAACCAAAAACAGCAGAGATGAGCTGCCTTTCAGTTCTGCATTTGTAAATGCTGTGGCCAAACCAATGTTACGCCCCAAATGAAAGATGGAAGTTTCAATGTATGTCAAGAACAATCCCAAAACTATAGCGGAAATGGAAATAAATAAGAGGAACTAAAAAAAAAACACAAACAAAACTACATCCAATGCATTCTCAATAGGATAAAAACGACAGAAGTTCAGTGAAATGACACAGTACGAAATCCTATTTCACAACTGCTGAAAAATGGAGGTGTCAAAAAAAATGAATTCCAACTTCATTCTCACACTTGCACACGGCTTCCATTTCCACTCACCTTTTTGTCTTTCTAATTGCCTTGTTCTGTCTTTTTCAAAATACGGTCATTCCCCTTTCAATTTCCTTCAGCAATTTCAAAGGATTCTTCCCCCTTTCCTTTGCAAAGCAGTTACCTACAGCTGATTAATCCAGTTTCCAAAACTTAACTCTCACATGAGCTTTGGGTTGAACACTTTCCCCTCACTTGTTCCCATTTGTTTCTGACCTAACTAGGATCTTAACAGACCTGACACCTCCACAAAGATACTGAAGCATAAGGTTCCACACAGACTAAATGCAAAATTCCACATTAAACCCTTTTCTCCACTGCTAGAAAATGTCTTCTGCCACCATATCCTTAACTTCAAAGTTACTTCTTGTTCAGGTAGACATCTGGGAACTAGAGAACTGACAGTTTAAAGCCTAAAAATGTTACCTGCATAATATTTGCAAGATCCATCCTCATCCCTCAGTGCACAGAACCGATGCTCTTGTCCAGTTCATCCTTATCACTGTGTCCTGACTACTGCTCCATCTCCAGCCTTGGTATGTTCCATCTGAAGACACCTATTTCCTTTCAAAAGACAGCACTAGAGATCACTTCAGTAAGATGTTTCAAATGCTTGACACTTTTCTATTGATCTACTTATCTTTCCTTCTGCTTGCAAGACAAACTTCTTCACCTTCAAGGTCTCATTCGGTTTTCTAGTCTTCCACATTAAAACAAAATATTAACATTGACTTATCACACTTTGAAAATTTCTTAGCAAGCTCATATAAAATGCCTTTTATAAACAAAAGCACAGAAAACTCCTCTTCAAAGACAAAAAAAAGATGCCTTTTCAAATTTTTCTTCTGAACAAGGATTTGACAAATAGTTTGCCATGATGTTTATTTCAATTTGGACCAGTAATGTGTCATTATTTTTTTGCTGTCTTGTATATCCAATACCTACATTTTTTAGAATGGCCTCAAAACAGAGTTCTATCTAAATATTACAGCAATACAATTAATATAACGTGGAAAAAATATATTTGGTACACAAGGAAAGGTTCTAAATCAGTGACCGCAACAAAGCTGAGTTACATGTATTTACACACATGCATACATAAAATGATCAAGTTAAACTAAAAGAAAACTGTTACATACAGCAACATTTATATTCCTCCACTCTATTAACACATACAATAAGAGTCACACAAAATGAGAGAAAGCCATTTGTATTACTCTAGTCATAGCTTCAGCAACACCACTGTAGCATTCTCCAGTACGACACCTTGCAACAAAGCATCTCTCAAGTGCAGCTGGAAGACCAGTTAGCATCTATGCGCAGGGCAAGAATCTCTAGGAGAGCAACAGGCAAAGCCAGAGCAGAAGAACCATGGACAGGAGGAAATCACAAGTATGTATTGCACAAACATACAGACTCAAAACTCAGCCTTCTTTAGAAAACAACAAAAAAAAAAACCCCACACATTTAAAGTTGGACTTTAATTCTAAGAAAAAAGCAATTCCAAAATTACAAACTGAACATCAGAGTCAATTCAACCATAATAATAAAATGAAACAATAACACTCACAATATTAAGTCTACGGACAGTTTGACAAATTCTCCCTTCCCCACACCCCCAGCTGAAGTCCCCAGGTACATTCCAATATTTGTCTTCAAATGCTGAAGCTTTACTGAAAATGCTGCTGGTGTTCAGTTAGAATTAAAGGACTTGGATAAAGTGAAATACACAAATACAGATGGTGTGAGTAAGGTTACAAAGGCTTTACATTTTGCATTATCCCAATGTACAGACATTCAAAAAATTAACATGAAGATGCTGTGTTATCAAAGTACTGCAGCTATAGGCAAGGCAACATTAAATTAATAGCTGAGGGTGTGAGAAAGAAAAAACGTTTTAGTGAAGATAAACGGAGGCGGCAGCTTTTAATTAGCATTTTTATAAAGCTAGTATTACCCAGTCAGTCATAAACCAAGCACAGGATTAAAAGCTTTCCTTGGTTATAAGGTGACAAAAAAAATTAAAAAAAAAAAAAAAAAGAAAGAAAATCACCCTGTCAAAGGAGTGAAGTAATGGGGTAAGAAAGCACTAACTCAGGAAGTAAACTTTAAACCACTCTGTCATTTACATTGCTTAATTTTATTTTGGTGGTCAACTGTAATTTTAGGGGAAGAAAGCTTATGCTGTACACTGAATAACCACTTACATAAAAATAGGCTTCCTCTGCTCACTCTTTGGCTATCCCCCCTCAAAAGTTATCAGAAAGAACATGTAATACTGGCAGGAGATGTTTTTGATTAAAAAAAAAACCCAACAAATAAAATGAACACATCAGTTCAGAACTTGGTACATATCATAAGAACAAAAGAGGTAATATTGTATTAAAACCAGTAATAGTACTTCAAATGGCAACATATTTTTAGTTGAACCTGTGCAATAACAAACACTCTGCTCATACTACCTTTATCAAAGCATGACGGTTTCTACACATACATAGGAATCTTGTGCAACTCCTGTCAACTCAGTTTATAACTGGGACACAATTTACAATCAGTGTGCCACAACAGCTTTAAAATTGTTACTTCTAGTTGCTAATGTTCTAATCCTGCGCTTTTTTGTTGTTGTTTTTTTTTTTTAACTGTTAAGTCACATGGAAAAGAAAGGAACATGTCACCCCAAGGCATAGGAACATCAATGACTGTGCCCACTGCCAGAACACGCTGCACTGGTCTGACATTTCCTTAGTACACAGAAAGCAACAGCACCCAATAAGCCTGAGAAGAAATGCTGCTGTGTAAATACTGGCAACTATTCCTGAAAAAAGAATTATGGGATGCATACTCGGAAGCTGTCCAATCCCATAACTTGTATTGCATAGGTCACAATCCCACATATATATACACACACACACGTATGTGTGTGCATACATACATATGCATATACACAAACACATGCGCACACACACAGAATATATTAAGAAGACAATGAAGTCTGGTCACAGAGCAATTTACAGGCTCAATATATTTTTTCTTTTTTTTTTTTTTCTTTTTTTCTTTTTTTTTTTTTTTTTTTTACACTTTGTTTGAAAGAAAACTTCAGTATTTTACAGTCTTCAGTAGGCATTATATACACTGCACTTATGAAATCTAGAAAGTATTGAAATAGAAATACATTTCTGCAAACATTTGGGTAAGAAAACAAACCGAAAAAATTTCAAAGATTTGTGCTATCTACATAATATTTCTCTAAATCACAATAACTGCATCCATGGAATGTTCTCTAGAAAATGTCTTTTTCTTTTTTAAACACCATGCACATTTTTAAGCAATTGTAACCCAAAATATCCCAACCTAAAACAATCTAACAGTGTTCAGATTAAAAAATTTAAGTTTCAGATCAGATTTTAAAAAGATAAGTCTTTATCACAAGAGCTGTAATGATAACAATTACATGTTAAGGCTAAATTGGTTTTGTTTTGTTTTTAGAAACATTTAAAGACACACTTCTCTCATGGCTCTGCATTATGAACTGTACTTACAGATGACAGTGCAGTGAACATAATGTTCAGTCCTACAGTCAGGATGCAGTTGCTCCTTCCCACTCCACAAGATACTGCACCTTTCCATCAAGTGTCACCCGACGAGCCAAAACACGGTATTTTTCACCACAAGCTATTCTACCTGCTGCACCAAAATAACTAGTAATAGAGTTTTTTAGATGATTGAGCTGTAACTCCTGATCTGCTAAATTGTTAAGTATCTCCGTATTGAGTTCATCATACTGGTAATCTTCCTTGCTCTCATCATCTTTTACGATTTCTGAATTTTGAGTCTGGAGTGCTTTTCGTGGAAAGCGACCTCTTCTTCTCAAATGTGGTATTGCAGCAGGCCAAGTTCTTCCTGTACGAGTCCTTTTTCTCGAATCAGACAAACTACTAAAAAAAATAAACACAAGCATTAACTCCAGGAAATACTTATTCAAAGCATACGGGAATGATAAAGCACAAAACTCAATTCATAACTGTTGCTCTATTTATCAGTTCCATTATTTATTACCTGCATATTAACATGGCACTTGCAAAAGAGGTTTACGTAATAAAAACTGCACAAGTTAACCCACATCAGAAGCTACAGTTAAATGACATTAGCTTATGCCTGGGTATCTTTAGAGTACTGTTCTGATTCAGATTAATTCCAATCTTAAACAAACTTCAAAATTTTTTTAAAACAGACTCTGCCCCAAAAGTGCTTCGATTAGTCAATTAAAAGCACAGCTTTATCACATCGGCAGCCCCCATTACAAAAAAAAAAGCTGCGCTGTAAAAGTTTGAAATACCGGGTAGGTCCTTTTTATTTATAGTCTTCACCAGCTACAGAAGTTATTTTTTGGGTTGTTTTTTTTTGTTGTTGTTGTTGTTTTGTTTTATTTTTTAATGCAAAGGGCTTCCCCCCCCCCTCCCCGTAAGCTGAATATACCTCAGCAGACTTAAACTGACAACATGAAAGAAGAACTGAAAAAGTCTATACGACTACTTCCCATAGCGCACATTTGACTATCCAAACATTTATTATATTTGGCTAGAAAAATGTATATATGAAAAATTTGCTCATAGCTGTACCTGGTAATAAAAATAGAAGCATCTAACATCCAAAAATAAACCATCACCCAAATATTAAGCAATCAAGACAAAAACCCTACGTAAAAGCCTGCATCTAAAGTTTGCACATTCTAAAACAAAACCCAAATTAAGCAGCATGCTTACTCTGTTGTTCAAGACCCCTGAGGAAAAAAAAGTGCATCTTTTAAGCATTAAAACAAACATTAAAACAAAACAACGGAATAAGCCGTGGAAATATAAAACAACTTAATTCCTTGTTTCATAGTTCAGTAAGACAGAAAGAGTTTAGGAAGACAGATTATTTGTTGCAGTAATGCATACATAAATGACTTATAAAAGGACTTAATAACATGAACCAGAAAGAGAAGAGACATAATACATAGACCAAGGATCCATCTACCAAATACAGACTGAGCAACCACATCAAGTAGCAACTGATTTGCATAAGAGTGGATTGTAATTATTTATGAAGACTGAGTCAAACTTTTAGACTACAAAATCTACAGCATACTCACTATTCCTTAAAATGAGTACACAAACCTCCCAAAACAAGAGTTGCCACAACTAACACAGGGTACATATCTGCTCTTCTGTGACCTTTGTTAGAAAGGTGAAGTCGGAAAGTGTTTACAGAGTTTACTTATTTCCTGTAGAAGTAATTTAAGAGTGCATTTTACATTAACAATGAACAATAGTTAGCACCCATGTTGTGAAGAAATTACTTTTCTTTTGTTCTATTTCATTAGATTCCCAATCAATTTACAGCTCTGCTTCACATCTCAGTAGCTCACTATAACAATTATCAGCCAACTCCCATATTTTCAGATATTCCTATCCTCCACAACATGTTAAGTCCCTATCCATTCTCCAACAAATTTTGGAATACTCCTATCTCTGTTTCATATCTACTATAGTTATCCCACATCCAGTCTCCTTATCCTCTACCTTCGCTTTGCCAATGCTTCAATCGAAAACAAAAACAAATAGAAGAACCCATCACACATCACTGGCAGTGACTAGACTGCAGATGACTGGAAGATTGCATTTTTGTTTTGTCTTCTCTTAAAGAGAGTTGCTGTTCTGAGCCTCTCTCATATGCAAGTGATAATCTTCTTAAAGCTTGTTGAAATACAATCTCTCTGGAAGTATCTGACTCAAGTTTAGTTGAAGTAAGCCAAAATACAACTTCAGGTTTTTGGAAACCAGGCACAAAACAACAGAATTCATTTTTGGCAAGATAATTCCTGTACAATTTCAGTAACTTCAGCCCATTGCAGGTAAAGTACCGCTGAACTACTTGCTTTGTGTCTCCCCTTCAAAAACCTTGTGAAAATTAACGTATTAAACCCTTAATCAATATAGTAGATAGAGTAATTCAGCTGTTACCTATAATGTCTGGATATGCTAGATGAGGTAGTTTCTTTTACACTGGCAGCACCTGTGGATTCCACATCTGAGGTATTGGATGAATGTGCAGTTCCATCGGATTTCCTGATGTAAGATAACAGGGTTGCCATGTAATGAAAGTAATCTTAGAGTAAGAATTGAGTTGACATTTCAGAAGTAAACAAATAATTGACACGCTATATTAAAATAGTTAAGCTTTTTTGTGTGTTTTTAATTTACCCAACAGAGCAGGGTAATTCCAAGGCTGGGGTCTCTATCACTGGAACCGGTTCAGTATCCTAAGAAAAAAGAAGAGTAATTCAGATTAAGTTTTAATTGTTAATTCAGCTTAGTTGAGGGCAAATGGGGAAAGGAATATCATGATTTAGATTAACTGATTATATTTTTCTTCAAAAATGATAATCCAGTTAGAGAAAATAAAAGGAACATATCCAAAACCTTACCAGAGGAGACGACTCTGGAGTTTTGTGAATCATTTTTCTTGTATAGGGACCAGGTGGACGACCTACTGATTTTTTTTTCCCCTTTCTTTCTATACCATTACTTAATTCCCTAGAAGAAAATTTATATTTTTTTCTGTATTATTGAAGATAATTTTCAAAGAACAAATGCTTTCCTTTGGCAATGAATACACATTGTGCTAAACTAAATCCTGGCAAATCAAAGCTGTCATGTAAAAGCTAAATAATTTGCCTTTAGAATAACACACATACAAGTTCTTTCTAGTGACATTACCGGTTCCCTAATCTTGAAGAAGAATGAACAAGTGTTGGTTAAAGAAACATCGAATCTACTACCACAAGCTAGAACTGCATATCGTATATCCTATTTAGAAACCTCGTTAGTAGCATTGCATAAAAGCTCCGGAAAGGAATTTTCCCCCCCCCCCCCCCCAGTGGCAGCAAAGTTAGGACAGCTTGTATTGTTCTCACTGCCAAATGTCACAATGGTTGTTTTGGTTTGTGTTTTGTTTTTCAAAAGGCTCATAATAGGAAACTAATAAGTTCGCATACTCTGCTCTCATAATCACCTTTAAGGAGAACGTGCAGCTACATCAGTTTACAACTTTAAAGTATTTTTAAAGCACACAAGCAGCCCACTTTAACAGTAATTTAGAAGTGTACATTCAACAGTGAACAGGACTTCTTTTGCAGGCACTAAAGTACTTGAAGCAGTTCCTATTTATCGCAACATTTCTAAAAAATCATGGATTATTTTACCTCACATCAGGAATTGGTTTAGATGATTTTCTGCCTTTAATTTTGAACTCATGAGAAGTTCCTTCTGGTTCTTTCTCAGCCTTTAGAGCAGCATTTGGTGGCACAGGAGGAACACGAATTCTCAAGCCAAACAAATGCTTCTTTTTCTTTATTTCTTTTCCAGACATAAACCTAGGTGATTTTAAATTCTTTGTTAACATTCCAAATCCAGGGAAAGCAGCTTCTAAAATAAAGTATTCATGCAAAACAAATCTAAGCAAATTAAAATACTCATCCTAATGCTATTTTATTCACCTTTTCCCGCTAACACAATCCTCAATCTGAAATACAGAATGAGAACTGGGAAGAGGATGGAAATTAAAACAATTTTTTCTCATGATCTGGGATCCACTCAAATAGGTATGGGGTGTTATACTCTGAAACAGAAACAGTATTCAAAATGTCAACATTAACACAGCCACAGTGATTATCAGATAAACTGAGCAAAGGAGACTGACAGCTACAAATAACAAAGCTGCAAGCATTTAGAATAAAAATACCAACGACTTACATGGTCTTGTAATCATTTAATGCCTCCAGTACATGCTCATATCTTTCAGATTTTGGTGTATCTGCCAGCTGTGGAGAATTCAGAAATTACTTAGCCAATTTAATTCTTCAGTAATAGAAAGCTTCCAGTTACTCTGAGTCAAAAGTACATTTAAAGTACATTTTTAAAAAATTACCTGTAGAAACTACATAACCCTAAAATTAGTTATTTAAACTCCATCTGTTACGTGATTCACAGTCACAGAAGGGACAAACCCAGGTCAAAGAACCTAAATTTTCTGTTTAAGTAGTACAAGAAATCATTTCAAATTGTTTCAGTACACAAGAAGAATAGTAGCCTACATTCCCAAGATCACTAACATGAGCACCTCAGTAGCATTAAGTACACCCAGAGTAAGAATGCAAGCAGAGAACAAGAACTTAGTTATTTTATTGGTGATTGCTTTAATGGAATCCTGCTCAAAGGCCTAATGCCCATTTCTGCCTGCACTGACGACACAACATTTATATATTAGAATTCAGAGTAAGAGTATTTTTAAATGTGATAGTGTAGTTTCCACATTTCCAGTTGCTATGAAAAAATGCTCTATAGCCAACTGGATCTGCAGTCAACTGATTTTTAATTATAGGGGTGACCAAAAGCTCACAAAACATGAATATTAGTAGGGATACTACAGAACAAACAGTACAACTGGAGCTCAAGAATGAGCCCTCAGATACTTGTAAATAGCACAATTCACATCAAACAAGAAGGCTAACACATTTAACTATTTCTAAAATCTCAACAAATACTCAAAAAAGAGCCCAGCTTCCCTGAGGAAAAGAAATATTGCTTAAGGAATACTAAGTGCCACTTAGGCAGGTGTGCTTTTTATTTTGTTTTTTCCTCTCCTCCCTCCTACTTATTTGTGTGTTTTTCAACATAGACCCCTCATGATCCAAACATATGTATTGGTAAATAATGAAAAATGCTTGACAAAAGTAATAGTGCATGTCAATCATCTAAACCAGGAACATTTATTTCATTCTCATGTTATATCTGCTAGAATGAACAACTAATTCAGTGAAAATAAATATAAAAGTAGTAAAATGCCTTTTAAATGCCACCTACATTTAAAAGTTTCAAGATCTTATACAAGAAAGAAGCACACACTCCAATAGCCATATGCCAATGTCAATCCAACAAAAATTTCTGCAACCTTAAATGCAGAGCCAAAAGACTACCTACAGCGTTCCTCTTGGGGAAATGGATTTCCTATATATTTTCCTGATAACAGCCCAAATAGCTGAAAAAAGTTGAAATCCTTAAGACCAGTACACAAACTGCTCACACTCATGCTTGGAACAGGGAGGAAAGAGGAACTATTTGTGTGCAGTGATTTAAGATGTACTACACCTTAGAGACCTTGATGTTTTCATACTAAATATACTCTGTATTCAGTTATACGTGTAGGTTTACTGGTACACACCCATGAAAATATTCAAGCAACTATGAAACAATTAAAAAAGAATAAATAATAAAACTGCCATGCAAACAATAAAATGAAATTTTATAGCTCAGAAAAATATACACAATTTAAACAATTCTTCAAGGAAATTGAAGATAACCTCTTTATCATTTGGAGTGAGCAGATGTTAAGGTAATAAAGAATTTAATATCCTACATAAAACAGTTCATAGGTCCCCAACACATGCATGGTGAAAGGTAGGGAAGAACATTCCAACTACTTACCTCACCAGGATGTAATCTATCCCAGTTTTCATTTATGTATGCCATGAGTTCAAGCTCCGAATCAAAGTATTTCTTCTTATGAATAACACTTAGGTTGTAAAGGCATAGATGTGCTATATCTACCCTAGAATTCAGAAATATATAAAATTAGACAAAAAATTCCAAATTGCTTTTCGTTGACAGATTTTTTTTTAAAAAAAGATTAGCATAACGTAGTTAGAAAAATAAAGCACAACATAAAACACTCAATCCAGAAAACATTATGCTACCTCCTATCATTTCTCTACCTAACGTGGCTGCTGCTGCTTTGTATCATACATGCATTTCTGCCTCTCCTCCCATTCTCATTACATTCTTTTAACATCCAAAACAATTCTGAATTCATATAAGAATTCTGGTGAACTAAAGTTCAGCAAGGTAATTTTTACCTTACACTTGTCAGCACATATATCTATTAAATTGGTATTATTTTCAATACAAGCTGCAGTTGAAGTACTTCAAGCTACAACATGAAATTTCATCACGTAAACTACCATAAGGCATGTCAAACTGTTTACACTTAACACATTTCACTTAATTTAACATCAAAACAACACCTGAATAAAGGAATGCTGCTTAGGAATCACAATCTTCAAATAGACAACAAGCAAGTACTTTGGTGCAAATTCACTTAAATCTAGAAACAAATCCCAAGAGAACTCAAGTGCAAATACACACGCATTTATGAATAAACCTTGAAAGAAAAACTGCCCATTTCTACAAGAACCCAGGAAATGACCAAAGACAGCAAGTGAATTTCCTTTTTAACAAGACAACTTAATAACAACAAGAAAAGCAGCATAGATATTCATTTATTTTAATTGCACTTACCATCTCAAGGGTAAACGTTTGAGGTATTCTGGTCCAGAACTGCAAACTGAGCAAATGAACGTATAAAACCTAAAAAAAAAATATACACGTGTATATATATATGTGTGACTGGGTGCTGGGCATCTGTACACACATACACATGCATGCAAGATGTTTTAATGTGATACTTATTATGAACTGTCACCTCATAATTCCAGAAAGGACTCTTCATATTTTGTTCCCCCCCCCCTCCCCCCCAAAGATGTATTGGGAAAAAAAGAAAAATCAAGTAGGCTACAAAACCAGCCACATGATATTTGAGTCCCTTCACATGCCATCAACTCCCACAAAGTGTACTGCCTTACATCTGACCCAGTGCTGGTCTCTACTTCATAAAATTCACACTCCACATCTTCCTTCTTTTCTTCCCTGACTAGTGACTGTACGCCCCAGTGTCCCTATTCCATCCATTCAAAAGCAGAAAGCTAGGCACAAGTGTAAGTATGCATCTAAAGAACATTCCATAAACCTTAATTTCTTCATACAAACATTCAGCACAACAAAGGGCAAAATGAAATGAAATCACAACAGATCACAAATTAAGATGTTCCTTGATTCCTTAACCCAGTTTTCTCTCTCATTTGTTCCAACCATTCCAAGCTCTTTCTAAAACAAAAGCACAGACCAATGATCTTTCTGATTTCCTTTTTGCTCCACTCATCACACAAGAATACAGAATATACAGAGTTGTCATCTGACTATCCCTCCTGATTCTCCAGTTCCCTCTACTAGCAGTTTCGAGTAAGCAGGAAAACAGTTAGTGGGACCTACATGAGTTAGATGGAAACAGAAGAACTGACGAGCTACAAGCAGTGGCACAAGCAAGAAAACAGGAAAATATTTTATCTACCATGTTCTGCTGCTGGCACATTCTCACACAGCTTCTAGATCTTCTGCCCATACTTACCAACAGCCTACTTCAAAGCACAGTGCTATTGCTTATGTTCTACGTGGTGAGATCTAGAAATCCCTTATCAACATTATAAGCCCACTATGGTGTTCTGCTTTAATACTTCTGATCCCCCAATAGCCTATGGCAAAATGAACTGTCATAGAAAGTTAAATCAGGAACAGTTTGAAATCACCTATCCATTGATTACCTTACCCTCATTTTCTTTTTCTCTTCTGTTTAAAAGCCATTTAACAACTCTGACAAAAAGCTCCCCCCTGGGACTTGAACGGATTTTGTTTTCTGTGATTTTCTGTGCTAAACTTACCACAGTGTTTTTGAAAAGTACTTAAGTACTACACATGCTTTATTAAAGTTCATCTATGAGATACTTCTTCCTAAGTAAAATGAAAACAACAATAAAGTACAGCGCAAGTGTTCTTACCTATCACCAAAAAGCATTGGCTTTTGGAGGCACTGCACACAAGCCTCGTGGAACCACTGCTTACATTTGCAGCACTGCAACATCTTTAGATACCAGCTTCACCAACAAAAAGAAAAACAAGATGCATTATAAGTTACTCAAAAGGGATCTTCATTACACTTAGATTAAATAACAAGGGATCTTCTGACACAAAGTAATTTTGAGTTACCTGAAAGGATATTTCAGTAACATTTACTTCTACAGCAAACAGTTACCAGTAAAGAATGACTAGGAATAAATTAAGTAGAAATTTTAAAACTTTGGGATCTTTTTGTTTTTGTTTTTTGCAGGACTCTGACTTGCCCTAACTTCAAACCCTCAGTGCTACTTTACTTGATCACTCACTTGTGCAGATACCAGAGTATTCAAGCTCTACCTATTTGGATGCCCTTGTTCCTCATAATACCCTCAAGAAGAAAGACATTTTTCCCCCACCCTCATAATAATTACAACATAAGACATAACGCTACAGAACAGACAGGATTCTATCTCACACTATTCTTAATATTAATTCTGACTCAAACACAAGGGAACAACTCGACATAATTTTAGTCACATGAACAAACAGTGAAGTATCTGCAAATCTTAACATTAACACAGCAACAAAATATTCCCATTTCTTTTTCAGGGCATCACTGTTTATATACATAAAGACTTAAATTAATAGGCAATGTTTTATAAACATGCCTTCCTAAAAACAAAGAACTTGAAAAGTGCCTTCAGGATGAGAGTCAAGGTTTGCAGGTGCATTATGGAGAAAAGCTGACACAGACCATCTATTTACTTACTCTCCAGGCCCTCCACAATAGCAGTAACACTGCTGGACATTGGTTTTATGACCCGCATCCCACTCAAGGTCTGTTGCGTTATATGGTAAAGTTTGTTTCATGACTTGCAATGCTTTGGCATTTGGTCCTTTCTTAAGTGCACCACCTCTCTGTTTGAGATAAATACACCAGTTTACAAAAATAACAAACACATTCCTTAAACTTTCAAATCCTTTATAATTACCAAAATTAGTCTATAATCCAACTAAATGCTCTCATACATACACTTTAGTATACTAGCACATTACAAGCTAATTCAAAGGCAAATGTCATCTATTTCTAAAACTAATATTTATCTCTAAAATACACAACTTTCCCATTCACATCAAGTTAACAAGAGAAATTTCTGGTTTTGAACTGAAACTATTATGTAATATGTACCAGGTGCTACTTCAAGTAACACACCTTAGTTGTTGTCGCAAAAACGCACTGTCGACAGAGCCATTTATCATCTGAATCTATCACGCTGGAATCAATATTTGGTGTGTGACACAGCTGATGATAACCTGTATTAGAAGTAATTAACCAAGGTGTTAATAAGAATGGCAAAAGAAAACGTTAAAGAAAAGTAACTATATATATAATTCTAATGCAGCTACAATGCATTATCCTTGACCAAGTGCCAAACACCTGATCAAAAAGATTAGTGACAAAATGATCTTTTAAATCATCTTTGTAAAACAAATAACTTCATGTAGTGAATACATGACAGTCACATGGACTATCATTATTCACTGACCTATTAATAGCCTCTAACAGCTATGAAATGTAAGATCAGCTGAGCAGTCAGTGGTAGCCACATCAAAATCCTCCTTCAGAAAACAAATTAAAAGTCTTTTAAAATGCAGGAAATAGGAAAAAAACCAAACAAAATACCAACTACTTACCTTGCCCACATTTATCACATATAACCATTTCATTCGGTGCTTCTGAATACTCCTCCTGACATATTGTACAGACCATTTCCCCACTTTCAGTGGCTCCTAGAAAAAGACAGAAGAGTGATTTTTTGGTTGTCATTTCCAGACCACAGCCACAGTCAGATCCATTACCATGCATATGATTTTTGTTTTTCTACATGACTTGCAGATCCACGCATTGTAGACAGATTTTTACAGAGCCTAACATTTGAACAAAAAATAAACTCAGACACTTTGAATGGACTTCATATATTATGAGCATTTATATTATTTACCACAGGCCACCAGATCAATACAGGTTACATGTTGTCTATTTACTATACGTTCCATGGTTCTTTAACAATAATAAAAACTAAATAACCATGAATAAGGAATGAAAACAGACTCAAAAGTTTGCATCAACAAATCCTATCTGGACAATTGATTCACATCAGCTTGTTCTTCTTTTCCAGTACATAATATACACAACTTTGTGCATACCTTTTTGGTAGGTTTGCCCAAACACACAGCAAAATAAAATAATAATAATAATAATAAAAAATAAATAATTTTTAAAAATTACTGGAAATGAAAGTTCATCTTGCTTCAGTGACACCACATATCAGCATAACAATCTAGATGAAAATACACGTTATTTAGTCTATGTGCTATCATACTCATCCACCAACGTTCAGCTTACCATACATGTATTAGTGGCCATTAGTGCCACACAGCAAGAGAACAAATAGCAATAGTTTAGAAGCTTCTCAGAAATGAAGCAGTCAGGTTTTTTCTTATTATGAAGGCAAGCTTTCCCCATTAGAAAATAGAATGTCTGTTTAAACATCAAGAATCAGAAGGAGCCACATCAACTTCCATTACTTTTATCTGACAAGCAAGTTTTAACTGACTTTCAGACAAAACCGTCACTGAAATTGTCAGAAACACTTTGTCAGCTTTAGATTATTGCAATAATTGCTACTCCCCCAAATACCCAAAAACCCAAAGCTAATAAAAACCAGACATCTCACTTGATACTTCAGTACTTCTCTAGAGTACAAGAATACCCCCAAATCTGTAAAGATCTGTGTTACACAGTTACAGTGTTATTTTTAAATACAATAATTCTGTTGAAATTTAGCATTATGGAATCTTTGCTTTCTTTCCGTGCTCTGCTGTTTCAACTGAAAACAGAACAAATTCAATGCAAATGAGGTTCTGTGAGTTTTCTGTTAAGACAGCATTACACTGCACTACCATCAAAATAAACAAATGCAATTATTTTTTAGAAGTGTTCTCCACTACACGGTTACACAAAAACTAACCATAATGACGTGGAGTTTTTGAAAAGAAATGGTTTTCTAATTTGCCTAACACATTACCCAGCATCACCTTAAGTTACACTGCTCTTTTAGAAAGATGAATACAGTGCAGCATTTTAACAGATATAGTAATCTAAACAAATAAAATACCAAACAATGACTACTTCACTGAAGTTCTTGCCTGTTTGTATGTCCTTCCAGAGAACCCAAGACTTGGAACTGTCTTCAAATATAATGAAGCAGTTCTGTTTCAGTTTGTTTATCTGGAAAATATGAACATAGGAATCCACGAATAAGAGGACTAAGTAAAAGAACGTATTTAATCTCAACTAAGTGAAACAATAATGCGGTCATACTTAACCGATGTACCATACTGCAGGACTGCAGTGAAGTTATAAACAAATGTTTACCTTTTTGATAGTTCCAAGATAAAACAAGCCATCTGACCATCTAGCTAGGACATCCTGACCTTCTTCAAATTTACACAGTGGCTTTTTGGCTTTCTGTCCATCACGCAACGACAGTTTGGGTGAGGATGCCGATGCCTTATGACTTCGACGTAAAGGAGACCGCTTATGGACCAGTGAATTACCCACCGCTGTAGAGTCTCTAAAACAAGAGAACCAAAAGAAAAGGTAAACTAAATAACAATCAAGTTAAAAAGCAGCTATTATTGATATTAATGATTCACAACTATAACTCACTTAACTATCTCCAGAACTGCAGGTAACTAAAAACCTGGTCATATGTCTTCAGACTTAAACAGCTTTAGTAACAAGTTGTACCTCTTCAAATATATGCAGAGAGAGAAAGAGACAAGTTTACATCTAAGAGAAATACTCTGTGAAACTAATGTAAAAAGAGATGGGGAGACAGGCCTTCCTGCTACCAGTCTCTTCATGAACTCACCAGAACTCACCAAAACATTTGATGGAGGATTATGTATGCAAAACACTCATTACGACACTGAGAGATCTCCAGAATTCCAAGGAAGCTGAAAGGGTCCCAAGCCAACCCTATTACTTTAGTAATGAAAGCTGCAGTCTACAGTAAACATGGTGCTCAGCAGTTAGCTACTTGAAACAATATAACAAATACAAGGATATATAAGAGGGAAAAAAAACAACACTGTGTTACCCAAAAGTCTGGGTTAATTTAAGCACATCCAATACAGCACTGGGCTTTCCTACTAAACATAGCTGTCAAGGCATCCAGCACAAGAATAATGTCTATGTGTGAGATGTCTAATGTAAACTACAGTTTTATCCTCTATCAGAATCAGTCAGGGAAAAAAAAAACAACAAACAAACACAAGGAAAAGCATGATTTCTTTTAATCCTTCTTCAGACATGAAAATCAAACCAAACAGTACAGCCCATGCAAAATACAACAGTGAATTATAAAATCGCTCCAGAAAAGACAAGTGGAAGAAACTTCATACTTACTAAGCAGAATCTGAGTTACCAATCCCAAATCCAACCACGTTTTCTCTTTGGAAACTAAGTGCACCTATAACTATGATAAGGACACAAAAGCAAATGAAGGAGCTAGATGGCATAAAGTCTATTGAAAGACTTCATCTCACTCAGGTTAGCACAAGCACGTTATTGCAAGCAGCAGTAAAATCTGAATTAATAGCAGAGCACCAAAAAAAAGTCAATGAACCAGTGTCTCATGCAGTTCAATTACAATTTAGACACTGGAGATACAAAAGTTTCTAAGAGACAGGAATCCTTTCTCCTTAAGTTCATTATTTATAATATTCAAATAGACCAGGAATAATCATGAATTTTTCTTCCACGTTCTTAATGGAATTTTATTATGCAAGTTTCCTAGTTTTATTCAGCACATTAAGCAGAAGTTCAGGCTTAAGTCATAACCGGCACCACTTAATTTCATTTGATGCCCTTCATCATTTTCCAGCTTCTCCCCTCATGCCCCAGGAGTGATTTTTAGACCCATCCTGGCACATATGCCAAATAAAATCCCAAGAATTCTGCCACTTTCCACATGAAAGCTACTGAACATTGGCACTGCTTCTCCACGTCCTGTTGCAACCTCTGACAACAGCCAAAGATTCCAAATTCAAATTTACAACAGAAGAGCTGCAGCTAAGCCTGCAGCCCGGGTCATTTTTCATTCTCCCCTCTCTTCCAGGAATAACACTTGCAGTCCTTTCCCCCATTGCTGCCATGAGACATTGAATTAAATATGTCAGAGACTGATTAGAAAATCACTGTTTGGAGCACCTCTCCTATAAGTAAAGGTTGAGGGAACAGGGCTTGTTTAGCCTGGAGAAGAAAAGGCTCCACAGAAACCAAATTGTGGCCTTCCAATACTTGAAGGGAACATATCAACATGAGGGGAAACAGCTGTTTACGAGGGTGGATAGTGATAAGACAAGGGGGAATGGTTTTAAGCAGGGGAGGTTTAGGTTAGATAGTAGGAGGAAGTTTCCCCACTCAGAAGGGGTGATGCACTGGAACAGGTTGCCCAAGGAGGCTGTGGATGCCCCATCCCTGGAGGCATTCAAGGCCAGGCTGGATGTGGCTCTGGGCAGCCTGGTCTGGTGGTTGGCGACCCTGCACACAGTAGGGGGGTAGAAACTACATGATCATTATGGTCCTTTTCAACCCAGGCCATTCTGTGATTGTATGATTCAAATTACACCTATAAACACGATTTAGCATATTAAACTGGTCAACAAACTGCAGTGTTCATTTCACATCACCTAAAGCAAGTTGACTAGGCTTGTGCACCTCAAAATCCTTCAGTGTTTTGACAGACTATTCTCTTCTAGACATTCAAAGATGTTCTTTCCAGCTTTACTTTCAGTGTATTTCCAGGGAAATATACTTCCATCATCCCTTAATGAGGTAGCCTCATCAAATACTGATAACACTCACTGAGTTCTTTTCACTTCATGGTCTAGATCACAAATATTCTCACACAAGACAACCAGAGGACCTGTTACTCATTAACCTACTTGATGAATCAAGTTACAGGCACATGCTGGAGCAGGAGGTGACAGCTGTCACTTGGAGGGAATCTGCCGTTCCTGTTGGCCAAAAGTGAGCTACTAAATGCTGTTTAGTCTAATTACTGAACCATGATACAATATACACAACATCGTATCAAATAAAATCAAGAGAATTTCTCAAATATCTTTACTGGAGAGTAGCAAGTCTGATTGCTCACATAATACCTTTGACTCCTGTTACTTCAGAAAAGCCCCGTAAAAGAAGCAAAAAAGTTGAGGAGGGAAAAATGCACATAAAGAGAATAGCAGCATTCACCCCCTCCAATCCAAGTGGATTAGCATCTTGTCCCACATACAGCAATGCCAGGATAGGTAATTCATATTCCCATACTCCTTCAATCATAACAACTGCTCTGAGACACTCCCGTCAAGAACTACTCCCTTGATAGTTATTTCTTTAGCCAGCTCAGTCCTCTGCCTTGTTTCACAGGATGGCCTGTCAGCACACCAGTGCAGTGCAAACAGGCAGCTGGGACAGGAGCTCCCTCAGCTGGCACTACAGGGCCCTTCACTGGCAGACCATGCCTTTCCAGGTGCTCTTCCACAAGGACTGTGCAACTCAGATATTCTACCAGCTGCAGATAGCCACCCTACAAGCACAGGCAGACATCAGAAGTCAATTTAAAAACATCAAGTATTAACGACTAAGTGCCCAAAGCATATTAAGAGATTATTTTCATCTGCTGAGAAATCAACACAAGGACATGGAGATTATTAGTTTATTCCCAGTAAATACAAACCACACTGAGGCACAACCAAGCCTGGAGAGCCCAGCAAGTTCAGAAAAAAGGAAGTCAGTTTAGAAATGAGAAATTTTAACATTTATTCTTTTGCATACACACACCACATCCTACTGAGACAACTCACATAGATCCTACAGCTATCTCAAAGCTGGCAAACGTGGTGTCACACAGAAGATCTAGAGAACAAACTTAGAGTACCAGCGGTAAGCATTCTGTCCTGATGAGAAATAGCTTCACCCTTTCAGTTTCAATTATTCTGTCTAATGTTACAGACAAACTATGCTTCCATTAAACACAACAAGAAAAAAACAAAACACTCTGAACCACAAATCAGGGTTATAAAATGCCAGCAGTAAAATGCTCTGCTCTTCACTGCACAGCACTGTTAGCACGTCATAGGGAACAGGAGCCTAACAAAGACACAGAATACACAGAGCTGAGGGCACTCCATACGCCCTCCCACCAGCTCTGGAATGACAGGCTGACTTCTCCATAAGGTTTCTATCCCTTTCATTTCCCTTAATAAGGATTCGTTTTCGGGTATTTTAAACAGGTCAAAGCACTTCTCAGAGAGGCTGGGTGACAAGACAAGCCAATACCAGGCAAGCAGCAGGAGCTCACAGCCAGAGGGTGGCAGAAAAGGGGAACCAAGCTGTTCTGCGAGCTGCTGACTTGTTTACCCAGCACCAGCACTGTATAATGAAGTCCAAAGCCATGCTGCCACTGCAGATGCTAACCTGATACTGAGATCCAGCACTTTCTCTGCAGCCAGACACTGGATCCCTGTCATGTTTCTTCTCCCGTTCCTTGCCTCATCTCTCCCATTTATCAGATTTCATGTTGAACAATATCCCTTCACCATGCCAGCAATACCCCTTCCCCACACAAAATGATCCTATTGGGCCAAAAGGGACAACAGATCAAGCAAGAAACTTCCTTCTGACTGCCCCAAGCAAAAACTCAGGACCAGTTGGGTTTTTGAATTAAACAAGTTCACTTGCTGTCACTTCCTTTTCCTAACAGCAAATTTATTGCCAAAGTCACTCTTCCAATTATACAGGAATAGTCTATTATATTAGTGTAACAGAAAGATGAGAGCAGTGGATTGGCGATACAGGAGGCGTAATAACAAAGGGACAAGTGCAAGTGGAAAGGTGTTACAAAGAGAAAGGAAAAAAACCTTGTCTCTGAAGGGTGCAGGAAAAACTCTATGAGGGAAGGATCTGCAACCAGAAATCCTTACCCAGTGGCAGTCAGCCCTTAAATGAGGTCTAAGAGAGGTGCTGCCAGACTCCACCCCTTCCTGCCACACACATGAATTGCCTTCCTCTGTTCTCCCATGGCTCCAGGGCTGACTGGGCCCTTTCCCCAGGTGATCAATCAGGGGTTCAGGCCATGACTCAGCAGTTATCATACAATTAGAAAGATGACATTAATTTGTTTTTAAGCAGAAGATCCAATGTAAGTCCAGATATAGCCTATCCTTTCATGCTACAACATCTACAAGATACACTTGAACTCCCTACCATCATACTATTTTATATTCTGATACGCTGAAAAACATAAGCCACATCACCAACTAACCCAGGCATCACTCAGCCTACACAAAAAGCAAAGGTTAAGGAGTAAATACATATTCTATTTTTTTTTTTTTTCCCCAGATGTTGAAGATAATGGAATAATTCAGGCTGTGAAGGATCTCAAAAGTCTCTTGTTCTGCTCAGTTCAGCCACCAGGCCAGGTTGCTGCAGGTTTACTCAGCCAGCCCTGAAGGCAACCAGTGATGGCAGCCACACACTCTCCCTCCCAGAGCTCTGTCGACCGATGGGAGCCTACCCAGCCATGTTTCCCCAGCTTGACCTTTTGGACTATTCTGAAAACAGACACAACATTTGCCATTCTGTAGTTGTCACTGATTATCCCTGTTCCCCACCACCTAAGACCATAAAGAGCAGTCTCACAAGGACGTTACCCTGTTACCACAGTGCTCCTGAAAGCAGCCTGTCTGGTCCCATGGATCGGAATGAGACAAGCTCACACTTTTACTTAAACTTCTGCAACAAAAGACAGTTTGAATGCCACTCAAAACCACAACACTTAACAGATCCAATCACAGATAGGCAGTTAAATATTGTTTAAGGCAGCAAGACTTACAAATGACTACCAGAAATGTCAAGGCAGACACTTTTTGTACAAGCTGCTCCTTGTAAACAAGTTCAGTTTCTCACCTCGCTAACTCCTCATCATTATTCAGGTCTATCACAACATATCTACTGTGACAGTAAGTTATTTTCATTCAACACATTATTATCCAAATAAGACTGTTTTATTTTTAAATCATTGGAATAGACTTGCATTTTGGCTAAGATTTTGGTCTGAGTTTTCCTGTCTGGTACTTTAAAGTACTGCACGCTCATCACAGAACATTTTTTCATAGTTCTTTGGGGGGGATTTTTTGTTATTTTTTGGTTGGGTTTTTTTTGTTTTGTTTTGTTTTTTTTTGTTGTTTTTTTTAGTAGTTCTATGCTTTCAAAAGTACATCACATTACCTGACAGACACAGCACTTTTTCTTTTTTAAAGCAGTAATAATAACTAAGATCCAGCAACTCATCCAGCTGATAAGCAGTTAGGTTCATGAACCCATCGTGCACTAGAAAGAAGTCAAGCCAGAAGACTGAAGGGAAGTGATTATCCCCTTCTACTCTGAACTCACCAGACAGCGCATAGTGTATCATGTTGTGGGCCTCCCAGTGCAGTTAAGACACCGGAGTACCTGTCCTCTGAGAGGAGGCTGAGGAAACGGCTTGCTCAGACCAGAGCTGAAATAGCTTTATGGAGGTCTAGCAGCAGCCTATGAGAGGATTATCAGGATGGGACAAGCCCCTTCACAATACTGCATGGCAGGAAGTTAAATAGATTCTGATGGATGCAGAGGTCGGTGTTCTTTTACTTCCATGAGGATAGTTTGGCAGTAGAACAGACCCTGGGGTGCTGGATGCCCCCATCACTGCAGTCTTTCAAAGGCTGATTAAATCACACCCTGGCATGGTGGCTGAAGATGCACTGTATAGAACCGGAGACCTCTTGAGATCCCTTATGACCTCTACTTCCTGATCCCATGACCCTCTGTAACAGGATTGATTCACGCCACAAAAAGGAATAACACACTTGTGCTGGTGGTTATCTAGCTATGCAATCATTTGTGATTTAGGTTCTATTTCCTCAAGCCCACCCTCCAGAAATAACTGGAAGTGTTTTAATTCTATTTGATATGCAAGGCCAAAGGATTAGTCTTCAAAAGATCGTCACAGAACACATTTCCCTACACAGTGAAGTATGTAGGCAAACAGGGCAGGGAAGCACTTTGTTTGGGATGGATCATGCGTTTATACACAAAAAGAAGGGCTTTAACTTCTAATGTAAACCACAACTTTTGTAAGCATTGCATGAATTTAAAAACGAATGAAATCAAAACAAAGAATGAAGTATTATGAGGGCCGTTCCAAAAGTAGCGCCTCCTATTTTATTACATTGACCTGCAATGTGAGAGGTGGACATTGGAGGTATGGCAGTAGAGGCTGAACCTTCCTGCCAATATCCCATTACATGCTGTTGCTGTGCTACAAATGGCAGCAAAGGGACGGCCTGACAAAATGGTGTCTGCCATGGAAGTACATATGACACAAAGGTGTGTCACTGAAATCCTTCGTCAAGAAAAAATTGAACCCACTGACATTTGTCACAACTTGCTGAACATTTATGGGGACCAAACAGTGGATGTGAGCACAGTGAGGCAGTGGGTGCTGCGTTTCAGCAGCAGCGACAGCAGCCACCTCTGCTGGTGCAGATTTGTATCAACGCAGCACGCAGGCTCGTGCTGACTGCTGGTGAAAATGCACAGCTTCTGGTGATGACTACACTGAAAAACAGCCTTCTGCAGCTGAGAATTTGTTCTACCAAAGATTGCTATTGTGCGCTTTGGATCTCAAATATATTTTGCAAGAGATTCTACCTTCTAGGAAGAGACAGTCAACTTGAAGCGCAGACAGTTTAAAGCATAAACTAAACACATTTCGGTACTTCCAGTAACACGTATCACTGCCCAAAGACCCTCCAGCACTATCCATGGTCTCATAGCTCTCCTGGTGTGCTTTACTCAACGACTTCCCCTCTGTTTCCTGCAAAGAAGGTCGGTAAAGCAGGCAAAACCAATTCTGCAGTGTGCTCGGGGATCTATCACACAGAGAGTAAATGCCAATTTCCAAACTAAGTAAAGAGTTCAGTTACACTTATTTCTTCCATCTGAGCTTTCTCCTTTACTCCTCATTTTGTTGTGCAAAACGCGCTTTAAAGCAACTTCAGGTGCCTGTAGTACTATCTTCACTCACACCAATCTCCATGGAATACACAGACCCACTCTTCACCAGTAAAGGAACTGCAACATACTTGTTATGGCTGCTTTCATGTACGTTTCACCTCACCTCCTACTTCAGTGAAGGCCAAACATATCCAACCCAAGTCTTGACATCATCTTCAACTGCTGCATATTTATGTATATATACACATTTATAGAAATACACGCACATACACACACCCCTCAACAACCGGGAACCAGCCACATAAAGACAGCCTTTCAGAAGCAACAAACACTTCTCTTAGAGTTTCTCCTGGAGCAGCTCTGTAGCTCCTCACCAAGTTCCTTCCCATATCTGATGAAGTAAGGGTGAACAGCAGAAAACACTGCTCTGCAATGGCCTCAGACCTGCATTGCGCGACCGTGTAGCTCCTCTAGACTCCCCTCTTTTCAGTACTTTATTACACACTTCATCTTTTCTATGTCTGTGCCCTCTTGTTCTTCTCTCTCCTTAAATTAACAAGGCATACACACATGAACCTGTATCCGAATACTCCTAATACATTTTTTTTCTCCCTTCTTTTAACCTCAAACACTCCCGAGTTTTTGAAACTCAAGCTCTCAGAACAAACATGGAATGTTTGCTTTCAGCAACCTGATTGTAAACAACAAAAACAAGGCAGGCTGCTTCCCTTTTATTTCATCCTTCTGACAGCCTGGGCACCACACGCAGATAACCTTCCTTTCTGCTGTAAGCCAGAAGAGAGCCAGACAGCTGCCTATTACTGCATGCGGCCTTCCAGGGCTGTGTGGGCCCAGCAAGGGGCGATGCAGGGTGGGAGCGTGGCACTGCCCGGTACCCCCGCACCAGTGCCCCCGGGCACAGCACCGCCACAGCACCACTGTGCCCGTCGGGTACCACCAGAGGTACCAGCCCGCTCTTCCTATGTAAATCGAGAAGGAAAGGAAAACTAACGCGTCACGGCGCATCCTTTCAGGCGACCGCAGTCACTGTATTTAGACGAACTTAAAATGTGAGCTTCTAAACACGATCAAATGGCTCCGCTCTGACAGACCGAGAGGTGAAGCACAGAAACAAACGCAGCGAGGAGAGAACCCGGCGGCGCTTCGTGCGTTCCCGCACAGCCGAGCGGCCGTCGCCTTTTCGGACAACACCCGTAACTGAGGACGAACCGCAGCCGGCGCGGGCCGGTACCCCCCGCCGCAGCCCCCCGGGCCGCCGCAGCGCCGCTCCCTTTGTGTCGGTGACGGAACGGCCCCGCCGCCCGCCAGGAACCCCGAGGCGAGGCCCGGAGCGGACCCCACGCCCTATAGGCGGCGGAGCGGGGCCGAGGAGCGGCGATGCGGTACCGGCGGCCCGAGCCGCAGGACGCGCCCCCGCCGTCCCCCCCCACGCAGCCGCCGCCGCCGCCCCTCCCTCTCTTCCGTCCGTCCTTCCCCGCCCCCCCCCCCACCCCTCACCTCATTCGGTCTCTCCAGTGGTGCCAACCGCCTCATGCAGGGAAATGGCGAGCTCGGGAGCCTCCCCCCAGCGCCGCGCTGCGGCCGGGCCCTCGGTGCGCGGCGAGCACCCCCCGAGCGCGGAACCCGCGGCGCGGCGGAGGAAGGGCGGCGGGGGAGGGGTCAGACCCGCCTCACGGCCAGCCCGGCTCCGGCGCAGCCCCTCGCCATTTTTGTTTCCCGCGGAGGAGACGCTGATGCATTGTGGGAGCACAAAGAGCCGCGGCTCCGCCCCGGCGGGCCCCGCCTGCGCCGACAGGCAGCTCCGCGGACAGGGGGCGGGGGGAGCGGCGCCGCGGCGGAAGGACACAGGTGGAACCGAACCTTCGCCGCTGGTGAACAAAGAGGGACTACTTTGGGCTCGCGTTCCGAGCGGTGTCGCTGCCCGCAGCCGGGCCTCGTTGCGGCAGTGCCGGTAGCCGCCGGCGGCCGCCTATTGTTCCCCGGCACCCGAGGGCGACGGTTCGGGCCGGTTCGGCCTCGGGTTCCTTCGCCGGGGCGCTCGGGCGCGTGGGGAATGACCCGCGCGGGGCAGGAGCCGAGCGCGGCCTGCCGGCGGGCCTGGACGCGTGCGGCCTCTGTCGGGCCCTGGCCCGCGCTGCCCGTGGCACCGAGGCACGGCGCTGGGCGCAGCTCCTCCGCGGCGCGCTGCCATTTTGGGAGCGCAGCGCAACTGCAGCTCCTGTTCCTGCAGCTGGAACGGCCGGCTGTAACAGGCCGTGAGCAGCTCGCGTTCCGCGGGCTGGGGCGCTGGGACAGCCTTAGTCGAAAGGTTCGGCCAGCCCCAGGTGTGCCGCCGTGAGCCAGTACCCGTACTTTGCACACCTTCGGTCCACTAGTGTTCTAAATCCAAGTTCCAGTGAGCAGCTCTCCCTGGCCTCTAAGTCACAGCTGCACAACGCAGAGGGGCCGTTTGTCCAAGCAGCAGTTGGGCACCGCTGGTGCCAAAGGCAAAGGTCGGTAGCAAATAAATGGCACTCAACGTGAGAAGCGCCTGCATACAAAGATGTAGTTTGTAATCACAAGAGACACCTCAGACACTGCTCAGCAGAAGTTTAAACAGCCAGCTTCCTAGGCAGCAACAACAGCTGTGATAGCGCATGGCCAACTCACAGCGCACTGGGGGGGCTGCAGCAACCTCTCATCCTGCTGCTGCTGCAGCTCTGAAATGATAACCAATAGAAATTTCGCAAAGCAGAATCCCTCCTTTCTAATTTACACTGTTTCAGCACCAGCATCACCATCAATAGTTCCTGGCCAGACACACATGCCAGCTCTACCCTTTCTCCGCAGAATAGTTCCCAAAACCAACACGCTCAGCTCCACCATGGCTGCAGAGCTGCATGGCCTCATCCCACCATAAGGCAATTCCTGCCACAAAGCCAGGAGTTGCTGCTGCTGTAGCATTATCAGAGAGCAGTACTGAAAGAAACGAGGAATCCCTGTATTACAGAAGAATAATTAGGGTCTGATTAGCGTGCTGTTACAGGAATTATGCTAGCAAGACTAGTGTTTCTCCCAAAGCCTGTTACCATTCACGTTCTCACTGCGCACAGCAGAATGCATCAATATTTTCCCACAACCTAGATTCCACAGAATAATTTTCTATTATACCCAAGGAGCACCAAGTGGGCTCATAGCCAAGCCTCAAATAAAGCCATTAAAAACTCCCCATCTTTGCTTTCAGCTCAGCTCTTACAACTAAAAGAATTCCAAGCTGTACACCTCACACACACACATCACCACCACCACTTCCCACTGCAGTTCACTAACTCATACTAGAACATCCTTTTCTAATCAGCTCAGTGGGTCACAGAACCTCTGAGATGAAGCGCCTTTCTAGAGCAAGGACTGTGCAGCTCCCATCAGCCTGCTCCATCTGAGGACAGGGGTGCATATCAACACAGGTGGCAAAGTTCAGCTGCCAATAAACCAGGAGGAGAGATTTGTGCTGAAGGGTCACTGTCATTGTTCCCTTGCCCAGGCCGATGATTACAGGACTGGAAATCTCACCAGAAATGGGCAAATGACCCTTTACAAATGGATTCTGAGCTAAAATGCTTAAATCAGCAAGCCTAAATTTGCAGCAGTAGGAGGATCCTTGTTCTCACTGGTATATGTGGGGCAAAGAAATCAGCAGTAATAGTGAGCAAACAAGTCTGGATGCTCCTTACACGATCCCCATCGCTGTACTGTGAGATGTGTACAGTTAACCCAATTTGGAGAAAGTATCTTCATCTGCTTTCTATTCAGCACTAGCAGTGAAACAAGCAGTTACTTCTGTTCATACACGGCAAGACTGCACATCATGGCTTCAGAAGAAACTCTCCCACCCTCCTTTTCTTTTTCATCTTCTCATAATATTTCTAAAGTACTTGAACATACAATTTCCTCTATTGTGTTTTCGATTTGAGGCATAACATGTATGTTGCTTTTGCTACTGAGCAGGCAAAGCCAAATTAAATTACTTCCCCTCTAATGTCAGTACAGGCTTCCTTGTGTAGAAATTTCGGGGGGGGGGGGGGGGGGGGGGGAACCAACAGATTTTGATAAGCCATTAGATGCTGTTTAATAGGTATGTTCAGCTTTATACCATCTCATTTTGCAAACAGCTCTGTTGCAGGAGGGAGCTCAAAAATAATGACCTGTCACTGACTTTACCTTTGCTTATTTTTATCCACGTATTTTAAGACAAGCTCTTGCTGTAAAGCCAAGCCAAAGCAAGTGCTTTCTCTGCTTGATAGCACAGCAGAGAAAAAATAATAATCTTGTATTCAGAACAGAAATGTAATGTATATAGCTGGACACATCCAGAGAGTCAAAACCAGTGGTATTGCCCGAAGCAAATGGCCCTTCTCTTGAATGTTAGCTTGTTTTTTCAAAGCTGGTTTTGTTCATATACTTTCCTTACCACAACGGCCACATAAATATCAAGTAAACAAAAGAAAACACACAAAAAGGTATAAGCAGCTGTACAGTATTATTTTCCATTACCTCACTGTATCACACAGCATAGAACCAACATGATAGCCTTGAACAAGACAATTCTGTAAAGTTTATCCTTGTACAGACGGTTGTCATGACCACAATTCAATAAGGAGGGAAAATTAGATCCCAGGCCATTTTCTCTGCATTGTTAAAGCATGGGAACAGTGAGAAAGCTCACCTGGGTTCTTCCAATCTTAATTCAAGATAAATATGGTACATCTGTTCTTACATAAGCTTTACAATTAGTGAGACAATTTACCTATGCGCATTGGTTATGGCTTGACTCAGAAAAGAATCTTCATTTTACAAATCTAAAGAATAGACAAGCGATTTTTCAAGATCCAAAGTGCTTTATATTGTCTTACAATCAAGTAGCAATTGCTATAATAAAATTACAGCAGTTATTCTATCTTCATACTAAAGATACAAAATAGCACTGAAAATATTTAAAAAATAGACACCTGTAAATATTTTTCTAGATGGAAAACAAGGTGAATAATTGTTTTCATCTCCAAACAACAACAATACCAAGGAAAATAAACTGATGTTATTGGATGGATATTGCTCTGAAAGTAATGCCTCCTATTTGTTTCCATGGAAACCATAACAGATGCAGAGAGCACAATAACACTATTTGAGTAAATTCTCAGCTACAAAATGCTATTTCTCAGCATAGTCACCACCACTAGCTATACAGCTTTGCAAACCAGAGCCTGCATGCCACACTTGTACAAATCTGCACCAGAGGTAACCCACTGTCACTGTTGCCACTGCTGAAATGCACCACCCACTGCCTCACTGTGCTCATATCCACTGTTAGGTCCCAGTAAACATTCAGCAAATGCAGTGAATGTCATTGGGTGCCATGTTTTCTGCTTTACCATTTCCATCTTTGTAGGAAGGATTGGGAATTCCTGGGGAAAAAATGAAATCCATTTTCTGCTTCCTCACCTTCTCCTTGTTGTTGGGATCTTGCTTGACAAAACTGAACATATTTATTTAAATATATACTCACTGTCACACTCATCGCTTACCTAACTTAGACCACTGAGTTTCAAAAAAGCAAGATATTTGCTTCTTAAGTAATTCTTTATGTATTACATCATTCTCCTTTATTTTTTAGCAATCTACTTCCTGCATCTTTTGAAGACAGAATACCCATAGAGTACTGCAGTCCTATTTTAGACTGTAAGTCTGTAAAGCCCTTCTGCATCAGACACATGAAACAGCAATTGCTCTGTGGGATAGTGTATATTGGTATAGCTTGTATCACAGTCTTTATTAGCCTTTGAACTAAGCCCATTTACTCCTGAACTGGCACTCATTCACCTTCTACAAAGCAAAGTTTAGCAACATACATCTATTCTGAAAGTTTTTCCTTGACACAATCAGACACAGTACTGAGGGCTCAAAAAACACAAACTAAAACACACCTATAGATGTCAGCTCTGCATGTAATAAAATACACCTAAGATGCATTATAAGAATAAGTGACATCTTAAAAGACCTGAACTCTTAATTTGCTTAAAGTTTCATTCCAGATGTGTAATCTTTCTGAAATTACTTTTAAAGCATTAAGTCAAGACTCTGTATGTCTGGTCTCTGGTAAGTGATGGGTGGTTCTTCAGGTGCTACATAGTTCACGATTCAAAGCACTTAGACACTGTTAAGTATTCCCATAATCATTCCTAATTTGCAGTTCATAGCCCACCACTTCTGAAACCTCCTTGCTGGAAGTTGCTGAACAAGAAGCCCCTCAGTTTACACATATGTACAGTGGAAGAAATAAAGCTTTTAAGAGGTAGAGATGTTTCAGAGCTGAAGTGGGGGGTTGACATATAACATTCCTGTGTTATTTACAGCACATTTGCGCTAGCTGAAGAGTGAGAGAGGCTTTAATTGTGAGGTACATGTGAATATATATCTCTGACATCAATCTTGGATACACTATAATTCTTTTTATCCTAAAGACAGAGAGCAAAAGGAAAAAAAAAGTACCTCTATATGTGCGTCTGCACTGAGGATGCTTAAGAGCAAGTCCCTGTGTTCTTACTGATAATAGCATCTTTTCTGTATTGAAGACTTATGAGCATACGTAGCATTGTTTTAGCTCCTGAAAATAGCTGTGAGAACTGTATCTTCCTACTGTTCTGACTAGTGGGAATTCTGTGAGGATATGCAAGAGTAGTCCCAAGTAATCTTTCTTCCTGAGGCCAGTGCATAAAAATGAGCTTATTACTCAGAGCTGGAATTTGAGAGGTTTAATTCTCCCTCCGCACTGTCGCTTTGTTGCTGTAGTCATATAATCAGCTTCTTTCAGAAAACCAACAGCTGCCAAGACTAGAAATTTTGGTAAATTGCCTGGATCTGAAAGAGGTTCCGGTTCCCAAAGTCTCTGAGAATTCAGTCATACAACGGTGTGATGCATTCCACTCCTCTGCTTGCTCTCTAAGCACAGCTCTGAAAGCAGCTACTGAAGCTTCAGTGACTTGAGTAAAATTCCACAGTCAGCATTTCAGAGCGTAAGCCTCAGCAAGACCTTTAATCATTCCCCTCAGCTCTGTTCTGCATAGTTGCAAAACTAATTACAGTCAGTAATTAGTACAGCGTCAAATATTTTACTTCATGGTGATTATAACATAACTTTTTGTGGACTGTGGCATCAGACAGTTTTATGGCAGGGTTTTGTCTGCTTCTTTGTATGCTGTAAGAACGTCTGCTAGAGCAGTTCTTGCATGGTTAAATTTTGTAGCAGTACAGACCAGACCTACCTCTCAACTCTAAACTGAATTAGAAAAAAAGAAAAGAAGGTTTAAGATCCCCTCAGGACAAAGTTACATGGCAGAATATTGCTGCCTCGTGTGCAGTGAAAAATCTGTTCTGGACATCATTCTGGCCGGAGGGAGAATTAGTACAGCATTCCTTCTGCACTCCCACCACCTGGAATGCAGTATGGGCCTTCTCACAAGCTTTCAGCAGACCTGCCAAATCCCACTCAGATGGAAAGTCCCTCGCTTTTTTTTGTTTTTAATAGCAGCTCTGTGTCTGATGAAGATAAAATGCTTTTGAATGGCGCAGAATGACAGGATCCTTGTAACACTTAGAGCTGCTCGCACTCCCGAAACCTCAGCTGCAGGTGCTGAAGATGGAGCAGCAACCCTTCCTATTGCTGCTGCCAATACAAGAGGGCTGGGTGGGACAAAAGCTGGTGTTCCCAGGCTGACACATTGGTCCAGTCAAATTCCATACATCATTTTTCCACTGCTTATAAAATAATGGTACTGCTGTATTTGTTAACTTTGATACATTTAAGTAAAAGGTGCAAATTAAGTATCATTGTTTTGGCTAATGTAAACATAACATTTTCTTGCATACATTTTACTCTTTCCACATTCATGCCATGTTATGTCTGTAATTTTAGTGCTAGGTGATCTTGAGATGAGTTAAAAACACATTAACTGAAGATCAGTATAAAATCAAAGCAACAGCATGTTTGCTTACAAGGGGCTGCAAAATCATACCATAAACGAGATAGTGCCTGGCAGGGCTCCTCTGGTGCTGGAGAAAACCATCATAGGCAGCATAAACCAGGCCCCCAGCCCTGGTGATTTTCCTGCTTGTGTTACACCCTAAGCTTACTCCCTGGGGAAGTTCTGGGCCAAAGGAGGAGCCTGGCTCTTCTCTGCAGTGGGAGCTGAGGGTATAGTTTCATGTCCCAGCCAAATGCATCCCACAGCTGCTGCCATCTAAGGTTGCACTCCCTCCTGCTGAGGGGAAGCTGCCTTGTCAGCTTTGCTGCCAGTGCCACGCACATGCAGCCACACCACTGGCTGGACCAGTTAACTGCTCCAGATTATTTTTTGCACTTATGTATTTAGAGCACATATGTATGCACAAAAATGTGCTTCTTTTCAGCCATATCACCTTACAGTAAGTTCACTGCTTTAAAATGGGTTGAGGGGTGCTACCTTTATTATGGAGCTGGCCATAAGTATAAATAGAGGACAGAGGAAATAACCAAGGCAACAGGAAAGGTTATGAAAACATTAATTTTAGAAAATGGAAATGCAAAGAGGAAAGGCTTATTTCTTCCTCCATTCCAGTTACAGAATGAAGTATACAACAAGAACGAGCCAAGAAGGAAATATAAATTGACCTCCTTTCTTCTGTGGATTGCCATCTCTCCTTCAGATAGCTAAATGTACGTTCCACAGTCACAGGCAACTTTTGAGGTGAGAGCTGAAATATTTCTCACTGTGGGACAGGCAACCTACAGGAATTCCAACTGGAATTGAAGACTACGCACCTCTCCAAAGCATGCAAACACCCCTAAAAAGCCGAGGCAAATTAACTGTATGAAGACAATGCACAAAAGGTAAAGCACACTAAATATGGGTGAGGATTATCTAATTCAGAATTCATTTTGTGAGAGTTTAATTTTTGCTCATGCTACAACAGACTGCTGGAAGTTTGCCTCTCCCAGGGCCTTTACCTTCTCAGCTAGGAATAAATCTAGAGCCAAACTTGCCGAGAATAGGAGGAAATTTAGTCAAGAATTAGTAAGAATTTCTGTTCACTTCTTAGGTAACTACTGAGAGTTGAACTAATTCTTTTTTTCTTCTGCTGAGTTTAGCAAACAAGCTGACAGGTCAAGCAGCAATAGCCTAAAAGGACTTCTCAATTTACTGCAGATTCTAACATTTACAATGCCCGTGACAGTGCCATGATAATAGTCCAGATTTAATGCTGGAATCAGATTACTAGTGTGATTTAAGCACCAGCAGATAGCCTGTAGTGAAAAGGGCATCCTTATTTGTTAGGTCTGTAAACTGAGGTCAGAATCTGCAAATTTAGCATGGATTAATCACTGCCTAAGTAATTTTCTTCTGTTTAGAATCTACCTTGAATCATATGTAATGGCCAGAAGAAGATATGAAGAAAAAAAAAAAGAGACTCTTTCCATTTTTCTTTTGATTAAAAATGAAAATGATTACTTACTATTAATTGCTGGCATATGGGAAACAAGAACTGTGATTAGAATTCACCTTTGTCCATAAAAATTACTACAAACCTATAGCCTCAGTTATCTAAATGAGTTCAATTCTGAATGGCACAGTGCAGAAAGATTTTTATGAGGACAGTTAGAAACAGGAAGATGCGATAAAACATGGGTGAAGTGTAGTCAGCTTATTTTTAGTTTGGGTTCATCAAGCAGTTCACCATTCAGCTATAGAACCAGTTATGTGACAGAAATGAGAGAACCTCATGGGAGGAGGCGTAAGTTGTAGAGGACAAGAAAAGGGTTTCACATAGAAGCTCAGTTATCTGTAGTTGCTTTTCTGCCTGTTTTTCTCCTCTGTACTGTAGCTGTCAGAAGGGAAGGCAGAGCTGCACCTCACCAGCTGAGGATCACAGTCTAGTGCTTTGGTGTGAACTAACTTTCACAGGCAATTAAAAGCAAATATGCTAGACTGTGAACCAAGCAGTTCTGCTGTGGAAATGTCCTCAGGCAGAGGGGATGGCAGGACAGCTGGGTGTAGCAATGTATTAAACATTGCAGCTGTTCTCCTCATTGCATTTAAGTAAGAGCTCTTAGTATACTGTGTGTTGAAAACTTTACCTTCCCACTAAATGATTTGTTCCAATACTAAACTTCCTAAGGAGTTACAAATAGATATAATCTTTCTGAAATGAATTTTGCTGTTATCTCCTTCCTGTTATTTATGTTCTTAAGTGTCTATTAACTTCAGCACTAGAACTCAGTATTTAGACCATAAGCAGAATTTTTGTAAGTGTGGACTAAATCTCAGATGTTTTCTATCCCTCTAAGCTATATACTCTATATACTATCCCTCTAAGCTATATACTCTATAGAGTAAGGGGGGAAGTGGAAGTGCTAGTTCAGGGTAAGAAGTTCTGGAAAATGGCGGCACGGAATTAAAACAGTCTGGCTGATGTATTCTTATTGCTATGGGAAATGACACGACTAACAATTAAGACTAACATTCAGATTTTAAATCAGAAGATAAGCAGAACAAAGTATTTTACTGTCAGTAGTGTGGTCAGAAGTTCCAAGTAGATTATGACTTTATTACACGGATAATCCAAAGAAATGGATAACTAACCAGCATTTTCCAACATCAAACATTATTTTTGCCAAAAAATTATAAAACAATTTCCCAAGTAGAATAAGGTTAATGCTAGCAAGACCACGCATTTTAACAATCCCAATTAATCTTAAGAAAATAATCTTGGATACCATAATGACAGCAATTAATGGAAGAAGCAGATTTGAAATTGTGTGTATAAAAGAAACTTCATTTTATTGGTTGATTGAATCTTAACTGTGTTGTTTGTGTAGACTTTCATTGTAGACTTTCAAGCAATGAGAAGAATGCCAACCGTTGTTTCAGTATTTGCTCGTGAATGACCATTAACAACGTAGTGCTTTCTTTCAAATTTTCTTCTGAATGCAGCATCTTTGGAGTCCTCCCCATCATCTAATCCTTAAAGGAATCAAATTTATAAAGATTTTTATTCTCAATCTGTGGAGACCTATTTCCTGTAAATATGTTCTTAAGTTTTATTTACCACAAGCATTTTGAGTTTTCTAGTATATTTTGAATTTTAAACAACATACCAGAAAAGCTCATAGACACTGTCTCTCAAAGCAAGGACTGGAGGGCTTTTATCCCAACTTAATCAGCATCTTTGAATGTTTAATAATACTAAGATCTCATCTCAGTGAAGAGCTAGCAATGAGTCACATGTCTGTCACTTATCTATCAGTAATAACATTTTTGATACAGATATGTTTAAATAAGATAAAAGCTTCAGTGGTTAGAAACAGCCACTTCAATTTTGGCATAAGTCCAAGATGCTGATGAAAGGAATCCGACTGCCTCTAACACAGAGAAAAAATGAAGTACGATTAGTTCATAGTTGAAATTGTTGTCCTAGTTCTTTACACAATAACAGAAACGGTTGTGCCAACCCAAGAATGAAGGTAAGCAGCAAGAGGAATGCATGCTGCTGCTGCAGGAGGCTAAACTTATATGTAAGTATTGGCCTTAGAAATGAAACTTGCTGGCTAGAAGACGCTGCTTCCTCAAATAGATTAATGATTTGCTTATAACAAGCCACAAGGGAATCCTTAACAGGCTTTGTTTGCTCTCTGAGTATGATATGGCTCCACCTATTTATTCACTAGAAGCACTGCCACTAGTAAGAATTTGAATGCAATAGGAAATAATATGTAGGGACAAAAAATGATAAAAGTTATGCACTGATTAAATTTGAGTTCAGAGAAGTTTACAGGAGGAGAGGGAAAGAATCTCACTCTGAAAGGAACATGAGGAAGAGTTTAGGTCTGACAACTGTGTCCCTGGATCTTCATTCTGTTCCACATTGACAAACCTGATGATGGAGTCAGAATAAAAACAAATTCCTGGCTAGATCTCCAATCATGCATCTTGACAGCTAGGCAGTACAAAGAGTGAAACTTTGACATTCTTATAGATTTCATTCTAGGAAAAGTAGTTTTATTTTAAAATCATTAACACATTGTTTACCATGTAAATACAGTTATTAAACTTTAAAAAAAACAAAAGGCAACTGGCAGATGCTGACACATTCCATTCCTACTGGTGGGTGAGCTGTGATGCTGCCCAGGATGACAAAACCTTTCTTTGGCATATCCTGGGTAAGAGTGCTAATGCAGAAAGTTGTGCTATGTGGACTGCAAGCTTGTAAAGCTGCTGTATGGAAGAGAAGTCTGTGATTATTAACACTAGAAGTATTGTGATTACTAACATTAGCCAGAGGCGTCCTGCATTAATATGATGGTGAGAGGAATGTGTGAACCCTGAGGATTTCCCATGGAGTCTCCTATGCAAGAATCGAGCTCAGTTCCATGGCAATAAGTTAATGTTTAGCTTTAAAATAAAATGTTAAAACCTGTATTACTTGCTCAAGTAACAGATACTTCCCTCAGAAGAACTTAGATATAGTGTGCATCTTTATTAATGTAATGCAGAATTTAATAAGTACCTTCAAGAATGTAGATTTTTCTATAGTTTTCTATTATCTTTATTAGTCAAAAATTGCTTGTCCAAAATTCCTGGATGCTTCAATATATGTAACAGCTCTTAGTTTTTCCTGAGTCATATTTAGTATGCAGTGACTGTTCAGTTGTCACAGTACTGGAAGTGATGGTATGCAGTTATTATAAGGCCACATTTACCTTTAACACTGAGTGATAAACAGTGTATATGTATAATCATCAGTGGATTTGTCTCTCCAATCTTTGCAAGGCTGGATAGGAAGCAGATATTAACAGGTAGCAATAAATCAGCATAACTTCAGCTGCTTTTACATTTGAGATGTGTTATTGCCATACAAAAATGAATAATGTGTCAACTACAGAATGGAAAAGCACGAGCAAATGGAAAAACGGTTCAGTAAATACATCAGTATGACTTATGTTCTACCTCTGCATTTTTGCATCTATTCCCTGGTCTTTAAAATATCCATTTACATTTGCACATGCAAAATGCCACGGGCTCTGCATTTACCATGGCTTAACTGGGTGTTTGGCGTTTAAGGGATGAGCTGAAAAAGGCTGAAATTGCCTTTTTATCATCTAGCAAAGCCTGGACACAAAGAGTACTTTAAGAATAACTAAACACTGCAGTGCCGGAATAAAGCAGCTGCTCTCACAAATGACTAAGATCTCATGCACTAAGTGAAAAATATATCCCCTAATGAACACATGCCAGGAACTGTTTTGATCCAGTCTTAACAGAAACAAAACATTTATGTCCTCGCCTGCCATATGGGAGAACCACATTTCATGATTACTCTCAGCCTCTCCTTCCAAGGATTGACACAGAACATTAGATGAAGTAATTACTTGAGATTATTCAGCAAAACGTTTAAATGCCTGCTCTGTAGTTTGCTGGTGTCACCTTTCCATTGCGTGCCCATAATCTCACTAAGCTTGTACAAACTACTGAACTGTAGAGGGAAGTGATGCAGAAAGCACAGCCATCTGGGCCTGCTGAATAGGAAGAGAACACTCTCGCTGCAAGAGTGTTATTAAAACCAGGACTGCTTTTGCAGGAGTGCCAAATCTTACTAATTAATTTTCTGATTTATTCTTCAGAGTGAGCTGAGTCTGGCAGTGATTATATTATTCAAAAAGCAGCCATGGTCTATTCCCGAATCTTAAAGATTTTACTCTTTAAATCTTGCTGATTTTTAATACTCTATGACCTCCTAACATTTGGTTTCTAGATACGTATCTTTCCTTAAGACTAATCCCTGCTAGGACACCACAACTTATTCTTATACCACCTTTCTGTAGCCTTTCTTTTAATCAAAGCAGCGCACAACGCCAAAAGCCAGAGCATGCTACAATCATCTTATTCTTTTTCCCCCCTGACATTGTGCTGCAATCCTTTCATCCAAAGCCTCACAGCCAAGAAGCATCAGTGCAGGAATCCCATAGCTTCTGACCTGTTGCTAAGGAGGTAACTGAGTCATACATGTGACCAGATGGAAGCAAATTAAAATTCACGTGACTGAGGACAGTTATACTTGAACCAAATCACGTTACTACTAATGGCAGTTAGACTGGTATGTTCCACACTATGTGAAGCTGTAAGAGGCACCCTGGTGAGGAATCAGTTGGCAATTCTTTCCCTGTTGAGGGGCAAGAGAGCAGATGAGGCCAATGCCACATCCCTCCTTGCTCAACTTTCCTTCCAAACCCACGGTTGAGGAGCGGTGCTGCGGATGGCTGCCACAGGCACACAGTGAGGCTGAAGGCCTGGCTGGCGTGCCATACTCTTCCCTAACAGCCTGACCCGACCTGCCCGCCGTTACGGTCAGAGGCTGTTGCTACGACAAGCATAATCATGTATTTTCTTCTTCCATCATCAAACACGCTATTGCTGCCGCTAGCGAACGCAGTACGAGTTCGTACCACAAGAACAGGAAGGTACGCACCTGCCTCCAGAGCGCGGCGGTGCGGCGGCGGGCCGGGCTGAGAGGAGCGCCGCCTCGCCGCCAGGTATGGCCGAGGGCCGCGGTTCCCTCCTTAACGCTGTGGGTCCGGTAGGCCCTCAGCTGGTTCTAACGCCCCGCCGAGTGGCAGGCGGGAGCCTGCTTGCAATCAGCGGGACGCGTTATTCATTAACGGCCTAAGTAATTCTCCGCAATTCTCCGGCCCTAGGAGCTGCCCGCGTTCGAACGCACACAGACCGCGACGGGGAGCCGCGAAGAAGCGCGCCAAAGACCCCGCTCCGCTCACCGCCCGGCGCCCACCCGCCGCTCCCACAGGCAGAGGGCGGGAATAGCAGCAGCCCCGCCCCTCCCGCTCTCTCCCCTCTGGCCCTGGGCGGCCGCGTTCCTCCCTTCCCCTCCCGTTCTCTCCTCTCCCCTCCCTGTGGCGCGGCCGGCGATCGGCGCGTCCCCGCCGCTGACAGCTGCCGCCTCGGCGGCGCTGGGCGCTCCGTGTCTTAATCGTTCCTCGTCCTCCCTTCGCCGCCAGCGCGCCCAGCCGAGCCGGCGACTCGGCTCCGTAGGCAGGCCGGGCGGGGAAGCGCTGCGCTCCGCTCCTCCTCCGTCCGCCGCCCGCTGCGGGGATGTGCGATTGCCATGGCGAGGCGGCTCTTCGCGGGAGCCTGGCTCAGGAGACCCCACCACGCGCAGGTAGGCCGGCGGCGGGCGGCCCGGGGAGGCCGTTGGCGGCGGTTTCCCTCGCGGCGTCCCCTGACGGGCGGGCGCCTTCGGCGCGTCCCTCGGCCGCCGCTCCCTCCTCCCCGTTGGGGCTCGGCCGCGCCGTCGATCCGGCGTGGTGGCGCCGGGGCCGGGGTGCGCGGCGGGCGGGAGGCGGTGCGATCGGAGGGCAGGGAACAGGTGTCGGGCGGGAGCGGGGCGCTGCTCGCGGGCCTCCCGTGCCGCCGCCGCGGAGCGCTGCCTATCGGCGGGAGCCGTCTGGCGGCGGGCGGCCCTCAGCCCTCGGGCGCGGGGCCGCGCGGCTCCGGAGGGTCGGGAAGCGCCCCTCCGTCCGCGCCCGGAGCGCGTGTTGCCCGCGCCGCTGCCGCCCGGCGGTACCCGCTGGCGGTGTTCGCCTGCGCCTTATCGGCCTCGCTCCTGCCTTGACGCGCGCAGGTAGCGCGGAACGGTGCTCTGGCCGAAAGCGCCGCGGTTGCGGTGCGGCAGGAAGTTCTGCTGCGAGACGTCGGCGAGGGCCTGGTGGTGCGCCGAGGGGTGAGATCTGGGCTCTCTCCTGTTTGTTTCGCTGTGCTTTAACTCGTTTGCAGTTCAGCTGAGTGAGTGGAGGGGGTAAACGTAATATTTACATACACGCGCTACTTATCTGTAGCACGTATATCTGTATCTGTCGTCTATTGCTATATTCTTAAATGCTTTCTAGTAACTGGTTTATTAAAAAAATGTGGGCTTCATCCTTACGCATAGTAAAGGCCCAAGTGCTTTAATTCCTTCTCATCTGGAGCTTTTCTGATGCCATTCTCTTTTTCAAAGTGCCCCAAATGCAATGTGACAGCTGAGGAGCAGTGCGCGGGTACAGGTGTAGCTCAACCCCTTCAGCAGTTCTGTCCGCAAATGTGGGTCACGTATCACTGGATTTTAGACCAGAAAACATTGTCCTTGATCTCCTTAACAAAGCAGACACTTCTCGGTTCCCATAGGAGGAAGGCTCTGGTACGCATGAGATGAAAATGAGTTCACCATGTCTGTACTGGCTTTCAAAGTAGGACTCTGCTAATTGTTGGCCCTGCTGTAAGTTCTACTTTGTTCATTGTATATGACATTGGATAACCATTTCCTTTCATTTATTCTTCTCAACACTTAAGGGCGTTTTTAGCAAAATGTGTCATTTCTTAGTCAAGTCAGAGTGGTTAAATATTTGTCGGAGATGTAGAAGAAGTATTTCTGTTGATGCTTTTTCACACTAAAAACTGTATTGGAGTATTTTACAGATTTGCTTGGAGGAGAGCTACCATCAGCTTTATGAAAATGGCCTTTCTTTTCTGTTACATAGCTGAATGCGTGTTGGCAGTTGATGTGTCCATGCAACGGCAGCAGGCTGTCAATGTATTGACTTTGTGGCTGCGTGTTGCTGTCGGTACGTGACAAATGCATTCATGGTTGAGCTGTACTGATTACTCACGGAGTGCTGTGTTGAGTTTTTGCCTCCAAAGAGGCCACTGCTCTCAAACTAAATGCTAGGCTTAACTCACTGAGATACAGCTGCGAGTGAGATGGAAGTTTTAAGACTTGTGTGGTGTTGCTATGCAATATTTAATGTGGCAGACCAGGGAGGAGGGTTGTACAATGGAAAGCATTGCTGACTGACTTCCAGATTTTGTTGGCTGGTGTTCCGTACTTTCTGAAAATTGTGCTGTGCAATGAGTTGAGAACATCAAGTTCTGCAGCTGGGAACTTGGGACCTCCTCTAGCTTTCCTGCTCCTGTAGCGGGAGCAAGGTGCCGTCGGTTGGTTTGCAACCTGTGCTCTGTGCCAAGTGTTCTATTATTGTTTATTGTTATTATTTGACATGTGCTTTAGCTTGCTTGCAGTATGCGCTATCCATAGGTAATCACCCAGTCTTTCTAGCTAAGGGCAGGGTGCTGCCAAACAGCCTCAACTTGTATAAAGTGAGCAGGACAAACTCTGAGGATGTCTTGCCTCAGCTCAAAGTTTAGTGGTTGGGATCCACAAAAACAGCGCTAAAACTTAGTTGCAAAGTGGGCAGTGACTATGAAATACAGAATTTTCCCCCTGTTTAGTCTGCAAGGCTTGTGGTAATAGTAGACCAAATAAAACTAGAGCAAAAAGCTCCAAACCTTGACAATCTTCTAAAGACCTAAATACTGCCCCATAATATCAGTACTATTTATTGGATCTAACAGCTGGGAGACTGCTGCTTCTCTGCAGTGGTGTTTCATGTTTCTTGAGAAGACGTGGATGTCCCAAATTTGGGAAATGTGGTTTTGAATTTCTTTCTGGTAACTGCAGTTAATAACTGTATTGTGAGGCTGAGGTCAAGCCAGTGGGATTACACACATCAATAATCTTGTGAAGAACGCTGCTATGCTTGGGAGCCTTCTGGCCGCTAGAGATTCTGGACCTCCTTTACAGACTCTTTAGGGATGTCACGTAGGTGCCTGTAATGTAGAAGATACTTTGAAGGCCCATGTTTCAAAGGTCCCCTTGATGTACATCACCATCATTTCCTCCAAGCTTTTAATTCTCTTCTTGTTGCTTAACCTTTTAAGTGGAAACATCCTGTTTTCTGCCTTGATTGTTATCCCTTATTTCAAAAGATACATCCTATGCTGTTTGCTCAGCTTGACTGCTTAGGATGAAGGCAACAGCGTAATCCAAAGTGTGCACTGTAAACTCCTAGAAACCCGAAATGCTTCCTATGAGCTGTAAATCAACCTGAAGATAAAACGAACGGGTTTGTAACACGATCAGCATGCAATTTTTTTGTTCTCTCCTATTCCTAATATGTTGAACAAACTGTGTGAGTAGTTTGGAGTTTTGGAGAGGATTTCTTAACTATGGTTATATGAAATACTTGACTGAATGGGGCTCTCCGTAGCATAAAACAAATGAACACTTCCATACTTCCTAACTATAAAAGCGTTTTAAGCAAAAAGTACGCTTATCAAAAAATTGGCACAGGGTTACATTGCGTCTGGATCTGCTCCTTTCCATATGCTTTGGAGTGCATCCAGCCTTGAATTCTGCCAGAAGTGGCTTTCCAGTTCTGTTCCGGGGAATGAATGTCTAATTCTTATTCAATGCACATGACTCAGTGCAGTGCACAAGTGATGGATGAAGTTGATGCTGTAATAACCTTTTAAGTGTTACAAGTGCTTTCCTTCATCCTCGTGTTCCCTGGCTCGTGTTTTATGTCTTGGTGGAGTGGAGCAGAAAAGAGAAATTATATTTTCTGGTTTTGGACTTTCAGCCCTTTTTGATCATTTCAGAGCTCTCAGTCCCTCTGGCATCCTGAAAAAACTATTAACAGTTTTCTAGGAGTTTGTTGTGATTCCAAATGAAGCTTTTCTATAAGCATTGCTCCCTAATTGCCATCTGGGACTTTGTGCTCAGAAATGTGCTCAAAAAATCTGCACGACACGCTTGCAGTAAGCGTGGTGCATTCAGGGAGTACGGGCACATACGTGGCCTAACCAGGCTTACTGAGTTTGTGTCCTCGCTGCATTCCTGCTGCACATCAGCTCTGGCACTTCCCAGGTGAGTCTACATTTGTAGTTCTTAGGGAGAAAATGCAGATTTTTTAGAGAGAGTTTGTGGGAAGAAACAAAATAATGGTCAGGCCTTCTGCTGAACCTCCGTAATAAAGTAATTCCCTCTGAACTGAAGAGAGCAGAACCCTGTGGTCCTCTGTGAGCAGCTGCATTCTCTAAACGTGGAGTAGTGCTGGAGACCCATCAGTCAAAAGCTGCGTGCCTGCACTGGCATGGTGCTGAGCCCGAAATAAACACAGCTCCTCCAGAACTTCGTGCCAAGTCTATGATGTAGTCAGATGGTGTTTGGGGAGGGTTTTCTGTCCCAAATACATTCTTTCTGTCTTCCTGAGGAGGACAAATTTGGATATACCCAGATACAGAGGATTATTTCCTGTGCTATGAATACAGTCGTTACTGAGCAGCGATCCTGAGGCTCGTGGATGGCTGCTCGCCTCAGGTTATACAAAATGCTATGCTTGCAGTGCACAACCACTTTAAATAGTGCTCTGGAGTAAAGTTTAGTATTGTAAATGTGCATAGGAGGAATCACAAGAAGCTTTGAGGAAGGAGGGCGGTTTGTTGTCCCAGAAAGTTTTGGGAGTCGTGTTTTTCTTTTTTACAAATGAAACAGCTTTACTGAAAAAAGTCAGATCTATTTCAAATAATCTGTATTAGATTTTATCTGCAGTGCTGTGTGTTGGTGTGTTGTGTTTCTGCCATGAGGTATTAGGGCTATTGGGAGTAGCTTTTCTTTTTCTGGGCTGTGCCTTTAAATTAAATCACTGTATCTTTTCTTTCAGATAATCACGAGGATTTCCTTGTTGCGAGTCTTGGTTCAAAGGAACTTCATGTTATTTGAGGAGAGGAGGAATAAAGAAAATTATTTTATTGGAATTTTTCTGTAATTCTCTTAATAGAAGAAAAAATGTGTAGAGAAGGGTCTTGTGACCCTGTAGGCTTTAGGAACAATGTTGTCAGAACTGCCTGTAGAAATGAGGAAGCGATAAAATCAGTTTCCCTGTAGGTGTTCTGCAGTGTGCTATTTAGGACTGGGTAACTGAATAGCTATGAAATGTTTATTTCTAAAAACAAAAATTAATTTGGGAAAAGCGAATGCTGTTTTTCTTCCTCTTTGCCCCAAGCGTCCCATTCACAGCTGTGGAACAATAATCCCTCATACATTTTCATTTAGTATCTGTAAATCACATCTGTGTCCTTCTTGCGGTTGCTTGTTCATAATCATCTGCAACTCGTGTCTTTTCGGAAGTTTTCTGAGCTGCTGTCTCACACAGATGGTGCTCCACTTGCTGAAAACTACGTCACGAAATGGTTGATAGCCTTTCTTGTTTGTGGCTACAATTTCATGTGACACGAGATGTTCTCAGGTTACTCTGAACCTCTGAGAGTGTGTGTACCGGAGTTTGAGATCCAAACTGGGGCTGCTATGAGCTTGGAAGCCCAGGAAGACATGCTGGTGATTTGAAGTAAACACATCCAGAAATCCTCTTCTGATGCAGCTTTAATTGTGGGTTGTTCTTGTGTGAGATATTGGGGGTTTAAATGTGGAACACTTTTCAAATCATGACCATTGCTGGCAACTTGTACTTTTTGGGCAGACAAAACTAAAATTTGCTTTTAAGGGAAAGCACGTGGAGCTGCCATAATGTCTGGTGTTCAGCAAAAGAAAAGAGATGCCTTGCTGTAGCTTCTGCCTTTATTCAGTTACTTTGCTTTGGGATAATACCCATTTTATGGCAAAAAAACATTTAACATGATGGGAACAGGAAATGAGCCCTGGGTAAGTTGAACTTTCCCATTTAGAAGGAGTAAGATTTCAGTCTGCTCCCCATCCAACATGTGAAGTGGCAGTTGGTGAAGCTGTTCCATCTGAGCACTATTGCCAAGCAGAGCTTCTGAGATCGATTTCAATGTGGATGCTGGGAGGTTCTGTTAGGCACTGAGATAAGCAGAGCGGCTCACAGTTCTTTGAGAAAAGCCAGAAGCAGCTGAACACCAAGTGATGATCTCTGTCTTCTGGGAAAATCACACCGAGACACAAGTCTTCATCCTCAGAGTTTGTGTTAGAATAATGAGGTAAAGATGGATTGTAGAACTGGACCAAACTGAGTTCTCTACAAAAGGATTAGCCATCCCTAGGGAGGATATTGGAGTCTGGGAAGATGTTTTGTTTCTAAATAACTTGCTGTGCCTGTGGATTTTGGAAAGAAATGGTGGGGGCAGTGATTTCCCCCTTATGTTCCTTGTAAAAATTGAAAAACAACTTAGAAGAAATGGTTGGAATCCCTTGTAGAATGCAGGATGGGGCAGTCATGGACTTAGACTGTGTGAAATAGGTCTATGGGCTGCCCCAGGAAAGCTAAGTAAATACCACATTGAACATTGAACAGCATGTTTTTAAGTATTGGCATTTGTTACACATGTTCCTATGAAAGTCACTTTAGCATTGCTGAGTTGTAAGTTAGGTTCTCTCTGCAGTGTTCTGATTACAGTTGTTTAGGATACGAGTTCTCCCAGGGTTAACAAAAAATAATGATTTGAAGGAATGTAATTCACTTTTGCAAAGGAAAGACTTAAAAATTCAAGTGCATCAATAGAGAAGGCACGCAAATTTGCTATTGAATTCTTACGATGCTTATGTTACTGTGCTGTTTGCCTCAAAATCATTTTGGGAGAAGGCTCTGATTGTGTAGGAATGTCAGTTGGCAACCTGTCTGCTTTTCTAAATGTGCTGTAGGTGCTGGATGGAGGAGACCTGCTTGCTTGCTGCGTGTAGCATATCCCAGGAGCTGTAGCCTGAGAAGAGTGGGAGTTTGGGTAAGGAGGACTTGCCTAAAAGTGCAAAGAGGAGGGAGCTGTGCTGGGGTAGTTTAAGGTGCTCTGGCCACATGCTTTGTGCATTTTCTATATGCACAGCAAAGACAGTTTTGAGCATGATGGCCGTTCCTTAGTTATCCGACTCATTTGTTTGAGTGTTGCAGACTTGCAGTGAAAGTGGATTTTCATGAAGAAGCTGATGCACAGAGTATGAGATATCCATGTGTTTGTTTCTACAGATTCTCGTGGTAACCTTTGGTGGGGGATTTTACTAAATAGAGGAAGAGATAATGATGGGAAGTTGTTGAATCAGTTCAATGGTCAAACCTAGCAAAAAGCTGAGTACAACAAACTAATGGACATGGCTTCACTGATTAGTTAACAGTAATTGAACATGACCTGATTTTATCAAATACCAAGCTTTAATTACAAAAGCTTTTGTACCTCTCTTCTGGTACTGCTGTATCTCATTGTCCTTGCAAAAGGGAAGATCATTCTTTCTGTTGGTGCTGTATTGGGTTACAGAACCATTAGGCCAAAGGAAAAATAAGCAAGAGACTCATCTGGACAATTTCAGGGACTGTTCTACATGCACTCATTGATTTTGTTACTATGCTTAAATCAGTATGAAAAGACCATAGATGATGAATGCATAAGTTTTGGTGGGATATAAGGACAAATTAAAAGAAGTAAATTATTGCATAAGTCTTTAAACTTGCATGACTATACCGTGGTAGCTTTTATTTGTAAGTGCTACAACTCCTGTGTAGTGTCTGCCCTTCAACCAGTATGAAGGTGGCAGAAAAAACCCAACGCATTGTGTTCTCTAGACAGTCTGAGAGCAATGTGATTGTGTATTTGCAGCAGAGCCAGAAGGGGCAGCCACCCGTGCTGTGCCTTGAATGCTTCGGCTCTGCTGGTTCCATCCACCTCTCTGTTCAAACCTGTGTTTCAAGAGACCTCTGCTGGAGGATTGCCTCAGAGCTGGTAAGCTGGGCTTCCTGCGCAGCCCTGCTGGGGAGAGAGAGAGCTTTGTTGTTGTTTCGGTTTATTTTGCATATCAAAATAGCATGCCTGACTGTGAAAAGTACGCAGAGATTCCATCTGCCGTGCTTACAGCTTTCATTTGGTTCTGGAGGTGAGAACAGGGAGCGAGACACCCCTGAGACTTTGCCATGTGGTCTCTGCTGGCTTCTCAGCGCCGTGAAAGAGGGATTCTGAGGGCAGTGAGCAAATTCTGTAGGTGGGCAATAGCTGAGGAAAAGGGTTCTTCAATAGGAACTTGGTGCTGGGAAAACTGAAGAAGCAGAAGAGGTGCTGAGTGGTGTTGGGACCTGAGACTACTAGTACTGCAGAGTCTGATGGGGTAGAAATAGACTGGAAGTGGTTGGAAGAAAGAACTGCAGATGATGTGTGGCTTGAGAGGATTGCTGGAGCAAACAGCTTGAGATTGATGCTGAAAAGGAAAAAAAGAATAGGTGGAAATTATAGGCGAATAATATGGAAAATGGACTGGAGTACGAAAGAGACTGAGCTTCAGTTGAGCATGAATGCAGATATTGTAGTTCTCTTATGTATGGAGAAAACTATTCCCGAAGCCATTGGTAAAGTATTTCATGCTTATTTTTGTCACTGTGAAAGTCAAACTTGTTTGATTCTGCTGTTCTTACTACTGCTGAATGAACAAAACATTTTTCTCTTTGTGTTCTCTAGGTACGTTTCTCATATATGCGGATGAAGTATCTCTTCATCTCTTGGTTAGTGGTGTTCATTGGCAGCTGGGTTATGTATGTCCAGTACTCCACCTACACGGAACTATGCAGAGGACATGATTGTAGGAAAATAATAGTAAGTATATTTAGCACAGTTTGCTTCTTAAGCATTTGCCTTAACTAGTTCCACAGCCGTTCTGGTCAGTGCCATGCATAGATCCAGCAGATGCTGCTATGCTGTCATGCTGAAATAACATCATACCTTCAATTACAGATAAATCCAGTTAAGTTCTTAACACAGTTTTAATACAGTTACTAAAATTCTCTTTGATTTCCCTCCACCTCTTTTATTTTCTATTTCAAGGGTGAGATACTGGGAGAGGGCTGGTTATTGCTCTCTTTCTTGAGTGATTTGTTTTTCTCTGTTTCAGTGTGATAAATATAAGACGGCAGTTATTGATGGCTCAGCATGTAGTAGTCTTTGTGCAAAGGAGACGTTGTATTTTGGGAAATGTTTGTCAACAAAGCCCAATAACCAGGTAAGGCTCTCCTTATCCATCCTCGCTTTATCAGTTCCTACTGAAATGTCAGTGATCCTGCAAAGTGTTCCGCTAGCTTTTTTTCTCTTGGCTTCAATGAGAAACAGACTGCATGGCTGAGGGGCTAGAGGTTGTAGTGTAGCATTGCCCTGGTCTTCCATTAGAGGCACTTAGATAGGTAGAGAAGCTCTATCACAGAGAGAAGCAACGCTCTTCTGCTCCTGTTATGCTCTTGGGACTTCAACATGACCACACTTTATGGATGGGTAACTACTGTGCTGCAGTCTGAGAGTGTTTGGGGCTGGTGACAGCTACGCTGGTCCACCTCCCTGGGATTTGGGTGAGCTGGCTAAGGCAGCGGATGTGATTAGAAGCATTGCAGGCTTTGTTAGTTTTGTGGGGCATTAAGCTGTAGCAACTTTTCTCATGAGGTGAATAAAGCAGCTGTAGAAAGAAATGAGGTGATATCACATCCTTGCACGTTTGGAGAGAATACCTACACTTCTGTACAGCATACCATCCTGCACTATCCTGCTTCTCAAACAGAATCAGCAGCTTCTTAGCCCAAGTGAAGATTATAGTAATGCCAGTACACTGTTCCTCAAGCTGTGTCCCTGTTTTGATAGGGCCGTGTCTCCAAAGTCCCTGCAGTGATGAATGCAAAGCTGCCATTGTTGAATTTGCTGTCTGCAGGCAGGACCTGGTTTTCTAATCTCTGCTGCTGCTTGACTCTCAAGGCAGTGGTAGAAGTTCAGCTGATACTTAGGTGAAGGACTTCTATCGTGATTTTACCTTTTCCCTTATTTTCTTGCATAGATGTATTTAGGAATTTGGGGAAATCTGCAAGGGGTTATAAAATGCCAGATGGAAGAAGCTGCTCGCCTTGATTTTGGTACCGATCCAGAACCAAGGAAAGAAGTAATTCTATTTGATAAACCAACAAGAGGAACCACGGTTGAGAAATTCAAGGAAATGGTGTATGGCTTTTTTAAAGTAAGTATATGCCTCGTTATTCTGTTATGACTGAGGGGCTGTTAACAGTTTCTGTTGATGCAGTGTTTATGCGGTACAGTGGCTTTGTCTCTAAGATTGGGTGTGCAACAGATTTTTAGACTGTTTTTTAGGAGAAATTAGGCAATGTTTGTGAGACTTCTTTCCACACGCATTGCTAACAGTTGAGAAAATACAATGCTTCTAACAATGGCTTTTTTCTTTATATTGTTACAATGGAAACAGTTGTTCCAAATAGTAGAATTAAGTATTTCAGTACATTTATTCTGAGATCTGTGCCAAATATCCGGGTGCTCTGTATAAATGTAGTTGATAGAGCTATTCCTCTACAACTGAGGGGCTTAATCAGCTGAAAACCAAATTCAATCTGAATTCTGCACTTATTATAAGAAAATATTTAATGAGCTACTCTGTTTTTCATCAGACCAGCCTTTAGAAAAAGGCAGTCTTTGAACTTTCGTCCTTGCATTCTGAAATGCAGAGAATGGTGTTACTTTCAGATCATACACTGGATGCTGTGGAAAACAGAGCAGAGAGGAAGCTCATCAGACATCTAAGAACTAGAACATGATACACCTGTTGATAGTGAAAGAATGAGACAACAGAATTACAGGTGGATTGGTGGTAGTTAATGAAATCATATATGGTCTTTTTTGTTTTTTCTAGGCAAAGCTGGGTGAACAAGGAAATCTCTCAGAACTGGTTAACATCATTCTGTCTTTTGCTGATGGAAACAAAGATGGCAGAGTTTCTTTGCCTGAGGCAAAGTCTGCATGGGCACTTCTGCAGCTAGATGAGTTTCTGCTAATGGTGATGTTGCAGGGTAAGGAGCATACTCCCAAGCTGATGGGTTTTTGTGGTGATCTCTACGTGACCGAAAGAGTTGAATATACCTCTCTTTATGGAATCAGCCTTCCGTGGATCATAGAACTTCTGATTCCTTCTGGATTCAGGAGGAGCATGGACCAATGGTTTACTCCATCGTGGCCAAGGAAGGCAAAAATAGCTATTGGACTGTTAGAATTTGTGGAAGATATTTTTCACGGACCTTACGGTAACTTTCTCATGTGTGATACAAGTGCCAAAAACTTGGGATATAACGATAAATACGATTTGAAAATGATGGACATGAGAAAAATTGTGCCGGAAATGAATTTAAAGGAAATGATTAAAGATCGTCCGTGTGAATCAGACACGGACTGTGTTTATGGCACAGACTGTAGAACTCTATGTGACCAAAGTACAATGAGGTGCACCACAGACGTTATCCAGCCAAACTTGGCTAAAGTGTGTCAGCTGCTTAAAGACTATCTGCTTCGTGGTGCTCCTTCAGATATCCACGAAGAACTAGAAAAACAACTGTATTTGTGTATTGCCCTTAAAGTCTCGGCAAACCAGATGGAAATGGAACATTCTTTAATACTCAATAACTTAAAAACGTTACTATGGAAGAAGATTTCCCACACAACTGATTCTTAGCTCCTCCACCAGCAGAAGATTCCATCTACTGTGTTTGATAAAAGTGATCTGCAGCGTTTTGTAAAGACGTGTTCTCAGATTTCATGAATGGCTCTTTAACTCTTCAGTCAGTTCCTTACTACAGGGCTTCTGAAAGGATGAACTGAACACCGTGTGCTCTGGCAGCCAGAAGCACTTGTGGTGTTCCAGCGCACTGTTTGGAAACAAAAACAATCCTGCATGCTTGATTGTTCTGTGCACTTTGTTGGATCTTGAACAGGATGACGGCGTTCACTGTGCCATCACATCAAGTAATGCAACATCATAAAATAATATGAGAGTTGTTGCTCGCTTGTGAAAGACCTGCAAAAGATTCTTATCCCCAGTAGTTTTATAAGGAACCACCACTATTGCAAATATGGTGGCTGAGTCCAAGTTGCTGTAACGAGTAAAATGAACTGAGATTGAAGTTTACTGATACCTTGGCACGGCAGAATTTGCACATTAATAGATGATTTTTAAACTGTGGAAAATTAAAATTTTATTCTGGAAATGACAGGTTGTGTGTGAGATTTAAATTGAATTCTGCTTCCACCTTGTTACCTCATACCGACATCTTGAATGTTTTGGTTCAACACTTTAAAAGGCCTGGTACAGTATGCCGTGTTAGGAGTGTTTATGCCAGCATGTCCAGCCTGTTACCTAGAAGATGTGTGCTTTAGCAGCAATGTGTTTCTGAAAATGCAGAACATTTGTGAAGCACTGACAGCAGAATCATCCGAAGTTTTAAAAACAAGCAACGGCAAAAACCCCTCCATAGGAGAGTGCTGGTTTGTGACAAGTGAAAGAAGTAACAGCTGTGGATGGAGCGCTGTTACTGCCCACAGAAATACAGCTATACGCTTGTACTTAAATCCTCCTCAATTACTGCAGAAATTATGCGAGTCAGAGCTAGACCACAACTGCCAGACAGAGGGGATTGCTTGGGACCACAGAATATTGCTTGAATGGGAACCCTGTGGCTCATAACAGCTAGGAACAAGGTGGAGTAACACATATATAACATGATAGTGTTCTGGGTTTTTTTCCTGGTAATATCTGAGTAGTAACTCTCAAGTCTTAATCACTCTGATCCTGTACAGGGTCTGACCACGTTCAATCCCCAACCCTGCTGTTCTTCAGCTTTTCATCTTGTAGAGAGAATGATATGTGCATAAAACACCTCAGTGCTGTGCTCTGCATTTCTGTTCAATTTATAAATGCTTCAGCACAGAGTCCATCAGTGTATGCTACTTGGTGAAAGCATGCAAGCAATTTCAGTATCTCAGTTTCACAGACAGCTGTAGAATACAGCAAGTTACAACCTGTATAATTAAGCAAATATATCCAGCATCAGAGTAAGTTCTCTTGTCTGATCCCTGAATAAAAATAAAAGCTATTTCATCTTAAGATAGCACCTGCTTCAACAGCAGCCACAACTTTTAAGTACTTATTTCCCTCTGTGGAGGAACCTTCGATACTTCAACATGTACTGCTGTCAGCTGTACTCACTTACAGTCTGCAGAGCACTGCTATTCATGTTCCTAAAAGCTTAAGGCTATCTACAGTGGAGGTCTGTTTTCCTTAAGGTACGTGCACATCTCTCATAGCATTACATACGCTGCAAGAAAGATGGTCAAGCACCTGTAAAGGTTATTTATTAATTTAAGTCATCCTTTAGTTAAAAGGAACAAATTCTACCTAGTCACACTATACATTCATCAGAATTATTTCCCCCTATTATGGGAATAATTCCGGCGTGGTAGCTTTGTCTTTACCTTCATTCAATGAGTTCATATTTAAAAAACAAAACCAACAAGCCTTAAGGCCCCAGCGTACCTGGATTACAGGAAATATTCTGATCTTTAAGTTGTATTAACGAGCCAGTAGTCTTACACAGTTGCTTAGTCAATAAATTTATTGCCACTTTTTCCAAAGCTTCATAGAAAATTGTGGAAGTTGTCTTAGCTGTCAGCTGCACGCTCCTGGGCCCTGAGGAAGCTAGCCTTCTTCTGAGCAACACGGTCTTTCCTCTGGGCGAGGGACATCTTGGTACTGTTCACTCTGCAACGTAAACACACAGTGTAAGATATTATTGACCAAAGCAGAAAGAGGCAAAAGTGGTAAGGCGCATTCTATACATTAGAACTGAGACATAAGAATTCTCTGCTAGAACACAGAACCACTTCTGGAACAGGCTCTATTTCTCAATTTCTTTAGTTAGGGCACCACAAAAAAACAGTTTCTCAAGAGCTCTGAGGGGACAAGGTGCCGTTATGGTCAGTCCAATGTCTGTGCCTTAGTTTCTCTTCTGAAAAAAACTGTAGTATTTCAGTACTGACACATTAATCAGCCTGCCCTCTCCTGCAGGGAGGCAGCCTTGCCCCTGAAAACATTTAAGTGTTAAAATACACAGTTAAAGAATTGCAGCTATTCGGGCCAAAGTCATGCTTTACTGCTTGAGATTTTTTCTTTGTTTTTTTTGCACAGTTAAAAGCTTTTAAATTTTAGATTCTTCACATTCAAATTCTTTCCTGACAAAGTTACGTATAAATCATCCCATCTTAATCTGATCTAAAAATGAGTTTTGACACAAGTGCCATAGAAATCAGCCTGCCTGGTGCCATCGTTAATTAAACATAACTTATTTGTTGAAGAAATTTTATGTTTACCTCTTTTTCTTGACCTCTCTCTTAGGTTTCTTTTCATGGACTGGATTCTCCCGTATGGCAGCATGGGCTTTTTTATACATTTCTTCCATCTTTAAAAGGCAAAAGTTGTTACAGTTCTGCTGTGGTGCATTGTAAGACTGTATCAAATACTACGATATCCTTAACAAAGAGGGTACTAGAATCAGCAATCATCACAATACAGCTTACAGGGATTCCCTTTAATAACGTTTCCTTCATGCAAATCACTGTTAAAACCTACCAGAATTGCTGGCCATCACTGGAAGTATCCAAATATTTAAATATCAAAAATAACAACTTGGATACAAAACTAAGGAATTACTTTTATCCTTATTTTACAATTGGTGGAGTAAGAGGGGTTACCTACAGACTACATTCAGGTCTCTTAAGTACAGACTAACATCCTGCAGTGGAAATGCTTTTTCCTCTGAAGCTTACTTCCTATGGTCTAGTTTCCCTACACTTAAATTGAAAGGCAATGCAGAATCTTATTCTACTTCTGCCTTGAGTAAAATAGAATAACTTACTTTCCTTACACAGCTTAGTGCTCTGAAAACACAGTTCTTAAGTTAAACCAGAATTATTTTACGTGAACCCTTTCATCAGATGTAATCTTACCACTTGTTGGACTCTATCCCGGTAAGCATTACAAAACTGCTTAGTAAGAAAAGTTGTATGAAAGCAGCTACAAATTAAACTCATCACACAAGACCATGCATGGTCCCTAGCAGCAGCACTCTGCTAGCAACAACAGCAATACATTAGCAGAGGTTACACCCAAGCAATCATTTCAGACAGCTAATGCAGTACTATAACACACAGACCTCTGGGGAGCAGGTCGATATGTAGAAATAATTCTCCTTTAACATGTAAACAGGAAAACTGAGGTGATCTGCCCAGTTGCGCAGATCAATGGCAGAAGCTATCAGAGGACCCTATTCTGCCTCCTTCTTTCTCCTCAATTTCAGTATCTCTGCTGACAACTAATTAAGACAATTAGACACTTAATAGGAAAATCTTCTCTGAATAGTTTGTTTAGTAATAGATAAAAAGTTGGCATTTATAGTAAAATGTTACTTGTTTTTTTCCCCAAAAAATCAACATAAGAATGTTCCAAACTTCAGAGCCGCTAATAACAGAAACCAAACAGCAGACAAGTTATCTGAAAGAAGTTAAAAAGCACCATGGTAACTTTACCAATCCTTTAGTGTTTTCTGTGATATATTACATCATACTGACGTAAGCTGTATAACACCAGATGTATTTCAGAAGACGGTGAGTTCTGCAACAGAACTAGGTTGGGATTTGCTGTATTTGCCTGGAGCCTACAGCTCCCAATAAGGTCACACGATGTAAAATAGATCTGACAGAAGGCAGATCCTCAGAAACCACAGGTGCAGTGCAGGATTAGGAACAAGTGGGCAGCCAAGCACAGAAACTTAAGCGTTAATTTCTGTATCAGAAAAAAATACATGGTCTGTTATAGGATGTAGTTCTAAATAAGCAGGAAAGAAACCCTCACGTTCAATAAACCTACTATATGTTACAGAGCCCTCAGTAAGGGAAAAAACATTTTTATCTGTCTGGAGAACATACAGAATAATCACATTACTATTTTACGCATTGAGCTTAATTGCATTACTAGAGAAAACCTTATACAAGAAGATCTACATTGCTACTAACAGTCAAGAGCCAGACAGATAAATCTTACCCCATCGGGTGTTATATTGTTCTTTATGTACTGGGAGAACTGTTTTTTATAAGCATCTTCATCCTCCTCCATCAGGTAACGCATATAATCTGCCACATTCTGGCCCATAATATGCTTGCGGTGAACCTCTGCGTTGAATTCTTTGCTTTCAGAGTCATACCCAGGGAAACGCTTGGTACTGCAAAAGAGCAGTTAAATTCTGAGTAACACACACTGCACAAACACTCTGATTCAAAAGCAGGTTCCACAAAGAAAAGACTGAGATCGTATTCTGCTATAGAGAACTGAGAAATAGGACACTAGTTAAAGATGGAAATGTAAAGAAAATTAATGTAAAGGAAAAGGAAAAACAGACATTTTAAAGTTCATCTCGGCTGCCATCAGTCCCGTCTTGAAACTATGCAGTCCATCATTTACACACCATGGACCTACTATGGAGTGGTCAGTCATTGGGGTATCATCACATAGCAGCCAGGTTAGAAACAAATGAACAATTAATAAAAACATACAAAAAGACGAAACAAAAACACAGACAAGAAACCACAACTCCAGGTCAGCAAGAGAAAATACGAAAATCCACAACAGAGATCAGATGTTTCCTCCCTATTTTGCTGTCTGAAGGAAGCAGGCGAGCGTAGTGCTAATGCCCAAAATGGGGATTTGGTCACACGTTACCTGACAAGAATGACCAAAACTTGGACATTAGTAACTGCGGGAGGACTGCTCGACTGTCTTGACAAGTGTGGAAACACCAGTGCTTGCTTTTGGACCTCAGATGTACACACAGCAAAACGAACACCTACACACAACTTGCTGAAGTCTTGAAACAATGTGAAAACTAACGAATATTTACTGAAGTGCATTCAGTCACTGGATGGTTTCAACTGAAAGCAGTGAATTGGTTCTTTACTTTCTAAAAATTTAACAGCATCTCTTAATAGTCACAAGATTCAGTGCAGCACTACCAGAATTGCAACTTTGGGTAGAAAAAGCCCAACTGAACAAAATAAATCCTAGAACCTACACTGAATTAATCATTATCAGGCTATAAAAATAGCTATTCCAGCATAAAAATGACACTGTAAGTAGACTGTCGCACACTGAATTATCTCAGGTAACTAAAGGAGTTTTTCCAGAGAGATGATCACCTGTGAGGGATGGACAGACCACCATCCACTGCGCCCTTCAGAGCACCAAACACTTTGTTTCCAGTAGTAGTTCTGGCAAGACCTGCATCAAGGTAACATGTGAAAGCACCAGGCTTTCCATCCACACTTTCCACATTGTATTCATCTCCAGTCACTTCAACTTGGCCTTCATAGATCTTATCAAGACCAAATTTATTCAGAAGCTGTGGGGAAAAAATAAAAGCAAAAACAAAAGCAACACTTCAGAAATTCTGCCCATTTAAAGCCAAAATGAAGAATCACCAACTTAAAACACAGAAGTTGCAACAGAATCTTCATACTTTCAACTAATTTCTTTACAAAACTTATGCATTCCATGCTAGTAATAACGCTTGTAATAACCACATGCCCATTATATTTCCATCTCTTGTTCCAACAGGTACACTAGCAAACTTCAGACCTATCCACAAGCTCATAGGAAAATGGATGAATACAGGTCACATGTATTTAAATTCTCACTGAAGGTCCATTTCTTACATTTTTGTCCTGACTCCCTCCCTCCACCAAACTTAAGCGCAGAGACTTAAAAGTGGGCTGCTGGAGTTGAAACTGCATGTTGTCATACTTCTCTTTGTGATTTGACAGTCACAAGAGGCCATCAAATCTATATGGTAAAGAATACAAGTTAGCATTCAGACGAGCCCACAGACTCTGCAATCTATACTACCAATAGCACTTAAGGCAGTGAGGCAGCTTTCTCTTTTTTAAGAAAAACAGAGCAACTACTTCCAGACAATGTGACAGATACCTACCCTGCGTGCCAACAGCAGACCTGTGCAGTATGCTGCTGCATAATTGGTCAGGCCAACCTTCACGCCATATTTTGGCAGCTCATGGGCATAAGCAGCACAGACAATCATGTCGCCTTCAATCCTGGCATAGGCAATCTGACAACGGTTAAAAAAACACACAAAACAACCATTAGTTCTCTCACTGTAATTGTGGGCTCAGCTTACCACTTCTCTCTGACACCTACTTAAACCAATAGGAGCTTCATACAGAATGTCCAGCAAACTGCTTTTCTTGAGAGCTCAAGGAGCTCTGTTTCATTTTCCTTTTCAAAAATTTATTATGGTGTAACTCACTCCTTAAGTGCTGAAGCTAAGCTTTCAAATTCATATTTGGCTTTGAGACAGTAAATGATGGCAACCACTTTTATTTACTTCTTCATATAAAACAAGAGACCAGGAAACTGCCAACAAAAGAAACACTTTGAAGAATTTTTACACATGTAGATGGATTCTGTCCTACTTTCTGCACATAGTTCTCAAATAACACAAATACAATTCACCTCTGAAAAATGCAAAAATATGAGAGTGTTTGTGAGGACACTGTCCATTACAAAATGACTGCATTAAGATATAAGATCCTTGTGATCTCGGGGGTCTCATGTGAGACAGCGATAATATCAGAACCACCTCCCTTTGACTTCCATACCTCCTCTGCCTCTAAAAGTTTCTACCTCTGGAAAGGCACAACTGGTCAGAAGGTACCTGCCACCCCTGATTTCTGTTTGGAATTTGAGAGAGAAAGTAAGCTCATCAAGGTCATATAGTTTAGCCTGAGCTGACTGAAAGCAGCTCTCTTTACTATTCTCCATACATAAAACTATTTAACGAAGAAAGAAAGAAGAATACGTTCTATCTTTAAGCTTAACAATGCATATTATGATAGAACGTTCTGGAAATGAACCAGGAAAATGAACCACAGTGAGAAACTGCATTATGTGGTGCAACATACAACAGTGTACCACAAAAGAGTGCCTACTATTCTTATTTATCGCTCTCCTTTAATGTCAGTGAAATGATCTTAAGGCCTATCTGCTTCACATGATCCACATAATACCACAGTAAGAAGTCCTGAAAGTGAGGGCACCTTTAGGTATTACAGGACATAAGAGAGTTGACAGGTCACACAGCAGACTGCAAGCAAACAAAACATTCTCTCTTTTCAAAGCAATTCAAAGACAGTAGAGAAGATACAAAGTTTTCCCCTAAAACTTTCAACATGTTTCAGAATCATTAGAAGAGCACAATCTCAAATCACAACCTTGTTTTAGAATGTTGACATTAGTCAAATTATTCTGCACTGTGACTATGGTTCATTACTGACATTGTGCCAACCTTAAAGACTGTTCTCCAAGAAACCAAAGAGCAGTATTAAAACTACCTGGGCATCAAAACAATTAACAAGCGCCTCATCAATGCCCCTTTTTTGTTCATTTCTGGGAGGCTGGCAAATAAGTGGCAAGCATCACATTACCTGGCAAATGATGTCTCTGTTAGTAACACGTACAATCATCCTATACTTCGGGGTGTTGTACTTGTTTTTATCCTGAATTACCAAGCGCTTACGAGCATAGTAATCCGTCTTTCCCTCTGAAAAACAACAGTTACAGTGTGGAAAACATGTTAAAAAAAGTAACAGTATTTGTCAGTATAATGTAATTCAGCAATATGGGGAATGGAGCCATACCTCTCCTTCTCCTGAATTTTACTTGGTATCTCTTGAAGTAGGCCTTATTCTTGACAACTTTCACAAACCCCTTGAATAACAAAAATAAGATGTTACTTACATGGAACCACGTAAGCCAAGGCCATCCAAACTAAATGAATCGCTATTAATAAAATTGTGGTGGATCAGGAATAAAATGACAGGTTTTCTTATACAATGAGATCAAAACCATCTTAAGGAAGATACAACAGCAGGATTTTTATCCTTCACACAAACTTCCCCGCCCATGACTTCGTATGTTTTCAAGAAAGATAAATCGTATCTATTAATAAAACATTTGTCCGCACAGACTAACTGCCACAACTACTCACTGCCGGTCACTCCCACAGAGCTGGTTCCTCGGCTGTTTCACCATAACTCCCCCCACCAAAAACACGAGGAGCCGTCCTAGCACCGCCCCGAGTCAAACAGCCCCCACACCCGCAGGTCTCAGAGCAGCACCCCGCGGCAGGACAAGGCCGGCCCGTCAGCCGCCGGCTCCCCAGCCAGGTGCCGCAGGCGCGGCCCGTGTCACTGCGGCCCAGCCCCGGCTGCCGCCCGTCCTCGGCTCCCGCTCCCTCTCGCCGCCACGCGCCTGAGGCCCGGGCTCGCTCCAGCGTTACGCCGGCCGCGGCCCAGGAGGGAGCAGCGAGGGGGCGGCGGGGGATCGGGGGGACGGCGGGGACGAGCCGGACCGTGCCGGACCCCGCAGGGCTCCGCTGGAGCCGCCGCGATCCGCCCCGCGGCGCAGCTCCGGTGCTGCGGGCAGCCATTGCCACGCTGGAGCCGCAGCGGCCGGCGGCGGGCCCGGGTCAATCGAGCTCCATCCGGGCGAGCAGAGTCGCGCGGCGGGCGCGGAGCGGAGAACACAGCTCTCCTACGGCGCGGGGGTCCCGTACGGGCCGGTACTGACCATCGTGCCAGGTACTGTCCGGTCTAGGCCTAGGCCGGGGCCCGCTCCGCACAACGACTGCAGCCACTGCAGGGGGGAAAAGGCCGCTCCCACTGCGCAGCCGCAGCTCCTAGCCTGCCCGGCGAGGCGGGGCGCCGCCGCACGGCCTTCCCCTCAGCTCGGCGCTCGCCCCCTGCAGGCCCGGAGGAGCGCTCGCACCGCGCCGCCGCCTGGGACGGGGTCCGGCCGCTGCGGGGCCCGAGGGCGGGAGCGCGCCTTCAGCGCCAGCCGGGACGTGCGCGGGAAGAGCCGCCGCCTCCCGCCCTTCTGCCGAGAGCAGCGGAGCGCCGCCCCGCCGGGACCTGCGGGATTCCTCAGCAGGTGTCGGCACGGCGCGCGTGGCAGCAAAGGGCTTCTTAGCACAGGCTAAAACACAACGGCTGTGATATTAACAGTCTGAGCCCTAGAAATATTAAGGACTTCATTCACTTTTTTTTTTTCTTTTCTTTTCTTAAGGAACGTTGTCGTTGTCCCATCAGTAAACTAACGTTAAGCCGACCCAAACCCCATCAAATGCTATTGCTGAAATAGAGCTGCGTAGAACTGGTGTTGGGTTGTGTGTGTGTGTGTGGGACAGGCGGGCCCTGTGCTAATCCTTGGAGCTGTGAGAGAACGCAGAGCAACACCTTTGGCCGTGACACGTTCCTCTGGTTAGCCTCGCTTAAAGAAACAAATAAACGAACGTATTTTGAATATTAAACGTTATTTTAAAAAGTCGTTCATCTATAAACGACCTCAAAAGAACAAAAGAAAGCATAAAGCGCTCCTTAGTCAGACAAGATCGGGTGACGATCCCGTACTCCCACCTCCAGGTACCTCCCGCTCTGGAACCGCGGCGCTCTCCCTGCTTTCCAGCGCTCACAAAGCCGCCCGCCGAGCTCCTCCTCGCCTGGCCGCCGAGTCGCAGCGCCGAGCCGCGGAAGGCAGCGCACGGGATCGCACCGCCCTCACAAATTCGAGGCCTCACACGGCCGCTCGCGATGCTCGCTGGAGCTGTGGCTGCGGTTCAGAAGGGCTCTGAGCTCTCTGAGGTAAAAGCTCCGGTTTTTGATGTGATCATTTTTACCGGTAACTTTTAACGGTAGAAGAAGCGTACGGGTGTGTTTTCTTGGTGCTGTTTCTCAGTTCGCGCTGTTTGTGGAGCTCTGCTCGGTGAGCTCAGGGTGCGGAGCCCTGCAGTTTTGCCCTCCCAGCTCCGTTGCCGTGGAGGACCGCTCCGTGCCTGGCCCCGCTTTGGCGGCCTCGCTGAGGTGACCTACCAGTCAGGCCTGTGGGAAGCTGCTCCGCACTCTGCCGCTTCTCCTCAGACTGCGCCCCTAATATCTGCGTTCTATGGACTATCGTACGTGTCTCCTGTTGGCGTCCTTCAGTTCTGTGTTTTAAGCTTTCAGGTCAGTTCTATCAAACAAGAACCCTGACAGGCTTCTGCCCGGAGCTGCTCGCGCCTCTTTGCGGGAGCACGACGGCAGGCGGCCTCGCGCCGGATCTGCCCCGGGACCCCAGCGGGATCCGGACCGGCAGCGCCGCTCGGGCAGGGCTGAGGCCCGCGGCCGCACAGCGTTGCCGAGAGCGTTACCGCGGGCACCCGGTGCGCGGGCGACACCGTGCCGGCTGCTGGGCGGGCAGTACGTCGGCACCGGGAGGCACTGAGAGGGAGCGGTGCCGGGTGTCACCGCCTGGCGCGAGAGACGGGCGGCAGCGCTGGGCTCCGGTGCCGCGGCGCGTGACGGTGCGGTGTGCGGCACGCGGGAGCCGGCGGCGGGAAGAGGTGAGGTGCGGGCCGGCCCGCCTTGCGTTTCAACGCCGCGGTGATGGGGCGGCGCGGAGCTGCGGGGAAGGCTCGGCAGACCCGGCCGGCACCCGGCTTCGCAGCGAACGAATGAACGGCGGCGAAGCCGGAGCCGTGCGGCCGCCCCGGCCGTCGGGCTGGGCTCTCGGCTGCCGACAGTAGCAGGGCCCGTTATCGGCCCGTCACGCGTGGGAAGCCGGCCGCTCCCGAGCCCGCGGCGGCGCGAGAAAGAGGCCCCGGCGGGCCGGGCCTGGCGCTGCGGGGGCGCGGGGCAGCCCCTCGCGGCGGCTGCGCGCGGACTGCGCCTGCGCGGCGCTGGCAGGGACGTGGCCCGGCTGCCGGGGCCGGCGGGGACAGCGGGAGGCGGGCCGGAGCGGGGCGGGAGGCGGCTCGGCGGAGGTCGGCGCGGGGCGCGGGGGACGCCGATGCTCGCACCTCTCCGTGGCGGGCGACGCTTCCAAGGTGAGGCGCGGGCGGGGCGCCCCCGCCGCTGAGGGGCCGGGGGTGGGGCGCGACGGGGCCTAGGCGGGGTGCGGCGGCCGCCCGGCCGCGACGTCCGTCCCCGAGAGTCGGGCCGGGCGGTGCCGTTCCTGGACCCTGGCGGACTGAGTCGCTCAGCCCCAGGTTCTCCTTGCCGCGAGGGGCGCGCTGCAGAGCGAGGCCGGGCCGGGGGCCGTGCGGTCCGTGGACCTCGGCCCGGCCGGCCGGCAAGGTGGGCGCTTCGGTGGGGAGAGCGTGAGTCCGTGGGGCTGGCAGGCCAGGGTGGCGATAGGGAGGAGTGCTCGTCTTTGGTCTGCGGGGCGTTCATAGGGATTTAGCTGTAAAGGGAGATTTTTCTCAGTCACGTTTTTATGGAGGTATCGTTAAAGCAAGAACGTTTGGGTGTGTGGTTGTTGAGGAGTTTTCAAAGGGTGCTTTAGAGGTCTGTCTCAGTGACACCTCGTGCTTCATCTGCACCGACTTGATTGTTTAATACGGGCAAGAAGTCGATGTTGGTGTTGTGGCTACTTAAGCTTTATTTCAACTTCAGTGTCCAGAGGTGTTCTGTAGTCACACAGAATTCCTGCTCATTTCCTGCGCTGCTGATCAGAGAGCAGTTTGTGAGAGGTTGGCATGGTGTCTGGAATTGGCGGTGTGAGCTGGTATAATCAGTTAGCACGTTCTAAAACATTCTTATGTTGTCCTGAGTCAGTTTTTTCTGACAAGTGGCCTACAAGAGCTGTAGGAAGGAGTCACATCTGTACAGAGGAGATTGGCAGCATTTTGTGTTTTACTTATCTCTGGAAGCGTTTGTCAGAAAACTCAAGTTGTTTTTTTTTCTTACTTTTTTTTTTTTTTTTTTTTTTTTTTTTTTTTTTTTTTTCCCATTCACTTGGTGGCTAAAAGATACACTAATTGGATTCTCTTTGTTTTTCCTGTGGATATTTTGCTTAAACGCGTCCGTATATCTTCCTTTCTAGCCTCCGATTTCTGCTTTGGTCATGGTCATACAGCTCTGTATTTGCATACAGACATCAGTATTTAAAGGTATTTTGAGGTAGCTCAGTATAAGCACAATTTCAAGCAAGGGTTAGGAGAGGAAATAGAGGACAGTGGAAGAGGGATAATCAGGAGGAAAACACTAGCTATTATGAATCAACATTGCTTGAATTTGATTAAGCTGGGATGAGAACAGCTGTGGTGAATGTCCCTGAGGTCCAGCCAGCCCAACAGTGCCTCTGAGAGTAGCAGATGTTTGGAGAAGAACAATTGAAAACAAGAATCTGTTTCCTCCTCAGATCTCTGAGCAGGCTGAGGCTCAGGCGCTTCCTGAGCTGGAGGTCAGTGGCCTGGATTCTTTGCGTGTCTTTTTTCATTGCCTTCTGTATATTTTTCTTCTGTAGGCTTGTCCTGATGCGTTCGGAGTAATTAAGCAGGTGATAGCTGGTGAATGGAGTAGGTAAAATGGAGTTGGGGAGGAGGAGGAGGTGGGAGAAGCTTCTCAAAGCTGACAGAAGGGCTGGGGGAAAGTGAAGTGCTTAAGTAGTTGGTGTCAGCTTCTTCTTTGGATAGGGCTGAGGGAGAAGTATTTGAAAAATGGAGAACAGGGGGAAGTGAAGTTCCTTGTCAGTGCGTTTTGAAAACCAGCGTTGTTTATCTTGTTAATTCGGTGTTCTCATGTAACAGTCTAAAAGGGAAAAAAACCAAACCGGTTGTTCTTTGCTTAAGCAACTTTTTTCCTTACCTTCATTTCATACTCTGAATTCAGTATTTTTTCCAGTATTTTTTTTTCTAATAAAAATATGTACTTACGTATTGACTGTTTGCCTTTATATTTAAGTTTATAATTGTGATCTGTTAGACTCTTAAAACTCCTCTGAAGTTCTGACTGTGTGATGGTGTTTTTAGACAGCACACTGAGTTAAAGCCCTGTGTCTTATTTACCTTATGAAAACCAACATCAGCTTGTTGTTAATTTTTTGGTTAATTTAAATGGGGAGTACTGTCTTCATTATAGTCATCTGCTTAAATATCTTTGGTTAAAGAGCATCTTTTCCTTCTGCAGCAAGTGGTGGTTGGAATAACTTGGGGGTTGGCAACTGGGAGGGTGGCTTAGTCATAATGGAGGGGGACTTAGCTTACTTTGCTCAGCTCACGTTCAGCAGTGAGGTATTCCTGTTGTTTACATGTACGCTTAGCAAAAGCTGCATGCCCACAAGGTAGAGGCAGAAGTGATTTAGCAGAAGTCTGGTTTATCCTTGATTACTGTTAACTTGTTGAACTGCCTGAGAACTCTGGAAACTATTGAGTCAGCTGTGAAGGAGCGTTTCAGGGAGAGCCTAGGAAATATCTGTTGTGCTCTGGGATTGGAGCAGTGAAGAACATGAATTTCTTTTGGTCTTGTTGAGAAGGACGCTACAGTGGCTGTCACTACAGGCTGTATTAACTGCCAACTTTGCATACTGATTTTCTGTAAAACGAACCCTTCCAAGTTGGGGTGAAGCAGTTACTGTGTATTTGGGGTTGAAGTGCAGTACCAGGGTTGGGCATTTGGACTAAAATGAAAATGGTGGCATAGAGAGCGACTGTGGACATTTATTCTGTTTGTATCCGTTTCTAACTTGGGAAACAGCCAAAAGCTGCTATCAAGTGTTATTTTTTTGTCTGAACAAATTTTGTCTGTCTCTGTAGTATAGTATTGAATGCCTGCTTGATGGCATCGTAAAATGTTCTTGATATATCATTTTTTTTTAATTTTAGTAAGTATTAATATTGTGCTGACACAGGTCTGTGATTCACCGGTATCGTATGCTGTATTAATTCTGGTGTGGGTTGCTTTTGTTTTTTAAATATGGTTTCTTCAGACTGTCAGATGGAGCTTGTCTTTTCCTAGTGGGTTGCTGCTGGCAGAATTTGGCAGTGCACTTGTAACTAGCAGGATGTTAGAGAAGAGCTTACCTTAATGAGAGGAAAAACTATTGAATGTCATGTAAAATGGGCATCAAAAACTAATAGTCAGTCAAAACCAAATATTCCAAAAGTGTTTCTTTCTACATCACTGTGTAAAGTGTATATGTACACTAATATGTGTATAAAAAATGCATAGTTTCTTAGCTTTACATCTCTTAAGATGCTTGACTTAGATATAGTTTGAACAGCAGACTACTTTCAGACATGGTAAAAGAATTTCTCACTTACTTGTTCTCTGTTCTCTGAAACAGCAGAGCAAAAATTCATTAAGCAAAGCAGTTGTGTTTCTTAGAGTTATTTTAGATTTTATTTTGCCTTGGAACCTATTAGTGATGGAACTTTCAGGGTCTGGCTGCAGCTTTAGCAAGTATCTCCTAGACGTTTGGACAAGGAATTGTTGGATATTTTTGAAGACCAAGTGATGGATGCAAGCTAGAATTCTGTAATGAGACACGTACCAATCATCATATAGGCTTGGGAGTTTTGCTATTTTTTTTCATGTCCCACTGGCACTAAGGATGATCTTTACTTTGTTGACCTTTGCATTTTTTCCCACTTATTGGTGGACTTGTCCTACTAAAAAGACTTGGGAAGCAGGTGATTGAGGTGAAAGCTGGTGAGCTCTAGCAGTGATGTTTCTGACTATTGGTAGGTGAAAATAGGAGAAAAATCAAGACTATGTGAGCAAACAGCATTCTTCTCAGTCTTGATTTGAATTGAGTGAAATGAAAATATATATATATAGAAGATGCAGATGAAGCTTGTAGTGAAACCACGTTTGAGCCCTAACCTAGGATTTTAGCTTGTCAGGAGGCATGGAAACAGGCTTTATTCACCAGCTGCTTCTTCTGTATGTCCTTCACTGAGCCAGTTCAGTTTGTTATTCAGGTATTAGAATGTTATTAACTTTTTGAGGTGAGCGGGGATCTGGGTTTGTGGAATGCTATACAGCTTGCTTGAAAACCGTGTTAGACTTTGTCTTTATATGTAGAGCAGTATGAGAACTACTTCTGTTTTCTTAGGAAGGGAAGAAAGAGTAGAGAGCATGTGAAATATACGTAGTATACATAAAAACATTAGTATTCATTAAGGCTTGCAGTTATTTTTTCTTTGTTGTACAACAAGACTTGTTGAAACGGTATTTCTCAGAATTGAGACACCCGTAGCTTTAATACATGTTTCTTTCAGGGAAATGCAGAGTATTGGTCAAACTCAGTGTCTACAGAAATGTGTATGTAGGTTGCTCTGAAAGTAGTGCCTCCTGTTGGTTTCCATGGAAACTACAACAGGTAGGAGAACAGTAACACTATTTTTCAACACAGTTACCACCATTAACTATGCATTTTAGCTGGCAATGAACAAGAGCCTGCATGCTGTGCTCAAAAGTCTATACCAGCTGAGTGGTATAGTGGGGTTCCTGGGTGCAGGCTGTGAAATGTTATTAATTGGTAGGATCTTGAGGGGTACCTCTTTGGGAAATCAAATGTTCTTAGATTTGATTGACTGCGGTGTTGTTCCTGCGGAATGATGATGGTCAGTAATGTTTTGGTCATCTGAACAGTTCTCTAGATTTGGTGTGCATTCCAGGTGTTGTGGGTTATCTTTTCTACTATTCAAATGTAACTTGAAATTCAGCATCTGAAAAATGCTGATTTAACTGTTGTCTTGCATAATTTTTTTAGCCATACTTTCTCTTAGTATTCATTACCTAATCTGTTCCTACAGACTTTTGCATGACTTTTTAATGCCCAGTGATCTGCTACTAAGTAAATTCTAGGGTTTTTTTTCCTACCTCCTCATCCCCTTCAGATCTCTGAACTCAGAGTGTGAGTCTTGTGTAAGCTGTACTCAGTTTGGACTTAATTTCTCACCTTAACTCGTCTTAATTACTTTGCTTTGTAAGGAGATAAAAATGGATTATATACCGCTTCTTCCTGCTTGTGTCACAGTGTGAAACTCTAAATCAATGCTTTTTCTAGTGTTTATATGTGGATATCTGCTCAAAACAGAAGTGTGACTTCTGGCAGTTGTTTGCTGTATTCTTAAGATTGTTCCTGTTTCTGCCAGTGTTTATTTTTGGAGTAGTTGTGTTACTTGTCATGTTTGAAGCAGTTAAAAACATTTGAGAAAATACTCAGTCCTCTTACCAAATGAGACGTGTGTGTTGTCTGTATCATAAATCAGTTACTTAAAATGGAACAAATAATCTGTGCCTCAACAGCAATAGACTGAAGTAGTAATGAATGTGCCAAATTTGAGACTCTGAAATCTATTTTCTCTTTTTTTTATTATAAAAAGTGGTGTTGAAGCACTAGTTTCAAAAGTGCATCTCCAAGGTGAGCTTTAAAAAAAAAAAAAAAATTATTATTTTTTTTTAATATTGTAGTACTGGAAAGGACAGAAGAAGTTGCACAGGAAAGCCTAAGTGGTGCGGGAGCCAACTGGAACATTTCAGATGCTTATTTTGGGAGTCTGTAGCAGAAATGCTAAGTCACGGCTTGAAACAGTGATTGAGCACCTTGGTGGAAGGCAGGGTCAACCCAGGGCAGCTCAGCTGCATGCAGTGCACCTGAGTGACTGGAAGGAGTGTGGGGCCAGGATCCATCCCTTCCCAGACCTCATGTAAGGGCTGGCAGTGGAGGTGAGGGGATCTTGCTGGAGGTCCCTGCCTACTGGAGGCCTTCCAAAGGTAATCAAATTTTTTTCCTTTATTTCTGCTTCTGTGGCTGCTGCGCTTGGGCTTGTCCTCATTTGCTGTAGCCTAGGACTTTGTCACTCCAGTATTATTGCTGTGCTTTCCATTGCATGGCATCACAGGGCCTTACTGTTCACTACTTACTGTTTGTAACCCTGTATTTGAGTATTTCTAGCAAAACCCATTACAGTTTTCAGAGTCAGTATTAAGCATACAGAATTTAACTATTTTGTACGTGCTGGCAGATACTAAAGAATCCTTTACTTTGGTGTAAATCAGAAGTGTGATTCACTTGTTCCTCTGCCCCACACTGTACAGGATTTCTTTTACATGCAAACAGAAATCAGGGGAGCTTAGGTTATTTGCAGTGGTACATTACTGCTGCTTCTCTGTCATTTATGAAGTAGTTGACTGCTTCCTTATCTATCTTTCTACATGTCCTGTGCCATTATTATCTTCTCAATTTGTTTTTAAAAGTAAGCCTTTTTTTCCTGTAATGGAGAGTCTGAACTGACCTGTGGTATTTCTGTACTGCAGAAACCAAATTCCTCTATATCTTTCCTGTGTATTATCAATATACTTGTGTGTTAATTCTTCTATAATACTGTATTGGTGTTACTGTTTCTTGTATTGCTTCTGACAGCTTTGGTCCTTCTGGAGAAAGAAACAACCCAATGTCAATTGAGGCATATTGTATCTTTTCCCTGTGCAGTGAAAGCAGGCTGACTAAAAGGATGAGGTAAAAAAAAAAGAGACTGTTGTAGCCTCTTTTTGTCCTCACAGGTGGCGACAGACAAAGTTGCAGGAAAACTGAGTTCTACTCTCTCATGGGTGAAGAACACTGTATCGCACACCGTCAGTCAGATGGCCAGTCAGGTGGCAAGTCCATCTGCCTCCTTACACACTACATCCTCCTCTACCACTCTGTCTACACCAGCGTTATCACCATCCTCACCAGCACAGCTGAGTCCAGACGACCTAGAATTACTGGCTAAACTTGAGGAGCAGAACAGGTAAATGCAAAACTTCTTGATCTACAGACTATAGTAATAAGACTGAATTGGTTTATTGTGGCTTCAACATTGGTACTTAAAGGAGGATGTAGTTCATGGCACAGCACCTTAATTTCAAGGTTAAGAATTAATGTTCTAGGAACGTATATTCTTGGAGATCTGTTTTTGTAGAATGTTCAGAAGTGTTAGCTTTCTGGTTTTAAAGAAGCGCCTATGACTGCTGTGTATTCTAAAAATTTACGTTGGAGTCAAATGATCTTCAGTATCCCAACTGAAATGGAGTATCATAGGAATGAGACTTCTGCATAACGTCCTCACATTCTTATATAAAAATGGTATTTTTACAGGTTTTTGAGATGTGAATTACTTCAGAATTCCCTTGTTTTCCTTCTTGATTTCCACTGTACAGCATGCTCACATGTAGCCTTTTAGTATGTTATCTCTTTACCTATAATATTGTACATAGAGCAGGATTTTCTGTTGGAAATACTAGAAAGGTAGAAGCTGCTATTCTGCTATTTAGCTTAAGGGTTCGAGGAGAGTTTGTATTCTGTAATTTAGTCTGCAGCTCAGGTAATTTTGTACAGGTACAGCTAATACAGGAGGCTTTGCAGTTTCTCCAGTGTTATGGCTGGAGGCCTGTTGTTACAGATAGAGCAGTGTTCAAGCATCTTTTATTTGCAAGGAATAATAGATGCATGCTGCTGTTATGCTAATAGTGACAGGTACGTAATGACTGAATTTCTTGAAAGATAAATCCCTAATCAGTCATTCCTGTTTGTCCTGAATTTTTTTATAGGCTGCTGTAACTGAGCAGAGAAGGTAATGCCAACTGCCTTCTGGCATGTCTTCTCTTAATGTTCCGATTCTGTAGCCAGATAGTAAAGTAACTTACAAGGAAACTGCAGCTCATGACTAAGAATGGAAGTCAGCTTTAAATTGTCGTCCTCCTTTCCTTATGGTTTATAGAATTACCTTTCATTTGAAGATGTTCTGTGAATTTTGCTATGCTAGTAGACATCTAAAATTTATCAAAAGAAGAAAAAAGGGAGGCAAATTGAGTGCTTTTAAGAAAGCTAATTTGCATTTAATCTGTGGCTTTTGGTTCTGTTTATGACCAAGGGTCTCATTTATATTTGAAAAACTGTAATCTGTTCTTTGGACTGCTTATCTGTGTTAGGGTGTAAGATTTCTACATCTAGAGTAGTTATATTAAACCCTGCAGTTAAGCTAGTTTGCTTTTTCAAAGCATGTGAGCTTGGGCTTGTTAGCTTTTCTTCTTTAGGTTTGTGTTCTTGATTTAGTACAATTCAGGTTAACTCATCTGTTTTCATTTGATTAATCTTTAAGACAGATTTGTTGTTCAACCCCACATTTAGTTTGTTTTGAGTATGAATTTTAATTGTAGTTTGTCCTATCAGATATCTCACACCAAATGTACTTTCCTTGTGAGGTGCTGTACTTAAAGGAAATTGAAATGTGGTGCTCTTATCATGGAGGGTGCACTGTAGTTTTGAAAGTTTGAATCTGTATTTTAACACAGTGAGAAGGAATTGTACGCTGAACACAGAGAACAATAGCTGGTGCTGGATACTTGTAAAGGTTTAATTTGTTCTTGACTTTAATATGAACAAGAACAATGTGAATTATTTAAACAGGCCAGGAACTGGAAGAACTCAGACTGTATCAGGCTATGAATGTATTAAGAATTCTATAATCCAGTTCTACTGGAAGTCTCAGAATAGTGAGGTAACTCAGTCCAGAGTCCTGCTGTAGTTGTTTGGCATTAGTAAATCATTTATAAAGTTTTAGGTGAAGGAAATCAGTTGTTGAACAACACGGAACTTTCATACTACTTACTTTGTAAAGAATTTCCCATCTCCAAATCCCAGGACAATGAATTTATCCAGGTAAGGTCAACAGACTGAAATCTAGCAAAACTTTTATAGAAAGCTGTGGTAATTAACCAGTCAGAGCCTTTTATAATTGTGTTTTTATAATTGTGATTCTTTTTCTGTGCTTGTTTTTCATCAGTGATTACTTTGCTCTTTTGACACTGACTCACACTGAGATGGAATTTCGAACTAGGTTTTCATTATGCATTGGTATTAGGTTTCTAAACATTAAAAAACTTTAAACATTAAAACTAAAGCTGGGCACTGGGAAAGCTAATATAAGTATCTCTTAGCTGGGAGCTTAAACTGCAGGTACTCTGGTGCTTGTGTAAAAGGGTTATGATCTACTAAGTACTTAAAATTTAACACAGCCTTGCTAAAATGCTGCCAGGCTTTTGGATTTTGTGCAAGTGCATGAAAAAATTATTGAGCCAGATCTCTCTCCTTGGTGAAATGTTTGTATAAATTTCACTAACTGGTAATCCCAGCTGTCATATCCAAGCACTGGGTGTTATCCATCCATTAGCTTTTGTTGCCCAATTCCCATTTGAGAGGTCTGAGGATTTTTTCTCATCCATTTATAAAAACACCACATTGATTTAACAGTTATTAGCATAATTCAGTTGTTACAAGACTGCTTTGGGTTTTAATTATTCTGTCTATATTTTTACATTATCAAAATGCATTGTGTTAATGGGGATATCATTATTTGGCTTCTTTCCTTTAAAATTACTGTCTTTTCCAGTACGTTTGACATTTGAAATGATAGTTGAGAATGTTTAATTTCTTTTCTTTGTGTTCTCAATGCACAAAAGCCCTTTATTTATTTATTTATTTATTTATTAATTTTTGGTGTGTGTTGCTAGTAAGGTCAAACCCTCTTGCCTGGTACTTATACCTTGAAACCTGCTGATCTTCTGTGCTCAGCTTTTAATCATCTGCAGTTGGTAAATGCGTGGAAGAAGTTAGATTTGTGGTACTTTTGTACTTTCTCCAACTTAATCTTTTGACTTTATTAAGATCTGGTTCAGGAGATTGTGAGATGCTGATTAAAATCTCAATTCTGTTATTACCCTGTGGCGCAGGGGTAGAAGTGCCGCTTCGCTACACAGGGGGCTCGAAACCCGGGAGTTGGACTCGATGATCTGTAAGGTCCCTTCCAACTCGCACGATACTATGATACTATGATACTTATGCATAATGTGACACTTCTGTCTGTTCTTTGAGAGGCTGCAATGTGATTTGCTATTCTGGCTGCAGAAATACTTGAGTGATTATAAATAGTTACATCAAACAGTTCTATTTAAATTTATTACAGATGGACGTTGGAAAACCTGTACTGATGGATCTCTGCGCTTGTTCTTTACAATGATGTTGAAAGCACAAATTTGTAATAAAAAAACAACAGTGTGGCAATAATGTGATAAGAACACATAGTTTCTTGTTTTTGTGTCTGTGCGTGGTTTCTTTGCAGGCTCCTAGAAACAGATAGCAAATCCTTGCGATCAGTAAATGGGTCAAGAAGAAATAGTGGATCTTCTCTTGTATCTAGTTCATCAGCTTCTAGCAATCTCAGCCATCTGGAAGAAGACTCGTGGATCCTGTGGGGGAGAATTGTGAATGAATGGGAAGATGTACGGAAAAAGAAAGAAAAGCAAGTTAAGGTAGTTGGACACAATTGTAGGATAGATTTATAATGTGATAGGTTTTGGGCTCAATTTTTAAGATAAGCAAGTAAGGGATACTTCTAACATTATCTATTTCAATCCTGAAGCTCTAGTGCTTCTTATATAACTGTTATAACTCAGTTTTGCCTAGCAAATGTCTCGTTGAAAACCAGATGCAAATCATGAATACCAAACCTTTCTGTCTAATTATGAGAGATTCCCTTCAATCACATACTTGATGTTTTCTAAGTGGAGTTACTGAAAACCTGCTTGAAATCATGTTATAGCTGAACCCTGTGACATTTTTTTCCCCACTGAACAGCTGTCTGTTTAGAAGCATTCTTATTAGAGGAACGGATCATCTTATTGTACGAGGATCTGATACAAATTTATTTCAGTTGTTGCAGGCCAAGTTTGCTGACCCCAGGGATAACCCCAAGTGGAAGAAAAGAGTTTATAAACTGAATGTATTAGAGAAATTTTGGGCAGTATTTGTGCAGTCTAAGTCAGTTGTGGGTATATGCAGAAACAGAATTCAACAATAATTTATATAAATTAAAGTATTTAGGGCATTTAACATTCTTGTTTCACAGGCAGAAGGTACAGGAAGTGTGGGATTTTTATTCGTGGGCAGTCTATTCTGTTTTGGTTCTTTACTGGCTTCAGTCTGTAGCTTTATGTGCAGAATACAAATTTCAAGGTCTTTTGAATAGTTTGAAGTTCATGTGTGTGAATAGGTTGTGGGAAGGCAGAACAATGGACTAAAGCAAAGTGTCTTTTATGTGAAGCAGTTGTGGAGAGAGAACATGACCTGAGAGTGGAAATGGGATGAAAATGAATTCAAGGCTCTATGCTTGCATAGGGAAAATAGTTTCTGGAAAGGTGTTCCCAAAAAGCTGTGAAAAGATGACCCATGAATCTGGCAAGGAGAAGCAGATTGGTAATAACTAGATCAGGTTGGATAGAGTTCAGTTTCTGAACTGCTTGCATGAGGGCTTTGTAAATAAAGTGTCATGTAGGTCAAAAACTGTCCGGGAGTAAATACTTACTGAAAGTAAGTCAATTAAATATACTTTTAGTGAGCTTTTCATTGGTGAGTGTGTGTGGGTTCAAAGCTAAACTTTGAAATACTGGAAAATGCATACTTTGTTCATGGTTTTGCCAATAGATATGATTTTAGCAGCCTGAACTTCGTTTCATATTGACTATGAAAGCTGGTCTGAAGTTACTAGATAGTAGGCAAATTTTTGAACCATTAGTCATAGGTATACTCTGTATACTCTGTATACTCTGTATACTCTGTATACTCTGTATACTCTGTATACTCTGTATACTCTGTATACTCTGTATACTTTGTATACTTTGTATACTTTGTATACTTTGTATACTTTGTATACTTTGTATACTTTCCTTGTCTGTGATATGATCCATCTGTGTGTGCTTTGATCCTCTCTGGAATTCTTTCTGTTTCTTGAGAGATACTGAAAGATGATGTGAAGTCCCACTTTTCTGTGTGCCCAGCACTGTGTAAAAGAATATAGTTACAGTGATACTTAAGTTTGTTTTCCTGCTATTCCTCCAAGAGTGTTGGCAGAATTAACCTTGTTATTTTAGTCAAGCAGGTGCATGATGACTTAATGCAGGAAACTACTAACTAATGATTTGTTTTTGCTTTTAGACTTTTTGAGGCTTTAGATGATTGAACTGCAATCTGGTAGTGCACTGTTGAGATAATAGCTAGAGATGTGAAAAGCTGTTTTAGGCTTGTTGGTTTGGAGTTGGACATCTTACAGGAAATAATGTCACAGTTGTATCTGAACAAATAGTTGCAGTGACATTGCTAGGAAGGTTCTGGGAAAAGCTGGCCATCCTTAGGATATAGAAAAACTGCAGATAGTGCTGCAAAACTCTTGCAGTAAAGTTCAGGCTTAAGAAATAATTTAAAGCAGGAGTGTCTATGGAAATTACTCAGTTCAAAAGACTAGTTAATACTGCAGTGATAGCTTAACATTGGGAGTAGTAGGATAAATACTTGGATAAATAGGAGTAGAATAGAAGATGATTTTGACCTCAGAATAAATACCAGCAAAATAAAATAAACTGTCCTGCAGGAGGCAGTACTTAATAATAGTTCATAAGCCTTAAAATTAAAAAAAAAAATAGCCACAAACAAAAACCTGCCACTGACAAAGGAACGCGCTTGTCTTGAAGAGGCAGTCTCATAGTCAGACTGATACTAGTTGCAGAAAATACTACTAAACCTATTGACTTTGACTCATAGTTTCCCCTCAGTTTCTCAGATTAAGTAAGAAGACTGCTTTCTACTTGTCCCTTCTGGAAAGACAAGGACCATACTTGGAATGTGATTTCTCAGATCTATTTATCTGAGGAGGTTTGCGTTGTATAATAACTAGCTGATTTTTATTTTTCCTCCAGGGAATTTCAGGTAAATGAAGCAAGCTCAGTTGATGTTAACAATATATTCTTGGTCTGGTGTCAGAAAACAGGTTTAAATACTTCCTTAAAACAAAAGAAAACTTTGAAATTATGGCACAAGAGAGAAATTAGACATTTTTGTGAAGTGTATGTCAAATGACTTCTGATAGAAATCTTGTGCACTTTTTTCTGGTTGTCTGCATGTCTTGGAAATTACTACTTACGAGTAATTTATTATATCCCAAGAACTAGAAATACAATTAAGAGTACTTTCTTCAATAATGTCCTGTGGAATATTAAGAATAATAGTTATTTTTTTTTGCCCAGAGGAGTTCTTGTTGAAAATGTTTTAATATTCAGCTTTTTTGTAGTTATTTACTTCAAAAAAAAAATTGTCTAAATTAGCTAATTAAAAATGATTAATCTTTGTTACCTGCCATTTATCTGTCAGGCTGCAATTGAGGCTTACACCTTACAAACTTCATAATTGGTTTGTGATGTAATGTATTATTTTCAGCAAATATTAATGATTTTGTATCCTTTTTGTGCTTCAGGAGCTTGTTCGAAAAGGGATACCTCATCATTTCAGAGCAATTGTTTGGCAGCTTCTGTGTAGCGCTCAAAGCATGCCAATAAAGGATCAGTATTCAGAGCTTTTGAAAATGACATCTCCTTGTGAGAAACTAATAAGAAGGGACATTGCTAGAACCTATCCTGAGCATGATTTCTTTAAAGAGAAGGACAGCCTTGGGCAGGAGGTTTTATTTAATGTAATGAAGGTAAGTCAGTTTTTCTCTTCTTGAAAACCCATTAACAAGAGTAAGCAAACACAAACGTTTAGAAAATAATTTACACTGTGAATGTGTTGCATCAGTTTCACATGTTCGTCTTTTTTAAAACTTGCTCTACTTTCCACATTATATTCCAGTTTCAAAGATGGGTTTCAGATATTGTATTTCTATTTAATATGATTTCATAAGATATTTAAAACATTTGCATACTAAACTTGCATTAAAGCATATTTACACAGTAACAGCTGATGGCATAATAGAGAAAAGCGTGCCATGAAATGAACACTACTGACAGATGAGAACGCAGTAAATCAAAACGAGCATTCCATTTTCAAGTGTTGGTGAGCCTGTGTGTGGTAGAAGAAAGTGGTAGATGCAAGCTAATGTGCGGTTGTTAGTTCCCAAGCACAAAATGAGACTGCCATAAGATGTCACTGTGTTGCCTTCATTCTACTGGAGCATGACATTTTCTGTCATGTAGTTTCAACTGAAAAGTCAGCACTTTTCTAAATCATAGTAACTTTCAGTTCTAAAATATGCATGGAAGCATGCGGTATGTGTGGAAACCACCTGTAAATAAACCTGCAGCTCATAATTGTTCTGAAACAGTGTTTCTTCTGTCAGATTGTTTATAGGTGTAGTAATACTGTGCATTTGGTACGGAAACCTTCTTATCTTTTAAGACCTGGCAAATTCCTTTGTACTGCAAGCTCTATTAGATGTACTTTAGTGCTTTGAAGGCCAACAGAGAACAAAGTTTGTGTAGCTGCAGGTAGCAACTAAACATCTGATCAAATTTTTTGTATGCTATGTCTGTTTTCTGTGGATTTGGGAGAGCAAGACCAAGTTGTTATCAAAATAACAGCGTGAGCTCAGATTTATTTTTATTGGTAACGAGGAATTAATCATTTGGAGTCTTAAAAATGTTATTTTGTAGGCTTATTCCTTGGTGGATCGTGAAGTTGGATACTGTCAAGGAAGTGCTTTTATTGTTGGATTACTACTTATGCAGGTAAACACTATATTAAGAAATATGTGAACCTTGAAAATTCCTGCTGGATTGCATAATGTGTTGCTGTGATTTGGGAGGACTTTTTGTGGTGATTCTTAATCGCTGTTTGTTAAAATATAATTATGGAGGGCTGTCTTTTATTCTGCAAATCAAATGAGAGTATACAATGCTCCTATCTTTTGTCAAGAAGATACGAACTTTCTGAGTGGGAGAGTGCATTTATTTCTTAAAGCTAAGGTGGGATCCCAGACTTGGAGATTACTCTAGGAAATGTTACTTCAGCCATTGATGAACTTGTCATTTCAATTCTATTACACTAAACCTCCTCTCAGTTCAACTGGAATTTCACAAGAGTTGTATTTTAAAAGTTGTCTTTGTATTACTATTCAGTTTTATAAACCAGGTTATATTGTAAGAAGTTTGCAGACCTCCATTTCAGTTTAAAATCTACTTGGTAGGACCCAGCATATACAAAGAAAACTGCGACGGTGTCAGTTAGTAATTACTTGTTTAGAGAAACAACAAAACACTAAACCTTCCCAAACGTTCAGTCTGTCCTCATCCTTCTCCTGTGTTTGTTTCTTTTATTTTTTTGTATAGATGCCAGAAGAAGAAGCCTTTTGTGTGTTTGTTAAATTAATGCAAGATTACAGACTACGAGAACTCTTTAAACCAAGCATGGCTGAATTGGGCCTTTGTATGTACCAGTTTGAGTGCATGATACAGGTATATACAAAATCTGTCAAACTTTCTTTTCAGTAACTGAGGATAATGAACTTGGGAACTGCAATTCAAGAGCAGGCTTGTCTGTTGGGAGTAGGCTGTTCTCTGACAACAGCTGATTGCAGGACTGCAGGAGAAAGTCTGCGTGTCTGTATGATGTACTTTTTAACTGATAACAGACAATGTCATGAGGGCTCGTGTTGCTGTACTTCATGCCTATGAATAGTAAAGCTTGGATTGAAAATTTTAAGAGTGAAATGTCTTTGTACTTAATTTATAGCTTTTTTTTTTTTTTTTTTAAGTAAAAGACTGGCAGGATCAAGTAGGCTTAATTTTGTGATATGGAAATGTTCTTTTCTACTGTGCAGTGTGGAAGTACTGCAGATCATACTGTGATGTCTGGTGCTTGGTTCTTCATAATCATAAATTTTCATATCCATATCAAGGAATATTTCTTCTAGTTGTGTAACTGCTGGCTGTGGCAAATACAAATTATTTTTCTCCATATTTGTCAAAGTCATTTGCACAATAAAAACTACTTGCTAAAGCATTACATAAAAATGTTTTTCTCTTCTTTCTCCAGGAGCATCTTCCAGAACTTTATGTGCACTTTCAGTCTCAGAGTTTTCACACTTCTATGTATGCATCATCATGGTTTTTAACTATATTTCTTACAACTTTTCCACTACCAATTGCAACAAGAATATTTGATATCTTTATGTCTGAGGTAACTACTCAGTACTTACATTCTGTTTCAAAAGTAGTGGTTAAGAGCAGCTATTTCAGTAGTACTGTAAAGACTATTCTGATGGGCAAATTTCAAATACCCTTCCTTTGTAGATGTTTATCAGTTGTTTGGTAGAGGAAGATGTCTGTACATGTAGCTTGTCAAAGAAAAGCAACTACATATTTGAATATAGATGTTATATGCAACTTTAGTGTAAGCGTACTGAAGAGTTATTGTATCTGCCAGAAGGTCTGGATATGATATGATAGAATCATGCAACAGGGGCATCTGTTCTTCAGTAGTTTGGGGTTGAAAACAAATTTTCTTTTGGGCCCACGTTAAAATTTCATGGGAACAAGCAGATGAGGAGGAGGGAGTATAGAAGAGCGGCTTCTGTTTAGAAGATAGCTAGTAGCCAAAAGAGTTTATGGAATTAGTGGAATTATGACTGATGCCTAACGTGTATCTAGGGCTATAGCTTTGGGTGATTGTAAGTAGTGACAAACCAAAGCTTACAGTCCATTTATGATTTTCCTCAGCAATAATCTCCTAGAAAATACTAACTCAGAGGTGGATTTCCTTCCAGATTGAGTGTAGTGTCTAGGATATTCCTGAGTCAAACATTCCCTTGAATCTATTTAAATTGGTTGTTTTTATACCTTGTTTGAAACTAAAATGCCTTTTTTTTTTTTTTTTTTTTTTTTAAATTTATTATATCTTTAGTACCAAATATATTTGAAATTATTGATAAAGTTCATGCAAAGAACTGTCATTTAAGAGATTTTTACTTCTGCAGAAGCATTCTGAGGAGGATCTGGAGTCAGGACAAGTAGCCTGACTTTTTGTCTCAAGTTCAAAACAGGGAACCCAGGATCAATCTGTTGTCTAAAGATTTTTTATTTCCTTTTCTTTTGTTTGGGAAAATGGGCTCTCCAATGTTCTTAAGTAATAGAATCATCTTGTAGCAATGGCAATGCTATGAATAATTATTGAATATTATTTTAACTTCTGTTTACAGGGTTTAGAAATAGTATTTCGAGTAGGTTTAGCACTACTTCAGACAAACCAAGCAGAATTACTGCAACTTGACATGGAAGGGATGTTACAGGTAAGTTAAGATTATCTTATTTTAAGAGGTATGAGAAATGTGTGGTGTGTGTTTATTTGCAACTGTTAATTATATGTAATCTTGTGCTCTGATTGCTTTTAGCACTTTCAAAAGGTCATTCCACATCAGTTTGACAGTGGTCCAGACAAATTAATCCAAGCCTCTTACCAAGTCAAATACAATGCAAAAAAGATGAAAAAGTAGGTATAACTTTTTGAGAAAAGATTATTATGTTGCTTGGAGTTATTGTTTGTTTGTTCAAAACTAGTTACTCATTACTTCACTCTGAATTTTCCATGTCTGAATTTTTTGGGGTTTTATACTGTGAGCAGTTAAAAACTGAAGTACATTTTGCAAGAGAATTCTGCTAAAGTGGTGTTTGCTGTTGTTCTTGAATATAATCAAACCTCACGTAAAAACTAGAGCTTCTGAGGAAGCTGCATGGAGCTGCACGGAGCTTCTATAAAGAGAATTTGAATAGAAAATCTGTTGTGGGATGGGGTGGCTTTAGGTGTGTGGGGTTTTTTTATATGTTTTCTTTGGTTTTTTTGAGGGTGAAGTTGGGAGGGGAGGGTAATTGTAAGGGTAATCCTGATTCTGAGTTTGAAATTCTGAGTGTAATGCTGCTACTTAAGGTTAGTTGCATGTCTTCGCTTTTCTGCTGTCTGTTAATTGTGCTGCTAAATGAGTTTACCCTCCTTGTGCTTTTCCAGGGTTAAATTGGGCATTTCTTCAAAGGGTTTGTATTATGTTGCAGTGCAAGGGGAGTGGATGTGGTAGAGTCTTTCAAGATAAGTTTACTAATCGCATCCACCATCGGAGTAAGAAGCAGTGCCCAAACTTGCAGGGAAAGCACTTTCTCTGAAAACTAATATAAAAGCTTGCAGTTTAAAACACTACAATTCAGGCCAAACTTACTTGATTGCCTTTTGTGGAGGCATTGAGTATCACAGCTTGTGTTTCTTCTTGTTGCCATTTTTTTCACTGGGGCCATTTTGGAGCTTGCTTGAGAGGGACCAAAATAATTTTAAGGCTTGCCTCAAATCTCTTTGCATCATTCTGTCCTAGAAGCCATCCTAGCAGTGTGTTCCTTTGGCTGACTGTACTGAATTGATTGTTGCATAACTGCATTGAGTGGCTATTGTAGTTCAAATGTTGCAATTTTAGGTTTGTATCTCATAATGATTATATGAAGAAGCACCCACACTTCAGCATGAAGTTCAGAGTCTGTTTATATCTGTAGAAGTATTTCTGTGCTTCAGCTAATTTGAATGTTCAAGTATTTATAGGACTATGTTGGCAACTTTCAAGTGTTTGTCTAAACAGAGGAAATATAATCTGTATTTATTTTCCTGTTGCTTGTTAGGTATTAGACCACTTAAATTGTCAGAAACTTTTCTAATTATCCTTTACTATTTCTATTTTTTTTAGGTTAGAGAAGGAATACACTACAATAAAAACAAAAGAGATGGAAGAACAGGTTGAAATTAAAGTAAGAGAGCCTCTATAAATTTACTTGTAGATAAGTTCAGTTCTTAGATGTGGATTATGTGTCTGATTGTAGAATGGTTTGTGTTGAAAGGGACCTCTTAAAGATCACCTGGCTTCAACTCCCCTGACACAGGCAGAGATACCTTCCAGTAGATCAGGTTGCCCAGGGCCCAGTCCAGTCTGTCCTTGAATACCTCCTGGGATGGAGAATCCTCAATGACTCAGAGCAAGCTGTTCCAGTGTCTTACCAGCCTCTGAGTAAAGGATTTATTCCAAATACATGATCTAAATCTGTCTTTTAGTGTCATTACGATCTATCTTCTTCCTGCTGTCTGATAGAAATTCTCTCTCCAGCTTTCACATGGATCCTCTTTAAGTACTAGAAGAACATGTAGCTGGACATGTAATTGAGGACCTACGGTGTTTATAAGCATTTGCATTGGACTGTTTGCTCATAAAGGGCATTGACTGTGTTACTTCTGATGAACAAATTTGAAGAGAATTCATAAATAAAGTTCTGAATTGTTTCCATTTCAGAGGCTGCGAACTGAAAATAGGCTCCTGAAACAGCGCATTGAAACATTAGAAAAAGTAAGTATAATAATGACTAAATTTAATCTGTTATTTATATTCATTATATCAATTAGTCATCTTATTATATGAAATGAGTCTCATAACTTACTGTTTTTTCCGGTTGATTTACAATGTTCGCTAACAGTGCCTAGCCAAAAGCATGGCAGTAACAAAGCTGTTAAGGTCAGTGCTTATAAATGTTTGTCTGGCTTTTACTTGAAATTGAACATCTTGGTGTACCTTACTTCTGTATTGTTTTATTCCTGAACTGGAAGTATCAAAGCGTAGAAGACTACGTAAAATAGTGTAATGTCTGGGTGGAAAAGAGGTTATTGTGAGAGAATCCTCACTTCTGGCAATCTGAAGTTGCTACCTGTTTTTATGTAGAAGCAAAATGATAGGCTTATCAGTGATCAGAAAGGTGAAGGTGAAAGATGGTTGTCACTGAATACAGCAGTGGAGGGATGTTGTTGCAGCATTCATGTTTAGCACAGAAGTCTGCTGCTGTCAGCTATCAATTCATCTTACGTGATTTGGAGTTTCTGTAGAAATTACAGATACAAGGGGCTGGGGGATATAACTTCTCACAGATACTGTCTAAAATAGGGTTTTGTTAGGCTTCTTTGTAGGATATAATTTCCAAGTATGCATGATAACTGTTGTCTATATACTGATAGCATGCAGGCATTGTTCTTCAGCTTTCCTGTGTTCTGATATCATGCTTCGTGTGACAGACTGAATCTAAGAAGGTGTGCTCTAGCATGAGAGCATTCTTACCTGTTTTAACTCTGCATAAGAGTTGTCTTTCAGCAAATTGAGTTGAATGCTCACAGCTTATATAGAGTTGCTTCACAGCGAGGAAAAGGACAGACTAAATGTTGTCTGGAAGAACTGAGCAGTGTTGTATTCCAGATGTTTCTCCAAGGAGCCATCAAAGATTTACCAGTCTGTGTCAGATTGTGATTAATTGTGATTTCTGTGGTTTGGCAAAAAATGCTCATCGTGAGGACATCTTGTGAAACAATGTTGTGACCAAAGATACAATTTTATGAACCTGGTTGTTCCAGATCTTAAATTATAGGTAAAGTTCACTGGAGAGAACAGACACTGAGATGTTTAATTCTGTGGCAAATCATGTTTGTGTTTTTGTTGTGGACTTAGAATAGTAAATATTCCTGGTTTGTGCTTGATTTGCAGAGGTTTGAAGTTGATTATTTTTTTTTTGCCAGGACCTCACTGATGAGCCACCAGACAGCTCACGCGCCTGTAAATTCTGTGTTTGAGATTTCAGAGTTTGTTTTCAGAATATCCCAGTCTGATTGGAATTGAGATGCTTCAAAATGAAAAAAATATCTAAGTTATCCTCATCAGAAATTCTTGTCATCAAAGCATCTAAGAATGGATCATAAAGTAAAAAAAAAACAAAGCACCACAATTCTTTTCCTGGGAGCTCTCCCTTTAAAAATTTCCTTCCTCATCCTTGCAAATGATTTACTTGTGGTTTTCTTAGCATACTGTAATGACGAACACCTTAAGGTGCCACCTTACTACATTTAACTGGTAGATCCTATCAACCAGCTCAAACTTTGTCCTTGGAATTTTTTATAAGACCCTGAGTAGCTTAACTGTCTCTGAACAGAATGCCATAGAGTGTGAAAATTGGGTGCTTACAAGGGTGATAGTGTGGAGATGTCTTGAATGAAATTGTACTCCTTAGCATGGCGGAGGAAATGTAGTGTTGGTCAGCAGGCGTACATTTCTTGTAGTACTTTGGTATAAAGCTCAGTAGAACAAAATACTGGCTGTCATAGTTGAATTTTCTACTTAGATCTTTCAGTGTGAACCATTTAATTTCTCTGCCTCATAATTCTGCATGGATATCTCTGCACTCAGTGGAGTTGCCTTTGTGCTCAAATATCACCTTCCTTTTGTAGTGTGTGTATGGACCACAGACCAAGTCTGTATTCATCTACTAAACATATCAGACAATGTACCAGTAATTCTTCTTAATTAAAAAAACAAGCTGTTCAGATAAAAATAACCAGTCTCCTGAAAGTGAATTCTAAGCATAACAGAAGTCTGGCTTTGGTTCCTGCTTGTATCAAAGACTGACTCATTACTTCTGTTGCAGTGAAAGGCTGCATCCTGCAATTTCCAGCCTGAGTTGCCTTCACTTGTAATAGAGATCTTAACATTGTAAAAATGTGTTACCTGTATAGAAATATGGGTAGAATGTGGGTGTTTTCTTTCTCTGCTCTAGTCTTTTTTGGTCGCTATTAGCACTCTTTTGTTTATTCTTTTCCTTATTCCTATCTGAATTTTTCCTTTGTAGGAAAGTGCTTCCTTGGCAGATAGATTGATACAGGTATAGTCTTCTAGTCCTCTACTGTATGACTCTTTTCTTCTCTCAGAAAAAACAAACTGCTTTCATGCATGCATACTTGCATGCTGCACTCTATCCTTGCCTTGCTGATTTGGAATAAATACATAGCTAATCTCTTACTAGAAAGTTGTTTAATATATTAAAAAATAAAGCCAATAGTTGCACGTTATAATAATTTTCTAACCTAATGTAATTCTGGTGGAAATTTTTGTTTCAAATGGATTGAAACATTATTAACCCTTAAATTGAATATTGCAAACTTAAATCTTTGCATGTACAACTGAGTAATATTGCATGAATTGACTTCTATTGAATGCAAGTACACAGTTGTGCTTGCTGAAAGGATACCAAGCTTAGTAACAAAGTACTAAAGCAGCTGCTTAGTACTGCATTATCCAAAAATTTCTACTAATTGCATTCCATGCTGTTTGCAAAACCATCTGAGACATGTGCCTGAGTACTGCAAAGGCAGTCTTTCTTGGATTTGTCCTCAATTGCTTTTGAGGGGAAAAAAAACCCACGTAATTATGTCCAAAGGGACAAGTGACAAGGGCCCAGGAGGCTGAGGAAAACTACCTCATAAAACGGGAGCTGGCCACCATCAGACAGCAGAGTGATGAGGCCAATACTAAACTGGAGCAAGCTGAGAGTACCATCAGGGAGCTCCAACAGCAGCAGCAATGGGTAAGGAGCCTGGCAGCACATCATCTCATGTTTTTCATTCATTCATGTTTATTTTTCCTCATCATGACATGGTCTTTGTGCTGTCCTTACAAATGCTTGTGTATTATGATTTCCCTTCTTAAAAAATATACGAATTGGACTAAATGCTATTTTGATCTCTTCTTACTGATAGATGATGGAATTCATACCTTGGATACATGTAAGGTAAAAAAAATAAATAAAAATCAACAAAAAACCTAAACCAAAAGCAGCACACAACCTTTTTGTGTCTGAGAGCTCTATGCAATGCAAACTACGTCACTATGAATACTCAAACTTGAGAGTTGATAATGCCATTTCCTAGCTTCTCATTTAAGTTGGGTGCTTCAATAATGATGGTTAATTTCTGGATATTTTCCCAGTGTGTTTTTCCTAGTAGTATTCCTTGTTTTGTTGGCAGTAATTTGGAAGCATGTAATAATACACTTGGAACGTGTATTATTGGAGGAATCCTAGTGTCTGTTGTTTCCTGTAATCATTAACAAGGTAATAAAAGACCATAGTAAAAGCTCAGTTTGTGACTTTTCAGAGTTAAATTATTCAACTGTATCTGTTTGTTAATTAATGAATAATACAACATTGAAAGCTAATGCTTTTAGTTATAAAGGGGAACATTATTATAGGTATCAGTAATGGGGAAGCCTGGCAGATTGAGCATGGCTGCTGCTTCTGAGTGAAGGTATGGAATTGCAGAATGGTTTCTGTATTGGAGCTGAGAGTACAAGATATTGAATAGGTACTGCAGGAATAAAGACAGAGCAATGCAAGAGTGAACAGTTAATTTAAGCCATGCTTCCTAACCTGTGCTTGTAGCTTTTTTTCCACTTAAGTGTGAGCGTAACAATAGAAAAACAGTCTGGCTGTATTTGGAGCTGAGGCTGTAAATTCGTGGGGTTACAGAGGGAGTTTTACTTACTAGCTGATACATTTTTGAAGTGCAAGAAATTGTACTGTGGTTATAAAGACAGCAACTGAATTAAGGTGGTTAACTCGGGCACCACCTAGTGGGAAGCCACGAATTCTGTCTGGATTCTAGTGTTCACTTTCAGCAGAATCCCCTTGCAAACCTTCTTACCACTGCCTAGTGCCAGTGGCTCCTGGCAATACTCATTTTCAGTATCATCTTCATAGCTGCTTTGATTGTTTTTTCTTCAGTTACTTCAATTTCGTTTGTGGTTAGCAAAAAAATGATTGCAGACTATACTGACAGATGGCTGCGTAGTTCTACTCATTTGAAGGTACAGCATCTATCATGCATACTTGGTAACCTAAATCTATTATTTATGAGTTCTGTTTCAGCATGGTATTTGGTAGCAAGAATATTATACAAGCTGTAGTATTTCTTAGAAAGCTAACCTAAGTGGAAAGAAAAAGTTACAATTTGTATTTAAGTATTATCTGGGGCTTATTTTATAGCTGTGCTGTGAGTGTTGATTGCACTAAATGGGTGGATTAACAAAGGTAAATGTTGAAAATCTCTACAGAGTATGTACGTGCCTTTGAAGAAATGCTCATCCATTTGATTATAGTTTTATTTCAGTTTTGGTGATTTAACAAAGTTCTTTTTTCCAAAATTAAAAATCACAGCTTTGAGTTTCTGAATATTTTTTCAATTTATTTTTGTCTTGGTTGCGCTTCATTGCTGATCTGCTGGGGCTGGGTTTGAAGGAGTGGTGTGGCTGTTCTTGATGTTTGCTTTGTAGCTATAGATGTTAGAAGCATTTAACTGTGTCTGAAGTAGGCTAAGTCTAAAGGCAGATTTTAAAAAAGCACGAGTTGCGAGCCCAAAGCTGTTTTCATTATTCGCATGTTGCCAAATCAGGATATGTTTAGTTCTTCAGATCCACTGTTCCCACTCCATTTCCTGAAAAGTCTAGGAGAACTCTTGACCTAAAGAAAACGTGCTGCGTTCATTTTTATGTCATATTTTATTGGTTTTGGAATCTTGAACAAGAATCTGAGTCCATCAGTTCATCTGAGCTGCTGTTTACGTTATTTTGATAAACTTGTTCAAACAGACAAGGAAGAAGAAAGCTATTGCCTATTCTCTGCTTCTGCCTATTGTTTCATGTGGTACATATGCCCTCCTGTCATGTGAAGTGATTGTAGAAACACATCAGCATTGTCCATCCATCCTCTCCTGGTGTTTCAGTTCTGGTCTCCCTCTGCTACTTGCTTTGTGAAGACAACATGCAGATTGAAAGTAGTACATATTAAATCAGTGTTGTGTAAGGAAAAGTTAATATCTTTGTGCAGTGTTCTTGGTGCATTCAGCTGCACAGCTACATAGGTTGAGCACTTTTAGAAGGACAGTCTCTGTGACACTGAAAACTTTGCATAAGCTTCATTTGCCTTCTAGTGTTTTGTGTGTTACCCCTCTGTTGTTGTAACTCCCTGTGGATTTATATCCTGTGTATTTTAAGAAATGTAACAAAAATGTGCCAGTAAACAGGTGAGTTAGATTAGATACGGTTTGGATGTAGTTTCATATACAAGTATAAAAATGAGAAACTACTTCAGTGGTTATGTAATAGTGTGTGTGGTAAATTCCTGTTTTGTCCTGTTAGTGTTTAGTTTGTGCAGTGAAGGTTAGGGAATGTTGTATCCTTATAGCAGCACACAGAACTGAAAATTCTTCTTTTAATTCAGCTTTTCTTATGTGAAGGACTAGGTGGTTTGGTACAAAAACAATTTTTCAGTTGAATTTATCTGTTGAAAAACATATTTTACGAAATTGTACTTAAGCAGGTAGAATGATAGCTCTTACTTTTAAACTCTGACTAATCAGTCAAGTAAGTTAATGATAAATTAACTTGACTCCAATTGTGAGATTTTTCTCTTTCCCTCTCTTTTTTTCAGAAAGAGTAGCTTTAAATTCTGAACTGATTCTTTAATACTGAAGCATTGTTTTAAAGTGTGTAATGTGGTATAGTTAATAGGCCTGGAGTAAATTCTGTGTATAAAGCACCAAATCTGATGTAGCCTGGACCTATGCTATTATATGCCATCCATCTGGAAGGGCCTATACTACTACTAAGTCCTGTGTGTTTTTTCCTCTTAAATCTATAGGGTTTATCCTAAAAGTATAAAGAAAAATACATAGAGTGAGTAAATAGGAGCCTGAAGGTTGGAGTGAAATGAAGAGGCAAGCCAAAGTAACAGTGCTTTGAAGCATACGTGACTTATTTTAAATCAAAGGTTATAGAAAGCTTCTGCTGAATCACAGTTTGAGTAAGGGATCAAGAGAAATCGTATTAACCTTGTAAATAGCTCATCGTTCTCAAGCCTTTTTTCAACATATCACAGAATAGTCTCAGATCATTTATTTTTTATCCCCGGATTGGATAATATTGAGAAGAAAGCATGAGTCATTGCTCGTCATTACTGAGAGGGGTCTTGGTCTGATCCTACACGTTTGGTCTTGTATGGTTGAAGTTGTTTGAGAAAGAGTAGCATTAGGGTTTGTACAGTTACCAGTGGGGATAGACATGTTAGTAGACCTGTATAAGCTAAGACCTTCTGTATCTTAAAGTAGAATTTCTGATCTTAAGCATTTGAATGTATTTTTTTCACTTATCTGGCACATAAAACCCATTTTGAGCTACCTGTGCTTCGTACTAAATATATTTCTGCAAACTTTGTAGCATAAATGCAGTTCACGATACAGTGAAGACTTTGTGCTACAGCTGGAAAAAGAGCTGGTCCAAGCCAGGCTGAGTGAAGCAGAATCCCATTGTGCCCTGAAGGAGATGCAAGATAAAGTTCTAGAGATGGAAAAGGTAAACCAAGCCCAGGATCTTCGGTATAAAATAGCGCTAGAGACTGAATGCAGGACCCTGTAATTCTTTGTGTAACTGTGCTCTATACTCTTGACAAACGTTTCCATGATGGCAAGATTCTTTTCAATTTTGAAGTTGATTATAGCGAAAACAAACAAAAAATGACCCGTACCAAAAATCAGCAACACAAACTGAATAAGATGTTTACACTGAAAAGGGCCTATGATTGCTTTCTCTTGTTCCTGTGTTGGAAAACCAAATCCTGATTGAATTTTCACAGTAAACATGTTTCAAAACTGTATTCTGCAATGAGTAGCAAGCCTATGGTGAGCCTTGAAGTGACATAGAACTATGAATAGTTGGTGTGGACATGAACAGAGGAGTTCAAGACTGCCATTCCCTGGTCTTGAGTCTCTCCCACTTTCTGTTATGGGTGGGAAAGTGTATCAGTTGTCTTTAGCATTAAACTCTTCTGCTTTTCAGGTGCCCTCTCATTTTGTAGCTTTCTGATGCCAGAACTCTAGCTGTACTCTAAGAATTTGTCAGATGCTTTATTGTATTTGCTGACAGGTTTTTCTTCATGGAAAATAGAAAAATCCAATTGATATATTTAAAAGTGTGTGCTTATTTTAAAGCACGCTCTTTATATCATATGTTGTTTTGGGAGATTATTTCCCCATGGAAACTTGAAAAAGCTGTATATTCAAGAACGTGGACAAAACTTTATTAGTTAACCAAATTAATTCTGTGAAGTTAAGATTTTACTTAGCTACTTACGGAGCTTGACTGGGAATCTGGCAGAGTAGTAGTGTTGTGATTTTTACTGTATGTTGGTAAGAGGCCAGAATCTAGCATCTATGTCTAATCTACTAGTTGTGTTTTTGTTCTTCTTTGTTTTAATATTTTATTTTAAAATGTTATTACTTGTATATTTAAACTATGTTAAAAATTAGATATTTTATATGCTGCCCAAGACAGTTCCTCTTCACTCACTGTGGCTTGGGTTAGCCAGAAGGTTGGATACCCATGATTCTCTAAAAATTTTGAAAGAGAATACTTCTTTTCTTGAGCTGTGGGAGGTAGCACATACTGAAAACTTTAAATGTGAAGACACTGGAGTTGTGGGGAAAAAAATGGATGTACCAGGCCAACTTGGATATCAAGTAATGTTTTAGTCAATCCTTAATGAACTTAGGCATGTGAGAAAGTGAGTCAAGTTAAATCCCCTCAATATCTATAAGTACAACTGTTTATGTGGCTTGTCACTAACAACAGTAATCTGGAAAAATGCTGCTTGGTAACCTGAGACTTAAATGGCTGTACGGCCTATATTGTAAACACTAAGAAAAAGTCAGTTCCTTGGTTTGCTAATGCTTACAGCCGATGATCTGAAACATGCTAGTGAATGGTGGTTGTGTTGTATTAATGTTGAAGTACTTCACTTGACTATCAGGAAAACCTGGAAGCTTTCCCAACACTGTCTCTCTACAGAATACTTGGTTTTGCTGGAAATTACTACTGAGAAGTACAGTAGAAAGTGATGAAGCACAATTCAACTTTGAGTGTTTGGTGACGACTGATTCAACAAAAGGAAACTGTAGTTGGGCAGACTGTCCTCCTTCCCTTCTAGTGTTTTTGTTGTTTTTTTTTCTCCAAACTTTCATTTTTTCATCACTTTTCCTAGGTAACTTCTGTAGCATGTATTGCTGTTTTCTGTTCAGCACTTTCCAGTCTTTCTACTTTTTCCATGTGTTTGTATACATCCATGAACTTTCACTTAAGAGCTTTCTTGACTGAATATTATTTGTAAATATTAATGGATAATTCCTTTGTCAACATACCTTTTCTTTCTTTTTCAAAGGCAAATTATCTATTTCTCAAAACCTGAATTTCCATTTATTTTTTCCTGTAAAACAGAGTAAGAGTTGTAACTCTAAAGGTGTAACTTTAGTTCTTCACTTGCTTTATTTTTGCCAATAATTTCATAATCTTGTATCTCTATATTTTTAACATGCTAGAAGTAGTGTAAATAATACGTTTGCTATGCAGCAAAATAGGCAGTTTAAATATACTTGCAGTCATTAGATATTTTCTATTTAGGGCCTTTAAAAGACATGCATTATTAAGAAATTTTGGTTAACAATAGGAGTTTTCACATTTATATTTTGGAGTAGGTCTTGCTAAGCACTGTTTTGTTCAAATGCATGTTGAAAAGGATGTTCCTTGTTCCAGAGGAATAGCTCTCTCCCTGATGAGGAAAATGTTGCTAGACTACAAGAAGAACTGATTGCAGTAAAACTAAGAGAAGCAGAAGCTTTGACGGGTCTCAAAGAACTAAGGCAGCAAGTCAAAGACTTGGAGGAACACTGGCAGGTATGGGTACCAAGACACTGTTCTGTTCTTTTTTTTTTTTTAATGGATGATGACAAGGCAAGAAAATCTTAAAGACATATTGAGTAGGAAATAGTGACTGTGGATTGTGGAAATACCACAGACTTCTCTTCAGAAGTATGCTGGAAGTTGTATTCTAATTGTTGTAGATGACAGAGGCCTGTACTAACAGCCAGCCATCCTGGTAGAAAGGAAGTGCCGCATCAATTCTCCTACTAAAGTAAATATTAAAAGCTCTTTTTCAGGATATACTTGAAATCCTCTGACTTAATCTAGTTGGGAATGCCACTGTCTTTGGCATTTTAATTCTCTGTTCTTAAACTTGCATAGATTTCTAGATTTTAGACCTCACAGTAGCATTCGTAACAACTTTGCATTGTATAGCTGAGACATCATGGAGTTCTTTGAAGGAGATTACTTAAAATTAGGGAACACCAGGAAAGATGAGATATCAGCAATGATGTGGGTTTTTTTTTTTAGCGTCACCTTGCTCGGACCACTGGGAGGTGGAAAGATCCTCCAAGAAAAAATACAGTGAATGAACTACAGGATGAGCTGATGACAGTCCGACTGAGAGAAGCAGAAACTCAGGCTGAATTGAAAGAAACCAAACAAAGAATGATGGAGATGGAAACACAGGTATGATACTTAACATATGAATTGACCTGAATGCTGCCAGGTTAGCATCAGATGACCAACACCATTTAATGGTCTATACCATTTATGCACATGACTTTAGCTCTAACATGTCAATCTTTTTTTTTTTTTAACTGTTTTTTTCTTAATCTTTTAGATTAGGAGGGAGAATCAAGTGCATACTATCAGTCTAGCATACTTTAATGTCCCTTACAGGACTAAGCTTTCACAATTTCCTACCTGGATTAACTGGTAAACTCTGAATGCATGTGAATCTTTATCTGTTCAGTTGTTACTGGGATGCTAACAGAAGTATGCTTAAGGTATTTACACCTTTGCAAACCTTTACCTAATTGATGATTCACCTATAGTAATTTGAAGTCCTAAAGTAATGGTGCCTTTCTTTCTGGTGAAGCTGTCAGTACTAGATCATCTACTGAAAGCATGAATGTAGTTACTAAGCAGGAATCTTGATATAACAATAGCCTATTGTCACTTTTCAGCAGAAACTTTTACCTTTTACCTGCTAAGAAGAAAAAGTGTATTTTAGCATTACTGAAATGTGCAGAATAGGCAAGAAGTAGCTTATCCTGCTGAGGTCCTTTTTATGTAACTGCGATGCAAGTTAACTAGACAAAACTGGAAGTGCGCTACAATTGGTACATTCATATTAATTTGCGAGCTCTCAACTGAATTGATATTGAATGTGCTGTTGATCGTTAAGTGTTTGTAACAGGTTTCTGGGAAATCTTCCCATAAATGTAAGGGTTGTAAGGATATAATGCTGAAGAGGGAGAGGATGGCTACACAGTATGTGGTAGCTTACTACTGACAGAGGCACCACTTTCTTCTCTAGTATCTGGATAGAAGTGTTTTCTTGCCTTCTAAAACTTGTTTTTAAATATTAATACTGTTAATTTATGTTTTCTTGTTTTTTTTCCTTTCTATTAGCTTTAGTCAGTAGGGGGCATAGGTATCCTGCACTTCGGGTTACATGCAATAACCACTGGACCTCTAGGTTGTTCTCATTTCAGTCTTAAGCATGAAGTCTGTGTGTTAATGCTGCTGAGCTGTCATTTGAAACAGTTGCATGGTTCTCATATTATGTATTGATCTATGCACAGCCTTGTGTACAAAATGTCTTTTATTAAAGCACTGATCTTAGTTGTACTGTATTACTTCCAGGATTTCACTGGTCAGAGGAGTATGCATGTAGTATTTCTGATCTACTGGATGTTTCTTGGTTGCATCAGCTAGTAATTGTAATTGGGGTGCAAGTTCACAAAGTCTTTGAGTTACTTAAGTGCAAGATAAGTAAAAATATATGCAGTACCTTTATGTTGTTCTTAATGAATTCTCTATTTAAGAACCCTTGAAATATCATGGTTGTAAAAACAAACGTCATGCAAACTTTTTTTATTACATTTTAAAAATTCTGAATGCGCTTCCATCAAGTTTTTCTTATAGCAAATGATCCATCAAGTCTGTTTTGTCAAATTTTAGGGAGGTAAACTAATACAAAAGATCTCTCGTTGACATGCTCTATTTTTTTCTTGTCATAAATGTTAGAGTCAGATCAATAATAACCATTTGCGAAGGGCAGAGCTGGAGGTCAACAGCCTGCAAGAAAAGGTACAGTATCTTACTGCACAGAACAAAGGACTTCTTGCTCAGCTGAATGAAGCAAAACGAAGACAAGCGGAGATTGAATGTAAGGTAAACAACATGAATAGACTATCTGCATGCTTCTGTATGTGTAATTTGTATTATTTTCTACTACTTTATTTTCCAGTTTGACAATGTCATCTTAAATTTACCATCTCAAAATCATTTGAGGTTTTGACAGAGCTGTTTCTTTGTGGTCTCACAAAGATAAACCTTGACTTAAAAGTGTGGTTCTGCTCTACTCTCTACTACTTACTGTCTGTGCATAATGAGTAAAAAGACATTCTTTTGCTCAGCGTATTCTGATCACTCTGTGCTCTGATTGTCTTAGTGACAGAAGACAACTTCAGTGCTATTACTGCAGAACTAGTTTGAGTTTATAAATGGCAGTAGAAACTGTCTTTGAGTGGAAAGGTGCACAGAGGAGAGTGTTAGGGTATTCGCTTCCTAAACAGTAAACAGCTTATAAGAGATCAGCCTAAAAATACTGGGCAATAAAGTGTCTGTTACTGTCAGTGCATCAGAGCTCTACCTGATGTTTTCATCTCAGACTTAATTTTGTAACTAAATATATAACCAATCCTTAATAATTTCTTTTAGTCATGTGCATATGATATAGAAAAGTAATGAAGGATTAATCCTACAAAGTTTTTTTTTAACTTGGATGAAACTTTTCCTAAAATGACTACTGATACTCATCCCAAAGAAGTGCAATATTAGTTAGAAAATCTCTCTAATTATGACCTAATGTACTGGAGACATTAAAACAATTTCACTTTGTTTTCAAAAGATGTTTGCAGAGGTTTTTATAAAATCAGCTAGAGCTGAATACTTTGGCCAGTAACTTCTAAATGGATAAGTTGTTGGTGTGTTGACATTCACCCTGTAACAAAATGAATTCCACTTGCTGTATTGCGGTTGCAGATTTGGCAACTTAAGAGCAGATGCTATTACATAATGTAAGTTGATCATATCTTGATTATATCCATGATGTATCCAGACGCTTCTGTTTCTCTTTTTTGCTCATATAGAACACAGTTACCAGCTGGGTGTTTATTTCACATTTTTTCCAATGTATGTTTATTTTATTTTAACAACACATAACTTAAGGACTGACTGTATTCCCCTCTAAAGGTTCAGCTGATAACATGAATCAAGAGTGTCAAGAGTGTGTAGCATGAGTGGTTTATCACTGTGGCTAGATCTGGAGATGAATTGGCACTCTATGTGTAATTTTGCTCTAGTATATTGTTTTTACAGACTTGATTTCTTCTTGTAATCCCTTTTCTACAAGGTAATGGATAAATGTAATCAGTTCAGTTGTGCAGTGAAACTTCATCTTGTATCGTTAATCAGAGCCATATTGTGTAATCTGTAATTGGCAACTTTTTGGTAGCTTTCCCTTAGTTCTTTCCATAAGGAAAATGAAGCTGGTAGTCATTCAGCTCTTAAATTTGTTAAAAACAGAACAGTGAACAATTTGGACGTACTCTAGTTGTTCTCTTAAAGTATTTCAGTTTTTTGTTAGGTTTTCATATCTTAAATGGAACCTGAATTTGAGGTGCAGTAAAGATGTAAATTCTACTGACTCTTTTCAAACTGCTTGTTGAAATAATGTTTAATGCAACCGAGTAGACAGAACTTACAACATAAGAACTGTGTCCTCACCCCAGGCATCTTTCCTATTAACTCCTGTGGTACTTACTGAGCACATGATTTTTTTTTTCAGTGATAAAGTGTCTGCCATCTAGAGCAACACTATTGATGCATCTCAGATAGTCAAGTTAAACCAAGCCAAAGACAGTGACTTAGCTTGCAGTTGACTATATGTGATCCTTTAGACTTCTGGGCTTGACTTCATGCAGGCAGTCGCACAGTAGAATTTAGCAATAATAAGCTTTGAGTTTGGGTATGTCTAAAATGGAAATAGCTGATTACAAATTCTGTTAATCAGATACTGCAGGAAAATACAGTTTCATTACAGGGCTCTTTTTGAAAACATACAGCATCTCTTCAAGTACTACTGCGGATAAGTTTTGTACCAAGCTGGTGGCAACATAACACTGGTGGATTTGTGTTCTTAAGTCTTTAGAGCTTTCATTGTAAAACAGAAAGGAGAATAAACTCTGTTCATTAGTTATGGGCATTCAAGTTTTATCCTAAATGGTATTGGATGTCTTTGTGTACTGTTACTAAGATAGATGAATGTAAACAAGGTTCTTCGTGTTGTTTTTTTTTTTGAGAAAGGTGAAATAACAAAACAAGTAACTTCAGAGTATCTTTGCTGTCTATTAACAAAAGCAAAAGTTGAAGAATGTGATCTTCTGTTACTATTGTTGATAACTTTTGTTTCTTAATTTACATTAGTGTCTCTAAACAAAATGCATCTGTTTCTTGGACCTGCACCTTTGTGGATAATGTTTTTCATGGGTATTAGGTGGTTGTAGTTTGGAATTAGTATTAGATGCTTACAGAATTCTGTGGGCTATGAAAAGAAAATTGGGAGTTCCTTAGAATATATTTTATCAGTAGGTGTTGTATTCTTTAGCAGCGTAAGTTCTCTTTATGTAGTTCTGAGTAGATATTGCATGGTCATGGACTGAACCTGGTATTATGGGTTATCTTTAATTTATTCTTTCTTCTAGAGTAAAGAAGAAGTGATGGCAGCACGGCTCCGTGAGGCAGACCGCATAGCAGCTGTGGCTGAACTCCAGCAGCACATTGCTGAATTAGAAATCCAGGTAACAAGTGATATTAAACACATGGCTTCATACTCCTTACTTTTTGTACTTTTTTCCCTGTCCTTCACTTTCTTTTTTTAACCTGTTGTGAACACAAGGCATTACTTGGTGAAGTGGGATAATGCTATCTTGCTTAGTGCACCTCCTTTATAAGCAAAGGCCTTATTTTTAACTTCTGGTCCTATTGGTGAGCTTTAAATAATTGTTTCTATACAAGCACCGTGTGACTTCTTTGTTTTTACTTGTAATCAGTAATTTTCAATGCTAGATCTGGTTCAGTCCTTTTATTTAATGCTACATATCACTGTAGGATCTGACAGTGTAACATGTGCTCTTCCTTGTAGTGTTGCATTTTTTTTTTTTTGTCATATGAACTTGCTGCTCCCTTAATGAGAGAACCATATGTGATTTCTATTTTTTTGGCTTGGGGAAATCTTGATGGTTTACTGTGGTCTGTCTTTCATGTATTCATGCACTGTTTCCCTACCTGAATTTTGTTGCTTGTCCGCAAAGGCTTTCTTGGTTATTAATCCTAGCTTCAAAGCTACTTGTTACCTAGTTTCATGTTTTTGTTTTTGTTTAAACTGGCAATGTCTAATTTCCCTCTGAAATTGCTCCTTTGGGATGACTTCATTTTAAGGTGTCAGAGTTGAACTACTTGCGTTTTTTATTAGTCTTCATGTATAGCATTAACTTGCTTCATAAAACAGTTTTTTGTTTCTTAACTCTTGATTACCATTTTGCTAACAGCATGAGAAATATGTCAGGTAGTATGTTTGCATATTGTCTCTATAAGATTAACTTGTTTTATGTACATAACTGCACAAATAAATTGGATGGGGTTTGCATACAGAATTTTCACTTTGAATATTTTTTCCTGTAGTGAAGCAGACAGCAAATCTGTTAAAAGATAAAGCAATCACTTGATCACATACTGCTTAGATAATGCTGCGATGAGTACATCAGAACTACTTAGATAAGTTAGTATTGCATATGACTCTGTTATCTTCTAGAAAGATAATAAGAGAATAGCTGAATTCAGGTCAGTCTTTTTCTTGTATGTTAGCAATCTATCTTAAAATAATTGGTTTTGATTTCAGACTATCTGGTTTTGCAGGTGAGGAATCAGTAGCTTTAATTGCTTTTACTTTAGTGCTGGCATTAATTGACATCCTGATAACTTTGTTTGGATCTTCCAAGAAGTGCAGTAGTTCTGCTGTTATGAAATAGAGAATCCAGCAATCTTTTTTTTTTTTCTTCTCACTAAATTAGAATTGTATTTTTTATGTAAACAAATTTATTTTCTGTGGTTTGACTGATCTGATCAAATCATCAATGCATAATCATCCTACAGTTCTCTCCTGTCCTGTTTCCATACTACCTAAGCTATGGGTGTCAGAATTATATGAAGTTTTTATAATGTCATGGGCATTTAAAGTATTTAGGTAAGTGCTAGAAGAGTAATCTCTTTTGTAAGTCTGCCTTGTACATGCAAAGACTCCACTGTCCCTGTCATGACGTGTCACCATCTCCTTCTCTTGTTTTTCCTCTCCTTCCTTTTCATGGTCACTTTCCTTAATTTTAGGTTTCTTTCTTTTGTCTCCTATGGAAGTGCATTTCAAGTTCCAGTCTTTTCTGTCATCTTAGAAGATCACCTGTTAATGATTTCTTCATCTGTAGCCTCTTAAGATCCTTTGTTTCCTGTATCAATGATAATGACTGTACTTTCTTTGTGTATAGTCTGAGCATGAAGTCATTCTTTGACTGTGGTATGTACCCAGGAGTTTCCATGTTAGAGTTTGGTGAACTACTGATTTCAAACTTATTTTAGTCTGAAACGTAGCTTGTGTAATTGTGCAATACACATTTTGAGTGTTAACTACATACATACATTTAAAACACCAGTGGTTTAATGAAATAAGTTCCTCGTATGTCTTCTTTCACACTGCAGACTTGTCTTGAGAAGTTTCTATTGTGCTGTAAAAGATTCTTTTTCTGCTTACAGAACCTTACACAAATAGATATTTGACTGGTGCTTCGACAGCAAATATAAAACTTAAGATCAAAAGTTCCTTTTAAGTGCTCAGGCTCAAAGGTGTCTGAAACATCTGCAGCAACAGTAAAAGTACTAATGGAGTTGTGAAGTTTTTACTTTCGAAGCTAGCAAGCTAAAACACACTATTGATTCTACTGCTTCAACAAAACCTGTTGTTTTTTTTGAGGAACCAGCAAGTCTTAATGTGGGGATAAGGTACTGGATAACTCTTTCCTCACTGGAGAAAGAGGTGCCTCATTGTTTTCCATTCAACTTGCTGTTGGGATGCTGTGACATGATGTCAGCAGAGGAAGCGCTTGCCTTAATGACTTGAAATGCAATATTTAATATAAAGTGCACGTAACTAATCTTGGAGCATAGGTGTCTCAAAATGATTATGCTGAATAGGAAGCACCATAGATAAGTCTGCTTGTGATTATTTCTAAGCTGATGAAGGTTACCACGTAACCTTCATTTGTTCTGTGTGTGGGAAATGGTGATTTTGTAGGAAGCAGGGGAAAACCTAGGGATTTGGTGCAAGGTCCACATGCTACATAGCAGTGCTTGACCTAAAGCACATTTTTCTTTTTAAATGTTTGTGTAGGTGTAGGTGTGAGACACTGGCATTAACTTCTGCAGAGTATCACTACTCCCACATATGAACTGTTCTGACACACACAAATGCTAGACCTAAATCATAGTTTGAGGTCACTCTTAGTTTTGGTTAATAATATTGACAAGGAGGAGGTAGTTTTATCATTTAATAGTAATGTAACTTTGTTGCAAGATCTCATTCCGCTGTGATGTTTAGTAGTTATTTTTATGTATTCTGAATGTGATTTTATGTTAGGCATTGAGTTCTTGATTTCTGTGTAAATGTGTTGAAATGCAAAAATAATCCATGGACAATCATGATCAAAAAGAGTCTGAGAAATTCCTTAATGATAATAACATAATTGGAATGCCTAACTTACAGAAGTGATGGAGAAAAACCTTGAAGCTGTGCATAAGCAAAGGTGTCCATTTGTAAGTTGTTTTTTCCTCTGTTCTTTTCTTATTTTCCCTTACTAGTTCAAGTCATAAAACCCTTAGTACTTAGCAGGCTCCTCAGTTCTGAATAAAGTTCTTTACCCTATCATTAAAAACTAAATGATGTGTTTTTAGATGTCTAGGCTGATAGTAGACTAGTTTTGGCAAAACTATAGAATGCAAGTCTCTCATTTCTATGAGAAAGTGAAACATCGTGAGAAGAGAACATCTTATCCCCACTATGGAGTTACAAACCCCTTTTGTCTCATCCTTTTCTAAGATATAGGCAGCTAAGACCAGGGAACGTATATTTTCTCTTTATGCCTGTAGTCCATCAGTAAATCTGTGGGTTTGCTTCCTCAGGGAATAAATCTTTCTTGTTATCACTTGATCTGGTGTAATAGCAACAAGCTGCAACAAGCGAATGTTTTAGCTCCTCAATGTCAGCCTTTAAAGTACTGTTAATTCTGTTTTAATTCTGTCTCTATACTTCCTTATAGCTCTCAAGAAAACCACTACCAAGCTTCACTAATCTGATCTGTAAGAGGAGGTGTTCCTTCTGGTCATGTATAGTTGGTCCTGGTGGTCATTCGACACTGGTGGGGTTATTGTTTGTTTTAAGCTTTCCTTGTAACAGGCTAAAAAAATGAGAGGAGGAGGGGGAAAATAAGAGAAATTCAGGCAAGGTTAAATAAGTTGCAGTTATCAGTTAATGTCAGTCAGCTGGCCAAGATAAGGAGCGTGATGCCAGTGAAGCATGGACACTGGGGAAACAGCTGGGAAAGCTGTGGACCTCATCTGCATTTTAATTTGTGTCTCTCCCGTTCCATTTATATTGCTGACTTGTTGCTATCCCTGTAAAATAGTCCGTGATTGGTTTGGATGTGGAGATGCAAAGCACATTTCTGTTATAGAAAACTAGTTTTACATGTGAGTAATCTCAATAGGAAAACTCTTCTGTTGGTTAGGTTGATCTGGTCAGGGAGGGTAACATCACTTCCTTCTTGGTGTGTTTCCTGGCAGATTCGGAGAATTGTCACATTTACCCATATTTAACCATGTCAAAGCTGCTTTGAGAACAACTGTAAAGGAAGTCCATGATTGCGCTAGTTCTCTACAGCTAAACTTTTAGCACTATTTCACTAGAATTAAGCCCTTCTATGGCCTCTGTTTAATAAATTTTCCAAGTACTGACTGTTGAGTAAAGAAATTGTTTCCATCTTTTCAAATTACAGGAAACGTTTTTTCTCTTATCAATAGTGGTATGTGATGTTAGTGATGTGTTTTTTGGAAGTCTCGAATGAGTCACTGTAAAGTCACTGAAAGGACACGAGTTACCACATTTACCCTTCTGAATAAACTTCATTTACATCTCAGTGTTCTGTCTTGCCACAGAGGTAAGAGTTCAAAAGCCTACCCTGAAAAGAGACTGAGGTAGCTTGTTACTAAGTTAATATTTTAAGTTGGGGGAAAAAAAAATGTGAGGGTGTTGAGGAAATATCCTTCCCCTTAGATGTTTTTAGTAAAGCTGATAGATTATTATCTGAGGAACAACTGCCTCGTGTCTCTTCATTTTGACTACCAGTAAAACCACTGATTTGGGTTTTGTATTTTTCATAGTTACTAAAGTGAAAAAGATCTCTAGACGTTCTCTTACTTAAATGGTGTAATTTCTGATGTTTATTTTCATACGCTGTGATCAAGAGTATACTGGGAAACAGCTACTGCTGGAATGCAACTGGAATTCTATTGTTTTGACCTTCTTTTTAAACATTCCTTAGTTCAAGAAGCAAGATCAGGCATAAGTTCTCCAAGGTGTTTCAGATATTTTTTGTGAATTTCTAATATGGATTCCATTTTATTGTAACTACTAACTATACTTGATTTTTGTGTGGGGCTACTATACAGTAACAGCTTCAGGTGTTTAGGGTTAGCATTCTCTGAAGCAATTTGTCTCTATGCTGTTGGGTTGCCAGCAGTGCATCTTGGTCCAGAGGTTGGATACTCCATATACCCAATAGCTGTTGTATATTTCAAGTAAACATGCTGCTAGAGACTAACTACTGATTCTTAAGAAAATACAGAAATGATTTTCTCTTAAAAAGTCAGACAAAGGAGGACTTTAGTCTGATACTACAGCTGTGTATCTCAATTTATACCTTTTTGTGGGTAGAATTTTTCTTTGGTCTAAGAAGCAAAACTTTGAGAAGAGATTTATTCTCAGGTGTTCTTGTAGTAGATCTTGGTGTACAGACAAGTACATAAACTCTAGTACTTCAGAGCAGAGTGAAGGAGATGAGTGCTCCCACAGCTGAAAGGGCTTAAGTGTTTTAGCAGCTGCTTTTTTAGTCCTCGGGGCTTATTTCCTGCCCTTCCACTGCCTGTTCTACTCCCTCCTTATGTAGCCTCTTAAGTCAGTTTGGACTGCATATTGGCTGCTTCATTTGTTATGGGTCCTTTTTTCTTGAGCAGAGCTGATAGCTACCCAGGTGGCTTGGGTTTTTCTGTTTTGTTTTTCCCCTGGTACAGAGGTTTGTAACTGCCAGTGCTGGAGGAGCTGGTCCATTTGAAGATTCAGTAAGACAAGGAGTGGGCAAAGTTGAAGTAATGGCTTTTGAATGGCACAGCACCAATTAGTATTATATTTCTAAAAACCTTCCTGAAAAGGGGAGGTGGGCACTGCAGTGTTGCCAATATGCAGAAGCAGTATACTGTGGAAATGCATGTAGAGATTGATTTACTTGTGATGGGGCTTTTAAACAGGAAGTCCTTGCTTTTAGATTTGTCTAACTTTCTTCTACTATTCCAATTACTCCTTTTTGTTCCTTGGTGTTATCTAGTTTCTTTGAGTATGTTATTTTAAACTTAGCATGTCTATTAGTTGTCAGGAGGCCAGGCATTCTTTGTATTGTGACCTCTCCAAATACCACAGATTTTCTGCACTACTGTTCTAGCTTAATAAAAAAAAAAAAAAAAAGACAACAAAGGAATATTAACCACATCCTACAATACAATATTAGATCTTAAAACTCTTGTGAAGGAAGATTGCTAGTTGCTTATTTCCTTTTAAAAGGTGTGATATCCATACCTTAAACACACATCAAGATACCACTTAAATTTTAATGTTCATTTTTGAACCAGTCCATTTGATCTGATAGTTTTCTTCAGAAATACAAAACTACTGAAGCACAACATAAAACCAGCTGAGCTGAATGCTTGATTCCTACTGAACTAAATGGTACAACAGGAAGTGTTCAATAACTCATAAAAGCAGCTTATTTTTTTCTGTCAGTGGGACCTTCTAGCAAATGAGGAAGCCATAGCACATGGAAGTGTGATTTAATGAAAATAGATAACTTTGCTGCTGGTACTGCTTTTCTTAACTAAAAAGGTCACAGCCAGATTTAGAATAAAGAAAGACCATGAGTAGAGCAGTTAGCTCTCCCTTTTTTTTGTCTAGGAGATTTTATACAAGACAGGTTTTGTTTCCTTTGTGCTTGAGATTAGGTTTTCCTTCTTTTTTTGTTTTTTTTTTTTTTTTTCTCTGTGGAAGACTTGCCAGAATAATCCATACTAAAAGCATGTCTTCCATCACATCTGCATGATTCAACTCTTGAAACATGAAACTAGCAATAGTAATGGGATCGACAAAGAAGAAATGCATCAAAACTGTTCTGAATGTAGGCCCAGACCTTTTAGGCTGCTGAGCTTGGACCATGGACTGTCTTCTGGGCAGGTATTCCTTTGTTCCTCAATGCAAGTTATTCTTGAAATGGATGCTTAGTAGTAAACTAATTGCAACAGCCAGATCCTGCAAATAGTATGTTGAGGATGCAACCAAGAGTTCACCAATATTGCTGCCTGAAGTACGGAATTGTTTCAAATTATCTTTAGTGCTTGTTATATCTTCACTTCTTACTTTCCCACTTCCACGTCACTTTATCTATGTAATTTAGCCTCATATTTGAGGCTGAAAAAGCCAGGCTGAAGTTGCTAAAGCTTTCTTAATAAGCCACTAAATTAAGCATGAGCTTAAGAAAACTACACGTGGAATTTTATGTGAGAAAACATGTCAAGCATCAGTATGCTTACTGTATGCACTACTTAGTCACAGTGGCATAAAGATTAGTGCCCAAGTGCATCTAATGTAATCTAGAATTATAATGCACAAGAGGGAATCTAACCAGCTGGGGTTTGGGCTTCATATTAGTGTAGTGGTGATTTTTGCACACTGACAGTGGTCACTGAAAAGAGACTGTAGGTCATTACCAAGATACCTTGATTAATAAAAGTGTTTTTTTCTTTTAGTTTAATGGTAGTCAGGAAGTACAAGATAGTAGTGTACAGAATACCTTGTGTAGGATGAAAATGAGATCCAGAACTACAGGATATTTAGGATAAACTATTCTGTGTTTGTGATATGTCAGGAAAAAAAATAGTTGGGAAAGACATTCCTATTGCATTCTGTAATATTGAAAGGAGCTGCACATACTGAAAGCTTCCTGTCATTAAGTTTTGATCTCTTATCAACTGTCACAATGAAAAACTAGCGTTAAAGAATGTTACAACCAAAAGTGAAATTTGCCTTAACAAATACTTATCAGAAGCTGAAAATTGCTAGCGAGTAATATGAACTTAATATGAAATGCCTGGAAAGCAAAGCAGTTTTGCGTTGAAGAGAAACATTGGTGTCTTGGATTTCTGAAGAATGGCAGGTAACCAGGCTCACACACTGACGGATGAACACAAATATTTTTAATTGCTTTTATCTGACAGGTGTACAATTTCAGCTGTCTGCTTATCTGATTTATAGAACAAATATTTTTGTAAAAACTGAAAAATATTTTAATTCTAGAATGGATGATAACTGCATGTTTTCCAGTGGTTTGCTTGTGCACCTGCGTGAGCGCCTTTTAAAGAAGTAATGACATAAACAATTTGGAAGGAAAATAAAGTAGGTTAAAAAAAAATCTTTGCCGCTCAGAGAGATGAACAGCAGCTATGACGAAGATTCTGATACGCTGCCCAACGTTTGTGTGGCACCTTTGCAATTTACCCACTGAAAACAGGCTTTGTAGCTTATAGGACATGGTCTTAAACAGTCTGTTAGAAATACTTGTGGTTTTCTAATTTTTTTGCAGCCAGATAAAAGGATCATCTTCTGACCTCTAGTGTTTCCAATGTTGCAAGAGGAAGTTGCAGAAGTTTTCTTTGAGAAATGTGTTTGTAGAGAATCGCATTACAGGGTTCCTGTGCTAAACACGTTTTGATGAACTGTCACCTCTACAAAATCTGTACGTTCTGAAAGGAAAACTGAAACTTTCTTTGACCTTTATTGGTGACAAGTACCTTGCAAGCCAGGCTTACACTGACATTCAGATAAAGCTGGCTGGTGGTAGACTTTTCCATGAGTGAACTTAATGTTGAATTGTTCTGTGATACATGTTAACTTTACGGTGTTATTTAGAATAAAAATCATTTAAGGTAATGATACATAATTCCCAATAATGCTTACTCTATGTGGTATATGGTAGTAGTCCTCTTGTGTGCTCAATTCTAATGTAAACTCAGATGTTTACTCTAAAAAAGCTGTGACACCAAATATAAGACAGGTGCAAGAAGCTGGCTTTACATTTGCGTTCTGACACCATGCTTTGTGGTTACGTAGTAATGTGGAGTCTAAGGAACAACATGCTAAAATGGAGAAGTGTGTTTCAAGTGAAGGACTTAGATGAACAATTCTTCCATGTGCTCTTGCTGTCACAAGAGGTGAAATCATTCTTGTCTAAATTCTTAGCATCGGTGAAGCTTTCTGATGAATATAGACTATTATTTTTGGTCTGTAAGTTATGTTCCTTTTGTTTGTAATTCTGACTACTAAGAGTTATCTTTGTAAAGGGAGATGAGTTTGTTTTATATAAATCATTCTTTTAACCTCTTTAGCACAAGAAAAATAACGATACCTCTCACTTTGTGAATACAAGCTGTAGATGGGCTTGGAACTGAATTCAGTGTGGTACTATGCACTGCTATTCCAGTGTGGTTTATGTGAGTTAATAGTAAATATTGCAGAGTAACTTTGTAATGTGTACTCTGATGCAATAAAAAACAACTTTAAAATATCTTTGAAATAGCAAACTCTGACACTACTCAGGGTTCTTCTCTTTATGTAATAAAATGGTTTGGAAGGCTGAGCACTTCTGTTAACTTCCTGGCACATGTGGTGTCCTGGTGATGTCTCAGGGAAAGCTCTGTTAAAGTTTTTTGCTTTATATTTTGAAGAATGGTTGACACCTCTCATTCTACTGAATTTCTGTTTGTAAATTACTTGGATCTTGCCTGTTTGGTTTTTTTTGTTTTGTTTTGGTTGGTTGGTTGGTTTTGTTTTGTTTTTTTTGGAGATCTACCAAGGATTTGGCTTGGTCATATTAGAGACAAGCTGAAAGTTAGTGTTGGAGGCTTTGTTTCAAGATGAAGTCATCTGCAATTAATAACTGCATTTACTTGACAAATCAAACGTCCTCTTCATCTCTTTATCATACAGCTTATCATTGTACCTCTTATAGCAGTGGCATTAGGGGACATTCCTCTCTTCCCTTCTATTTGGCAGTATTCCTACACAATAAATATCACTATATTTCAAAGCAGCTTAGGAGAAAACTAAACTTGTCATACATGGTGTTCCCTAGTGGATTAACGTGTTCTGAGCTGCTGATGCCCCTGGATACCTCCAGAAAACTTCAAGTAAAAACTGCTGAGAAAAGTGTATGAATATCTGTCTTGATAAAAATATGCAGACAACTAAAATAGCATTTTAAGACTATATATTTGTGAACAATTTGAGTAAGATTCTTTTTTTTCTTTTTTTTTTTTTTTTCTTTTTAACCAAAACAGAAAGAAGAAGGAAAGATTCAAGGGCAGCTTAATAAATCTGATTCTAACCAATATATCAGAGAACTGAAAGATCAGATAGCTGAGCTGCATCATGAGGTAAGTGGTAAAATACTGCCTGATATCTCATACCTTCTGTCGTATCTCTGAAATGTAGCAGGCTTTTCTTCTCTTGTAGCTGCTAGAGCTTCATTACCTGTTTTTGCCAATTTATTTTAAATGAATGCAATAAAACAAATATTTGTATATATGTATATGCATAATGTCCTTGTATTTTCATAAGTAAGAAAACTAAAATTTGCTTAATCATGTGACTTGATAGTACTGAGGATGGCATTTCTTCCATCTTGTTAATTTCATGAGTTGAACATACATTGCTGTGTTGTATCTGCTGCTTTCAGAGATTCAAGCATGAAAACAAACTCCTTTGCTTTCACTTGGTACAGGACTTGGTACAGGACTTAAGGTTAATTCAATTAGAAAATGTATGCAGAAAAGTCTGTAGAGATCTCTTTTGAAGTTTGCTGTTATGAGGACTAATTTTGTGGTAGTGCACTGAGATTGCTTAAAAAGAAAAAGGATGCTTGCTTAATACTGGTTAAGAGATACAGTTTTCAACTGCCAAAACCTTTGACCTGTGAAATTTCAATCTTCAAACTTCCTTGCTTTAATAGTTGTAACTGTTAGTTAAAAACATCAGAGGGTCCCGAAACCGAGATGGCTTATGTAACTTCTGTGCTCACTGCCTTATTTCAGTTCATCCTGTGTTATGAAGAAATGTCTTATCACTGCACTACGTGCAAAATGCCTGGTCACCTTTGCATTATAGTCTGCTTCCCTGTGTCTTGTGTGATACTCAGCTCTGGTAGTAGTTAGAAGTTGTAGTATGTAGGCCACTCTGAAAGTAATGTCTCCTGTTAATTTCCATGGACATATGCATAATGCTATTTGATATTGTTTTGCAGCTGAGAATTCAGTCTACTTTTTACCATACTCGATGATCTCTAAGGTCCCTTCCAACTTGCACAATACTATGATACTATGATGATACTATGATACGCACTACTGATAGCCGTGCATTTTCACCATTGATGAACAAGAGTTTGTGTGCTATGCTTCTATAAATTGTGTATGACCATCCAGAACATGGCTTGTCTTCCATGACATGTCACTGCTGCTGAAACACCACCCCACTTTCTCACTGTTTTCACATCCACTGTTTAGTCACTGTAAATGTTCAGCAAGCATTGATGAAATTCAGTGGGTGCCATTTTTTTCCACATAGGGGAATTGAGTGACTCACCTTTTTTCATCTGCAGACACGGTTCTGTCAGAGTGCCCCCCTGCTGCCATCTGTTGCACAGCAACAAAATACAGTGGAATATTGGAAGATAGGTTCAACCACTACTGCCCTATCTCCAACATGTGCCTGTGATGTTGTGGACCAACATAATAAAATGGGAGGCATTACTTTTGGAGCAGACTGTGTATTATAGATAAATACAAGTTATTAATTTTGTTAGTTTTGTGTTTTTGTATCGTTTTGTTGTTTGTTTGTTTTTTTTAAGAGCACATTCATTCTTTGTGTACTTGGTGTTGTAACAATCCCAGTAGCATCGGGCTCTTAGGATCTAAGCTGGAGTATAGCAGAGGATCTCAGAATACTCTCGCTTGTATAGATAGAGGATGGTCTCTAGGGCCATCAGTCCAGCACTTCTACCAATCGGTAAGCTCACTAAAAACAAATGTAAAAATCAGTAGCCTGACATTTTCTATTGGAGAACAATAAGCAGCTTGCTTTGTTTCTTATGAGAAAGTAAGTTACCTGTAGAATTCCCCAAGAGCCAGATACTTTGCATATTTTGCTTTAAGAAAAAGAATTTACACTGAGGGAACTGTTAATGACTTTTTTTTTTTCCTCAGTGTGAGTTTAATGCTTTATTTTATCTTTAGTGAAATGTAGAATTCATCTTTAATTTCCTCAAGGCCGTTCTCAAACTGAGCTCATGTGCCTACAAATCACTTATTAACTTGCAGTTTTAACATTAGTAAATGTGTCAGTCACATCTTTGTTGATTCCTGAGAAAGTTGTTTTACACAACCTATCAAAATTCAGAGAACTGGTGCATAATGAAAGGACAGTCAGACTGCAGTACTTCTGGTTAGCAATAGTGAATCATCTGAGGAGTCACGTATATTTAGTGTCACATTAGAGTTACGTTTCCCTTCTTCCTTACTGATAGTTTTGGTTTATTGGGCACAAAGCTAGCCGCTCATCTCCTGCCTTATGTCTTCCTTGTTGAAGGCTGAAACTCAAGCATGAAAATTTTGGGATTGCCACAGATGCAAATAGGAAGTCATGACCTTAACTTTTCAGAGCTTGTAAAATCCACTGGACTCTTTGCATATTCTCATGTTCTATTGCAGTGTTTGTTAATCTTCACAGCTAATATTTCTGTTCTTCTACTTTCTTTCTTACATCTGTCTAAATGTTCCTGACCTCTTGTAACTTACCAGGGTTTTTAAGTGTTGTTGCATAGTGCATATCTCTGACAGGCTGCGTTTGCTGCCAAGCAGTTTTATTGCTTGTCAGTAAATTCTGTAAGCTTGTCTCACCTGCTTTTGGTACAGAAGTAAGATCAGATGATGCTATCTATACTGTTCCTTGACCTTTCAGTTTAATCTGCTCTGACTGATACAGTGTAAATGGCATGAGTATGCAGGTATTGCAAGCTTACTAGCTCAATTTGCATACTGGTTGTATGCTGGGTGCTCAAACTTCAGAGTAGTTCCCATTGATTAGACGCTAAAATGTTAGGTGGAAGCAATTTTTATGGAAAAAAACATTTATTTCAGTAGGTAGCACTGAAGTAAGCAGCTAACTTGGGGGAGGGGTAAAATGCATGGAAAGTTTGGGCTGCTCTCAATTCCCACTAAGTTGAGGGCTTAAGGAAAGCAGAGGTCATAAACTAGTTTGTCATTTATGCTGAATTGAACCACTGGAGGGAGGAAAGGGGAGGAGGTACTTTGTAGTTTGCCACTTTTTTCTTTTTACTTCAAACTGAATGAAACTAAATGATTTACAAACTGCTTAAGTTCTTCATGTACTATCCCTTTATGCATACAGTCTCTGTGTATATATTGCACAGCAGCTGTCTCTACTTCCTGTTGGATGTTGCAAGGCTCATATGTATTACCTAGATTACAGGAGTGGTACAAAAGATTAGAATTAACTTGTGTACCCACAAACTACGCTGGCAGACCACAAGACACCTTAGAAGACAGAAGCAAGTGGTTTCCTGTCTGTAAGGCTTTGTGATTTGGGACTGAAATGCTTAAGGTTAAGTTGGTATTTGAAGCAAATCTTTTTAAAATTAGTCCCTGTCATAGTGCTGGGTAGTCTTTGCCTCTTGAATTGGTCTGAAGGGTTTGTTTTGCTGTTAGATTTCAGTTTGTTGTTTGTTACTGATTTATTTGAAATGTAGCTTTCAGTTTTAAACTGAGGACAATTTTCACAATAAGCTAAAGGCCGAGTGTGTGTTGAAGTACCCCAAAGCAAACAGTCCCTACAGTCACAAATCGTGTACAACATGCAGCAGAATGATCCTTTATGCTGCGATAGGGAACAGCTTCATGAAGCAGGAGTGGCAACATGCAGAACTTGGTGCTTCCTTCCCTGAATGTGTTCACTTTGATTTGGTAATCACTGACAAGAGTATAAAATTAAAAACATACAAGAACAAGAGAACAGCATTCTTTGTCGAACTGAAGAGCAGTCATGACATTTTTTTAGGTGCAAATGGAAATTGCATTGTCCAGAAGGGATCAAATTCCAGTTTCCAAAGAACTGGCATTCGGTATGAGATACCGTGATGTATCTAAAATTTCACTTTTAGGGTACTGATTTTACTCACTTCCTATCATTTTAATGCAGTTTCAACTCATGCTAGATGATACGTTACAGACTAAGTTGTGGAAGGGTTTTGTTTGTTCTAAGCTCCATTTTTGACAGTGTTTTCTTATACTTGAGGGATCTGGTAGTTGCTTTTAGCTCAGATGTGGTTGAAGAACACTCAGAACAGAATGATGCATTTTTTTTTGTTCTTATGTAAGACAAGTGGCTGGCACTTTTGGCCTATAAAATATTCTATATAATTTCCACAGTTTCTACTCTTTATCTGTGTTCCTAGGGTGAAAGGAAAACATTAGTTCCAGATTTAAAAAATATCAGTTTGAGACATCTGTGGGGTCAGTGAAACTTGTGAATTTATCTGTGATTTTGGACAGTAGCTTTCAGAAGATACTGTTGGTCTTTGCCTGTCATCACTTCCTATTCCCAAGGAACACACACACCCCCTATGAAAGATTAAATTCACTTTGTTTCTTACGCTGTGGTCTAGTCAGCTTCAGCAGCCAGCATAACATGTGCCTATCAGGAAGATGATCAGCTAGTTACTACTTACCTGCCTTTACTGTGCATTTATTCACTTCTCTTCTAGGGCACAAATTAAGATTCTCAAGTGAAATGGGAGGAAGGGGGAGAAATAAATTCCTGCAGGTGTAAGAAATGCAGTCTGGTAGCTGCTCCTTAATTGCATGTACCATTTTATAAGTGTGTGTGTGTACATATAGAAATTTCCTTCCCTATGAAATAGTCCAATGGGGAGGTGAGGGGGCTACACTGTTTCCTCATAAGAGAAGAGGGCTGCCCAGAGAGGTGGTGGAGTCACCATCCCTTGTGGTGTTCAAGAAGCATTTAGATGTTGTATTAAGTGGGGAGATATTGGTGGTTGGTGGACGGTTGGACTGGATGGTCTTGAGGTCTTTTCCAACCTTGGTCATTCACTGAAATGCCATTTTTATCATTGATAAAGGAGTGAAAAGATGAAAGCTAGGAAGAACTACTGAAGTGTGTTTCCCTCTTGCTTTGCTCTTTACCAGGTGCCTGCTATTGACCAATGTCAGAGTCAGTGTGTGGAGTTAATTCTGCCCTAGCTGTTCTTATATGAGATGCTTTTAAACTGCATAACATACTTTGAGAAGAATAACGAGACAGCTTTCCAATATAGGAATCTTGTGTGTGTTTTCTGTATTTGAATGAAAACCAAAATCCTGATGTTAGTGCGCTGCAAAGGTTAGTGTTCAAAAGATTAGAAAACCCTCTGCCAACTGCCCTCATTAGCAACATTTCAGTATGGCTGGTGGAAAAGATGACAGATGACTGAAGCATTATTTTCCAAAACAAAATGTTGAGGTTTTTTAGAAGACTATAATAATTTCAAATTTTTTTTTTTTTTTTAAACAGTATTTGAAAACTTAGTGAGTTCTCAAAGTAGAGACAGGTAGTTTACTGATTTTTCTTTTCCCACTTCTGTAGTTTTATCTAGGGATGGATCTGATATTACATTGTAAGAAACTAATGCAGTCAGTAAGATTCTGATATAGGTGTTATCTCACGGTCTGATCTCGTTTCTGGTGAGCTTACATTTTAAGATTGTCTTAATGAAAAGAGATATAAAAGTTGGAGATTACATACAATGCTTTTAAAAGATTTTGCTTGTGTAATAAAATTCAAGACACTTTAGGTAATTACTTTGAAGATAACGCATAAGATATGACCAAAGGAGTAATTGGTAATATGGCTAAAGCTAAGAATTAAGGCTACATTTTGCAACTTAGTGTAGCTTTCCAGGCTTTCACTGCCAAAACTAGATTGGAGAAGGGAAAGCAAGCAATAGCCATCAGCTTGAAGGATGAAAAATCTCATACAGGCCACATATACAACAACCAAATAAAATCTGATGTGTTATAATATGCAGGAAGAAAGTTCAAACCATGTTAACAATTCCTTTTGGTCTTAAAATACCGTGAGGTTCTATGGTAAGTAAGCAGTTTAAAAACTGCCAAATTATTTCCTCTGTATTTCTGGCATTCTACCAAGGAGCTTTCTGTCATTCCTCTTTGTTTTCTTACTAGCCCTCCTTTGAGTCAGATTCAGTGCTTAGCAAATCAGATGCTCTGTAATCTGAAATGCCTCTAGAATAGAAGCAGGGAAAGCAACTCTGAGCTTCATTCTAATGTACTCAAGCTACTGTTGTTCAGCTGCTCTGCTTGGATGTGCCTGTGCTGTGTTTGTCACAAATGACTGCAATGTGGGCACATCTTCAAATGTCATTTATAGCTGTGAATGGGTTGTGTGTAGCTTTAGGTAATGAATGCGGAAGGGTCAACTGGTAGAAGTGAATTCTAGTTCAAAGTACTGGAAACAAAGTTCTTCACTGAAGACATATTTATAGGGTGATGACTTGTAGTGTAACAAATCATATGGGTTAATAAGTTGAGATCAAATGGATTAGCATGTGGATCTTGGAAATAAACATAACTAATTTCACCAGAACTAGAGATAGGGAAGTCCCCAAAAGGCTTAGTACTTTGCATGTAATATTTACATTGAATATAATACTTTTTTACTCAGTCTCTTGTCAGCTTACTTCTCCTCTTTTTAATGGAAATAATGAGGTCCAGGAAAGGCTGGAAGAGGCATACTGATTACTTTCCATGTAGTACCAGCAGATACATACTGTCATATTTTTTGTTCTTGCTTTTGTAAAAGCATCTGATCTCTATGATCTCCGTCAGTTTTTACTGTTCTTAATTCATAGTTTTCACCGTGCTTGCAAAAATGCTTTCTAATGCTAATGTTTCTAGAAATACTAATTTCTAATGTTGCTGGAAATACTGTGTTAAATTATGCAGAGTAGTTCTGAATGCTGCCTAGAACCACACTGTCACCTTCTAGTAGTTTGCTTTACTGGATGAATGTTTTCAAAATATGTGGTTCTGTAAATGTTTTCTTACTTGATAAGAAATGCTGTCTTTGAAAGGAAATATGTTAGCCCTCAGATTTACAAAGCATTTCAACTTGTGGTAGAAGTGTATAGCACAATAAATCAAGAGCTTTTCTTCCTCCATATCTTGCAAGCACAGTTGGACAAGAGAACATCAGATTTTCCCTCCCCACAAGTGAGGTTCTTGCAAAGCTGCTGGACAGCTAAAAATGTAGTTGGTCTACTGGTACGTGTCAAAGATACAGAGCCTCCGTGCTGGTGGAGTCTGATTTAAGTGGTTGTGGTCAGTCTGAGGAACCTGTGATGTGATAAGATAGCGTTTGTGAGGTCATGTGGTTTGTGAACACCAAGTCTAATGTAGCGGCTGTGTCTGCACAGAGTAGTTAAATATATACTGTGAGCTTTAGAAAAGTGAATTGCTTTATTCCTTTAATTCAGCCTCTCCTTGAGAATCAAAAGATGTTACAATAGCTAGATGATACCAATAGTGTTACGCAAGTGTGATGCTGAACAGATAAGGAGTCCTAGTGCTTTCCCATTACTTTATTCAGTTCAGTTAAATTGTTCTTTAGCTTTAAAAACTGTCTGGCTTAAACTAAGTAGTGAACAAGCACTGTTGCTGTGTGTATTTTGTGAAAACTGGTGGATTATTTATATTAGCTTTGAATAGGCGTTTGTAGTCTAGGCCAGACGTCCTACACTTGCCCAGAAAGGCAGGATTGATTCCAAACTACTCATTCCTCAGTAACACCTTCAACAAAATGATGGATAAACAGTGTAACCAGGAGCAGTGATGCAATCTTGTCTCAGAGCAGGTATGACTTTGTTCACTTTGGTGGGACTTGGAGAGGAGGGCAACAGTTTTAGATACAAATCGTAGCTTTCACTGCCACTACTGGCAGATTAGATTAGATGATAAAATAATTGAAGTTTGGTGATTGTAGAAACATTTCCCTTTTATGTGTTCGTTATTTCTTGATTGTATCCTACTGCATCTAAGCTCCAGATCTGTCTTGTGGAGAAACATACTAGTTATTTATTGATTGCAATAATAGAAGTGAATGCAGCTACCAATACTGAACTTTCCAGAGTCCCTGTTTGGTGTTTATCTGGGTTGTCTAAGGAAGTAAACTGGCCATAAGTAAAATTATTTTACTATTGTGGCAATAATGCTCTTGTTGAGCCCTTTGTGTTGTTTCTTTTAAGCGGTGTGACCTGTCTGCTGTACCACATAGAGCTTTGTCAGGATCTGTCGTGTGTTTCTGCTTATAACATAAGTTAGGAATTCAGAAGTGGAAGCAGTGAAGTGCTGGTCTGAACTTAGAGTAACTGCTCTGTGGGGGAAAAAAATTGTTAGGCACCATACACAGGTGCCATCTATTTCCTATTTGAGAAATAGCTCAGGAGAAGAATGCTGTGTGTTAGCATGTTTCTACCCATTCCGAAACTGTTATTGTTCTCAGAAAGGCAGGATGCACAGACAGGAGTAATTTCAGGTATCAGGCAAAAATAAATGTTACTTTGTCTGTTTAAAAGCGCTGAGGTTAACTCCCTGTTTTAAAAGAATAGAGTAAAAGTGCGAAATGATCATTTCCTGTAACTGTACGCACGATGGGTACGTGCTCAGTCTCTGTATCAGCCAGTACGTTCTGGCTAACGCTTGAGGTTTCAGTCATTTTTCTATTTATGGACACGTGCTCTCGGGAAAAGGAGCAGTGAGATTTAGGTAGCTCCTTGGGTAAAAGTCTATGATAATCACAGTACGTTCAATGTGATCATGCTGCTGTTTTAAAAATGTTTTTGTTGCCGTGTCCTCACTCCAAATAAACACTTTCATTAGAACTTCTTGTGGGAAGAGTTTCTGGGAACTTTCCTTCCACCTACCAGGTAGCTACTTATAGAAACTTCCCAAGGCTAAGTTAGCTGCAAACTTTTTTGGAATTGCATATGATCTCATTACAGCAGGTTTGTCAAGGTCTCCCTCAATAGGCAGGATGCAACTTAGTTACCAGAGACTGATTTTTCTTTTTATTTTTTAATTTTCATGTTTTATATCTTTGTGCTTTAAAAGTTAAGTACTTCCTTAGCACTGTTTTTTATTTCATATTTGATACTGAACTTCAAAGGTTAATTTGATTGCACGGCAGTAGATCAAAACCAGTCTTTAACCATGTAGTGCAGTGATCAAAAAGTCATGACCTCCCATTGATATGTTTATTGGTTTCCTGTTCTGATTCACTGGAAACCTTCTGCTCTGTATGCTTGTTGCTAGTTTTAATCTTCATCACGTTTACAACACAGCAATCTTGTCTTTACTAAAACTGATATACAACATGCATTTACCATATTTCCTTTTGAATCTGGAGCTCTTTAAAAATAAAACATTTTTAGTATTACTAAAGAGGCAGAAAATGTACTCTCAGAGCAATGTGGAATGTGTATTGAAGCAACTAGAGATGAGCTTTAATGCATTAAGTCTACCTCATAGTTTATTTCATCTTGCTGCCATCTGTAGGGTTTTTATCAAGCTTTCTAAGCTACAGTGAAACTGAATATGATCTACAGAAGCTAGTGATTGAAAGCAGAGTCTACATATTAAGTGCTATAAGAGAAAAAAGCATATCTTTAAAGGCATGAAATGACTGAGTCTTGGAAATTTTTGGCTACTGTTTTGCTTTGCACTTGTGACACATAAAGCAGTGGCTTACATTCTGTCTAGTAATATGGCCAGCAAAATTCATTTGTGGTAAATACAGCAACATGTTGGCACGCAAACTGCTTTTTAAGCCTTTAACCCTTTTTTTTTGTTAAAGCGTGACCCAAAGGTAACTATTTAAACAGGATCGTTTGTGGTTAATCACAGAATGAACTTAGAATTAAATAATCTAGATTAGTCTAGGAAAAACAAACAAACAAACAAACCTGTCAGACTTGAGTTCTTGTTTTTTTTAGGAACAGGAGCCAAAAAAGCAGCCCATGTCTGCTAAATAATGTCATTGTTCATGCTTGGGCCCACAATAAAATACCAGACCGGGTGTTTAATATTTGCTCTTTCAATCAGCTTCTCTTCTTGTCAGTTTGAAAACAGCAGTTTTGCTGCAATTGCTGTAGCCAGTCGATGGGTTAAACTCCAGAAACAGTTTTATTTTCTGAGATGCTGTGGATCAAGAAGCTCAGTCACGTGAGATTCTGGAGGCAAATAAAGCATCTTTCTACATTAACTTGTGCTGCAATCTGGCCTTATTTCAACTCCCATGCCATGCTAAATGTAATATAAAATTAATTTCCTCTATCTGCTGCTTTCTGCTTATTCCCCCCCCAAAAAATAACCACCAATAATCTAACAAACCAAATCTTTTCTCTAAAATTATTTTTATGACATTTCAAAAGGAGCCAAGTACTCCACCTCATAACTATACTTGTCAGCTACTTTTCCTTGGTGTATATATTATAAAATTCACAGAGATTGAGTGTTGAGGAAGTGGCCTACAGGAGGCACATGACAGCTTGAAATCACCCCTATAAAGTAGCATTGATTTTTTTCAGGAAACACCTGTTGAAAGGAATACTATCTTACAGCAATCACTAGACTTTGTCTAGAGTCACTAACTTTTATTAATGTCCATTGTGAATTTTGTGGAGTTTCTATGAAACTCTGTCTGAATTAAATGGCCAAATGTACCGAGTCCCAGACAGTCCTGAGTATGCTTGGGCATGGTTCAGATTCTCCTGCAGTGACTGACTAACACTGTGATTTCAATGGGACTTGCTGAACTCCTATGCTATTCATTTATTGAGTACTCCCGATTTGTACTGCCTTGCAAACACTGCCTTTGAGGGTATGGAGAAGGGGAAAACACAAATCCTAAAGCTACATTAAGATGGTTTCAATCTGCTAAAACCCGAATATATATAAAGCCTCCACCTCCAGCACTTCAGGCTAAATTTACTATCCATACAAGGGGAAATAACGGGGTTTTTGTCCATGTTAGTGTTGTATTAAAATTCTCTTGGAATAGCTTTGCAGTCTTCTAATGCCATTCACTCTCATATTTCTGTTGTCCCTTCAACAACATTGGGATGTGTTGAAGGATTTGCCTTTCAACAAAATCTTGGCAATTTCCTGATTTCTGTTTTGTTGGGGTTTTTTTTAGTGATGTGAAATTAAATCTCAGAGAAAGTAAATACAGCATCTTAGCAATGCTACTTATCTAAGAATGTGTTTGTCTGTTGTGTCCATCTCAGAACTGTTATGTTGGAGCTCAGGCTGAAGTGGAACTTAGTAAATCATTAAGACTCCAGGTTGTTCTGGAGAAGTCTTAATAGCTTAAGTCATAGTATTTCAAATAAAAGCTGTCTGGAAACATGAAGATGTAACGTGTTTCCTGAATTCCTCTGCTAAGAATATCTCTGCAGATCTCCATAGTTGCCTCAAAGTGAAAGAAAAAACAATTTCACTTCTTTCTTTTTGTTGATTTGTTTTTTGTTTTTTTTTCTTGGTTTTATGTATTTCTCACAATCTTTTGTGTTCTGCAAAATGTATTTTTTTCTACTTCATTTTCTAATTCTAGTGGTAGATGAAGCAGTGGGGAACCCAAAATGGCTTTTGTAAGAGATATAAGGATGGCAATTTCTGTACCTTTTCATATGGATCTCACTAAAAAGAATCCCATGCAGGTCCTTCTCAGCTGCTGTCTTTTAAACAGTGAGTCTATGTCATGAAGGCCTCTCCCTCAGGAGGAACAGTGATGATCAGGTTAACTTGAGTAAGCAGAGAAAATGGGAGTTCCTGGATTTGGCACCTGTCCTGGTTGGTTTGGGCTTCTTGAATCATCAGTAATTTCCAGGAATGACCCTCATGTCTGACATTGCTGGTAGCCTTGTTTATAACTATGGCTTTGGGGTGGGTGGGGGTGGGGAGGGGTGATGGGCAAAAACAAACAACAACAGCAAAAGAATTTAATGTTTAGTGATGTGAAACAGGAAATTCACTGGTGCTGAAATAAAAGCCACAAGCTTGAGTCTGGTCTTGGTTGTACTGACAGTGCAATTCTAAGTTAGCAAATATTTTAAGTTTATTTTAAAACTGTTAGCGACTGTTATCATGTTTCTACACAAAGAAAAGCTGACGTAACATACATTGCTGAGTTATTTTGCATGTTTTCTTGAAGGTTGTGCAAGTTATCAGGAAGGCCTCAAAAAAGAAACCTCCTGCCTCTCACATATGATCCACATATAAGCTGCATTGTAACTGAGGAGAAAGGAGGATATCTTTCAAATATAGACTTTATACATTAAACTGTTTTTCTTTATTGCATGTCGTTGCTCTGCTTGTCTTCAATCTGACTTTTCAGAGAGCAGTAATTACAAGTTTTCATTAAAATGCCCTAATGCAGTTCTGTTGCAGTACATAGCATGTAGTCCTTGTATAAGGAAGTTGATTCTATTGGGGAACTTTATAACCACCATTTGCATTGTAGCTGTACAGACATTAAACTTGCTAAGAATCCCTTTAAATGAAGGATTGCTAATATTAGTTTCTGCATCTGTTTAGTTTAGCTCGTGATTTCTCCATCTGTGCAGAGTTCATATTGTGATGGTTTCGCTATGAATGTGGCTCACTGTGGATGTACAGACTCATTTAAAAATGGGTTTCAGAAGGCATGAGATGTCTTAAGGAGGTGCTTGTGTTCGTGGAAGTGAAAATGTAGCATGAAAAGGCTTGTTAACCTTGTTTATTCCCTGTGTGTCTATGTGTAGAAATGCTTCAACATTATGTCAACTAGACATAGTACTGGTATTTGTCTTTCAAGTTACATTTCCCATTCATTCATTCTGAAAAACTGTGACTGCTTCATTTTTCACATGAGCGTTTTTCCAAAGGGAGCTGCTGGGGTCTTTTAAGAGGGAACAGTAGTATGCTAGTGTGTGCATTGAACTGGACTGCGACAGACTTAACATACTGTCTCCTGCCAGTAAGAGCTTTATAACACCCCCATGAGTGGTCATATTCTTATTATGCTTTGATCTAATTTGTGTATTGTATACTTTCCCTGCTGTGAGTAGATTGAATATGCACTGCCTATATATAATATATATATAATATATAATACGGCATTCCTAGAATCCTTCATTTCTTCAGAATTGGATGAATCTCAAGAATTGATCACTGAAGCCTCTTGATGGAAATAGCATTTTACTTTGGCTTCTTTCCAATCTTAAAAAAAAAACAAACGAACAAAAACAAACGAACAAAAACAAACAAAAAAAAACCTCAAACAACAGAACATCTCAGGGGTTAAGCAAAACCATTCTCTGGGGTTTAAGTTAGAACTCGTAATTGTAAAGACCCCCCTTTTGGAAACCTCAGCTTACCATTTATCTTTAAAACAACCAAGGGGCTTAGCTTCAAGTGAGTTATGTTTCTGATAATCACCTTTCATTTAGCATTTAAGAAATGATGTATTATACTAAAACTTCTGAATTTCTCTTTACTATCTCTCCCTTATGCCTGGCTCGATGAGGCAGTCAGCATCAGGTAAGAAAGTTTATTGGGGTTCAAGCATCTGATTGCTTATACTGAGAGATTTCTTTCTTTTTTGTACTTGTGGAAGTACAGCATTATTCATGAGTCTCTTAATCTGTTGACCAATTGGACATACAGGTTCTCTTTAGAATGCTGAATCTTTTAAGCACAAAGAGATGTGTGAATACTTAGTCATTTCCCTGTGAAGTTGTGTTTTTGGTTCAGATGGCTTTTGAAGGAATAACAATTAAGTATATTTTAGTTGCATAATCTTACTAACTCTTTGAAATGTTCTCAAGACCATATTCATGTGTTACAGTGAAAGCTGGCTGAAAGCTGCAGTCATCTAGATGATATGACCTGAATTTGAGAATTAAAGCAAGACCTGTGGGTTTACCAGACCTAGTTTTACAGATTTAATGAGATTTGAGGTTCTTGCAAAAATGAAGCAGTAGAAACTACCAAGATTCATCTGAATTGGTGTAACTGGGATGAGATGTGTCTAGTTCCCTTTACAAGAAGTAGAGTCATGCCTAGGACTGAAAGGATAAAGTGGTGTTGGATCTCTTCACAAGAGGACATAAGTGACAGATCCTGGTGTGTACCTGTGGTGTAAGTCCATATTATGTTCAACATGGCTACAACAAAGAAGCTGTTATTTTTCTTCAGATGAAATAATAAGAACAGCAGTAAAACTAGTTTGTTTGTTTTTTTTTTCCCCTTGAGTCCTTAGGCTCCTGACTACATTAACGCAATGTTTTGCTACATAAATAACATCTTGATTTGAGCTTTACTATATTAAACCCTTGTTGTGTTCAAACAGTACCCTGATGGTGGAGATCTCATGAAGTCACTCAGAACTCAGTGGGGAACAAAAAAAAAGTGATTTATCAACTGCAAAATCTTAAGCTATACCTGCACAGTGGCAGACACAAAATGGCTATTTACAATTCAGTATTTTATAGTTATCACTGAGTCTCCTGTAGTATCACTGGTTCAGTGTACAGCAGCAACAAGAACCAACAAAACAATGTTGGGAATCAAGAGGCAGAATATTAAAGATAAAAGAAACACCACTTTATTACCACTACAGAACTGTAGTCCAAGGATGGTAGTCCAAGGATGGTAGTCCAAGGATGGTAGTCCAAGGTACCACATGCTGAAGCTTACAGAAAAACATTCGAAGTCACCAGCTTAGCTCTCAGTTCAGCTGACATCGAGTATCACCTTCACAGTTCAGATGAACTGATGGTGTAAGTGTGCAGACATGGAAGCGTTCATTTCTTACTGGCATGTCACATCTGTAGTCACTTGTACAGTGGGCTCTTTTGAGCTTTTGGTTGTGCTGGACAGGAGCTGCAGGGCTGTTCTGTTTTTCTGAGGTAAGTTTTTTATTGTGAAAAAACTGATTGGTGTTCTGGAAATACCATGTGGCAGCTGATTGTATTGCAAGATGTATTTAGGGACAATATTTCTATCTAATGCAAGAATCTCTGTATCCAGGTATATAAAGTAGTAACTTGCTTGTTCCTGACAATCACTGCTGTCTGATACACATGATATAAGGAGATACCTCATCATGAGCTGTGCAGTGTGAAACTTGTTTCGCTTGTCTTTAAACAAGCAAGTTCCTCACGGAACAGCAGCAAATTAAGAGTGTAAGAACATGCCAGTGCTAGTTAGTATGCATAGCTGCATCCACATTGTAGGTCTACAGCATGAACCTATGTTTCCAAGAGGAACATTTTGATAAACATTGAAGTGATCAGATACATGGAGCTTTTACATGCTGACTACATTTGATCTGAGGTTTCTAGAATGATTGCAGTTCTTGCAACCTTTTATCCAAACATTTTTATCTGTATCTCTTACATAAGCCCAAGGTGAATATAGAAATTCCTTCTTCCCCAAATGGATGGGTAAAATCTGTTACTGATATAAACAGCAAGGACTACATTGCTCTTCTTATTTATCAAGCTGAATATCTCTTCAGATTTCTGAAACATGGAATAGGTTTGTGATGGAATTAGCTCCTCAGGTTTTTTCTCTCTACTTTCCAGATCTGGTACTATGAAGAGTTGCTTACAAAATAGCACTTGATGCATCTTCCTTTTTAAGCTGACAGGAGTGACGTTAGGAACTTCCTGTAATGCATTTCAGTGTCTTTCTCATTTCTTAGGATTCTTAGCATAATACTTCCCAGTTGTCAGAATGAGTCTGAGGTAATTGTTACTAAAAGGTAGGACAAGTTTATTTCTAAAGAATAACTATCAGGGGAGTCTTCAGGTTGTTCTGACTTAATGAACAGGAGAATTGCTACAGCTTCAGGTTTTACTTTTGAATAGCTTGAATAGCTTATAACTCCAGAGTGCATTTTGAACTACTGTTATTATATCTGTCCCCAACCTGAGAATCATTTTCTCTCTCGTTGGTTTCTTAAAATTGAAATTATGATCTATTTATGCTCTATGGAGAGAAGTTTCTCGTCTTGAAATTTCACTAGCTCTGAACTAGATCATGAAAGGTTGCTTGATCTTGCGATGCAGGCAGAACTGAGTGTTTGCTGTGTGCTTTTTTCTGTGTCTCTGTGAAACCAACAATACCACCTCTGGATCCTTCTGCTTAGGAGCAGGGGAGGGCTTTTCTCAAGTTGAGAAATCAGTGATGGGGAACGAATGAAACTTCAGAGGTATGAGGGCCAAAAGCACTGTCCAAATGAGTTGTCCATTCTAGAAAACCAACAGTCAACCATTCTCATGGGGGTGCTAAAGATGCAGTGTGTAGCCTGGAGAAATCTGTCATTTGTGATTCTAGGAACCTTGATTATTAAGCTTTAAAACTGAAGTGATCTGGGTGTGTGAGAAGAATTCTGGAATATTTAAAGTATTCCTTCAAGTTCTCTGGACAGCCAGAAATGAGAAGTCCTTTCGTTCTGCTTCCAGAAGTAATTAGGAAATATCGTGCTTCTAACATTTAATTTAATCTGTTGAGGAGAGATTACTGGAAATGATGAGTGGTTTGTTTTGATTTTGCTGCTGGACTCTTTAGCTCCGATTAGTTTAAATCCCACTTGTTTGTTTCCTTGTAACAGATCAAATGCTTAAAAGGACAGAGAGACTTCTCAGACCAACCCACTTTTGATGGGATTCACATTGTCAACCATTTCACAGGAGATGACGAGTCATTTCATTCTTCTGATGAAGATTTTATAACTAACTCCATGCAGGAGAGCGGGGTAGGCTTTCACTTACACAGGAGGACTGGTCAGATGGCTTTGGATCACACAGTTGTAGACAGCAGTGACAGTGAGACTGAAGAAAGCACACTCCAGACTGGAACCTTGGACAAGATGGTTACTAAACAGAGGAGAATGGAATCATACTCTACTACCGTGTGATGATCACTGTGAGTAGCGTCTGAAGACTTTTGTGTTTCTTTAAGGATTACGTTGTCAGATAATTGAAGGCGTCCAGCAGTTGGGTTAGGTAACTATTGGATCTGTTGTGGCCTCTGATGCATACACACGTGTACTGTCCATCTGCCTTCTCTTTGCCAAATCTTGCTAGTGACATACCATTGCTGTGAAACAGGCTGGGAAGAAGTTAATGGAAGACAGTTCTGACAGTATTACTGAATGTTCCTTGTTTTACAAACTGCAAATATATAATTTCCTTAAATGTGCAAGAAACCTTTTTGCTGTTCACAAGGACGGGAATTATTTTCCTCAAAAGAAATCGCTCTTGTGCAATATTTTATGCTCTGAACAAATGTGTATGTTTTACATCATTACCCATTTGTGATAAAGATGGACTCTTAACCATCTGATTATATGGCATATATATATATATATTATGCTTCTCAACTACTTCTGTTTTATTAAAGTTACCAAATGCCCACAGAAGGCTTGAAAGAGAAGCCATCATCTATACTACTTCGTATTTACAAGTACTGGTCACTAATGTCATAAAGGTGTTTTTCACCCTTTTCACTTAGATTTATGTGCATCTGCTTTTGATGTTGCTAAATAATACCTGGTCTGAATATATTAACTACAATAATGTTTATTTTGTACATATTTATATAACTGCACCAAGCTGAAAATGTATATTATACCATTTTATACGAGGAATGTAAATGTTGCGATATGACTGTCTCATGTTCTCCCTGGAAAATGAATTCTGTACATGCACACTAGAAATGAATTGCTAAATAAAAGCAAAACACTAACTTGATATTTAGTTTCGGTCTAGCTACGCTAACAGATTCCTGTCTAACTGAAATGCTTGTTCAAAACACTATTGACTGAAATCTTCTACCTTCATATATATGTAATGAAAATAAATTTTTCACAATTTAACAAGGTTGCAGCTTTTACTGTCTAGTCACTTCTAAGCTACAGCCCTCAGTCACCCTCTGGCCCTGAATTAGAGTGGTAGTTTGAATAAGGTGAAAACTTCTTTGTGTATTCCTGCTAACAATTCTAATGAAGGCATCAGTGCAGTGAAAATATCTCAGTTTAGTTTTCTTGCAGTTCTGTATCGCTGTTATCTGAGAATTAGCACAGATCCTGTCACCAGAATAGCCATCATTAGCCAGAGGGGTGAGCACTGAGCAATTTGCTTTCACCCTCTCCTGTAAACTGAGATCAGTAACAGCGCCCCCTGCCTTGGTTCTTGAATGGAACTTCTACTGTTGTCATATTAATACCCTTTGAGACAAGCTAGTTAGCAATTTTCACTACTACTAAGAATATTCTTATCTTACATAAACAAATGGTCCTTGGGATTTGTTTTCAAGTAGTATTTGCAACTGTATTTTATCCAAGAATAAGAAAGGGCTGTGTTGGTAGTAACGGTGTGCATGTGAAGTCTCACTGTTGTGGGAAGCAGTGTAGCTATGAAAAGTCGTGGCAGTGTGGAAGCACAGTGCTGAATGCGCTTGAAGGACGTGAGTCCCTGAAAAACAGCAGAAGTGAGGAGGAAGAACATTTCAAAGAACAAATAGGGAAGGCTGAATGGAAGAAGCACCTTCTGGGTTCCTCAACTGCTTGAATTTAAATCTCTCTTATGCTACACATCATGACTTTGCTTACATGACCTTCTAAAAAACTTCATAGCTCTCTTAGGTTTGTTGCTTTGCTACATTCAGGCTGCAGGAAGCATCTGTTGCTCAGACTGTTGGATCATGTTAGTCATGGCGTTTCCAGTTTGTCAAGGGAAGGTACTGTTCTGTTCTACTGTGGTGTGACCTCACCTTGAGCACAGCGTGCAACTGGGTGTCTTAATAAAGGATCTGAAACTCTTAGTGTGCCCAAAGGAGGGCTGCAAAGATGGAGAAGAGGCTAGAAGGTGAGGCCTATGAAGGCTGGCTGCAGTCACTGGGTTTGTACAGCCTGGAGCAGAGCAGACTTGAGGGGAGGCCTTGTGGTGTGCAGCTCCTCACAGGGAGCAGAGGGGCAGCGCTGAGCTCTGCTGACCTGAGGGAAGCGCATGGAGCTGTGTCAGGAGGGGCAGCTGGGGGTGGTGGGCACAGCACCAAGGAGTGTCTGGACAAGACACATGGTCTTCTTTTTGGGTGGGCCTGTGTGGAGCCAGGAGTTGGACTCAATGATTCTTGTGGGTGCCTTCCAACTCGGGATATCCCACCACCCTGTGTTTTGACAAATATTTTATCTTCCACTGAAGGAAAATTTCAACTATGAGTGTAAATTCCTCTATTTTCACTAAAATAATTCATGTGAGTGGAGAAAACATGCTAATATACATTTACTTAAACATACATGGTCAGCTATTGACTCAAATACAATCACAGACATACTTGATCCAAAATACAGCATCTTAACACTTTCCCTTCCCAAGAACTGGCAGCTCATTTCAATCACAAAACACAAAAGCAATACAGCACGCTCTCAGAGTCGTACATACACTGTTTACACTATTGCAGATGTGACTGAAATTTCTGTTGTCCCACTCTGGGAGCTGAAATTCCTGAGATAATTTTGCATAGTCTGTGTTCCATCATGCACTGATGTGCACTTCTAATCATAACCACGGGATGGGGTAGCTTGGGACTCCTAAAGACCACCCGGTCCAACTCCCCTGCCATGGACAGGGACGTCTTGCACCACTAGATCAGGTTGGTCAAAGTCCAAACCGAACGATTCCAGTGATGGGGCATCTGCTGCTTCTCTGTGCAATCCATCGCAGCGTCTCACCACACAGCATTAAAAACGTCCTCCTCATTTCCAATGGCGCAGGTAAGTTTTGGGTCTGCTCCCTCACAGAACTGAAATGCTGCTTTTCACCTCAGCCTTCAGCATCCCGCCTGGCCTACTGCTGCTTTCTGTCTCCTGTTCGTGCTTACAGAAATCACTCCTGTGTGAGCAGCAGATGGAATTGCTTTTGTTTCTCCAGTGGCTTGAAAAGTTACTATTGAAATCATGAAGTCCGATGTATTTACAGCACGTTTGTATGCCGCAAGGAGAAACACAAAGGTCCTGAACAGCCACCAGGAGAACCAAACAAGGCAAAAGTAGTGCAATCAGCAGGAAATACAAAAAATACCGACTGGCTGCGTGCCGCCGGGAGCGGCAGGAGGCGGGTCTGGATACGGGTCTGGATAGGGGTCAGGATACGGTCCGGTTGTGCGCATCGCGGAGCAAAGCCGCTGGCACGTGCTGTCCTCACACGTGTGAGGAAGCCAGCGCAGCGGGGCGGGCAGCCGCTCCCATCCCCTCGACGCGGCCATCCTTCCAGACGTGCCGCGCCGAGCGCCCGCCGCCCAGCCGCCGTTCCCTGACGGTGCCGCTGCCCGCAGCCGTCGGGCGGCCGTGACGCGGTGCCGCCCCGGAGGCGTCAGGTGCGCGCGGGCCGATGCGCGCCGTCCCGCAGCCCGGTCAGAGCCTCGAGCGCCAGCAGCGAAGCCCAGAAGCACCTCAGACGAACGGCGGCCGTAGCCGGGAGCCCCGACGGCCGGGCCGCCCCTCCCAGAGCCGTTCTGAACCCGCCGCCCGCCTGCCTGGCTCCATCCGCGTTTGCCATCGCCTTTCGATCGCCGTTAGGAGAGGCTCCGGGCGGGGCGGCGGGGGGGATCTCGCCTACCCCTTCCATATTTAACCATTACCTAAAGCCGAGGGGAAATGAGCAAACCTCCAGGCTTGGGGCTTTAGGTATTTTCAGCGCCGTTGGGCGTATTTATCCCGAAAGAGTTTTCCACAACAAGTTATTTCTGCCCTAGGGGAGGTCTCCGCGGCCTGCAGCCCATCACGCAGCGCCGGGCGCCTTCCCGCCGCCGGGCTGAGGGGAGGGAGCGGCCGGGCCGGGCGGCAATCTGTGTGGTGAATCTGTGACCGGAGCGCTGCGGAAGTCGAAGGGGATCCAATAATAGTTCAGAGAGACGCGTGCGATCTCTAGAGCCCAGGAGCGAAGCGCCCGATTCCAGAGCGGCTCCTCCGGGCCACCGCAGCGAGCCCCGCCGGGCGGGATGTTGTAGGAAAAACGGGAAGGAGGGAGCGGGCCGGCGGGGCTCATTCGGGACGCTTCGCCTTTTTCTTTCGTTTTTTGTTTTTTTCTCGATGCAGAAGCTCCTAACGCTCAGGAAGTGGAATCTGTGGTTTAGGGGGCCGAGCTGTGAGGGAGCGCTGACAGAAAAAAAGAAAAAACGAAAAAAAACACACAGACACACAAAAAAACAACAACGCACAAAGCAGCCGAAGCAGCGCTGCTACTCCAAGGGAGGCTAAACGGACCGTCACGCAACGAGCGGGCCGCGCAGCCCGGCTGCCACCCGGCGCCCCCGGCCCTCGCCATGGGTAAGGCACCGAGCGGGACGCCCCGCCCGCCCCGGGGGCAGCGCCCTGCCCAGCCCGCGGCCTCGCGCCCCCACACAGCCGCCGTCGGCGGGCGCGGCCGCGCGCTGCCCTCGGGCCGAGGGGGGCAGAGGCGGGGGCAGCTGCGGCGGCGGAGCGGCGCCCCGCGCCGGGGTCAGGCGGGCCGGGTCTCCCGCCCGGCGGGCTCCGGCCTCGGGCGGTGTGGCGGGGGCGGCCGGCGGCGCCCGACGGCTTTTGGAGGGAAAAGCTCCGCGTCGGGACGGAGCCGCGAGGCAAAAGCGGCACCGGAGCCCCCCGGCAGCCTCAGCCGTCGGGGACAGGGGAGAGCGCGGCACGCCGCCCGCCGCCACCCGTCGGTCCCCGCTCGAGGCCGAGGCGCTGAGGCGCGGCGCAGGTGGGCCCGGGCGGCGGCGCTCGGAGCGGTACTCGGGGGCGGTGCCTGGCGGCGGCGCGGGGCGGCCCCGTGGGGTGGGCGCTGCGCTCGGGCCGGGCGGGATGGGCGGCTCCGCTCCGCTCCTCTTGGGCAAACCTGAGGCGGCTCGCGGTGACGGCGGCCCCCAGAGTTCCCGAAAGGAACCGAACGGCCGCGATCTAACGGCCTGCTGGCGCTGACAGGTGCGGCGGGGGCAGCCGAGGCTGGGCGCTCGTTATCGGCCCTCCGCTACCGCTCTGTACCGGCCGGGCCCCGCTATAACTCTTGGCGGCGCCGGCGGGAGGTTTTCCCACTCGCCCTCTCCCCGCCCCGGCTTTCGGTACCCGCAGCTGCACGCCGTCGCGCCACCAGCTGCGGCGCGCCGAGAGATTCCGTTGTGTTCGTTTTCACGTTATCGTGGCAGGAGCGAATCGGTCCCTCCGACGGCTCGGTGCCTCCCCGCCGTCAGGCTAACGCCGTCGGCCCCGCAGCGGTTCCCCTCGCGCCCAGCCGTCTGACGGCACCGCGCTGACCTCCCCGGGGCGCCCGCCGCCGCCCCCCCCGCGATATCCGCTCCCGCTCTGCCGTCGGGGCCGCCTTCCCCGACCTGCTTTCCCGACCGGGCGGCCCCGGGGGCGGCGGGAGCCGAGAAATCGCGCTCCGGGCATCCCGGGGTCGGGCGGGGGGGGGTTCGGCCACCTGCGCGCCGCCCCCAGCGAGCGCTCCCTCCCGGCCCTCGGCGGCCGTTCGGCGCCTCCCCGCAGGTCGCCTCCCCGCCTTCGTCCCGCGGGACACTCGGAGGTGACGCTCGCCGTGCCCGGAGCTCGGAGACGGAGGGCGGCCGCGGCGGTCGCGGCGGTACCCCACCATGCCGAGGTCCTTCCTGGTGAAGAGCAAGAAGGCGCACAGCTACCATCAGCCCCGCTCCGCCGACGAGGACTACAGCCTGCGGCTGGAGACGGTGCTGGCCCAGATCTGCGCAGGTAGGAGCTCGCCCTTAGCGGGGCGGACGCGGGGCAGGCGGGGAGGGGGTGGCCGGCTGAACCCCGCTGAACTCCTCTCGCCGCCTGCTCCCCGCAGACAGCAAGATCCCTGAGGGCGCGGGGCTGTGCCGCACCGTCCTGCCCGACCCGGAGCCGTCGCAGGGGCGCTTCTCCCCGGAGTCCCACCTCACCGAGGCCGCCGATGGCACCTCCGAGTCGGCGCCCAGCTGCGAAGGCAGCATCTGCGACAGAGTGTCCGAGTTCGGAGATTTCTGGAGACCGCCCTCGCCCTCCGTCTCGCCAGGTAGGAGCGGGGCAGCAGCGCGCGGCGGGCTCCGGCCGAGCTCCTGTGTCCGCGTCCTCCGGCCGCCGTCTAAAATGAGCGGAAGGATAGATTTGCCTTTTCCCACTCGCTTTCGTGTTGTCTCTCTCGGGTTGCTTTTCCAGCCAGGCTTCCCCTGCTAAGGGAGCCGCGTGTTATGGTCGGGCTGTATGGGAGTGTAATTTTATTGTCATTTGTTTTTGATCAATTGTCGAAGGCAGCCGGTTATGTTTTCAAGGTCTCAGCATTTTCTTACAGGGTCCTGGTACCTTATGGGGGCATTAGTGGATAAATGTATTTTAGGGCAGTAAATGTCGCTACTTGGCTGTCTATTTACCTGTAGTGAACAGCAGTGACTCTGTGTTTTGAACTGTCTGCTCGATGTTTTCCCAATCTCCCTTTGAGGTTATTTCTTGTCTATAAAAAGAAAAGGATCTCTCCCTCTTCTTATTTTTTTCCTCCTTTTTTCTTGTTTTTGCTTTTAATTCTTTTATTTTCTAAAACTATGTTCATTTGAAAAAGAAACAAAACAAAAAAACAACAGATGAAACTAATGACAGTCAGATTTAAACACCCCGGATCCAGGAAACTCACACTTATGGCTGCAGTGCCTGTCTCTAGCTCCCTTGTCCTGCCTTTGATGTGGTTAGAGCAGTGGGAGATGCTGTCCCCAGCCTGGCGTAAATACTTATCTCATTTAAAAATACCACGTTGTCATTTTATAACAAAAATACGTATATACAAAACCTACTTTTTATTGCCTCGGTTAAAAAGTGACAGCTGGAAAAAGAACAATTTCTATCTTAGCAAAGGAAAAATTGTCTCAGCTTTTCAGAATGACAGCGGATGCCTGCAAACGAATACTTGGTCCTATTTCCCCACTGATTTTCCGACTTCACTTTATAGCATCCTTGCATATCAACAGCTGATTGTAATGATGGGGGCTTGCATTTCTAAAGCTCAGCAGTCCCTTAAAAGAGCTTCGTTCCTTTTAGGGAATGTTCAAAATGCTGATGAGTGTTGTTACAGCTACAGATCAGTTTTGGTCTGTGCAAATGACAGATTGGACCTAATGCACGAATGCAAGTCTCTCTTTTGCTAGTATTTCCCCACAAAGCACAGCAACATATAGTTTTTATTCTTGCTGATTGTTCTCCTCATTCCGCAAGTAATGCCGTTTTTGCAAGACATCTAGAAGGCGGATAGAAAATGGAGCAGCTGTTTACTAGGGCTGCTCTGCCTTTGCCTCCTCCCCACTCATTTCTTCCCTTGTCGTGGGAATTGTAGCTCCCTGCTGACCATCTGATTACCTGGAAAAGGATGTGCAGAATGACGGTGGCATCCCCAGATCGAGATTTTTCAGAGGAGGGGCAAAGTCCTGGAACTATTTGATTCCATTCATAGGGAATAATTGAAGGTTTGGGACTCCCTGTCCTGGCATGAAAAAGCTTCATTAAACTAACCTCGGTGCACTGAGAGAGGTGCTGTCAAGGATCAAGGCATCAGCAGCAGGGTTACATAGGCGGGCTTCCTTTCACAGCTTCCCCAAATCCCCGCCATCCAGCTGCCTTGTTGGATTCAGCATGAAACTGGAATTTGTGCCGAAGTCACTTCTGTGAGATGTGCTGCTGAGATGCTGCATTTTTGCGATTGCGTTTGTCTGTGTGTTTCTGTGCTTCCACACGCAGTTCAGATGAGGAATGGTGTTTCTAAATCACACACAGGGCGAGTGCAGTGAGTAGTGCTGTCACCTCCTCATCCCCAGGAGTGAACATGGATGCTTTGTTGTGCAACGAAAAGCTTCAGGTCTGTCTTTGAATGCGGTGCTGCCGGTGTAGGAGGTCTCACACAGACACGATGTAATACCTTCATAGGGTTAGCATTCTACGGACATTGACTGCATCGGTGCAGATCCCTGTGTTATTTAACCTTACTTTCTACATGTGCCTGTAATCCTGTTCGCATATACAGGAGGTACCTGATACCTGTGCAGCACAGTACATAGGTATTGTTTGATGAACCTCTTGGCGTCTTGGAGGGAGCCTTTTATTGGGTGTAACAGAGTTGTCACTGTGATCATGGCGATTTTGGTTCTATGGAAGAGGAGACTTGAATCAATTCCCAGTCATTTCAGGTAGAGTTTGCCTTATCATCCAATAAGGAGTGCTGATGTTTCTTCTCCCAGGGGCTGCACAGAACTGCTTGGAATAGAGAGAAGGAAGAGTCTGTTTTCCTCCACCATTCACCCTCTGGAGGGCTGGATGCTGTGGAGCAGAGGAGAGGCAGAGACAGCAGTGTGTCTTTTGCCGTGCAGTGTGGCACAGAAGGTTTGATCTGGATTTGGGGCTTGGATGCCTTGAGCTTGCCCTTGGGAAGTACAGCATGAGTGGCTCCTCTGCACTTTTGCCCGTGAGGTCTCTAAAGCATGAGAGGCGATGGAAGGAACACTGCACGCAAACTGATACGCAGTGCAGTGTTTACTGTGTCCAGTGTTGCCAATTCCAAGGCTCAAAAATTAGGTCAGCCTTTTCTCCCCTATCCCTCAGTGGACTGGCTTAAAAATCAAAATTGTAAGAAATACCTTTTGGGTATTCAGTTCTAGTGTTGAAATACTGAGGGTTTACATTTTTGTATTTTTTTCTTTACAGTCTGGGCTAGTAGTTGACTTTAAGGGGAAAAGAAGTAGTTACAAGAGCTAGAAAACAAAAGGAAAGCTGCGTGATGAAATCATGCAGTTTCAAGGGCTGGGGCTTTAAGATAGTTTTGAATCTTGTGATAAAATCGTGAGACATGACAACACTGAAACTGGTTGCAAAGACACAAGATAGATGATGTGATGCTGACCACAACTTTGCAGTCAGTGCGGAACAGGAAAAATCATGCTTAGCACCATGTCAGCTAATTTGATTTCATCTCTCTGTTCAAACGTCCCAGTTGATACGTGCACATATATTCCCAACTGAAACACTAGTACTTAAATGGAAAAACCTGAGTCTGTTAGCACATGAAGCTACATGAAAAAATAAGAATTAAAAACTCAATTTCTGATTTGTTTTCACTCTTATCTTCAGTGATCTTTTGTCTACCTGAACGGGTAGCCTAATGCTTCCCGCCTTTCTTCCCTATCCCACTTCTGGTTGTCTTCTTCTGCTGAAGGCTGATAAAGCCGTGGAATCTGGGAAGCTGTCAGGAATGAGAAAAATCAAACAATTGTGAGCGTGCGAGCTTTTGGGTAAGGGCAGCTTCTCCAGTAAGCAAAGCAGTAGGGGGTGCCAGTATTTCTTTGAAGGCATCGGCCTTTCAACAGTTAATGCATTAATGCTTTTTTTAGTTCACTACTGTATTTATCCAGTGGAGACATTTGACTCCCAGCTCTGCTGCCTTTTGTGAGGAAGAGTGAAAGTAGCACACCTTGGGCATAAATCACCACCTCTGGCAGCCACAGTTGGGATCTGATACCTCAAATTCCCTGCATAACTGTGTTTTCTTTATACCCTGAGTGTTCGTGCCTTCGTACACTGATCTCCAAGGGTGTTTCCTGCCATTACATCAGTCTGCTAAAGCAAGTGGGATAGATCTTATGCCCACCCCCTTGCTCAGATGCTGTTGCCAAAGGTGAGGCTGTTACAGCCAACCGAAGTCACCTGAGCTTGTCTTGGTGGAAGATAGCTTTGATTATGGCTGATAGGAAAATCTCTTTGTCCTTCAATTTTTAATGCAGTCTGTACCAATGATTTTCACGATGCATTTATGAACTCAGTATTTTCAGCAGATTCAGTGTCTTTACACAGAGAAATCTGAAAGAACCATGATTTTATTTCAGGCAATTTCAATTTATATATATATATATATTTATCCCTGAAAAAGTGAGGCATTAAATTCAAGCACTTCAGAAGCTGTTTTCTATTTTGATTATTCTTTCCCCAGTAACAGGCAGTTATGGCATGAAGTTTAGAGACTGGATTTGGGCATTGCATTGTGCAACAAACCATCTTTAGTTCTGTTGGGCAGGCATATATCTCAGCACGTTTGCTTCTTCTGGCACCTCCATAATGTCATTTCTGGGTGAATGTGTCCTGTTCTAAACTTAAATATTTGGACTGTCGGCTTTGATGCTCAGGTTGGGATATAGTAGCTGTACCTCTCTGAGGCGCAACAGATGAAACCAAAGGAAGTTGCAGACCAAGTTGTTTAGTATCTCAACAGTCAGATCAGTATGTATGCACCTGGGCACCCAAAGATGGAGGTAGACAAAACTGGCGTGGTGGTTGCTTTAAATTATTTGACTGGGGTAGCAGGTGATGAGTTAGCTCTGGATGTGCACCAACCCTACTGAACAATATAAAATGTATAAAAAGCAGTTTAAGCTCTGGCACAAGCTTGAGTACTGAGCCAGTTCTTCCTCATGATGGCGGCTGGACTGTAAAAGTACACTAACTCCCATGGCCTTGTGTTTCCACAGCCTCAGAGAGATCTGTGTGTCCATCCCTGGATGAAGCACCTCCCTTCTCAGTGCCCTTCAAACCATACGCATGGAGCAGCCTGGGAGGCTCTGAGCTGAGGCACCTTGTACAAAGCTACCGGCCCTGCCCAGCGCTGGAGAGAACTTCAGCCTTGAGGCTCTTTTGCGAGCGGGGCTCTGAGCCTACCCTGTACAGTGCAGAGAGTAGCTCTTCCCTTGGACTTTATGGTGATTTTGGCTCCCCAGGCCCAGGGCTGTTTGAGCGGCCTCCAGCAGCAGCACCTGGACTCTATACTGAGACACAGACTGGGCTGCAGCAGGAGAAGGGACCTGGTGGCCTCAAGGTGGAGTCGGACCTCTTGTGCCGCCCTTTGCTCATTAGTGCTGGCTCTTACAAGTGCGTCAAATGCAGCAAGGTAGGGAGCCCTTTCTCCCACTCTGGTTATGATTGTTCCCCAGCCCCTTTTCCCTGGCTAACCTGACCCTGCCTGCTCTCTCCGTTTCAGGTCTTCTCCACACCACATGGCCTCGAGGTACATGTGCGCCGTTCACACAGTGGCACAAGGCCTTTCGCCTGTGACATGTGTGGCAAGACCTTCGGCCACGCAGTCAGCCTGGAGCAGCACAAGGCCGTGCACTCACAGGTGAGAGCAGGGCAGACTGCCAGGATGAAGGTGGGAGGGCCAGGGCCAGCTGCTTGCTTCAGCAGGCACTGGGAGGGCCATGAAGGCAATCACAGGCAGTAGATGGGCGTTTAAACTGAGGGGAAGAAAGCATAATAGGGTGCAGTTGTGGGTGAAGAGTATGGTGGTGGGCAGCTAGCAAGCGAAGGAAGAATAGGAAAAAATTGACAAAGTTCAGGGTACTGACTTTGTTTCCATTCCCCTGACCTTGTGTGTGTCTGTATTAAGCAATGGGTCTTTTGGCACTTCAGGAGTAACAGATAATAAATAATAAATTTTTGCTCTCTGAGCTGGAAACTGTGAGGAAGGTGTGGACTTTGTTGACGGCTAAAGCATTTTTTCTCCTCCCCCTCCACCAAAGAAGTGAATCTTCCCTTGTTGGTAGTCATTGTGTCCATGCAGGGAACATCTGAAAGACCAGTCAGGTATAGAGCACAGACTTCATCCGTCTCGACACCCTCTGAGTCACACACCAAAAGAATATGGTAGTTAATTTTGGTAGGAGTATTTGTAACATTTTCCATCTGCTGATATTGTTCCATATTTCCCCTTCACCCACCCACTTAACCTGGCAAATCTTCCTTCCTCAGATTGGGTTTGGGAGGATAGAATTACAGCAGTGTTTGTTTGCTGTCTTATTTACAGTTGCATGAGCGTGCATCAGCAGAGCTCACAATGAAGAGAAATATCGCATCACCCAGTAAATAACTTTGAAAAGAGCAATACTGCAAATTAAGTCCAAAGAGGGGAGAAAATTTCTGGGACTGTGCATACAAAACCAAATAAGGTGCCTATATTAAGCACAGCAGGAGGAGGAAGGTGTAATGGGAGTTAAAGGAAAAGATGATCTGTGGTGGAAGAAAGTGATGGGGAGGTTTGTGTTAGGGAGACACAGCAGTTTTAGTGTGCTGAGTTAGCTTTGTTGAAGCAGTAAGCCAAAAAGCTCCTTTCCCCAAGTGCTCTAGGTACCTTTCGCTTAATTATAATGAAAGGAGAAATATGCAGTTGGTCGTTAGGCTTCCAGCACAAATCAACCTGCCACAGAGATTTCCCCAGAGAGCCACGCAGACCTCAGCACCCACTTTCCTGCAGAGCGCACTTTGAACAGTGCTGCAGCTGCTGGTCTTCCCAGCAGAATGATTGTGGGTCCATGTTGAAATGTGCAGGCAGTGGGAAGGGGTTCAGTATCTTTTCTTTTATTATGCAACACTGCCATGTTGGTTGTAGCATTTCCTCAGGCCAGCTTTCTGGAGAGGTAGAAGCGCTTTCTATGGCAGAAGGGGCAACACTCTTGTGCTGCTGGCCAGACTGTTGCTGTGGGATCTCTGTCATAGTGTAACGTGGGTGTGTTTGGGCTCTTCTTTCTGCAGGAACGCAGCTTTGATTGTAAGATCTGCGGAAAGAGTTTTAAGAGATCTTCTACTCTGTCCACCCACCTGCTCATCCACTCGGACACCCGGCCCTATCCCTGCCAGTACTGTGGGAAGCGGTTCCACCAGAAATCTGACATGAAGAAACACACCTTCATTCATACAGGTATGCCTTGCAGCTGCTGGTGTTCAGCCTCAGCTATAGGGGCAGGTCTCTGAAGTGGTCTCTCTGCAGCAGCCTGTTCCTCCTCAGCTGGGACAGCACTTACACTGCCCTGTGCTTCTCATGGCCCTGCTGTGGTTCACGCTATCTGAGCTCTACTTGTGCAAATGAGGGTGATTTGAATGTGGTTTCATGAACAGCAGCTGCAAAATAACCCAAATCCTCGCAATCCAATCAGTGTTCCCTTAATAGGATCTACCAATGTTTATTTAAACGGCTTTTGTGTAAGATGATTTGTAGAGCATTATATTCTTGCGGCCTTGATTTACAGCTGAGGTCCCTGGAAAATGATAGGTGAATTTGACTGCAGCATCTCCTAGTACCGGATCTACCAATTTACAATAGGAACAAGAGGAGTCTCCTCCTTTAGGTCAAACAGCAAACTGGCAGCCCCAGGGTCCAACTCTTAGTCTAAATATTTGTTCAGAGGTTGATTGTCTGCACTTCCACCCGGACTTTCTGAGAAAGGGCTGCAGCCTGATACAGAATGGAAAGAGAGGTGCAGAGTTCTCAAGTTTCACTGTTAGTAATAAACATGGAAACTAATAAAGTGCAGGTGAATCACAAAAGGAAATTGTTTTAAAAATATTGCTCAGTGAGAAGGCAGGTTTGTCAGAGATCTGTAAAAATAAATCTTACTTTACATACCTCCGCCACGTTCAGTTAAGGTAGAGGGAGATGAATGATGTGCGAGATATAGACACATCTGTAGGCACAAAGTAATAGCTGCAGTAGCCTAGCCCAAGGTTTGGGTGACCAAAATCCTGGTTCCTGAGAGTGGAATATTAGCAGATCTCAGGAATGAAATGTTGAAGTGGTAAATATGTAGGAAGATGGCATCATATGTAGTGCTGCTCGGCTGTGATTTTTTCTGGATCACAAGCAGTGAACAGTAGCACTTACACAGATTCTCCACAAGATTACTGCTGAATGAAAATGAACTATTTAGGAAGGAAAGTGAAAACTATTTCCATAGTAACTTTTTCAAATGAGATTTCAACTAAATTCTGAATGGGCCAAAACGTTCTTTGTATTATTATTCTGAAGTCACCAGCTGTCTCTGGGCTGCTATTTGATAACGTAGAACCAGCTCCTTAACTGAGTTAGGGAAAATTTCATAGGCAGCGTCAACTTGCAAAACGTGTTGGAGGCTCAGTTCACACAGATTTTATTTTTCTAAGAATCTGATTTTCAGAAGTACCAAGAGTGCTTTTTGCTCCAGCTGGAGTCAGCGGGCTTTGCAGGTGTAAAGCCATTCTTAAAATCAGGCTTGGTTTTGTGGTTGAGGTTCCCTTTTTTTCCCGTTATTTGATAGTAAACACTATGGAAACACAATGGGATCCTGCTCCTATGGAGACCAGTGGAGCTGTGCCACTGACCCCTCTGTGAGAGAAGTTTTGTAGCTGGATTTATTCCCATTTCCATTATTTGCCAGGAGAACTTCAGGACTCTCTTGGAGTGACTGCTAGCATTTCAGAGTGACGGCTGGGGTTTGAACCTGCCCTTCAGGTTTCATTCACAGCTCCCTGGTTTTGACTTAGCAACATTCTATTCTACTTGCACCTAAGCTGATGCTATCATTGATGTCAGGCAGTCAGCACCAGCTGAGGTCTTCCCAGGAATTCCTGATGTTTCTAGGAAAAATAAAATAAAATAAAATAAAAAAATAATTTAAAAAAAAAGGTGATTTAAATCTCACAGAGGCCATGCAGCCAAATACCAACGTGTTCACAAGCTGTGATGTCCTCAGAGCACTCTTTGCTTCAAGCTGCTTCCAGGACTGTACTGGAGCAATGCAAATATATCCAGATCCGTGCCTCCTAAGCTACGGTGCAGGCACAGCTGATGACTCAAGGTGGTCGACTGCATAATCTTAGTAAGAATGACTTTTTTGTAGTCATGTAGGAATCACTTCAGTTAGCTCTGAGGCCCGGAGTACATTTCCTATTTGCCCTGACCCTGAGTGTGCAGCACATTACCCCTTTCACACCTTCTTTAACACCTTTTGCTTGCAGGTGAGAAACCTCACAAGTGTCAGGTGTGTGGAAAAGCCTTTAGTCAGAGCTCCAACCTCATCACTCACAGTCGGAAGCACACAGGATTCAAGCCATTTGGCTGTGATCTGTGTGGCAAAGGCTTCCAAAGAAAGGTGGATTTACGGAGACACCGGGAGACACAGCATGGCCTCAAATGAGCCCTGCAATGCAGAAAGCACCTACAACACTAGGAGAACAGACTCCCTTGGCTTCCCCGCTGGACCTGAGCCCTGTCTGTAGAACAGACCCAGGCATTACCTTTCCGACCGGGAGCTTGGAAAGGACAGTTGTGCATTGGCAGCTCAACCTACGTGACTGTGAGAGTGGAAATTAAAGGTTGGGGTTTCTATCTCTTGTCCTCCGTTTCTGAAATAACACTGGAAGATAAGTCTCTTAGATACAAAGCCTGTTACTCTGAAGGTGGATAAGCTATCAAATACCTGTAAGCTTTAAAGTATTTCTCCCATGGCCAAGATAAAAATCCTATATATTTAAATAGCTTGAATTACTTTGCATGGATTTGTGGGTAAACAGTGTTTACGTGGTACTCACAGAGAGCAGTCAGTAAATGGCACAGGCAGTGCTTGCCTTGGTTGAGTTTCGGTGCTGAAAGGCTTTACTCTTGGTTTCCTGTCAGTTTGACATCAGGCTATTTTTTAAGCTGAGGCAACAGCTTGGGCCTGTTTCTGCTCTCACTTATTCTGGTGTAAACGAGGAGTTGCATTGACAGTTAGGAGAAGACCCCTTTTATCTCCCAGAGCTATCTCTGTGCCTAAGCAAGGCCTGGCTGTGTGTGTGTTTGAGGCTTGTGGGGTTGTCTTGCTACATCCACTGGAGGAAAGGAAGCTTGTGAAAGACAACTGGAAAAACCAAAGCACAGAGTTATGCCTTATAAGCAGAAACCCACCTAAGGACTGGTCCTGACTGAGAGCAGGGGCACAGGGGAAGCAAAGACTTTCAATCCAGAACAGTCGTTGGCTTCTGCGCTCAGTCTTGTTATAAATAACTGGAAAATAGCTACTCAATAGTCTCCTTTGTATATTTGTTTTTGTTCTCTTTTTTAAGTTTTTAAAGGGAGACTCTCCTGAGGTGGGCAGGAATCAGTGTAAAACAGCAATTGACTGGATTTGCCTTAAATGACCCTGCGTGTACCTCAGTTAAAAAAAAAAAAAAAAAGAAAAAAGCTGTTTTTACTTTGTTAACAGGTTTGTAAATGTCCTATTTAGATTTTATGGAGTGTCTTAATGTTTATTAGTATGTATTTATTGGAACGATGTTTTAAATTAATAAACTATTGAAGATCATCCAGAGTGATCTTTGTTTGATGTGTGAATGTCGGCTGTTATGGATACACCTCATCCAGTGATGGTCAGAGATACGGCATTCAACAGGGACTGAAGGAACAACAGAATTTGCACAATAGATTTTGCTGAAGAGCTCTAGTGATTAAAGCACACCAGTGTCCTGCTTAGTGGCCGGGTCCCACTGCTTTCAGTTAATCACTTAGCAGTTTTGAAGGCTGGAGTGTCCTATGGAGTGTCACCAGGAAACAGTTTAGAGAGAGAAGAGCCGTTTTAAATGCATGCATTTGAAATGCAGATTGCCAGAAGACCCTGCTCAGCTCAGGAGGGACTTGGATCTCCTCTGAGATAAAGCGTCTGCGCCAGGAGTTTTCAGGAACACCTGAAGGCCTGGTGCATCACTTACACAGCGCCATGGTTTTATGAGCCTTGCTGCCAGTGGCCTGAATGAAGTCACACCTGCACTGAGTGCTGCTGTGCCAGACATGTTAGAACTCCAGTATGAACTGCAGTCAGAAGTCAGGATGGACTTGCAATTGCCTTTTCTCTGCCTACCTCGTTAGCAGGACTTGCTGCACCTATCACTGCAGCTCTTGCAAAAGAGAAACAAGAGGAAGACGGAGGGTCCCCGTGCCCTTTTGCAGCAGGGCTCCTTTGGTGTGCCTGTCACCTTGTTCTCTGTTTCTTGTTTTGCTTAGACCTTTATTTTGGATAAAGCCTTGTTAGGTGCAGATAGGACGGCAGGCTAACAACCGGTTGCAGGGTTAGCGTTGCTTGCTTTCTCCCTCTCTAACAGGAGGAATATTTCCTTCAGTCGCACGCGGAGCAGCTGGAAGGGCAGTGAGCGGCAATGCCGTGCAGCTGCTCGGCGGCAGCCAGGTGTGAGAGCACCGCCGATCGCTGGGGTCCGGCTGGGAGCTCCGCGGGCACGCAGTGGAGCCGGCAGTTAATTAAGCGCTCCCGCCGAGCTGCGTGCCGCGCGCCCCTGCTAACCGCCGCCCCTGAGGGCCGAGGCGCGGCGATGCCCTCCGCAGCCGCCGTTTCGGGGTTCGTGGTGCGGGCTCCGAGCGAGCCGCCAGCTGTTCTCACCCCGCGTTAAGCCCGTTTCGTGGCGTTCGTGAATGCAGAAGGTCGGTGTAGGAAAAGAAGCGGGCGCCTGGAGAGGCCCGGTGGTGCCCCAGGCCCTGCCCCGCCCGCCCGCAGGAGGCTTCGCGGAGCGGCTCGCTGCCCGGCACAGGTAGGCCGGGGCTGACCCCGGAGCGCTCCGCGTTTCTCTCACGGGAATGCTGCTGCTCACGGAGCGAGTGCCGGCCCGGAGGTGCGGGGCGCTGCCTCAGCCCTCGGGACGGCGAGTGCCCAGTACCTGCCAGCGGGTAGAGCTCCTCTGCCGGCCTGAGCAGCCTCGGTTACCAGCGCTTGACTCTAAAAATACGATACCAAGGGGCCAGCCCAGCGAAGTGTCTCATTTTCAGATGGGATAGCTCGTATTGTGTGAGCCTTGCACGAGTGTGCTGGTGAACGCTGGGGCCGTCGGGGTGGCGGGGCCCTGTGGTGAGGACATGGCTGGCGTGCTCAGGCTGTCCTTCCAGAGGGGAAATTTCTGGGAAGAAAGGAATCTGGAGGGTGTATTACCGGCTTAAGGCTGTCTTCTTTTGGCGTGTCCAGACCTGCTGAGCCGCAGGCTCAAGCCCCTGCTGAGCAGCGGTGTGCGGGAGGAGGCCTCGTGCTGCTCCCAGCCCTTGTGGGGCCACCGTGGATATGGGCAGCAAGAGCTCACCTGGGAAGCGGCTGGCTTGAAGGTGACTGCTCAAAATGAGTGGGGTGGAAAAACCTCTATCTGCGGAGAATCAGAACAGGCTACTGAGAGGCCGTAGAGCAAGTTTAAAGATTGGAAATATCTCTCTCGGTGTTATTACTGCGTGCCATTAAAAATACATTATGCATATTACATGACTCATTATTCATGAAGCAGGTTCCATACCTTTTGTCTGCCAGAGTAACAGTAGAAAGGGTAAGGGGAGACACTGGAGCACACCTTTGTTTCTTTCTGTAAATTTTTAATAACACCTCCAGCTAACCAGTTGGTGAAGCTCAGTTCCTGCATAAAAGTGGAAAGGCAGAGCTATCTGCAGGATGACTAAGCCTTTCAGAAGCTAATTTGAGCTTGTGTTCATCCACACCAACAATGATTAAATTACCTATCAAATGTGCAGAGCTATCAGGATTCAGGGCACTGAAAAATGAGGTGAATTTATCTGATTGATTTCAAAGACGTGAGTGGAACGAGTGAGTTAAAGAAAAAAGTGAGGAACTATTCCTTATAGATTTTATAAATGCACGCCTGGCAAGCTAATGAACCTGTTGCTAATCCTCCAGAAGTTGTTTGCCTGCCCAGAAAACAAGTGTATCAGTTGGAATCAGAATGCTTTATCCAAATCAGTCAGCAGTATGAATTAATTCATGAGGCAGAAACAAATCAACTTATTAGGTTCTGTCCTTATAGTGAGCAGAGATGTTTAAAATTAAAACATGCAAACATCTGTGCTTTCTGTATCGCTGGTTTCCAAGAGCAGGTAGTAAGACTCAGATTGGGTATTGCAACAGAATGGAGAGCACAGCTCTTCTGGGTCTTGCTCCTTCCTCAAGCAAAACCTTGGTTGCAGTTGATGGGGGTGGAGGAAGAGGTTTCTAGAATAAGCTCTGAGTGAAAGATTGCGAGACTCGTGCAACTGTGTTTGCAAGCTGTGCTGCTGTTGCGTGCTGATAAAGAACTCCTCCGTTTTCTGCATTTTCTTTCCTTGAGAGAAAGAAAAAACACAAACAGGTCAGTTGTGTCAAATTCTTCCCCAGCGTAAACCTGGTTCACGTCAGGAATGGATTTTGCTTTTGTTTGGTCTTACTCTAAACTTTACAGTGAAATACAGCTCAGCTCGTATAACACTTTGAGAGAATTCTGATTTAGAAAAGCACTGAAATATGCATGCAAGTCAATGAAGTGCTTCTCTAGCAGGGACCTGGCTTATGAGATGCCTGCTTGGAGTTAAAGTTCTGGAGATTTTCCCTGCTGAAATCTACACCTCAGCGCAGAGCCACGTGCTGCCTGCTGGGCACATTTCCACCTGCAGCTGAGGTGACTTTTGAAGATGGCAAAGGCAGAAATTGGTTTTTATTGTCATTAGGACCATGGTTATTTCCAACGCTTTCTGCTCTGATTAGTTCACTGGTTGAAATGGGTTTAAGGCCTATACGTATCTGTAGTGCATTGCGAAGCATTTGAAGTAGTGGAAGTAGATCTGAAAATGTGTTTGTACATCTGAAGCTGTAGACACATCTGGATATGTGTTGAATATCGATATCTATTGTCTATGTAGTTGGTGGGGAAAGGGAAAGAGAGGGGGGGGAAAAAGAGCAACAATTGTCAGAGAATATCCTAAATATCAGGCTGGTCTGTAATATACATGATGTGTGAACAGCAAATAGAGGAAGGGCATAAATCTGGACGAAAAGGTTCCATGTGTCATAGGAAATGCTGGCCGCACCTTGCTAGCATGATGTTGCCTAACGTTAACCTGGAGAATGGGATTCATCCTTCAAAAACAAACAAACACTTTTGTGCGCTTCTACTTCTCATCTGCTTTTGTTTTGTGGATTTTGTTTTATTTGAGGAGGGGAGACATAACAAAACAATGCAGACTAAGACAGACCTAGAATGAAAACAACCTGATGTCTGAGTCAAGGATGACTTTCCTGCCTTTGTTTGCCACCCAGCCCGCTTCCCAACATGTGTGAGCTCTGGCTGCAGGATGCTGCTGCTCATGGGGTGCTGTGAGACCCGCTGTGGCCCAGCTTGCTGCTGCAGCAGTGCCAGGCTCTGCTCCTTGCCCCCAGCTTGCCCTGCCTGTGAGCATCCTGGAGACCTGGCAGCTGGCATGGCCCGCACCTTTGGGGTGGCCAGAGTGTTCCAGTGATTTATTACTGTAACAGCCAGCATTAAAGGAAGATTAAGCTCCTCTGAGGTGATCGGCATTTCAATGTGATGTATCTACTTCTATTTTACCCTTTCTGCTTTTTTCTCACGTGAATAACAAATTCCCAGAACTCGCTGGCAGGCTCAGCAGGTGAGTTCAAAGGGTAATAAGAAGCACGGGTACAAAAGACAGGAAGGTGAATTCCAAGGGTTGTTCAAGAGTGCACTGATCTGACAAGAGCAGGCAAAACAGATGGTTTTGGTTCATACTGGAAACTGTAGGGATTGAAGAGCTACAACAAATTAACTGCATTTCATTAAGTCGTCAGCCAGAAGAGATGAGCTGTTCACTTAATACAAGCGATTTAGGCTAGCTAGTTCTAGTTAACCAGGGTTAAGCCAAGGGGCTGTATGTTATCAGCTAACTCTGCTAACTTTGCAGCTTCACAGATGGTCAGCTCTGCCTCTGCTGCTGCTTTCTCCTCTCTGCAGCACAGGGATGTGCACAGAGCGCAGGAGGGTGACCGGCTTCATGAAAGGAAGCAGGGAAGCCTCTCTTGCTGCCTGCTTCTCAGGCTGGGTCAGGTTCTGGGGGCTCCTGGTGCTATATCTGGTGGGGTTTGACAATGCACTAATTCCTGTGGCCAGTTGGGGAGTGGGGCTGTTTGCCTCCTCTCCCTGATTCCAGGCAAGGGGGGAGATGTTCCTGCCTTCGTTTCCTTCCCGCTTTCCCCAGCCTAGGTTGCATCACAACCATTTGCAGGGGATGGAAAAGACGGTTGCAGTTATGGGAGGAAGGGGTTTTATGCAAGTGGAGGGAACTTCGTTCTTCTCTGAACACCGAATACCTCAATCTGAAACCTTTCGCTTGGCACATAATGGGACTCCAGACAGATGTTGGTCACAAAGGAGCACGAGCCTGATGAGTGTGAAGTGCCTCGAAGTGCCCGGCATCGCAGAGCATTGGGGGGATGTCTGCCTACTGCTTCTCCCTTTTCAGAACACTGTGGTTTGGTTTAACTGTGGCTCTTTCCACTTGCCATTGGGATGTCCGTTTCATTCCTTTGCAGGTTCAGTTGCTGAAATCTTGTGTTTGAGCAATGTTTTTGTGGCTCTTGGCAGGATGGTGAAGGCTGCTGCAGACTTTGTTCTGGTGCTTGGGAAAGCTTAAGGGTTATGCTCTTTTGTTCAATGCTTTACGTTTTAGCAGGGGCTGGAGAGCCAAGGAGCTGTCTGCGAAGTGCAGGCATGAGATATGGTTCTCTACTGAGAAAATTTGTTGGGCCATAGGGGTGCTGTGCAGGAAAGAGTAACTCAGAAGAACATCCCAGTGCTGGCTGGGTTGGGTGCTGATCCTGTTCCTGTGGATCAGGGGAAGTGCTGCAATCAATCAGCATCACTCAGCATGGCAGGTGTTAGTGAGGATGAGGGTCAGAATTCAGTGAGGCTCCTGGGGGTGCAGCAGGTGAGCCCAGCCTGCGGGGTACTGCTGCCTCCTGGCCATTGGGGCTTGGTGGTGCTGCAGCTCTGCTGGCTTTGATTTGAGCAGGGGATGAAAGGTTAAAACAAAACCTGGCTTCCTTGTGTCCTGGTTTTCCTGAATTCTGGAGAATCTAACAGCTACTCAGCCTCACTTTGTGCTCAGAGAGCTGCCTCAGCCTCCTCCTAGCTCTGCTACTTGGGACTGCTTGATGCTGTGCTGCCCCTGACACCCTGTGCCATGTGGGAGCACCCGCAGCTAGGAGCTGCTCCCATGGATGGGCCCCAGCCAGGCCGGGAGCAGCAGGGAAATGTACTGGGTGCTCTGGCTCCTGCCATTTCAGTCCCATTGATCTAAGGGTGTTCCTGTTCTTGCTGTGATAAGGATACTGTATTTGTTGTGGTTGAAGGATGGTGATGGGAGTCAAGTGCGTAAGTTAAAGGAGCTAAGGTATCAATTTGGCATGGCCCGTGGGGATGTGGCTTCATCTCTGATCACACGGACACCACAGCTGCCCCAGCCATGCTACTGGGAGGTCTCTTGCTCTTAGTGGCATAGCCAAATATTTTGTCAGCTTACATGATTGTGAAATGAGCTGAACTCTTTGCCCAGCAGTATAAAAGGGCTTTTCAAAGACCCTTTTTATTGTTAGCTCAGTATAAAACAGTCTTTGCATGTCTGAGAATCTATCTTAACAGCTTTATTTGGTGCCCTGAGGACTGAAATCCACTTGAGCGAGTTAGAAACAAACAAAAATGCCACTCTGTGTAAAGGCGGCTCGAGCTCAGGAGGAGATGGGAAGGTGCTCAAAGGCTGCGGCTCATGGGAGATGGTGTCCAGTTCCCCACGTCCATGGAGACCGGAGAGGGCTCTGGGCTGGGAGCCTGTGTGTGTCTGCAGCCCTATAGCACTGTAAGAGAAATTTCAGATAGGGCAATTGCTCGTCTCACTAACTGTAGCTCTCAAATGTATGTTGTAACAGCGATTGACAAAGAGGTGGAGGAAACTCCACAATAAAACTTGAGTGAAAATGTGTGTCCACAGCAGCAAGTGTCTGCACCAGGCTCTGGGCAGCATGGCCTGCAGCATCAATGTGAGGTGCACAGGGAATGCCGGGGAGGTCTAATTCCACTTCAAAAGGCATCCAGTGCCGTGAAAGGGAGATACAGCCTGGATGTGACCTGGCAGATGGATACTCAAGTACATGCCGCAGTCTGGAGTGGGGGGGCTAGGCTGGCCTTGCTGGGATGTACAGAGCTGAGTGTGTCGGAATGGAATACAAGAAGTGCTGCTAAGATAGGTCACGACACAGAGCTGTCCGGACACACAACATGTGGACCGCATGTGTTGAAGGGTTCCCTTGGTGGGAAGCTGGTGTGGCCCTTCTGGATTTGTGACTACTTGAGGAGGCTCTGTATGCTGCTGAGATGATGGCTTGGGCTAAACCACTCCATAATGAGAACAAAAAAGCATCTTTGCAGGACACCCTCTGAAATAAATTTGGTTTCCTAACCTGTGCAGTGCTTTTACTTTAGTTCCCACATTGTTTTCTCTCCCTCCCCCAAGTTCCTCAACACAAGCTCTACAACTGCCAAAACCACACCTGAATGATGACTTTTAGCAGGTGAGAGCAGACACATGGGGAATTGAAGCTTGCTGTGGTGGTGGTAAACGAAAGAATTGAAAGCTGAAGCAACTTAAACCACTCAAACCACCTCTGTTGCCTTCAGCCTTCTGGCACAAACTGTTTCTTTGTCTGTGTACATGCTTTTTGCACAGTGAGACAAAAGGGGGAGGAGGGAGGACTGTCATGTCATTGCCTTCCTGCAGGAGCCATGCCAGCACTCCCAAAGGCAGGGCAGTGCAGGGCCAGGGAAACGGTGCTCAAGCTCTTGCAGAAAGCCTAGTGTGAGATGTTCCTTGGAGGAACTGTGCCTGGAGTGATGAACTTTGTGGGAATGAACCTTCTTTGGTCTCCTCAGGGCAAGAATGCATGGATTCATTGCTGTACTTGCTGGCAATCCTCAGTCCTTTAGTTGTTGCTGGCAGGTTGCACATGTGGGGCTGCACGTGTGCTGAGGCACTGGATTGGTTTTCTTCCTGTGGTTAAAGGCTTCACGCACACTTCTCAGGATCAGAGCATAACATGAACAACCTTGCAAAGTAAACACATCCACCTAGAATTTTTATTTTCCCAAATCACTCCTTTAGCTAATGTTTCAAAGGTGTATATACGCAACGCATCTGGTACAAACCAAATACTTTCAGTCTGTTGGATCCCAGAGTCAATATTTGCCCAAGGTATTACAAAGATGATCATGAAGTTCTGACTAAAGGGAAGAGTGCTGTGCTTGAAGGCTCATTTGATCCGGTGTGTGGGCAAATGGACCCAGAGCTCAGTGATGGGGTGTCTCTTATGTTGCTGTCCTGTGGTGCTGCTGTTAGTAGCAGTTTTGGGTCACCCCCTCAATGTCTTGTGGGCAGGGGTGACTCAGTGTTGCTGCTGCTGGCAGGTGCGTGCTGTTCTTGCACCTTCTCCTGATCTGCTTGGTGTCCCCTGAAAATGGGGCATGGTGGGGGTGTGCGGTGGTGGTGGGTCAATCACCGTGTGCGACCATCTTGTACTCCTGTTCCAGATTTTTGCACCAAACTGTTTATCCTGTGTGACTTGTGGTTCCTGGTGCTATTGCAGCTTTTGTGTAGGCTTCCTGCTGACATACTTGCTGTGCTTGCAGTTGGGTTGTGGAGGCTGGCCTAATTCATGGCTGAATCAGTCCTAGAAATTGTATTGGCGTCTGACTTGTCTTCTGGTTAATAGAAGATTGCTTGGGTCAACAAAGGTCAAACCTCGAGTTTCCTTTTTGGTATTCATGCAGTTCTGCAGGTAGATGAACTCCCACTGCCTCAAGAGTGTTTGGGAGCTGACTTGCTCACAACAGATTTTTCTTACTCTAACTGAAATCAAACAGTGAGAGCCTGACTGTAGGATGCCCTACATCCAGTCTGTCATGGAGCAGTCTGTGCTCTCAGCTGAACCGAACCTATCTGTAGATCCATATCCCAGTCAGTGATATGTGGACTGCATCCAGCTGCTGGAGCAAGCACCTTGCTGGTGCAGTGCAGAACTCAGCAGAGATGAGACTGCTTGGGGAAAAACGTTTGTTTCCTGGTCACTGCCAGCTATCAGGCTGGTGAGCGTTGCTCTTATCTACACTACTTCCGCTGCAATTCTGCATGGCTCAGCACATTTTGGGCTTGTGCTGAGGGCACCATCTGTTTTTTCACTCCAGTCTGCTTCCAGGCTGGAAGTAGTGCTTGGAGCTACTTGTAAGCCTGGCTGGAGAAAGAACTGGCACCTCACAGCTGACCACTGGGTTGCAGCCAGCCTCAAATTTGTTGTCTTGATGCATGCAAGCTGGAATATCCCATGCGGTCAAAAAACAGTCAGTTCTCAGGTTAACTCTTTCACAGAAACAGACCTATGTGGAACAGTGAGACTGCTGTGACAGAAGCTCCCAAGCAGTGGCATCACACCATGCCCCAGCTCTGTGTTGTGGGTTGGTCTGGTTAGCACATGCATGTGGCAAGGTTTGACTCGTCCTCTCCTCTTTTGTAGCAGGTGTTTCTTTTAAACAACTTGTTTGGATCTCTTTGTTGCATTTGAAAAAGCAGAGATGTTCTGTGTAGTTGTTTTTGTTTGTTTGTTTGTTTTTCCTCTTGTGGGTGACTTAGCAGTCATTGCGCTCTCAGAGAAGTTATTCCTTGTGGTTGCTGTATGTTATGACTGTAGGAAACACCGCATGTTTAGAAGTTGCCTAGCAATTTCTGTTATGGTCCCTGTCTCGTTTGCCTATAACTGCCAGTGCCTGAATTTGTGTGCGGCTGTTTGCCTGGGTTGCAGTCACTGCGGTTCAGCAGTCTGTGAGTTAGTCTGCTCTAGCTCTGTGCCCTGCTCTCTGTGAGGCTGTAGTTCCCTCTCGTGGCACTCCAGGTGGGATGGCTTTATGCCCTCCTCTGTGTGCTCCCACTTGCAGGGTCCCTGCAAAATTGCTTTGCTTCAAAGGGGAAAAGCACTCGATGGACTTAATTCCTTCTAAACCTCTGTTCTGCGCTCAGTGCTCTGTTACTTCACCTCACAGTGTGCCCCAGGGAAAGTGGGATCGGCTGGTGGGGGGGATATGCCCTTGGGGCTGGGATGGGGGCATGGGATTTTCTCTTCGTGACCCTGCCTGTTACCTCTGCCTGCTGGGTGAAGAGCCTGCACGGGCTGAGGGTCTCCTGCTATGCTGCTCCAGGAAATGGAGATCAAGGCTATAGCACAGAACTTGGGTTTAATATCAGGGTACCCCGCACTTCAGAAATCAAACGTGTAGCAGTAGTAAATCAGCAAAGCACCTGATCAGGCATCTGTAGGTCTGAGTGTTTCTAGAAGTAAGAAGCTCTGAAGTGATTCCTAAATCTAGGTAGAGTACTGATTTCTGAGTGTAGCTGCGACTTTTGCTGTTGCAGACAAGGTGCTTTGCACTGCCTCAGTCTGTTTCATTCTTAGCAGCATGCTTTGCACGAACTAACACAGCAGTCATACCAGCTAAAAAGTAAAATAAATCCTAACACACAGAATGACTACTCTTCATGCAGAACATCATCACAGTCTTACATAGTGATAGAAAAATCATCGTTTGTCTATTAGACGTGTGAGAATGTTTCCTTATGTCTGCACTCACAATTTCACTGTGTGTGGTTTCAGGAAGCCTAATGTAACAGTCAGATTAAGTGCTTTCTTGCCTATGGCTATTTTACTGGAAATCCTGGTAATGAAGACCTCAGAATAAGCATTTGTGTCAAAAAAGCGTGTTTTCAGTGCTCCCACCCTGGAAAGCACTGAAGTAAGGTTCCATATTTCTCTTGTATTATTGATTATTTGTTGTAGCTCTCGACAGAGGGTAGAGGACTGAGCTATTCTGTCTCAAAATGTCAAACCCTAACCTTTGCGCAAACTTTCAGAAGTGCAGCAAGCTGTGTGAAAATGGGCCACTGTGATTGAATAACGTTAATGTGGAAATAGCTGACTCCCACGCAACACTGGATTTCATCATCTGTAACATTGCTTGGGGCTGTAACGGTTTCACAGAACTGTGATGCTCACGCTGATTTCCTGATGATTTTTCTATCATAATTATGGCTGTGCTTTAACATCTGCACAAAGACAAGTAATATGTAGCCCTGAGACGTAGATGCAGATGCTAAAAAGATATGAATGCTTTCATACTGGACATTAAGTGGAACTGTTTATCCTGTCTGACTTCATACTAGTGCATTGCTACTTTCAGAGGCAGACTTTCATCCTGCTGCATGTGCTGGCTCTCTTTTCTCCTATGTGAGTTCCTTTGCATCTGGATACATCAACAAACATTTTGTGACTGTGCAGTCTAGCGTACAGACCCACCCTTCTTGTCATCTCACTGCTCCGCATGCTCTGATGTGATGTCTTCTGCCAGCTCCACTGTCAGAGATTCCTAGCACCTCCTCCTTCCTCTCCTGACCCTCTCTCATGCAAGTACTGGTCAGGGCTCTGAGCTGGCACTGCTCTACTGTGCCCATGCTGTATGTATTGCACTTTACATGTCCTGTGATGCAGTTCATCGAGTGGAAAATGCTTCTCGTTGACTGATGGTCAGAATTTAAATTAAAAATCAAAATAAAAACAACCCCAAACTACAGAGAAGTATTTTTCACCAAGAGCTAATGTTTGGAGTCCTTGTCAGCCCCATTTACTAAAGGATTCCACTTTTCTCTATATACTTTGTGTCTTTCTTATTTTTTCCCCCGACTAGAAGGGTTTATTTTCTGGTGGAAGTAACTCCAGATTTGCAGTCTTACTGGGAGAGGCATAATTGGGGTTATTTTATCAGAAACAAAACCTGCTCTCAGAACACCACCTTGCCCAGTCCTTGAGCATCTCTTTCTTTACTGGAGTCCCAAACCACCCCAGAACTGGGGCTGGACCACCCAGCTTAGGCTTTCTCAGGCTATCTGTCTCTCCCATCCTCTATCATATTTTCCTATGGGAAACATACTGGGATTCACTGATGCTTTCAAACTTGCTCATGTTTTGCAAGACTCTTAAAAACTAACATAAGTTGGTCTAGTCCGTTCAGTGACAGGAAGGGGTATAATCATGCTGGTTCCTTACTCATGTAGAGTAACTGACTGGACTGCAGCAGCAGTTAACCTAATCTTGAAGAGAAGCTAAAGCCCCTGGGCTTACCCATTGGGCTGACTGAACATCAGTGAGTGGAGGACTTCTGTCCCTACCTCACTCCCATCCCATGCTTTGCAGAGCCCAGCCACTGGCTCCTACTGCATTTGTAGGCTCATCTTTCTTCTTTGATGGACAGGAAGCTTATAAATAGACAAAAAGGCCCAGATTTGTCAAAGACCTCAGCTTTCACCAATGAGGTGAGAGCAAATACCCCATTTTTCATCTCTCTTTATTTGAATGTACCTGGCCTCAACATACTTAACCATGTTGAAAATCAAGTTCAGAGGTTGCATTGAGTATATCTACAAATATGACCCATATCTGGTGCTGAATGCTTATGAAAATCTGGAACAATTCAGCTGTAAAATTTGTATTTGGCGTGGAGTGAAGCTTATGGCATCAGCAAGGAGACAGAGTCACAGAGAAGTGTTCAGTGAAGTTTCTTTTTCTTTCTGCTCTGGATTTGCTAAAAGTGTAAGGGAAGTATGAGAGCATATATCACCAAGAAAAGCAACTTGAGATGTGCGTTCAGGTGTGCAGAAAGGGATTTTCCTTTGCAAATGGAGGGATGCCTACTATTGATTTTGGTGAAAGCCCGCCTCAGTCCTCTTATGCACGTCTATTTTGGGCACTGTGTCTGACAGTCCACGTGGCTGGGTGAGTCATGCCAGAAGCCTTTCACTTTCCTTTTCTTTGAAAAGGAGTTACCTGTCTCTGGAAAATGCCTTGACATCAATGATGAAACTGCCAATTGGTGCTCCATTTTGAATGAGTCCTGTCAGGGTAAAGAGCTCACCCCAGTATGCGGAAACATGCCCTAAGAGGACAATTTACTCAGTGCAAAAAAAATTAGCAACAGAAAATATGTGTGATCCTGCAGTTTCATTCATCTCCAGTGATCAATCTGTAATCTTATTCAAAGTTGATTCTGAAACTAGGCAGTTTTTTACTTTGGCAAAAAATAGGAACACTTCTTTGAGCAGTAGCTTCTTCCTTGAGGTTGCTTTATGAAAGATAATGGCTTCTGATAGGTAGTGGCTGCGGAGATAAGAGGATGTTCTTTGGGGAGCCCTACGTAGGAATGAAATTCTGAACAGAGGTGTTGCTGCTTCTCATCGTGTTAGCTTTAAAAATAAGTATCGTGTTTCTGCTAAATGAAGACATAACCCGGCCTGCAACAAACACTTGCGTGGGTTTTTTTTTCTGTCCAATTTGGTTAGAGAAGTGAAAATGTACATTTTTTTGAAAAAAAAAATAAAATACGGTGAAATATGTCCACATGAATGGAAAGCAGTTGATCATAGTGAAATTTAACTCAAAATGAAAAGTCACTTTAAACCTGATTTTCTGTTTTTCCCTTTTTTTCATGTGTTTAGAAATGTTGAACTGAAACGTTCTGTCAACCTGAACGCTTTTTTTGAGTTGACAAATTAATCAAAACCAACCTTTTCCTGCTGAGGTTTCATTTTCAGCCAAGTAGGCCTCTTCTGATTAAAGAAGGCGCATACAAGTTATTAATCACCTTTGCACTGCTTTAGCTTTTGGGTGATTCAAATCTGTTTTAGAAACAAGCGTCGTGCCCGTCTATAGGTGCTTCTGTAAGAATTTTGAGTGCCCTGTGTGTCTGGTGGCAGACAGATGCCCCCAGGGAAGTGTCCTGACGTGTGGCAGCCACCTCCCTGCATTGGAACCACAGGTGTGACAGGCATGCAGCTCGCAGCCCATATATGAGGAGTGTGGGCAAAGCTGGGCACTTCTTCACTTGCATTGTGAATGTGATTCCTGTCGCAGTTTCCTTGCAGACTCTCCATATGTGGACAGAGGTTTGGAGGCAGCGGGGCTGAGCCCGCTGCCAGGGTTGGAGGGCTGAGGGCTAGAGCTGCAGAAGCAGCAGGTGTGGGCCTGAGAACAGGCAGGAGGCTGGGCATGGGCTGCTGGCCATAGAGAGCGGTTAGGGGAAGGAGTGGGATGGCGGGATGGGGAGAACAGTAAAGGGTTGGGAGATGTGGAAAGAGATGGAACGAGATAGGCGGTTGTGACTGAAAGCTCTGACACTTAGTTGTGATTTTTAGTAAGAAGGTTTCCAGTAGCACTAGGCATAAAAAAAAAAAAGGCCTGATAAAGTATCATCTGTGAAATACTGAAATCAGAACTTCTGAAGACCTGTGGCTCATGGAAATTGCGTTTTGCTAGTTTTCAGGCTGTAAGACAGGATGCTCCTGGGCCAACCTGCGGGAAACTTCCTTCCTCCCGTTTGCAGAGGAAGCAGGGATGTGAAGATCTGTATCTGAGCTGTGCTCCTCACACTGCTGCTCCTTGGTGCTGACGGCTTTATCAGCCCAGCTTCAGGCGTCGTCTCCCGTGCGTTCAAGGTTATCAGATAGAGATGAGCTAGGAAAAAAAATCCAACTTTTGACTCAGACCCTTAAAATATAAATGATGTAACCCAGAATCCAGCATTACTCTTACTTTACAGATCTTTACTGAAGATCAGCATTCATGTACTGAAATTGGAGAGCAGGGTTTTACCTTTGAATCACCAGATTAAGAAAAGGATGTTTCTTTCAGTGAAACCTGCACAACAGATCATCTTACGGTTGCATGCTGTCAGAGGGCCTTCAAGACAGCTTAGACATAGCTACATGGCTTCACGTTTTGACCTTTTTTTTTTTTTTTTTTTTTAATGTTGAGACAACTTCTGAACTGTAGAGGTGAAATTAATAGCATGTTGCGGCGTGTTTGAAGTAGATTAAGAAACTAGCTAGCAGATCCTATGTATTTTTTCAGCACAAAGGTGACTCCTGCTGCCTGTATCTGTCCTGCAGCACTGTGAGTCCTTTCGGGTATCTCACGGCACTACAGCCCAACTGGGCTGTAAACACTCATCCCCTTCATTGGAAAACTGGGCTGTGATGGGAAGAACAGGAGGCCCCTCAGTCCCACAGCAAGGCCCCAGCTTGGCTCATAGAGAGAGAAAAACCACTCCTAACAAGAAAAGGTAATGTGCTGCTCAAATTCATCTCTTCTTTCAGAAAGCAGCCTCTGCTTATACAGTGAGTGTAAAAACATGAAGTACTTGCATTCTTAAGAAACAGGCCCGCATCAAGTTGAAAATGTTTCAGATTCATCTTTGGAAATGATTTGTGTGATTTCTTCTGTTTTTCTTCAAGTGTGATTCTGTTTTTCTCTAGCACTGCTTGCTGCTTGGGGTGTGTGGTTTGACACTCCGCGCGTCAGTTTAGCTTTTTGAGATTGTGCGCTTTTTGAAGGGGGCACATCTGTGGTTATAGAAGAAAAACAAGAACATCAGATGTTCAGGGCACAAAAAGCAGAGCTTGGGAGGATCTTAGAAATGAACAGTGACAAGGGATGACTTGTATTTGACCCAGAGCTGGTGAGGGCTGATACAGTATGTGTAAAATTACTTATTTTTCCAGTTTTCAAATGCCCTCTGGAAAATTACTGTAATATGAAAGAAACATTCAACTACAGTTGCGGTTGTGACATTTTATAATAAGCCAAGTATCTTAAGGAGCGAAAATGCACACTTTGCTTTCTTCTTTCTTTTTAATTTAGTGACAGGGCGTCATTCACAAAAGTGTGCTCAAAGAAGCTTCTGAGTGAAGGTCTCTTCAAAAAAGTGAGAGATCGTGATCCCTAACAAGGGATACGATTAGCAGATCGTTCTCTCTTGTGTCAGTAGGAGCTTTATCGTCAATGAGTCGCTGCCTTTTGGACAACAAAAGGGAGTGCTGTGACTGCAGCTGCATCCCCTGTAGTTCTCCTTTAGAGTATGCGGGTCCTGAAGGGGAGCCCGGAGTAGCTGGGACAGATGGACACTAGAGCAGTGCATGTGGCTCTTCAGCCAGGGGGAACCAGGTTTGGAGTGCAGAGGTGTATGGGCTGAGGCAGACGCCTATGCAGAAGTGAACTGCGTGGAAAGCTTGCTAAAAATCAACAGCCAACAGCGTCTACAGTGTTGTTTATCTTTGTTTAAACACCATGATTATTCTAGCTTACCCGACTGCGTATTTATCTAAAGACCTTAATTTAATATTTTCAGACACTCTTTCTTTCCTTAGTGTGAATTCACTCTCTCTTCTGCGGCTATACAAGTATAAGCACTAAACAGATATGACAACTACTGCTGTATCATGTAGTGTTTGTTAATTAATCACAGGGTAGTTCCTGCTTCTAGGCCAGGTCAGCAACTTGAAACAGTGTCCTGTGCAAGAAGGGCAGGTATTCTGAAGTTACCTTTTAACACAGAATTCCGAAACAATGTTTTAAAATGACCTTGCTGCATCAGTAACAGTTGCAGATCTGTCGCCATTTGTTCTATTTGTTAAGTTAATGTCATGGTTTCGGAAGCGTCTGCAGCAGGCTTGCTCCAGCCTGTGGCTCATGCAGTACTGAAAAGTTGGCGGAAAATCCTGCTCAGTGGCAAAGCCTGATTAGGAAACGTTATCTTTTTTTTTTTTTTTTTTTTTTTTTTTTTGCATAATATATGAGATACACAGATACACATGCCTAACATATGGTTGCTATAAAATACTGTAGATGAGTCAGATCTTAGCTGGCAGCTGTAAGCAGGGCTGTTCTGCCTTCTTAGATAATACTACCTCTCGCAATCTTTATTTTTTTTGTTGTTACTTAACTACTTTGCTGTTAAATTATATTAACCTGATTTGTGGCCACTCATCTGAGTACAACAAAAAGGCAAGGATTTACAATGTAAATCCTGATGTGTTTGTAACTAATTAAAGCTTCATCCAAATTGTTCAGGCTTGCTGTAGCGATGGTTAATTCTTACCGAACTGTAGAACTGCTCAGGGAGCTGCTGCTGTCCCACTCTGTGCTCAGTTCAGTTACATATTCCAGAAGTTTAAGAGGCTAAAAAGTGCCAGAAATTGCATTGATGTGGTTTGCAGCAGTGCAGGATGTTCCCACAGGCTCTGTTCTTTGATCTTTGTGTGCAGCTCTCACAGATAATCACAGCTTGCAAAATGCAGTGAGCAGCAGTGGTGGGCAGCCAAAGTGTTGCAGTATTGCTCCTGCAATACTGACTGGTGAGCCTTCCTCAGCACAGGACTGAATGGTGTACATTCTGTGGTGGCTAAGTCAGGGAGGAGCCTGGCTCACACATCCAAGAACCACAGGTGTCAAAAGGCAGGTCTTGCTCCTGGCACTGCTGCTAATGCTGCCTCAAGCCTGTCGCTGTGCATAGGAGAACGTTTGGAAGTATCTCTCTGCCCATTTTCTAGGATATGAACAGTTTTAAAAGGCTGGTGCTTGTAACACACTTTTCTTTTCTTGCTAAATGTTGTTCTTTTTGGTTAGTCTGGTCAGGATTTTGAGAACTCTAGTTAGCATTGTTTCTAGTTCTATAGGTGCTGGCAACCCAGGGACAATGACTAATATTAGTCGTGCACATACTGAGGCAGTGTGTGCTTTCACTTGCTTTTTCAAACCAGAGTGCTTAAATGACACCTATCTATAAAGACAGAGGTTTCCAGCTCTCCCCCGTGGCTCCCTACATCCTGTTCAGCACAATTGCACCATTCCTTGGCAGCACCTTCTAAGCTATTCATCTCCTAAAGCCATCTGAAGTATGTGCAGACAAGTGGTTCTAAGAGAAAAGTCACAGAAAGAGAGATCATAAGAGGAAAAGTCTCTAGCAATATTACTCTTTGCTAATGGAAGGCACACCTACTTCCTCCGACTCTAACCAGAGGAGGACTGTCAGGTGATAGAGATGCAGCTGAGAAACAGAGAGCTTTGCAATACTTAGCCCTACCTTATATACCATCTGCCACTTATGGAAATTTAAGACTTGCCAAACAGAGGCTGGTTCTGTGTTTTCAATATTTAATGCTTGTTGGAAATGACAGTTCAGTGTAACCTATTGCCCCAGTGAGATCAAGCTAAATCCCACCCACAGCATTGGCTGTTTGTACCCCTGTACTGAAATAAGCAGGCAGCATGGAAAGCTACAAGGCAAACTGTAGAACTGGGCTGTTTCCTCCTGGGTATACTTTCAACATGGTGGTGCTATTTTTTTTCCCAAAGGATTGCCATTCATTTCAGTTCTTTTGGTTTTAACTCTTACATTGTAAGAAAAAAAATGCAAAAAATGCAAAATGGTAGATATCAAAATAACACAACAGGATTGGGAATCCTTGCTTTGCAGTGGCAGGCCTTTCATTACTACATAAGCAACTCCAGGGAGAGTCTACTGTGGTCAAAGCTCTCCTGATTTAAATCTGCTTTCTTTCTGCAACTAGGAAAAAGGGGGAGAGGCATTAACCACCACATTTGTACAGTGCACGAAGGTATGATTTAGAGAGCCTAAATTAACAGCATCAGTTCTCTTTGAAGCAGAGACAGGCAGGTAGCTATGGCTGGATGCCTAAATTTAGCAGGTGTGAATACCACTTTCCACTTCTTTCTTCCTTTTGCTTCACCCTCGTATGTGTCCGTTCTTTCCTCTTCAGCAGCTAAGGGTCAGCTAAGACTTGCTGTCTGGTCAAGCTGCTCATCCCCTATAACATCTTCTGGAGTCTAGATTCCTTCAGCCCAGGGAGAAACGGGTAGGACGTGCAGATTCAAAACTAAGATACATAAGACCATTACTTTCTCCCCCATCAAACCACAACAGATGCATCACTGTACTCACTGAGACTGAAGTGTGAAAATACAGGTGATATCTGGTGTTGTGTGGATGTGGCCTTTGAGGCCCCAGATGTCTCATGAATGTACTGTGCTCTTTGTTGCTCCCTGCACCACTCTTTAAAGACTGGGTAAGATAGAACTTTCCAGTCCAGGCTGTACCAGCACAGCTGTCAGCTGTGTTGCTTTAGATCTACTAAAGAGTTTTATTGTTTTGATAGTCTCCAGTGAAACAAATCAAGATGTCTTCTGCTTAGTTCAGAACTTTGGATTATCTGAGCACATGACTTGCAAACTCCAGGATGAAACACAGTCTCTTTGAATACCTGGTAACTGCCTGCTTCCCTGAAATAGTAACCAGCAGAACTACAAGATTCCACTTCTTTCCTGCAGAACCAATGGAAAAAATCTGTCAGCTTGGTCAGTGGGCACAAAAAACTGAACAGCAGCACTGAAGGGAACTATGCTAGGAGATATAGTAGAACAGAGTGCAGCATCTACACTGACAGTATTTACAAAGCTGTGACAAGACATGCTGTTAAAACAGATGCAACAGCCTTTCCTCCATCCTCTCTGGCCACAGAGAGACTCTTGAGTAACTTTGAGCAACCACTGACTTTTTCTGTATTAACTCCTTTCTCTGAAATTACTTCATTACATCTATAAAAAACAAAACAAAAAACCAAGTTGGTAAGAATCCATCCTTGCACCACACAGAAACATTTCACACTTGCTGCAACAGCACTGAAGGAGGCTTTGCTTTAAACTTCAAGAGAGTGTGCTTCTGTTCTTAACTATTACCATCTATATGTATAAAACATAATCATAGAAATTGATCCCTCCCCAGTATTAAAAGTAGAAAACGCCACGTCATGACTGAATTTGCTTTGCTGAAGGTCCCTTGCCAGACAGGCTTGGAGGATTTACAGTCACTATAATGAACTACTATGGTTTCATGATCCTTATGATCTAGCTGATGGTGTTACTAAGCTTATGCCTACTTTGTAGTTCAGTTTGGAAACAGAAGTTTATATTGCAGCTACACTAAGCCCAGGATTTGTAAGGTACCTACGGTCCTGTAGTTTACAAGCAAGCCAATAAGATTTAGTGTATCTGAGATGAGTATCTGCTGAGTGTCCCCTGTTCTTACCTGCTCAACAAATGGGAAGGAAAAGTAGTAAGCATAGCAGCAATGCTACAAAGAAACCACCTGGCTAAAAACATAATCAAAATGAGAAGGGGAAAAGCGAGCCGAAAAAGTTAGATTGGTGAAATGACAGCTGTAGCAGAAACTAGCTTTAAGCTCATAAGTAAGGTCTAGATTTGAATGTTTCTGAGCAGTTAAGCTATCGCAAAACATGATCATAAGACTACAGTAATGAACTTAACTTTTGGTGCTTGAGTTCTGCTCTGTGTAGAACTTGTTAAGGCTGGTAGTACAAAAGATCCTTCTGAGCTGTCTGCAGCCTTCCCACTACTGCAAAGCAATGGCTGCATGTATGCTTTTTGTATTTATTTACATATGTTTTACTCAAATCTGAAGGTGATGAGGTCATTAAATGTAGGTGAAGAATATCACTGCAGGGCATTTTCAACTAATTGTAGAAGTCTCCTGGGCTGGGTAAGAAGGTCATGGGAGGAGAACGGTTATTCTGTTCTCTCAGCACAGGAAAAGAAAGAGTAAGCTTGCTGCCAAGAAGGAGATGCAAAAATCCTGGCAGAACAATTTCTGAGCTGCAATGGCAGACAGTAAAAGCACCTACAGCAAATGTTAATAAAGAGGTCTTTGGACCTATGACCTATTCACTCTTATTACAAAGTAATGTTTTCAACACTGTAAGTGCTGAAGACCAAACCTAAAAATAGCAAAGAAAATTACACCACTGAACTGACAGGAAATGCGAAAACTTTTCAAATAAGAGACAGAGAACCTATTGAAACATTTGTATTCCCAGTTTGATGTACATTTAGTACCAAACAGCAGCTTCATCGTGAGGTAACTGTGATCTTTATGCCCCAAGTTAAACATCCATGGAACAGAACAATGGCTTGCTCAGAATCTACAGGGAAGCAATACCTAGAAAAACAGAAACATAAAACAGAAATATATTTAACATTCTAAATCAGAATGAGATAGATATGTTATCAAATTTTCCTCAGTGTATCTTGCCTATTAATCTTCTGTTAACTTATCTTCTGGTAAGGTCTTTTTCTTTCTTTGCTTATGTACCCAGTAAAAAGTTTTCCATCAGGGTATGAAAAAAAAAAAAGTATCTTCTATCTAAATTACATCATGCATTCTTACGAATTTGAGGCCAGACGCTCTTTGATGGAGTACTTTTTTCCTATTGCAGATGTAGAAAAATGTATAACTTTAAGTGCATTAGAAGTTTTTCTTATTCTAAATCACTGCTTTTATGAGCTAAATTTGATGTAACTTCCCATTATGAGGTAAGTTAGGAAAACTCAAACATCACCTAAATAAACTGATGCACAGTGGAGCTTCCCAAGGCACAAGCTTCTGCATGTCAGGGGAAATGAACATAAATATGCTGACTGTCATGAAGGAACTACCAGGCAATAATCTAAATACAGAGTTTTCTTTAGGTAACTAATTACAGAAACAAGACAGAGCAATAAACTCTGTTTCTTAAATGGCCAATTACTGTGCAGCAGTTCTGGTACATCCTGCTTCATTGCTGCCATTTGTTGCAGCCTAAGCACTGTCAGATACAACTTTATTTTCAAGTTTCTCAAAAGAGAGTGTCTTATGAACTGAGAATATGCAATATACCAACTTAGGGCTCTATTAAGAATTACTACCAGATTAGTTTTAAATGGCATTTTGCAATTATTTAGTAATAGGAGCAAGTTTAGATGTACTCATTCTAAACAACACAGCTACTTAAAATGAAATGACTATAGAAAGAAAAAAAAAAACAAACTTAAAATCTATTTTGAAATTGGTAAAAATTAGAGATGTTTAAAAATAAGTTGTATATAAACATTCAAACATTCCACCCTCCTCCCTCCCCTCCGCCCCCCCTTTTATTTTTCTTAGAAGCAGCAAGACAAACCAGCCATAGATCAGGTATCTTTGTGTACCATCCTCATCATTCTTAAAGAACACCGCTCCATGCACTGAGTCAAATGGAAAAATGTCAGCTAATTTTTTTCTTCCCTCCAATTCCTGAAGGTAAAATTTGGCTGGAAACATCCAAAACAAACTAAGACCAAACAAAAAATCTGGATTCCTTTCTACCGCCTTTAAATAGAAAGTCTTCAGATCATCTGCATTGTAATTCGTTTCCGTGCATACCTTCAGCAGCTGCTGTTAGAGTCAGCTTCTGCAAAAGACTTTGCAATCCTTATTCTAAGAAATAAATCAGAGAGAAAAAGTGCAGGAAGTACAATGAATACTTCATTTTATTTTTCATTAGAAAAGTGACATTCCAACAACTTGAAGGTGTTTGTTTTTCCCCATGCAGCTATTTCAGGCAGTAGGAGATGTTAAGATGATCACCTTGTTCTGTGGGGAACAAAGGTCTGAGATGAGTAATTGTTAATACACAAATTTCTTAATTAAATATTACAATGCTAGACTTGTTAAATCATTTGAATTCGATCAGTATAGTAAGATATTTATTCTTCTTTATTTCTGCTTATCTAGAGTTCAAAACGCAGTCTCAGCTTTATTGCTTTCAGTTTAATTTTATATCACCTAGACTAGATATAACACACACAAAAATCCCCGCTGAGACAGTCACTATAAGCACTCAGATTATTATTTTTTTAATAAATCCCAATAGAACTTGAGAAAAATTCCTCCCAAAATTGCAGTAAACCAACTGTATGTTCTTAAAAGATTAAAGTGATAAGCAGCCAGCATTTACTGTAAATGACAAAATCATGACACTCATTTCCACACAACATACATGTTTCTACTTTAAAATGTACTTTACACACTTTCTACTCTGGTCGATACAATCTGTAGTTACGATGCATACCTATGAAATGTTGGATATAAGAATTGTTAACTGGTTTAGTTTTATGAAATGCAGAACAGCTTAAAATCAACTGACCATTCAGGTGGGCTGTCCACTCGAAATATTCTTGTTAAGGTTTCCAGATCTTCATTTTTGAAATGGAGTTCTTCAAGTAACGTGCTCAGGAACTGTGTGTACGCTGGGCTTCTCTGCGTATTTTTAAAAACTGGAATATTTTGTGACAATCTGTCAAAAAAAAACAAAACAAAACAAGCAAACAATAACATGCATGGTATGCATGTGATGCAGTAAAGGGACTTTTCAACATCGACTGTAAAAATGCAGGTCTTGTGAGTTGAGACGATTATAGCGAAGAAGTTTGTAATGTCCCACTTGATTCATTACAGTACAGTGTATGACTATATGCATGACATACTGTTTGACCTGTACTGAAACACAAAAGTTTATTAAGATGTAGTGAAACAGAAACAAAAACTTAAAGAAAATGGGCAAGCGATTTGTGTGCCTGCCATCAACTATATGCTGATGATGCTTAATTTAGAAAAACAGACTAAAATGCCAAATTAGTTGTAAGAAAAAAAAAAATCAAATTTCTTAACTAAAAGCTCTTAAACATTCATCTTATAAAATTTGTATATTTCCTTGTATGAATAATATGTGAACGAGCCATGAAACTCATTTTAAAGTATCCAGAAAGAACATTCTTACTACAAATTCTTGCTCCTGGGCAGAAGCTGTAGTTAACTGCCAGCACACACTGCCAGACTTCACTAAGACATGCAGTTGCATCCATTGAATAGGAGGACTGCCCCCTGCAGTAAGGCACAAAATGCATAGCACGCCACAACAGCAGCTTGCTTTGCTTTAAGATGTCTCCATTACATAGAAGTCTCCAACAGAGGCATTCTGGATCCTTATTAATTTTACTTGATAGCATTGCAGTCAAGCTATTTTTTGTTTTGGTGATGCAGTGAAGTACTTAAAATCTGAAAGTGCCTAGAGTTATCAAGTGAATGCTTCAAAGATAAATAGAATCAAAGCGGGTAAAATTGTATTTCCGAATTTAGCCAGTAGAGTTCAGCTTTAAATTTCAAACAGTACTTGGACTTTCTGCATTTGCCAGTCAGCAACATTTTACAGAAATGCGACCATTTAGGCTCAGTTTTCTAAACTGTTAAGTAGGATGGAGTCCATCCAGTTTCCACAGATTTTAATATTTATAATGAATGGAAGCTGGAAGTAGTTGCCAAATAGGAGAATAAAGTACTTTCACTTGAATAGACCTACCCCAGTGTCACTTGGCAAGAACTCACACCCCAGCAACAGTTGCTTAGTCTCAGTTACTGTATTTAGATAAACAATGCTACACAGAAATAGACACTGTAGGGAATATTTCAAAATATTTGGGAATTGATGTGCTTTGAAGAAGCTGCTCAAGGTAGTCTACAGCTCATCAAAAACCTCACAGCCCAGAGAACCTGTAAGTGTGTAACTACTGAGATCAAGTCTCCCTGCAGACATTTGTATGAAGACCACCTTCCCTGGAGAAAAGCTGCATATTAACTCTTAATCTGCATATAGACTCTTAATCTAAGCTAAAACAGTGCTAGAACACAACCAAAAGATCTTACAAGGCACAGCAAATACAGTTCCCCAACACAGAAATAAGTTTCCAAAATTTCTTCATTAATAGATTTTTTACAAGTTAAATTATCTTCCATTTATTTGGGAACTCTACTTCAGTATGTCCATTTAATTAAATACTTTAACTACCCAGCACTGACATTTATTAAGATTTTAGGGGATGTTCAAAGTAACGACATAGTGTGGCATTAAACTGATGCGTAAGCCCTGCTATGTAAACCCTTGCACAGAAGTTAAGTATTTCCAGTCAGATGTGTGATTTTTGGACTGAAGCCACTAGGCTTTGTTCTTTATTTCATGACAGACAGGACAGAGCTGTCTCTCCTGGCGGGATGTACAATAGTTAGTATTCAATCTTGTAAAACAGTGCCTCCAACCAGGGCTGACAAACTGGAGACTGACTTTTGCATCGTGATGCTTTATCAGCACGGAAACAGAGGAAGTGCTGATAGAAGAGCAGTGACAATTTCAGAGTGCTGGTCTGGAGACAAGGATAGTGGGAGAAAGATCAGGAGATGCATTATTACTACTCTAGTTATTCTTTACAGGATTTAGCAGATTATATATGAAAAGAGGTTCATGGCATAAACAGTCACGACTTCCTAAATACTGGTGCCAGGAGGCTGCAAAATATTCTCTGCTGTGGTGTAAATCTATGAGCGTTTTAATTACATTTTCTCTTTTCTACCTTGTTTTTAAGAGAATAAGAAAACTACTAGTAAGAAAAAAGCCAACAGATTGTGCAGTTTTAAGTAACATAGTAAAACAGTTACGCTACCCAGCTCGTGTGCTAAACTGTATCTCTATGTATACAATAATTACATAGTTCTGTACACTATAAATATTTCTTACTATCATGCCCTGTTTAAGACGCTCTGTTTACAGAGTAGCTGTTGTAGCCTATGCTAAGAAAGAACAACCTATTCTTATTCCTAGAGTAGTGGCCAGACCTTAAATACTGTGGAACAAACTTAAAAATGAAAACAGCTGTGGATTATTTTTTTCTTACCAGACCTTTGTTTGAAAAGCCATTAAGCTCCTAATTACCTGATAAGTGGGAGTCAAAAATCAAAAAGTAATTTCAGAGACACACGTGTAAGTTTCTAGCAATTAAAAAATTATACCTAATGGAACACTCATGTATACAGACGTACAAACACCTTAATCTTGGAAGACTGCAAGAGGAGCAGGCAGAAGCTGCTGGTTTGCACTAATGGATTTGATGGTCTTAATAACACTGGTCCCACTTAGATTAAATGTACTGCACAAAAGAGCATCAAGAGTTGTGATCTCATCCTCGCTGAAATGCTAACTGCATCAAACCATAGTTTCAGGCAAATAAACCAGGACAGTCTTTAGGATCAGTATCTTGACGGCTACAGAGACTCTATCTCTGAAGAAACTATCATGACCAATTTAATGGTACACGAGATTTCAATTTAAAGATCATGGAATTGACTTGAAACTCTGAAGCATCTTCAGAAAAATCAGAGTATAAACAGGAAGTAAGATTTGAATCACAGTAATAGTATTTGGTTACTACAACAACAAAACAAGAAATATAAAGTTAGTTATCTGGTTTGCTCTTTCACATATTGCAACATTAATGCTGAACAAACTTTTGTAAAAAACTCAAGTATGAAGAATTAAGTGATTAAAAAAACCCTATCGCCTACAGAAACGTACATGATGTTGTCCGATGTTACACACCCATGCTTCTAAAGATTGCCCTCAGCACACTGTTAAAAGGAAACTTTCACGCTCACTTCATGGAAAAGCTGTAAAGTATATATCAGACTTCGTGAAACAGTGTCGTTTCCTGCACACCCACTTACACCATATGGTAAATGGGGCTTTGTAAAGTTTAAAAAGTGTTAAGAATGTCAAACTATATCTGACTGATAAAATGTGTGTTCGCTGACTATTCCACATATGCTACCTGTTAAAAAAAAAAAAAAAAAAAAAAAAAATTAATGAGAAGACCAAGGTATTACTATCAAGCTATTAAATGACATCTGGCTACTGAAAAGTGCTTACATAGTTCAGTGCTTCAACTCAAGATTCAAGCCTTCTATAAATTAGTCTCCTTACAAAAACATTTGACAAATACTTCTACAAACAGAAACGTATTCAGAAGTCCGTCATATTGTGTGAATTAAATGCAATACACTGATATTGTTTGCAGTTTCTTCACCTGCCAATGCCTACACCAATACCTAAGACTGAAGACAATCAGAAAAGATGATGGTGGAGTAATATGTTTATGTAGCTAAATCGCTAATTGGCACTTCCTAAAAAGAAGGTGATCTAATTGTATAATGCCATCCTCCCCTCACATGCTGGACTTCAAGAAAACCTCTCCAGCCGTTTGTTTTAAAATGAATGCTGCAGTCCCCTTTGAAAAAGTTACACTTTCAGTGCCACCAGTGTGATATCATCTGATTAGAGGCCTCTGAAACAGGCACCAGAAAACAACAGTCAGATCACAACCACCTAAGAAAAATGAAGTTCCTTTCCAGCATCCAGAATTGCTCACCTAAAATTACACAAAAAATGAAAGAATATGGGTGCAGGTGATGCGCTGTGGACTGCCACTTACCTGTTCAGTGCAATAAAGCATTAAACAAATCCCTGTCTGAATAGAAAACTCCCAAATACTAAGATCTTCACAATTATCGCCACCGTTCAGATGCACATGAAAAAGATGACAACTCGACGCTGAACTGTGCTGCTGAGGCGATTCACCATGAATGGTGAATGATCCATGGCTTTTTGTGTGCGTGAACAAATGGCTCTGAAGGCAGAGCTGATCTCAGTTCTTAGCTGAGGACTTTCTCATTGGGCAGGCTGCTAAAAGCTAACTGCACCATCTTGTCTGGTCTACTCTTTGTTTTTTCCTGGCCACAATCATCTTTACTTTTCCACACTCAGTTGAATTACTCTCACTATGCAGACATACAAATTAATTTCTATTACAAAAAAAAAACAGACTCTTTCTCATCAATTAGATACTGATTGTTTTTCTTTATCAGACATCATTTAACACCTTAACAGTTGGATGTCACTTTTGTTGTCTTGTGGATGCAAGACGTTAAATAAAAGGCCACTGTCACATGGGTCACAAATAATGGAAATTCATTTGGAAGTCTGTCTAACTTCCATCCAAAACTCACATCCAGGACTATTACAAGTCACCTCTGTATTTGGAAAAATGAAGTCATGAATGTAGGACAGCAGTTACCATCTTTATGAATAATGAATCAATACTTAGTGGAACTAAACTACAAGGACATAAAAGCACAGCATTTCCTGCCTTTCTCCTTCTGAATGTTTTATCCTCAAAAATACTGTTCAGGACAGTATTACCTATATATTTTGTGATTGGAGATTTACAAGGAATATTCATAAGAAGAGTGCCTTTTACCAACTCTGTACCTACCACTTTGAGGTGAAATCATCTCTGACTGCTTCGGTGAGGTATAAAGGATTGCATCAGTACTGAGTGGAAGGAAATATATATGCAGCAGTGCCAGCTGGCAAGTGGTGGGAGCAGGAATTGTCTGCAATCTGACCCCATGGAAGGCCCGTCAAAGGGCAAGTCACTGGGGGCCAGAACAAGGCCTGTGCTAGGCAGGTTGCTGGCCACATTAATCACAATGACCCACTTCTTGGACCAACAGTACACCGCAGGACAGTACGAAGGAGGCTGCCATCACTTCGACAGGAGCCCCTAAGTTGTTTCAATATTACAAGGCACTTCAGTTTCTTCAACGACTCAAGAGTCCTTCAGCAGCTCTCTACAGTGCATTTCCCATTCTTTGCACTGCAGTCAGAAAGGACAGCATAAAACCTTATCCATACACTTAAATAAGCTTTTGACCAGATTTATATAGCAGTATAATTTTGCAAATCATTCTCAGTAACAGTTCACCTCATATACTGTTAGAAATCCTCTGGAAATGTACAGAGCCTTGTTCAATGGGTATAGTCTTCCACTGTAATCTGTTCTACTCCATCAACACACGAGGATTTTTTTAATCTCAAATATTTCATATATATATATATATATATAAAACATGGCTCACATTAAAGATTTGATGGGCTCAGCAATGCAATAAAAATGTTATTACTCAGAAATGACATTTAATATAACACAGTTTTACAGATTACAATCTTGTTTTCCATTTTAATTATGTCCCTACGGCAGAAGTCTGCAGTGCAACTGATTAAACAAAAAGTAATTGTTTTGTTTAAGACAAATGACAGAGTCAATACAAGCAGTGTTACAGATCAGCAGTAAAACTCACTGAAGTAGTTGTGCATTGCAGCCTGTAGACCATCTGCCTGTACGTGCAACTGGAGTGTAGCCATGTATCAATCACTTAAAATTACTGCTTCAGTCAATAGGGTGACCTGAAAAACTGGCAGCATTTATTCATTGCATAAATCCCTCCTGAAAGGCGTTCAGGCATTCTGACAGAATAATTCAAAGCATCACTGTAATTCTGAATGCTCTACCCAATATACTGTCTGCTTGCTTAACTTGGGGTAAAGTCCCTAATTAACCATGTACCATTGGATGTACCACTGGACACAGTACAGTTGTTTATGGATAGCAGCCTTGCTAGTGCAGTATCTGAAATCACAGCAGGGATTTCCACAAACCCTAAAGCTATGTTTTCCATTAGGCAAAAGTTAATAATGTTCAGAAAGCTGTTCTGAAGCTCAATGTGTCTGTAGTTGTAAGCTAAAGCTGCAACACCAGGGAACTTAAAAAATGTCTTTGGCTATATATTTAAATGCTTACAGAGGCATCCTGTGTTAATATGCACTCAGAAAATAAAAACGTCACACCCTCAACTTATGTAATTCAGCCTTTATGCTCAGTTTCATCAGTTTCATTAAAAAAAAAAAAAGACTCACTCTTCTTATTACTTTCATTTGAACATGATTTAAAAAGCTTAACTTTTTTTTTTTTTTAAGCCTTGCTAAAAGCGAAAGGCTGCCTCCTGAGTGAGCACGTTCCATTAGAACACATTAATATTTGACAGACAGTCTTGAACTGGAAGCATTTAACTTACAAACAATATGCAGAGGTATTTAAAGACAGCTCTAGAGTTAAGTCTTCTGTTTAATTAAATGATGACACTACTGAGGAAAAATGTGATTATGATTAGTGTCATTTACAGCTCCAGAAATAATTCAGAGCCCTCTGTAAGCACAGCCTTATGGTCAAAGACAGAAATCAGTTTTCAGACACATTTTTCACCAGTATCCACACATTTATTCACTATTTCTGTTTTCTCCAGTTAAACACTCTAAAAGCAGCACTGTTTAATGATAATAACTGATGGAAATAAGCAGGAAAGTCTCCTATTGAGGGTAAAAAGCTACTTCTGGTCTAGTTTTAAATACAGCCTAAAGATCCTAAAGGCAAGACTTTCGTAGCTAAAGTGCAATTTATGTTTTATTCATTATTTAACTTTCCTTTCATTACTGTGTACTGACTTGTCCACAGCATCCAGCCCAGACACTTTAATCCTCTGATGGCAACAGAAACTAAATTATTCATATTTAATTTTTTTTTTTGTCCACTACGTTTAAATCAATGCTACAGACACAGACTCAAAACTGACTAGCATTCCTACATAATACAGATGCATGCAAAACTTCAGGTTTGTTCAAAAGTAAACTTTGGTCACTGCTTCCCATACCTTTGTTTTTTCATATGCAGCTTCTATAAAACTATTCAAGATTTACTTATTTTTTAAAATGCATATTTATGAATACGCTTTGAATAATTACATACGTTTCTTCTTTAAAAGTTTACCTTTCACACCTTAGCATTTAGCTGGTTTCCAGATTCAAGTCAACTTCATCCCCATTGAACATTACCAGAATTTCACTCTTGGTGGAGCCTGATGAATACAACTAACAGTCACTAGAAAGCATACCTGCATTAACCAGGATATTATACAAGAGGCAATTAGCACAAACTGGGACACAGGAAGCTCTCCTTTACTGTGTGGGTGACACTGCTGGCACAGGCTGCGCATGGGGGCTGTGGGGTCTCCTCCTTGGAGGCTTTCAAGAGCTGCCTGGACATGGGCCTGGCACTGTGCTCTGGGTGTCCCTTCTCATGGGGTTGGATTACATGGACCCAGCAGGGGTTGGGTTACATGGACCCAGAGGTCCCTGCCAGCCTTAGCTGATTTGAGATTCTCTGATCCAACCACCTGGTAAAGCTGCTTACAAAGAACTGAAAAGGAACCAGTGGATTCCCTACCTCTCTCCCCCCTCCTTTTTTTTTTTTTTTTTTTTTTTTTTTTAATTATTATTATTTTTTTTCCCCCCAAATCCAAACAGGCAATTGGCAATTCAGAAAATCTGAATCTATTTTCAAACTTTTATTTGAAAACAACTACAAACATGAAGTACCATATAGGTCCAGCAAAAACACCTAACTATTTGGGCAGCTCTACACAGGAGAGCTTCCAGAAGATTTGTTTAGCAGTGGATTAGAAAAGCATCTAGCCAAACAAGACCATTAGGGAAGCAACAACCATCTCAAAGATGTCCATGTTTTCTTATCCTTAGTACTTCTCAGTATAGCTGAATCAAAGACTGTTTCATCATTTTTGCTAACAGATACGATTGCAGGTTGATATTTAAATACCAAATCAAGTCTATTAGCACCTCTACACCACCACATTCCAAGTTATTACGATAATGCTCACAGACGTACAGTATCAGAACTTCCACACTAATGTGCTCCATTAAAGCACTTACATTCATAGAGGAAGTTGTTCCAAACGGTTTCAAATTAGCTCACTTATCTACATAAATCCAAGGCAATAAAAAGTTCACAATGTAAGCCCAGAAGAAATCACTATCAGCTGTTTCCCTCAAACAAATCTAGGTTTCTTAGGTACACATTTCAAGGACAGGCCTTGTTTAAAGAGCTCAATTTATTTGAAGTCTCTTTCCTGCTATCCAGCTGACAGATCAAAGGTACTTCTCACTCCCAGCATTTGCTCCTACTTCAGCCTCCTTTTAAACTTAGTCAAAAATTTAAGTTTAGGAAGATTTAAAATTTATTTTAAAATTCATCCTTTCGTCTTTCTCAGTCTTCTGTTCCTTTGCTTTTTACGTTCCTCAAAGTTTTCCCATGACAATTCCCAAATACTGGAATCCTTGGGTTACTTAGTTACATTCAAGTACGCACAGATAGAGGACACTGTGAGATTCAGAAATGCTAAGATAAACATTTCAGTCTCTGTAATGCTTGCTAGTGTTTTGTAAAGTACGCACTGTTGTATAAATTACTGTATACATGCATTGAAACCACTCAATATCTAAAAGATGCAAAAATGCATCTATATTTCAACCACATCCATTTTCGCAGTTGTTTTCATTGTCAGTGTTGTTGTCTTGTTGTTTGGTGGTTTGTTGTTTTTTTTTTGCTGTCATATACTGGCAATCTATCACTGATAAGTCTCTATCTCAATGGTATGTAAAAAAACCCTGACAAAACAAAACAACCCCTTCAATAAATATTAAATCAGAACTATACTGTCATACAGGTGGAACAGCTACAACATAACAAGCTTAGGTAAATAATTTGTCAATACTTGACTTTGTAAAATGTACTCACCTGCACTCAGATACTATGGGAACAATGATCATAAAATCGATTATAGTTTAGTTATAGAACTTTCTAACATTGTAACTTGATTGCCTGCCTTTCACTCTGATATACAGACCAAACACCTGGAATAATGCAGCTGAGTAAAGAGACATGCTAGGAATAGATTTGCTTCAACTGTGTCCAATTTTTTTTCCCCAGAAGTTAAACATAAGGACTCCTAAATGAGGCTGCATTTTCTCATTGTTTTTATGAGCATGAAAGGAACACACTTCAGAAAATACTGAAATTAATTTTTTGCCTTCAGTGTTAACATCCCATATTAGGAACAGAACTTAATCAATTGCCAGAGTGGATGTGGACTCTCAGAGTCAAAAGGCTTTTATGTCTCAAGAAGTGACATACAAAGGAGAAGTACAGAGTTCTTTGCACTTGATTCCTGCATTATCAGGAAGCGAAGATGAGTCTCTGGTTCATCAGTTTACTACTCACTATCATTTATCACATCACAAATTGTTTGCCTGCTTTCTGAATTAATTTTTCATGCTTCTAATTAATTTTCAGTTTATCTCCACTCACTGTAGGGTATTAGAGAAATGGCAACGCTCTCCAGCATAACATTACCTGCATGAAAGCTATTGAAACGCATCTCTACTTAATTTCCCCCTAACGCAGATCTTTGTTGCATGAGTCTTTAAGTAGTCCTGTGGACTACTGCTCTAAGTCAAGCAAATTATACCTTAGCTCAGTTTTATAGAGCCAGGTTTTGAAGATCTTCATGTTTTTTAATAACTCCCAGGATTCTTCCTGCTTAATAGAATTTATTTATTTCATAGCAAAAATACTGTCTGTCTTGTCAGATCTGCCACTTTCAACAGGAGTAAGACAAAAGAAAAAAGGATCTCCGGAATGAAGTACTGCCTTTTCTAGACAGCCCATCTTACTGTCTGGCATTATCAAGTTTTACATTTCATAATCTGCAATAAGCACTGCAAGGAAAGGACTGATCACATCTTCGAAAAAATGCTGCACTTTCAGGGATTTCCACAGTCAGAGTCCTTATGCTGTATTGGTTCCAGAAGAGTTCAGTAATACCACTTCTACTTTAGGCAAAATGTATTTCAGAACTGAAAGAACAGGACTCATCTCTTAGGCTAGTAGTGATATCATTACCCCTCTGCACAGAACAAAAAAAGTAATCCAGAACCCAAGCTAGAAATTCAGCTGGTACAAAATAACAGCAGATCACATTGTAGGAAGCTGTAATAACCTTTACAGTGCTCTATGCCTCTGTGTTTTTCTTTTTTGAGAGAGAGAGAGAAAAAAAAAAAGCCAAATCAGCACTGATTTGCATCTTACTATCAAATTTCCCCTAAGTCAAGAACTCTATGTGTCATGTCCCCAGCAAATGTAGGCTGTTCTTCAGAAAGTTTACCAAGATAAAATTAAAACTTTGAAAATAAAAGACACATTTGTGCGTCAGTCATGTTTTTCTTATAACAGATGGGTTGTGCTTCATGATCAAAAAATGTTTACATTGAATGTATTAAGATTAATTATTAATAAGGAAACGAGTATATTTTCGTAAGGTTAGAGCTTTGAGACTCAGTTGCAAATTTAACAGTTTAGTTTGCTCAGCGGTTGAAGTTAAAATGTATTTAAAACTAACATGAACTGCATTAAGCACGTCTTCTGAAGCTTTACTTCAGAACCGTCTATATTACAGTTTGTCTGTGCAACTTACTCTGTTACGGCATGACTTCGAACAAGCGAAGATGTATGAAGCAATTATGTAAGGAGGAGAAAATATGACTACAAAAGAAAATCTGCTTAATATATACATTTTCAATGAGTATAAATTTAAAAGAATTCTCTCGTTAATAGTGCTGGACGTTTTTTCCATCTGCTTGATCATCATGTATTTGTGGCATGAAGTTCAATAGGACATGAACTGCAACAGCTTGCCAGAGAGTCAACACAAAAATGTCTTCCAGCACTGGCCATGCTATCCTTCAGAGGCTTGAAACAGAATTTGCAACAAAAATCACGTTTACTTATACAGAAGGAAAAGAACTGGCAGAGGAAAGTACTTTTTCTACTACCATATTTTCAATTCATGAACTGCATTTGGAATATGAAATTGACAAGGGCAACTGAAGAAGCAGCTCCAGAATTTCGCTCTGCATAAAACTATTTCTAGATTTATGTTCCCCCTCTAGTAAAGGGATTAGTCAGGAAAACACTTTTTTTTTTTTTTTTTTTTTTTTTTTTTTTTTTTGCATTTTTTTTCTTTTTTTCTTATTAGGAGATTCTTTCAAACTGCCAGGGTCTCTTCTTCTTTCTCCTTTACAAATGAACAAGATATTTAATTAATTAATTTTAAAGTTGGCACTGATTAACATCCCAATGAACAACACTGCAATCCGACAAAATACTCTTCTATGTATTTATATTTCCGAAGTGATACTGGAACATGCTGGGAGGAAGTGAAGTAATACTGATCTCCTGCACATTATGCCAAATAAGCAGATTGCGTTTGCTTAGGAAATGCTGATAAGTAAGAACTGCTTAACAGAAAACATGTTTGAGTTCACACTTAGCAAATGACAATCTAAAACTATAACGAATGAAAAAAGGAATATATATGTATATTTTTTAACCATGTTGAAAACCTTGTCTTTTCTTTATTTCACAAAAAACTACAAGTTGAGAGCGAGAGGAGAGACAAAAACTGCGCCTGAATTTCAAATGCTTTTACAGAAAGTCAGTTTTTTGGGCTTCTGGTCCTGCAAACTGTTTAAGGGGTAAAAAAATTGCATTTCTTGCTCCATTATGAACAACTCTTCTCAGCTGAAACCTGCTTTCTGTCATCAGATGTGGAACAAAAGATCATCCCCTGGTTTTTAAGTGGTTTCTTTGGGAAAAAAAAAACAACCTGCTATCTTGAGTCCAAGTGCCATTTTTATAGTCAGTCTGCAAATCTGATTCATATCTGATACGTATTTTCATGTTTCCAGGGAAGAAGAGAGCAGAGATATCATAAACATCCAAATTTGTCTGAAAATACCTTAGGAATTTCAGTGTTGAATAATACAAATGCTCTGCTGTGCAAAGAAGTAAAAATGCATAGTTGAACGTAAAATTCTCCAGTTCCTGAACTGCTATCTCCAGGAGAGTAAACCTCCAGAGTACATCTCCACACGACACATTTATCTAAAGTGGCTGCACACACATAACGATGGCTTTTGTTGTGTGATCATGGTCATTTTGAGTTTGTTTAAATACCGCAGCCCAATGCCTATACGCTAATCCCAGAACATTCTGAAACGTTTCAAAGCTTTTAGTGGGAGGAACCTCTTGCATAGGCTTTGTAGATGAAGCTGACCACAGTTCACTGGAACCAGCCAGCTCAGATAAATAAGATGAAAGCAGACATTTCCTGAAAATATCTTGAAAGCTTTCCATTAGACTGTACCAGGGGTATAAGGTAAAACAGCAAATGCCCATGCTTATATAGCAACCAATCTTCCCACTGCTCTCTCCATTCCGTCTTGACTACAGTGTGTGTATCTATTTATCTGCTTCTGTTTAACATCTTGTAAAGTACTTTGGGAGAAAAAGACGCAGCTTCTGCTTTCTAGTTTACATTATGAACTAGCTACTAGTGTAACATAAAATTCTACTTAACGTTGGTACTAAATATGATAAGGAGATACTAAAATTTACCACACCTAATGGGCAAATTAATCAGAAATTTGATCTACAGATCATTATAGAGTCAGCCACACCACAACAGGCATGAATGCAAACATTCACACCAAATTCTCTGGCTGTTGAAGGGTATTCTAAGAAAGTCAGTTCGGTCACAAAGACAGGAGTGCCTCAGGCTAGATTTTCAATTTGATTGAATAAATCCAGCTGTTCACTAGAAAGAGGAAATGCCTCACCACTGGGATCTCCAACATTTTATAATTCTAGAAAGACGGTCAGACCACTTACTGTCAGGTACTTTACTTCAGAACAATGAATTAGAAATTCAAGTTTCTTTAACAGTCGATAAATTTGAGGGCATGTAAGTACTTAGAATAATTTTTGGAGGGCCAGCAGAATACAAAGGAAGCCCAGCACTACAATTTAAGCACTACAGTTAGGGGTAAGATTAGTCAGTGGGACTATCCTACATGTGGCTATCCTCTGTTCCACGAAGATTTAATCCACAAACTCTTAATGAAGAAAGGATAACATTATCATGATACAAAGTATTAAGCAGTGATGAGTCTTTAAGTCTGTAATGATAATATTGAATCTCCCAATAGCATACCACAGAAAGTGTCATTGTACTCTGAAAGTGCACTGTGAACTTAAGCACGCTGTATGTCCCTAGGAGAAGGAAGTGGTGAGCCACAATATCGATGTACAAAGTCGGGTGCAAGTCCAACAGTTGCTACTTTAAACAAGGTTTGCCTCCTTCCAAACAAAACAAAACTACTTTAAGACTTAGAAGTTTCTTTTCATGTATACCCTGAAGTCCCATACTCATGCTGCTTTCTTTAGTTTGTGTTCTTACACCTCATGCAGCACAAGGTATATTTAATGTGGTTGGTCTTCCTGCTGGAAAGAGGAAGTTTCAGGGTCTTGCTTATGCTACTGCACTCCTGAGCATCATGACAAAATAGTCAACCTGTGTCTGGGACCAGGTCAAGACTTTGGAATACTTTACTGGAACAGTATTAGAAATAAAACCCACCCTACTTTTCTATCAAATATAACTCATTTGTTTAGGCCTGGAGCCTTAGAAAGCAAAGGTAAAAAAACAACAATCTTGGTTCTCTTCTTCTACTGATTGCTACCAAGACTGCCTGCTACTTGTAGAACATTTAAAAGCAATTGTAAAACAACCATTAGCTATTAAAACATTTAGACCTCATCATAATGCAGCACAGACCAGCAACATATTTCACCTTCCATTCAGAAGAGTCACGGTTTCCTTAAATGTACAGAAGCTACTTGAAAAATTAATAAGATCTGTTTCACAAATTACCAATTCAACCATAAGAATATATAGTAAAAATGACAAAAGATTTGTTCTTATAGTTGATAAAAAATGTATGCCAAGGCATTCAAGTAAAGTTACTTTCTATGTTCTGATTTAATGAATCATTTGAGCGGTATCTGGCTGGGTGACAGAGATGCAAGGCTCGCTGAAGCCTGCTCTAATGCCTACTGGTGTAGCCTTCCTTGGGACAGTAAAGCCAGAACAATGTGTCAGACTGAAGTAATATCAAAGAAAGTAAATGCAGTACTGGGGATGCTATGCGGTTGGCCCACAACATCTCTTGACCTGTGAATATCTGTAAGTACTTCTCTGTCCTACTGGCTCCAGTGACCCAGGAAACGCAAAAGAAGAAGCAGCAGTGCAGTAATAAATGGTCTCTGAAATAAGATTTCTGCAATCTTGTAATTCAAGCTGAAAGACATACAAAGATTGCTTGATGGTTTAACCCTATTGAAAAGCTGGGCCTGACACTATGTGAAACCTCCAGTGATTCCTTAAAAGAGGAGCTAATGTTAAATAATGCTTAATGTGAATTTCATAGAGAACTGTCTGTTTTATACATAGCACTGTTTATATTCTTAGCTTTAAAAATGTACTTAATTTGGAAAATATAAATTAAGGAATTTTCTTGATGCATATGACCACAGCTTTTATAATTCATGCCTATGCGTACAATTTTACTGAAAAATACTTACCTTCAAGGAAATAATTTGCCTTTAATTGTGAAAGTGACATTAAAACAAGAACACAACACTCAAATAATATGTCATTTTGTCCTACTATTAGAGAAGGGCTGTAGTGAATAGAAGAGACTGAAATATCCCCTTCCATCCTTATTTAAAAATATCTGAAACTTAATTAACTCTTAAGAATAACACTGCTTGTCCGCTGCTAACGTTTTGTTTCAAATATTTTATTTCATTTGCATTAAAAATATCTCTGTTGATTCCTCCAGTCGATTTCAAAAAGTCTTTCCTCTGTTAATCTGAAAACCAGATCTTCCCTTGACAGGCTAGTTAGGACAATTGTGTATGAGAATAAAAGGGTACTTACACAGATAACAGAACAATAGCAATTAGAGTCCATTCAGGCATTTTGTGTATAATATTTCTGTTTGTTAACCTGAAAAATAGCAATTAAAAAAAATCAAGACATTTCATAGTGAAAGTAAACAGATTTTAACTGCTGAATCAAGTAAGCCCTTCAAAGACTTAGTATGTCAAATAACAATGTTGCAGTTACAGTTGCATGCGAGCCATTAGCCAACTTACTGTCTCCTCTCAGCCAGTCTGAGAGGAAGTGCAAAATTGCCAGTATGTGTCTTTGTTCCAGAGAGAAGTGGCATGAGGAAGATAGAACAGAAGCCAGTTCTTTGAATTCATAGTTTTGGCTGCTCTGAGGACTCAACTCTCCCTGACACCCTATAGGAAATTCCAGGAACTGCACATATGCTTTCTTTAAAGATGGGCCTTCTACACTCAATGTCTTCCTTATTGGTTTCAGATCCACATTTGCTATAAAAGCTAATGTTGCACCATAGCAAAAATGCTAAGTCACAGCTTGAAACAGTGATTGAGCACGTGGTGGGAAGGCAGGGCCAACCCAGGGGAGCTCAGCTGCATTCAATGCACCTGAGTGACTGGAAGGAATGGAATCAGGATCCACCCCTTCCCAGACTTCATGTAAGGGCTGGCAGTGGAGGTGAGAGGACCTTGCTGGAGATCCCTGCCTAGTGGAGGCCTTCCAAAGGTAAACAGTTTTTTTTCCTTTGATTTCTGAATTCACAGTTGCTGCAGCATAGGATTGTGCTACCGTGATATTTTTGCTGTATTTCCCATCATATTGCAGCATTACATGCATGAACGTCTGGGAAATTTTAAGATACTGGCAATAATTCTCTGATGATTCCTGTTATTATTAAAATGGAAACCTACAATTCTAGTTTAAGCACTGGGGATCAGTTCAGACATAACAGGAAAATAATGTGTAAATGAAGAACCACAAAGATGTTCAACAACAGGATTGCTACATCTTCTATTCTCTGGTCCATGTGGTTTAATTCATTATAATACAGTTTTGCTTAAAGTCAAATATTAACGTGAGTTAACAATTCACATAAGAATTGTTTTATGGCTGAATTTCAGCATGACTGGTGCTGTTGTGATGAGCAATTTTATAGAAAAGCCACAGCTCAAAAAGAATGTGTAGTTATGTAGGAATCCAAGAAAAGCTAGCAGAGTTAATTTTATTTAGACAGATGCTGCCATGTAACAGAAATGCTGAAGGGGTGAGTTCTTTAGTATTTTCATTTTCTTCTTCCACTCTGCTTCTCTTCTCTATAGTCTTGCATAAATCACACCCAGAATGAAGCTATTCTATCACTCACACGTGTCTACTGGCACTGGAGAAGACCAATTTTGCTAATAGGTCTGAAAATAAGCCCTTTTTTCTAGAAGCAGGGATTTCCTAAAAGTAGGAATTTCACCTGCTCCATTGGGGCTTTACATTCTTCATTAGAAGAGGAGACAATAGAGATAGAGGACATCAACCACTGCAGAGGTAGAACAATAGACTTCTATACCATGTTCAAGGTTCATTTTAGGAGAAAAGACTTAAATCTGTTTTGGACACTTCAAAGGAAGGTTTAACACCTGGGAGTTTTCTATAACTGTTAGCCTAGTCATAGAAATGTTATTGCTGAGTCCCTTCACCTTATCAGCTCTGATGATTTTATCCAAATAGTACTAAGTGTGATCATGGTAGCATGACAGATGCTTGTAATGCAATCAATGGAAGCTCCAAAAAACTCAAAAGCTAACTCTGCCTCTAATTCATCACTGAAATGCAGCTGTGTGTATATATTGGCATACCCTTTCTTCCAATTGAGTGCAATAAATCCAGCTTTAGGATCAGAACAGAACCGAGCTCAAGGGATCCCAAAGCATAACGATCTGTGAAGATCAGCTAAACACTGAAGTTTCCAATGTAGTCTTCTTACTTTTCCTCCTCCAAAGGGTAGTTTTAAACTGAAATACCTCTCAACAAATTGAATTCCATGGTTTTCTTCACTCAGTAAGGCTTTTAATTTCTATAGGAAATTAGATAGCAGAAACACCCAAGAACACTGGTAAAGTGTTCATACTTGCCATTGTTAAAACTCAAATGCTCTTCTCTCACTTTAGGAAAATTGTACCCAGTTGTATCTGAAATCATTATTAAAAATTCAGTTGTAAATAAGGCATCTTAATAGGATCATTTCCCTTAATTTAAAAATGCACAGATAGTAATGATTAAAGCAGTATCATCCTGTTTTCTCCCTCAAGTCTACTATCAAAGTAAGACTTTCTTGAAGCAGTAATTACTGAATTAGTATCTCAACAGCCCTAGTTTTGTTAAATGACAAAAGGAAAAGCAACATATAATACTACGTGTATAGGAATCATGATGTCAAACTAGAACTAATAGTATTGGTAAATACAAATGGTTTTTCTTAATCAAAAGATGCACATTTACCAACTACTGTTAAAAGAGCAAATGGCAGTAGCTGGCAGCAAAGCTAGTAACTGATAAACTGTTTCATTTTTCTGGTTATAGGAAAAGACCCCAAACAAAGGCTGAAAGGTCTTGACTCAATGCTGATGACAGCGATAAACACTAAGAAATGTCTGATGGAATCATCTTGACAGACAATTCATATGTAACATTCCAGTTAATCTGCTATGATAAGACACAATGGAAGAGACAGATCCAAAACACATGGGAAAACTCTGTCAAATAGAGAAAGCATCTTTATTTCATAGCTCTACAAGGAGTTTATATTGATTAGAGCACAGGAAGGTGTCATTCTTGTACACAAACTGAGAGATGCAGTTATTTGTGTCAATTAACTCTTATTCAATGTTAGTATTGATTGGCAAGGTCTCAACAGTAGTCATTGCCATCAATATGCTATTTATGAAGGAGGCAGTCATAAGATGCAGATAACCAGCAGGATATGCCAGTATGAATCTGCCGATGTACTACTGTCACTGGACTGGATGAAGTGAGGCTTCCACAACCTTTCAGCACAACACCTGTCCTAAAGCACTTGTGCAACTGAAAAAGAAAACATTTTAGGCTGATCAGACTAAAGCTAGCAACCTACAGGTGTGAAGCCTTAAGTAATATGGAGCAGTGGAAGGGCAGTCACTTTCAAGAACAAGCTGTGTGTCAGCACTAAGGCCTCTGAAGAGTAAAGCTTTCAGGAAACAGGGAAGTGCAAGTCCTCTGCAAAAATGGTTCATTAATTCTTCGTCTTGCCTTTGGCCATAACTAGTACTTCAGAACAATCCATGAAAGACAGGAGGAAAAGGTCACCAGATTTGCCTCACACATAATATGGTAATGCTTAAACACTGCAAAAGCTTAGGACATGATTTGGGCACAGAAATATTCTGTTAGAGAGTGTGGTTAAACTTTCTCACACCTATCTAAAGAAAGAAAGGAATATGCAACTTTTCAAAAGTGAGTGCCTCTGTTTTCTTAAACTGTAAGAATGGATAGGTAAGCCAAAAATGCTGGATGGGTTTCTCAGATGCTCATTTGTGAGTACTGTGGCTCATGCCAGCACAGCTTGCAGGAAGGATGTGCAATGGCTAGGCTAACTTCTTCCCTCAGCCATTAGACAAAAGGACCACCAAAGCTCATACAAAAGAGCTCAGAATGAGTAGATTCATCACAGTGACAGAAACTGACAGGTAAAGGACTGAAGAATAAGATGCAGACAAATTTCATTGCAAACCACATTCCGGTAACTGACTGGAGCTCAGCCTGCAAAAAAAGTGAACTCTAATATTTCCATATTCTGGGAATACAGAGGAATCCGAGGTTGAGGTAACCAGTAAATGGAAAACTAAACCCAATGACGACACAAAGAGCACACGCAGTTGTTCTTTTTCCTTTGATTATCTCCCCATTCAGTTACTTTTATCCACTGATTTTGCTGGTGGAACTCCATTAGCAAATGCTGGCCTGAACTGTAACCAGTGCCTGCCACAGCAGCAAATTTAAGTACTTGTGCTATAATTTGAACAGGAACATCAGAACACCTGAATTAAAGGAAAGAAACTCAGCACCACAGGTGCTCACCACCTCAGCATTTTCTGATTTCTAGGAAATAATTTGATACAGGAAAATAGTCCAACATGAATAGCAGGTAGATAAGACAAAGCTGTAATAGAGAATTTTGAACACATATTTAATAAACAGCAATATCACATTCATTATGAGAATCTGTGAATGACAAGTGCCATAAAATGTATGTAACCTTAAGGTACAGCAGAACTTCTATTTTCAACGTGCAATACTAAACTTAAAAAAATAAAATCAGACATTCACAAACATAATAATATAGCCTCAATTTCTATATAAATAGCTAATTTTGTCTTCATCTTTTAACAAAATGCCCTTACACGCTCTGGAGAATATTTGACATCTCAGTTTTCGTAACAAAAGCTTACAGGCGCTGTGGGACTTTATTTGGGAAGAGCTTTAACCATTCTAAAATGTCTCTTGAGATGCCTCTAGTGCATTTCCCAGCAGTGGTGATTGAATAATATGTTGCCCAAAGGAGGCTGAACTGCAAGTGTTCCTTTAAAAACCAATGGAGCTGAAAATTGTTGTTGCTTAGTTCACAACATGCTCTTTTACCCTTCTTCAGCTAAGCTCTACTACTGACATGCATTTTACTTCCTTCCCTCTTCAGCAAGTTCTTCAGACTGAAATATTTCTAGTATGAGAAGGAAGTTCACTAGCAGTGCTACCTCCCTACTCATCAGGCGTTTTAACCATATTAACAAAGAAAGTAAGATTTAAATTTCTAAACCCTACAAACATAAACACAGGTTATAATTTATCCCCTGCAAAAGCAATCAATCTATGAGTTGGAGAGACTCATATTGATTAAATTTAAGTATGGCACTAGAGATTCAAACCCATGCCTTCTGCTAGAGATAGCTTTTCTGTCAGTCAGTTTTATACCAGAAATACAAGGAGGAAAGACTCAAATAATTTTATTACTTCTCTATTTCCAGTATTTTCAAATTACTTTACTTTCAGCAACACTAAAAACTCCACCTGTTGTGAGATGCATATAAAACAGTAATAAATTCTTGTGTAGCACTCACAATTGTTATCCTTTCCCAAAATGCTGTATTTCTAAGCAATTTATCTTTGTTGTTATGTTTTGAGTAGGCTACTTTGCCCTCCTACAGCAAAGCTCCTATGCAGCGAACTGCTTTTGAAACCTGATATTCAGGCCACGTTATCTCTGAATAGCAAAAATAATTTAAAATATAAGTTCTGCTTTTGAGGTTTTTCAGCTGAAGTGACTAGTAAGCGTTTATACCGCAGAGCAACAGAAATGCATTTTTAAGACACAAAGACCTAATTCAAAGAGCAGGTGTACACACATCATATCGATGCTACTTCAGTATAACAAAAAATATCTTCTATGGTTGCAATGTTGTTAAAATCTAAATCACAGCTAAATGACTACAGGTGCAGAATGAGGTCCAAACACAAGAACTCTTACATTTAGAAAAGACTGTGCACAGAATCAGCAGAAAGAAAAAGAAACACATCTTCCATAGTTAAAAAAACAAAACAAATGAAAATCCTCAACAAAAACAAAAGTCTGGAACGTACTGAGATCTGTGTTCCAATGGCATTTCTCTGACTATCAGGCAAATTATAAGGGAACAGGAAGAGTTGGGTTTCTATTCACCAAAGACTAGATTTCATGTCTCAGATGCCACAAGAATGAACTTTGGTGAATCTACATGTAAACATTGCGCGTGATGGGAGGTGGCAGAGAGGAAACTTGTTTCAAGAGTAACAGCCTACACACAGTTAGCAACTCTTGTTGCTCCCTTCCTGACAAGGTGTCAAGATGCAAAGCATAATCTGGGTCCAAGACGTAAGTGTCAGGGCGACCCAAAAAGCTAGAACCATTTTGTGAAGTTACTACTATTCTATTATTCCCTTTTCTTTAGTCCCTGTGTTTTTAAGTATCCTCTGCAGAGCTTCTGACTATCTATCTGTGGTGAAGGATCATACCCTAGACCTACTTCCCTTTGAAATTAGGAGCAAGAAAGGTCAAGCTGGATCTTCTTTCCATTTTGAGAAGTTAGTGGTAATAATTATTAATTATACTAAATCCTGATAGCTCAGCTACACGGAGCCAGAGCAAAAGAAAGTGACAGATGTCATAAACTCACACTTAATAGGAGGCGATGAGGTAGCAGAACCTTTAAAAGACTCACCATCATCCTCTAGAGACCACTGGCCTAGTTTTTAAAAATCCACAAATACTCCTGGTGACACAGCCACTGTCAGGAGCAAGGAAGGGGCTGACTTGTTAGTCCACAGGGATTGTGACATTTCCTACATGCACACACAGCCTCTCTGTGCCCAGATCACAAATACAAATAATGGGATGTTTAGTCAATCAAGAATTGCTAAATTAAGACCGATACTTACCGGAAAGTTTTGACAAGATTTTTAAGCTCTGTGTAGACATCCCCTAATGTAATCTGAAGAGGGCCCAAAACTGCAGGTAATCTAGAAGGCAAGAAACACTGATTAATATGTTTTTGTCTCTTAATTTCTCCTCAAGTAAGGCTTCCATCAGAGCTCACTGAAGGTAATGAAAAGGGAAAAAAGATTTGTGCAATAGATTTGGCATATAGTTTACATTTCAGATTCCTCTCAGTGCTTTCTGGGCAATATCTTCACTTTTATAACATTTTTCTTATAAGAAGCTCCAGTTTAGCATGAACATAAAGTAGAAATTGAATATAGTTTTACATGCATGTTCTATTAAATTCCATGTTGGCTCAGACATAACATTCTTACAATAAAAATCAAATGTTTTTCATTATAAATCCTGGAATTTCAGGCTTTGTAAATACTTTAAAAGTTTATATTGGTTAAAAAATAACAGTACAAAAGGAAACTCACATGCCTAACTGTCGTTCACATAAAGAATATATCTGTTAATCTTAGACTTGCATATGATGCAACAACGATGCAACAGAAATACCACTCAGCTGGAAATCTGATAATTCGGACAAAGATGTTAGCAGGGCAATCAGAAAATTTCAATGGTGGATTGCTTCCCTGCTTGAATGTATACAACTCTGATAGAGAACACTGCAAATCACACATACTGCTTAACTAGTTATTGTTACTGCCAGCGTTTGGGGATACCATCTATTGCTATCAGATGTGGATTTAAGCTAAAAATTTTGCTTCTGTTTGCTTGTTTAACAGTTAGCAACTTTTTGAATATCCATTTGAATATCCAATTAATTATATGTATGGGTACTGTGCTGGTACTGTTGGAATAGTCAATATTTCTAGTTGTCTTTATATCACTGCACATTTTGCTAGAACTGTGTATTCCCACCAACTTCATCTGAACCACAAAATCAATTAAAACTACAATTAAAATTACAAGTAGTGTATACATAAAGTGCTTACAGCTATATATTATTATTTACATACACATATATTTATTGCTGATTGCCAGTTCCTATTTTATATCCCTCAGAACCCGCTTTTAAAGAACTTAATTTAGGTACTTCAGATGTTTCCAGGAATCTGAGGGAAAGGAGGATGAAAAATTAAGTGCTTTCTGCAGATTTTTTTGAAGCACATTTTCATTTTAAGCTCCATATGTTAAAGCAACATTTAGATAAAGAAAACATAAATATTTTCAGTGTAATGGCACGGCAGATTTCTAACAACTACTGACGAACAGGAACATGCTGTCCTGCCAGCCTTAAATGCTACAACTTGTCCATTCTTACATGCACTAGAGCTTGTAGTTGACAAGTTTATCTTAGACACCATCTTAGAAGCAAGATTCTGACATTTATCTCAGCAGGCTGTGCAAACTGACATCTGCTACTCCATAAAGCATGACAGGGTCAGAAATGATTTCTTTAGGGCAATACAGGTCATGAATAATGCCACCAGAAAAAGGTGAAGAATATCCTTGCACAGTGTGTTTATTACTTAAATGATGATGATCTCCATATTGACAGTTACTGAAGTAAGGAATACTTACGCTTTTCTCAGTTTTTCCAGGACAATTCGCTTTCTAATCTGCATTTGTGCATTTGAATCAACAAGTGGGAACGTGAGGTCTTGCTGTTGATCGTCCTGTATTACCATATTAAAACCTTTAATTACATGCTAATATTTAATTGCAGTCAATGCATTAAAATAGTCACAGCTTATCAAATGATGTTTAAACATAGGAAAACTCTCATCTCTGCACAGAAAAAAGCAGCCAGTAATGTGTTAATGGACAGAACTCTGGTTAATTTCATTCAACACAGAGTTTGCAGCTCACTTGCCTTTCCCCTTTCCTTGCAAAGCTGTATGCTGGATACTTTACTTCAACTAGTCACTCTACACTTTTCTACAAAAAGCAGTGTAGTAGCTTTATTTTAAAAGAAGCAATATTATGAAAGTTATGCCTTCTTGTGTTCATAATACACTTGATCTTTAAATACAAAAGCAATTTCACATGCTTGTACAAACTGTACAGCCTACCTAGGATAGTTAATGTATTGTTTTACTGTATTGACAAGAAGACCTGGTTGCTGTCAGATGGTCTGCCTACCCTGATAAACTTCAGACCACTCTATTTCTTTAGTTCTGCAAATACTCCAGACTCTTCCCCCCAGACTGTCTATGTTGCAGCAACATATTCAAACAAATCAGCAGGCACCCACCAGCTCAGAGAATTTTAACTAGTGATGCCAGAGCTCTAGTCTTACTCAAAAGAAGAAATAAATCCAATCTCGAGACTCTCTGTCATGAATTAAAGGCAAAAAAAGAAAAAGTTAATATAGATTTTAGGTAATGAATTAAAGGTGGAGGAAAAAACAGCTCCAGTTTCTCTTTCACCCAAGACCTATTCTGTCCTATAATGGGTTTGTTTCTTCTAAGCAAACCTCATTTACCCTGCAAGGCAGCGGTTTTACAGAAAGCCTTTGTTGCAGGAGTCCTAGTCCTTCCATCTCCCCAGAAAGTCACAGAAGTCACCAGTTTTTTCTTGCCAGTGAGCTATTCTCACATGGGGTTCTTTAGCAGCTTCATCTCATTGCAATTATACAACGCTACAGTTGTAGAGATGATGAAAAGGACAGGCCTGGGAAGTGGTGACAGTAGTTGTACTTCATTTTTCTACTAAGATTACAGTAGTAATAGTGCTACCTGTTCTCATTTGCTACAAAAACTATATAGGGCCCATATAGATCTTCTTTCCTATTCCTGATTGCCAGTACTTGCCTCTGCTTGTTTCAGTCCATGTTCAGATTGTGCTCAAGTAGCCAAGGCATCTTTCGTGTTTCACAAGCTGTAAGGAAGCTACCAGGACTGAATGTTTCCCAAAAAGTTGAATTCATTCTCATCAGCCTAAAATAATTTTCTTCAGTCTTATGGGATTGTTTTGAATCTATCCAATCTAACTTTTAGTATTTTATATTAATAGGTTGATGCTACCATGGCCATATCCATTTACAAACGCAGCAACAAACAGCTTGTAATATCTACTTAAAAGCAGGATTTAAGCAGCCTGGACACTGTTCTATTAGGCACTTACTTTGTCTGTACTTGAATGTTCATCTGTTTCTGTATGTGCTAACTCCTCTTCAGTCAAGATGCACTTTCCTTTATAGAACTCTCTTACTCGGAGCTGCAGGAACTCTGTTTCTTCTTTTAATCGTTCATAACTAGGCACAGGCTTAACTGTTTCACCTGAGCCCATAAAAGGTAAGGAATAGTTCAGACTGTTTTCAGATTTCCCTACATCAGCGCTGTTAAGATCTTCAGGTGTATCTAAGTCATCCTCGTCAAGTTCTTCATTTTCTTGGTTGGCAGATAATAGGCATCCTGATGAGCATAAAGTGTAGTTTGGGCCGTACAAAAACTTCAAGGTTTCCTCAGTTCTCCATTCTGTAAGTGTTTGCTTAAGCAGTTCTAATAAACTGCGTTTGGCAACTGAGAAAGGAACTGAATGCCCCAGTTGAATTTTTTCATGTTGTTTTGAATTAACTAGTGTTTTAAGGTATTCCGCTCCTTTTTTGCTCACACCTAGGAAGACTACCTGTGAATTGCTGTGGGTATTCTCACAGTTCTCAGAAGCATTTGATTCTCCTGGAGTAGTGCTTTTTGAGGGCGTCGCAGTTATTTTCTTTTGAACTGTGCAAGCATGCATTTCTTCCTGAGCATCTAATTTACAACTGGAGAGTTGTTCAGTGACTTCCACCATGTCTGAGCCTTCAGACTTAGGGCTGGAATAGACTTTCTGAGCGTGCTTCTTTTTGAGGATGCTGTTTCTGTGCAATTGCTGTGTAAGACTGGCTGAACTTGACTGACTTCCCGGTAGAACAGAAGAAACAAATTCCTGTTCGGTATCGCTGCTGCTATCACTGGCTGTGCCATAAGAAGCAGCTTCATATGGTGTTGAAGATACCTTAGGATTTTCAATGTCAGAAGCTTTAACTACTTCATCACATAGTTTCACCTCTTCTCCAGATTGGCCACTGTAACACAAAACACAAGTCATCAGTGAAATAAGGACTTGATGTTATGTGAGATTAGAAAATTATTATATAAAAGTAAGATAATAGAACCTTGTTCCTGTATAGAAAGTGTATACTTTTTTTTTTTTTTCTCTAGAAATCATCTTTAAACTCAGAGTTCTAATGTTTTGCAATTAAGATGGCAAGTTTAAATGCTATTTAGAGAAACTAGTTCCCAGATGCTTAGTGGCAGTTAGAATAGTAAACAAGTTGTTATTAAAGACAGACTTAAGTTCCAATTTAGTATGAAGAATTTTAAAGTATTTCCATTTTAAAATGTAGATCAGTATCTCAATATACACATAAACTCGATACCTGAAAATCAGTAGTCAGTAGATCTTGTTTTTGGCATATTTAAGTTTGCCATCTAATGGTTGGACGTTCCAAAAGAAAACAAAGTCGCCATACACAGCAAGGTACAGAGAGATGACAGAGTAACGTGAATTCAATTGAGCTGATATTGATGTTTTAGAATAGGAAGTGCAGACGTTTTCATCACCTATAATTGGTACCCCTTTCTTCATAAAGAATAGGTGGTATGAAATATTTAAAGTATAAACAGTGTATTTGTTTCAGATTTCAGCAGGCTCAATTATGACACATAGGCCAAGAGCAGCTGTACACTAAATCATACAGGTCAAACATGCTAGTTTAGAATCACAAAGGAAAAGAAATAAGACAATTAACCCTTTGTCCAATAACGTCTTTTCAAAGATTTACCCAATATCGTGTTAATATTTCTAACTATAAATGCATATAACAAATTATTGTTCAATGTACCTCTGCCCCTTCTTCAGCAGCTCTATGTCTGATGGTCTGCAAAAAGAATATAAAGAATGATGACTTTTTTTTTTCTGCTAAATCAGTGCTCTTGAAATACACAAACACAGAAAACACATAGTTGGGGCTGAGAAGAACCTCTAATGATCTCTTAGTCCAACATCCTTTGTTCAAAGCAGGGTTAGCTGAAGCAGGTTCATACATTCACATTCACAGAGCATAATTTGTGTGGGCCTGTAGCATTATACGTTTAACAACTTATCAAATCTTATGAATGTTAGTCAGAAAGGACCTCTGGAGGTCTCTAATCTGACCTACTGAGACAGTGAGACTGTTACCAGCAGCAGATTAGGTCAGCCACACCTTCTGTAAGTTTAAATCTTGAGGATTGAGATTTCAGAACCTTTTTGCATGCACTGATTTGTTCCACTGCTCTCTTAGAGCACACCTTTTTCCCCAGTGTCAATGTAAACCACTGATACCATAATTTATGGCCAACATTCCTCATTAAGTTTTTTGACAGTAACCAAGAACAGTTTGGGTCTGTAGTCTATGTAATTTTTTTCAACAAGTTGTAGACTTTTCAGATCATCCCTTGGTTTCTTCTTCCTCGAACTAAACATGCTCAGATCCTCATAGGTCACAAGGTCTCTATAGGAAAAACAATCTTCAGTAGTTTGCAGAAAAAATGCTCCAAATGGTTACAGGAAACAGGAATATTCAGGATATCTTCATTTGAGATGTTGTTTGTTTAAAAAAATAGGCTCTTAAGTTACAGCGGTCTAAGAAAATGGAATCCAGAGGTTTCCAGAAACACTAAAAACTGTTACTTAACAGATTCTGAAGGATTTCTTCCCAAATTTCTAGCTGCAGTTCTGCTTCATTTCAGTTATAAGGTATCATCACAATGCTAATTAATGTATTCAACACTGGATATTGAAATCTATACCTGCCTTATGAATGACAGAGAACCTTTTAAGCATGCCCTGAATGTAAGTCAATGAAATAACTCCTTAAACTTGGACAGTATATATAAAAAAACCAACACAACAAATGTAAAAGGATGAAAGTTGCACTTTTCATATAAATGAACTGAGTCTGGAAAGTAAAGGTGATAAGATAGTGAAACTATTAACTCCAAATAATTACTCTTTAAAGTTTTAAATGGAGGTTTTTATCCTCCAAGAGGATTTCAGATATTTTCATGTGTAAATGTGTATCAGTGTGTGCATATACAATGCTTATGCAAACTGGTATTACTTTATTATTTATTTGTTGGTTTGTTTTGGAAAATATGCCCACCCCAGCATGAATAATTAACTATGTCAAACATATCAGAACTCTGCTTTTTATGTTAACAACAGAGATGTTAAAAATAGTTTCTTTAGAGAGAGCAAAACAATACCATGAATACACCTGTAAGCTTACTTAAATATTTTACAGTTTTACCAAATTCCTCAGATCAGGCTGTTTTAAGCCTCTCCTCTCACTGACCCACGTTTCATATAAATCCTCCTACCGTGAAACTGAGCTCACACACAGTTTCAGATTGTTTATTCTCTTGAAAGCAAGGGTACTTGCTTGGACAATGAAAATGGAATGAATGAGCTGAACCTTCTCTAGGCAAGTATTTACTGTTGAGCAGTGACACCCAGTGGCTCAATTCATTATTTGCACACCTGTTTCCTAATTTTTTTAATATATTAAAGCATAGACTGTAACTCTTCCAAAATGTGTCGCAGTAATAACAGAAAATAGGCAACCTAAAATGACAGTTTTATGCAGGGTAAGGAACTTTCTCATTTTGCAGACTTTCAGGCTAACCTTAAGCCCAATGCAAGTGCTCTGTTAAAATGAGAAAACCTCTTGTAAGGTTAAGATGAATCATTCCTTTATCTTACACGGCTTGTAAAAATCCAATCACGATAAATACATTTTAAAATTAATAGGAGTTCACTATTATTTACGACTAGTTTGCCCCCTAAACTAACGCAGTCAAGTCTGTTGAGTAGTTATTATTAGAACTGGGCCACATCAATTACAGTAATCCACATGGCAGCAACACTTAACATGAACACTACACTAACTTAACACAATCACTTGTCTCTGCTTCAGCCTAACCATTTGGATGTATTGCAACTAATTAAATTGCATTTCAGCTTGGACTGAGAAAACAATATCCTCGAAATGAGCTACAAATACATAAGGTCACACTTACATTTCTTCTTCTCGCATCCATACTGGACTCTTGGAAATTTGAGCTTCAAAATATTTAGATGCTTTGTAGCAAAAATTGCTGCAAAAGCACTGGAAATAAAGGATAGAAAATACGATTAAAGACATCTTCAGTAGTAATAACTAAAAAAAAAAAAACCTAATAAAACACCAAAATACTCAAAGAGCAATTCTGAACCTGTAAAATGGCCTCACAGTTTAAAAGACATGCAGTAACATTCAGCTGTTTAACAATGTAAATTCTGGACAGCAACAGAATTTATTGATTTATTTATTGTAGTTTTCAATATGACTCTTGACATTTTGGAGATGGAAATACACTACTTACTTTATGAAAATGATTTTGATGAGATCCAAATGCATTGGTTCTGATTCAGTCCACTATACGAGTGCTGTTACAAAATGCATTTGTGATTTGGAGACAATATTAAATACATTTTTAAAACAGCTTGTTACCATACCTTTCTTTCAGTAATATCGTAAACTCTGTTAGTTTTTGTTGAAATCCTGTACTTCTGTTTTGGCACCTAAAAGGATACACTTTCATCAGCAAGATTGTCACATTGTTATATAAAACTTTCCTTTTAGTTCACATTTTCAGTATATGTAATGTATTCAGTTTTAACTGAATTACGTACTACAACAGCTCTCTTGGTATTGTATCTCCTTAGACATTAGAATTGCAATTTCTCATTATTCACTCACATCTTAGTAGACAACTTCAGGTTTACAAGAAAGCTTCTGCTGGGAGCGAACCAATGGAGCTGTTTCAGAAGAAACCCTGTTCATGTGTGACTGCCACTATTCAGGCAAATCCAGAGGGGAGCTTACATGAAAAGTAATAGTTCCCAAGTTCTGTTGGGACATGCTTAGTCCAAAATGGTACGTATTTTTCCTTTCCTGATTTATTTTTCTCAGGTAACTGGTTGTATCACAACTGGTATTATGCTATAGGTTATGTAACTGAACTCATAGTTCCACTTAAGCTCTAATACACTGTATTTAAGCATGACTGATTTTGATACAAGTAAAGTCTGTTTTTGGAGGGGATGTATTTGCAGTCACATAGTAATACCCATGTGTTTTACCTCTTTCATATCAGCCCTTCTTACAAAGGTACAGAAGGAACAGATTAAAATGTTTCTGCATGCACAAAGGATAGCTATGAAGCCATACCTTATTCATCTTTATTACTGTCCAAATAGATTGTAATTGATTCCCTTATACAGCAACGGTTGTCAGCCAATCAGATTTAACTTCAGAAGCATTATACTGAAATGATACCTGACAGCATTTTAATCTAGGTTTTAACATTCTAAGTTTAAAATGAAAAAAATAAGCAAGAGAATAAAAAATGCTAATAGGTCCTTATGATAACATTAGTCAAAAAAAGCAACTTACATTTTCCAGTTTATTTTTACATACAGGGTAACCACATAGTTTGATGATAGACCGTTCATCAACAACGTCCTTATAGTGAGATGGAGTAATACATTTTCCCTGCAATGACAAGAAAATAGTTCAAAAATAATGGAAGATCTGTCACTTTTCATACTCAGATGGAAATAAGCAAATACGTACTTTCCATTTTACAACAGTAAGTTTAATATACAGCACTTGAACCGTGGGGTAAAGAGCACCATTGGCTAAATTCACAGAGGGCATGATATGGACTCAACTTTTTGTACTTCCCAGAAGCATAAACAAAGTATGCTAATAGGGAGAGATTCACAATTATATCTCACCCTACAAAACCGGAGCATATTTTCACTGCAGAACCCTTGAAAATAAGGCAGCCATCGACAGAGCTGACAAGAGAGGATGAACTTGTCTGCTCTGAACTGCAGCAAACTGTTCTAAGGACTTTAAAAAAACAGTTGGACACTAAGATACAAAGTAATACAAAAACTTGTGACACCTACAGAATTCAGAAGGAACTCTTCAGTAATGTCCTCCTCCAGGAGCTGCTCAACAATACGCAGTGCCTTTTTTTCAAGTTCAATCTTTTTTCTCATAGAAGCCTCCAGGGCTGCTTTCCTGTAACATAAGAGATGTTGAATGAAACAGAAAGCAGCTCCCATAAGCAATTCCCACCTGAATATCTTCTTTTCTGAAAAAACAGTAGTTTATATTTTCTGCATCTCATCAAGTTGGCCAAACAAAGCAATAAGTGGACTATAAATTTTGTAATAACCACTAAAAGCGAACAAAAAGATTCCAACTTTGCTTTATTTTCTCCCCAGTCAGGAAAAGTATCGACTTTTATTGCCAAACCACAACAGAACTATTCCAGTTTTGCATGCAGCCATTGGTCATGTATTTTCCTGAACCTTCCCTGTATCTGCAGTGAGGCATATTTTAATATATTCTCTCAATATATGTAGATTGTAGCCTTTGCTGAACTTTCTCATCCTGTCAGACAGGCCGATTGCACTGCAGCAGCCAGGTGACAGCACAGGGACAGCCCCTGTAGCTCCACCTCCCCCAGGAAAGTTGTTCTCCTGTCATCAGTGTCACCACTGCAAATCTGAATTCCTTTGGGCATCTTTCCCTGATGGGCGGCTGTCTGACATCTAGGGGGAGCAGCTGGCAGAGGCACCTGTACTATGTTCTTCTATGCTGCTTAAAGGGGATGCAGCTTTCAGCCCTGCTCAGATGTAATGTGCAGCTCTGGCCAAACAGGATGGCTATGCCTATTCTAAGCAATGCTAGGTTGATGTTCGGTTAAAAGATGCACAGCATCATGCCAAAAACCTGCTGGAGGTGGATGCTGGTGTCTCTGGAGGTCAGTCATCTCCAGCAAAGCCAAAATCACAGGAGGAAAAGAGTACAGTTTCAGAGTGAAGCAAAACAAAGTGACCGCTGTATGATACCTCTGAGCAGCGTCTTCATTTTTAGGGGCAGCAGACCGTTTATTTCCTAGAAATCGAAAACATGGAAGCATATAAGTGTCTTTTCTTCCTTTAGCAACGGAAAACATTGGAACTTTAAAAAAATAGGAAGACTTGTGCAAGCACAGCAGAATGCACAGAGCCGTGCTTTTGGTGGCCGTGCCTTCAGCGAGGCAATAACCGCTCAGCAGTGTCAGGTACAGCTTTTGTACCACTCCCGGGGTAAGCACGGCCCCGTGCAGCCGCTCTCTTGCCTCAGCCGTGCATCCTGCCGAGCCGCCCCGAGCTCGCGGCACCGTCGTGCACCGCCAGCCGAGGCCGTCCTGCCGCCCGGCACAGCGAGGAGTTTGATTGAGCCCGCTGTGCCGGCCTGCGGGCGCTGCGCGGGGCAGGCGGAGCGTAGCGCGGAACTCACCTGCGCGCCGCCGGCCGGGCCTCCCCTTCGCACTGCCTTGCGACTTCCCATCCGCCATCATGGCGCTGCCGGCTCCCTCCCCCTGACCTCTCACCGGAGGCGGAGCCGTGTCGGCCTGGCCCGGGCCGGGAGCGAGGAGAGGCGGCAGTGCTGTGCGACCGGAGCGGTGCGGTTACGGTGGGTGCCGTGAGCGGTGAGCGCTTCTTGCGGTGTTTGTTTTTAATTCAGCCCTGGGTTAAAGGGTTACGTTAGCAGCCCCTCGTGCTGGCGTGTATTGTGCACCCCACGTGGGAAAGCTGCTGAGGAATGTGTTTAATAGAGGTGGAAGGGCTCCGAGTATTAGCGGCAGGAGGTTTCTGTTTATTTCGGTGCTGTACGTTTGCCGCTGGAACCGCTGGGAAGATGTAATTGGAAACTGGGTTAAGTCGTAAGGCCTGACAGCGTGCGGGAGCTGAGCGGGGAGGTCCCGCAGCGCCGTGTGAGCCGTCACGTGTCCGAGGGCTGGGGGGGAAACATCAGAGCCGGACAACGTATGGAAACTGGTCCGAGGGGCTCAGCAACGTCCGGCTCGTAGTACGGCGTGCGGTAACGAAGCGTGTGTGATGGTTGTGAAACTGAAAGGTCAGGCTGGGAACGCTGCTGGATTGCAGGGAAGTGCAAATGTTAAATTAGGCAGCTGAGAATAGGGAGTTATTGTGTTCTTTGGGCGTCAGAATTCGCACGTGCGCGTTTTTATGCTGTTGTGAGTCGACTGGGTTTTGTAGATATCCACATAAGTGATTATCCTGGTGCCGTGTTAGGTAACCGAGGTCAGGTTCAAAAGGAGAGATGGTGGGCGGCACCTTGAGGTATCTGTAAGAATGCAGATTCTGGGTGCTTTGATGAATGGTTTGCAAATCATCCAAGGGCAGAGGTGGTGGATTAGGCACAGTGGCTGTATAACAAGTCTTAGGCAGAAGAAATTACTCAAAACTGTTAAACAAACAGAAATCCCCAAAATTGAAGTTTTTATTTGTTGCACCTAAAGATAAAGGACTGCTTGATCGGCCAACATTGCAAGGAAGTGAATGATGCTGCATATGTAGTCTGGACTGGACTAAAACACTGTTGGTGCAAGGCAGCAGGCACCTGCATGTGCTGTGCCTCTCCCAAGCAGCAGGCAGAGTGCTCACCCAGTGAGGGTACCCCCAGAAAGCACAGCATGGGGGACTGTGGTTGGTGCACAGCAAGCCCAGATGTGCTCTGCTTTGGCTGCAGTTGTCAGTGTACGTGGTCATGCAGTAGCTAAAAGATTGTTCTCATTTCTCTATTTGGTGTCTTTAATAATGTGATTTTTAAAAATTTCTGTGTTTACTTAACGTGTTTTAATACTGTACCTTTTAATTCCTCATAGTTTTCAATGCCTGAAGAACAAACTCAAACTATAATGGCTGTTGATGAACTTCAAGCTATAATACAAAGATGCGTAAGTACTTTCATAAAAGTCATAAATGCAAGCAGTGAAAGGTTCACTCTATGGCTTCAAAATACAAGACACTTGTAGAAGATCTCCTCACTGCTATCTGGGTTTAGTCTCCATGTTTCATTAACTTCTCCCTGACTATTTTCCCAAGTTCTCCCTCTTGGAGAAAGAAGTGTTCTTGTTTCTCTCAGCAGAATGTGTCCAAGTGAACCTATCACAGAATCACAGAACTGTAGGGGTTGGAAGGGACCTCCAGAGGTCATCACGTCCAGCCCCCTGCAAAGCAGGCCCCCTACAGCAGGCTGCACAGGTAGGCGTCCAGGAGTAGTCTTGAATATCTCCAGAGAAGGAGACTCCACAACCTCCCTGGGCAGCCTGTTCCAGTGCTCCGTCACCCTTACTATGAAGAAGCTCCTTTTCATTTTGATGCAGAGCTTCCTCTGTGCTTCAGTTTATGGCCATTTCCCCTTGTCCTGTCCACACAGACTGCTGAAAAGAGGTTGGCCATGTCCCTTTGACTCCCACACTTAAGATATTTATAGATGTTAATAAGATCACCTCTGAGTCTTCTTTACTCAAGGCTGAATAGACCCAGTTTACTCAGCCTTTCCTCGTAGGGGAGATGCTCCAGGCCCTATATCATCTTTGTGTCCCTCCACTGGACTCTGTCTTTTTTGTACCAGGGAGCCTGGAAATGAATCCAGTACTCAGAACTGGATACAGTACTCAAACTAGATACGGTACTCCATATCAGGGCAAATTGTTGGGGAAAATACATCTAGATAAGAAACTGTAGTTTAGACTTAGAAATAGCTACTGAAATACTGCCTTACCTTCTGTGGTAGCTCTTGGTAACCTCTTATGTATTATTTTTTATATGTTAAAAGAAAAGTTACTGTGACATTACTTCTGATTTTGGAAAGGAAGCTTATGTTTAATTATTTTTGTATTTACTTTTTAAAATAAGGAGTTAAACATGCTTATTTTCTTTATAGCAAATTCTGGAAGAAGCTGATTTTAGAGGAGAAGATTATAATCTGTTTCAGGTAGCAGGTCAGAAGTGTTTAGAAGATGGATATGCTGCTCAGTTATTAGAAGTGATTCAAAATGTGAAAAATAGGGTGAGTTTGACTTCCATAAATACGATCCTTCTGTGTTTAGAAAATGTCCAGTTTTGGTTGATTCTCTGAAAATCTGATTTGTAGGTTGTCATCAAGAATATGGGTTGGAATCTCATCTCTCCTCTTGTTAGATGTATTTTAGCATATAAACAGGAAGATGAGAAGCGAGAACTCTACCTGAAGATATTAGATCAGTTGGTGCAGGTATGTTTTTGAAATATATGATTGTAATGAGATATTTGTAAGGAAGGGGCAGAAAGTCCATCTGACTTCGAGAGGAAATAGGACATGAACGCTTCTGAGTTCTTCTGCCCATTCCACATCGCTGTTAAACTCATGGGCCAGTTTTATCTGAAGTAGACACAGCGATAACATTCTGAGAGGTAGTGAACTTTTTAATAAATCTAGACAATTTTAGATAAAACCAAGCTAGACATTGTCCAATAAAAAGTTCTTAGCAACCAGCTTTTGCAGTTGATGTAGCCACAGCAAAGCTACCTGTGTCTATGGCAGATTGTAGAATGATTGGAAGGCATTCACAAGTTTCATCAAGTCCAACTCCTGGCTACACACAGGGCCACCCAAAATTCAAGTCCAACGTCTGAGAGTGTTCTCCAGACACTTAGTGGACTCTGGCAGGATTTGGGTTGTGACATTGAGTATCTGAATTCTGGTGAAGTCACAGGGAAATAAGGTTTAATCTGTAGGAGATTCCCTTTCAGTTCTTTTTCATTTTTATCTGCTTAGAAAACAATTTACAAACTAAGCCAAATTCACACTGAGGTTTTTCTTTTCTCTCTACTGCTAAGGAATAACTTGCTAAAGTAGATACTTATACAACATAGCAAATCTAATGGCACTAAACTTGATTTCTGTGCATGCATATGCACTCAGAACAGTACATTTACTATAGGAATGTATTTATTCATATTTATTTAAGATAATTTTGAATATTCTAATCTGTTTTCTTAATGTTCAGGAGTTTCTGTATTGCAGTTTGTGATGTGTTTTTTTTTCTCCTGTTTGTTTGGTTTATACCTGATAACTATGGGGATTCAAATGTATGTATTGTCCATCTCTTGTAGCTGTGCAATCCAAAGGAACTTTTTTTGGGTTTACTTGAGCAGATTGAGCAGACATCAGGAGAACAGGTGTGCCAGACTATCATGTTACTGCTTCAACCCCTGCAGACAGGTAACAGTGACTCTCTCATGTGATTTCTGACAAAGAATATTATTTATGAAATTAGTTTAGCCTTTGGTGGAGTAATTGAAGTGGATTTTAATTAAGATGGATAGCCTCAGATGAAAACGTAACATTTTTCTTCATTCACAAAATGTGGTTATTTTTTGCAGTTGTAAAACACACATCCTTATTACAGAAATAGAATTACATGGACTCATAGGTTTAGAGAATTCATTATTTAACTTTTAAAACTTTAAAATTATAAAACTTCTATTTGTAATCGAAACAAGCTGAAAAATACAAATTGAAAAACTGCATTCTTGTGTTTTACATGCAAAAATTAAAAATACAGATTGAGATACTGGTTAAGTAGGTAACAAGTAGTAGTTTCTCTCTTGGTATGTGAAATTGAGTCACACCTTCTTATCAAGTTTAAGTCCAATTATGGCAGTCTCTGAGCTGCGTTACTGAATTAAGTTAGAATTTAACAAGGGAAGCACTTTGGTAATGAGAAATATGTATTTTGTTACATAAGCAATCTGCAGCTAGTGTGTGCTGAGATCAGTTTAAATGGAAAGTGACTTGTGCTGCTTCCTTGGTGTGGTAAGACCCTATGTTGTTTTTGCCATGGAGTATAGAGCAGCTCTGAGCTGCTTAGTGAAGAGTCAGATCTTGAGCAGAAAGTCTTTTGTCAAGTAAGTAAGAGTATAGCAGGAAAGCCATATTAAAGAGGTTTTCCAGGTCAGAAAAATGGATGTTATTTTGTTTAGTCTAGTTATAAAAAGACAGATTTTTCTGCCTTCATGAGTTTGCAACAGAGAAAAGAGGAATGTGTGGAAATGCAAGACTGCTTTAATACATCATTCTCAACTCTATGGTCATATTAACTACTGTGAAATAGATTAGCTGATAATGATGATAAGCTGATAAGTCTTGCTAGGCTTGTACATCTGAATTGAGATATTAGTTCTTCTGCTCCCCTGAAAGTGAAGACTTTCTTATACAGTCCTGTTGCTTTTTTTCACACATTCCTCCAGCAAACATTAACTTAATGTCTTAAAATGTTCTCTTTGTTTCAGTGCTTTTGAAACTTCAGAACAAGAAGGCCTACTCAGTGGGCTTATCTTTGGCCATGATTATGGATCAGCTTACTCCCTTGCCTGTACCATATACAAAGCAACAAATACAAGAAGATAAACTTGGTCTCTGTCAGTGCTGTAATGCAGTGGTGGACTTTGCTAAACCTTTTGTGAATGAAGTTGTTAAAAACATGGAAAAATCATCAGAATACAATGACACGGAGCTGAAAGAAGAATTAGTGAAGTTGTGAGCATTTAATATTAGCTTAATGTATTCCTGTAGGGAAACAAAATGAAAGTAGATGTTTATTACACGTGCAGTAAATAAACAGTCTTATTAAAGTTTTTACAGTGCTGCCAACATAGAAAATAATGCTGTATTTCAAAAAGAAAAAAAAACATCTTTTGCATTTTTATGAAGTGAAAAAAGAATAGTAAAAATAATTTTTTAGTACAAGGAAATTAAGAAATATTAGTCTCTGTGATATGGAGCTCATTTGGCAGTCCTGGTGCTTCAACTCAAAGGTGCAAAAGTGAGGATAATCCAGTTCTGGAGGTGAATTCTAAGAAATGCTCCTATGGGAGACATTTTTGCTTCTGTTCTTGGAATATCAGGAACAGCAGCAGCCAAAATGAATATAGACCTTGTTGACCATTGCTGACATTGCTGTAGTTTCTGTGAGATTTCACCTGTTGTTTTTTTTTCAGCTGTATGAAAAGCCTGAAATACCCACTACTGACAGCTCAGCTTGAACAAATGGGAGGCATTGAAGAACATCCATTTCGTCATTTTGCAGCTGAAATTATAGTAAGTGCATTCAGAATGAATTGAAGTGCTTGTCAGAGCAGTTGTGTGGTTCAGAACTGCGAACAGGAAGTTCACTTCATTTCTGTTACTGGTTAGTGTGATGGCTGTCCAGGATAAGATCATGTGAGTATGTAAATGTTTGTAGTAGGCTAAGGTTCCATCCTTGGAAGTGATAAACCTTACAGATGCAGTTTTGCTCCTTGATAAGCCAGTTTGGACTGTTCTCTGAATCAGCTACTTTGTTTTAGCTGTTTTTTACCTGGTTAAGTATGATTTCTTATAAACATCTGACTTATTGTCTTCACTGCTTTGTGAAGGTAAAATCTAAGTATTAATCCACATTTTGCACTCAGAAATCTCTTACTTCCCTATAGTGCAGTGCCAGCTGGCCACTCCATGTGACCAGTGCAGTTATTCTGGTTTTGAACATTTTGCGTAGCAACTATTAAGTTGTTTCAATGACTGTGGATACACTTGTTTTAATATTGGCACTATGAAGGAATAGCATTAAATTTGAGCTTTGGAATTCATTCTCTTGTTAGCTGGTTAGAGGAGGAAAATGCAAACACCACACAGAAATGACGAAAGCCAAAGAAGGCAAGAAGGCAAGGGAGATTTTAGAATAGGTAGAGTGGGGACTGAAGCTGGCTGAAAAGGAAGAATTGGAGCCATCTGAGATGAGGAAGGCACATATGTGTGTGTGTTTGTGTTTGTAGGCATGAATGCAGAGGAAGTCTGGAAGTTGTTACGCGATGCAACTCTGTTTCTTTTTCAACTTGTTTTTAATAATGTAAGACTATCTGCACACAAAATTTTACATCCCAATGTTATGATGGTAAAGTCAAGCACGCTGTGTAGTTAGCAACATTTTTGGTTATTTTCAACCATAATTAATTCTTCTGTCATGATCATTTTGGTTTTTTTTTCCACAGAATATCTCAGTCAGTGTAGGATGGAACTGTTGCATGGATTAATTAGAGCTGTGCAATGAAAGAGAAGCTTGCCTGTGAGATCTTTGCTTCTTTTATTGCAGAACTTTTAAGATGCGCAGTGATGGAGGCAGAGGTTACCAGAACATGATATAAAGGTTAAGATAGTTAAGGCTGCTCTGAAAAACGGGCTTTTATCCCTGCCTTTCCCATTGGGCACAGTCCGAAAACATTTATTATGCTAATTATAAATTACTTCTTCTTTGTTTTCTCAAGAAATCCACTTCTGCTCTTTGTGGAATTGGTTAATGAGTACTGTGGCTAAGGTCGGTAAAGATGCATTTAAGAATGTGACATCTGATGTAATCCTAATTCTCCAGAATGTCAGGTCTTGGATATTTGGTTTGGACAACACTGGAAGGATGGATTAACCTCTGCTTCTCTATAATTCATACAGTAGAAATTACATTAACTCTTAATCCACATAGATTTGTTGGGGAAAAGAACAGACGTATAGTAGTTGTGAAGTTCTCCAGTGTCTTCCTGCTGTGAGTCACTGGAAAGGCCATACAGAACAATTCAAACTTTAAAACAGGCCTTGCCTTTGGCAGGTGAACATCATGTTGCATAGTGTTTAATAGTCAGAGAGCAAACAACTGAGTACTCCTTGAAAAACACAACTCTTGTGGCATAACGTGGGCAGGAGGCCATTATTATTCATAGCATCTGTGGATAATGCAGCCAGATTAGGTTTTGCAGGGTGACTCTTGTGAAGTCTTTTGCTAATTTTTGAGTGCTTGACTTTGCTGTCTTAGTAGCACTTTTCTGACAGTATTTGTTTTTCCCAGAAGGTTTTTCATTTGTGTATGTATCATAAATATTCACAAAATATTTCTAGTGATTTCTACATACCCTACTTAGGATATTTTACTGTAAAGACTGTTTAAGCTTTGTAATTTATTAAGCATACAGATTTTTAAAGGCAATTAAGTGAAATCTAACTTTCTTTTTAGGACATTTTGCTGGATATGAGAGAATTAGTGCCACTAGTGTTTTTACATCATAAAAGGAGAAGATCGTCCTGGGAGAATCAAGAGTTTGAGGACGTAGAGAGAAATAATTCTGCAGATTCTTTGGCATGTCTGTCATACCTGATGTTTGTTCAGCATTTTGGTATCAATTGCTTTCCGATGGTATTTAGGTAAGAGCTGTTCTTCTCACTTACATTAAGTTTGTACTTGGAAACTTCTGAACAAAATAAAACTATTTTATTTTTAATAGCTATTAATGAAAACTGTATTTCACCAGTTTTAGTTTTGTGGCAGCTTTATGTAGTTCAACAGTTCTGCAGATTGCTATAGTTTGACTGTAGATGAGTTGACCTTTAAAATAAACTGATAGGATTAGTCTTACTCTGAAAATTAATTTGTATTGAAATTATGTAGACAGATGCCCATATGAATTATAAACAGAAATTGGATGTAGTGCTTTGCACCTATTTCAGAACTTTTAGTTTTGTAAATATACTTCTACAGATTTTTCCAAAAGGACTAATGCTTTCAAATGGATTAGCTGTGAAAATGCTTATGCACTTTAATATAAACATAACTTTCTTTTTTAGTCCTTCGTACCTTCTGCAGTGCAATATGACACATATAGAAGTGCTACTGAAAAGGTAGGATTATATGATATTTGGAGCTCCTGATAATAGAGGGAACTTTTTTGTCCTATGTTTTATTCCTGGTCTTTTCTAATAATTCATAGAATCAAATTCTGATTATGCCAGATAAGTTCAAAGGTGATCCTTAAAGCTGTCAGTTAAAATTGCAAGCTCTGTGACAAGATGATATTCTCTTTTGCTAAGAGCTTTAGCAAATTGTGTAAAACATTCATCTATTCTTTTAAGAAAATTTATTCAGGTGTTCAAAATTAAGGCAGAATAATTAGTGTATATTTATTTGTCATTCTGTATACTCTGTAGGAGTATAAGATAGTGCTAACTGAATGTATTCTGATATGATACACACTCTGATTAGAGGTCTGTCTTTCTAGAGGAAACCAAGCTTCTCCGTATGTTTATTTTGCCTTCCATTAGCAGCAGTGTTGACCAAATAGTTTCTAGCATTGCTGTAGAAGGGAGAAGTTTCTGATTATGACTCCTTATGATTTCCTAGTAAAACAAAACCTCTTGGCCTATTCTTTTTAGGATTTGGTGTGTTTTGCTTTGTCTCACAGAGCTGTCTGTGTGCATAGAAAAATTTGGTACAAGTTTTGTTTTCTTTGTTAATTAGTATCTTGATACCTGTGGGATATGAGCTGCTATCTCACAGATATTAAGAAGGGAAAAAAACTAAGCAGTTCTGACCCTTAAGAGAGGAGTCTAATTTGCAGCTTTTATTAATTATATATACTCAATCTATTCTAAAAATTTTTTGAGAGGCTCAATGAAGGCATCATGTTTAGAAATCAGAATGAAAATTGTTAACAGCCAAGTTCCTTCTTGTCATCAACTATTTCATCTGAAACATCGTTATTAAGTGTCTCCTTAATTTACAACTTGATGTCTTTTTCTTTACAGAACAGAAGAATCTATGTTATCTAAAGGACTTGTAAGTTTACTTTTCCTTTGATCAAATGTTCATTGTTAGAATGCTGATTCTTTTCAATTTTAGCATTGTAAAACCTTAGTTTCTCTTTCTTAGAAAAGTATGAATGGTTTGGATAACAGTTTCAGGAATATTTTGAGGCTTAGTTAGATGTTCTTCAGTCTTATGACCATTTAAATGAATGTATTGTACATTACACACATTTGTATACATGTAAACTACCATTACTACCTAAATTTATAGCTCCTAGGAGATCCAAATACGTGAATTGTAGTAAAGGTTGTTCTAGCCGTGAAATGTTAAGCGTACAGATCAATGTCCTGTATATATGCAAAGTGTTGGCAGTTGTTTATTTTCCTTCCCACCTTCAGGATCTGTTTGAGAGCTGTTTACTGAGAATGGAAGATAATGGCCTTCTTCATCAGTATTTGGAATTCAGAGAATTTATCAATGTGCCTCAGGTAACAAGAAGCAGTGTACAGAACTGCCTTTGTAGTTGATTATAAACCATACTCAGTTGTTTTCCAAGTGCTGGAGGGAGGATGTGCTACTGAATCTTCATGCAATTGTGTTGTCAGACTGAATCCTATAGTGTCATGCTGTACTGAATTGCATGCTACGCTGAATTGTTTATCCTCTGATACACACTGCAGCATGAAGTTATAATGACAAATAAGTTATACTTTAGATGGCTCTTGCTACTTCAGATACTTTTTTATTTGGATGCAACTGTTGGAGGCCTGGCTTGTTTGTTAATACCTTGATCAGATTTTGTTCAATGTGATGTAATAATGTGCGTGTAACTACAGTTTCTTTGTCTAACTGCAGGATTTGGTGAAAGTTATGACCCTTTGTCCCATGGAGCATCTGGTATGTAATGTGACCTACAGAATGGTTTATGTACTGAGTTTAATTAGAATGAATCACATAATGTATTTTTGTTATTATTAGCATTTAATACATTTATGGTTGTTTTTTTAGAGAAAGAAGAGTTTGAGTATTTTGCAATTGTTCATAGATAAATTTGAAGCAGAGGGAAAATATACATTATTCAGGTATGCATTCAAATTACTGTAGATAGTATAATACAAGCCTCGCTGTAACTTCATTGCTTGCAAGCTGTCAGAAATCATTTTTATCTATCTGGTAAATTACATTAACTTTACTATGTTAATTGGTGAGTAAATAATGAATGTCAGTCGTCTCTCATACAATCAGCTGTCAGATGTAACCTGGTGTTGAAACTGTCACTTAGTGAATAAGGCACAGTGTTATCCAAGTCTTTAGCTAAAGACATAGGCAGTTCTGAAGATATAACATCTACTTTTGTTTGAAGGTGTTTACTGAAGACAAGCAACCATGCTGGCGTGGAAGGATACATTATTAAAAATATTAAAGATCAGATTCACTTATCATTAACGGTAAGCCTATTTCTATTAAAATATATTTCTCTTCTCAAGATTGTATCTGAATTGAGAAAACGTGTATAACTTAAGATTTCAGTGATGCATTTAAAAAGGAAATACAAAAGAACCACATGTTGAATAGCAGCATAAGATTGGGAAATGTTACAATATTGATTTGGTTTCTTTGTGCCGGTGTATTTTTCCATTATGATTCTTAAACACACTTTTAAATTACATGATCCTACTGCGTTTTTTTAAATAGGTTATTATTACATTTTCTGTACTGGAAAAACAGTCCTTGAAGAGGATCTGCACGGAGTTTTATTTCATCCTCACAGTTCCTCATTTTCTCAGTATAATTCAAATGCTACAGTCCAGAAAGATCTATTATTCTTTATCTTGTGTTTTGTGATGACATTCAGCATTACTCTGTGAGTGTTTCACAAATGCTAAATTCTTTGGGAAGAGTTGAGCTAGATCAAAGCCATTTAAATCTCATATTTTATAATCATTTATAGGAGGAAATTGGAAAACTTAACAAAAAGTAAATTATTAACTTTTTTGCTTTTTCATCTCTTCTCATTTTTACTGCTAAGGGCCTTTTTCAAAGCAAATTTGATCTCTAAGGTATTCCTTTTTGTCAAACAGGACAATACAGTCAACTCATGCATATTTCATGATAACATTAAATATTATAACACATTCATAATTCACGTCATAATTATGATATATAACAGATAATTACCTTTATAAGACTGTAGTCGGTCCTGTCCATTGAATCAGCAGGGGATAAGCAAGATAATACTGTGAAAACTCTTCTAAAAAGGGCTTGCACTAAAGCTGAATAGATAAAACATATTCTGAAACTTTTGTACTGATGAATTTGTTGACTTTGCAGCTTCAGAATTCTGCTAATGCATTTCTTCTCTGTAGAATACCCTGGCTGTCAAGAAGGCAAATAACTTACAAATTTCTTTATATGGACTTGATTTATTGCAAATAATTCTGCTGCAGAGAAGACATAAAGAAATGGATAAGAACATAAAATTGTTAGCAACTTATTTCCCTGCCCAGCTAGCGTTAGTCTTTTCACATTCCTCGTTTGACCTGACTTAACACAGATGGCCCTTTTTGTTTCCCTTCTAATCCATTTCTGGCTTTGTTTTTTTTGCCTCTGGTATAAGTTTTGTCCTGTAGGTGATATTTCTTTGTCCGACCTGTTTACAAGTTGTGTAAACTTGTATTAACTATAGTGATTGTGATGTGATGAAGGGGTGGGAAATCTTTTCTACTGAAATTGAGAAGAACAATCTGGGAGGCAGAGGAGAGAATTGTCACACGACAAATTTGTGTACTTGCATCATAGATAATAATAATAATAGTTACAAAGTATTTCTTCCAGCATTTATTTTGTTTTCAATTTCTGCTTTCCCCAGATTGTTCGTACGATTCATAGAGTACTGTGATCTGGAAGATCCAATAGGGTCATTAAGTCCAACCTCTAGCTCTGCGCAGGACCACCCAAAAATCCCTATCTCTGAGAGCTTTGTCCAAATGCTTCTTGAACTCCAGCAACTTGGGGTTGTGACCTCTGCTCTGGGCAGCCCATTCCATGCCCAGCAACCCTCTGGTGAAGAGTCTTTTCTAACACCCAGCCTGCTCCTCCCCTGATACAGTTCCATGCTGTTCCTTCAGGCCCTGTCACTGCCACCAGAGCTCAGCGTGCTCCTCTGCTCCCTGTGAGAAGCTGCATCAGCCATAAGGGCTCCTCTCAGCTCCTCTGCTCTGGGCCACTCAAACCCAGGGACCTGATCTGCTCCTCTATGTCTTGCCCTCTAGAACCTTCACCATTAAATTATCTATGTTAAATTACTTAAGATTTAATTAAGATATCTCAATTTTAGGTTTAAATTATGTACTCAGATAAACTTTTTTGTATCATTTTTCAGAAAGCACACGACAACGTTTGGTTTACAGGACATCACCTCATCTCCCTTCTAGATTTAGTGCTTTTGCTTCCTGAAGGTGCTGAGACAGACCTTCTGCAAAACTCAGATAGGTGAGTTGTAAGCACAGTTAGAGGTTTCTGTTTTTTAATCACATAGAAGTCTTCAGACCACCTTACTGCAGTGAGAGTAGTTACCGTCATGTAACTAATTAAGTGAAAACATCGGTGTATTTTAGATTTTTTGAAATAAAGATGTAAACAATCACCAATTTAAACCATCCTTTCAACTAACTCTGCAGAGAAAAATGTTACAGTGCTATTATACTGATGTTGACAATAAGAAAGGCATTCCTTCTCTGTTCCCTAAGAGTAGAAGGTCTGATGTCAGGTTACAGAACTAATTGGTAAAGTGTTCCTTCAGGAATGTATGGTTTGTCGCAGCTTTCTGCAGAAGCAGGAGAGTAACTTCAACAAGTTAGGAACAAAAGAAGTTGGTTGTGTCTCTTTGGGGGTGTAAAAATTATTCGATGTAACTTACAGCAAATGATATTTATGTGTAAGAAATGGTTTCTGCTAAAAAGCATGGTAAGAGAAAAAGCATATATAAAAAGCATGCAGAAGTAAAAGTTCAGTAAAATAATTTTTAAAAGCCCACTGTCATACTAGTTGCAAATCGTCAGTGGATTACCAGGGATGAATGTTACAACTATTTTGTAATGTGATTCTCTTTTGAGAAAACCCCTTCCCTCACAATTATTGCCCCTCCAGTCAGCTGCTAGTTTTAATCTTACTTGCAAAGTGACAGCTTCTCTTGTAACGGGGAAGGTGCTGTGCTCTTGATTAAGCCATACTGCTCAGCAGATGAGTGTGGCTTCATTTTGAACCAATGGATATTTTAGGGTTTCTGGATAAGGGACAATATAAGTTATTATCCCTATAATGAATATCTGCACTTTAAGTGATCAGTAGTGTATTTTTATTTCACAGGATTATGGCATCACTGAATCTACTGAGATATTTAGTCATTAAGGATTGTGAAAGTGATAATCAAGTAAGTACAAATCGATGTGAAATTTACTGATTAGCTACGGACTGAGCAGAATTCACGTGAACACTGTTATTCTCTGTTCATAGATATGGTTTTTAGATTACCATCCAAAATGGTCACTAATCCAGAGGTGGCGTTTTAGCAATATTTGGAGATGTGTGATATTTTGTTTTATTCTGATGAAATTTGATTGCATTCATACTTAACTACTACAGTAAAGAAGCTAATCCTTTTATTAAAGTGCAGTAAAGCATTTCCTGAAGTCAGTAAGCAATGCCATGGTCAGACAAATATTCTAACCAGCAGGTAATTATCCCAGGGTAGGTTGTTGTTTTTCCCCAGTTTGTTGACTTTATGGTTTGGGCTAATTGACTTTGGCATCTCATTTTCTCCTAAAATACTGGAAAAATCATGATCCACTTTTAGAGTACATTGGCTTCTGTGAATACAAGCTTTATAAGTGCTCAGTGGTGTTTGAATGGAAAGATAATAATATGGTTGGTACTGATTACTAAAAGCATCAGGAAAATGAACAGTAAAAATAGCTTTCAGTTTTGCGTTTCTTATGTTATTTAGTTAAGTAGATACAGACTGCATCAGTTTCTCAGATGTTTGGAGAGATTTTAACTTATGTCCCCATTACAGTGTACTGTACTTCATATACATGCATAGCTTTGTCAGCAAAGAAAGAGTTCATCTAACTATTAAAACTCTGTCCATAGTAGCTTACACAATTGCTGTAACTACCATCTAGTGCTTGCATACAGAATGTCATTATGGTTTGAGGAGAAAATAACATCAACTTTTCTGAAGTTTTCCCTTAAATTTAAGCCATGCCAGTTCTTACAGACCTCCCCTTTGTCTCCCTTCAGACAGTGCGAATGGAACACAAAGAAAATGATTCCTTTCATCTCAGTTCATATGTTTTGATTGCTGCATAACAAGCGCTTTCATGAATCAAGTAGAAAATCAGATTTTTCTGGGTAGTTATTTCTTCATTTTAGCACCACTAATGTGGAAGTAATTATTGATCTTATTTGATTAGAATGTCTTGAATTGTGCCTTGTAATCAACAGTACCATTTAACATTGAGAATTCTTATTTTCATCATCTTTTGCCCTGCCCTTTGGTGATCCTGCCTGAGGAGAGGAGTCATTTAAATGGCTCCTGTATCTAAAGACACAAAGTCTGCTTTATGTTTCCTTCTACAGCAGCTTTACAACTGCAAGCTTCTGAGGAACCAGAGCAGAGCTTTCCTCTCATGCTGAGTAACCTCGAACAGCCTTACTTTTGAGCAGCTTTCCCTCGTATCGCTTGCTTCCTGAGTGCCATTATTAGCAACTCTTTTCAGCCATCCCAAACTGGAGAGGTTGTTTGTGTGTCACTTTGACTACTGCACTGAAGAGCAGAAATGAGTACAGAGCATAGCAATGTAACAGATTTTAAAATACATGTATATGATTCATTAGGGATTTCATTAAAATCTTAACTCTACTAAAATGCTTAATGCTCGTTTTTGATTAAATGTGTATATATACACTTTATATTTCTATATGAAATTTATGTAAGTGTGCATAGTGAAAACAGCAGTTGGGAAGACAATATCTCTAGGTCATAAAGCCCTTATGGGGGTCATCACTTGCTTGCAAATTCCAGATTTCCGGTGCAGCAGAACTTCTGACAAATCTGAACTCTTGTTAGTGGGTAGTAGCAATGTAGGTACAACATGAAAAAAGAATTGGATTCTGCAGTAAGCAAACATTTAATACTTTGGTGTGTATTTTAAGGGAGATTGGAATATGGTCCGTGTTTGGTACATGTTCTAAAAACAATAGGTAAAAAGACCTTAAAAGTAAGTGCATTGTAGTTCCTATGTAGTAGTAGGATGTAATTCACTGTGACAGTTGAGAGTGTAGAGTTGGGCTTAGCACCATATCCAGTAACATTCTGACAGCGCTTCTTTAACTGCAATGTATAGACAAGAGTTTTATATTTGAAGAGCATGGCATTTACCACAGCTTTCAGTTGTCGTTACAATGCACTGTTAATTCAGGAGTGTGAATTCAAACATTTTTAAACTATCACCATGCTGTGCGTGCTTAAATGCATAAGTTTAATATTTTATTCCTTCCCACTACAGAAGTTTATGTATTAAAGACTAGTCAAAAAAACTCTGCTTGAAAACTTAGCATTGTGTTACTTCGTTAAAGATAACTTGCAACAACCTTCTCTGTGCTGTTCTCTTTGAATAGACTGGTGTGTGGGCTGCGCTTGCCAAGATTGAGAAGAACTTTTTAAAACCTCTGCATGTTGGACTGAATATGTCAAAAGCTCACTACGAGGCAGAAATAAAGAATAAGAAAGAAAACAGGAGAGGTTTGTTGCGGTGTTTCTTTTTTTTTCTTAGCGTTGGTCATGTTCAGAAATCTTTGAATTAAGGAAGTGGTGAATGCACTATAAATACCTATTTCTATTTACGTATTGATTTTATTCCAGGTTTCACATAATATTTCAGCAGTTGCTGTATTTGATGTTAATACTTTTCATAACTAGAAAAATCTGAGCTTGTTTATCTCTCATCACAGTTGTAAACCTTACAGAAACTGGACAGAAATGTCACCTGAAGACATTCAAACCTTGTTCTGTGTTTATACTTTGGATTTTAAGGTTAGACAGGAACATCTAAGTCTCTCTGTGAATATATAGCCCTTAGGTTTCATAGTTGGTGTGGGGAGGCTAAAGAAGAAATAATTCACACAGCAAATAGGTAGTGTCTTAAAGCCCAAAGGATTACCTTCTGGATCTTTTTTATCTGACACATAGAATCAAATTCTGCTCAGGGTTAAGCAGATACATTCCTAAGGGAATTAAAGCTATAGCTGCTGTAGGCCAGCTCTGTGTATGTCAGATCCTCTGTCCCTTTGTGGTCTCCAGTATAATTAAGACAGCCCAAGGAAATTACTTCTGCTGCTAGAAATGTCAGTACGGCTTTTTGCTCCTAGTCACATCCTTATGTGTTGTTATAAACTGTATAAGTACAAGGCAGAGGGAAGGGATTTTTTCTGAAGATAACCTGTGGATATCTTTCTAAAGGAAGTCCTTTTAAAGAAAAAGCTTCCTGGTTCACTTTAGTTTCTTACGTGTCCTTAGTCTTTAACAAAGCATAGAGATCTGAGTTCAAGAGAAGATACCTACCTCATTAAAATAAATGGCTTAGTCTTTCTTGCCAGCGTATAATCTTTGTAAGCGTTATATTACATTCCAAGCACATAGTCTGAATGTTGAAGTATTCCCCTCAATTTTGGGATCTGCCCTTGTAGTTTTGTCTGCTGTAAGTAGTGTGTCAGGAACAGAGAAACATGCAACCACTTTCTGGATAAAGTTTAGTCTGTCATCTTGCATATCTCTGGATATGAAAGTATTAAAAATGTATCTAAAAAACCAATCAGATTATATATTTCCTTCTAAGGAGAATATTAGCAATATAAAATTGTTTCAAGTTTACAAATACTGCCTGTTTGCTAATGTAGTCATAAATCATATAGAAGTGGCAGAGATAGCAGTCCTCAAAGTTCAGTACTTTTCCTTTTCAGTGTTTGTTCAGTCCTTATGCTTCTGATTTAACAATTACTGTCCATAAATACTAATTAATTGCAAGTTGTTTGATTCTAAAAATTAGGTGGAACAGCAGCCTGATGTCTGGTTCTTTTCTTCTACAGAGGCACACAGTTCTAACACAATTTGTTCTTTGACGGTCAGTGGGGAAAAGATGCCTGCTATGACTACTGAAATGCAACTTCAGGTGAGTTTGCAGTTCCAAATGTATTTAGATTTTCAATCTGGAGCCAAACGTACACGTACAGTCAATAAAGAAATCCATTTTTCTAATAAAAATAACAGTATTTTTTTTGTCATTTCAGGTTTTACACTCAGCTCTCTTCACATTTGATTTAATAGAAAGTGTTCTAGCTCGAGTAGAAGAGCTCATTGAAGTGAAAGTAAAAGCTGTTATGGATGAAAATATATAGGTCAACTGGAATATCTGAGTTAATGTACTTTTTGAAAGATCATTTTGATCATTAGACTTGAATTGAAAAGAGGGCTATACCAGCCTTTAGAGAATAGCTTAGAGTGGCCTCTAGAAAAACTGCAAATCCTGCTCTTCATATGTGTGTTGCTGTTTTTTTTTTTTTTGTTTTTTTTTTAAACAAACTTATTTTGCTGTTTCTGTCTGTGATCACAGATGGTTTGTTTACTAAAGTGTTCATCTTCAGCACTTGATGTTTTTTCTGAAGTATAGAAAGTATATCTACAAGACGTTTTTGTATTGTGCTGTGGTAAGAATGTGTGACTGTGCATTTCTTGTTCTGTTCATTTTCCAAATATTTTAGATAACTTGTTGTCTGATGAAGAGTTTTATAAAGTAACCTGGAGAGCCAGGAATTAAAAAGCACTGTTAAAGGAGTAGTTATTTTTATTAGTACTTTTTAATATTGACAAACAAGCTTCTATATTTACAAACAGGTCTATAACAGCTACAGTCAATACATAAAGGCAAACCGAACCAGGATTCAGACCAGGTTTAAAGAAAAACAAATCAGCTCTGAGCCAAGTTAAGGTATTAAAACTCGGTAAAAGAACAGATAAAACCTGTGTTTAAAAACACACTGCATAAGGCTCAATACACAACTGCTTGAACATGGGAAACCTGTATCTTGAAATTGTTTTGGTCATCGTTATCTCTGATGATAAAGTTTTCCTTAAGATTTATTACATAATTTGATACATTGTTATGAACGATAGGTTCAGAATCAAACCAAATATCAGGATGACTTCTCTTTCGTGCAGTTAAACTACATTTTTATTTTGTTAGAAAACATACGGGGCACAATGTATATTTTTCACTGTATAGTTATTTAATATAAATTTGTTTCAAATTCGTAAATTGTATATATAGTTTTTTAAATGCAACAGTATATTTTAAGAACATTCTATATATTGTTTATAGCTGCTATAATTTATTTAATTTTATTTATGAATAAAACTCCCCACTAAATTAATTACTATGCAACTGCTGGTACTCCTGAAGCATCTTCCAGACTGGACTGTTTTCTATTATGTGGGTTTTTGTCACTGCCATTTTCTGCGAAATATCATCTTCACGTGGCTTGGAATTCATCTGAGAGGAAAGAAAAATATTATGAGTAGGACATGTTCACTGTCTGAAAAAATGAATGCTCAGTCTCTCTTTAGCTGTAAGACAAGCCCTAACATAACTACTCCCATCATTCAACTCTATAGGATCAGCTGTAATCTTAAAAGATTTTAGGTTAAAGCTGCATTAAGAAACTGGGCCAGACAGCAGCAGAATCCATACAAAGTTAGAAAAATACAATGTTCAGAGTTATAATCAGCATTTATCAACTCTTACCATCATTTAGAACCATCTTTTGGGCAGGGTTGTCGCCCACTAGATCAAGTTGCCATGGTCCCCATCCACAGAAAGAGGTGAATTGACTCTTAAATGTCTCATTTGTCTTCATGCATTCCATTCAGTTAAAGCATTTGAGCAACAGTCCCACCTCAAGGTGTAACATGGATTGCGTAATATGACTTCATACATGAGCAGAAATTTAAAGCATTTTTTTACTCAGAAGGTGGTGAGGCACTGGAACAGGTTCCCCAAAGAAGCTGTGGATACTAACATCTCTGGGGGTGTTCAAGGCCAGGTTGAATGGAGTTCTGGGCAGCCTGATTCAGCCGGTAGCAACCCTGCCCAGAGCAGGGTGTTGGAACTGGGTCATCTTTAAGGTCCCTTCCAACTTAAATGATTCTAGATTGTAGGCAATATCTTGCAAAAAGACCCATTAAGGAAAATCTAATGTTTTCCAAGTTAAAATACCTCTGAAGTTCTGAGGTTTTAATCATATTTAACTAGGCTTACCTTAGCTATAGTTAGCATCAATTTAACAGTTTCAGCAGTATTATGAACCGGTATAATACGTAAATTGCTTCCCAGGAATCTACACATCAAAATAAATTAAGGTTACTTTCAAAGTTCACATTTAATTATGCCACGAAACTCAAAAAACATTCCCACATAATGTAAACAACTTCTTTATCTGTACCACAGGTTGCTTTCATCTTCAGTTGAGTAAGATTGCTTTTATCTTTGAAGGCAGCAGGTAAATTCTGGCTTTTTTTATACCTATCTATCCCATCTCTACACCATTTGTTCAGGTGGGATTTCTGAAGGGCTTTTTTTGTTTCTAGGACTCCCTGACGGTCAGTCAGTCTTAATTTTTTAAGAGCGTGTATGTTCAGGGAGAACAAAACACACTTTTGTTGTGTTGTTGAAGACTGTTTTCAAAGTGGCAGTAAAAAAATGTTTATTTATTCCATGAGAAACAAAACACGGGAAAGGATCTAAAAATATTTTGCTTGAAATAGCTTCAAATTTGAAATGCATCTTTGTAGCATACTGTCTAAATATAACAATCTGTACATTCAAATAATGGGATAATACTAACGATTTTATTAGAATGTCCAAGTCTACATAATTTAATCAGAGGATTAAAAATTTGATTAAAAAGAAGCAAAAACACTGATTTACCTACTGTGCCCAAAGTCCTAACTGCCAGCTAGTAATAAAGCACGTGTATCTAAGATATAATTGTGCCTTGCCATCATCAAGATGGTGTGGGCTGCAGTGATAAAACTAATATTTTTATTTAAGTAAAATTACTGAGTTTCTAAAGGGAATGTGTTTTCAAAACATCACAGTTATTAGTGGTCAATATACATACAAGATCGGTTGAAGTATAGATTGAACATTAGCACTACCATCAGCTGAAAAATATGTTCTTGCTGAATGGTGGCAGCGCTTTTAAGAACTCTCATGAAAATGGATGGAATTTTTGCAAATGGATAATAGGTTTCCTACGTTTTATCCCATACACTCAGCACTTGGCAGCATGCCCTGGATATAATGAAACTGGTGTTAGTTTCAAGGAGGTAAAGATCAAAGACTCCATTAGAATAGTCACTTTGATGTCAGGAGTGACAATCAGCTGCAGCAGAGATTACTGTACCTACCAGAAGATGGTTTTGAATGGAAGTATAGAACAGAATCTAATATCCATTATGAACAGGTATATACTGAAAAGTGTACGTTTTCAGGTTTTATTTCCACTGTTTTAGCTCAGTATAACAGACTCTCCCAAGTGAAGATATTTTAAAACCTGGTAAAGAATCTATCATTTACAACAAAGCCTCTTCATATGAATAAAACTTACTTCATCTATTTTGAATTTACCATGAAAGTGTGCTGCCAGAACTAGGACAAAATAGTTAAATAAAATTGCCTCATTTTCCAATGTGAGAGAAAAGCTTGAAAAAGGTTACAAAGGTCTAAAGAGATGGGAGGGAATTTTCTTTCTTTTTTTGTTTTGTTTTTTTCTTGGGGGGAGACACACATCTTTTGTTACCTATCATGTCAGATAGATTCACTTAACATTCTCTTCATTTTCCATTAATAAACGTATTCTTTGGCTAATTTTCCAGTGTATGAACAAAATAAAATTCAACTGAATCCCAGGCTGCCAAATAAACAGTTAAACTTCATTTCTTCCTAGCAGTAGAAAGTTTGATGTTGAAATAATACCTTCTCTGAATCCTAAAGGTTACACTCCATTCCTGTGGTCCATGGAGAGCAGCTGACAAAACCAGAAAGCTATTGCGATGTATGTTTATAAACTTCTGAATTCTTTCCAGAAGCTGCTCTTCCCCTCTCACAAGCAAGTCTTGAATGTCTGCCAGTATAAATGCAACACCTGTTGAAATTGATATGAATTTGTGTTAGCAGTGTGATTAAACCTTCTCACTACAAATACCCCAATCAGGAAGCAATTCTTATTCAAGCATTAATTTGAAAGGGTAGAACAACAACAACAAAAAAGTGAATGATTTCATGCATCTTGACAGTTTAATGCAATCATGACATTTGGCCAGTAATTACTAGGAAATTTAAGATCAAATAATTCAGAAGTTATTTTCTATCATAACATTAAAAAAAGTGTTCAATTCACTCAAAGTGTAGACATCTGAATGCCTTTGTAAGCACGTGTTTCAGGAACAAGAATCTGCTGTGTGGAATGAACTTAGAACAAATGTGGACTGATTGAAGACTTCAGCAGTTCTGGTTTAGAAGTAAGGTAAGCAAATACACCTGCAACATCTTGAAATTGAACTAAAATGTCTGCCATGAAAAATTAAATTATAACCCCCTCAACAAAGTTAAGTTCAAAGTTAAGGCATAAGCGTAGGAGGTTCAACAGAAGGAGACACAATAGACTGGGCCAGTCAATGCCTTGTTAGTCCTTGCAGTTCAGGAAAGCTTCAGGTTAAAGATCATATTGGACTGGACTGTTGAAAGCATCCTCTGCTCTGGAAAGGATGGACTGATGTTTCATGTTTGAAGTTTCAGTAATTTCCTAATCAAAACAGCTCCAAGAATCCTTTTCTCATCTCCCTTTTTACCACCGGGTCTGCAAATTCAACTTGGACAATTAAAGCCAAGGCTCTCTTTTGTATTTACATCCCCAAATACTAAATATCTTGATGGCCATCTTATGTTTAAATGGCATTCAACATGCTCATTTATAAGAAGAATTTACTGAATCCTCAAATACGATATAGAGACCAATGGCAACATTTAATCTGTTAAATTCTCTATTGCAGCCTCTGATAATATATATGCATTCACTTCTTTCACTACTGTATGACACTCCAACACAGCAGCTTTTATTCAGTTCAACGCAGCTTATGACAGAGCCTGGCCTGATCTTGTGCCTCATTAGAGTTTAGGAATTTGAAAACAAAGTACTGTACCAGAAAGGGAAAAAATCACGGAACCAATTTCCACTGATTCTGAATATCGAACTCGATGTTGTTGCCTTTGTAGAACTGTGGAGATTTCGTGATTCTAAATAAATTTTAACAGGTTATTTTCAGCCAACAGATGAGATGAAACATTCTGAAAACATTTAATAGTTACAGGAGAACTTCAGCGTCATTGCTTAAGATTTTATTTTATTTTTTAAATATATATCTTACTTGTAAAAAAGGAAAATATTAATTTAAAATGTTCTGTTAATTACATTTCAGAATATTTTATTTGAATTATAATTTATATGCGCACTTTCAGTGTGCCACAGGAAGCCATTCCATAAAACATAAAAGAACTCAAATGTTTTACACTCTGTAATAAATGCTAAAGTCTGATTTGCAGGAGCGAGGAATGTACAATGGTGCATTTCTAAGGCTCCCGTTAATTAGGCTGCATCATTCTCGTTGATGTCAGCATTTCATTTGGAAGATGTTTCAGAAGATTTTTGTATAGGAAGTGATTTTCATTAAAGGTTTTTGACAGAACACATTCCAGTAAACTAGAACAGTGCGCTGTGCAGTGTAATCATTTGAGGGATTGAGTGGGTTTGGATATATATTTCAGCCTGCAAAAAGCTCTTCTGCAGCACGCTCTGCAAAAGCTGCTCAAACCCACACATTCTGAAGATTGAACCACCGACTCCTTTTTAGCTAATAAAATGATTAAAGATGAAGGCAACCTGACATAAAGAGAGTTCTAGCGATTTAGTAAAAGATACAAAATAAAGTCCAGATAGTGAGTGAACCCTGAAGGGGGCAGTAACCAGAAAATTCACTCTTTGCATTTGTATGGAATGGGAATGCGCAGTGACAGCTGCTTATGAGATGTAACCACAATTTTGGAATATTTCTCTGTTTTGGAGCCACTGCCGAAAGGGAATTATTTGGTACACAAATGTGAAACAGCTTTAAGAAAAGGAAAGCTACATGGGTAGAAAAGGAAGCTCACGATGCAAAACTAACCAAAATTGATAGAAAACAACGTCTTATTAAAAGATCTTTGGCTTATACTTCTGCTATTTCTGTATCTTTGCTCCCTGGGAGTCCACACTAATCCTTATGAGTAAGAGGCAGTTAGGCTGGTGTGATCCCTACCCTCAGGTACCTCTCACCATTACAGATAATGTTGCTCTTGAAACAGTTCCCAAACTAGAACAGTTTGCAGGCTGTCATCTCGCAATAAACAGGCTTTAAACTGAGATAATTCAAGAATGACTTCAATACCACTCATCTATTTGTACAGCAAAGATAGAGCAGTGACCTTGTTAGCCAAGCTCATGCAAGCTATCCTTGATAGTGAGCCAAAGCCCTCAGCCTCTAAATTCTCTCAAGCTGGCATGAAATTAGCCTCAGCTGCAGGAACTAATTATCAGCTCCTTGACAGCGCCTTTCACTATGCTGGGGAATTGAAATTAACAGATATAAATATAAATCACTGTCTGTAAGGCTATTTTAAGCTGAACTACACGTTTACTGAGTAATAATTCATCCCAACATTGACGCACTAATGTAGAAAATAAAGCATTGAGGAAGAAGATCAGAAAATTAAAAACATCCCTGGTAGAATTATTTATAGAAGTCCCTGAAAGCAGCATCAGTACTATGCAAAAACAATGAGTCAGGAGGACAAGCCTAGAGCAGTGCAACTTGGAATAGCAAACAGCAAGAGTGCTAAATATGTACAGATGTAGCTAGGGGAAAAAAAAAACACCAAAAAACTGAATGCTTTACTAGAAACAACTTCAGATAATGTTACTGCTTTATGCTTAAAGAACACTGGTTGACATTGCATACAGTGCTTGCATGTACAGAACATAACACTGCTTCCAGTGTTTCTTAGCTCTGACCACTGCTCTTGGCAAACGGCACCATACCTGCAGGCCTGTATTCATAATGACCGTTGTTACCCATTTTGACTGCTCCTGCTTGCTGTTGTCTGCCATCTTCACGGGTTTAATGGCTCTCTGAGGAAATGCCAGCTGCAGTTCTGTAGGAGAAATGCTAAGTCATGGCTTGAAGCAGTGATTGAGCACCTGGTGGAAGGCAGGGCCAACCCAGGGAGCTCAGCTGCATGCAGTGCACCTGAGTGACTGGAAGGAGGGGAGCCAGGATCCATCCCTTCACAGACCTCGTGTAAGGGCTGGCAGTGGAGGTGAGGGGATCTTTTGCTGGAGTTCCCTGCTCGCCTGAGGCCTTCAAAGGTAAGCAGACCTTTTTTTCCCCTTTGTTTCTTTGTCTACAGCTGCTGTATTTGAAAAAACAGGGCATAAAATAAATTACCCCATAAGAATAACAAAATAATAAAAACTAACGAAGAAAGAAAGTGATGATTTGTTGGTTGAGGAGATAGAACGGTTAAAGCACTAATGTCTATGGGTCAGATTGGAGCCTGAGGCAGAATCCAACTCTCTAAGATGCTTGTAGGTACAAACTGCTGAACTGCTTATGTAACATGGCAACTAAATATCTATATGGGTCCTTAAACAAATTTGCATCCAAGGGCACAATGGGAGAAGGCTCAGAACGAATAAACGACTTCGAGAAAGCATTCCTGAGGAGCTCTGGTTCCTGAGGCCCCCCGCCACACGCTGGCAGTGCGCAGCCGCACACCCAAGGCACGCGGTCTGCTGAGCAGAGAGAAGCTCGTGCTGCTTCGTTCCGAGAGCCGCTGCTCGTTGTACAAACCTGGTGCCCAGCACAGGTCGAGCTCCGCGGGGCTGCAAGCAGTCGGGGCACACGGAGCGATGCCGGGCAGCACAGGGAGGGTCTCGCGCTTCCCGCCCTCGGGGTTGGGGTCTCGCGCTTCCGTGCAGCGCTGCCCGCCGTTAGGGGGCACTGCGGAGCCTGGAGGTGCTGCACGGGGCTCCGCTTCCTCGCGGCCCCCAGGAGGCGCTGCAGCCACAAGCAGGTGAATAATGAGGTACAAACCGCTTCGGTTTAGTGGAAAGTACTTCCTGTTTGTATTTTGGCTGTAGGTGTTGTTTTAAAACATGCAAAAATGGTGTTTTTTTCTGCCTGTCGCCGCATTTGACGAGAGCGTGCAGTTGAAATAGGAATGAGACTGTGAATGTTCAGTGAGGAGCAGGACCTGCTGCCGCCTGGCAGTTCAGCCCCAAGTGTCAGGCAGTGCGATGCTGGGAGCCCCAGGCTGGGATCTGGGCAGGGATCAGTTCTGGTCGGGACCGAGCGTGTGTTCAGCGATGCCGTGTGAGCCTCAGTCTGACTGTGTGACTTGGCTTTCTCTTTCCTGGAGCCTGACATCTGCCAGAGGCTTGTCCTGAAGTGTTGTTTTTACACACAGCAGAATCGAGGAATTTGGAGGAATTTTGTCCTTTTACCACTAGGATAACTATAATTAGCGTGAATAGTTTTATAGGAACTATAAAACAAAATAAAACACTCGAATGTATATTCAGCAGTTGTTCCCAGTGGTGCATCAGTATTTCTATGTGGGCTGACTAGGTTTGGTTTTGGAATGTGAATGCAGCTGGTTCCTCCTATCTAAGTAGGAGGCCATATGAATAGAGCTGGGTCTGGAAGATTCTGCAGAGCGTTCTATCAGCTGCCTGATATTAAGATCTAAATTCTGCTTTGCTGTCATAGCTGTGCTAATTCAGTGCTGAGTGTGAGTATCTGATGTTATGAAGGGCCTTCTGTTCCTCTACAGCTTTGGAATCTTAATCTTGAGGGTCTGAACAGTGCACTGAGGGGCATGGTTTGAATTCTAATAGCAAATCAAGTAGCAAGCAAAGTAGTTCTAAATGAAAGGATTTACTGACTTTGGTGGAGGGTTTGGACTAGACAGTCCTTAGAGGCCCTTTCCAACCTCTAAAATTCTGTGATTTATTTATTCATTTATTTATTGTATGCTGTGCTTTTATGGTAAAGAACAGGAGTTGGTCTCACTTCATCACTTACAGTTATTGCTGCTGTGATGATCTCTGATGTTCTGCTAGCCCTAGCTTTAAACTCTCAAGAGCGTTCCTTTTCCACGTGTCTGCATGGTGCATTTCACATACAGGTGAAGCTGCAGCAGAGAGGTAGAATAGGGCTCTGTCTGGCAGCATATCAAGTAACCCATAGGTGCACATCTGAGAACCCTTTCTTAGGCAGTAATGGAAAGACTCGGGGATTAGAACTCACATATGATGAAGATAATGGCTTAAGTGTTTGGATTAATAACTCATTTATGACAGGGCAGCATTTATTGTGAAATTAATGTTTCTCTTCACATTCCTGGGTCGTATCCTGCATGTTCTGTATCAGCACTTTTTGATCAGTTTTTGTTGGGCAGTTGCAAAGGCCTCTTCTATGGATATTAAAGAAATTTTTTTTTTCATCTTCACATTCATCATCTGTTTTGTTCTCTTCTGATATGATCAAAGATAAAGTAGTTCTTTCCCTGATGAATGTGGGGGGGGGGGGGGGGGGGGGGAAAGAAGGAAGGTGGATCCAAAGGCCCACTGAATGGATAGAAAAAGAAAGTAACTTTTTTTTCCTCAGTTTACAAAGCTAGAGATTTAATATTGGCAGCAGCCCACACACTCAGTAAGTACAGTGACTCAGCATTTAAGTTATACATAGGATTTATTATTTCTTTCTGTCATACACAAATCAATTAAGAATCTCCAATATGTAGCATGGGGAAGAAAGCTTGTGGGACTATGCAACCCTACAGCGATTCTGGAAACAGAAGAATGGGCTCACGAGGAATCACTTGGAAATGTGGTTACTTGGGCCCCAGCTAATTGACGTTTGGAAAGCAAGCAAGTTGAAAACATGCAAGCATTCAGTCTGAGAACATGCCCCTTACTCTCCCAAAGATGGAATGGTTAAAATATAAGGATTTTAATGCCATGGACTACAGGTAGTGACTCAAAACTTTTCTCTAACTGCATCCTACTACTCATATATAAAATTAATCTAAATTACTGGAGTATGATAGTCCAAAAACCAGGGATTTTAATTTCTTGCTCTACCACAGAGATATAGGCAGGGATTTTGTCACAGGTAAAAAATTTCACTTACATTTCTTACATTCGTGGGTGTGAAAACTACCTCATTCTATGGAGGTAACAAAGTTTAGATGCTACCTACACTGCATCTGGTCTGCCCAGTTATGTTAATCTTCAGCATGATGCTCTATGGAGATGCAGGATGCCATGCCATGATCAAAGGGGATGATATAAAAAAGTGAAGAACAGAAATGACTTCACTAAGCCCATGTTTGAGATAATCGCACATCTGTTTGATTAGAGTGAACCCAGGGTGCCCGAGGACTAAGTAAAGATTGCAGGTATGAGGATGTGAACTTTAGTCATTTGTTACACTCTTACTCAGCTCAGTTTTGAGCTGATATATAAGCTGGAACGATATCCTGGTTATCCATCTTTCTGTTCAGGTACTTTAAAATATCCTGATTCTTATAAATACAGATAAATACAGATCTGATACAGCCCATGCTAACTTCGGTGAGAACTGAGAAAATGTCAGTGTCCCATTTACTTGTGTGCATAAATGTAAGATCTGATGAATTGCCTGAGTAATTGGGTCAGCCCCTGGGTCTGTAGATGCAAGTCTCTTCAGATTGATCCAAGTATTCACTCACTCCTCTCTGCTTAAGCCACCTTCTGCTAACATGCAAAAGCTATTTTGACTGTTAATGTCCTTGCTAACCGTATGTAGTTTCTGAGGTTTTGGTCCTCCTGTCCCAAGTGCTGAAGCTTCATTTCTTGAAGATCTGGCCAGTATTTGTGTTTCATGGTGCAATAGATCTTTTGTTGCTAATAATGCAAAATGTTGTATTTCACAACTTTGCTTTCTCTAACTGAATGGTCTTCTGAGCTGGGAACTCCAGCAATAAATCAAGGAGATTAAGGAAGCAACTTAATAGCTTTCCATTATTAATTATCTCATACTTTAACTGCTTCCAGATGGCTGATCAGGATTAGAGCCTCATTAAGTTGAGTAACACATAATAACATCAATATGCACGTTGCATGCCCCCAGTGCCAGTTCCATTACCCTTTCTGAGAAGTGAACGTTAACCTGAAAGCCAGTCTGCAAATGTTGAAGCGCATTCACTTACATTTGCAGAGCTATAGCCTAATTGACTATACAGGGCAGGTGATTACACAGCAAGTATAAAGGGAAAGTCAAATGCAAGAATAAACAGGTGTGCCTGTGCACACATGCCCTGTAGAGCTTAATAGTTATCAAAGGTTAAAAGAAATAGAGACCAGTATTTTATTATTGTATTTTTAAATTGAGAGCCACTTCTAATGTAAATAATCTTCCACTGCAGCAGGTTTTGTTTGCTTAAACATATGTAGCAGTAGCTGATAGGAAGCTTCATTTAAAGTGAATGGATTGGAGCTGGGATTTTGTTTATTTTTTCCCCAAACTGAGTGCAGTGGAGCTTATTTTTCAAAAACAGTCTCTGCAGCTCGTGTTCAAAAGGTACGGGTGGAAACCACGATGGATTTGCTACAAGAGGTTCAAGTTTGTTTCTGTATTGGATTTTCAAATCTAAAAGCCTGTTTCCATGGAGTCATCCGTTCCAACAGGACTGCTGCTTCTATCTTTCGTCCTTGGTTCCTGCATAGTCCTGGCAAGAATGTCATCTATCATTGTACAAATGTTAAATCACTCCAGTCATGAAATATTAACGGAATACATACAATTATGACTCCTAAATTGAAGTCTTTCTAGCTGCAATTTGTCACATCTACAATAGTAAGATAGAATAAAAGTCACAGGAGTGTGAAATACATATATTGGAAAAGTAGCACTTCTAGTACATGCAGTTAATAAAGCTAAGTCCTGAACCTGCTTCAGCTGAGGTCAACAGGAGATTTCCCTTTGATGTTAGTGGTAGCAAAACTGTCTATTCAGGCATCTTAGTTCTGAGCAGCAGATGAACAACATAATAGCAGTTCTTACTTCCTTCATGCAAGGGTTTAGATTTTCTGAAACAAAGTAGAACGAGCATGCTAGCAATTACTTTGCAGATGACGTATATTCATAGTTTTAAAATGATCTCCTGCAATCTGTAATTAGCTCTATTTTTTTGTTAATTTACTTCCTGAAAGACAGACAGACAATGTTAGGGAACTCATATCATGGGCAGCGTGCGTGTGAGAAAAATGGGAACTTCCTTGCCCAGTAGCTCCTCCCAGTAATAACGCTGGGAATTCAGTATTGTTTTGAAACAGATCTAATACCTTGCAAAGAAAAATGTGGAATAACTATGAAACATGTACAGTCAAGTCACATTACCCAGAAATGAAGAAGTACTGCCAGCAAGCCACACTTCTTGAACTTTGTTACTAATCTTTTTCAACAATACTCAGATTTTATTATAATATGCATATCTTTATCTGAAGTAACTGTTTCCTGTAGTCATTGTGTTTATATACTGAATTCTTTTGCTGTACTTTATGAATATAAGGTCTAGCCTGTTTTAAACTTAATATGTCCATGTATGTTAAATGTTTAGAAATGGTTAAACAGTTGTTTTTCACTTGGTAAATGTCATTCAGGATAGACACACCCAGGGTCAGCAGTGTAAAGTATAGTTTCTAAGTCCTGGTTTTTGAATTTCTCAGCTTCTTAATTCCCCGTAAGGCACAGACATCCTTATCCACACATAGCTGGATTTGATGTAGTCGTCAGTATTTGTTTGTCTGGATCTTTCTCATCTTAGGTTTTGACAAAAGCGGTTTTACTGCTCTGATTCATTTAAAATACTACTGCCAAGAGAAATCCTTAGCAATAGCTCTGACTGTGCTGTCTCTTCTTTATCATCGCTGATTTCCCTCAGCCATTTCAACAGATGTACATACACTGTCCTATACTGTGTAGGTCGCTGGGAGCTCTTACCAGTTACTTGGGGCCCACGATGCTAGCTTTGATTGCTGTGTATTAAGTTTTCAAGCATTTGTCCCTCATTATCTGGTCTTCAAATTTTAACCTCCAATTTTCCCTTTCCATAATGATTACAGGATGGTGCGCTGAAACAATTGCTAATTAGATGGGCAAATATTGACTCTGATTTTGCTTTTCCATCCACGTTGTTTTTGTAAAAGCTTTTGTCTTAACTTGGATTATAACCACTCCGAGGAAGACCTTGCTTTCATTCTGTGTTTGTACAGTGTCTAGCCAGTGGGATACTGGTCTGATTAAGGCTCACAGGCAGTCTGGTAGTATGAATTAAAAACAATACAGCTACATTTACAGAGACTGTGTGGCTATGGGAAGCTGAAGTCTGTTCTTGCATATGTATAAACTGAACAATTCACCAAATCTTCAGCACTGCTCTAATGCAAAAATATTGCAGGAATAGCACCAACATCAGTGAGAATCTGATTTAAATTTCATACTACAGCTGAAAAAGTAAATACAAACAAAACTCACCCACAACCCTATAATGTGACAGTATTCCAGTACAACAAATATGAAGCTTCGTGTGCTACTTGTTGGATACTTTTCAATTCAGTGAGTAGTTAAATAAGCAGTAGGAGGAAGGTTTTTATTATCATATTGAATATCTTTCTTCCATGGGTTTTTAAGTCCATTGTCAAACAGAAAACGGATTTTTTTCCCTGTTTTCTTGATGTTAAAGAATGACCTTATTACCTCCTCCAGTTAATTTGAGGAAAACATCACTTTTGCTTCTGTATCAGAAGTGCAACAAAGTGGCATTCTTGAGTAGATGTTTTGCCTCAGAGCTCTTTATTATGTCAAATCCAAAGGTAAGACAAGTTATGATGTCTTTAGTCATATTTTGACACAGATGAGAGTTTCTGACCATGAACAAAAATAAATGAAGTTCCTAAACAAAATTAAGGTGCACTGTTAGAGTTACACAAAAGCTTGCAAAACTGACCTTATTACCTGCGGTTATAGTCAGCACATGTTGTGCATTTCTCTTAAACGGTTTTACCATTAGTTAAACATTAGTAGCCTTTTACTGCCATATGGCTTTATGAAGGCACTTTTCCTCTTGGTGACTAAGAGGAGATAGGAGATAGAGTACTTCAGCTTCAGGTTTTCAGCTGTGTGAAAGAGTCACCAGACCAGATAATTCCTACTAGGACCCAAAGTGTATGCTTCTACAAGTATCAGACATGCTGGTTTTCAAATAGGAGCAGCATTCTCCCAGCTCTGAATTAATCTACTATGCCATTAAAAAATACTTAAGTACATTTTTAAGAAAGAAACAATGCCCTTCCTCTAGCACAGACCCTTTGAATCCTTCTATTTAAAGGAAATAACATTAAAAAGATTATTAGAAACTTGTAAACAAAGCAAACAAGAAGTAATAAAACATGGAATCTGGCAGAAAAAGATGAAACAAGCAGTTCATATTCATAAGCCCAAATAGGATTCCTATTGAAACCTTTCCTGCGAACAAAAATATGCTTCTAGTATTAAAAGCAGTGTTGGCACACATGACCTTTTGACACAACCATTCTGAATCTTTATTGTTGTAAAATGAAGTCACCATGTAGAGAGGGAGGGCAAAAAGGAGGCAGTAATTCTACTAAAGGTGCAGTTATGTTTAAGGTCTTGCTCAATGAGCATATTAAGTGGCCAAAAGGAACATAAAAGTTAGAGAGGAAACCAAGATCTTTCTTTCATGTCATCTAATTTTTCTAACAATTCTAGAAAATACATGCTCAAAGTTCATTTTAGAAAAGACATATGGTTAAGACTTGAAAAATTTCTGTACTTGCAATTAAATCTAGATTATAAATTAACGTATTTACCTCATTCTATCAGAAAGATTGCCTCAGTACCAAGAATTGCTTGTTCTTGACTGATGCAGTATTTCACTGTATGGAAACAACACATCAAAAATAGATTTGGGGAATGGGTTGGAGTTAGTTGCAAACATTTGATCACCTTAATGATGAGTTTCCAGTTCAAGAATTGTCCATTCCCCCTGAGGGGAAGAACAGTCTTCAGATGAAAAGCTTGCCACTGTAATACTTGCTGAAGAATCATCAAGTGGAGACATTAGTTCAGTCCACCTACTGAATGTGTCAATTTGTGATGTGCCCTGAGGATTTGATCCATCTCGTGCTAGAAACAGCGTCTGATTGATTAGACATTGTGCTAAGTTAAGGTCTTCAGGAACAGAGTTTTTGAAGCCTATGTTGGAGTCCTGCTCAGATAACAGTTGCCTGAGAAGTGTCCAGTCCTGTTCTGCAAACTGCTGATCTTCAAAATCCACGTCAAGAACAGCTGTTTCTGAATCCATCCTCTGCTCAATTGCTTCTCCAACATCCATCTCATATATTGGAGAAAGGGTTTTTGAAGGACGATGCTCATACATGCAGGTTTGTGCCATTGTGTCATAATCATCTATGTCTCCTGAAATAATTCACAATACTGTACAATGTAAAAATTGCAGGTGATCCTCCCCTCAAGGGCTGTGTAGAGCAAAATTTAACTCAGGAAAGATAATCCAACTGGGTTATAAAGGGAATGATGGAGGGTTATACAAAATTGACAAAATTTTAGGCATTTATTTTCTATATAAAAAACAAAGTATGGTTTATAAATTAAGTTAAAGCAGCAATCACCACTGGTAATTAACAATAACCTCCATAATTAAGTTTCTGATACAGAAAATGACAATGTAAATACACATTTAATGCACATGAAATTTCTCATTGACCACATAAATTAAATTTAGACCAGGAGGTGCATGGAGCGAATTAATAGAGAATGATTACTGTATGGTGACTTAAGCTTTGTCAGCTTAGAAAAGAACTAAAAGCAAAATAGTTTATCCACAGGCTTATTTCTACATTGCACATGCAAGGGCAGCTGCAGGCAACGGCAAGCAAACTTCAAAAAAGAAAATAGTACAGCTTCTAATGTCTTCTTTTTACGTAGTCTGGCTGAGCATAGATCATCATCAGTTTTTCATTACTCTTGAATACACAATAGCTGATAACACTATTGTATATTTTTGATGAGATAAACAGACTGAGTTACTGGTATAAAGAAGACGAAACACAAAACAACTAGACAAGTATTCCATCTAGCCACATGAAACAAATAAGAACTTTTCTTTGTATAAGCATCAGTTCTAAGTATAATCTCTATTTTAGGAAATAAGCTTTTACTGGTAAAATTTAGAATTGTAGACATCTCAAAAGCTCTAAGTCAGAATCCAAACCTGCTCCCACTGATGTATATGGCAAATAGTTATATTCAGTGGGAGAAGGATCCAAATTTATGTAAAATATATAAATAAATTACAGCAATAATGCATATAGCTGTTTAGGTAAACAGTTCAGTGCGCTTTAGTTAAGGTTATTACTATAGTTATTGCACATCCCATTCAGACATACTATATGTTGTCAAGCAGACAAAACAAATACTGAGTTTCCATCAGATGCTGTCAATGTTAGATTGGATCAAAAATAAGTACAGAAATCTGCATCCAATCTTTCTTTTAGTATTACATTAATACTTCTTTCAACATTTCCCATTGAGCAGCACAGTATTTACGGATATTTCAGACAGACAATCATTCTGTACCAAAGTGAAATACTTAAAAATATTTAAGTTTAATGTAATTTTAGCCAAAATTACTTCAGTTCAGGATTCAATCCCTGACAAATTGCCAGAGATTTCCCTAGTAATTTGCTTTTGAATGATTGAATGTTTCTATTTCTGTACATTACCTGGAAGTAAATCAGTATTAGCGTATTCAGTAGGTGCTGGTTGACTGTCTCTCACTTGGCCTTCCTGAGTCAGTATCTGATTCTTACTGGCTTCTACAGGTTTTGCAGAGTTGCTCTTTTGCACATCAGCATTAGTTTCTCTTTGATGAAGATTCAGATGACATGGTCTTTCTTGAGATTTTGCATCATTGTCTAAGTATTTATTGCACTGCTGAAATTCAATGGCCATTTCATTCTTTGTGTTTACTTTTTCATTTTCCCCTGGACAAGAACTAGCTGCTGAGTGTACTTCCTCTGCACAGTTTTGTTCAGTCACTGAAGCACCTTTATCCTCCTTCCCTGGGATTTCAGTACCATGAAGATGTTGGAGGGAACTTTCACTTTCATTCATTCTGTTGTCCTGATCCTTAGGCTGTTTGCAATCCAAAAATCCATCTTCAATTTCCAATGAGTATCTTGAATAAAAAGTCTTTCCATGGTGCTCCTGAGAAACACTGTCAAAGACATCTGAAGGAGTAAGAGAATCTATTGAATGCTGTCGTGAAGTGTGAGTTTCCACTCTATCATCAGATCCCAATTCTTCACATTCATCTACTGAAAGTAAAACAGACCGTTTAAAACTTTTAGTTTTAGAAAACTCTTGACTTGCAGTAGCATTTTCTGTTGCATCTTCAAAAGCTAAATTATCAATTCCTTGGAACTGCTGAAGAGGAACATTTGATGAAAGAATGTTTCCTGCGACATTTTCTGGTTCAGATCTGTCATCTTCTGTTTCATCAGCAGAAGAAGAAACTTGGTCTGCTTCCTGAGTAAACTGTGCATTGCCAAAAGTAGAATTATCGGTTTCTCTGGTACTGTTCCTTGCCCTTTCTTGATGAGACCAAATTTCAGTTTTTTTTCTTGGAATCTCATCATCACTTGTTGAATTAACACGGAAGAGATCAGAGCCTTCTTTTTTCATTTTGACTTCTATTCTAAGGCTGCTGTCATAGATTTTTAGTTCTTCAGGTGTACTGGTGTCACTGCTGCTTCTTCCGAGAAAATCATGGCACAACATAGTGCTGCATTTAGAAATCCCTCTCTCATTGGATCCTTCGTCATCTTGAGAGCCTCCAGCATCATAATCTTCTGATCTTGGTTTTATATCATCAGAGGATGTAGTTGCGCTGCCAGTATCTGATTCAGGACTCTCTTTTGGATCTAATGTACCAGTATTCCAGTGGTCCACAAAGGGAATTTCTGCATTTTCATGGTTTTCTGGCATTTCTGTGGGATCAATAGACTCTATGTAATTATGTGAACATTTGTCTCTTATTTGTTCTATGGAATGTTTTGAAACTTCATCTAAATCGGTAACTGATTTGTATTCAGGAGAGGCTGATGTACAACTCGGCTCATCAGCTGGATGAAATCCCTCCATGTGAATCTGAGCAGGTGACGTTACATCCTCTTTATTAGTTATCCCTTTGGAAAAGCTTGGTAAAATATTTTCACCGTGGTTAAGATCCGTATCAGTACTTAATTGATCACTCTGTCCCACACAGACTTTTTTTGCTTTTGGCTGTTCTACCACTTCTTCTGAAGTAGCAGAGTTTTGATTTGTTTCCTCAGAAAAGTCTGAGTATCCATCGCTGGTGGACTGTGCATGACAGCAAAATTCAGCAGTATTATCAGCTATATTTCTGTCGTTATTCTCAGTAATTTCAGCCTGATCCCCACAGATTTCTCTTGCTTCCATTTCATTTTGCAGTGAAACATGCAATTTAGAAACCGTTTCTCCAGTAACTAAAGGAGATTTTGATTGTATTTTGCATTCTCCATCTTCAGGATCCAATAATTTTTGTTTCTCAGGTTGACAAGATGCCAAGAGCTCATCTTCTCTGCTACCTCCCATCACAGATTTCAGACATTCACTTTGCTTTGCAGAACTGCATTCACTGTTGTCATGAGGCTTAACAGTTGTCACATCAGCTGTGTTTTTTCCGAGTTTCTGTCCTGGACTTCTGTGCTCTGAGTTGTGTGTATTCTTCTGGATAACAGGAGATTCAGTCCTTGAATGTTTTGGGGTAGAGGACTGAGACTTTAGTACAGATTGCCCAGCTGTTTTTGGTTTTGGGTCTTTATTGTTTGTTATTTCACCATGCTTTGACAGAGCTTGAGCTTTGGGCGTCGCTATTTTTGCAGTGGTTTTTGCTACAGGTGTCTGTGATGGCTTAATACTCTTCTTCTTGGCCGAAGGATGTTTCTCTGGGGCTGTTGTCTGAACCAGATGTTGTGCCACATTCCTTTCTTCATTATGTTTTGGAGACGCTCCTGATTTCAGTGAGTTTGGTGACTCCCCCACAGTTCCTGGCAAACAGTAAAATAAATTAATAACTAAAGATTGTACATTTTAGTCAACATTTATGCATTGAATTTATACTTGTGTGTATTTGTGTTGAGAAGCAGGTTATTCAGGTTTGTGTGCAGCTAAGGGATTGAAAGCTTGTTAATGCACTAAGAGTATTGAACAGAAATATAAACACAAGATGGAAATAGCATCTTGTATTTAATATACGATCTTTGGAACTAAAGCACTTTGTAGACTTAACAGAATTTGACCTGTTGCTGAAGAAGCCATCACTGGAGCAGAAAGCAGCAGCTATCTGATAGGGATAAAAACACTGCACATGCACAGCATTTTAGCACAGGAAGTGATGAGTACTGTATTTAATTTATATTGTAGAGGAAATGAAAGTAGGCAGAAAATAATTACATTAGTTATAATGTGATTAGAAAAGCAGAACTAATATCCCTGCTCTGCCTGACAATGCTGCAAGATCTCTAATAACCAGAAACTGACAGGACTTGTGTTTTCTGTATCATAATGCATACTAGAATGTAACCTGAACACACTTTCCTACCCCTCTTGGCAAGTGCCAGCTTCAAATGAGATTAAGAGCAGCTCCATCCTGCACTTTGTATCTCTGTAATGCTGAGTTTCCTCTCTGTGCTCTATAAAGCCATTTCCCACACTTGTGCTTGAAATTAGTTGGGGGCAGGTCAGCATCAGTAGAATGACTGCTGAGGGCATCAACAAAAAAGGGTGGTATAGACTGACACTTCATGGAAGTTGTCTGCAGTCCTGATCTTCTGTACTTATTATAAATGCTTGACCTACAGATTTTGGTTGAACACAATCCTAGTTCTAAGTGCAGTGGTGCAAGGTAACTGCAAGTAAAAGGCTCTGCAAAGCTGATTAAACAAGCAGAAGATAACAAGTGGAACTGAAGTCTGTCTCTTCAAATGTTTTCAAATTGACACCTGGATACATTGCACTGGTTAGGGCTGTCATCAAAAGTGAAATACGGGAAACAGAACCAATTCTCACACTAAAAATGAGGAAACACAAGCAGAGGGCTGCTTCATTGCACTATGAAACTGTACCTTGGTTCTTGGGAGAATGGGTAGGTGTGTCCTGAGCCTTCTGCTGTGTTGCAGCGTTGCTACTCCCATTCCCTTTTTTCTTTAGGACAGCTTGTGCATTTTGTTCATTGGACACTTTTCCAGCTGTTTTTTTTGTTAGACTGCAAAGAAATAATTTGTGTTATCTTCAAGCTAAAGATTAGCAAAGCAGTGTCTGTATTTAAGTCTATACACCTATATAAAAACATTGAAAATCCAACCTAGAAGGTATACTTTTTTTTGGAAAGAAAATATACATTCACCTATATATGTGCATGTGTACATATATATCAGAATACAAATGACCACTGTAATATTTCAAAGGCTTTGAACTTCTTCCTATCTAGTGTTTTTGCAGCTCTGTCTAAGCTATCCCCAAAATTACAATTTCACAACACCTCGTGTAGTCATCAACTATTCCAGTGTGCAGAATGGTGAATGACCTTAACAATGTTCAAACAATTAGCATGGAAAAAAAAAACAAGCCAGTTTTTCATTAGCAAAATGCCCCAATCATTAATTCAGTATTTTGTTAATAATGTAATAGACACTCATTCTGAAATATTCTCAGGGTAAAGAGAACAGGTTGACTTAATAGCAAATGTAATATTTCAACTGCAAAAATACCATTTCACGAGCATGCATGCACACACGCACCAACAAAACCCACTGTGCTGATTCATAACAAACCTGCTTGTTGTGACATTAACTTCAAGATCAGCCTTTTTTTTTTTGTTGGCAACTCCATTTGGTGTCTTTGGAGAAGGCTTCGTTATCACTGTTGTAAAGTAAATGCAGACTTAATTATCAGATAAAATGCAATGCATATCACTGAAAGAAAGATCTAGTATATGAAGGTCAGCAATTGAGAATCAGATCGATGGCTAAACCTGTAAAACTTGCAACGTTTTAAATGGATATCAGTTGAAGACAGACTTTTTAAAAAGCAAAGTCTATTAATTTAATACTCTACTAGTATACTAATAATATGCTAACTAGTAAACTATTATAACATTATGCTGTTTTCTGGAGCTAATGTTCACTTACAGGGAAAGAAGGGAACTTCATCAATCTATAGTTTTCTTGTAAGGCTTCCCCAGGGAGTTTGTCAGTGCCTTGCTGGCCTGGGACAACTCAGACAACTTTTTTGGGTTTAAAAAAAAATAAAAAATAATATATATATATATATATATATATGTATGTGTATATATAAAAATTACCAGTATGTTTTTTTCCTTCTTCTGCCATTTTTTCCTCTTTGGATTCTTCTGTCTGTTCACTGGCAGCAGTGTGGATATCCATGCTGGAGTTTGTTAACTTGCTGGGTGTTCCTGCTGCAGTTGCTGTGGATGGAGATTCCTTCCCAGTGGTTTTTTTTAATGGCTTTGTTTTGACAGACACACCTGAGCTCACTGCCAGCACTTTAGGTCTGGCACCTGCTATTTTTCCTTCATGGTTCTTTAATCCTTTGACACTTCCTGAACTTTTTTGTCCACTTGAAGACGATGTCTTTTCAGCATCTTGCTTGGCAAGCATGCTTTCAGCCTTTGCATTTCCATTATTTTCTATTTTTGTTTTTATGACAGCTCTAGCCTTTGGTGAAGCTGCTTTTTCCCCAGGTTTTAAATCTTTGTTAATCTTGGAAACTGTTTTCTTGCCATCTTTTGCCTTTACATCCTCGTGCTTTGAAGTCTTATTAGCAGCGTTTCTATTGGTGCTCGATGCATGCCCAGATGCTCCTAATCCATCAGATTTCATTTTATCCCGATTAGTGGGAGAATCTCCCAAGCAATCTTTCTTGCTGTGTTCTGTCCAAGAAATATTCCTTTTACCAGCAAATTCAGTGATGGATTTATTTAGCTAGAGAAAAAGCACCAGAAAGAAAACAGAAGAAATTTATCACACTAAACAATGGTAATCTTCAATTTCTGGCGCAGCTATTTCATAAGTAGTACAGGAATCTAAAACAAGCTTCAAAAGTGAACTAATTCTTAGAATCCATATTTTCAGCTCAAGTTGGTGCCTTTCTGATGGAGAATTATGTACATGAAATTGAATCTTCATGTGATTACACCGTATCAGTGACCATCAAATCATATGAAACCCACTCTAGTTTTCTACTAAACAGTAATGTAACTTTAAGTGTGAATCTCAACAGAAGCATTGAGGCCAGAAGAACATTTTTTCAGGGCAGGGAGTGAACAGACACAGTGCTGCCATGGCTCTGACAACAGCAGAGATTCATTAGCTCAGGAGCAAACCATTTGCTCTGGGAAACAGATCGGTTTCATTACGTAGCAACAGGGGAATGTGAGATTCTGAACACAAATTCCAATCTTTTATTTGAGCTTATCTGCATAAAGCCGAGTCCTAAAAGGTTTCAAAATAACAGACATTACTGACTGTGCAGAAATTGAAGTTCACCAATAGAATACAGATTCACCAAAAGGAAGGTTAATTAAAATTGACAAATTAATATTGACTATAAAACAAATAATGAAGAGAGTGATATTTTCAAGTTTGAGTGTGTCTGATGTTAGGAGATGAGGTTTACCTGAGAACTAGTGAATACAGGCTTTTTGCCAAGTCTTCTGTCATCACCTTTGTCAAATGCGGCTGCAAGAAGGAAAAGCCCTTTATTGACCATTTAGCAGAAAAGAAGGAAGATGGAACAATTCAGCCTACTCTCATTTGAAATCAGAAAGCAATTCATCTTTATTTTATGAAGGCTAATTTTGGTGATGTGGGCAATGTTAAATGGAAAAATATGTAATGTCACATGGCCACAAGCAAGTTGTTTAACCCTTCTGGTTCTGTAGGCCCTCAGCAAAACACACTTCTGTAGGTCCAATCTGACCTCTTGTAATGCTTGAAGTGTCCCAAGGCCTTTGAAAATGTGTACAAAAATTTACAATTAGAGTGGCTTCTAAGTGATATAATGTCAACTACAGATTAAATCATACTGTTTGAATAGGAAAGTGTTTACAGTAAGCTAAGTGATACTAATTTTCAACAGCAGCAAAGCCAAATTATCTGAACGTACACAGTAAGGTCAGAGTGCCTCTCTAAACTGCATATAGCTGCATGTCATGAGAGCTTCCCCTGTGATTGTCATGTGAAATCTGCAGGCACTGAATGCCTTTTTTTTTCTCTTTACTGTTCTACTCTGGGAGAGAAGCACTTTCCAATAAAGCTTTTAAATCAATAGAGTTTACAGAATAGAAAAGGATATTTATAGTCAGTGTACAGACCCAGAATCAATAAGGTCTCCTCTTCCCTCCCCCCCAAATATTTCAGCTGAAAAAGAACCTTTAAATATGTTACTAAAAAATTAACCATTCAGTCCCTTGTGCTCTGATGTAGTATTTGTGCATACACAAAAATGTGTCCGTGTGTAACAATGAAACAAAAATTCTGCTGAATTCTTACTTAAGATAAAAATATTTTTAACTGTAGCACTGTAGAAATCATACAAGAAAAGACAGGCTGAAAATGGCACCCCAGGGACCTCATCCTTCTTTTCCAGCAATGACTCTGCACTTCAATACATACAAATACGTTAAGATAAAATCCATGTCAACCTTTGCCTAAGAAAACAAGACATGCTGTGAATGATAAAACCCACAATATCATCTGTCTTCTTGTGCCATTTTTCCTCCGGTTCCAGTGCTCCCTCCCATTCTGTATAGGTTAAAATCCTAAAAGACACACCTCCATCACCAGAAATCTTTGAGGCAGAAAATTGATTTAAATTATCTGAGCCCAATTTCATTTGAAGATTAAAATTTGTCTACCACTATTACATTATTTAATTTTTTTTTCTTTTTTGGCCTGTAATTAAAGCCAGATAACTCACGCAGCCTCGCTGTTTACAAACAACATGTATGCTAACTCCGGGTTACAGTTTAATCTAGGAAAAAAACAACAGTATCTGGCAATATGGAGTTTGGACAACTAAGGCACACCTCAGCCTTAAGTATTTTGCTTTGTCTTGAAAGCACTAGTGTCAGTCAGTCTGAACATTACTTACAATAAGGGAACAGTGATACGAACAAAGCAAACAGACCCTTCTTTTTTTTTCTGAAGCCAGCTCCTTAGCTTCTGCACAACTTCATAATCCAGAATGAAACAATCATAAGCCTGTTTTCTCCAGTAGCAGCGAGACCTTATTCGACTACACCCCAAAATCACACTCCAAGACTGACGCTGCATCTTTCTCTCAGCGTGCTGTAATTCTGGAATAAAATTTTCAGCAGCCTGTCGGCACAAACAAACAGCTCTGTAGCTCCCATAGTGTAGCTCCTGGCGTCTTGAACAAAAAGAACACTGCAATGTTTACCTTCTTTGAATCAAAAGTGCTTTGATTTTAAAGAGGTCTTAAACATTCTTTCCTGTTATAACACTGTGCCATCAAAGCTAACGTTCAGCCACAGCCCAAACTCGATGGCGGGTTCCGCACCCTCAGGATACTTGTGGGCTTTAAAACAAAGAAACGCACAGAACAAAAACTCCTTTTTGTTGGGAGTGCTGCCTGCTACAATTTTTAGTGAACGCTGTGCAGCTCCTCGGGGGCTCTGCAGTAGCACACACAATGTCACAATACCAATCAACTGTGAAGGCAAGCTGGCTGCGTTTACTCCCAGAGCCCGAGAGAAGCATTATGCAAGAGACAAGCAAAATTTAGGCATTATGTAGAATAAGATAAAGGGCAGAAACAGAATTCATGGAACGGATCATCTGCTTTAGGTACATTTAATACTTCCACAGTGCTTATCTCCTTAAAAATGAGACAGATAAGGCTTCTAATCCCACTGCAGTATTTTAAATGATTTAGAGTAGCTGTAAACAATAGTAGAACCAACCTAGATATTTCTGCTTCCTAGTATATACTCTCCTGAAAATAAAAGCAGGGGAGACTTACTGATTTCTGTGTTGAAACTACCTAAGCATGCTCTCATGCATCTATTTTAAAATGACATTACAGAAACCCAAAGCATGACAAATCGTGCTTTGATTCGTCTCCGGCTCCACGATACCACCTACATTTTATCTGCTAAACAGATTACTAAAAAATTCTAATGGCAGTTGATGCCAGACATACCTGCTTGTATTTTCTGTTGATGGTCTGGCCTCATCAGCTTCCAGCCTTCTGTGTGACGAACAGCATAAAAAGACTGAACCAGGAAGACCCAGAGCTTATCATGCAGAGCCTGGATCTTGCACGTAAAACCCTGTGTTCAAGTAACAAATCAGCAGCTGGCGAGAGGCATATTGTCATAGCAACCAGTCATTATTCCTTTCAGAATCTACTTACTCCCTAAGCTAGATCAATGATGTCATCACTTATATTTTATAATGGCCTGGTAGATGGAGATGCTGTTTTTGAAGGATTATTGCCCACCATGGTAATTTTTTACAATACTTTGACATCGAATCATTTCAAGGCAGACTAAAGCACTAGAAAACACTATGTTACTGTTTTTTTTTTTCCTTCTTCCTTTTCCTATTTTTTTTTCTAATGAACCCCTTAATAGCTCTTTACTGTCAGCTGTGTCACAACAAGGTCAAATACTCCAGGGAAAAATAATGTATCTGATTAAATTTTCATTGCTTTTACCAAGATCTACAATAGCACCAGATTGCAGTAATTCATTTTGCATTTATTTTTTATTCTTTGCTTGTAGCATCATTCTGGATTTTAATCAGTATGTCATATTATTCATGAATTATCCCCAGCCAATCAGTTTAAATATCTTTATTCGTTATTTAGATTGTGGGAATATACATGACATGTTAGACAGAGAATGACACCTCCCCCAGGTCCCAAAACCACACACTTGATTGACAGGCAGCCCTTGCTTCAGAAGTCTTAAAAAAAAAAAAATCCATAGCTGTGACTTGTACAAAAAGAGAGGAAAAAGAGGAAAAAGATGCGTAGTCAAATGATGGTCCCTTACTCTGTAAGTTTCACGTAATGCAACATTTTGGTAAGATTTTCCTCATGACAAATTTAAGGCAACAGTAAAGATCAGCAGAGCAATAGTGCCTATGGGACTTACATTCTCAGTAATACACATTGTTATTGCCATATATAGTATTTCTCCTTAAAAGAAGAATGTGTTAACGTCCACTAAATAAATGCCAATATTTTAGGCAGATGACCAGCAGGTCTTTGCATTTATGCAGATGCTTTTCTGCCCAACTGCAGGACTGCGCCACCTGAACTCAAACTACATCATGCAATTGGAACTCTGGGCTGTAAACACTTGAGTACTTTGTCCTACAAACACTACGTGTTGCAAAACCTACCAACTCCTTCACGTCTGCAGAGTCCAACAACGTATCCACAGCTATAAGAAGAAAGCAGCTATTTTCATTATTTACATTTTTTTCAATTGCATTAAAAATTAGTTCTAGGAGGTCAGGTTTGCTGCTCATTGCCTGTGCCTGAGGAAACAACAGAAGGCAGACATTTAAAACAGAAGAATGTACTTTGCATCTACTTCTCGCAACAACAAAAAAAATCAGTGGAAGTTTTAGTGTGCTGCTAATAGTTATTCCTGTAAGTGCAAGCTGTCATTCTGGGGGTCTGAAGCCAGGGAAGCTTGTGTGCATACTTATCTCTATGCTACACAGAGATTGTCCCACTGAATTCTTCTGTGAACATTTATTTTAACTGAAGCACATACTCAAAAAAGGCAGTAACCTTTAATATGGGTTAATACTAAACAACAACACAAACTTGGCATTGCCTGTTTTTTGTTTTTTGTTTTTTTCCCTCCATATAATTGTATGTTGAAGCAAAAGTTGAATCTATTCTGATTATTTAGTAGCCTGAACTAGTGTGATGTAATTCAATTTATTTGTAACCAGAGCAACTCGAGGGCACTTTTACCTGCAACAGAGTATGGAAGCCTTCACTTTGTACTACATGCAGAAAGTTTGCCACAATGAAAGTTAAACATTCTTCTTGTAGCCTGGATGCCACGGCCACAGCTCTCTCGGTCCACTTCACTTGGGGAAGACTATTGATCAGCCGGTCACTTTCCATCAGAACTGAAGCAGCATTCTTGTGGTTCTTAAAATAAAAGCAAAAATTAGCCTGCTGCCCAAAGAATTGCTGCTTGTAAAAGAACTTCTGTTCAGTTACTGAATGCTGTACAAGGATCCACTGACGTGTTCATTTCCTTTTTGAAATTAAATTTGGACTTTGATAGTTCTGAACATGAGAGCTACCTCTGAAACTAAAGGAGAGAAAAAAAATCTGTTGCTTGCTTTGTTTTGCCTCCTGATGTTAGGCAGGAACGGAGCGTCATCATGCACTACAGAACAAAATCCTATCTGAATTACTGAATAGATCGGTTGTTTTTTTTAGGTCACTGAAAGATGTAAACAGGATCCAAAATGCACTTTAGTCCAGACTCCAAAATCTTCTGGAGTGGCCGGGTACACAGCTGGCGTGGTACCCAGTACCACAGGCTATGACTGTTGTGCAAAAGCTGATAGTTAAAGAGAAATCTCATATTTCAGCACAAACTGCATCCACAGCATCTTCATTTATTGTAATAGGCACAGAAGGGAATAAAGACCCGAAGTGGTGTGGGTTTACTTTCATGCTGTCCTGTTATTGTCACACAATAAGCTTACACAATACACTAAAGCTAGTTCAGAGAAGGGTGCAGATCACAACTCACTGATCTACAATCCAGAAAGCTATACTCAGACCTTCTAAGATACTTATACATTGTATGACATACCACAGAGCCACCTATATATTCCAGGAAGAACTGAGTGTACTGATTTGATACAGTGGCAGAACACATGTACTTTCTTAAAAGCTATAGGTACTATTTTCATTCTGTTTAAAATTAAAGCATGCTGGAAGAATGACTGCTGATTATAGCTGTGGACAATCACAGTCTTCTTCTAGTACAGCCCCATAGCTTTGAAATCTCTTGTTTTTCAGGCTTTCACCTGAATATGCAGCAGCAGCCACCGCTTATAGTTGACCTACTGACCTCAGCCCTTGAAGAGGTAAGTTTTCTCTCACTAAGTCATCCAAAAAGGTCCTGGGAAGCCTTCACAGCCCTTTCATTGTGGGGCAGTTCTTGGCCAGAATTATCTGACAGTACATCTCTTGAATTAGAGTGTGTGTTTGGCAGCATGGGTAGCCAAACCTAAGCTAGTTACCTTGGACAACAACAGTCCACTGACATGAAAAGTCTTCAGCGTGAGATATACAAGCATTCTGGAGATTTCACATACTCAGCTGTCTAGTATGTACAAGAAACAAAATCATGCTGTGACTGTTACCTGAGCTACCTAGGTTAAACTCTATGTATGCTAGTTCACATTAGTTATATATATACAGTCATGTCTGGCAACAGCAGTACCAGTTTACCCTTTCCAAAGTAGAATGTAGGCAAAGAGGAGAAGGCAATCACAGACAGTGCACACCGTCACCTAGCATAATCTTTGATACAGCAATATGCTGTTGCTCAGCTTCTAAATAGACTGTGTTGTGCTGATGTCACAGCTGCGTTTCAGAGACTTCTTTCTTATTATTATGCTGGGGGCATGTGATTTTCTCTAGATTGTGTTCAGTGAAACAGCAACTACATCTGCAGATTAAAACCTGTTTCTTACACTGCTGTTTTAATGGTAACTTCTACTCTGTATAATTGCACTACTGGTCTAAAATACTACTGAATTTTTTCTCTTAAATTAACTTGTAAAGCTAAGTACGCTCTAAAAAGTAGTATTATTTTTATATAAAACACTCTATACACTACTTACCAAAGACTTAATCAACATAACAAGACAGTTGTTTTGCAGTTCAGTAGGTAGACTGGCAAAACTTCTTTCTGACAAGCATTTTGCAAAATGTTTTCCTACCCATCTGTTGAAAAAAAAAGTGTCTTTTTTTAGGTAAGCATGACAGTAAGTGCTCTAGTGCAAGTGATTCCACTAAAGCATTGTGAGGAAAAGGGTTTATATAAGTCAAAATAAACCCCATCTCTTGAACTAAAATGGTTTCAATAGAAAGAAGAGAAACAAGCAAACAAACCCATAAACCATGATTTACTATATTTTAACTTACTTCATGCAGGCAGCATATAGGTGTTCCACTCCCAGTGAATGAGCGATAGCCATACATTCTAGTACGGGTTGCTGTTTTCCAGGAATAGGCTGAGGTTAAAACATTATCAGAGTTATTATAGTTTCTAACTTAGAAAAACTGTACAGAGCTACAAAGTCTATGGAACTAGTGTTAGTTACTATGATATTTAAGTTTGCTTTCCTTAATGCAGAACAGGGAAGTCGTCTGTTCCCACACAGGTTAATAAAGTAGCACTCAGTTTAATGAGCCTAATGCATGAAAATGCTTGACTCTAAGCAGTTTTTCTTTTTTTAAACTACTTTTATTGAACAGGAATATATTTTAACTATATGTCCATGAAATCCAATATGTGAGTATGTAGTGTTTACGTATTCCTACTCCTGTTAAGAACAATTACACATACAATGGAATGTTTTACATTTTATTCCATGTAATTTAATGTATCTAGTCTGTGGAGTAGAATAGTGCTTGTTATTGTCTGTGGTTTACAAGTTTCTATAAATAGAAATCCCACTGAATTTAACAGATTCACGCATAGGAACAGGTTCTGCTGACTTCAGCCAAAACATGAGCCACACGGCTGTTAAGTATCTCATCAATATGATCTGTAAGTAATGGGATCAAAATTCTTTCTTTAGGCTTTATGGTTGTATGGGACATTGGTAATCACAGCCTGAACCTCTGATTAATCAGCTGAGGCAAGTGTGGGGTTAGCTGCGGGAGCACAGGTGAGAGTGATGTAGCTGTGCTCCCAGAAGGGGTGAAGCTCGACTCCACCTCCTCTGAGACCTCATTTAAGGGCTGACCCTCACTGGGGCAGCATCTCTTGGAGATTGCTCTTCAGTGAGGACTGCCTCAGCTTCCTCAGCTAAGGAGTCACCATTGGTGAGTTTCCCTTTTGCTTATAACCTCTGTACATTTACTATCATTTTCTCTAATATCTGTATACTAGCCACCTATACAATGGTTCACACTGTAGCACGAGAACTGGCATACCTTTTGGAAAAAATTGCAGTAATCTCTCTTCAAAATGTAGATAGCTACTTCTTTCAATCCATCTAGCCCATACATATCTGCAATGCCCAACATGCGACTAAAGAGAAAGTAAAAACAGTAGGAATCAAACAATCATTGGGATATATGCATTCTGCTTACAAGACAATTTACACACTAATTTTGCCTCTTTGCTCAGTCAGAATTTTTCAGATCCTGGCAGAGAAACAGTTCGTAAGACTCAGCTTCTCTACCTTAAGTGTAACAAGTGAAAGAGACCCGTGCCAGTGGAGTTCTGGCAGTTTGTAATTTTCCCAACCACTAAATAAAATGTTAGTGATTACACAGTGTTTGAAAACTGTGTCCCTTCCAAATAGTAAAAAGCTTAGTGACCAAACAGTTAATAGTTTCATATTAATAATCAACACCTTCACTTTATTTTCAGTAATCAATTAATTATCTAAATTTTGAGATTACAACGCATGTTATGAACAATTCTGTTTTTGTTTTAGATAGATGAGTTTTGACTGAGAATTTCAAACACTGCAAAATTTAAGGCTTTTTTTTTGGTATTTTATTTTACTATTTAGTGGCAGAGCTCCAAAGCTAAAACACAAATTGTTTCAGAAACTAATTCATATATTTCAGAATTTATTTCCCTAATACAGGATTCTCATGTAACAGCAACATGAAACTGGGTTTAAGAACTATACCAGAAAAAAGCCACAACCAACAGTTCTATTGGTATTTAAGACTACAAAGCCTTTACATCAAATGATTGTTTCAAAATACATTCCAAATATTTGCTATTATGTGTTACCATGTTGTAGGTACTGTTCTGAAAGCTAAAAGGAGCGTACAAGCAAATATACATTGTTCTGCTATAAAACAGCCTTCTGTTTTTCCACTGTCTTTAGGTAATGTTACAAAAACATCTGGTCCACCTTTTCAAGTAGCTGCTGAATAAACAATATTTCTTCAACAGCTTTATTTTTGGAATTTCCTCAAATATGTTTAGGTGTAATAATCATTACAATTGACATCTTTGTCTTATTCACAAGATGTTTACATCTTTGTATTTATTCTACAAGAGGAATTTTCCTTTAGACTCCTAACTGACAAAATAGGGAACAAGCACATAATACAGTCACAAATAATAAAGGTTGACATATACCCAACATCAACTTCATCTGGGAAGTCCAGAACAGCTCCATATATAAAATGCAAGATGACACTCATTTCTATATGGCTTAAGCTGCAAAGAGAAAGAAAGAAAAATAAGCCCAAACAGAAATAGAGATGGAAAACAAGTGTAGATAGAACTACCACATTTCTTCACATAAAAAAGAAAGTTTGTCAACAGGGTGACACATCATCCAGCCATTCTGTGAATGGAAGGTAATGGAATGACCAGGAATGGCCTGATAATATTACATATATTTTGCAGATCACCGCAGTGTATTTCTATGGACTATATTTTGGTTGAACTCATATTCAGTAGTATTTTAAATTAGTCATAAGCAGACTGTCTACAAGTAAGATCTGACAATTATCTAAATATTGAGGATATTTACACTGTTAATATGCAGAAAGGATTTTTAAACAAATCTTCTCTAAGTCCTCTGCTAGTGGTAACAAGTCAATTTTTAAGTAGGCATGTATCTAACCATTGTTTTATAATATTTTAAACTAACTACTTTTACAAATATGTTTAAGCTTTTCCTGCAATAAAAATAGTTCCAGTAGACTTATTACAACATGAGGCAGGAATGTTGAATTTCAAAATATTCAGACAAAGTCTTTACGGCTGGATTCAGATTAGGAAATCTGGAAGTTGTTCACAGAGCGGTGTGTGCAATTTTCAGAACCTCTAAGTTTGTAAAAACTGTTGCAATTGATTTTTCCGTTACTAAACAGAACTGATGTGGCAGCTCTCAGTTTGTAGGTACGAAGCGTGAAGTATTTGTCCTGCAATGACAGCTCAGTTATTTTCAGCTTTTACACAAGAAGTTGTGTAATATACATACACTTAAGTCAAAACAGTAGACAGGAAATGTACCAGGTTGAACAAAAACATCACAGTAGATTAACTTTCAGTGCACACCACACTTGCTATATATTTGCAATGATTTTAAATTACATACCTTTGCTCTCACATGGCTTGCAAAGACAACACTTACCCTTGAAGAGTGATGTGCTCTTGGGAGCTTTCAGCCCAACTTCCACTCAGCATAGCAGCAAAGTAACTAGATCTGGCACATAAAATGGCCCTGAGAGAAAAAGTAAGCATTATTTCACAGATACAAATATTTACTGTGAGACTCTTTGATAACACTGATTTTAATCTTTGCCCTTTATGTATTAAGGTATCATCTGTATACTGCATGCCTTATCCCTCAGTATATTTAGAATTTTAAAATATACTAAAGAACAAAAGCACTCCACATTTCTCTGCTACAGCTTTCTTCTACTATGACTGACATCCACACAGAGGAAATCTATTGTCACAAATATTTTCCTTTTATGTAATACAAAGCTGCACATTTATTTCTTCTGTGTTATTGGCCAAATAAACTAAATTAACTCATTTATACACCATCATTTTGGCCAAATAGTTATATCCTGAACCTCTTCAAATTCCCTTTATACTACTACATGTCTCTATTTAAATGAAAAATTCAAGATTTTTTTATTCAAAATTGTCTGGCCACTTACTAGCACATCCCAGAAGTAAAAGCACCAGAACTTAATAACAACATAATCCAACAATATGCTGTGTGTTTCCAGCACTACTTGTGAAGAGTTATCCATTCTGTTTAGACTTACTATCTCATATTGCATATTCAAAAGGCATAACTGGCTATAAAAGGGCTCATCCAATTTACTACTACTACTTCAAAGGTAATAAAGAAAGCCCAGGCCAGCAGTATTTCTCCCCATATCACTATTCAGAGAACAGATGAGGAAATATTTGCAACAGGAGCCTCTCGTGGTGGAAGGGAAAGAGTAGAAAGCAAGAGAAGTTAGTAGATGAGAACTGCTTTATGATTTTAGCCTTCCAGATTTATACCAGTTATAGCATTAGCCATTATGCATGTTATCTGGACTATGGCATTGGCAGATGATATTCTCATACGTATATTTTTTTTTTCTGACACCTACTAAGATTCCTATTATTTAGGAAACTCCTACTTGTCATTTATTTCCTGTGGCAGAAAAACCAAGTGTTATGTCTGGCATGAGAAGACTTTTTTTTTTTAAAAACAAATATTTGTTTGGCTCTTAAAAGGTTTCATAGCACTTTCATTTTTGCATAGGAATTAGTAAGAAAAATGCTCTTCATGCTTTCTTTTCTAGCCAGATATTCTGCAGTTGCTCATAACTCTCTCTTCTTCCTTTTTGGGAGCCTTGGTGTTTAAAATTAGAAACTTCTTGGACATTCCTCCAGTGATTTACTGAGCAATAACAATAATTAAGCTTTTACAGGATGTTTTACGTTGCAGTTTAATATGTCCACACCTAAGTGGGTATTATATCATAGCTCTGAGCATGCTGTCTTGTTTTTGCAAGACACTTCACAGCGTCATAAAGATGAAATGCACTATGTCTAATTTTGTCATTCTACTTCAGCTAAATTTTAGTCATCAGCAGACTATTGACAAGTACCCACTACCTAGACATACAGCATAGATAAAAGCATAGCTTATGAATGATATCAATATACCATAAGAACCTGACATAAATTTATCTATTTTTCTGTTGTGGTTTGTGCCACAAGTTCATTACTGATCACACTGTGTTGCTGCACCGAGTTCTAATAATACAACAGCATCAGTGAGATATAGCTTGTCAACACTCTCAGAGTGCTGCTCTGGTTTAAAGTCTAATCAAAGTTCATCAGATATTGTTAGAAAGTAAGGAGTACTGAGATGATTCAACTGTCTTCAGTCTTAGAATTTACAAACAAACAACAAAAAAAATCAATTTAAATCATAGTGGTCCTTTCATCCCGATTGTACACAATGTAGCTCTCCCGTATTTATTCCTGCTGTTCATATGATGTGCTGTTAAAACAAGCAACTATTGTGCCTGTTTCCTTGCTTTCTTCTATGATTTACTGCCGTATTTTTTTATGCTGGCTAGACTAGATCCATTGCTTCAGGCAGTAAATGGTCTAACTTAAAGAATCTTGGATGATGAAATACTTCTGTACAGTTTAATTTTGCAGTACTCATTTCCCACTCTGAAAGCATACCTTCTTATGGCACAGACCAGAACTAAAAAACACACCTAACCACAGCGCATTTTGGAAATCTAACGTATATCCTAATTCTGTTATAAAAAACAAACCAAATAGAAAACCTGAAACAAGCAAACAACCCACCACCACTAATATGACACATCTTCTGTAAAAATATTTCCAGTGTCATTAATAAAACACAGTACAACAGTTTGGTGTTGACAAAATACAGTGGAGGTTTTTGAGCATCTCCCTGTTATTTACTTGTACATAGAGCAAACAAAATACAGGCTTTCCAATTTCCTACTCCAGATGCAAACATTACATGCAAACAGACTGATCAAATGCACAAGATAAGAACAGTACTGCCCCTTTATTGTACTTTTCCAACCTACAGAAGTCAGGTGGGCCAGAGTTCTTAAATGACCTTCGACTTTTGATCCAGTAATGGCTGCTGACTTCCTGAAGGCAGATTAGCAGTCTGTACATAGGCATGACTGACATAATCAACATGAAATCAAACTCTGTATGCACAGACTCTGAAGAGTAAAAAAAAGAAATAACTTTTTTTTTTTTTTAAATCCGCTTGGTAATTTTATTCAGTGGCAATGGCTGAATAGTTTATTAATAGATTTTTCTTCTCTTACAGAGAAAACACAGGTTAGTTTTGAAAGGTCAGCAAAGAAAACTTGCACAGTATTTATACATGAGGATGTAGTTTACAATGATAAACTTAGAAGAAACTTATCATTTATATACCTGTGAGCTTGAAAATCTTTGCCTTCTATGCAAATATTGATATCTGGACAGCAACGTTTCTTGTAGAGCCTCAATAAGTCATCTCCTAATGCAGATGCCGTTTCTAGCTTGGAATTATCTGCAGGTGGGAAGAAGTAGCCATTTTCACACTGCCTAGCATACAGCAGAGTATTTTCAGGATACAAGTTGAAATATTTCATAGAAAAAACTTTTCACCATGTCAGATTCTAACACTGTGTGCTCAAGGTAGAATTCTCCTTGAAAGGTTTTTCATAGCCAGCAGTGGGACATGTGTTTTACTTGGCATCATGAGCAGAGGAACTGGAAAATGACCAGCGCTTCTCATTAGGTACCCATGCAAGACGAGCACTACAGTTACTCTTTTGCGAGGTCATGTAGCCAGTTAATTTCTCCAACAAAGATCTGGTTCCTCAGTACTCAATAAAAGCAGTTTGAAGAATTTCAGGGTTATATAGTGCTACTAGCTCCTGTCTGTGATTTGTTGCTTGACCCTACTCTACTGACACAGCTGCAGCAGCAACCACCTCCAGCGTGGATGCAGTCACAACTGCAGTAGGGAAGGCTCTGAAAGATTCCAAAGCTCTCATAAAATAAGGGCATTAAAATAGTATGATTATGAAAATATATATATATGTATATATACATATAAGTGGGGGAAGAGGGGGAAAAGAGATGTTCTGTGCACAGGACTGAAGTTTGCTGCGCTACAGAGAAAAAGCAGGACACAGCGATGATGTGCACAACCAGTGCTTAGCACATCCTTTCAGATTTCCACCACAGACTGGTAGGGAACTGTTCCTGCAGGATATGCATAAACCTTGGGATAATAGATTAAAAGGAAAAACCCCACAACAAAAACAAGAAAAATATAGTAGCAAACCTACCTGCCATTGCTTTGTTACTTTCTGCATCAATGAGCTCAGGAATTTCCCCTTCACTGCTATGTGAACAAGCAGTTTCTTTCTGAACATCTCTACTTAGAGCATTCTGATCAGCTGCTGTGCTTTTGTCATCTCCAAGACAACTTACATCTGTTGGAGTGCTCTGAAGAGCAGCAGTGTTGTTTTCTTGGGTTAATTTGGGCTCCAGAACTTTTTTCATCATATCCAGTTCCTCAGATTCTTGAAGACTTTTATCAGATGAATATACAAGCCTAAAAGGTGATACTGAATTTCATGCATGTGATTTTTTTAATATACCAACCAAAAAAAACCAAACAAACAAAAAAACCCTAAACTAAAATGACATTATTTTATCTAACAAAGTTCATGAACAGGAACAAAAAAAAGGCTGGACTGTACTGCAATTAATAGGAAAACTTTTTAAAACTCTGTAAGCAAATGCATTTCTTTAATGCTTCCCCCCCAAAAAATGAACCAAAATAACATTACTTAAAAAATGTGCTGTCAAGTTACAAGGAACAAAGGCATTTTTTCCTACTCTTTGTAGCTCATATACCATCATGTGCTGGCAAAAGCAGAAGCAAAGTGTATTAGCAACGATAGATCAGAGGCTTATAAATCTTAGCACAACCAAGAAAAGACATTATCTTCTAAGTTAAATGAAAAGTAAAAATAAAAACAGAAAGACCTTCTAACATCAAGAACCCAAATGATGAAGTATGGGAAGCTTTAGAGAGAAAAAATACTTTCAAAAGGAATTCTTGAAAGCATGAAGGCTTTCAGTTAAGATTAGTTTAAAGTTCTCATTTTCCTCATGCAGTAATTCCAGCTTCCCGCTTTCCCATCTGTTTCACCAACTTATTTTTGGCTCCAGATCTGGAAAGGCTAACAAAGCCTGCAGTCTGTGACTGCAGAGCTGTCATACTTAAAGAAAGATGCTGCTCTTCAGCAACTTAATAGAGCCTTAAATAGACCCTGTGAACAGATAAGATGTTTTATCTGTGGTTTCATACCAGATAGATGAAGTTAAAAAAGTTTAACAGAAGATCTACAGTTGCCTAGGATTCCATGGATAGATACTTGCAGATCTGCATTTAGTCACTCACTCCATGGCAAAAAGGATTTATTGTTAATGCAGTGAAAATGGTAATTTGAATATGCTGCTCCAACACTATGCTGTTAAAGGGGCAGAGAAAAGATATGAAGAAATCACCTTCCCGTGTTCAGAAGACTTGAGTCTTCATTCTTAACTCTCAACATGTTGAGTTAAGGTTTCAACACAAATTTACGTACTCACTGTTCTGTTGCCATTGCATATTCAGCACGTAAAGACAATACAACTTGATTTTGAGGGAGAACTGGTTCTAAGAGATATATTGCTTTGTCATAACAATAATTGTTTTAATATTCTTGCTTTCTTTTTTGCCAGTAACTGAAAAACACATCCATAGGCAATCTGCTAAACTAGGAAACAGGGAATCCTTACACTATTTTGAGATAATTTACATGAGAAACCTCAGGAATATGGTTCTATTACCAGTAATCTTAAGGCAATAAAAATGGCACCAGCTTCTACAACTAGGAAGTCTACAAATAAACCAAGTAAACAGACATACTGTTAAGCCAGAACCAAACAAGTGGTTTCTAGATCTGAAAAGTGACTCTGTGATCCACTTATTTTGTCCTTTGTGTTAGGAAGCATGTCTCCTTACTACAAACCACAGCTACTGTCCACAAGAATGACAAAAATCCCAAAGTGACAGGATCCAAACCACTAACAGCCATGGAAAGAATTAATTAACAATTAAGCAAAAAGGTGGGAAAGGATTTGATTTAGAACAAACAATCCACGTTAAGAATTATGCAGAACTCATTTTTGTTATTTCCAAGAATGCCTAAAGTCACTGGAACACCAAACTTTACTGAAACCTATTAGGACAGCCACTTTTACTGTCCCAAAGCAGCTGTAAACCTGCGTGAAAGAACGCTGGATTTAATATTAACCAAATCTAAAACCACATTCTCAGCTACTTAGGTAGCAGCCTTTTAAATCCTCCCTACAACAGGTTCTGCTTTCTCTGAGAGAGTTCTTCACTGAAAGGCCCTTCTGGAAACAACAGCTACCAGCCTCTCTCTCCTTAAACCAAGCGATCTTTATATACACATATACCTATGTACATGTTTATACATATGTATATATATACAGATACATAAATAGATCTACGAGTAGGCATACACACATGCATACTTACATTACTTACATATGTAAACGTCACCAGATAGGTGCTTTTGAGTTTTTAAGTGCTTAGTGTTTAAACAGACAAGATCTGGTACATGTTGTAGATATGTTATACACATGCCCAGACTTGTAGAGTATCAGTAAAAAGATTACAAAACAGGCTTGAACAAGTCATTAATGCCAGGAGAGATGGTCATTTTTCTATTTTGATTTCTTTTTCCACCCCAGGGTTCAGTTGGCAACACAGAACAGACATTGATGCTAAAATCCATCAGAAAACTTGCCATCGTAAATATCACAGGCAGAATGAAGCACAAGAGTCTGACCTGTATGAAAAGGGCTAGGTCTATTTTTTGGCAGCACATCATCAGTTTAATGTAATGTTAACTTTATAAAGAGGGACAAGTATAGATGCCAAAACAGGGTACTTGGTGTTATGAGGGATAATACAATCAACAGACAGACTAAATAAATTATGTTTTTCTTTTATTTACAGCTTGTACAGAACTGTGTGTTGTTTTCAATAGGAAATTTTTATGGCACATACTAGAACTTCAAGCAGTAACTAGATTTGCCTCAAATATCTTCTGCAGATGTCTAAACCTTAATATTACTAATACTGCTCCAATACAGCAGATTAATGTTTGAAACATTCTTGGAGGAGTTTGAGACCAGGCTGGATGGGGCCGTCCAATAAAGAATTTTCTTCACATCTTAATGATACAAAGCAACAAAATTCCCTTAACATCTTTTATTACGACAGTCCGCCTTTACTGGAGGAACTAGTCAAATTTAGTATGGATTCTATGAAACTTCATATACTTTCTAACACTTTGTGGGAAAAAGGGTAAAAAGCAGCTTACCTCTCAGAGAGTAAGACATTAATGATCTAATTACCTGCAACAAACTGCTGTCCATCTGGGATGCCGAGTTTCTCACTTCTTGAGGTAGACTGCAGAACCCTGCTTGAGCAGTAATCTCCTGACATGGGCATGCTTGCAATGATTGGCTGTTTCTAGTTGTGTTTTTATGAGTTAATGTATAGGGTGATGAGCATCTGTAATATGGATGCTGCACTTCCTTGTGACCAATAGTTTCTTCCCTGTGTCCTCAGACATTAAGGTATAAAGGGGAAAACAAAGCAGGGCTCGGCTATTTCACACTGAGGCTGTGCAGAAAGATCAGTATAAAGCTCAGCATGTCCTCCAACCTGCTCAAAAACAGAAGTCTGGCAATGGGAGCTGCACAGGCTCCAGTACACAAGTAACACATGGCCTATGTGCCTCTTGCACAAGAAAGGCAGAGGCCCAAAGGAAGTCTCACTGAGATGGAAGCCAAATATAGCTTATGAGAAAAAGAAATCCTAAATCCCCAGGGAAAGCTAAAAGACAAGCTAAATGCAAACAGGAAAAGGGAATGAAGTGTTTTTATAGCTCTGATGAAGGCTTCAATACTACACTAGCATTCTGCTTCTATGCTATTGAGGAACAGTATTTATAACCAAAAATCTAGAACTTATATTGAAAATAACTTTCTCTTGGGAGCTCAATGGCAGCACCAGGTCTTTGGTAAGATCTAGGCTGCAACTCCTCATAGTGATTCATGTGGTCCAAGAACTAGGATGCATTCCTCTCAACAAACTGTAACTCACAGCACTGCTTTGGATATGCAAAGATCTTTGTATCTTAACTATAAGAATCACAGATGCGAGCAGAAGTCACCAGTCCAACAACAAAGCTAAGCTCTTTTTAACCAGAGCTGCTTCCTTTCCTTGGTCCAAAGCCTTTCACTGTCACTAAACTTCAGTGCACTCTGTGACACTCGCTTCCACAGAACTTTCCAGGTAACTCAATTCAAATGCTGAAGCATCAAACAGCACTGAAGATTAAGTTGAGAAAAAACAGCAGTCTTGCAAAATGCAACTTTGTACACTGTTAAGAACGTATGTGGGAGCTCACCTAAGAACTGAAAAGAGCTTGAGAGCTCTTTTCAAAAATATGAGGCTTTAAGAAGGGAGAAGGATTTATTTAGATGGGCTGTTTAGAGTTATCTTTCTCACAGCTAACACTGTACTTCTGGGAGAGCCTGCAGAACTCCAGAGGTCATTAGTTGCCCTGCTGCAAACAGACCAAAGCAAAAGCAAATATTTATGAGCTGAAGACACGTTAAGTGCTTCCCATTAAGACAGTAAAGGTATACTGTAGCAGTATATACGTCATTAAGATAATTATCCCCAATTCATAAGTTAAAATAATTTGGAGTTTTTTAATCTGCAGTATCATGTATCTGCATGAAAGTCTTTTGCACTGCCACTTAATGAAGAGTAAAGTAAGGAAATTGCACTGATGTATGTGAGACAAAAATGAGATTAAAACCGCGTTCTGTTTCTCACTGTTTCACTGATGCCTGATTGAGACCAACAGAAAGCTGAGCAACACCAGCTATCAGCCTGATCAGCTACACTGATCACATTGCTTTAGATATTAATCATTTCATACTTAAAATTTACCCTGAGTAAATATTTCAGCCATATGCTGCCTTATTTACAAATTTATGAAAAGAATGGGTGAAACCAACAACAAAGGCCAGCCTATGTTACTTGTAGGCATTTAACACTAGAGTAGCAACACCTTGTCTTTTCTCTCATCAACTGCTCAAGAACCTAAAAATGCATGCTTTCTTCTAGGCACATCCGGAATTCTTTGGGAAGTGTGACAGTGCCTGCTGCTCCGCTGCCATGCACAGCCACATCGTCCATCAGCACTGCTGCAAAGGAGGTAGGTGCATCATTGTGACTTTGTCAGGGTAAAGCAAGTACTGCTTGGCTCCTGGGAAGGATGAGAGGTATTATGGGTCAGGGAGGACTGTGAGGCCTGGTGGTGGCACTGGTCAGCGACCCTCATGTACTGGTCTAAAGCTCGGAGCAGACAAGCGCGATGCCACAGAGGTGCTTGCAGCTGGCACTGGAAGGCAGCCCAGCCCTCTCAGCAGTATCCGGGCAGCTGCCAGCCCACCCACATCTCACTCAGCACTCCTGACAACTATGTGTGCTCAGCCTCAGCTATGATGACTTTGGGGATGGCCACGCAGTTGCTGACCTGATGCATCACTCACTAAGTCCTCCTGGCCAGTAGTGATCATTTTTCAACATTCTAGCACATTCTCCCTTCGTTGTTTTTGACACATAGCCCTGCTATTAGCATAGCAATAACCACAAACGATTTTAAAGGATACCTTCAGCACTTTTGCTGTCTTTCCTCCGTTTCGACTGCACAGACACCTACATACCATACCAGTACGTTGAGCACCACGTAGCTGCGTGCCGTCAGAGGAGGCAGTGGGAAATAGGCAAGGTACAGCAAAACGTTCTGCAAGCACCGCGGGACGGCTGTGAAAGAACTGTTTCGAAAGGGAAAGCTCCCCAACAGGTGTTAGTGCCGGGAAGTGGAAGGCGGGGGCCCAGGAGCGCCCCCAGCCCGCCGCCCGCCCGCTGCGGCCGCGCACTCACCGCAAGAAGCGCCGGAGCTCGGCGGGCCCCGGCCCGTGCAGTCTCAGCGTCTCCCGGGGCGGCCGCCCCCCGCCCAAGCCGCCGAACAGCCGCGGCGCCCGCGCCAGGAGCACCGCCCGGTGAGCCCGCAGCGCCGCGTCGCCCACGTGGATCGTCACGTCGGAGCGCGTTCCCTCCGCCAGCAACCTGCGGGAGCGCACCGGTACCGTCACCCGTACCGCCACCCGTACCGCCACCCGTACCGTCACCCGTACCGCCACCGCCGGCCCGGCCCGCCCCTACCTGCTCATGTCCTGCCGCAGCTGCTCGGCCAGCGCCTCTTTCAGCCGCTGCCGTTCCGCCGCCCCCGGGCCGGGGCCCTTCGGCACAGCGCCGCTACCGCAGCGCGCCATGTGCCGGCAGCCACGGCGCGCCCGGCTCGGGGACAGTCCCTTCGCTACGACACCGCAGCGCGTCCCACCGGCCCTAAGGCAGAAAGGACAGCATGGGGGAAGGGGGAGGCGGCGTTGCCAAGCTTCCCGCCAACACGGTCCAGCCCCTGGGACCGAGACACCGTCGCACCATAGGATGCTGCTGAGGCTACCACCCCGCTGCCCCAAGGGCCGCGGCCTCCTCCGCCAATGAGAGCTCGCGGTGCGCCGCCCGGTACCGCCCTTCCCCGCGGCGCCTCGAGCATCCTCTCCGCAGGGCGGGCGGGGAAGGAGGCGCGGCCTTACGGTTTGCCCCCACCCCTGCGGAGCGCTGTGCCGGGAGCGCCGTCCCGGCCGTTCCCCGCCGCTCCCCGCCACCTGGCGGAGCCTCCCGCACAGCGCTGCGCTCCGGGGCGCAGCCAGCCGGGGAACGGCCTCAGTTTCCAGCGGAGGTTTTCGTACCGAGATTAGGCTGCTGTGTAAGCAGTACGAGCAGCACTGCAGCATCCTTCCGAGACAGGAATACCCCCCAGCTTTACGGCTCGGTTTAAGAGGTGTGTGTGTGTGTGTGTGTACACACTGAAGTGTGTAAATGTTGAAAACGTTTGTGGGAAAAATTATACTTGAATGTCAGGTACCATTCATAGGTGTTCCCTATGGGAACGGTGTCTGAAACACTGGCAAAAAACTTGGCAGCAGTTCTTGGAGATGAGAACAGTAGATGATAACGTAGGAAGGATGAGGCACTGATTCCAATAAACATCATGTGAGGAAGGGCGCAGACACTTCAGCTATTCAGACCTACTTCTGAGCATCAGCAAGAAACCTCTCCATAGGAAGCCAGGCAAAGGGAGTAATGTAAGTTGCATTTTATTAGACAGAGGTGGTTTTGATACATGTTAGATCTTAATTTCCCATTCTTCTTGTTCAGACATTGAGCGTACAGGTTCCCATTTTTTAGTCAAGAAAAACACGTTGCACAAAGCAGCTGCATTCAACAATACAACAAGATATGTATCATTATTCACTTGAAGACTAGAAATGTGCCCCAATTTTTTTTCAGTCATCCAGTATGCTAAAATATACATAATAAAAAGACTTAATAACTTTCATGGTAAAATACATTTAAAAAAATCAGGCAAATTGAGAATGAAAACTTGTGACTTCCTTCTGTATGGCACCGCTCCATTATTTCATTATAAAGTTGTAAAGGCACCACACAGAGACTGTAAAGCAAGGGAGAAAACAAAACCAAGCAATTTTCCACGATTTTCCTTCTATACAAATACACGTATCTTAAGGCAGGTGTTTTTATGTGCAAAATACAAGTGTACAGGTAAAATCAATGTTGGTATTCTCATACTCACTTCACCTTTTAGCAGAAACATTGGTGTCCAAATGTACAGTACATCAAAAACACTTTTCTCTAACAGAGCTCAAAATAGAAGGCAGGCTGGAAGTATGGCCCTGATAACAATTACTTTTTAAATCTGAAGAGCTTTTTTGCCAACTCCTTAGAACACGTACAGTCATTCTCTCTTTCTTGTTGTGTCTTCTTTTAGAAAGGTCCATATCAACTTGTTGACTATGTCAGGTTGATCCTGCTGGAGCCAATGACTGGCTTCGGACAAAATAGTTAATCTGAAATGATTTTTAACATAAATCCTTGTAATTTCTGCCATCTCAACTTCCATAAATGCATCTCTTTCTCCCCATAGGAGCAGGGTTGGCATGATGACTTCATGGTGCTGCAGAGGTAGGCAGCTTTAAAAAAAAGTAGACATACTTTAGTCTTGCTTTATAAAAGTCACCAATTTACTTCATCATTCAACTTAGTTTTTGAAATCAACACAGACAACCTTATTGCAAGCTTTTCATATTCTGGGGTATCTTTTACAATATGAAGAGAGCCCTCATGTGACTCAAAGTGCTCTAAGCGTTAAGGATTGTGAAGTTGCATGTCTGTAATCAGCAGCTGGTTGCAACAGAAGTCTTATTTTTGGAGCATGAATGATGTTTCTTTAGGATGCAGAGCCCAGGGGCTCCATAGTCTCCATAAAAGTGAATGTAGAACAACATGGCCAGGGCTCTTGTCCATGGATTTCCCTGGGTTGATGAATGCTATTGCCAATTTCTCAACCTGTATTGTCTACTGTATGTAGATTTCAGTGAAACACCATGCTTTGAATCATGTTTGGAATATAACGTTCAAGGCATCCATAAAGTTAATGTAACTAATGTTAGACAAAAATGGAGACTTTGGAAACATTCCTTCTTTCTACTTATAAGATTCCAAGAATTAGTAATAAAAGATCAGTTTAAATAAGAATTTCATTTTGTATGGGACATTGGTAATCACAGCCTGAACCTCTGATTAATCAGCTGAGGCAAGGGTCAGGTCAGCTGTGGGAGCACAGGTGAGAGTAATGTAGCTGTGCTCCTGGAAGGTGGAGCTTGACTCCATCTCCTCTAGACCTCATTTAAGGGCTGAGCACCACTAAGGAAGCATCTCTTAGAGATTGCTCCTTGGTGGAGATTGCCTCAGTGGTACCTAGCAGACCAAAGGCTTCCATATGGGTAAGTTTTTCCTGTAAATAACCTTTTGGATGTTTACTACCATCTTTTCATTATTGTTATCATACACATTTTGACTGATGAACTAAGAAAATTCTTAAAATGACTCTCTGTGGCAGTGGATTTAGATTTCATTGTTTCTAACAATGTGGCCCAACCCCCAGAACCAGAGATTTTTCATAGTAGCATCTTAAATAATTGATAATCTGATGATCCAGTTCAGTGCATTTAGATTCATCTCTAAGGACCTTGCAAGTTTCTTTGCCTTGCTTGGGAAAACTCTATCCAAAGTAACAGGGTGACTGCTGTTCTGTTTATAGAAGTAAGTGTTCACAGTGGATGGGAGGAAGCTCATTTCAGTCATCTCTTTGGAAATAATCTTCCAGAAAAATTAAGCTTTGAAGAATCAGGGCTCCAGGGGGACAGCAATGAGACAGAAACCTCTCACATGTAGGAGACCAGTGTCAGCCCACTGGGAATCATGGGGAATCCAAGTCAATAGAACTAAAGTGCAGCTTGTACGAGAGGACAAAAAAATTTCAATCCAGTTATAATAGCTAATAATTCACCTGACATGTGACCATTAGAATTGGTGGCAAGAACAGAAAGAGCTGAAGACCTATGTTGTTTTTTCCAATGGAAATCCTGCTATGTTGTGGCTGATACCACCTAGAATGTTATTCTCTGAATTCATCCCAGGAGTATTTTCATTAGAAAGGTAAGCCAGGCAGTGCACAAGAACTTTCGTACTGAGGAATTAATGGTTCTGTGAATATACTTCCTGATTAATACCTCTCTTTCTTTTGAGCCTGAAAAAGGCCTGAACTGATAGTTTAAACACATAACTCTTCTACTCATGCAAATCCCACAGCCATGCAACTGCTGCAGTCTCTTCACTGCTGCTGCCACAGCTGCTTAATGTGTACTCACTGATGCGAGGTTCTTTGGCCAACCTAACAAGCAAGGCTCAGGGCCCTCCAGGGCCCTCCTGCCTCTCCAGATGCTCATTAGCCATACCCTGCGGGTTGTGGCTGTGCCGTTCTAGCACCAGGGAACTGCTGTGATGCTACACAGCTCCTGTTGTCCTTGGATGTCCCAGCTGGTGTTATCAGCCACGCAGTGTGACTGCAAACAGGGGCACTCCTACAAGCACAGCCACTTCTCTTATTCACCGTTGGTGTCTGTGCTTGGTGTTAGCTTATAAGATAACACGCTATCTCTCTATGCTGTTTAGTCTCAGCCTGTGCAGGCAGCACCTAGCTTGAACACCTGTTTTCCTTCCAGCACTGCCCTGCTGACTGCTTTCCTGGCAGTGACAATGAGGAAGGCACAAGAGGAGCAGGAAGGGTGGCACTAGGTTTGGAACGGGGAAAGCTGAAAGTTAATCTGTTTCAAAAACTCTGCTGAGTTCAGGAAAGAAAGTTTAACACTGCTGGAAACAGATATTAAGGGATTAAAGAGTTCATACCTCTTGATATATCCCTGCAGCCCAGGGCCACAAGTCCTGAGTAGAGAATGACCACATTTAAACACATTTTGGCCCTGTTAATTTTTTGGTAGACATGCTGAGGGTATGAGCCTCTAAGGCCAAGTCTAGCTGCTTGAGAAAACTCTGGTTCTTACTTTGTTTTGTGTGGACAACTATTTCAGTGTATTTTGCTGCATGACACCAAATGTTTTTTGTTAACGGTTGAGACATTAGAAATGTGTACGTATTTTTTCCCTTTCACGTTAGCGGCAGAAGATGCAATAACGCCTTTGGCCTCTAGAGGGCTCTAGAATATTTTACCTTGTTTCAGAATGTTATACTGACCTGAAAATATTTCTGTAATGGTTGATAGGTCCAGTTAATGCTCCAGGTTGTGAAAAGACATAGAGATATGCTTCAATATCCTCTGCTGTTAATCTACATCCTTTCCTTCCAATTCCAGTGGTCTGGCTGGTAAATAAACTTTTCAGAACCTACCAAAGGAAGAGTAAAAAGCCATCACATTTCTACAAAATGCTGTTTCTTTCCTTCAACAAGACACATCTTTCTAAAGCCTACTTATACATAGATTACTCCAGAATGGAGTACACACAAGTAGCACTATTGCCAGTTACCTTAGCCTGTCATGACAGGCAGTGGCAGGCTGTGGGCACATACTTTTTTCCTTGGAATGGAGCCCAGCAGCTGAGAGGTGGGAGGCAGAAGGAGCTGGCACCCCACCAGCTTGCTGTCCTGTATGCCTGCAGCACTGAGAGTGCTGTGCTGCATATGTGTGGGTCTCTTTTCTCTTTCAATTCGTTAATATTGTTTGTTTAACATTATATAAGATGTTGGCCTTACTGGTTTCTCAGGCAGAATTAACCACCTGAAAGAATGCAATATTCAAGCTGCTAGGCTTCTCACCCTGCAGCAGTCAGTGCATGATGAGGGGATGTCCCACTGCTCTCAGGAGCTGCAGCTAAGTCAACAGCTCCCCTGGTACCAAACGTGTCCATGGTAGAGTGCAGCATGTGACCAGCTGACTTCCAAGGTGGAATAACACACTGTAGTGCTGGAGGTTAACAGTATGTATGTGCCCAAATGCCTGCCAGATATCCCAAATCAAGCACAGGTTCTTTATGCTTTTATTCTACTTTGCATTAATATGTAAAACTGCAGAAAAATCAGAAAGATCTGTTGTTTTTTTTTTTTTCCCCAATAATTATCACTACACAAAAAGGGATCAATGTACGTGGTAATTCTTCCATTGCTCACAGTTAAATATACAAACAAGAGCACTCATTTTGCTCACCTTGAAATCATTTACTGTAAACATGAATTCAGGAAACCATGGCATTTGGAAAAAGAAGTAGTAACCAGATTTAATCAATTGTGATGGATGTCGTAGAATGTATTCTGAAACAAAAATGCCCATGAATTAAAAATGAAAACTGATGACTTAAACAAAATTACTGTTAATATCACTATTTTTTTAAAACTTAAAGGAATGTTTTAAAAATACTGCACTATGTGACAAGAGATGATTATTTTTTCAGCCGTAAGTGTATGACATGGCCATTAAGATTTGCTGCTTTTATATGTGTTAGTAGAAACAGGCAGCAAAACAGAAGCCTTCCAAAGATTAGGTGAGAGCAGTGACATTCAAGAGCTTAATCACATGAAAGGTTTTCATTTAAGAGCTCAATCTGTGCAGCTAGTCCACAGCATTTTTTCAGGTATCGAATAAAAGGCATAAATACAAATGTTACTTTTGCCTGTAAGTAATTCTCTCATCAAAGATGAGATGTAGAGAAATCTGTAGATGTTAATTGACTTACACTGTGAGTGGTAAGTCAAGAAACCTGAGATGGAACTCTTAAAAATCTGGTGTCATAATTGCTATCAGTTAGCAACGAGGAATGGCATGCATTAAGTAACTATGTGATTAGAGTGTGCCCAAAGCAGTGACATGGAAGGTACAACATCAAGGAATTTCAAATGCATAAATACATAAATCCCTTCGGAGTTCCTGGGAGTGTTTTAACTGCTGTTACGGCATTAATTGTGCTAACAAAAATATTTTAAAGATAAGACTTTGATAGTAAGGACTGTGACAAGCAGTGGCCAGTGTATAAGCTCTCTGTTTTCATTTTATTTACAGTTTGCGAAATTTGATCCACGGAGACTTTATCAAGCTGCATAACATACTTTGTTCTTTAAAAATATGCAAACATATATTAAGAAATAGTAATATGTATTTTTCTCCTCTACAGCCTGGCTCCTGTCCTTAGTGTTAGAACTGCTGCAGCTCTTGCTTGCTCCAGTGGAGAAGAACAGACATTTCCTTGGGTAAGTGAAGCTTAACTACCTGGCAAAATGTTCTTTAATACCTTGGAAAGGTGACTGAGTACATTGTGAGAACAATGTGTGAAGAGTTCTGATTCCATGATGTCATAAGGTCAGATTTATATTCAACAGGGATGAAAAATAAAGCTTTGCTGAATTTTCTAAACTATTTCTGGGGAAATGGGGTGACTTTAAAAATGGAAATAGCATAAAGTCAGCAATTTGAGAAACTAAAATGAGTGAGGTACTACAGTCATTGTAATTACTGAATGCAGATCCAATCCCTCTGAAATATTTTGTAATTGAGGGTAGCAGGCAAACTCAAAACCTGTCACACAGCAAATTCTGCTAGTGCACCTAAATCCCTTTTTTAGCTAACTGCCAGCACGTTCCTGAGCTTCTGGTAAGTAGACTGGAAAGGCTGTCTTGTTCCAGTGAATATTGTGCAAGATAAAGTTTCACTTGTCACCTAAATCAGGATTACATTCTAGAAGTCTGATTCCCAGGTTGTTTTATACAGTTTTTATAGTACAGTGCAACCTTAACCTAGGAATCACACAGCCATGTTCAGGGAATTCTATCCTGTCAGATTCATTCTTATGAAAATTATATTTGTCAGACTTCAAGGATTAAAAAGAAAACTCAGTAAATTTGCTTGCAAACATTCCCACTTCCTATAATAAATTATTTCCCAAAGTATAATGCTGGATACCTTACTGCTCCATAAAGCACATTCCAAACTGTGAGAGGTAACAACATCTAAACAAATAAATGCCTGATTCTTCTTTAATCACTCAGAGCAAACACAATTGTAATGCAAATACTCTGGATTAACATATAAAATATCATAACTACTATAAAACTCACCTGTAAACACTGAAGGATGAGGGAAATTAACCACGATCAGTTTAGTCACCATTTCAGGGTAACATATAGCCACTAACCAAGCGATCATTCCTCCCCAGTCATGGCCAATCAACACGCACTTGTTGTATCCTACCACATAAACACAAATCTGTATTTTATTTCAGAGAAATTCCATAGAAATCATCACATACAGTAACTGCTGGATAGAATAGATGATCCAGCATGTTTATTAATGTAACTAGTTAATACTGCACTGCTTCCATTATTAATGGCCAGGAAAAAAAGGTCTTATTACAGCAAAAAGTATAATACATAATTAAAATTATTAAATTTTACTTCAATTACATTTTAACATCAATGTCAAATTGAAATAATGTGGTATTCAAATGCCACTGTGTTCACATATCAGCTACCACAGAGTCAAAGAAATGATTCAAATTGCAGTCATTATAATGTATGTGCATGTGTTGTGTTTAGGGAGTATGGAGTTTGAAACTGCAGACTGAAAGGCTGGGAAATGTCATGAGTCCCTCCTGAGTAAAATTAATCTTTACGGATTGATTTAAATACAGGAGGTTAGCTAAGCACTATACATCATCATTGGTGCTAGATTATACTTGATATCCATACAGGTAATACACATATATGTAGAGATGAATACACGCATTTAAATATTTAGAAGTATAGAAGAGGCACTTCTCCATATGCTGTTTTGATGTCAGTTTTTCAGCGTTCTTAGCATTTACCTAATTACTCTTCCATTGATGGAAATGGGAATTTTGCAGCAATAAAAGGTGGCAGGGAAATTATGTCTGTTTTTGAAAGCGTAACTATTCCTCAACCATTCCTCAAATACATACTGCTGTGTCAGATATTATCATAGTTCTCACTAAGGCTTGTAATACTAAGCACATATGCTACACATAAAATGTATAAAAGCCCAATTGTTTTGAATTCTGACAAATCTGGACACAGTTATCAAAGCACCTTAAAATCCCTCTTGAATAAAAATCTCATCAAGCACATTTGATGTAATCAGCATCTCCAAAGGAATTTACCTGAGAGCTAGAAGAAGGATAGGAAGTCTCAGAAATACTTTTTTCCAGAAATTTTTAAATCCATATGAAATTTCATTATGATGAGAGCCCTTCACAATCATAACCATGGCATTACCGTGGAGATTAGCACAACCAGCAAAGGTTGGAAAATGGTAAGTGCAGTGTGGAAACTGCCTGCCCAATTTTCTGACAATATTCAGATGTTGCAAGCAAGCCTTAGAACTGCTGTACTGTTTCTTACTGTTAGTTGTTTCACTATCCCTAGAGTATCTAAAGAATTAAAACGAGGCTTATGTTTTGTCTCATTTGTACAGAGAGGAAATACCCCTCACTAGGTGTTGTTTTTTATTGTCAGATCAGCTGTGCTTCCTTCTGAACTGAAGGGGAAAAATTTGCCAAAATGCTTCAGTTCAAGATCTACTACACCATGTATTTGCCACAGAGAGCAGTGCATCTTTTTCTCTCCCTTCTGCTCCTGTCACTGTTGTGTAAGACAGAGTGATTCAGCTCTTGAGAAATGACTAATGTGCAGGAGTAGTATTTTGGGATTTTTTTTTCTTAACGCATCAGATATACTGTCATCATCATTACAAAGTCCACAATACTTATTCTGTCTTGTTTGTGCTAGAATAATTTCACTTGATAGAAATTCTCTTGTCTGCAAGTGCCATTAGACTAATCCATAATAGTATTTATTGACTGTTAGGAGAAAGTGAAGGGTCTTTTTAGTTAGGGGAAATGTCATGGGTTTGTTGTACTGCATTTCACAGCACAGAGAGAAGAGTTTTTGGAATTTATGATGGAAAATCACCTTTACATATTGTTTTTACCGATGTACATGTCATGACTGGAAAACAAACCTTTTCCATTTGTACTCTAACAGTCCATATGTAAGGAGTATCCTTAGCTTTATATCTCTACATATCTAGAACGTGTATATCTAAAAGAGAAGCAGTTGTTTTGAAATCAGTGACAAGTATTTATACACTTGTGGTTTTTTTTCCATGAGCTGAGTAGTTTGTCTTCTACTAACGCACCTAGAGATTCCAAAATATCTTTTATATCTGTTATCAGGAAATCTAATTTGTAGTTTTCTTTGTGAGAAGGAGCATCTGTTTCTCCATAACCTCTCAAATCCAGGGCCACCACTCGATATTCACTTTTAAATTCCCGCAATTGATGGCGCCAAGAATACCTAACAGAGGGAAAAAAAAGTTGGAGTTATAAGGTCAAGCAGCATGATACTAAAATGCAGTCAGTGGTTTTGTTCCCAAGTAGTTGAGGATAAATTATCATGGCTTTGTTTGCAATTAGATTCTTTTCTCTTTCTATGGTATGTTGCTTATCCCTTGTGGCTATGGCAATTTTGTGCTCCCTTTTTGAATTCTCCAGTAAAGAAATGCAGCTGCCAAAGAGGGAGCATGGCCAGGGCCTGGATATTTTAACAGTTTCTGGAGTCTGGCGTGGCCCCTTTGCTGCAAAGGAAGCAGGCATAAAACAGAGCACGTGTAGACTCCTACGTGGAGTATTCTATCTTATCCTTGTAACCATTTCATCGTCAAAAAAGTAAGGTCTGAAAGGCTTTCTCTTCTCCCTGACTTGTTCATATGCAAATTTTGACGGACTAGGGAAATACGCCTCAAGGGAAAGATTTATTTTTTTTTCCTTTTCAGAAAAGGAATGTCAGGCAATTCATATGCTAAATTAGCCAAAGAAAGAAATACAATGAATAACAAATGAATGTGGTGAATTTCATATGATTTATATTGTGCACACTTTCATCTGTGTCACTATACAGCTAGAATTGTTCCAGAACAATCTCTCAGTGTGTTGGTAACTCCACCAAGCTTTGGATTGCTCGCATTTCTGTGGAAAAGAGTGGGAGCATCACATACTTTAAAAGATATGCAAAATGAAAAAGGCAAAGTCTCAAATTATTCCTCATTCTGCAATAGTATGTAGTGACTGGATGAGTATGATTGTAATGCAAAAATAGCAGGAAAATGGTGAAGATGATCCTGAAAGAACTACCTGCCTTCGTGTGTTATTGACACCAATTAAATTTCAGAATAGCCAGCACCAAGAAGACTTGGCCTTAGATTGTAATAGAAAGATAAGTGAAAAACGTCATCCTTCTAGACATAAATAACATTAACTGCATCCCCTTTTGCTAGGATCTAGCTTTTTCTTCTGCTCTTGTTTCAACAGTCTCTGTCAGGTAGATAATAGAAAGCATTAGAATCATCAGGTATCATGAAAGAGGCACAGAATTCTATCTGAATTCAAACTGTCTACATCAGTCCACTGGGTATTCCACCTTTAGCTTTGCCTCCAGCCTTAGGCATTCTGAATATACCATAAGTAATATTACAGTAATACCTCTTAATTGTAGAAATTCATATTCATGTAAACAGAGCAGTCAGAACGTTTTCATTTCAGTGCTGTATGATGCAAATGCAAGGTTTATCACACATCTCAAGGAATTAAAGTTTTAAATGCATTATACAATGATTTGGAAGCTGAATTTGCCATGGTAACTGTTGTAGCTATCATGTATATTTCAGTAAGAAGAAATGAGGGCCAGAAATAAATAAATAAACTGTGTTTGTTTCAGAGCATGTCTAACTGCTATCCGCAACAGCCCATACATCACCAAATGTCCGACTGTTTTTCATATCCAAAGAAACCTTTTTACCATGTCTGAAATATAACCATTAGACAGTTGCTTTGTGAGCAGAAATTGGAATGCTGGTGAATACCTTCATTATCATAAGGCTAAATAACTGAAATTATTTTGTGACTTTGTATTCATGTTACTTCTGAAAGGCAGCTTGTACAAAATCTAGCAGCTTATAGACATCCCTGCAGGTACCCAGCTGTCTCAGCACATCACGCTCACTTTCAAATATTTTGTCTTTCCACAAAATTGATATTGATTTTCAAGTTCTTATGTGTCTAAAGCTCATAATGGCTCTGGTGCATTGTATTCTTAAGTGATCTTTCATCTTCAGACATTCTGAGTCACTTGGTAAGGTCAGTGTTCTCTGGTTATAGTTGTCCTACTTATAACCTTGAGACACAGGAAAGCAAAGGATTTGCTGCAATTAAGAATTGTAAATGGGAGTTGTATCCATTTATTTTTTCTAGTCAAAGAGTGCAGAGTTGATGCAGATTTTATTGTCTCTTAAATTGTGGTTATTGCATTGCATGCTCTGAGAACGTTTTCTGTCCTTGCATTAAAATTCCACACTGATTGAATCAACAAACCAGCATCAGTTATTTGTAGTGTGACTGCTTTGCAAACTGTTAGCATGTATTCTTCTTTCTAAAAATAGCAAAATGTGCTATTGGTGGTCCCAGTGACCTACATTAGTCTTTTAATCATTATTCCATTCTATTTGAATGGTCAGATAATATATAAACTATCACCTAAAGCATGGCTCGCCATTCTAAATTTTAAAAACAGCTGTCTGAATTTTGATATGTACTGGATTTCAGTAGAATATATACATGAAATGCTAATTTTTGCGTATTATTTCCACTGTGGTGAAAATAAGCTTCATTCTCAGCTGTCTTACTATGTTGGAATGCACATTAAACACCCATTCTGCAAGATATGTGTAATACTTGCATTTAGTATGCATCCCCCCAAGGTAACTGACTTTCTAATTGATGTGTACAGCCTTTGGACTCGTAATTAGCAATTTAGTATTGGGACAATATATTTATTTGAAAATTTATCTTTAAATAATAAATGTGACTCTTTACCGTCATCCTCAATGCCTTTCATATCTACAGGAAATTGCTAAGGGAAGAGAATTGGCCTCTCATTGACCTGGGTCAATTTATCATGGTATGACTTCACTGTGGCTTGAAAGATTACAGTTCCATATCTGAGTTTAGAAAGGAAAAGGATCATTGAACTTGCTGAATTACTGGCATCACCACTTTCTCTATTCACTTATTGTTTTTTATGTGGAAGTTCTGCAAGCCACGCCTCCTAGTTAAACTGGGGTGTTACAGCTGAAGTGATTTGGTTCAAACATCAGACACATGACTGCTTTTCATTGTTATTAACTGATGTACAGGCTTGGTTTTGATTCGTCATTCATCTTATGATGAACTAATAATAGAACCTTTCCCCTCTGAATAGCATTCTGAAATTAGGCTGCTTTGCAGCCTATAGAACTTGTAGTTCTCTCTCTTCCCTGGTTAAAACTCATGTATAATATTTTCAACAGTGCTATCCATACTGCTCTTAACATGGATTGGATCCTCATTTCAGCACCTCCTGCTGCAGTTCTGAAGTTTAGCCTTGTTAGTACAAATGCTGTGCATTTTCCAAAAGGGAAGTTCATTAAAAACAAGCAGTTTCTCCCCAAAGTTTGAAGAAAAGAATACGTACTTGAGAAAGAATAGAATGACAGTGCAGAAAAGACAGTTGGGTTGAGTCAGCCTGTAGGAATGTTTTATGTTTGCTGCAGTTAGAAGTGTCAATGCTTTGTTCCTGACTAGATCTTAATACTGTTAATATGCATAGAGTTATAGAACAGTTCACTCAGATTACTTAAGCTTTGATAATCAATATCAGTTATCTTAAGCAGACTCATTTATAGAAGAAAAGCGTGTAGGGAATTTTTACCAGAATTCTGGAAAGCCATGAAGCAGCAACATGAGTGGTTTACCCCTTTCTCCAGCAGCCACATAGTGGAATCTTAACCCAGAATCCTGGAAGGAGAGGAAAAAGAAGTTTGGTGCTCTTACTGCTGCATTGTAACTGCTATACTGACATTCAAGAATAACTACAGTGTTAGACAACATTCTAAGGTACCCTAAAAACACATCAAACTGTCAGTTCTCAAAGCTGAAGTCTTCTGTAATGCTGAAGTCAGGTACTGTTACACCCTGGCAATCCTGAGCATCCCACAGCCCAGTGGCCACAGCCCCTTCCTGTACAGCCAGCTGTGACACATGCCCAGCAATGCCAGTGTGTGACACTTCACCCAGGAGCGCGCACTCAGGGTTCTGAGAGATCATCCCCTGGCATAAGGATGAGGAGGTGGATGAAGATCACTATAAAAGCCAGGACCTTGCTTTCTAGCAGACATAGCATGTGCTTGATGGAAAGACTTTCAGACATAATGTACTTTTAATGCACTTTTCATCTTTCACTTAGTTTCTAAGGTTGTGCAACTATTTAAAAGCATAAAGTTACAATCTTGCACAATAAAGCACTGCATGGGTTGTTAGAAAAAACAAAGCAGTCAAAAGTAATTGACTACAAAGGAAGTTCTTTCTGCTCGCTTTTTTTCTGTTCAAGGCTTCAGACTAGCTTTGGAGGAGAAAGCCCTTATGTAACCATCTTCTTTCTACCCGGTCTGTAGTGACTATTCCTGATGTATCTTTTAAACAAAGAAGTCTAATCACCAGCAGACAAGTTAGTGATAGCTGTCCAGAGGCTTAATACTGAAATGCCATTGAAATGAATGGATGCGTGCAAGCTTATGCTAACTCGGAGTCAAATCTGGCAGAATTTAAAACTGAAATGATGACCTACCAGGTTTACTGAATTCTTACACAGATGTGGATACAGAAGTTGGGAAGCACTTAGCCCATAAAATACAACATGCTATTTAGGAGTTATTTGAAGGATCCTGCAGGAAGAAAGGCCATACTGCTCCTGAACAAATGTCAGAGCCTCATCTGTCTCTGCTGTTTTAAAAAGGGAAGATAAAACCCCTGCCTTTGCTGTTGATTGAGCCCTCAAGGGTCAGAACTGTGCAGAAAGCTTTTCTTGCCCACAGTGCTTCAAACTGTCTGAAATACTTTTGCACAGCAAAGTCACAAACCAGCTACAAAGCCATTAACGTATGTCTTGGTGTTTGAGAGGGCTGTGAAAAGGGCACATCTGTTTTCTTATTTTTGTACTCACTATAGATACAGTAGGGATTTTTTGCTCGATTCCACCAACAATTACATTGTTACTTCTCTTCTGGGAGGCCAGTGAAGTTGAAATATCTTTGTGTTTTTAAGTACTTACTGATCTCTTCCCAGTAAATTTTAAGGATGTTACATCATCTCTACCATTCTTCGTGGCATCCCTGCCTTTAATCCCTTTAACACAACAGAAGTTTCTTGGTTTTATTCTGGAGATTCTGAATTCACACATCTAGCCCTCCTCCATCCTGCTTCTTTCTCTTAGTGTCCTTTAGGGATTCACCCTCAATGCTTTTATTTAATCAATTTATTGCTTTTAAGGACATTGCTTTTACTCATCCAAATTCAATCATCACTTGTACAGCAGCAATTTGTATATCACATACCCCAAACTAAGCCCATCCTCCACCTGTTCATCTGCTCCTTTCACTCTCCTCTTTTCTGTTACTGCAACAACATGGCATAGGATGTTGCCATCTTCTCTGCAACACACTTTTATCTTTCTCTTGCTAAAACCTGCACAGATCTCTAGGATATGTGTCTGGGAGGGAACAGAAGGAGCCCGCTGTTACCCCGTGGCCAGAGTTTTCACGTTGCCTGAACCGAATGGTAGACAGTCATCCTGGCAAGCCGTCTGCTTTGCCCCAAAGACTCCGTTATTACCACCATCCCCTCGCTTCCCGGCAACCCCGGCATTACTGCTTAGCGCTATGGGAGAGGCAAATACAGCGTTTGAGAGCAGCAGTTGTGTGCATGCCTCCTGGTGATGTTGGGAAAAAGCAAGAAGGCAAATTGTGAGGGACTGGGAGGCTGAATAATTTAGCGCTGTATGGCAAAAGAAAAAAAAAAAAAAAAAAAAAAAAAAAAAAAGGCTGCACAGAGCCCTCGGAACAATGCTCTCAGTACTCGTTCCACTAAAAATAACGCTATGAAAATTGCAGCGCTCACCTACAGCTGCGGAATAAACCGAGCTAAAGCAACTTCTTTCCGGGCAGTTGCCGGAGGAGCAGATCGCCGGCAGAAATCCAGAGCAGTCTCTAACAACCCTGCGGGCTCTAACCGCGCAGCCTCAGGGACGGGGCTGAGCGCTTCACTCCGCGCTCCTCCCGCAGCTCCGCCGCGAGGCCGCGGGGCCGCACCCCACGGGCAGCGCTGCCCGGTCCGGGCTCCTCCCGCGGCCACCCCGGGGCAACGGCTCCGGGTGCGTGCGTACGGCGGGGCGAGCCCGGAGGGGAGCCGGCGGAGGGGAGCATGCACGGGTGCCAGTGTGCAGGCATGCACCGGCGGGCGGGCGCGCACGCAGCCGAGACGCGTGCACGGGAGCACGGGTGCGCACGGCGAGGCCCGCTCCCCCCGACCCCAGCCTTCACCTTGATCCGGACGTAGCAGTGGGTGCCCAGGGAGGGGTCGTTGAGACAGGCGGGAGGGTTCTCCCGCATCACCCAGCGGAAGGTCTCGCCCGGCCGCCGGCCGATGCTCCATAGCAGCCGCAGCCCGGCGATGCAGGCGCACACTCCGCAGTAGCTGTACACCAGCGCCCAGAAGAGCAGCGCCCGTGCGGCCACCATCACCCGGCGGGCGGGCGGCTGGCACGCAGCACCCGGTCTAGCCATCGGGCCCCGCCGCCGCCGTCCCCGCCGGCCGAGAGGGGCTCGCAGCGCCGCCGCCGCCAGGAGCCGCCCGAGCGGAGGCACCTCTCACGGCGGCGGCGGCGACGCGCCCGCCCCGCGGTCCCCGAGGCCCTCGCCCCGCTGCCGGGCACCGCGCGGCGCCGCGCCTCTCGCCTGGTCCCGCCGGCCCGGCCGGTGGATCTGCGCCCGATGGCCAGCAGGAAACGAAGGATGAAACGGGTCCGGAGCAAAGGGGCTGCTCCCGGCCGCGTCCTCGGCCAGGGCTGCCGCACGCACCGAAACTCGCCCGAAAGGTCTTTGCGAGAAGTGCGTGTGGGAGACGTGGGACAGCTTCACCTCTGCTGCCTTCGCAAGGTCCATGCATGCGGTGGCTTTGCTCACCCTTGTCGCGTATTTGGACGCACATGCCTTATTAGCGTGAGATTAGATGGATGTGTATGGCCGTGTAGTTAGATTTCAGTTATTTTTCAAAACTGTGTGCATTCTGTCTCTGCTGTTTAGCTATTGTCCATTGAAAGACGATGCTGTAAACATATTACAATCTCAACTGCATGTTAGTATGAGTGTTTCTGAAAAACATACCAATTCTGAGCTCCATCACAAATATTTATAATTTAGAAAATGGAACTTTAATGAAGAAATTGGCTAGTAGAGGCAAATGGACCATCATAAGCAGCCATTTTCCAAACACTGAGTTTGGTACCGAGTTCTCAGCCCCTGGAGCTGACACAGGGAGCTGAACAAGCTCAGTTCCCCTCAAGGTACACCACCTCCCCTGTTCCTCAGTGGGATGCAGTAGGTCCAAGGCTTGGAGAGGCCCTGGGGCGGATGCCAGCCTGTAACGCAGACCTGCACATTGTTGCCTGCCAGGTGACTTGCCCAGCAGTCATGTGGATTGGACTGTGACCAGAGTTTGTGTTTGGTTCAGTTTAATATGGAGGATTAGAACTTCCAAGGGGTGTTTTTGCTCCCTAAAACTGTGCAAATAGAAGCAGTCAGGAAGAGACTACGTGTCTGTTAATTAGCATGTGTAATTTAATGAGTTACTGAAAAAAGACCAACAAAATTGGACTTGTGTACTTGCATGCTTACAGACAGTATATATTATACTGTGCATGGAACACAGCTTACAGACCATTTCTGTCTATTGCACACCAAATGCGCTCTTCTACTTGTTTTGAACTTACACTTAAAAATATATACCTCACTGCTGAAATGTAATCCCTGTGGAAGGCGGTGGCAGGATTAATGCTGGTTTCAACAGGTCCAAGTTCTCTTTTATTAAATCGAATCATAGAATGGCTTAGGTTAGAAGGGACCTCAAGGATCACCAGGTTCTAACCTCTCTGCCACAGGCAGGGCTGCCAGCTGCTAAATCCAGTACTAGATCAGATGGCCCAGCTCTACATCCAACCTGGCCTCAGTCACCTCCAGAGTTGGGGCATCCACCTCTGTGGACAACCTGTTCCAACATCTGACTGCTTTCTCAGTAGTCAGGTGCTGGAATGAAGAACTGAAGCAACAGAAAGGAATGTTGCCAATTTTCATCCATTCTTTAAAGCTTAAGAATAGAAAAGCAACATTTTTTTTTTCTACTAGTAAAGGTGACATCTTCAATTAGCTGTAACCAAACTTCTCTGCCTTCATCAATAACAAATTAAATCTTAGTAACCCACAGCAGCTGACAACTGTGTTATTGATTTATGTAATTAGAAAAGTATTTGAATCCTGCTGTTTGCTAGCCATGCTTGTCTTAATGCGAGCTCTGCAGATTTGAAATCAAGGCTTTATCAGACTGCTTCAGAAAAGTGTGTAAGGCTACGTTAGGCTCCTGTCCTTGTCTCAGGCAAGAAGAGCAGCAATAACACCAGAAGCTGCTATGATTCAGTTAAGACACCAACCTCTGCAGACTCCATCAGGATTACATGAATCATGCTTACCAAGCCTGAACCTTCTGTTCATTCTCTGATTACTCATACTGCCAACCCTAGGAACAGCACATTTTTATGCATCAGCCTTCATGATGATAGCCATTTTTTTTTGCAGGGAAGAGGCCTCACCTGCTCAGTTCCAGATTGGCTGCAGCAGGATTTTCCCCAAAGTGCGTATCAAGCAGACCAGCAGTCCACTTAGTGAAGTTGTAAAGTTTGGCTGGAGGAAAATGACCAATGCTGTTGTTCATGTCACAGTAATCAATGTGCTCCTTACTGAGCCAGGCATTAGAATGACTTACCAGATAGTGTCCCTTAAGAAAAGTTGGAGAAACAGGGTTGGAAAATCTGGAGTTGACCATGAGCTTCCACCTACCTCCAATAAAAGGTCAATGAAAGCGCTGCCATAGATTGGCACAGCATTCACAAAATGACAGTAGCCATCTAGAGTAGAGGAAGGATTAAGCATGGAACAGCGATGTGCATTGTTACAAGCAGGCATTTGGCTAAACAAAGCAAGGTGTACAAACCTCAGAGCTGTCTACTTTTTTCTTTTTCTTTGTAATAATAAATCCATTTGTAGTTTATACATCTAACTGCCCGGGTAGTTTTATGTCAGATTTCTTACAGACTCAGCTGTTAGATATGGATCCTGTACCAGAGCTGAAAGATGGGAGCACTGAGAACCTTGCAGTTCTGAGCAGCTTTTGTACAAAGATGTTGTTGGGGCTGCCCTTCTGTAGATTTCATGCCAGCTAATGGCAAATATGGCTAAAGTTGAGAAGCCTCAAAATTGCAAATCCTTCTCTAGCATCCTTGTATTTAGATTTTCCAATCTTCTGCTTCAGATAGTTGTAATGAATTCCAAGCCAAATCAACCCCAGGGCAGATTGTTTTACAAGCTTTGTCAGCGTGCTTTGCCCTCCGCTATGTGCCATCTGCCTACTCAGCTTTTGTCAGTTCAACTCAGCCCATTTCTGAGAGACAAAAGAGGACGCCTTTGCACATCACTGGCTGCTTCCAACTGAGAGTAAACAAATTAACACGTTCTGTTAGTTAGTGACAAAGGACATTTAATCTTTTAGATGTGATATACCTGTGCAGATGCTAGAAATGGTGCATTAGTGAAGCTATTTCCACAAATGTTGAAGTCAACATAGCAAAACAGAACTTTACACACATTTGCATAGTCAGGTAACTAGCAATACTTAGTGTATTCAGTCAGTTTTTGTTTGCAGGCTGCATTGTCTTGAAAGTGGTGACTGCTCTAGAATAAGACAAAAATTGTAGGCTTGCTATGCACTTGGAGGCCATCTCCCTTTCCTCTGAACTCAGGCATCTGTCTGTAGGGAGGAATTGATTATCCTCTAAGTGACTTGTAGAATGCAAAGACAAGGTTTATCAGGTTAGCAGTAGCGCCACTGACTTTGTGACTTAAAATCGCCATCGACAGTATGAAGTGGTGTGAAAGACTGGTGTGATTCTTCTTACTTGTGTATCACAATTAGTGAGAGGGCTAATTTCACATCTACCTCTGCAGGTCTACCACAGCAGGTAAAGCTGTTACCAGAAAAGTTGTTACAGGAGCTGGAATTTTGAAGGAACAAGAGCACCAACTCTTATATGCCATCAATAACGCACCCATAGCTACATAGAATAGTGAAATGTAAATAATAATTTCTCCTCCTCCCTTCCATCACATGTATTTCCAAAGCAAGGGATCTTAAGCTTGCATTAGAAAGCATGTCCAGGCAATGGCAAGGTAGAGTGGATGTGTACTGTAATATTTCATCTCAGAATGGAGAGTTATTTATGATGTATAAACCAGAAATGAAGGCAGGGCTAAATCAGTTCTGATGCAGAATGGAAACACGACATCTTAATAGTATCCTTGTGCCTTACAACCCATATTTCACCCAGAATCTCTTTCCTAGCCAAGTACTGAGGTTTCCCCAATAGTAGACAGATGAGAATACATCCACACAGAGCTCATGTAAGAGTACTTCCGTACACATTTCAAGTGGCAATATCTCTGTGAACATTTGTCAATGTACAGTCTTCCTACAAGTTAATGAAGTACTACCATTCCAACAGCAACAGAAATAGAAGATACAGAATAGCTTTTTAAGGCAGAATAGGTATTTCAGGGCTAGCACTATCTCCTTACCCATGCTGCTGTTTTTATGCATGCTTTGTAATTTATTTTATCTGAAAATTCTGTAGTTTGTGGAAAGCCTTGTCCACTTAATTGGGTGGTCTGTAGCAGACCTCACTACAACACGGTCTGTTCCCTTCAGTTCCAGTTTTGATTCAAGAGCCTGACAGACCAGAGGTCTCCATGGGGAGAGAGTTTCAAGGGGAACTTTAGTGAGGACAGTGGCCTACAAAGGGGAGTGCATGAGACAATCCACTGAGGTGCAGGAAGAAACTTTATTTTTGGTACCATTAAAAAAAAGAAGAAGAAAAATACAGAGTAGTGTTTATTTAATCCTTTAATTTCTATCTTTGTATGTTTTACAGTGCATGTAATATTTGTACAGTTGTACGTAACTTATAAATGAATAAGGATACCTGTTACATGCTCTTTTTTTTTTTTTTTTCTTACTGATGGCTGCACGGTCAAAACAATTTGAGATCACTAAGCCAGATTATCCCAAAGGTGACTCTTCCTCCAACATTTCCATAGTACATGCTGTATTTTGGTATTAATTCTATAAAGAAATGTCTAATTAATCCTTTACTTAGTTTGAGAAAATAGTATGTAATCAACAAGGATATAGATCTTTAAGACTAGTTTCTACTTCAGACAACTATCTCAACATTATTAAAAACTTGCATTAAACAGAAAGCCCTTCAAACTGGATTCAGAAGGGGAGTATTTTAGATCATTTCTTTCCATGAAAAATCAGAATCGTCTGGCAAACATGCTTGCACACTGATAACGTTAACGTAAAGTACATTAAACAGAAGATCAACGTGTCTACCTTAAGGCATGCAAGTATATAGGATTTGCAAGTGAATTAGATATACTGCTGAGATTAGAATTCCAGGAAGTACTGTTTTCTGATTGCAAGTAATGTTACACACTCTGTAGAAATCGCTGTTATAAAACCTTTTTTCACAGCCCAGGCTTTGTGCAAATATCATAGCTAATGACTGTCTTAATAATAATCATATAATTAGCAAGACTTTGATTTAATGTAGTTTCTATACTTGCACATTTAGCGCACTAACTACTAAAACCAAGAGAATTTGGCTGTGAACTGTATAACAGATTCTGAAGTGTTTCTGGGAAAAAAAATGGATGAAAGGATTAGAAAAATCATGCATATGTACACACAAAATATGAACTGATATCAGTAGAGCAAGCTTTCCATATCAAGCATTTTACAGGAGCTTGCATGCTCTTTAAGTGATTTTAGTGTTTAAGCTCCTAACTCTTATATTTTCAAAGTCATACAGTCAGCAGTAGTACCGAAGTTCAGTTCTACATTAACTGCCATTTTCATTCGAGGTTTTCTTCAAACGTTGCCATAATATCACTCTGCAAATTCATATCAATGGTACAAGCCGTCTGCAAGAAAGCAAACCAGTGTATTTCTCAGAGTAGTCAGGCAGTAAATATTCTATGCAGGATAAATATAAAGATTTAACAAAAACCTACAAAGCTTCTTCCCAACAATTTATATGCTTCCTCTGTTTTTACTAGTTTACATATGCATATTTGTTCAAGCCCTTCCTGAATTGTGCTGAGCAGGATGAAAGCTTCAGGAGACCTTATCTGGATTTATTATGATCTTAGTCAGAATGCATAATACTATACACTGAACTGTTTTAGAAATATTTAACCTAAGAAACAGTAGCAATTAAAGAGCACTCATTATCTATACCAGTAAGACCAGTCTGTTTTTAAAAGGCTCCATGTTGGTATTTCGGAGCAGTACAGTATGACTAACACTTTTGCTGACATGTTGTATTTTAGCATCTTGAAGAGGGAAGGCAGCTTGCAAAGACTCAAGGTTTGTTGTTCTAAAGGGGAATCTCTGCGTTCTTAATAACTTGATTTTGTTATGCAATTATTGTAACATTCTGTGTAACGTTGTATGGGAAATTGGTAATCACAGCCTGAACCTCTGATTAATCAGCTGAGGGAAGGGTCAGGTCAGCTGTGGGAGCACAGGTGAGAGTAATTTAGCTGTGCTCCTGGAAGGGGTGAAGCTTGACTCCACCTCCTCTAGACCTCATTTAAGGGCTGAGCACCACTAAGGCAGCATCTCTTGGAGATTGCCTCAGTGTTTCCCAGCAAGGGCATCCATCTTGGTGAGTCTTTCCTTATAAATAACCTTTTTGAATATCTGTTACCAACTTTGTATCATTCCATCTTACAAATATGAGGGTTTTTTGTTTTTGTTTTTAAATGTGACTTAAAGATTTATTTAATCATCCTATTTTATTTTCTGGTCTAACTTCAAATTGCAGAATTCTGTTGTTTTTGGTTCTTCAGGTCCTTATTATGAAGGACCTGAATTTTCTTTTCTAAGTTGTGCACTAGAATTGAAACAAGATTAACCAAAAAGAGTCAGCAACTTACTGCTTCTCTCCATCTGCGTTCTTGTTCCATTTTTCTAGCCAGGTTACGGTCCTGAACAAGAGGGTGTTGCTGAGCTTCTGGCACTTGTTTGCTCACATCCTCTTTTGTGGGCTTACAGTTTTTCATTGCTGTGGCATCCAATCCTGTGCCTTTATGGACCCTTTAGAGAATGGAGAAGGAATAAGTACAGGCTTCAAATCTTTTCTCTCTCTCTCTCTCTCTCTCTTTTTTTTTTTTTTTAATACATGTGGCACTCAAGCAGTAGTTGCAAATAGCTAATCATAACTACTATAGAGGTTGTCTATTGAATGCTTCTTTAGGCAATCAAAGGATTTTACTATCTGAAGTAGTTCACACTGGTACTACTTTAGTTATGTTAACATCAACTTATTGAAAATTAGATAACCCTACTTGTCCCTTTGGATATTGTAAGGGAAACTGTTGATCCCAGCCTGAACCTCTGATTAACCATCTGAAGCAAGTGTTAAGTCAGCCACAGGAGCACAGGTGAAGGTAATTCAGCTGTGCTCCTGGAAGGGGTAGAGCTTGACTCCACTTCTCCTAGATCCCATTTAAGGGCTGACCACCACTAAAGTAGTGTCTCTTTCTGGAGTTTCTGTGGTAAGCCTCAACACTGGTGAGCATCCATCTCAACTGAAAGCCTCAGCACTGACGAGTCTTTTCTTAGATACCCTCTGACTATTCATTTACTCTGCAATTACAACTATACTTTTGTATTATTGAACTATACAGATATCAGTAAGATATGGATTTTTCTGACTATAAATGTAGAAAAGTAGAATATTGAGTGCAGGTATGAATTCTGATCATGACCAGAGGAACTGAGTGCTCCAACAGAAGTAAAAGCAAACAATAAATCCAAAACATACATTTGGGGGAAAAAAAGCAGCAAAGGGAAGGAAAGGAACATCTAAGAGTTTGCTGAAATAATATTGATTTGTAAGGGGGGAAAAAAAACCACTTTATGTGTTTAGGATGCACAACATTCCCTCCCCCAAATACTACAGGTATCTGACACATGGCAGTTGCCTAATCTGAACAATTCATTCCTGAATAGCCAAGCAACTCAGCATCAAACTTCTCAACAGCAAATAACATGCTTATAAGCTTATAACACATGCTTATAACCTTTGTTAATTCAAAATCTGCTTATTTTCTTACCTCTTTGTCTAAGCACGTAATACATCAAGACACAACCATAGAGGTTTTAGCTAATCATTACTAAATTACAGAACTGTTTTAGTAAATTCACTTCTTCTACAATATGCTGAGCACAATTACAGAACACCATACCAGAGCTTCACAACAATTACTGTTGCAAGCCAGTGTCTTCAACAGTAACAGTGCCTGCTCTAACCATACCTATAAAGCAACTTTAGATAATGATATTATTAGTTTATTAAGCATTAAGTCTTCAACACTTTTGTATCATTATTCATGATGTGAAACACTTTTTGCATTGTCTAAGCAGTCCAAGGCTAATTTTTCTTAAATTCAGCCCACAAAATTACTCAAGTATGCAGATGATAGACCATGCACATAAACTGAACACAAGCAAAAAATAGATCAGTGTTTAAACATTGTAACAAACCTCTCTTTTTCCCGTGCTTGCCCAGCTGCCTTCTGTAAGGCTACTTTTCTGAAATGCCTGAAGCTCTCAGCAGATGACTTTATTGGAGCTGGTAGCATCATCGTTTTGCATAAGCTTACCCAGGAGTCTATGTTCTTAATTTCTGTGGCCTAAAATCATTAAAAAGGAGAAACAAACAAACAAACAAAAAAAGGAAAACATGGAAGATGCAACAATACAGCTACTAAAGTTGTTTTTTGTCCCTTCAGTTATCCATTTTCTACTTAATTCCTACATTAGATCAACATTCTTTTTGGGGAACTTAGACAACCTACAACAAAAAAATTCCTTTTCTAAGAGTATTGGAGCAAACAAAGCAATTCAAGCAGAATTCAATACATTATTTTGTCAGTGTTGAAATTCTCTAATGAAGTAGTATAATAACCAATGACATTTGCAGCTCTTCTTATGCAATCCCTTCTGTTCACTTCTCCAACTTTAATTCCAGAAAACATGAATGTACAACACCACACCTACCCTTTCTGGAGAACTCTGGGGTTTTTTCTCTGGAGTCTTTGTACCATTAGGTTTATTACCGTGACCTGATGGGAGAGTAAGAATGGGTTTTTATTCATGTCGACTTTATGGATTGTGTTACCTCAAATTAAAATAGTTTGTTTAGTTAATGTATAAAATGACTTAATTCACACTACTGATTTATTATTATTATTATTTTTTAAATTAAATTATATGGTTCTTAGTGACAAAAACACTCCCAAATACTGGTAGTGTTTCCTAATATTCAGGCTTTCTACAGAAGAAGCTAATAATGGAATGACTTTTTCTTAACACTAAGGACAGCTGGAGCACACATCACTGTAGGTACAGCCTAATGCCACTGTTACAGAAGGGGTCACAGAGCTACTTTTAAAATAAAATGCTGAGGCTCACACATGCTCAAAAGCAGTTTTATCACAAGATAATTCCTGTATTAAACAGGCCCCCCCCAACACAGATACCTGCACATGCAGAGTTGAACAAGGAAGGGAAGAAGAAACAGTAGGACAAATTAAATGAAAAATCAGTCAAAATTAAGAGGACTAAAGACTAAGCAGTAGGGAATAGTTTTGGCTATGCTTGCATCCTCCTGCTATCCCTATGAACATTAAGCAGTGAGCTTCATTCATTTCTGCTTGTTTTCCCAGCACTCTAATGTATAAAAACTATCACAATCCTGGTATTATATATGGGGCATATATGGTGTGTATATATAAATATATATTGGACAGGAATTTAAATTCCAGAACACCAAAAGAATATTACAAGACTATTTGATTCGCCTATGACACATCTTGATGTTCTTTTCTCTTATTTGTTTTTTAAATACAGTGAAACTATCCTTTGTCTAGAGTTAAAGAACTAATCTGTGGTAAGACTGCAGCTTTTACTTCAGTTGAGTTTTTCAGATGCTTGTTCCCACCCTATTCAATTGTATGTGAGGAATAGCAAAGAAGGAACGAAAGAACAAGTAATTGTGTTTAGTAGCATTGAGGGCACTCCATATCTAGCCCAGCAGTCTTGAGTTTGCAATATTAATGAAGCCTGATGCATTTCTGTATGGAGCACAGCTTCCAGGGGACCTGCCTACTTGTAATCTCAAGGAACAAACTTGCGGTTACTTGATGTCTCTTTACTATCAGCTCTTCATCACAAAAACTGGAGATAGTTACTCTAAAAGTATAAAGTGCTCGTAGGGAATGAGCTCCCTGGAGGTTCACTCAACACTCTCAAGCTTCCTGGAATACTAAATTACCATTAATTAACTTTCTGAAGTCAGTACTAACTCATTTTGCTTTCTGTATTTTTGCACAGAACAAGAAAGGATCTGTGATTTCATTTTTTCTTAAAAAAACAACAACAACAACAAAAAAAAACCAACAAAACAACAAGGAAACACACTAAAAACATAGAAAATTATTTTGTCAACTGACTCATGCACAGGTGTTCAACATCTTATTTCTTCAAGACAAATTCATATGTGCTTAACTTTCTAGTCTTTACATCAATTATTTCTTATGACAGTACATACTCTCTTGGTTTATAGATTTTGAATCAGTGGTCCTCTCACTGGCCTTGCTTTGAATTTCATCTAGATTAATTAACGTTTTTTCAGCTTTAGTCCCATCAGCACTGTCAACATGGGAAGCTGTATTGGATACCTAGAAGAGAGATAGAGAAATTATACTTCAAAACGTGCTCTGAAATGCTTAACGTGTTAATTATCATTATATGATAATAGTATTGAAACTTTGGAAGCTCAGAGCAGTAAGCTGGTGTTGCTCTAGCCTCTGTAAAAACTAGAGAACTAGATTCTGTTCGTATAATGGTAGGTAAAACAAGTTCTTAACATAATTAGTATTTAGACTATGAACTGCTCAGAAATTTGAAGTGATGAACCGGTTAGAATGAAGAATTGGTATAAGCTTTTAACACTTAACATGATACAATGTAATAGAAGGTGGACCTTTTGTGAAGCTAGTTGCCCCATACTCCAGTTTGTGAATAGAGAACACTTCATTTACTTTAATTCAGTAATCTTTTCTCTGTGCAAGATCATGTAGTTACCACTGAGCACTGGAACGTAGTGCACAAAACCAAGTCTTATAAAACCTACTGCTTGCTGCTACTTTAGGTGTTAGATGTGAAAGGGAAAGGGTGAATTGTTGTGGCCCTTCTTGCAATGCATTCCTGTGCTCCTAGCTCCAAAAAAGAGTTAGTTTCCACTCACTGCAGAAAGTAAGGCTATTAAAACCTGGTTAAAGCAATGCAGCTAGCTGTGTTCAAAGCCACACTGAGAAAGACAGTTCAGTATCCAAAGACAGAAGAGATCATGCTGCTGCAATGACATCAATGGCTTCTTTATGTAGTCTAACACATACAGAGGCCCTGCTAGGCAGCATACTCTCCAAGAACATGGAGATGGTGTTTAAGTATTTCACAACAAGAAAAAGCCTCTAGATTCTTCTTGAGCTTCTGGAACTTGATATTTCTAGAGAGCAAGAATATACAGTATAAATCATTCATCTCTTCAGCACAACTGTAGGTTTACAGGGTGAGGTTTTGACATATGTGACAAGGACTGCCTGAATTTAAACTTCAGCACTGATAAAGAGAATAAGTGAGTCTTCAGTCAATGACAAACTCTTCCTTTATTTATTTATTTATTTATTTTTATTGTGGCCAATGAATTCATGCTCCTAGTAAAGGATAGGAGTTACGTATTTAGTGGGATTTTTAGGTAAATGTTTTATTATTGATCTACCGCAGCTTTCTTTACATCAAACTCAAGACAGGAGTGTTATAGTTATATCAATTTAAAGAAATAGATATACTTTAAAATAGTTATTTGAAATGAATGTATTGGAGAGATGTATTCACCTCTGGAACAGCCTGTGTACACTGGTCATCAAAAGGCTGATCTGTCCTTGGAGCAATCTGAGGCATTTGCTTGGCTGAAGTATCATGCGAAGCACAAACACCTGCAAGCATACCTGAGAAAGAAAAGGTGAATGGTTTCCCAGAGCCTACATGCTGCAGTTCTGCATCTCATTGTTCAAATTGTTCAGAGCTGTGGATTTTCTAACTACAAAGACCTGCAACCCAGCTGCACTGAGACAGTTGTGGTTTTTTTTTGTTTTGTTTTGTTTTTTAAATTAGGTTTTATTTATTTTATTCCAGATAATCAGCTACTGGCTCAAGTTGTCTTTTACTAAACTGAGGAGTGTCTGAATTGAGACCTTCCAATTTAAGGAAAAGGAAACAGTAACTTATTAATCATGTTTCTAAGCACTTTATAGCTGATATGTTTAGATAACTGATCAGTTCAGGAGGCCTGCGGTGCTAGTTCAGCTAATAAGTAATAATGTGCTAACTTGAACAATGATGGCAAAAAATTTAAGCATTTAACTCCTGCCTTGAAGTGTTCAGTACTTCCTGTAACCTTAGGTTCATTAATGCATCATTTCCCATCTTGCCTCCAGTTGGTGGCTCTCTTCATTGAGGGAGGGAGGCAGGCATGAACCTCACTGTTTTGATAGCGTACTATCCCAGTCTCAGTGCCATGATAATCTGAAACTCTATCCTATCTGACATTCTTTTACCATTCTCCTAATAACTCATGCCATGCAAGAACCTTTGCTATTACTCACCCAATAACCTCCAAAACTTCAAGATAAGCTTACTGAGGAGTGTGAACACCAGTTCTACCACCTTTTTTTCTTCAAGGTTCACTCAAATAGCCATGATTCCTGCCAAAAAGTTGTTACCTGGGGGAGACTTGGTATTTTGTTCTGCTGATTTAAGAGATCTACTCTGTAAAGGCTTAAGCTTCTGTAGCCCAATGGGAGACAACAGCTGTGGTTCAGGTGACAACAGCTGTGGTTTGGGTGATTCATAGCTTTGCAGGCTACTAGCGATAGATGAGGGCTGTACTTGCAGAACAGCATTGTAGGGCGTCCTCTGTAAGCACAGTGATGTTCTCTGCAAAGAGAAAACACTAATTAACATGCTCAAAAAAAAACCAAAACACCAACTCTTTTTAATAACTGATTCTTTCTCTCCCTCCCTTTACATTGTTTATCAGATGCTGTAGTCCTTGTTGTAGTGTGGTGTCCCTGAGAGCGTAGATGACAAAGCCCAGTGGAGTAAAGTGCTCTGCCTTGGTCTGATAGATACAGAAACCCACTAGATCATCACCCTGTGTTTTGTCATCAACTATTAAGTTTCCTGATACTCAAAGCAAAAACTTTGTAACTGATCAAGCAGACGCTTTCCTGCATCCTGTTTTCTCAAGATTTTGTTGTCACTTTGTCATTACAGAAGCTATTTCTTATTGCAGAGACTAAGCTTTCTAGGGAAGGAAGGGGAAAAAAAAAAAATAAAAAAACATTGCATAATTCCTCCCCTCAAGTCCTTGACTGTTACTCATGTGCTCCTTCTGCATCTTTTTAAGTCTGCAGAACCAATTGCTATATCAAGCTAAGCAATTCAAGTGAAACAAGTCTGTTGTAAGGAGAAGGCTTTGCTGATCTTGGAAATCTGATGTCTGTATCTGGGGTACTTTTAAGTGAAATTGTAGATGGCAAAGATAAAACAGACTGGAATTAACTCTCACTATCTAGATGTGTCCTAAAGGCATTAAGTCTTTCTATGTAATGCTTTGTCGTTGGTCTAAATGATACCCTAGTTATAGCAAGCATCCAGAAAAGGATTGGGATAATCATTCAATCAATTGAAAAAGTGAGGTTGTTTGTATTGAAAAAGAAATGAAGTGAGCTTTGCACAGTGGTCAGTTTCATACTTAAGACTGAAGTGGAAAGGATTTTCAGTGGGTGGCAGAGAAGGAAGTAAGCAACTTTTGTTCTTCTCCCACCTTCATCCAACAGAGAATTTCTAGTATTCACAATGGGTAAAAACCTCAGGAGTTTTTTTTTATACTCATCTTCTGCAAAGATGCAAAAGATACTTTTAACAAGTAGATTTTACATTACTAAGTCAGTCCTACAGAGCAAGAAGTATTATGTTCATTATTCCCTGCTTGTCTTGTGCACTTTTTAATATTGTTGCATGTACCAATTAACTGCTGAGATCAAAAGGTATATCCACGTCAAGTATACCTTAGGTTGTTCCAAAGTTAGGCAGTTTGGCTTCATTCCATTCTGTTCTGAGCATGTTTCCATAACTGTAAATCCAGTGAGGTGAGCAGAAAGAGAAGAATGGGGAAAAAGAAAAGTCATCTGTGTATGTAGCATTATTTAAATATACAAGTTGCAAGGTGGGTGTGTACCCAACAGCCAAACTTCACATGGAAAGGAATGGTCTTGCATACTTCAAATTGATACTTTTGCAGAACTTCTCCCAGATTTAACACATACAAATCCCTGCAGGATCAAGATCTTTGCTACCCTCAATGATTCCACCATTTGCTGACCTGCATTCAAGGGCCAACTGTGTAATTAATCTAACTTTAGACTGTTGCCTTGTATGGATGCCTACCACTCAGATGTGGGGGGATCTATTCTGTCCCAGCAGAGTAACAAGTGTTCCACATAGAGTAGCGTAATTCCAACATCATGATGCTACAGCACTACTCTACACCATGAATAAATTTGAGAATGCTTAAGCACTCCAGCAGAGTTTGGCTCTTCAGTCAGCACTGTTGGCCATTTTGTCCCCAGGATTAGGAACAAAGCCTTACCCACAGGGTAAGGCTCCTCCAGTATTGCAGACCAGACAATGAAAGAGAATTCAACTGTCAAGAAGTAGGTTTAAAAAAAAAAAAGATAAGGCAAAGCAAAAACCCACAGCAGTAAGCTATAGCCTGATAGCCAGGTCTCTGCTAGACACACAGACATCTTACTAGAAGATTTTAGTCTGTTCTTCACTGTCATTTCATTATTTATTTTTCACTCAGTTTTGAGACATTCATTTAATAGCAGCTAGAACTGAGTCTTTAACATAGAAGAAGACTATACAAAATGATTTGAGATCTTGGTAAGCATTTGGAGCAATAGGTGCGAATTAGGTAGGCAGGTATTCTGCCCAGTCAGAAACAAAAGAAATCTTTCTGACCCGATTCAGAGTCACTGCTGTCTGAGGAGCTGGAAGCACTGCTAGTGCTGCTGCCCGAGTCTGAGAAGCTGCTGCTGTTGCTGCTTTCACTCAGTCGGCTTGGTCCAATACCAGACTCAGCACTGCTTTCAACTGCAGAATAAAAAGGAAGAGGTTGAAATGGCCTGCAGTAGGTCTCCATATACAAGCCTAGAATCTTCTTTATGAGGGCTGTTTTCCCATATGACTGCTGGTCTTATATCATTATACTGTCATCTTACCAAGAGATTCAAGACCTTTGTAGAAGAGAGAGATTTACCAGCAGCAAGCTTGCATAAATGAAGTAGCCAATTAGAAGCTGTAAACGCATAACTTAAAAGCCCAACCTAGGTTAAAATATGAGCTATTGCAAGACATAATTCAAGCATGGTTTCCATTATAATTTTTCCTGCTCTTAAGTCTGTGCTTATTAGTGCTGCCAGACTTGTGTACTGAGGCCTTTACTATAGTCAGTTCTCCTCTTTCCCAAACAGCATGTAATCTAGAATAATTTTTTGCCACCTCCTCACCATATGACTGTTACACATCTTCAGGGTTGGTTTAAGCTTAATTTACAATATTGTTCAGACAAAATGCTTTTTCTCCAAGTTGTTTCTCCACCGAAAGCTTGGAAAACAAGAAGCAACATGTATACCTATTTCCTTGGACACACGTATTTGTTAAATGCTAGCTTCAGTCCCTCCTTTAAAGAGGCCAAATGCCAATTTAAAAGATTTTCTAGTCTGCCTCCTCCATCTTCACCCGACATTATGTTAATAACTTACCTGCTTCTTGTAGCTTTGATTTCTAGGATATTTTTAGGTCATCCAACTAGATTTCTCAATTTAGTGTTGGCTATCAGTCTGACAGTTATGGGGCTAGTTAAGTTTGGATCGTGTCTTCTATTGCAGAAGTGAAAAATGTTTTTACTTCTACTAAAGGATTAGGCAGGAGAAATAAGGAAGATGTTTTATACAGGACAAGTAACTGCCTGTTCCTATGGTGTCACAGCAGCAAATGCAATCCTAAAAACCCTGCAAAGGGAAATCTAAGACCTTAAATACTCCGAAGAAAAAGACTCTATTTATATAATAATACACAGGCCAAATTGCCCCTTCAAGGTTTTGTTGCAAATAAATGAATTTCACATTACATTTGAAGTTCTCTTTCTTTGGATTTATCTGACCGTTGACATCCAGTAGTCTCTTCTCTAGCTCTTGTTTCCTCTCAGAAAGAAGCTGTTCTTTTGACTTCATTGCTTTTTTGTCTGTGTGAGAGATAGAAGTTAACACTACAGCAAAACAGAAAATGGATCTGGTAAAATCTGTTCGGTTTTTTTTGAAACATTTATTCTACATACCACACTGCTTTCTTGGTCTCTTCCTCAGACAGGTTGCCACATATTTCTCTAATTCTCTGAGTGTTGAAGCCTTTAAAGTTTCAAAGTCTATTTCTATCTCATCAGGGTTAGAATTCCTCAGCGACGGTTCTCTTGATTGTATTATATGGACTACTTTTCCAAGCTTATCTCCAGGCAGTTTATTTATGTCCAAACTCAACTGCCTTTTTTCATCATAATTCATAGGCTTGGCACCATCATCATCTTCTGACTTATGTGCCAACAAGACCTGCTGGATGACTTTCTTTGATTGACTGCAAAAAGAAGTTTACTGCAGTAACTGTAGTTTAAAATAATTTTACACCCACACAAGTCCCCCACACTTACATCTTTGAAGAATGCTTTTTCTTAGACTTCTTGTGTTTTAGATCTTTCTTCTTTTGAATCAGGCTTGCTTTAGCTTTGCTCTTCTTCTTCTCCTTTTCTCTTTTAGCCTTCTGTTTTTTCTTTTTCAGTCTAGGTAAGGATGCTCTGGTCAAAGCCTGCAACTGCTGGTGAACAGCTTTAAGCTATCAAAAGAAAAATGAAAAGATGGGAATCTTAAGTAATGTAGTAGGAATGGTGAACTGGTTCTGTATGTGAAATCTGATCTCTTGCATTAGAACGGATAATAATGTTTGCTTTCCAAACAAGACTTGTTTTTCAAGCATCTTAGTCTATTCGAAAAAAAGAAAAAAGTAGTCACAGACAAGAGGTTTAGAAAACAAGAATACTTATTTTTATGCAGGCTCATCTTAAAGCGAGTATCTTCCAACAAACTGCAAAAACTATATAATCCATTGTAGTACTATCCAGCAGCTTTTCTTTAATTTCAGGCATTTGGGAAGCACCTAAAGCATTTATGTGATTACTGCATTGAACTAGCTGAACTGGGCTTGGGCATCATCAATCTGCAAACCCAAGGTATGTTATTCTCCTGCTAGCTGTTTCCTATCACATGTTTATTTAAACTTGAATCTTTCTGTAAAAGCTGTGTCAACATCTTATAGATTAGAAAGAGGAATTACACTGAGAATATAGTTTTCAAACACACTGGAAAAATACTTAGCTGTGGTGAAGGCTGTCTTGTAGAATTTGTTACCTTCAAACTAATATTCATGAACTCATGTTATATGTCCTACTCCAGCAAAAACAAACAAACACTAAGTTCTTCCTTATTTGACTAGCAGATCCAAGGCTCACTCCCTCCTTGGATTATAGATACAGCAGCAGCAGCTTGAATTGTTATGTTCAGGCAAAAATTAGAACCATCGCACTGTTAGACAGTAAAACACAGCCATGCTATTTATGCTGTTGGCATTAGTTGAAATACCTCTGCTGTATTTTATACTAAGCTTTCTAACATTGAATTTATGACTTGCTTTTATGTGTCTCAAAAGCACATTCCTAACTATGTAGAGGAGCTAACACACCTTGACATACTGAGCATAAGGGAGCTTTTCTACCACATAAAATGAAGCAAATGCCATTTAGAAGCATATGATTCTAAGCTGTGTGTGGAGTACCTGGATGCTGTCATCCATGGTATCATGGCAACAGTCTTATTTTTGTTCAAAAGACATGCCTTATCTAAAAAAAATACTAGGCAAGAGCACTAGACCATATTTCAATAAAAGCAGTTTATATATTTGCTGAGGCACTGTACACTTGCAGGTTGTTAATGTTTGGAAGTACTTCCAAACAGAATCAAGCTTAATTTTTCAAAATCCAAGTGACTATGGAGTCCTGTAAACACTGCTTGGCGCTAAGCCTTAGGATAGACAACTGTAAGGACACTATCAGATTGCAGTCCCAGTGTTGACTACTAGTGCTTACCTGCTCCTGAAGCTTTGCAAGGTATACTGTTCTCTCCTTTTCAAAGTCTTCAGATGATTTTTCTTCTGAAGAGTCATCACTGCTGCTATCACTGGAATAACCTTTTGTAATGTCTCTTGCATGCTGTGGCAGAAGAACGCTTGTAGCTGGCTCATCAGGAATTTTGGCAAAGTGGGTCTCAAAAACATCCTAAAGAATTTTGTTTAGGAACAGCACATAAACATTTCAGATTTGTCAAAGCACTCTGAAGCTGCTGTTTTTTTTTTCCCCTAGATCTACAAGTCATAGTAGCTGATCGCAGCAGATGGTACATCGGGGCCTAAATGTCCAAGAAAATCCTCAACTCTTTGTTTCAAATCTGACGTAAGTAATAACTCACCTGAAGTTTTTTTGCCATGGCGACCACTTCATGGTCTGGAGAATTACATTTGTAGCAATTCATGAACATTAATCTAACATCTGCGGCAAATTCTTGTATGTCTCTATATTCAAAGTTATCCATTTTTTTCTAGGGGGAAAGAAAGTGAATGCAAGTTTAGGTGTTAACTTTAAAGTGCCTCCATAGCTTTGGTTTAAATTGACTAACCAACTCAGTCTCAGACAGATCTGCCTAGTATTTGTAATCTAATGGCCATCAGTATCCACCTACAGGAAAGGTGAAAGGTGCCACAAATATCCAGTGCTTGAGGATTCACTACAGCAAGATTGAAGAGGTTTAAACAGAAACAGAAGTAGACAGTATAGAACTGCATTTTGTCTAACATAGTGCTAGCAACATCATCACACAGACTGAAAGAGACTTAATATGCTTTATTAGCAGCCTGCTTAAATGGGTAATTCTCTGCACTACTACTATTAGCTTGTTCAAGGTGGATTAGCCAGTATGTACATAGTCCCCATGAGGTGCTGAAGAACTTCAGTAAATAATTGCTTCTTAGTGGGCAGAGCAGCTATGTACAGTTCTCTCAAATTATTTCTTTCAAATCAGGAGCAGCTTTCATGGCTCTTTTTCAGTTAATGCCATTAAAATCCAGCATCATTACACAAGTTTTTTAAGCACAGAAGTTGTCCAGTCCCCTCCAAAATATACTTACTTTAATGGTTCCCAGATCTGTAGGACATTTGGCAACTCCTTTTTTCTCACCAAGCGAGTGGGATACCACATCCGCAGGTTTTAAGAAAGGCCATGCATATGCTGAATGTTTCTTTGAGAACATTTCTTTGAGAATTTCATTACAATATTTTAGTTGTTTTGGTAACTTAATCTTTTTAAGGACTCTAGGTGATTGCTGAGAATCTGGCAAGTCCTTCTTCAAAATCTTCTTTGGTATCATGCATTCATTTTCACCTTTGCGTGCCTTAACAGTTTTTCTTTTGTTACATGTTGCAGAAGATTCACTGCTTGTTGTGAATGTTGAAGTAGTAGGAGTTGTAGTGTCAGCCTTCCTTTTCACACCTTTTTTTGTCTAGAAAAATGAAATCTTTAAGTTTAAAACACCCAGAACAGTGGGAGGTCAGCTTTGAAACTACACACACAAAAAAAGTGTCCAAAATCCCAGAAGTATCAAAACCAAAAGAAAATAGTATTATAGCAAGTTTAGACCAAAAATCTACAAGACGTTACAAGCCAACTTCAAGCTTACACTTAAGTTTAAAGGAAAGAATGGGAAGTAGGTTGTGGGTAGCTTTTAGCCAATTGAGAAGACACAAAGAAACCGGTAGGTTATGGAATACTCATGACTGCTATGGAAAGCAAAAAAGTCACTGCAGTTTATGTTAAACTAGCAGAATGATTTGTGTCTTTATTTTTTATTTATTTATTTTTTTAAACCCCAAGTGGTATTTGGTCCAGAGGAGATGCACATGCTTTGCCATTCATTTTCTGACTCTCTAGTTAAGTGGAAATATACACCATAAGAGAACCTAATACACGTGGCTTGTTGGAAAAGGATAAAGAAAGCTATGCCAGTACAAGCCTGTTTGTTTGATCAGAAGTGTCAGACATCTACATACAATTCATATGGCAGTTAAGTGCTTTTGTGAGCTATAAACACCTTTCCCAGCTAGGTAGTGTTTCAACTAATATGCTACTTTTGGAACTCAAGCACTTAAATTGAAAACATGAAAAGTTTTTGAATAGAACTTAGGAAGAGCTTATTTTAATGCTTAAAACCTTTATCTAGATCACACGGAAAGAATTCCTACATCAAGGTGAAACTTGCAGAAGTATAGAAATACATTTCAAGAATGAGCTTCTTACTTTACTTTGAAGAAAAACAGTCTTCAACTCATATTTATAAAAATAAAAATCTACCAAGCAGTCATCCCTATTTCTGCATACTTCCTAGAAAGATTGTTAGCCCAGTTATTTAACAGAGGCCTAGAAGGTCTGTTAGATCTCTTATTATCCTCTGTCACAATAGAAGTTTTGACGAGATACTGCAATAAACATGACTTCCGTGGTCTTGCTGTTCATGCCTGGAGCAGTAATTTCACTATTTTTCATTCTGAAAATTATTTAAGGTAACTTACTTTTGTGATAGGGATGGCAGCTGGCATTAAAACAGTCAGCTGAGCTGCAGGCAAAGGAGGTAGTGTAGCCTTCTGTAGCTCTTGAGTTACCAATGTAGACTGCTCACCACTTTCAGCTTGTTTCTGCCTTGTGCTCTGTTTAGATGAAGACCCACTGTTTGTCTGCTGAGTTTCTGGTTAATTTAAAAAAGTTTCAAGTTATTCCTTCAGTAGTACAGTTGATCATGTTGGACAGTTTTAAATAATACATCTTCCACACACAAACAATATAAATAACAAATACGAGCTTTGATATGTAGAGCAATGTTTTTATCCTCTACTCATCTCTTTTAGTACTTCAGCTAGACTACTGTGCCAAGTTATGGCTAGTTGGCATCAAGGAAACTGTGGATTAGCCTCAGACCAGCGATTTAATAGACAACATGCTAAGCCCCCTATACTGTAAGAAAAGAGGAGTACTTGCAGAGAAAATACTAAGTCATTCTGCATACACACGGAATTATAGTCCTTCAAACATTTCAAGATTCATATGAATTGCATGTTTATACATGTAAAAGATAGAAGTGGTGTTAAAGAGCTTCAGTATGTGCAAGACTGAATTATGAGTGCATCCATAATTATAATAATCTAAGAACCTGCTCAGTTTCCAATGCATTTCTCAAACTTTCTGGGAATTGCTTATGTCAGTTCAACACACACACATTTGTCAACATCATTCCTATTAAGGCACAACATCTTTTCATTAGAGCTAACATAGACCCAGCAACTGACATCGATTCCAGGCTCACTCAGGAGACTACACTGAAGACCTCTTAGTTCACCTGCTGAGGTGCATGTACAATTCAAGACACTAAATATCCCCACTTCTATTAATAAAAATATTTGTTTGACAATGTTGAAAGCAGGATTTTGTTGAAGTGAAACATTTTTCAACGTAATGAAGCATGTTACAAGAGCAATTAAGACAACACAGGAGGTCAAAGATGAATAATGAATTGAAGCTAATCTCCTGGACCACTTTAATTAGACTTCCCAATGTAATTTGTAGTACCTAGTGCATAATTTCCTCATTAGTTTGAGATGTCTTGACTGAATCATCTTTCTTGTGGACAACAGCACTCTGTTTCACATATGAAGGTATGCTATTACACTACTGATGGTGTTGTCAGTTTTCATATTCTGATGAGTTTTTATTCCTTGTCTTAAATACATTTCATTAGTAGAAGGTTCCTTTACGATATTACAGCAGCACTGAGTCTACCAAAGCAGTAGCGTTGGTGGTCCAGTATGTTCTGGGAAAGACGGAGAGCATCCTGACCACTCCTGGGCTGAGCTCTGACAAGTTACAGGGAACTCTCTGTTCCCAGCTTTTATTTAATGTTAACAATACAGCACATAGCCATTACCTTCTGGCAGCTTTTCTTTTCTTTTTCCTTTGTCAGGAATCAGTATTTCTTCTGGTGGCATTTGTGCTATTTTCTGCATGAACACTTTTTCTAGTTCTTGGGCCATAAAAACAATGTCATCACCTGCCTGCAAAATAAAGTTGATAGCATTCAGAGTGTAGGAGAAGCTGCAGTAATAAAGTGCTACTTTTTCAACTAACCGTAGTCTATACTGAATAGATAGCAACAGGTAAGCTGTACCAGAGAGGCACTAGTCATCCCTATTCCCTATCTAATACAAGTTACTTCCCTATTGAAATAACAGCCCCTTTCCCCCACACTGCCCTGTCCTACTTACTTGTATAATTGCATGCTTTCCATAGCAAAGGGAAAGAAAGAGCAGAACTGCAATTCCTTTATTCATTCTTACAGTCTGAAGAAAGCTCAAAGATACTGAAGCACAGTCAAAGCTCAGGGAGATACTCACACTTCAGCTTAAGTTAGCTTGTCTTAAGCTTAATGGAGGAGAGAAGCATGCCTCAGAGTAATTGGCCTTGGACTTGTCTAGCTGTTAGACTGTGCTGTAAGCTGTGCAAAGTAAACCTTGAAGTTTTGCCAGCAGAACCCTCAATCTATGACAACCATGCATTCAGATATTAACAGCAAGTTAAGCCTCACCTCTGTCTTCAGTCAAATCTAGCCACAAAGCCTTCTCCCATTTCAAACAGAACTAGTTTCAAGAAATCTTGAAGACACTGACAAGTTCTATAGGTAGTTAGAAGTATCCACTTGTTTTAGACTTGTTGGCATTCATTATAATTGATTACTAATAAGAGGTGTTTGTTTCACTTACCTTGTTATATATGTAGCAGTTCAAGAACATAGTTTTGAAGTCATCAATGCATTCTGCAGCTTTTGTGTAGTACTTATGTTCCAGACGCTTTTTAATTGTGCCCAGGTCCATGGGTTTCTTTATAATGCTGTAGTAATCCTGTGTTTTTTTGAAGAGTCACAACAAATCTCTTGAATGTGAGGACATTATGATTCTGACACAATTACAAAAATTAGATTGCAAGAGGAAAAAACTGCATTATGTTTCATGGAACATTATGTACAATTACTCTTGGACATGAGAGGACTAAAAACACCAAAGTTGGAAAATAATGAACTGAAGAAACCATACCATGGTGTTATCACCTTTCTACTCATTTGACAAAATTAGTACCTTCCAGGTAAGCTGAAATACCTGGAATACTATGCCAATTACTGATGTTTTCATTTGACTGAAAAAGCTGCAGTGATCCAAAATTGGAGTATTAAGGTACCTAAATTAAGTCAACTTATCACAAGACCTTGTGTTTAGTCCAGGAATGTGTTAATGATTTTGCACATGGCAAAAATCATAGTGCAATACATCAAATTGGTTCCACATTTGCCTATTTATTTTAGGATCAGATCTGCTTTTTTCACCACAAAGTATTTAGAAAGAGATTGGCAACTTCCCCTTAAAAAAAAAAAAAAAAAAAAAAAAAAAAAAAAAAAAAAAAAAAAGAAAAAGAAAAAGTCAAGAAGAAAAGAAAAAACGTTGTTATACCCAGTATTAAGAAACACAGTTCAGTTAGTGGGGAATTAGAAGATAGGCAGCACAGAATACCAACATCAAGAAGCTCTGTAAGGCCCATGTGAGTGCTCTTATTCCATAAAGAAATATTGACAGTCTCAGAAAGGAAAGTGAACAAAGATGTAACACTTAGTATTAACCAGTGAGAGAAAGCATAGTTTTCTTGCCCTTGGAAGTGATAAAAGCAGTTCTCATGCTAAAGTAGACTTCTGATCTTAATTCACAAATACTACAATACTTTATGGGATAATAGTCTATTTCTGAAACAGTTCTTACAGGAAGATTCAGTGCTGCTGCATCTACAGGCTGATGAAACGGCCAGGAAAAGTTGTGTCTCCACAAGGCTTTCACGACCACTCTCTGTAAGTACTGAAGTTGGTTTGTTTGACACCCACTATTTTTGGTGTTTATATATTCTGGTGGAGGAGGGTTAGTAATAAGAGAACGACGCTGGCTTGGAAGAGACATCTTCAGCAAGAACATACATCCACTTTTTCCAAGATCTTCATTACACGTCTAACCTGAAGGGAGGAAAATTACTGTTCAGTAAAGACATCTAGATCCACTGCCGTTGGTGTATTCATATTCTATTTGTGACGTGTCAGTGATACGTCACAGACATAGTTATGATTTAACAGAGACATACTTGTTTTACGGCATCCAGTTGGATGTGTTGAATTATCACATTCAGTTCTTTAAGTTATCAATAGTTAAACTTGAAAAGGATTAAAAAAGGCTTGTTGAGTTCTGCAAGATTTCCCTGGGAATAAGCTTCCTCAGGGGTTCATCTTTCACTGTCTAGGAAGACATTCTCTACATCTCCACCTCAGCAGATGGAGCCTTACAGAAGAGGCTGACCTAAGAAACAGCTTTACAGTGCATACAAGTCTCACCTAGCACAAAGTAACACCTATGCGTTACCTTCCTCATGCACCTCTGCCAAACTCAACTCAGAAAAGTCCTGTCACCACCAATAAAATGTTTTAGCTTAGAAGTGCGTTTTGTAATAGTATATAATCTACACAAGTCTGAAAAGAAACTGTTTTTTTCTGCCAGTGTGCATTGGCTTTATTGTATACAATAGCATTGTGAAAGATTAACTTCTCCACCCTCTATTTCAGGTTATTAAAAAAAAAAGAAAAAACTGCAATAAGCAGCTATGATAATTGTTACCATTCTGGATTAGGGTATGGGCAAGGACAGAGTGGCCGTGTTTTACAGTGGATAACACCAGGAGCAGGCTAAGCAAGATGTAAACACTATTACATGATTTTCTGCTCCTGTCTGCCCTCATAGTCCATCACTGTGTTGCAGAAATTAAGCTAAAAGTCTCATTTCCTTCTCTGCATTAAGGTCACTTCTCATATTTTAAGATTAGCTCCCTGTTTTATCCAGGTAATAGTTACTTTTTGTGCATTCATTAAATCAAGTATTACTTACTCTACTCTCTAGCTGCCCCTCTTTCTGCTAAAGAAGCAGCATAAACAGAGTCTGATTTGATCACCATGTGAAGTATTTCATGAAAGTTTTAGAAAACGTCTTAAGTAGCTAAATAGCTAATGTAACCAGCACACTCCTAGGACACAGTCTTATGTATGTTCTTCTCTTACATCTGTAACACTCTGTGAGACATTACACGTCACCTACTTTCATCTTTGTTCTTATTTCTGCATTTAAAAGCAAGCCTTTAACAGCTCTTGAAGCTGAAGACACGTTCTCCTTTCTCCCCCATGTGTTCAGTCTCATCATTTACACTAGGCAGATATCTTACAATTAATGGTATCAAAGCAAAAGGAAACCAAAACATCAGGGCTTTGTGTATGTAATATGTACAATGTCTTGGGCCCAGGTGCCTGGATTTTTTAGCCTTAATTTACAGTGTAGAAACTAACTTCTGTCCCAACAGATGAGCCAAGGCTGCATTGTCTAAGGGAAGAGACAAGGCTTTATACTTGAGTCATCTCTCCCTGTACTCACCTCTCTTCACCTTGGTCACATAATGCTCTGGTTAAAAGTAAAATGAGAGTTTGCATTCTAAAGTAAGAGTGTGATGAGGTTGTAGCCAGCTAGGTAGTTTGATTTCAAAGCTTTTCACATCCCTGTGCATTCTTGAGGTGCTGAGGCTGGTCAGCAATCTCTGAGAACGTTTGGGTACTCCCCCTTTAACATTTGTTTGAGGGGTTTCAGCCAATACGATACAATTTAAGAGTAAAAAAGTAAAAAGCATATAGCTTTTATGTATTATGTCCCTATGGAAATCAGTGCTTTTAGCAAGACACCTTATCTCCCAAGAGCCACGCCACAGTGAAAGTAAGCTAAGCCTTTTTTTTTTTTTAATTAATTTCTAAAGAAAAGAATATTTGCTATCTGTGATAGATCTCAGAGCAAGTATTAGTTAACTTATGTGAAAAGGGAAAAAAAAAAAAGCTGTTTTCCCTTGCTTTATGTCAATATTATACCAACTGAAGTAGAACACATCATCCTAGTCAGAAGCAACGGCTCAGATAAGCGTTAGCATCCTACCAACTGAATAATAACATTCCTCAAGGCCTTTCTAACAGCTTTTTGGTTAGCTAACACTAAATTATCTCTTAAAAAATTGCTATAAACAAGTATTGAAGAAAACCTCTTATTTTTAACATACTACAGCCACCTAGATCTAAGCATAGCCTCCTTACTCTGAGCAGCCAAATTTTCTTTCAGGAAGACAATACCTCCCTTACATCTTTCCACAGAGCACCATTTTATTAGTATTAGAGCCACAAAAACCAATGACTTACAACTTCTATTATAATCAGCCTATGTTATAGACCTCAGATAACTCAAAGTTGAATTGGTACCCTTAGAATAGACTAGATATCATTTTTACCTCAGTTTTATGAAAAGCCAGAATGTAGTGCCTCCCCACCAAAGGGAAGAAGGAAGAACAGAGCTATAGATGAAAGGACAGAAAAGTCTTTATAATCTATTCTGTCCTCTGGCTTACCAACACAGCTGTGTACCTATAACCTTACCTGAAACCTAGTGTGTGATCAATTCTAATTGGGAAGTTATCCTTATAAAATGAGAGCAGCTGTTAAAGGCTAAGACACCAGTTGGTTTTTTATACTGCACTTACTCACTTACTAGTTAATCAATAAAATAAGGTGGAGGGATATGAAAATATAGATGGTATGACAGGGATGCGGAAATATCATATCTGTTTAAGCATTCCATAGTATTCATGACTGCCTATGCTATCCTAATCCCTTACTGAATTTTAAAAGCAAATATATTAAATAATTGTTTCTGTATCAAGCAGTGAGCTGGGAAAGGTAATGGTATAAATTCTAATAGCGGAAAAAAAGAAGAGAAACTCTTGTCTCTTGAATGTACTTGTTTGTTGTCTTACTTAGATTTTTCTCTTTAGTTTCCAATTTGCAATTGCTTAACCTCTTTGAATCTGTCTTTGTTCTGTGAAAAATGTTAGATGGCTAAATTGGATAGGCTGTGCCTGTGAGTGGGGCAATGCTGTGTTGGAAAACTATGTTAGTTTGGTTAGTAATCACTTGGGGATTTCTTTAAAACTCAGTTTTCTGTCTGACACATATCTGATGTTAAAATAAGCTGAGAAAAGAATGCATTAGGATAGTTTTCTTGAATTTAAATATGATATTTTGAAAAACATATAAAAGCAACCCAAAAACCTTGTTGTAATATTCTTTGCTGGTTCTGCAGTTTTAGTGCTTGCTACAAACTCTGGCTGGCTATGACCTCTGGATCACAGTGCACTCAGCAGATTACCCAAGGGGAGAGGGGAGAAAAAGCCAACAGAAGAGTAAAAGAAGAAGTCACCTTTATGCTTTTGTCTTCACCCGGTACCTGCTATTTCCAAAACGGTCATAGCATCATCCATTCAGGTGAGAGATTAGAAGAAGATATCTGACCAGTTCCAGACTATCAATTTTTATGGGGCTGATGGATTGGCTGAGATGGAGTGGCAGTTTGGTGGAATGTGTCATGACAGTTTACTCTTCTGCAGTGGGCTAGGCATTTTTTAGAAGCTGCGTTATTCAGCAAGGATTCTAACCACAAGCAAGACTCCACTGACCTGGTGAGCATCACTGGGGAAATAGGCTGGTGGCTGGGATTAGATATTGTGTAGGAAGTGATTCAGCTATTCAGCGTATTAAATGAAGTCTCACTGATTGTTGTTAAATATCTACAAGCAATGAGAACATCTGTTGAGTGGGATCTGACCTACAACAAAGGCATCTGTAGTTCCTATGAGTAGAATGGAAAGTTAAAATCCTTGTAAGGGTGGCAAAGTACAAGTAGTTGGAGATAATTAACTAGATACAATGGGAAACTATCTATTTCTTTCATTTTTAAATGAAAAAATGGCATTTTGCTAATTTTTTTTTGTTTGTTTTTCATACCCCCCCCCCTCCCCCCTCCCCTTTCCTCCCAAATTGCTATGGTTGATATTAGTTGATGTTTGCTAGTTCTCTATCTTCTGATGAATTTTTCTGTTACAAGAGACAGTCTGATTTAGAAACATGGAGGTTATCATGCTTTTATCCAGTCCATAGCAATGTTAAACAGCAGTTTAAAACATCAGAACCTTTGTGATAAGAAAGGTAATACATCTGGGCCAGAATCAAGTTCTTACTTCCCTCCTGTCCCACTCCCCACACTGGTGTATACTTTGTGTTTCTGGCTGTGGCTCTGAGACTGTTGAATCAGCCTTGTAACGTGCCAAACGCAAACAAGAGCAAAACCTTATGAATGAATACTTCATTATAATTGAATGGTATTTCCCTAAAGCAATCGCTTACAGCATGTTCATTTTATTCTCCCAGTGAATATTTAAAGTACCACTTCACAGTGTGAATAATGCAACAGCACACATAACCACACAAGTATCGAATACTTCAGAAATGTTAGGAAACAGCAAAGGGGACTGAAGCTCCCCACACACAGAATGTGATTATGGAAGATTATAGCAAGACAGAGAAACTGAAAATGATGACTAGTGATTTAATTTATAGGTCAAATTCAGCTCTCAGATACTGCTGTAAATTTGGAATAACTCTACTACCTCAAAAGAGTTGCCTTTAGTTTAGAATACAACAGAATATTTCAGTTGAAAGGAACCTACAGACATCATAAAATCCAACTGCCTAAGCACTTCAGGCCTAATTAAAACTTAAAGCATCTTACTGAGGGCATTTTGAATACTGACATGCTTGTGGCAACAACCACCTCTTTGGGAAGCCTGTACCTATGTTTGACCACCCCTATGGTAAGGAAGTTTTTCCTGATGTCCAGTCTGAACCTCCCGTGGCACAGCGTTATGCCATTCCTTCACATTCTGTAAAGGAGCAGAGCCTGCTCCATTTCCCCTGCTTGGGAAGCTGCAGAGAGCAATGAGGTCACCTCTCAGAATTCTCATAATTAGACAGCCCAAGTCTCAGCTTCCCCTCACAGGATATTGCCCTCCAACCCTTTTATCAGTTTTGTTACCATCCCCTGGACATGTTCAAATACCTTAATACCCACTTTATAATACATAGAACAGAACTGCACACAACATTCAAGGTGAGGATGCACCAAAGATTATTCCCCTATGCTGGTTGTTCAACTCATTGAATCATTTTCCCAGTTAAGATTAAAGCTACATTAGTACGAGATACCATGCCAGAGTACCCATATGTTGTGGTTTAACCCTGGCAAGCAGCTAGATATCGCACAGCTGCTTACTTGCTCTCCCCAGATGGGATGAGGGACAGAATCAGAAAGGTAAAAGTGTGAGAACTCATGAGCTGAGGTAAAGACAGTTTACAAAGCAAAGCAAAAGCTGCACGCACAAGCAAAGAAAAACAAGGAATTCACTTGCTACCTCCCATCAGCAGGCAGGTGTTCAGATACTTCCAGGAAAGCAGGGTTCGTCACGTGTAACAGTGTCTCAGGAAGACAAAAGCCATCACTCCGAACGTCCCCCTCCTCCTTCTTTCCCCTCAGCTTTTATTGCTGAGCACAGAATCATATGGTGTCCTTTTGGCCAGTCTGGGGCATCTGTCCTGGTTCTGTCCCCTCCCAGTAACTTGTTCACCCCCAGCTCCTCACTGGCAGGGTGGCGTGAGAAGCTGAAAAGTCCTTGGCTTAGTGTAAGCACTGCTCTACAACATCTAAAAACATTGGTGTGTTATCACCATTATTCTCATCACAATCCAAAACATGGCATTGTATGAGCCTTTATAAAGAAAATTAACTCCCAGCCGAAAACATGACACTGGGATATTTGTACACATAAGGCTATAACAGGTACAGAAAACTTGTTAAGAAGAATTCACCCATCCTAGAAATCAGTCTTGTTGCCGTTTATTGTTTTTTTCACCATTTAGAGTGGTGTCACTTACTACAGACATCTCATGCTTCGTTAACTCAGCCTTCAGTGAGTGTCTGACCAAGGCACTACTGCAGAATGATCTCGGTTTGGACCGTATGGCATATTATGAGATGATGGAACTGGCAACTATATCTTTCTCTGGAAATTAATGAACTCTTTTATTACGTCTCAGTAAAATATTTCTGACAGTCAACCAGTGAGATATTTCCCATACTTCTGCTACTGCTCCCCTGGATTCTTCTCATCTGCAGGTTGCTAATCTTTTTTGCCTTGGGATGTTTCCTGATACTTCATCTTACCCAAAACAGTTGTGTCCAACTGGCTGCCTTGCTTCCTGCCTGGCCTTAGTGCTTGTTGGGCTGGTAAGGGATGTCTGCTTACCCTTTATCTTCCATGTTCTTCCTTTGCCCTTACTCCCCTCCCTGATTATGATTCCTCCTCACATTCATTTCTGTCTGATCAGACCTTCACTTCCAAGGGCCAGCTTGCTTCTTTTCTTCCAGCAGTGCTGGATATCTTCACTGAGACTGTATCTGTGCTTGAGAGAGAGGGTGTCCTGTGAAAATATTAGTTCCTCTTTAAACTGAGCCAGAAAAGAAACCCTCAGGTAGCAGAAGGCTGGTGTGCTTTCTTCCCTGAATAGGACTTTAACACAAACTTCTGTACAAGTATGCAGCAGTTCTTTTCCCCATCCCATGGCCTTTAGGTATACTGAGAGAATGGAAAAATAATGCAAACTCTAGAAATTCCACTGACTTTGAAAAGGGAGCTCTTCTAATATGCAAAACTGTTAGAGCCAACTTTTTGGCATCCTTTTCAATTGCTGATTGTCAAGGGAAAAGGACCAGGTTGTTCAGTATAGTCTTGCATTCCCCAGGATAATGATGCTTGATATTAGTGCTAAATTTATGTATGGTTTGTGATTACTGGAACCAACTGGGGTGCAATGAACAGGAGAAATGAAACAGCATATTGAGTCCAAATTTCATCTCTTTCCCTTTGAATATGTCGGGAAGGGACCTATTTTTTCTCTACTAAGTTTTCTAATATTTGCCTAAAGTGATAGCACGTGATAAAACTCTGAGTGTTTGGTCATTAATTAGGGATTTAATTTGTTATTTAAAATGTTACACGTGGCACTGTTGCCATCGTATGATTCCCTCCAAAGAATCTGAGTACCACTTTCATGTGTATCAAAAGGGTTGGATGCTCCCCACTCTTCCAGTCTCTGTTCTACTATAGAGAAATTGAGGTTGGAAAAGATGCACCTGCAGCTTCATCTGCCCACTGAATTTAGAAGTTTTTGTTGAAGGAGTGTTCTTGCACTGGTACAAGTCTCAGTGAGAATAATCTTTTTCTGATTTAGTTATGGTTTATTTCAGCATTATTTGAATTTTAAACACACATCAGTTGTATCTTTTTGCAAAATGGGCTGACTCTATGTTGCAGCTGGCTAGGATAATGAGCATGTCATTGTATGGGACATTGGTAATCACAGCCTGAACCTCTGATTAATCAGCTGAGGCAAGGGTCAGGTGTGGGAGCACAGGTGAGAGTAATTTAGCTGTGCTCCTGGAAGGGGTGGAACCTCACTCCATCTCCTCCAGACCTCATTTAAGGGCTGACCACCACTAAGGCAGCATCTCTTGGAGACTGCCTCAGCATTTCCAAGCAAAGGCATCTATATTGGTGAGTTTTTCCTCCTAAATAACCTTTTGAATATCTGTTATCATCTTTGTATCATTCCACCTTACAGTCCTTAATTACAGTGCCTCAGCTGAGACCTAAGATCTTTTTAAATTGTTCTAATGTGATTGCAGGCTATTATGTGCTTATACCCCTTATGATCTAAGCTAACCCAAAGCAAATCTGTTTGAAATGAATTTCAACAGTCTTTGACATTAATAAAACATTATGCCTGAAATACAAAACCCCCAGTCATATGCTTGGCCAGATCTGACTATACTTGGAGCAAGACTGCATAAAATACATACTTTTTGGATCTCTCATCCTTTTCAACCCCAGGGCGTTTGACCAAGTACCGCTTGGAGATCCTTCCTGAAATGGCTTGCTGTGCATTTCCCGATTCCCACGCTGTTGCAACATCCTACCAGTAGATGGCAGCGCAGAACTGGTGAAAGGCTTTCCATTTGTTTCAAGGTAGTTGAAAACGGTGGTTCACAGACTTGGGCCTTGGATTTTTGTACTAAATTGGTTATTTGATGCGCAAAGCGTGATGTCCCTGTTCAGAAATTCAACATATGACAAGGTGACGTTTGAATGCTTTATGATATTTGTAACAAGAGAGAGAATTCAGACAATGTGATATTGAAAAAAAGAAAACCAATTCTTCTACATGATAATAAACTTTAAGGAGAGATTTCAAAATGGTGTTCAAGTTCCAGGTCAGCACAGATGCAGCTAGTAATCCAGGGCACGGAACCCACTGTGGTGCAGAAGAGAGGGAGCAATTTGTAGCAACCTCTCTGATACCAGAAGCAGAATTGCTATAGCATTAGGAGTTGTTTCTGTCTAAGTAAACTAGTCACCTATGTGAGAGAATGTGAAAGGAGGAAATGCTTGTTGTATGCAGCTCTATTGGGATTGTTTATCCTTAGAATTATAAGGCTATTTACAGCTTATATATGTTTCATCGTCTGAGAGGGAATAATTTGGTCATCTGTCTTTGGAATAGCCTGGCACGTGTGTCTAGAAGTTGGTACAGGGTGTGTATTTCTCTGCATAATGTGCAGACAGGTGCCAGAGTGCTGTCTCTGTTTGCTTTATAGCATTTGATCTCCCAGGCATAAAGACTTACTCTTGTGCTTTTGGGATGTGTTTTGTGAGCCAGCAAGTACAAGACTGTAAGTCTTATGTTCAGAAATTCCTTCTTCAGGGGTAGAGGCACACGACTGGTATGTTCCCACACTCACAGTACTCTGTAGCTATTTCTCCTGAGGATTGCTGGAGGCATCCCCCAGAGATCCTAGCGCCTCAGCAACTGGAGCTGTATTGAGACTTGAGTTGTGCTACATTGGGAGAGAGCTTGCTGTGCCATTTGAGGCAGTGACTTCAGTCCATTGTCACATTCAATGAAGGCATTTCCTATTTTGTGTTTTTGAGAGCTTTGTCTGTTCAAATCTGCATTTTTATAAGTGGATTGATTGCTGCTGCTTGCAGCCAAATAGCTTGTGCTGTGGAGCAGGCATTTGGTGAAATCACTGGCATCCAGAAAGGATTTTTCTTGCAGCGTAGCATGTACAGAACAGGGAGGTGAGAATACAAACTCCCTGGATGTGGTGAATACTGCAGTCAGCGCACATTTTTGTGGAGGGACAGGGGCTTCAGGATGGGTTGAGGTCATGTTGTACACATCTGGGAGAGCCAGCAGTGGGATATCCAGGAATTAGAGCATGACGCAAATAGAGAGTTTTTTCCTCTCTAGATTCTGAGTGCACCAAGGGCTCTCCTCTCCTGGGATGGCCTTGGCTTCTTATGTTTAAGGCTAGCTCTGACACAGCATAGCTCTGTAGCCCTGAACAAGACTGCTGTGAAAAGAGCAGTGGGAGAAGGGGCTGCAAGGAGCCTCCTTGGGACCTTCTCCCTTCTGGCTCAGACAGTGCATGTAAATTGAAGCCCTTGTCTTTGAGCTATTTCTGCCCATGTCTGGCAATATTCCTGCTAATCCAGACCCCCATCTGGCTACCTGGCTTAGCCCTGGGCCTGCCTTTTCTCCATGAACTTGTCTGGTCTCTAAACAGGTGATGGCCACCAACAACACCACAGGCTCTGTGCACACATTCACTGTGGAGCAGATTCTAACCTGCTGCTACTTACACATAGGTAGCACAGGCAGGCTTGTGTGTATTACAAATTTATAATTTATAAATAGATGTATAAGTTACAAAGACATATTTGTTGGTAGTTCAATTTTCTGTGTTTGTATCACTCTCTATGGTGGTTAATGCTGTATCTGCTCAAAATTTGTGAAGAAATGACCAATAACTTCCAGAGATTAGATCTAAACTGCTGGGTATCCTATAGATGACATATCTGTAAATTCTTTTTATAGGACCTTGTGGGAGACAAGTACATCAGTTCCAAGAGGGCTTCATTTTATTTGCTCCCTCTTTGTGTAAACTGTGGCCTAACTCAATGTGCAATTGTGAATTACAATAAAACACATTGGGGAAACTCATGTAGCACTATGTTTTTAGGAGATCAGTGGACTATTTGCTGAAAAAATGGACACTTCTAAATAATTCTGTTTGAATACCAGCCTGGTCAGGATCACCAGTTAGACTGGGGCTTGACAAAATGCTGCACCTGTAGGCAGGGGTATCTTCATACAGGATATTGCAAGGAGTTGTTTTTTTACAGAGCAGAGATGTGCAACCAAATGCCTTCATTACTGAGGTGGATGTGAGAAGTAAAAGGTGTCCATCATTACTAGAGTGTGCAGGGTGAGAATTTCTGAGGGAAGCTGTCATGGTTTTAACAACTTTAATCAATTTGTAATTAGACTTTCCTATATGGATATCAGTTGATTTGTCACAGCCTTTATAGGATCATAGGTTTAGTGAAGTTTTTGTGTGTTAAGTGACCATATGTCATGTAGGCTTAACATGGCTTTAGGTTTTGTATGATTGTGATATCTAACAGGTTTAATGGACCTTAGTGATCTCTTCACTGGCTCTTTGCATGTGTGGAACCATCATAGCAACATCTTTTAAAAACAAACCAAATTGTTAACTAACCAATTAGGGCCAAATCCCTTTAAGGTCACTAGCTGCGTGTTCACATACATATGCAGTAAATTAAAACAATCTGTATGTTTATGTGCTCAAAATATCTAACATTATTATAATGCTTGGATGAAAAGGCTTGGAGCCAAGTGTCCGGGTGCTGAAGCTGAAGGAGAAACTGGCTCTCAAACTGCAAATGCAAGCCCTTGGCACTGGGCTGCACAGTGATATCATGAGCATGAGCTCCTTCTCCCAGGCCTCCATCCTGTAAGGACTCTGACCTGCATTTTCAGCTTATGCCACACCACATTCTGCATCCACTTTGGTGCTAAACTTGTGCAAGGCCTGCTTCTCCTTCCTCCTCTCTCTGTGCGTTCCAACAGCAGCTCTTGCTAGCAGCATCTAAAGGCATGTTATGTTTGGTGGTTTAGCTGTTTAATGGCTTTAAAATTTAGCCAGAGAGTCTGTTACCAGTGATGGTTCATAGAATCGTGGAATCCAACTATGGTTCTTACTATGCTTCTATTAGAGAAAGCCTGGACCATGTAACCTTTTCTAAAATACCATAATGGAAAAAAGAACAAGAAGTTGAGGCCTTAGGGAATATTCCACATCCCTCTGCCAAGGAGTCTTTGAAGCAAGCAGCATATCAGCAAATGGAGAGGCTTTGTAAGTGACCAGTACCCTTTTCCTGAGTTTGCACTGTCCAGAAATCTCAAGCTGTTACCGCTCTTCTTTCATAGAGTACTTATTAGAGGAGAAATGATAGCGCACTGCTTTCCTGGGATCACATGCTTGCTGGCAGAACAGTGGCTTTTTCTCCTTCACCATCACCATTGCTCGGCTCTGCAAATAAATGAGGATGGATGAGAAGTGTAGACATACAGCTGTATGCAGCCCTGCAATCTGTGCTGTTAGGAGCATTCCTCAGCTGATCGGAAATGTTTATTGCTGTAACAGTGCAGTGAAATATGACTTTAGCATTGGGTGAGGTGCTGTGGTAACTAAAACCATTTGTAGTGAGCAGATGAGGATCTTTGTGCTTTCAGCAGGAGCCCTCTCCCTGCTTCTCGTGTGTCCAAATTTTTGTGGTCCTCAACACTGTGTGGAGCTGAGGCAGTGGCAGGTCTGAAGGTGGTGATGGGCATCAGAGTGCTTGGGCTGAGACTGCAGCCTGAATTCTGATAATTCTGATCCAGTTCTGAGAGAGAATTCCTGTGGGGAGGAAGGGCATGGAGTGTGTGGAGGAGGTGTATTTCTAATGGTAAGAAGGGGAGATGTGGCTAAACCCTGGACTTAGGCATTCTTGGACATTACAAGCAGAGAGAAGGGAAGAGAGCTTTGATACAACTGATGCTAAAGTAAATGTTTGCTCAGTAACGTGATATAACACTTAGAGAAATATGGGTGAACTACTCCAGAGAGTGTGTGCAGCGGCTTCTGTATCATTCTCCAAATCCTGCACGATCCTCCAGCATGGAGGTGCACTGTGCATGTCTGATTTTCATCATGGGCTGGTCAAGATGTGTAAATGTAATCTTTTAAAACAAAAAATGAAATGTCAAGGCTTTGTGAGGGAGAAAAAAGCTGAAGGCCAATTGTAGATCAGGAAACTGGCCTATTTATTTATTTATTTTTGAGATGGATTTCTGGCTGCAGTCTGTGTTTGGCTTAAAGGAGAGTAATACAGTTTATTCAAGCCTGGGACCACAGAGTATATTTATCTAGCTTTTGTTTATTATTATCTATTTTTCTGAATTTCTAAATCCATTTCAATATATTTGGAATTAATAATTCACTTTTACAAGACATTACATGTTGTATTATGCCTTTGGATGCATTGCATGTGCAGCAGTCACAGAAGAGACACTACATGTGCATTACTGCTGTACCTTTATATTTATCTACATGCCAGGATTAATCCAAGATGTGGTAATGTTTTGCCTTAGAGCAATTGTACCAATGAACCTTAACCCTGATCTTAAGAGACTTATTCTCTGTTCCTCTGACAGTTTGTTTATTCTTTAACTTCAGGGCCTCTTTTGAGCTAAAACAGCCATTAAATACAAATTGTTCTGGACAGATTTTCTGCTTCTGAGTAACAAAAACTGTAACTTATTTCCATTTCTTCCTATACCTTTCTCAGGTGATTCCTGCAGACATAAATCCACCTTAGTATCCATCCAGCATAGGAATATTCTAAATATGAATTAAAAATGCAATTGATTAACTCTCGAATGTGACTTTTCAGTGTTTTGTGGTTGTAAGAACTGCTGCATGCAGGGGGACAAGTCCTGCTATACTCTGTGGAGGTGTAATTCTGAATGCAACGTGTACGGTCTCAGTGTTGGAGCATACAACCTTGGGTATTTTGGGTATTTTCAGTCATTTGTGGAGGCTCTTGTCCTGTGTGACTGATGGATGACAGTTGTCTTGTTCAGTGATGTAATATGTTGACAGGGAAGTCCTAGGATGCATCTAAAACTCCATAATTCAGCAAGAATTCTGAGCACTTTTTTCAAGTGCTTGATTCATCCAGTTAATCAAATATTTAGAAATTGTTGAAAAGAATAATCTCAGACAGTGCCTGAGTATATGTCCCCATATTAAGCATAATGTTATTTAGTTAGTTTTACCTTCATCATACATAAGGAATGTAAAAAGGGTAAAAGAGCAGAAAGGAAAAAGGATTATCTGCCTGTAGTACAGTGGAGATATCAAGAGAAAAATAGAGCCCCCTTCAGCTGCTCTTATCAAGTGCTGGATCAAACCTAGAATTTCTTGCATTACTCTTGAGGCTCCATTGCTCTTCTCTTTAATAATCAAGACATGCAATTGAATGATTATTAACTATACATACTCACTAAAAATGGAGTGACTTCTGTGTAGATGCAACACAGTGAGACTTACATCATTAAACCTTTTTTTAATTGATGGATGGTTGGACTGGTTGATCTTGTAGGTATTTTCTAACCTTGGTGATTCTGTGATACTGTAATTAACCAAATGCCTTATATTATTTTGTATTCCTTTATACTAATTTTTCCTACAGAAATACTGAAATGGAGACAAAGATTTGTTTAGAAATGTAGCACTATTCTAGAATTTTATCTAAAATGAAAGCAGGCTAATCAGGGATGAATGCAGCAGTCTTTATCAGACTGTAATCCCAGGCTGTCAACAGGTTTATGGTAGCACAATAAATCATTTTCTGCTCTTTTTTAACATATTTGTTGAATTTTATTTTCAAGACAACTTAAAAATTTCTGGGAAGGATATAAAATTACATAAATATATGTTGCACTTCCAGAGATTTTTCTATGTTTCTGGCATGGAACAGCGATAGAAGTTATTTCCATTGTACGGTAAGTAGCCTTGCTTTTCCTTTGCATATTCCTAATGTAACCGAGACATAGAACTGTTCAGAAAGAAGAAAAAAACATTGCACTGATTAATGTACGTGTAATGTTTGTGTAATTGCTGATCTTAGTTGAAGTATTTGTTTTGTAAACTGTAATTTAGGTCTCTATCATGTCCTCCCTAATACTATGTATCATAACTTATGAACTAGTGAAAATCTGATTTGGATTTTCATGTTGCATCTCATTGATTTTTTTTAAAGCCTAGCTGTAAACTTTATTAAAATACAGCAGTAGTATTTCTGAACAAATTGTAGGCAATTGGAAAAAAGAGTTGAAGTGGAGTCTTACAGGATATTAGAGATATTCTGTGAACACTTGGTGCTACATCCATTAATTCTTAATTTTGATAAGTGTTAGGTGTTGATGGATGCAGTGAGCAGAACTGTTGCTGCAGCAGTTTGTAAGGATTAGAGTTATGACAGCCTATGGAAACTGGAACTGAGGGAATATGCAGAATAAGCACCTGCCATACGGCTGAGAAGAGTGAAGGGCTGAGTCTCAGATTGGCTTCCTGAGCGAAATCTGCATCTGCTCAGGTAGAGTTGTCCTGTAGCGATGGTCTGAGGACTGAAGCAGATTTTACAGCCTGAAGAAATCTTGTCTTGTCTGCGTGACTTTATACAGAATATGTAAATTTCACAGGTGGTGCTCATTTAACTGAAGTTTTCAGCAAAATTATGTAGGAGCATAAATAATTCTAATATTTCATGAAATATGAATAAAAGTCTATTCAATACTTTATTTTTTTGAGGCTCATGGGAAACTTAAATTGAATGGTGTTACTGAATCTCTTTTGAAGAGAGATCCTTTTAAATTTTTAATGTTCCGTGTCCCTTTCCATTAGTTTAAAATAGTTTTCAGTTCTCTCTGTGTTCCCTTATGATTAAAAATTTTGTCAAACGCCAGCCCTCTCATGTGTACAGTTTCAATAAGGGCTATTGGACTTGTCCTAAAATTATTAACCCCAGTGCTGGAAACATTTCACTTCTCTGCATTGCTTCTTCCTGTTATTACAGAAGAATACCGTCCTCTGCAACTATTTGGCAAATGTTTTGCCCTGAAGTAGAATTACAGAGATATTGCTGCATGTCTGTTTGACATCTACAAACATAGAAAGCCCAGAGCTGCCGCTTGCCACACATCCTCAATTCCCTGTGCATCCACTCATGCAAGTGGCTTTCCTTGCATCACATCTTTGTGTACTGTGAAAATAACTGGAATGGAAAAGACAGAGTATCTGTCACATCGGTCAATAGGACTCCTGCTTCTGTAGCATCACTAAAGCAGGCTACAGAAAGAGAAGTTTGGTCAAAAAAAGTGGTAAAAACTTAGGAAAGCTTTCAGATTGAGAGAGGTGAAAAACTCTGGTTAAGATAATGATGTATCATATCAGCTGATAAGCTGAGCTGTGATATTATTTTAAAAAATGATAGCAAATGTAGATGAGTTGTTGGGAAGAGCTATTTGATTTTTCTTGTGGAACATGATGAAGATATTCATGAAATATGTTGCATTCAGAATCAAAAGGAAGACTTTTTTTTTTTTTTTTTTTTTTTTTGATGCAATGTATATTTTCCTTGGGGAAATCATTATTTCAGGATACTGTTTTATATCTGGAGTTTAGTGGGATCCAGAAAAGGAGTTGACAATGAAAAAAAGAAACGAGAAAGCAAGCTTAGTCAAATTTGACATACTGTTGAGTAAAAAATAAAGTGTTTTAGAAAAGACAGAAAATCTTATGCTTTTGACTCTTGGAGACTAAAAGAATCTTTAAATGGAACAGATGTGACCTAACTACAGCTTGCAAAGGTCCTTGAGCATGTAAAACAGCTATGGCCAAGGACAAAGCTCTGCACCAGCTGAACCACTGGCCTAATCCAGTACTACAGTTGCTCTTCCACTCCCATGGCAATAATTTCCCCATGATACTGAGCACAGCCATCATGGTGCCCTGACACCACTATAGGAATCTGTGGATGGAGGTTTCCTATGTTGTACCAGGTAACAAATTAGAGTTCAGCTGTCTGTATTGAATTAGCTTATAAAAGCTTCAAGTGTTAAAAAATCCTTCTGAAACAGTGAAACTTAAATGTAGCTTGGGTGCATCCAGGCTCTCCCACATATCTCCCCATGTACGACAGTCTGTGCTCATTCACAGTGGTAGAACATTGCTAGGGTCATCTTGGTGGGGTTGTTTGGGACTGGAGAAAGGGAGCATCCATCCCATGGGTGTCTGTAAGACTTTAGGAGTGCATTTTCTTATCTACTCCCTTACAACAAACTTTGATGACAAATAGTTGATGCTTACAGACATACTTTGGTGCCTTTTTGCTATCTGGCATCCTGATGAAAATCTAATAGATGTAATCAAGTTAATCCCTGTTGGTGACGTGTGGTTACAAATATCTTCTGTGGTGATGCACCATGAGTGACTTATGTGTGTGAAGGAAATGTGTGACCTCCAATGTGCTCTTGCTTTACTTTGCTGAAATATAATTGATTACATATTATACTATTTACTGTGAAAGCTGGATGCTCTCCAAGATATGTATGAACTGCTCAGCTTGAATACGTTTTCATTCTCCTTTTGGAAGTGATTTTAAGAATTCTAAATGGAAACTCCCATCTTCTCTTATTACTACTGCATATTTGAACACAAATATCTCATACTACTGGGTCTGGTTTTATTTGCTTTATCATTGGCATTTCCAGCAGTACTGTGGTGGTGATTTGGAACTCAATAGAGATAGCTCATCTCTGAAGTATAATGGCAAAATTATAAGATAATCTGAGTGTGACACTGTAATACTGGGCACTTTTTAAGCCCTTCCTTCCTCCAGGGCTGAAGTTGGTGAACCACTATTTGTTTAGATGAGAAGATTATTTACAGCCATATACATGAGACTTTTATTCTGTATATGTTACAAACAATAGCTCTGGACTGATAGGAAGATCCTTGAATGTTACTCTGACATCTGCAAGTCATTATTAGAAGTTGCATTCCTGCTCTAGGGATCTCTCCAGCTTTTCCTCTCCTTCCCTTCTCCAAGATGTCTGCTGGAAAAAAGCAACAACAGAAAACAGGCCTTATGTATTCCTGTGTCTCTTGTAGTAGCTGAGAGGATAATCCTCAGATGGTAGAAATCCAGTCTCTCACCCGTCCATCAGCAGTGGCTTAACTACATGACAACTGCTGCTGCAATAAGAAGGGGGGGAAAAAAAAACCAAAAACCCAACAAAACTGACATTCTAACTTTTGGGAGAGAAAATTATCTGGCAAACATATGTCTAAATGCTGAAGTTCACAGGTTCTTAAATCTGAAGTGGCCTGATTTGGCTACTCTCATGCATGTCAAGTAATGTCCAACTTGTCCCAATAAGTAGAGCTGAAAGGATGGGGTGGCAGCTGTGTAATACCATATGCTACAAAGCAGTGTGTACTTTTCACCTCTGCTGATTTTGGTCTGATTCTCATCTTTGTTTGAGGGTTGATCTTTGGCCAGTATTTGTTTGCTAGTACCAACAGGAGATTTAAGCTCATGTAACCTGAAATAGTGAGGGATTTCAACTTGTATCTCTCCAGGTAGATGGGGTCATTAGAGCTTTAGTCAACACAACTGAAGTTAAAACACACAAGCAACTTCATTAACTCAGAGTGGGACAACTTACTAACTTGCTGGCAAACACATCAGTAGTTTATTGAACTGAGGCTTGATGGAGATGTGAGCTGTTGATAAAGTTCTCTGAAAATATCACTGGAAAAGATGGGGAAGATGATACCCTTAATCAGAGCACCAGATTAATCTGTAGAACGAACAAGTTAATACTAGAAGTTGCAAAGTTAATGTGAAATGGTAAAAGCTTGTTTGACACATGCTACACAGAAAAAGGAGAGAAGAATGTCATCGAAATACATTGCATTGAAAACATTTTGTGAAATTTCTCAAATTAGATGACAATTTTTTTAATAAGCTGTCCTGTCATACCCATAAGATGAAAATACTTTTTGCTAATTTTATAACATTGAAGGGAAAATATTTAAGTTTAATCTGACCAGTTTTAGAGCATGCAGGAAATGTGTGGGAAATGAATGTGAAAGACCTACCTGCAGACAAATTCTGTGCACAATTGACTGTATTTTTCTGTGTACATGCCAACATTAAAACCCGACTAATGATACATTTCTGCTTTACGTAGCTGCAGCTGTTTAAAACAATTTTTTTTTTTGTAAAGTAGTTTGGAAGAATGAGCATTCTGTGGAAGCATTTCAAACGTTAATATTAGGGCTGCAAGGGAGCAGAAAGAAACAAATCGAACAAAAGCATTGCTCAGATTTATATAACTAAATCCAGCAGCGACTTGTGTATCACTTTCCTTTCTAGCCTGTGATAAACCACATGTGTAATAGCTGCATTTGTTGGCAGATGAAAGATGGAAGCAAAGGGAGGTGTTTCTCATTAAATGGAGCTGCCCTTAATTTTTGTTTTCTAATAACCAAGAAAGAAGGTATCGTTTTACTGTACTTGGCAGTATGTACTTTGTTATTTAAAATTTCCCTGAGTGTATTAATAGTATAGCACAGCACTTAACTGATATCATTTGTGGTGGGCGTGGGAGGGAGTGAAGACCTCATGCTTGGGTTTGGGAATATCTACCATGGGAAATCTCCTATGCAATAACTATTACTTCATGCAGTGTGGTCCATTCCAGATGCTAACTATTTACTCTTCAGATATTTTTCACGAGCCTTGCAGATAAGATAGCTCTTTGGGATATGATTTAGCTGTGTTCAGAAAACTGAGCTCTCACCAGAGATGGGGAAATCACCCCACCTTTCTTTAATTTGGTGGTAGAGCATTAACGAAGGGAATGCTGGTCTCTGGAGCTTCCCCCACCCTTTAACACATCAGGTTCATATTAGCAATATTTACTTTCTGGAAGGGTGACACAATTTCAGCTGTTTTCAATTTTTGCTTATAATACCCTGGAGAAAAATGTATATACAAGTAACAATTTACATTTTCATTTCTATGTTTTATTGCAGTGGAGCTGATCACAATAGCATAGTAACAGTTGCTTTGCAGATTTGGTTTTGACAGCATTTGATTTTTTGCCACAGTGGAGGTAGTTGCTCACTTTAAGAACTGGAATCCCTGTAATTATGAATAATTAACTGCTATTATTTTGTAAGTGGAAGCTAAGCAGGAAACATTTGTCTTTATTTGGGAAAAAAAAAAAAAGAAGAAATAACGTGTTATTTTGCTTTAGGACTTGCTTTATACATGTACATGCATACTATATTCAAAAACATGTGCAATGTGTAAAGACAATTTTACAACTTGTACAGCTGTTCACCACATGTGTGGATGCACAGGGGAAACAAATCTGAGCTAAGAATGTTTATGCCCCTATGAGAAATGTCTATGGATACATTAAGAAATGGACATATAGGCATAGCTAATAGTATGCTAATAGTTACCAAAGACTGTGCTGTCAGTAGTATTTCAAAAACTAGAATGAGAATTGTACTGAACTGCAGAATATGTTGGTTTGGACTTTTTATTTTATTATTATTATTATTATTATTTAGCTACAGAAGCAGAACAAATACACAAAAAACAGCAGCAGCTCTAGTTTTACCACTTAGGTTGGGATTTACTTTTATACACTGTCTTTCTCATAATTTCAAGAGTGTAGCTCAATCTTGTGCTTTGTGTATCTTTTGTTAACTTGACCTAACAGATGCTAAGTTGGCCTTTCCACTGTAAAGATGGTTTAGTATACTACCTGTAGCAGAAATGCCAAGTCACAGCCTGAAGCAGTGACTGAGCACCTGGTGGAAACCAGCGCCAACTCAGGGGAGCTCCGGTGCATGCAGTGTACCTGAGTGACTGAAAGGGGTTGAGACAGGATCCACCTCTTCCCAGACCTCATTTAAGGGTTGGCAGTGGAGACAAGGGTCTGTCTCTGGAGATCTTTACATACCTGAGGTCCTTTGAGGGAAAGTAGCTCTTTTTCCTTTGTTTCTGTGTCCTTGGCTGTTGCATTTGAGAAGTCTTCTCTTACAGTACCTTGGTTTTTGCCACTATGCTGCTATTGTTGTGCCTTCCCTCACATTATAATGTTACAAGCAGTAACTGTAGCACTTTTTTTAGTAAAAGAAAGTATATTGTGTCACAGAAACAGCTATTTTTCTTTGTTTAAAAGAAAAGAAAAAAAGGAAGAAAAAGTATTCTCATAGCTGTGCTGAATAAATCTGTTTCATCATAAATGGATGTGGTATTTCTCAGAGAATTGTAATGAAATTATCTTTGCAATCCCCTTTGCATTAAAGAGAATTTGCTGTCTTTTATATTTCTAACTTTGAAGCTTTAGACAGAAATAATTCTGCTTTCTTTACAGGGATCAGAATTCCATCCCATGTGATGAAATGTGACTGGAGTTGGACTGTCTTTACTGTGGAAAAAGTAAAACCATTTTAGAAATGCTTTTAAGGTGTTATCTCCTCTGGCATGTCTGTATCACATCACACATACAAGTGTGTAATGTTCTGGATGTAGTGGAAGCATCACTTGTGTTTTGTTGAAGAGAAGGACTGAGGAATAGAATCCCTTCTATTCTACCATCTCCTGAAGTTCACATTTGGTGGAGGTGTCCCTAGCAGAAGGTCTAGATAACATGTGAAGTCAAAACAGGAAGAGAGGGAGGCAGCACAGTGCATGAATGTTGCTTAGCCCCTGTGAAGCAGAGAGTATTTTGTGAATTTGAACTTGCTTTGAGTACAAGTATCTTGGAACAGTGTCAGATAACTCTTTGTCAGGCAACAACTGTTATTGTTGTCAGTGCCCTGCAGTATCTTGTCTGTAAGCTTTTCTGCTGTTTGGGTGGCTGTAGACCAGTTAGACTAAAACTGTCAGGGTGTTTTCAGGTTTTCAGCTGCAGGGTGTGTGTCTAATTCAGCATTTCACGTTGAATCAGGGGTAGGCTTTGGAAGCCGAATTCCTGGCCATTCATTCCTGTGGCATTTTGGTTTACATGATGAAGCAAGTTGCAGAAGACAAATAGGATTCCCTCTGGGTGAAATTAAACTGTGACCCAGAAGCCTAAAAAGACCCTAATGTGCTCCAGTGGGTGCACAGTCCACACTGGAATTGGTCGGAGGTAATTCATCCTATAATCAGATAACTGAGATACAGCTTCTGTCCTGTTGCCCGCTTTCTCTTGTACTGCACTAATTGTTAGTAGAGATGCACATACAGTCTGATCACAGTTTTTTTTATTGTTGTTTTTTAAGTGTTTTTTCAAATCTGTTCTTATCTTCCTTCTGGAATTGATCACTTCTCATTAATAAAGTGATTGGTGAGAAGCAGGATGAAGCAGATGTTGGCAGCCAGTATGCTTTAGCATGATGTCCTTCTCACCCTCACAGTGACAGTATTGTGACTCACTCATTAGGAGCAATTTTCAGTGTAGTTAGCTATTCTGTTTCTGTTGACTCTTGATATTAAAAAAAAAAATTGACATCTAATACCTGAAAGACACGCAAAAATGTGGTAGTGTGACAAGGAGCTCTGCAGCTTACCGATCTTTCTATCTGTATTTGGCTACATCAGTATGGTTTCTAGAGGAGGTAAATTTTATCTGTCAATGCCTTAAAAAGATACATTGCATTTCAGTTTTTCTTTTTTTATCTTTGTGCGGTTTTTTGTTTTGTTTTTGGAAAGAACAAATAAAGGTATCAAAAAGAAAATGCAAGCACTAAATATCCCTTCATAATCTTGGTCTACTACAGTTCGTGCGAGTTCAATACTTTAGGCATGTTTTGGCTAGTTCAGGAAAGCACAAATGTGTCAGTATGGGCTTAGAAGCCTCTTGCAGAACCATATAGCAATGGTAGACACCTGTTGTTGTGTGACTACCTCAGAAAAAAATGCAGGTGCAGATGGAACTCCCAATCTTCAGGATAAAACAAAGTCCTTAAGGCAACATCAAAAATGAAATATCTGAATAGCAGTTTTACTGGCTATGTAAATTCGTGTCCTCTGCTAAAAGTATAACTTGCCCTTGATTTCCTTGTTCTTTTTTTCTTCTCTTTGACCGTGGCTTTCAACAGCACTGAGTGTTTAATTTTATCTGTCTGATAAACTTCAGATGATCCCATAGATACAAGCTGACTATAAGCAATCTGTTTTGTACAGAAGGTTCTCTGTCCTGAGATAGAGCTGGGCTGGGATTGTTCCCGTTTTAAAGTGATGTCCATATGATAACCTTGGAAAGTTTTCTGAGAGGATATTGGTATTTTGTTTGTCCTTCAGCTCACTGTCACCTTCACATTTGACACTAGCAGTTTTGTGGAACAAATAATTCAGATACTTAAGGGTTGTCGACATTAAGTTGTACAAGGGAGGTGGAGGTGGCTTACAGAAAGAGGCAGTGAAAATTACCAAAGTTTGTGTTTGGCCCCTTAGTGGAGAATATTCATGAAACTACAGCTAGCTGGGGGTACTTTGGGCTGCTTGTGAACAGGTATTTTGCAAGTCTTTCGGTTCAGATCTATTCTGTAATTGGTGTTATTCATTCATCTGTAGGTTCTTTCAACCTATCTATTGAAAGACTGTCTTTCTGCACAAGCCCCACTGTCACTAGTACAGTCAAGAGATGTGTTTGAAGTGATACATGTTCCCCTGAAACTGCCCTGGATGTCCAATTTCTCAAGTGGGTTCTCTTCTTTGGAACTCAGGCTTCCTCCCAGGTGCAGAACCTGCTCTACTGTCTGCCTGATGTGGCTTTACAAGCATCTGAATGTTAAGACATTCTTTCCTCCCAGAGCTTGATAAAGGTAGGTTGTATGGGGATTGGATTGTTTTTGCTTCTTTTTCTCAAGATCTTGATCTTTCGTGTAAATGAAAAAGATTGTATTTGGCTTTTTTAAAAAAATGTGAATGGGAACAAGGAGTGAATTCTGATAGCAGTTCACACACATCTGCTCTAAATAATTGATACTTTATGAATCAATGTGCGACATGAAAGTCTTCCAGCAGCAAATCATGTGTCAAATTTAAGTATAAACCCTTCAGGAATTATATGTATGTACTTGTCTTCATCATTCAGACTCTAGTGAAGGACAGTTAAGATGGATAGGTCACATTCCCTGGCACATTTGTTATTCCTCTTCCAAGGACAACAAGCTAGCACATGGGAGAAAACAGACACATATCCAGCATAAGGCATGAATCAGTAGCAGTCTAGGGCAAAATAAAATTGAATGTAATGCACTACAGATCACAGGGAGAGGAAAAAAATGAGGCCCAATGCTTGCAAAAAAGACTTGAATATATATATGTAATTTGTCCTGTGGAATAGCAAAAGCAGTGCAGTGTATATAAAGGAAATGCTTTTAAAGTAATCCATAACTCGAGATCTAAACTGAAAACCTCACAGGTATAAAGTTTGTGCATTTTTACGTGTTTATTTTGTAGTGGTTTTGGTAGTTTTCTGGGAAAAAAATACCTCTATTTTCTCTAGGAGCAATTCTAACTCTAACCATAGAGTGGCAGTGCAGAATTTCTTCCCTGAAGTTCTGGAGCTCAACTAAGTAAGTTGCAATCTCTGCAATCCATTGCTATGATTGCAAACCTAAAAGTTTTGCCACAGGTTGATGTTGAAGTTCCTGCAGACAACGTGTTTAACTGGGTGACTTTCCACTGTGGGGGAGCTGCTTTGGAAGCAGAGTATATACTTGTCTAATCTTCCCACTTTAAAATGTCTTTGTCTATTTTGGGCTCCAAATATCTTAAGGATGAGGAAAGCATGAAATAGTTCATTTAAGACCTTTTGCAAACAGAATGCTGACAAAAATGGTAGCTTTATTTAATAAAACAATGACCTGCAACTTTTTTTTTTTCTTTTTTTAAATACACAAGGAATATTTCCTCATTTTTCTAGCATTTTTAAGTTAGATTCTAAACATCTACTCAGTTCTATTTCAGGACAGAACTACAGTCTTATTTCAGGCATTTTTGCTGTACTGAGTGTAATTTAACTTATAAAAAATGTCTGTGAATCTCCATGCTTGATTTTTCTCAGTTTCATCTGTGATACTGTCTGTACTTGAACCTCCTTCCATGTCTGTGTCGTGACCCAGCAAGATGTGCACTTGCATTCAAATCAGATTGTGAAGACAAGAAAAAGAGAGGAACAAATGAATAAAAGTTCAAAACGGCTACAGGAAAATATCCAGGTCATATAGCTAATTCAATATACCAAACCTCAGTGATAGCTTTCTTTGTTGTGCATTCCTTTCTTTCACTTGCCTTTGCTTATTTAAGTTATCTCTCTAGAAAACAGGTTTGTCTTGTTTGTTTTTCAGTAAAACCTTTGGCACCCTGCATATATAAGAAAGTAAGAAAAAAAAGTAATAATGCCACTGTATACATGAGAAGGTTTTAGGCTGTGACATTTACATCTTGACTGTGAAGAATTCCATCCATAATGTAGTGTTGAACCACAAGCATGCCTTATACTTTTAAAGCTCAGAACAGTATATAGCAATCTGGGACCCCTGCAGACCACAGGTAAAATTTTAGTCATATGTGTAATTCTATAGTTTAGGTATTCACAGAGGTGAATGCGCAGGCTTTAATCTGGAAGTCTGTGTATATCTTATTTAGAATCTTTGATTTCTATGAAGTTCTAGGTGTTTTGTGATCAAATCTAAATAGAACTGTCCAGAACTGAAGAGGTTAAAATCACCTGTTGACTTCGTCTGTTTAATTGCTTTTTGGATGAGGCCGTGAACAGACAACAGGCAATATGGGGATCCAGCCAAAAAGAAGTGACTGAGCAGTGGATGTATGCTACTTCCACATTTTTCTTGTTTCATCTTTTGTTGTTGTTTTGTTTTTAATTATATTTTTTCCCCCTTCTCTCATATGGTCTCTTTCCTCCCTCTTCTGGTCTGTTGAGTTTGAACTTCTTATGCTGAGGGCCTATAAGCATTAGGAAAATGTTGGAAGGAAAATAAGGGGTGTATCAGAGTCATAGAGGGGTGCTGGGTACGGGGGAGTCAGTGTGAGGTGAGCAGGTAAGCGTCGCAGAAGGGATGGTTGGTCACACGAGGGGGTTTTTGTGTGGTTTTCATTCCTTTTTTTTTTTTTTTTTTCTTTTTAATCTGAAGTCTTCAGGAATGTGTTATTTTGTGTTATTTAAATGAGGTTTGTGATTTCAGTGTGCAGCTCAAAACCCGCCGTACCTTCCAGGTTTGGGTAGTATATGACTTGCTTTAGTTTGGAATTTTTCCAGATTTTCTGCAGCACTTGAAAGGTACTTTGGATTAAGACAGGGAATGAATTTCAAGTACAGACAGGCCTAACAGTGTAACGCTAACATTTACTTAGCTTTGGTAGTTCTAGGTGCTCAAGGAATGCAGGATTGTTTTGTAAGGAATGCAGAACTTTAACCTCATTAGTTGATATTAATGAGTTATTTCCTAAGAAGCTTTAGATGGCTTAATTTTGTTAATTGAAACTTCATATGAAGTATTGTATGGATAAAGTCATAAAATTACCCATAAGGAAGAATTAGTTCTTACTAATGACTGGGAATCTTTTCTGTGATCGCAAAATACTTTGACAGGAAAAGTTTTCATGCTAAGTTGCTTGTTTATTGAAATACTTGCTTTCAGAATTAGAGTCTCCAAACCAATTTGAGAGTGGTTATTCCAAAGAGCTGTTAAGCTGTTGTACCCTCTTTCTTTTGGCAGGTGATGAGTTCGAAATAGTGCTATAAATAGGCAAAGGATCATCAGATGGTTACATCCTGAAATATCTGCTTCAAGTACACTTTTGCTTATGGCAGTGGATTCGTATTAAGAATATGGTCACTAGCAGGACATTCAACATTGTACTGCACAGTACATAGTCCCTAGCTCAAAGTATAATCTCAAAGCTCCAGTCCAGCATCATTACAGAAATCAGATGATTCTGAGTAGGTGGGAATTACCTAGGCAGTAAAGGTTCTTAGTATGGCAATGTTTTAAGAACAAGTTAACTCCAATTCTGTTGTTAAACTTTGTGGATTCAAAAAAAACTTCATTGCATTAAAAAAAAAAAAAAAATTAGTTTATGTGAAATTTGATTTCATAAGAAGTTGAGCAATGTGGCTTCAGTTAAATAAATACGCACTGATTGATAAGTTTGCGTTATTCAGTTGTGCCTGCTTAAGACTGTGTGCTGAAAGTTATTTGCTGAATCAGTAGTAAATGTGACAAGCGTCTTGTCCATCTGAGCTCCTTGCTTGGTACTCAGTGTGTTGTGCACTCAAGAACCTGACTGGTGGCAAGGCTTCTGTAAACACAAAGTGGTGTGGATGTCTCTGTGTTACAGCAGTGAGATCTTCAGGCTTGAGTGACAAAGGCCAGCATGTACCTATACAGTTTAGTATTATAAAGATCCAAACAAAGTAATTTGGAATTGTATCCACATTAATAACTCCTGTCCCTAGAGAGGATTAGTTACTTCATACAGGATGTCATTTTAGGGTACTGATGCTGCTTCTGGTTTGTGTGGTGTGAACTCCTCTGACTCTTCAGAGTGGGTTGGAGTTTTATGATAATAATGTGAGGTTATAATTGATGGTGGCCTTTAATTTTTTTATTTATTTATTTATTTATTTTTTGTGAGTAGCTCATGAGTAGTTGCTACTAATAGAAGTATATTCCTAATGAATTTTAAGTCTACATACTCAAAAGCCTTTAGTAGTAATGACTCAGAATTGATGCAGTCTCAAAAATAAAGGAGACATTGAAACAGCAAAGTGTTAACTTGGGGCACAGTCCTTAAGATAAGGATTGGCATTTACTTAGCCTGAGTTCTGCAGCACTCTGTAAACCTCTTGCAAAAATGATCTGCCACAGCTTTCACGTACCTTACTGAGGATAATCCTTTGCATTGTTGGATTTGGCCAGTGGCTGCTAAGTGAAATAATCCTGCCCTGGAAAAGAAGGGAATCATAGAGCAGCAAAAACTTAAAAAGTAATTAAAGATGCAGATTACATATATAGTTCTCCACAGCTGAACACTACAGCTGTGTGGAGCTAACTTGATTTTAATAGGGAATTGTCTTCTGTTTGTTCTTTCATGAAGTATTGTTAAAAAAACATTGCCAAAGCCAATAAATCATTATGTTCCTCTGTCAACCAAACCTTCCCCTAATTGTATTTGTATGTAGTAACTTTTCTCATCTTAAGCCACTGAACTTTGTATACATCAACTAATTACAGAGGAGTTTATGACAACAAATCAATGTTGAGCATGGCTTGGAAAGTCTAGAAGTTTTACAGATCTCAGTGAAGTGGTGTAAAGCCTCATCTTCGTGGATACTCAGTACCTAACAAAGGTGGCTCTAAGGGCAGGAATCAGTTCTTACCTGATATCAGTGCAAATGGTGACAACAATTCAGCTGCACACAGCAAGTTTGATTTTACCAAGATATGCACACACACTCCATACACATGAACACCTCAGGTCGCTCATTTGAATAAATGCTATCTAACTTAATCTGTGCAGGATTGAGACCTCAATGAGTATTTAAAATAATCATTGTTCTGTTTAAGTCTCGGTCCCATTTTTGATCAGCACACTGGGATTTCTGGTAGTGGAAGTAAAGTAGACACAATATGTGTTGAAATAAAGGTGTTGCTTTTCGTGCTGCAAAATATTAATTTCTTCTTTACTGAAGGGACTTCCCCCACCTCCACGTCTCTTGTGCAGATTTTCTATCTGTCATCTAGACTTGGAGTAATAGGGGATTATTGCATGCTCCAACATGCACAACTTCTCAAACATTTAAAAATAAATCAGAAGTTGTGTAAGTGGGTTTAGGCTGCCAAAAAGCAGCCCAAGCTTGTATTTTGCTTGCTTCTTCAAGTCTTGTAAGGCTGCTTACTGAAACTTTTCAGGCAAACCAAGAGCTTATTATAGCAACCTTTGGTTTACTTGTGGAAGACCTCAGCTAATGCCAACATTTTGAGGCTTTGCCTCCATGAGGTGCTCAGCAGTGCTGCTCAGTGTGGGTGCCCAGCACCTCCCAAGACCAAACTGCTTGCAGACCCCTGGCAGGCATGGTGGGCCTCTGCAAGGTTCTTCCAAAGGAGAAACCAGCACTATTAAGAGGTGGCAGAGGGCTATTCTGGGCTGCATACTGGCATTTCAGGAGTGGATAAGTTGTCTGAACTCTTGCAGCCTCTAAGGCTGCTCCGGGCAGAGCCGCGGGCGGGCGGAGCGCAGGTGCAGCCAAACGACGCCCAGGTACGGCGCACATCCCGCCTGGGTCCGCGCGGCGAATGGGCCCCGGGGCGTGGATGCCGTCGGGGCCGTCACGGCGCAATCTCCGCCCCGCGCCCAATGACGGCGCAGCCCGGCTCGGCCCGCCCCGCCTTGTGCGCGGCGCTGCCGCCATGGGGTTACTCGCGGACTGGGGGCCGGCCGGGCGGCTGCGCGCCTCCTCCTTCTCCTCCTTCTCCTCCTTCTCGCCGCCTCCTCCCGCGCGCCGCGGGCCGGGCAGCAGTGGCCGGCGCTGGGTCGGCCTCGGCGAGGGTCCCGTCCGGTTCCGTTCCGTTCCCGGCCGGTGCTGCGCTGCCCATGGCGTAGCCGCGCGATTGCGTGCCTGCCCCGCGGGACGCGGCGTGGACGGAGCCCCTGCCAGGTATGTGCAAGCGGCCCGGAGCCGCGGTGGGCGGCGGTCCGTGTATCGCTCGCGGCCGGGTTCGGGACCGGGAACGTGGTTGGGGCGGCCGATCCGTGGGACTACAGGGGGCGAGGCACGAGGGTGAGGCTGGGCGGCAGCGACCGTCAGCCGACAGCGACTGTCAGCCAGCGGCCGTCGGGTCCCGGCAGCGGCGAGAGGAGTTGAGGAGCTGCCGTCGGGTCCTGCGGTGCGCGCTGCAGGTGTCGCCGGGAGCGGTGTATGGGGCCGGTAGGGCGGCCCTCTGTGGGATGGGTGCTGCACCACGTGCTGCTGAGCTTGGCGCTGTAGGAACGCAGCGTAGAGCTGGTGCGGGCGTGGTGGTGACACGAGAGGCGTGAAGGCGGTGTGCGGGTTAGCATGGTGCGGGTTAGCATGGTGCGGGTTAGCATGGTGCGGCTTCACCGCGTTTTCGCTGGGGAGCTGTTGGCTTGTGGGATGTGCGTCCTGCTGCGGCCTCTGAGCACTGTGTGCCACGATCCCACCAGGTGTGCCCAGAACACTTCTTGGGCTTCCCCAGTTTCACCAGCTCTTGCTAGTCCCAAATAATTGCTACTGGCTTTATTGAAGATGACGACACGTTTTGTCCTTTTACTGTTCCAGGTGTAGCTGCCTTCAGGGCTTTGCCTTCTCCAGGCACTGGGGGTGCAACCAGATGCGACTTGGCTTCCCTCCGTTATGTTACACTGTAGCTGCTGTAACTTAGTTGCTGTCACATAGTATTTTCTGCAATTCTGATGTCTTGCCAGATCACTTTTAGTGGAAATTATGTTCGCAACGTTTTGCAGTCGGTGTGGAGGAGGAAGACCTGGATGAACGAGCACTGTGATGTTGTTCTTCCACAGGCTTTTACCTGACTGCCCTGCATTTACACCAGGCCAAGCATTTCACCACCATTGGGATGAGGTGTGCAGGCCAGTGCCAGCCCTGCAGGGAGGCTCCTATGGCAGGGCAGCCCCTTTCCCCAGGCAGCACAGGGATCAGCTGGGTGCGGTGCTGTGACCCTGGGCTGCTGCTGGAGCCTTGCACAGGATAGACCTTGAGGCTGCTGTAAATACAACAGATTCCAAAGTGTGGATCTATTTGTTTACTGCTTCTTGCCAGGAATACTTTATTTCCCGTGCAGTCCACACTTTTTCCGTGGATGTCAGGGACAACATCAATTTGTAGCTGGGTTTTAGTTAGTGTCCTGTGCAGGTGTCCTGAAGCATTTGCAACAACAGTGTTAGTGAAGTGTTATTGACAGAGGCACATTTGTGCAGAGCCCTGGTCAGCTTGTGGAAGCTGGTGGGGCTGCCAGCTCAGGAGGAGCACATCCTGCCAGGATTTGGTGCTGTGGTTGTGCGGGCAGCTGATGGCTGGGGAGTCAGGGAGGGCCAGCTGCTGGGGGGCAGGCTGCTGCCTTCCTTCAGTGAAGAGCCCTTCACTTTGCAGCTCGCTTCCCCCAATTGTTTGCTGAGTCCAACCTTGCTGAGCTTTAAGTGGCACTTCAAAATTTTTCCTCTTCTGTCCTCCGTTCTCCCTCTGGGGAGGTCTTATTTGGTTCTTGTGCACATTTCAGCTTTGGGCGTGTGTGCAGGGCTTTGTCTAGGCAGGGTGTGAGTGATACCTCCCAACAGATGGGATTTCTTTCATAAAGTAAGTTTTGATTTTTATTTCTCTGGCATGCAGAACATCTCATGGTACTGTAGCACCTTGGTGGCCACCTCTAGGAACAGTACTCTGAAGTTAATTGCTAACCAGCAGGGGGAACACACAACACTGTCTTGGAAGTCGGTCTTCATACCACAGCTGCAGTTTGTTAAAACTTTGGGCCTATGCCTTTGATAGTATTTCTTTAAAAGATGAATATCGATTTACTTGGAAAAAAATAAACGTTAGAATACATGCGCGATTTTTGTATGCATGCCTATTAGTTTGTTCTGATAGACATCTCTCTCACTTTTTCTGAGTGGAATTTTACTATATTATTCAGAACTGAACCTGGTGAAATCTGAGAGGCTTCTTTAAGTGGAACTTTTCTTTCAAGATGTTTGAAATGAGTTAAGTAAAAATGAGAAAGGATATTGAGTAATCCCGCAAAGCTTCACACAGCGAGGTAGCTGGGATGTTTTGACAGTGGAACTGAAGTTGAGTAGTCAGAAAATTGTGTTCTTACAGGAAACTATTCCTGGTACTTATGATTTCCATAAGAGAAAGTATTATAGGTGATCTCTTAGATTCTAGGAAGCTGTGACTAGTTTGTTTTTGCAAAGGTCAACTGATGCTCCCAGCATGAATCAGTAATGATTTTTCTTTTTGGTTTGTATTGCTGTAACAATCAATCACTAATATATATATTTATATATCACTAATATATATATTTACTATATTTACAATCACTAATATATATATTTATATATATATATATTTATATATATATATTTCCCTCAAGATAAAAGCTATTCCCAAAGGTTATCCTTGTGATGTATGTGGTTGCATATGCTTTTTAGTCTATAAAGCCTGATGCAACCAACTGGCAAATATTTTAAGGGCTGCATATACAGATAGCTGAATGATAAGGATGGGAACTTGGAGCAAGTTGCTATTTCGTGGTGGAAGCCAAAGAGCAACCTTTACCCTACAGTAAATGTGAGCTGCCTCACTGCTCACCCTGTGAGGTTAAGCTGTCTTTGACTGATGGTAGGGTAACAACGTGTTTGGAAGCATCCACCATGGAGTAGCAAGTTTGCACCAAGACTACAGTGACTGGCAACAATTGCATATTCTCATAGCCTTAAGCCTTAAAGTAAATGGAGACAAAATACAGACTCATTAGAATGAATGGTCCCAAGTCACCTTTATAGAAAGAGGTGAGTTCCTCTGTGGATGTGCTTACGTGGTTCTGGAATGGCACTGACTGAACACTGAGGCATTCATGTTTTTTTTTCCTCTCCAGAGTTTTAGCCACCAGATATACAGGTATTCCACTGGCCTTGTTTTTTTCTCTAAAAGCAATATCCTGTATTGCTGGGTACTGAAGTTCTGTGTTAAGCTCCATTGGTGATCTGCATCTTTCATTATCTTTGCTCTGATTATAATTGAGAATCACGAAACTTTCTTCCCTGTGCTGTTCTATGAGATGCTGAAATATGTAAAGACACAGTGAGATTTCTGCTTTCATGTCACTTAAAGATAGCAGTAAAGCTTTGCCAAATTTAAATGTGTCTAATATCTACAATAATATTCTGTTAACATTTAAGATAGGTGTTACTAAGTCATAGGTGATTGATATCAGCACATATTCTGTGGGATACGGATTGCAAATATCTTTGCAATCACTTTCAGTCTAATTCCACAAAATATTTGTGTATTATAAATAAGCATTACTTCTAGAGCAGCAATATTTGTGGTGTGTTTCTGGCCATTTCATGAATAGAAGCGTGTTTTGCCATAAAAATGTACTAGCAGAGAAGTAATGCAATTGGAACTGCTCTGTCCGTAACTGCAGATTCTCATTTTCATGAGCTGGCAGTCATCCAGCAGAGCAGCTTTTCTTGTGCTAGGACAGCAACGATTAACTCTACAATAGCCAAAATGAAACAGATTGACACAGTTTGGGAAATCGCTGAAGGAGGGACTTCAAAACTGCTGCTTAGTCAGTGTATATCCCCTGTCTTTCTATTTCCTTCCTGTCAAAGGAGATTTTTGAAAACACAGCCTTTGAGCTTAACTATCCAAATGGTCGGCTGTATCGAGTTCAGCAGAGGACATACAATAGCTTGTTATATTGTTAAGCATGTACAGCTTACCAGAAGCTGACTGGCAAAATATACTAGTTTATGATGTATTTGTGGTGAAATAATGAGTTTATTGAGGAAAAAAACATGAAAGCTGTTCATTCATATTCATTCTTTAAATAGTTCCTCAACTTGAGTTATAGCTGTTGGTTGTTAACAAATTGAATTGTGCTGTATTTAACACTTCTTTTTAATAGTTTCTCTAATTCTAATAGAGTACTTGGCCAATTTATTTATTATGCTGTTGCAGACTATTGCAAAACTGTGCTGTGGGAGGTCAGCTGGAAAGGCCCACTGTTACAATCTTGCAAGAGATCTGTTTAGGTTCTGGGAGAATAGCTTATCGGTAGGTCACAGGTTTGAAACAGTTAATTATATACCTGAATGTATAAGGTGTTCTGCATGGAAGGGATTGTAATATAGAAGGTGACTGGGGGGGGGGGGGGGGGTAGGATTCACTTATACTCTGATTTTATTTCTGAGCATAGGTATTTCTGTTGGAAATTGCTATAGTTCTGTTGTTTGAGTCAGGATGGTAAAAATAAGTAATAACAAAAAGATCTCAGGCTATCAAGGGAGCCAGCTGTATAGTGTAGATCTGCTGGAAACGTGTTTCTTTGCCAAGAAGCTGGAGGTGGATTGAAGAACTGTATGTCTTTCCTTGTCTTAGATTCATGGAAGTAATTTGTTAGGCTATGGCTGCATGTGACAGTGCGATTGAGAATGGTGGTAGTCTCATATCAGCGAAGCTGTACTTGTTTTCTTGGGTTCTGACAGTGATTTGAGTGAAGCAAAATAGCATTCTGATCGACAAAACAGCTGTTGTAGGATTTGTAAAGCATGACTTTTTCTCATATAAAGGTTACTGAATTAGTGGACCAAACCATTCCTCTTGTATGTGCAGCTTGTGCTACATGGTGGATGAGCTTCCCCTCCTCTCTTTAAGATGACCAGTTCTTCCGAGTTCTTTTGGGGTGGGGATTTGGTTCACCCTGGAGATGAGGTGCTGTCATTTTCTTCTTGCATACACGGTGTGCAAATGATTTATTTATATGAATTTAGGAATTTCTTGTGGCCTTCCACATCCCAAACCTTCAATTCAAAGCTTTTTGCAGTCCCCGTAAGTGTAATAAATAATGAAAGGCAGGAAATTCTGCATGGTCAAATTATGTAGGAGTATGTGTGCATTCTCAGTGGAATATGCCAGTGATATGAATCCTTGCTGAAGCAAATCCTCCTCACAGCACTCATAAATGATAGTTTTTATGGAAAAAGATTTTGCCTCAGCCTGAACATGTTCCTCTGCCAAACAAATTAAATTACACATCTTTGGCAGACAATTAGTGAGAGGTTGGGTTACTCCTACATAAAGGGAAGCTCCTTTTGACTCATTCTTTTAACTGTGTAGAACCTTGTGGTCTTCCCTATTTGTGTGGGAGAACTTTCCTATCTTACAGACAGGCATCCGCAAATCTAATGGCTGGTGGTTAGCTTCTGACAAATGTGTTTAGCTTTTGTTGTGTAGCAGCCTGAAGAAACACACTATTCATTTACCCACTTTCTAATGTGCACCTTGTTTTAGAGAGCAAATTTCAAAACACGCTTCTCTTGATTTATTGTTTTCCCTTCAAAAGGTGGTTTTGATGATGAATGTGGTTAGTTTCAACATACCCAGTAGCTAATATTTTAAGCTGCTCATTTACATCTCGTTGCATCTTATGACCATGGTAGAGGGGAAGGCTGATTTGTGTCACCTCATCCCATTGCTCTGCATTGTTTCTCAGCATTTTTCAGTTTGATGGTTACCATTCTTTCCCCTAAGAAAGGCCTGCATCCTTATATAGAAAATTAATGCTTAGTGCCATAGTCATGTTCTTTGCTGTCATCCTGTGTGTTCTTCTCACGATTACCTGGATAATTTCTTGTATCTTAATGTATTTAATGTAATTTAATGTAGGCCACCATTTGAAAACCACTTCTTTAAATGTACAGAGGTAATTTCAAGATTTAAAATCGAGCAGAGATTGATTTAGTTTAGTTGCTGGTAGAGAGGTCTACCACTACTTCTACACACAGTTCTAAGGTTTTGCAGATTAGTCTTGAAAAAATAAATGCATCAGGCATTCCTCAAGAGACTCAGTTGCTGAAATCTCTTACCCTGAGCAGAAGAAGCCTTGCTATGTCGATAACTTTCTGACCTGCTGTGTTTCCTTTCTGTGGCATAGCTGCAGGGGGATGCTTCCCCAGGGGCATGTTGGCCTGGATAGGTGCATTAGAGCTGTTAACTTTTTAGTTTAGGTGTGCAATTAGAAACTGAGCCAAATAAAACTTAAGATTAATGAAATTTGTGTGAGGTTGTTGGCTGCTACTGCATTTGTGAAGGGTAAGATAGTCCAGTGCCAGGAAATCCATTCTGTTTCAAATTAGAAACCATTAAAAAAAAATTAAAAAGAAAAAAGAAAATAGGCCAAAGAAATTTAACCATGAGATAGGAAAATTGCAGAGATTTGCTGTATGCAGTTCATGATCTTCTTTATCCTGAAGACTCCTATGCAGCAGCAGTAGCGTATTTGTTTCAGAGTAAAATTTCCAGAAGCAACAAACTCCATTTGAAAAACAGAAGTCCTGTTGCTGTTAGAGGCATTGAGATGCTGCTGGTTTTGTTCCTAGGAACCTGAATTTTATTCAGGTGCACACTTGCAGATTTATTGGGCTGCTTTGGCAACTTGAGTCTCATCTTACATGTATTCAGTTTCTAGAAGCTTTTTTGCTGCTTCTGCTTCTTGAATCTTCATCAGAAAGACATCATATAGTTTTACCACTGGTGCTCTCAGATAAGGACAGTGAGATCTTTTCCAGAAGACAGAAGCAGAACTACCTGAAATAGTGTTATCTTTGCAGATAGATAGTGGAGGGGTGCTGTGGCCATGCAGAGGTGCTGTTATGACTCATTTGTGTGTGAAGGATGAGGTTTTTTGTGAGTTGCATGGAAAATATGTGGCTGAATCTGGTACTAGATTCGAGGTTGCTTGAGCCATTGTAGCCCAACAGCTGCTCAGCCTCCCTGCGTCTTGTTTTCTGTGCTCCTTTTGGAGACCCTCTGATGTAGATTGTCCCTGAAGGCTCTGTGTGGAAGCAGAAAAGTTCTGACTCGCTGCTCACATAGGATGTTTGCCTTGCTGTTAAGCTTTGTCTCCTGTGCCATGTATACTCCCTTCCGTAGACTTTCAGTAATCTCTAGGAATTTCTGCTTTTGTTAAAAGGGAATCTGCACTGTAGCCTCCTCCTTGAGGAAGAATCTTGTGTACTCCTTCCACTAAAAAAGACGCCTGAGTGCACTTCCTTCCCTTCCACCTATTGAAACCCTCCTACATCCTGATACCGCAAGAGGCTATTCTCTTGTTTACACTTTCAGTACAGCCTTGCCCCTGAGCCCATAAAGACTCAGTTGCTACCTCACTGGGCCTGGGGGAAGGGAAGTCCTGGGAACATACAAAAGATTGATTTTTATCCTGTTTCTGTAAACTGTCTTTGAGTTTTGTGCTATGCTATGCAGTGATTGTTTACCTCAAGCTTTCCATATTGTTTGGTTTCATGACTTTTCTGATTTGAACTCACAGCAATTAATATCAGCTGGTTAAGAAAGTGTTGGGAAGCTGAAGGGAGAATGTGATGAAGTTATACTGAGAATTATCCAAACTGGAGCCTCCTGGCAGCAGTGGGCAATATGTGTACTAAATAACAAAGTCAACTTAAGTAACACGTTGCTAAAAGGTGAAATGTGTTTCATGTGTCTTGTGGACTGATCTGTGTATTTTTTGTGGCTCGCTGTAGTTTAGCAAGGTATATTGTAGTACATTAATATGAAGATAAATAAATGAAATGTTAAAACAAAAGTCACTCGGAATAGAGGGGCACAATTGCTAAATGGCATAAAATATCTTCCCTTGGCACTTGTCCAGTTCCCATAGCCTTTAACAGCGACTTGTTGAAATGTCCCATTACAAGCACAGCAGCATGTGAACTGCAGGACATCAGAGTTACTTTTTCCCTGGGCTTCTGATATGTCAGGATTTTTGGTTTTATTACTATTCATATATTCTCTGAAAATGAAACCACTTTGATGTTTCTAAACCAGAATCTATCCCCTTAATAGTTTATGAGTGAGTTACTGTTTTCAGTTCTCAATGGTGGAACTTTATGTATGTGCTTTGGACACAGGCATTAAAAATATGTTGAAACTTTCAATCCTGCATTAATATTTGCTAACCCTATTAGTCAGCTTTCCAACCTGCGCGTGTACAAACCACACAGAATTGACAGAAGATAAATGTCATCTAATAAAAAAAGGAATCTGCTAAAATGCATATTTAATAGGAATGGAGTTATAAATAAACTCTTCCAAAACTGCTCTGTCCCTAAGTTTATAGAGCTGCTTATGTAGTTAACCATCTATGAAAGTTCTGTTGAGCATAGGAGTACTTGATTACAAATGATTGCCTTTTATTACTTATGCATGGAATGTATGTATGTTTTGCACTCACGTGGTGAGCCAGCATGGGCAAGTGGGATAAAAACTGGTTAAGTAAATGAAATGGTTGCCATGCGTAAAACAAACAAACAAAAAGTGAAAAAGCTTTGACTGTGAAGGCCTTCTTCAATAGCCTAGAGACTTGGGTTTGTGTTGCTATAGCAAAACAACATGAAGGGACAGATCCTGCTGGCTTCACTCAAGCATCCCCATTCACTTCGGTGGGACTTCTGACATGGTTCAGAGAAAGATTTCTGGTTTACTTTGGCACAGAAGCATTTGTAGAGAGCTGTGTCACCTCTGGCATTGTGCATAGAAAGAAGACAGAAATAGAAGAGTCCGTGTGGTTAAGGAGGAGAGGAAGTGGAAGTTATTCTTCAAGCAGTAAAGGAAAAGATTAGACAAGGAGGATGATAGAGTTAAGGCAAGGGAAGTACTATGGGGAAGGTAGGTGGTGATTGGAGAAACGGTGGCTATTAAGGAAAAGGCTTAAATGAACAGAAATGAAAGGGGAAAAGTAAAGCAATAAGAACCCTGTTTGGTAATGACTATGGTGAACTCCTGCTCTACAAAGCCTTAGATTGTGTTATTTCCTGCTAGTGAGGGGTGGGAAATCTTTAAATCTTTTAAAGAAGGTACAGCATGCTTTCAACTTCTGAATTCTTTGGTCATGTTGTAGCATTAAAGTTAACTTTCTAGTTCCAAGAATGGCTTTAAAAAGTCCACAGAAGATCGGAATTCTGAGCAAAGCTTTATGCATCAAAATTCTGATGGACAAACTATAATCCTTCAGATTTCCTCCTCTTTTTGTCCCTTCCCCCATGTGCTTCATCATATGCTTCCCCCCCCCCCCCCCCCTTTTTTCCCCAGTTATCTTTTAAAACTAATATAATCTTCCTTTGAGGTTTTTCCTGATGTTCTCAATAGCACTCATTCCTGATTGCATCTGCAAAATGATACATTTCAGTGAAGCAGCTCTTTCGTGTTGTTTATGCCCTCATTTTTATCAGGACTAATGACTTCTACGCCAGCAAAAAATGTTTCTACCAGACTATGCTTCTTTGATTATGAGTCTTCAGTGACTCCAGATTCAGACGTCCTCTTTTGTCCACCTTTCTTGCAGCTTTGTAGTAGTTTAGAACACAGGGATGAAAATAGCATATTTAGTAATTCAGAAGCCCTCATGTCATCTTCTTCCACTTCCTCATCAGGACTTTCTGATTATACTTTTAATATTCCTTTTCATGACCTTAGTTGCAAAAATAGCTCCCCAGATATACCCCAAAGGAAAAGATGGAAATTTCTTTTGAATCTCAAATTAACTAGGAGTTCTGTTTATTTCTTGGGTAAACAGCTTAGGCTCCCCATCCTTTTGCACAGCTTTCTTCTCTTGTTTCAAAGGAAATATCTCACCATTCAGTGGAATGCATCAACTTTTCCTTGTTTGCAGCTTTCACGTATTCTTTGGCTACAGGAGGTTTCACACTGATGCACAATACATTTTGCACTAGAGCATACATTTCCTTTTTTTGGTTCTCTTTGGTATTGTCAGATGATAAAGGTAAAACTTCATAGCTGACTTGTGAAAGACTGATACTGGTCAGCGTTCTATTGATTACAGGTTGCCAGATGGAGTCACAGACTGCACTGTGTTGGTAGGGACCTAAGGACCCTCTGGTTCCCTCACCCTGCCATGAGTAGGGACATCTTCCCAGGCTACCCAGGGCCCCATCCAACCTGGCCTAGAATGCCTCCAGAGATGGGGCATCCACAGCTACTCTGGGCAACCTGTGCCAGTGCATCAACAAATTCAGAAGAATTTCTTCAGAATATCTAGTTTAAATGCACCCTCTTCCAGTTTGAAGGCATTACACCTTGTCCTGTCACTATGAGCCTTCATAAGAAACCTTTCTCCAGCTTTCCTGTAGGTCCTTTGAATGACATCTTGCTGTAGGTTATTTTGTGGAGCCTTCTTCAAGCTCTCTCAGCCTGGTTTCACAAGGCATGTGCTCCAGTCCTCTGAACATCTTCGTGGCCCTTCTCTGGACCTTCTCCAACAGCTCCGTGTCCTTCTTGTTCTGGGGATCCCAGAGCTGAATGCAGTTCTCCAGGTGTGTTGGAGTAGAAGGGAAAAGTCTCTTTTCTTGGTCTGCTGCTCACACTGCTTTTGATGTGACACAGAGTGTGGTTGGCTTTGTGGGCTGTGAGCACATATTATTTCCAGTAAAAAAGGACATAAAATGTGCACGGCGGACCAATGCCCCCTTTTCTTCTGTGGTGCCTTTTTCTGTTTCTCATCATTTTTTTGCTTTTAGGTACCCTCCCTGAAACTGCTGAGCTAGCTATTGAGGACCTGTGACTTAACTTAAAGTCACGGGTTGATGGATGATCAGATTTTCCAAAATACTCACAAACTGCACACTTGGTAGGTTTAGTCTTAAGTTAATTATTAGTCACATACTTGTCTGTGCTTGACTTGACTTGCTTTATTTCAGATATCTGTGTAGCTGGGAGTGTTCCTCAATTCATGAAAATTGCTGTCAGTTTGTCACCCTTTCACATTGTCTCCCAGGGGATGGAATTTTCCCTCCTTTTTAATTCACTGAATGCTTATTTTCAAGCAACTGAACCCATTCTTCTTTCTAATTTTCATTTAATTTTTGTTATTTTAGCCTTTGACCTGGCAGAATCAAAGAGAAGGTTGGGGCTTTTGGTTTGTACACTGTCAGCTCTGAGTAACGAATGTTTTGCTTGGTGGATGGCAGGGATAAAATATCATTCTCTTCATTTTCGCTTGAGAATGAAAGTACGTGTGTATTCTCTCCCCCTTTTAAATGATCTTTCCCAAATCAAAGCTAAATCTGAATTTGCCATTTTAACATACCTAGGTAGATGGTCACTAGAGAATGCGATGCTCAGCTGTTCTTAGCAATGTAAGCTTTATCTCTACTTCCTTCCCTGTACTCCTTATTTCTGCATAGCTGTGTACTTTATAAAAAATGTCACTGAAGAATGGGAGGTTTGTTCTGATGGCAGTTATCTGAGTAATATCATACGCATTCCTGTTTAGTGTGTTATTGAGTGAATGTGCTCAAGTTGCTCTTTTTGTGTTTACTTTTGTTCAGAGTTGAGGCAGTAATGTGTAACTACTTCATCATGTTTCTGAATTCTCATTCATTGCCTATTTGCCCTTTCAGTGTGTTGTGATGATCTTTTATGGAGTCATAGATTTTCCTGAGTTGGAGGGGACCTGTACGTATCACAGAGTCCACAAAGGGCAACGTGGCTAGAAGCTTTTTGTTATGTTGTGTTTATCATTTGTCTGACAGTATTTAAAATTTGAATTAACAACCAAATATTCTGATTACATTGAGGTTTCTCTTCATCTAAGGAAGTAGCAACAAATGATTCCAGCTCATATATGACTTCCCAAATGATGTTCAGTATCTGCCACAAATTCCTTATAGCTTGCCATTTTGGCACTAAACTTGTTTGACTTGGATCTTCATGTTCAAAGCTTCTGTGTTTAAATGACTGTCCAACACTCCTGTCGACAATTTGTTTCCCTTTAAAAAAGGTTGACCTTAATTTACCACAAAGTTTAGTTTCCTTTTTGGGTTGATGAGTTTAGCTGTATAACTGTACATTCTTGGTGTATATGTTCATGTGTAACAAGAGGTATCTGGGATCTCACAGGTTGCTTCCAGTATGTTCAGGATGAATTAGTTTTACAGTTAGTTTTACTTCCCTGTAAATTGTCCAGGGAAGCTGTGATTTTTCTGAGGTTTTCCTGTTCTGAGCTGTTTTCAGTCGCTAGCATTGCCTGTGTCTGTTCATCCTTCTCCATTTTTTTCCCCCCTAGAAGATATACAGATCTTTCCATTGTGCAAAGGAATGAATGTCCCTCTTCAGAGTCTACTGTAAACTTGTTTTCCCTAGAATGAGCTCCAATTGTTAGAAATACAGGAGTTTCCATTTCTTTAGAGGGTTTCCTTCCTTCGTCGTTATTATCTGGGCAGCATTGTTAAGCCACTGAAAGGGACATGTTGAGGAGTGGTGCATTGGAAAGTATCAGTTCTAGAATTTCAACCTGAAATTCTGTGTGCTAAAAACTGTTAGGAAGTGCAAGTCAGTCTGCTTCTGTGAGGGAGCCACAGAGCTTGAAAGCGGGCCACATGGAGTCCGTGTTGTGATGGATTTCTGTTATTACAAGAGAGATAAATTTAAGTAGCTAGTAACATTTCTGGAAGATGTATTTATATTGTTTTTTTACTTCTTTCTGTAGGCAATTAGAAGTCTGGAAGATCTGATTTCAAAGCACACCACAGTTTTCAAAGGAAGTAAATCTACATGAAGAGCTACAGAAAGAGCTGATTTAAGAAGACGGTGTTTGCAAAAATGTCTTCAAGTTGTGTGACTCCAGTGTTTGCTTTGATGATTTTGTGTTTTGCAGATGCAGGTAGGTGGTGGCGTTATGCAAATCATTCATTTGGTGTAACTTACTGTCTATATTCAGAATTATTGATCAAAAGTAGGTTTTAACATTGGAAAAACATAGGCCAGCTAGTGTGAATGTGTGAAATGCTGTTTCTATAAGGGTTTCCATGCAGCTGTCTTACCAGTTAAAACCATTCAAGAACTGCAGTACTAACACACATACCAGTCTAGTGCTTCCTTCAAGGTTCATAGAAAGAAATTAGACAAAAATTCCAGACCAGTAAGCCTGAAGGATATTGTGTTGAAACCATCTTTTTTCTCCTATGGGACAAGCTTCACCTATGTCATTCCTGACAGGTGGCTGATCCATTTTAAAGTTATCTGTCAATGGTGATAATAAAGACCTTTCTATTAAAAGTTGCCAGTGTTATTGGAGGTCTCATAGGCTAGGAAGATGCATTGCTGTTAATAGGGATTGTGCCTGCTGCCCATCTTGTCCTCAGCAGGGGTTATATAACTTGTGACAGATAAATGAGAAAGATCTGTAGATTTTAAGCACCAAGATTATACTGAAGTTTTTTTCAAGTGCTGAAGTGATTCTTCTGAGTATGTTTGTTTGTCAAAGTTCTTCCTGTGGTTACAAGGGCAAGTCTCTTATGTGTCCAGTTTGCATACAGCATGGATCACTGGAGAAGTGGCCAAGAGGATATATAGTCAGTCAAAATGAGGTAGTGGGAAAAGTGGACAGTGGACAGATGGCTTTCTTAAATCTGAGATGTCCTCATTGTGGAAAAGATGACCAGCTTTGGAAGAGATGTGGCTGAGCAATTAAATATGTTACAATTTGGCTTCCTTTCACCATCAGCATGGAAATTTATGTTGTTTCAAGCCCTCAAACCTTGCGGGACTTTCTCTGGGGCTGACCTCCTGGAGGCATCCATCCAGCATTAGTAACTTTGATTATTTAATAGTACATGATGTTAACGTTTTGCAATAGCTTCATTACGGATGAACTTTTAGCAATGAAGGGCGTGTCAGAGTGTCTGTGGCCTGAGTGGAGGGTATGAATGCTGATCTTGGCTCAGGAGGGATTACTTTGTGTGACTCTGAGTCATTGTCAGTTCATGAAAAATCTACTTTAAGAGAAAGTACCAGTGTAAAAAATAAGAACTGCATTCTAGTTCGTAACAACCACGGTTCCATTTTATTGCTGAAATTGCTTAATGCCAGCTTTAATTAAAACCCCTACTTTAAAGGTGCTATCAAATACAGTGCTACTGTGAGAAAGTTATCCAGTGTACAGAAACCTTAGTATCTTTTGCAATCTTTTATGTTTCTTTCTGGTTTTACCTCCAAGTTCTGTGTTTTACTCCACTGACAGCTATTCAAAGTCAAAATTTCCATGGATCTGATTAGATGCTTATTCGTGAAATGTTCATAGGTTGCTCCTGACCATAAAGAACCACTGCAAACACAGTCCAGCCTCCTACCCCTGAACAGGGCTAGCTTCAAAGTTGGTTCACTTCTGGAGATCCTTCCCACTATCTGCATGGGATTAAGAGAAATAAAAGGTGGGAGTAGTGGGGTCTCTTGGTGAGGGAGAGGATAGAGGGGAGTCTTACTGTCATGGTTTCTGGCTGTGTGGGCTCAGTGGGTTTTGGTTTTGTTCCGCGCTTTTAATTTTTGCAATAAATGCCTAATGAGAAAGTCAGGTGTCATTTAAAATGTATCAGGATTGCAGTAAAATACAAGCAATAAGGAACTGATGGATAGTGCTGAAGGAGGGGTAGAGACTGAGATGAAGCAAATACTGTTACAACTGAGGAAGGACAGCTCTGTGAAGGTTATTTAAAGAGGGCTTTTGCAATGTTTTTCTGTTAGTAGTCATCAAGTCCTGTTAATATAAACAATTAAACTTTACAGTCACAGAAGTAAATAGGAGAGTTTGTGGTTATAAGTGAAACAGGGACGGGAGCAAGCAGTGTGTTTTCAGTGTAGAAAAAGCAGTGGCAAATGACTGAGCTATTGTCAGTGCGATGGCCAGAGTACCACAGTCTTAGCTGTTAAACACCAGAGCACAGAACTCTCCCTTATCAAGTCTGAATAATTAACAAACTAGTACTTCCCATAGTACAAATAAAACTAAGAAATATAAATAAAGCTGAGAAGCATAAATAAAATCCCTGCATGCCTGTGGTGAGGCCTGGGGGAGGCAGGGGGCAGCATGCCACCTCCCTGGGGTGCTGATTTTTATATACTGAGCCTTTTTCCAGCCTCCTCTTTGTCTTAAGTAGGGAGGCTGATACTGGAAAGCAAACCTTTCATTAGTCCTCCACTGATATTGTAGATCTTGTTTCTCATTTTCTAAGACTTTAAGCATTATCTTCTCAGATACAGTGAATCTTCTAGACAGAATCTGTTGCTTTTCAGTTTGCTTTTTTAAGTAGTCGTGTGTTAAATATATATATTAAAAAACAAGAAAACAAAACCTGAGTTAGATGTCATGATGCGCAGAGATGCATATTCAGACCTGAGCTACAAGACTGCCTGTTCTTCATGCTAATCAATTAAGGAATACTCTTCACTGATTTTTGTGTTGGAATTGTTTTATACAAATATTCAAGTAATGTTTGTCTCTATTTCCTCTTACCTCTGTGTGTATCTAAATGCTTACATGAATCTGTTTTAGTTCCATCCCATGCACTGATTTCTTGTAGTCTCCTATTTCTGTTGCTTCAGTTGTACACAAAAATACTGTGAGGAAAACCTGGATTTCTCTGTGATTTTTCTTCCCAATGGAAGGTGCAGAGCAGGATGGTGAGGATAATTGCTGGCAAACTATCTGCTTGTCTGAAGAAATTAGAGCTTTGTAATGTGCTTGAACAAAGATCAGGCAACCTGCAATAGGAACTTCACCTAGACTCTTAGAACTGCACATGCTGCAGCCATGCGTAACCTCATAAGCAAGTCTAGCTTTGTAGTCTTAGGAGTAAAAATATGCAGTCCTAATGTAGCTTAGATCAAAGACTGAAACATTTACTTAATGGCAAATTGGTGCTGTTGAGTGTATGATGTCTTGATAAAAAGCCTTAGGAAAACCAAAATGTGTGCCTGTCCTAGAACCTGAGGGCCAGATCCTCAACGATATAGCTTTTACTCAGGGAGTGGGAAGCGTTTGTTAAAATTTGGATCTCGTTTCTTTTTTTTCCACCTTGACATATTGCCTGGCTGTGTACATTAAAACAGAAGAGTGATGCAGGCTGTGGATCTACACTGTCTGAGGTAGATCTTTGGGTAGTGCAAATTGTCCCTGCTGTGCACAAATATCACTGATATGACCAAAAGTTGCCCGCTTGGCTATGTTCTCATTCCTTTGACCCAGCTAATATTTTGTGTTGCCTATACTTACCTTGTTGATATGTCTCTTCTTGTGACACTGTTGTGGTCAAGCCACTGGAGAGACTATAGGAGTTGAATTGTAAGTGGATGTATGTTGAAGAATTTATGCATCCTCTATTGTATAAACTTATACATTTTCCTTCTTGTATTACATCTGCCTTTGTGGTTTTCTTTCAACAGCCCTACTTCCTCCTTCTCTACTCTACTTTACCCTCGCTTTTTTTTTTTATTTTTTATTTTTGGCTCCATGTACTTGTGAGCAATCTTGTGTTCAGAGCACACGTGCTTCATTGTCAGAAAGGCTGTTTGCTTGTACCCTGATCTCTTGAGTGCCCCCTAGGTATGGCGGTGATGGGTGTCCTATTAGCGAGCGTAACAATAGGAAGAAACAGGCCCTGTCACGGCATCTTTTATTTGTTTCCTTTAAGAGGAATTTCCTTTGGCCTTGAACACTGTGAAAGCAATATAGGAGTCTTCAAAGTACAATAGAAAGTCCTTCCACTCTGAGGTGAAGGACGGGATTGAAAGAAAACGGGAGTCACACAAGTTTCCTTCCCTTTTGGACTGTGTTTGCTGCATATTTCCCAGATGTAAGGTACTGGCTTTATTTTCCCTAAAAATATTAGTAGCCAGAGCTGTGGGGTTTTTGGTTTAAATTGTGGTTAATGGTGGTTAAAGTACAGCGCAGACTAGTTTTGAATTTTAAATGCATAAAGATTTTACTCTCCGCCTCCCTCTTCCTTCAGTTCATTTATTATAACCAACCTCTACCTTCCTTGAAACACTACCCAGTAATTTCTGCCTCTCAAGTGTCTGGATGAGTGAGTCTGCTAGGGAAGTTGGACTCTGAATGTTTAAAGACACGCATGCTCACAGAGGAGCTGAAGGAGCAGCAGGTGGTTTGCGTGCTGTACCTGTGCCACTGCCACACTGTGCACCATCAGGGCTGGAAGGGCCAGGATGCCCCATATTGGGCTGGAAGGGAGCAGCTGTGCTCCTTTAAGGAGGGCGCATCACTCAGTTCTGAGAAATGCTAATTAGGAACCACTGGCAGCTCTGCTGTTTGGTGATCTACTCCTGTGTATGTTAGTTTCTTAATGTAATCAGTCTGTCTCTCATGTGAATCAGTAATGGTGTCATTTCTCTGTGGCTTAAGCTTAAATAGTATTTTTATCTTCAAAAAACCACAATTTTCTGGAAACCTTGAAGTGGCTGAATATGAAGAAAGGCCATATATTTCAGAAGAGAGTTGTATTGCAGCCTCAGAATTGCTGGAACTCAGCAGAGTGCATTTTTCCTTTATCAGCAAGACTCTGAAGCTATAAACAGTTGAATTTCTGAACACTGCACTGATGTAGGTCCTGATTCAGCAAAACAACTGAGCGTATATCTAATTGCTTTGCTGAAACAGAGCATTTATAAGTGAACGTGAAAGTCTGATCCTTTGATTAAAATTTACCCTGGATGATGCCAAAGGAATTCTAAGAAATATCAAGCCCTTAATGCAGTACTTGAATTATATGGATGTAGGCAAATGGTAGCATCAGTGAGCATCTCTGGAGGATAGTATTCAAACAATGAAAAAACAGTTATACAGAAAATTTTAAGGTGTGGTGTGTTGAATGACATTAATCCTTGTCTTTCCAAGCAAATTTGTTATGTCTTATTTAAGGGAAACTAGGTCTTCAGCAAGTTATAAGCATCACATAATAATTTTATAAATACTATGCTAAAAATAATTCTTCTGTTTTCTGAAGGGAATTGGGATTTGGCATTTTGCTTGTAGATCTTTAAATATCCTTTCCTCTACTACAGGCCCTTGTTAATTCTGTTTTAGCTTCTCCATTTGTCATTTGTCTTAAAAATAACGCAACCCCTTAATCTCAGTGATAAAGTAAAAAGCGCTTATTAGTTAACCAAAAACATGTATACCAAAGAGAGATACAGAAGTTTCCTGAATCCTTCATCTCTTTGGTGAACTGACAGGTACTTTGGAACATACCTCATTCCTTACCCTCTAACTAGTATGTATTTATCCTTAAAATGTTATTTTCTTTCATATCTGTTTTAAAATTCTTCTCCCATCAAATGACCTCAGCTGGCCTTAACGTTACTCATGCCAAAGTTCTCTTGGATCTGCTTACCTTCACTTTTTTGTGTGCTTGCTTTTTTTCTTTTGCTGTAGAATAACATAACTTCTGTAATTTGGGCTAAGCAGGGCATGTGCAAACATCAAACAACAGACTTCAGTCTGTTGACACAAGACTGGAAAAAATAGGCTTCAAGGACTGTAGTGCCTCAAAACCCAGCATTCCCCAGTGTGGACCAAGGTGTCTCAACAAGAAAGGGAGCATAAACTGTTAGAAACACGGTTGTTACTTTCAAATGGAAAAATTGAGTTCCTAGAACATGTTTTCTTTGATAAGCATTTCCACTTAAATATATTTGCATGTGTCAACACAGGTTTTTCTATACTGGTTTCCTATTGTATAAAGAGAACATAAGGACCAGGCATGTTCTTTTTCACAGAAGAGAAATACATTTATTCTCTGGTGCTAATGACAATAAAAGGAACTGAAGTTCCTCAGGCTGTAAGTCAGAGGAGAGGTGAATTTGGAGTAGAAAAAAAATCAGCACAAAGGCTGTGCAGTGTTTCATTACCTGAAGGCACTGGGTTGGATTCCTCTTTGGTATAAGCTTGTTCTCTGTCAATGGAATTTCACCAAGGATAAATTTTGACCCCAGGTGACAAAAGCAAAGGTTTTTAATAATTTTGTGAAGTGCTTCCAGCACAGTGTGCTTTTCTTTGTTTTTATGTGTACTTTGTAAAAGATGGAGCTATTGTTCCCTTATTTGGCAACTGCAACACTGTGGGACTTACTAATAGGCATTTAATAAAAAAGGGATTTTAACTGTCAAGAGATGGAACCTGAGAATATATTTATTCCTTTATTATTGGAAGCAGTGCATAGAGGAGCACACAGAGCCATTCAGCAGTAAGCTGTGGAAACATCTTTGAGGTTTCTTGCAGTTTATGTCTTTGGCAAGTTTTACTTTACTCTGGAAATCTCCTTGTTTGTTGTCTGTCACCCTCTCCTTCTCCCTGTGCATTTACTACTACTATTTAAGAATTTTTGTTTAACATGTGCCATGAAAAGCAGGTGAATAATTGATTTTTGTGCTTATCTTTGTGCTTGTGTTCTTCATGCCTGTTATCATCTTGACATGCATAGGCTGAGATGTTGCAACCAGGTCCCCCAAAAGTTTGAAGTTAATTATGGGAGCTCTGCTTTGCTTTTAGTTACATCGATGTGATTTTGTAACAGTTTTACTGTCTCCGAAGAAGCTGTGACTAAAGCAGCACAGAGCAGACAACTTCTCACTGAACACATGGCTTCTGGGCAGCAGGCAGATGTGATTGAGACTGTATGCAAGGGGACATGTGGGCCCTGCAATGAGTTTTGGTAGGATCCCTTTGTCTACTTCTGCTCTGCCACAATCCCCTTCAGTCTTGGCTGCCTTTCTGTGCCCTTGTTGTGGCCCTGCTGTTGATGTCAGGTACTTTTGATGTGCAGGCTGCCTGCTCTCCCTCAAAGCTCAAATGAGTGAGATTTTATTCAGTTTTTCATAGGGTAGATAGCAAAGGACATCATGGTGTGGATGCTGTATGGCTCATTCCAGGCTTCTGTGGTGAAGCAGTGGGAACATGACCAGTTAGCAGAGATGTACCAGCACTTTTTGGTCTGCTTGGTGGCTTGGTTAATGGCCCTACCCTGCATGGCTCAGGGTGGTGCCTGCCCAGACCCTATCTGAGAGCTGAGGTGGAGCCTTCTGCCCCAGGACTGATGCACGTTTTTCATATAGCCAACATGCAGCTGCTCTGTGTGATTTGGTGTACACGTGTTCCTACTTTGTGGTGACTAAATGCGACTGTGATGCCTGTGTCTGCAGGACCCTCGGGAGAGGGTGGGGTGTGTACTGGAGATGGTCAGAGTGATTTCCTCTGGCTGCAGCCTGTACTTGGCTGTGGGTAGAGTCTGTGTTTGCTGTGCCACTGACTGCATTGTTTCTTGTGCAGCACCTAGTTCTGGTGGCCACAGGTGGACTGAAGGCATAGGGAGTCATCTGCAAGCCCTGGCTCTTGACTGAAGGTGAAAGGCTTATATTTGGATTAGTGGCTTTCTCTGTGATCTTGACATGAGTAATTTCATCTCCCAGTCTTGGTCTCTCGATACGTAAAACAGATGTGTTCTGTCCTGTCTTCTTCCATGCAGGATTGTTTGAAGAACTAACGTCATAGCTTTCAAGTGCTTGGATCACATTGGTCCCAACTACAGTTATCTTACTAATTCTTCAAAACCTCTCCATGTCCTTTTTTGGAGGCATGAAAATCACAAAGGCTTTATTTAAAAGTTATGTCAGAATTTTTGCCTTTCTTGCTTGTGTTTAGACTAATGGATGCTGAACTATGAAAGTTCTCTCTGATCTCAGATAAGGAGCAAGTTGGTTGAAGTTTTGGCAAGCCATAAATTAGTTATAATGTTCTGAGGAGTGTCTTAACTGATTGAGCTGCTGCTTTTTTCTTTCTTCTACCATTCCAACTCATATAAAAAGAGAATAAATTGTTTTTATGGGAAGGAGAACCAGTCACACTTAAATCAAGTGGGTAGGGGAAATGTGAGACCACTTCTACTTTACTGAAGGGAAAAGGGTTTTCAGGTGTAATATGACTCTTGCATCATTAGAGGAAAGACTGCAACAGCAGGTGGGACATCCATATGTAGTTTGAGTTATGTGTTAGAAATTCAATATGTGGCTTCAGTTTCTTGTGTTAAGGCACTCTACATCTTTGGAGGTAATTTGTTTGTTATATATTCTTTAAAAGGTTGCTAGTTTTCCATGCTTCCTGTTTTGAAATGCTAGATCAGTAAGAAAATCTCCTTTCATAGCACTAATGAATTCAAAGCTGTAATTAGTTGTTATGTGGGATTTTTTCACCTTTAAGCTGAAAAAGTAGAAGTGTTTGATAAAAATGGCAGCAAAGCTCTTTAGAGGTTACTGTGGATATTACTTGTCTTGGCTGCTTTGTGGAACTTGGCCAGTAGTAGCTGTTCTTCTAACTGAAGCAGTACTTTTCCTTCCCTCAGTGCTAATGTTTGGTCTTTCTGATAACGTGTATCATCATAAGTGGAAGTAAGAGAGCTAAAATGTGCATAATGAGGACTCTCTGAAGAATTATTTATTTATTTGTTTTAAGAAAAAAATTACAATTGCCTAAACTGTAACACTTAAGTAAATGCTTCACAAGTGTCTCTTGTGAGAAGGCTTGCTAGATGACTTTAGTAATACTTTCTGCAACAGGCAGAAACACAGCTGAAATAGCAAACAACAAAAAACCATATTACTGAAATACTCAGAGTAAGGAATGTTTCATATCAGTAGCAGAAAAAATAAAAGCTGTCCAGAAAAATACCCTGTTCTGTTGCTGGTAAATTTTCTAAAGACCTCATTCTAAAAATGAAAGTTACTGACTTATCTTAGTCTTTGTTATATTTACAGCATCTCAAAGCTACCTTTGCAGCAAGAAGCCTGCAAGTCAGCACTATGAATACCGGGCTCAACTTAAATATTATTGGTATGATTCAGGAGAAAAGAATTCTAATGAAACTGTTCTGAGCTTTGAGTTGCTTAATGGTGTTGTTAAAACCTATATGCAGGAAAAAACCTCTCTAAACGGCTTATTTTTTTCTGTTTGTTTCAACAACATAGAATGACTGTATATAAGTATTCAGCCAAAAGCTATCCAAGATTTCAGGTAAACAGATTGCTAACAAAGTGTTTTTTTTTTTTTTTTTTTTCCTTTCCTGGCTTTGAGGAATCCTAGAATGTAGTTTCCCTCTCTGTAGAGAAATAATAATGCACTTGAGATGTTTTTCTTAGGTCAAGTGCTTATGGATGTCTATGATTTGATGAGATTGCTCAGTGAAAAAGTCAAATGAAATCTGGGTTCTCATTGGGAACATTTTTTTGAACAATGAACGAATGCTTTTTGGCCTAGTGGACTGGATTTATCAGGGCAATAGACAAAACACTTTGTTTTGATGCAGTTGACTGAATTAATTTAGTCACTCCAGTTCTGGTACCTACCTTCTCTCCCTGTTCCAATTGCTTTCATTTGTTTTTTGAAAGTGGAGACATTCCAATCCAGTAGGAGGGATGTGATTATTTTTCATCTCTATTATTCCTTGATGCCAGCCTGTTATGTTGACATCCCTGTGTTCATTGGTGGGGCTTCTTGCTGGAATACTTCTCTGGGGATTCAGATTACTCCTTTATGGACTATGAGCTACTGTAACAGCAAAGATTGCTGTCACATCACAGTTTCCTGCACAGTTGCTACATCTTCTGCCCTTTAATCTTGTTCAAAACCAGCCAGTAGGTGTCTGCTACAGATAATGGTCACATGATATTATGACTCTAGAATAATATTATGGCATAAAATTTAGAGCAGTGTAACACAGGTTGTCTTCCTAGAGTTTGTGTCCTGAGACCCTAAGAACACAGCTGTCCTGGTCAGAAGTCCTTTGATATTCTTCCTTTATTTGTGATGCATATGTTGGCTGGATTTTTCTCCTTATCTACTTCTAGTTAGATTCTCTGTGCTGTACACCACTAGTACAATTAGAGAGATTTAGTGGAAACCCCTCACTGCAAGAAAGACATCGAGGCCCTGGAGCATGTTCAAAGAAGGGCAACAAAACTGGTGAGGTGGTGAGGGGTCTGGAGCACAGGAATTATGAGGAGCAACTGAAGGAGCTGGGTTTGTTCAGTCTGGAGAAGAGGAGACTCAGGGGAGACCTCATCGCTCTCTATAATGACCTGAAGGGAAGTTGTGAGCTGGGAGTCATCCTCTTCTCTCGTGTAACTGCTGATAGGACGAGAGGGAATGGTTTTAAGCTGCACCAGGGGAGATTTAGGCAAGATGTTAGGAAATACTTACTTCTCTGAAAGGGTAGTCAGGCAGTGGAATGGACTGCCCGGGGAGGTGGTGGAGTCACTGACTCTGGAGGTGTTCAAGGAACATTTGGAGATTATGTTGAGGGATGTGGTTTAGTGAGAACTATTGGTGATGGGTGGATGGTTGGACTGGATGATCTTGTAGGTCTATTCCAACCTTGGCGATTCTGTGATTCTGTGAACATGCCATGCAAGGGTTGTAGTGCAAGCAAGGCAACTCACATAATCACTTCCTTTCAATGGGACACTATAACTGTAATGTGTGCTATGCTTTGTTTCTCTTTTCCTTGGAGTATATTCTTACACCTGTGTCTAGTATCTGAATCTGTCTGTATCTAAGACATCTGTTTTCTTATTTAATGTGATCCCAACACTAATTAGTATTTGATGCCTTTGTAAACCCCTAATATATACATACAGCAACTGGTACAGACTTTTTAAACAACCACCCTTCTAATTTCCTGGATGATCTCAAATAATCACAAATGTGAGATTCTCTTACAATACTCTGTATTCACCTCACTGAAATCACATATTGTGATGATTCTTTCTTTGGTTGTTTGTATCCTGAAGTCATTGGTGTCCCATTGGAATATATTGATGCCAATCTTCAGTTGATTGGCATGGATATATATATTTTTTCCAAGCAGTTATGCAGTTGACCTTACATTCGACCATGTAATCTCTCTTGCGGTGATGAAATGTTAGAATTGCCTGTGGATTGTGTATGAGCAGAAAAGCACAATGAATCTTATGAAATTTTAATATAATAATGGGTCTTAACTTTATGGAAGTGGATGCAAGTTTTACCACTGGACCACTGATAGGAAGAACAAGTTTCAGCCTGCCTCCCATTGCTCACGTGAGAGCTTTTGAAGTCCCAGAAGAGTTGTTTGTTTTCCCTGCACCATCATGATTGCTAGAGCAAACACAGGAGCACCCTTTAGAGTGGGTAGCCAGGGCGGGTGGGCCTCCCTTTTCTATAGAGATACTCCCTTTTTCTATAGCAGTCTATGTTTGTACTAGATCAAAACTGAATTTCCTCTTACGGAAGTGTGGTATCAAAGTTTTGCCAAAGTCTTTTGAATATCTGTTGATCTGTGGTTCACCTGGTGCTGGTTAGACATCAACCCTTAAGTACAGCATTCCCAGCCAAAAATGAAGCATGTGGCAAAGAAGTTTACAGCTGGCATAGGTACACCACTTACCCTAAAAGTAAGCAAAACTGACAGATGCTTTGTAAAAATTCACATGACCAATGTAACTGTATCTGTAAAAAGGATTTGCCAACTTAATATAGTTTCCAACAATGAAATATGACACATTATGGAAAGGAAATACACCATTGTACCACCAATAGCATTGACGTTTACACGCTTTTCCTTTTAAAATTGAACAGTGTGAGAAGACTTACAGTAACTTCACCAGGTCCTGTGTGGGACTCTTTATTTGCTTTTGTTTGTATGAAATTACCTTTTACTTAATTTCCAGCTTCTGTCAGGTTAGACAGATGGTCACAAGCTCTTGTTTGTTCCTCAAAATAAAAACAAATACTGCTTATGGATCTATTTAAATGGGTTGTTTACATGTTACTTTCTTCTACAAAAGTAATTGTAATAATTGAAAGATAATAATCTGCATATGTGAGATGCATAGCAAGGGTCACATTCAGACTCTTACCAATTCCAGCAAAACAAACTGGTACAAACCGCCACTGCCATGTGCTGACTCAGTGACAGCTTTTATGTGTGTCTTGTGTCTGACGGGAAGATATATTACTCATCTTGTTTAATACCCTTTCTTGGGGACTGTTTCAAAGCATACAAAGCATGCATGAGGCCCCGCAGCCTGCTGACTCCACTGCAAAGTTATTTTACATCTAGTAAGTTCCAGGATAGCGGCTGTTTTCCAAATAATGCTGTACTTTACTGATGGTACTTGAAAGCATAAGTTAGTGTCATGGTGCCAAGTTTCTCTGAAATTTTCACTTTAAGATTTCTCTTCACTTGCACCATAAGTAGAGCTGTTGTGTGCCTTGTTGAAAGGGAAAAGACTCACTGAGGAATCTAGTTTCAGGGAAGTAATGTGGCAAGAAACTTTCTGTGAGCTTGCAGTGAAAGCGTCCTTACTCCTTTCAAGCTAGCTATTATTCTGTGGCCAACATGATGGAAAGTAGTCTACCTGTGCTTTTGTCTTGTTTGGCTGTTCTGGAAGCATCTGGAGGTTTTTCTGCTGGAAAAGATGACTGAGTTGGCAACCCCACCATTCCCAGGATCCCCTTTGTGCCCTCTCACCACTGGCAGTGCCAAGGGAGCTCTGGGACTTCTTCAGGCAAGCCATGGGGCATGTGTTGAACTCTTACCTTAGAGCGAGTTGGATTGCAGCACCCATGGGGTCTCATGAAGAGAGCCTACTTTAGCAGGGGGTTGGAAGGGGGTGATCTCCAGAGGTCTATTTCCAACCCCTACTGTTCTGTGACACAATTCTCTAACTGTTATAGATGTGCATGTGAACATTTATGTTTTTGTGAAACTTGAGTCAGCTCTGAGGTTCTGAGATTCCTTTTTTCAGGCAGCAGTGGCATTCCAATATGTGCCTTATATAGGCTCTTAATGTTGGGCATCCTTTCCACAATTTCCCTTTTCAAAGATGACAACAAACAAAGTAAAAGCTAGAAAGATTAGCTGAGGTGAAGAGCCATTGTGTTTTCATTCAGGGGCCATCTCAGTTCTCCTTTTGCATCTGATGCTGGCCTTGGAGTATTTGCTGTACTCATGTCCTGGACTCAAATTATTTCCAACTTATTAATAGTTTCACAAATGCATTTAACAGTGAACTGCCTATGTGCGTGCTCTTTTTGGTTACATTTAACAAGCAGATGTTTGGTGCATTAACAAAATGTGGCTGCAGTTAACTCTTGCAGAATCACATCTCTATGGTTCTCTAAACGTCCCTGTCAGAACTGTACAGAGCACAGAGCACTGGATATATGCTTAATAAAGGAAGGAATTATGAGAGCAAAATTAAATCTTTTTGTATTTTGGAAGGGAAGAAAGAGGTTTGAAAAGCAGGACTTGAATCTTTTCCTGGGTAGAAGACACTTGTGTGGTGGCATTTAGTAAGAAACTGCTTTTCCCACAAGGGAAAAGGAAAGAGACATTAGAGATTCGTTTAAGATACCTGACTGATATGGCAAGTGGTCTCTTCAGAGAGATTTCTCAACTGAAGAAAATTACCTGCTCACTGCAAATGATTTTGTTTTGCTGTAGGGTTTATTTAATTTCTAGTGGAGGGCAGAGAACATCAGGCAGGCCAAATTAGCGTTTTATTTTACAGTTAAACTCTTTTATGATTATTTTAGTGGTTTTTTAAAATCTCAGCACTGGGAAAGTTCACTCCATCAAAGTGTATGCTTTAGATGATGAAAACCATGCTCATCCAGTGATGTTGCTTCTTCTCATCAACGAATGAGAGACGCAAGTGTAGGATATATACGGCCAAACCTTTCTGCATGTGGCTACCATCTGCGTGAACCAGATTACTCCCTATGAATCAGGCTTACAATATGTGTGCTCTCTGTTTTGTATAAAGATCTGCTCCCAAGTTGTTTAGAGTCATCCTTTCTCACTCTCCATTTAATCTTTTCTCTGGCAAATCTCCCATAGACCTCATCTGGATTCTTGCCTGATTAAGGACTAAAAGCTTGACCCTGTGAGATAATAAAAAGCCCAGCATCCCCACAATGATCCACAGATTTCAATGGGAGTTGAAGGCAGTATGTGCTGCTTAAGTGTTCAGCGTATATGCTGGGTTTAAGGTAATGATTTCAGCACTTGGCTGGGTTACAGTACACATACTTACTGGCCCTAACTTGATTAAGCTGGAAGTATATTGCCATTATTTTAATCCTCCGTGGAAAGGAAAACACTTGTTCTTTCTGTAGATTTTGTGGCTTATTCAGAATGAATTTTCATTTTCTGAATGTGTATGTTGAGATGTTCCTCAGCAGAAAATTCCACTTTATTGGTATAGTTCTCTTGGAGCTGTTTTCCTAAAAGCAGGATCCAAGAGTGCAGATTTCCTTTGTGAAGTTGAGGCCATTACATTCTAAGATTTAGGAAGGGTTGTAACTTCAACTCTTACTGCACACAGCCTTCCAAAATGATTCAGTGTTTCCTTAAAAGATTCCGGTATCTCCACGTTTTTGTGGAAAAACAAAAGAACACAAAGCTAATTATCACATCCCGGAAGCAAACACATTACAGCATTAGGCTATATAATAAGATAACAAACACAACTGACCTTCAGCTGTTTTTCAACTTGATTTTGATAGCGTGTACTACTCCAAAAAAGGACTTTTCATTAAAAAAAGAAAAACAAAACCCCCAAGGAACCTCATGGTTCAGAGCAGGGAAAGAAATATTGAAATTTTCACACAATCTTAATTAGTTTTTAATTTTGAAAAAGAATATGATGCAGTTTACAATGCAGACAATTTGATGTAAGAAAAAATAGTTTTTAATATTGTAATACTGCTCGTAGCTTTGAGTTCTACTGCACTAGGCATAACAAGGGGCCTGAAAGTCAGTATTGAGATGGAGAGAGAATCCTTAAGACAGAAGTTTCTTGAGTTGAATACTACAGTAAAGATTCCGGATGCTTTCTATGCTATTTTTATTTTTTGTGGTGCATATAATCGTTTTTATTCTTTAAATCCTATAATTGGTTTCATATGATGTTCATGGTTCTGGTTTATAACTCAGTCTCTGGTCAAAGAAGATAGCACTTGTCTGTTAAAACACATCACGCTTCTTGTCTTCCTGCAGTGTGGGCTTCTATTCTAGTGACCTGGTGAGACGTGATAATTATGCAGATAGGAATAGCTGTGCTTGGATGCTTGCAGATCAAGAGACAGGATGGATATCCTTTTGCTAAGGTCCAAGTAATGCCTGCCCGAAGAGACTGTCATGGGAAAAAAAGTAGAAAACAAAGACTGGTAAAGGTATTCATGAACATGTAGCAGGATGTACTTGATGATATGAACCAATAAATTGGCATTCACTAAATTTTATTGTAGTAGCTCAAGGAAGTAAGTGGAGGATTTGAGTGGGAAGAAAAGAAGGGAGAAGTTTGGAAGGAGTGTCCTTCTCCTGGTAACTGTTGAGGAATAGCTACCTAGATCAGGTCTTCCTTAAATTGCACTGAGACTTCAGTTTCAGTAGAGTTAGTGAGTCTGTTGCTTCCCGTTTGTTGTGGTTTTGTACTCTGTGGCTGCACTGCTATGTTCAAAGGAGTAGAAGATGAGGCAGGGCCTGTGACTTGCAAACTACTGCAGAACTCTGGCCAGGAGTTGTATGGTTATATGCTCCCATCTTCAGTTTCTCTTCCATAAGGCCTGTTTTTGGCTTGTGTGGTTTTTTCTTATTCTTTTTTTTTTTTTTTTTTAGTAAGACTTGATTGACTGTTAAGTGATGCTCAAGTGTTTAGTGATTGACTGTTAAGTGGCATTCAAAGAGAACATGCTGTGTTAGGTAAATGGAGTTAATTTGAGCTGTCATTTAAAAGTCACTGACTGACAAACTCACACTTTGAACTGCTAAATTTCTTCTGCCTTATAAATTAATGGTAATAATGTTAGGAGATTGTAAAGGGGAAAATATGGGCATCGTGTCATGCTAGTGCAAACTATTTGTCTTACGTGTGAAGTTGCTCTTTAAGCGGTAGTTATGTATTTAGAAAACCTGCATTTGTTTTGCCAGGATGAAACATTTCAAAAGTTTCAGATCCCTGAATCACTGAAAGAAACCACTCTGAAAAAAGCTTCTTGTAGGCTTGTAGATTGACCTGACATTTTTGGTTCAGAGCATCTTGTTTTAAGATAACTTCATGGTAATTATGGCAATGTTGAATTCTGGTGAAGCAGCTTATGGACTAGTGGAGGGTTGGTTGTTTTTTACACATGTGTGTTAGCTTAGGAACTGTGCTTAATACGTAACATCAAATGGAACACTTTACATACAGTCTGTTGTCAGAGTGTGGTGCAAACACTGATCTTGTTCAGGTATTACTGCTGTGGCTGCTGCCAGCCCCTTGGTGTGAAGGATCAGAAGAGGGATTTCTAAGGCCACTTGACCTCTGTGCTTGTATTCCACTCATCCTGTTGAGTCAGCCTTATTAGAGGACAAGGTTCAACTTTTTCCCATTCTGGAAGGAAAAAACAAAGACAGTTTCTACTTTACTTAGCCACGACCCAAAGACAGTTGGCTTTAAGAGCAGATCTATTTAATTGTCTGAATGTTGACAGTTTTATAAAAGCAACAGCAGAATATCAGAAAAAAGTACACGCATTAGATATTATACAAAGCTGTCATGGTTTTGTGCTGTCAATATTCTACATCATGACATCATGTGCGGTATGAACTGTTTTGGTGGTATAAGAAAGTGTAACAGAGGGTATGTGGAAGTGTAACAGAGGGTATGTGGAAGTGTAACAGAGGGTATGTGGAAGTGTAACAGAGGGTATGTGGAAGTGTAACAGAGGGTATGTGGAAGTGTAACAAAGGGTATGTGGAAGTGTAACAGAGGGTATGTGGAAGTGTAATAGAGGGTATGTGGAAGTGTAACAGAGGGTATGTGGAAGTGTGGAAGGTTCATGCTCCAGATCTGTGGAATGGCAGCATCCCGAGTACTCAGCCCTTGGAGGAAACTACATATCCCAGGGGACAACGCGGCCAGAGATGAATCACCAGAGGAGGAGGACACACATATAATCTCGCTCCCAGGCTGGCTCGTCCCTCTTTTCGCCCTGTCTTTCGCTTTGGAGCGCTCCATCCCTGCCGTCTCGCTCTATCAGCAACGTTCCAGCCTGGGAGCGAGATTATATGTGTGTCCTCCTCCTCTGGTGATTCATCTCTGGCCGCGTTGTCCCCTGGGATATGTAGTTTCCTCCAAGGGCTGAGTACTCGGGATGCTGCCATTCCACAGATCTGGAGCATGAACCTTCCACACTTCCACATACCCTTTGTTACACTTCCACATACCCTCTGTTACACTTCCACATACCCTCTGTTACACTTCCACATACCCTCTGTTACACTTCCACATACCCTCTGTTACACTTCCACATACCCTCTGTTACACTTTCTTATACCACCAAAACAGTTCATACCGCACATGATGTCATGATGTAGAATATTGACAGCACAAAACCATGACAAAAGCAAACTGTATCGAATCATCTTACACTATAGAAATGAAGAGTGGTAATGGATGTGACTTTTGTCATTCTAATTCTGTGCTGATGATTGAGACTTTCTTGTTTGTGTATGCTGGCTCTGACCAACTGCCCCTGTCTGTGCTGCCAGTACCTGGCAGTCAGTGGTCACTTTAGCAGTGATCCTACACACAGTCCGGCAGAAAGTATGCAGACACTGAGATGCAGGCAATGTGCAGATACAGAGATGTGTGGTAGTTTTAAAATCTGTGTCATCTCAAAATCATGCATTTTGTCATATTCGAAACTGCTGTAACAGTAATGTGGTAATTATTAAAATCTGTGAAGCAAATAGGGTTAACTCGTGTTCTGTTGAATCAGAGCAGTGATTATAACTGTCCGATCCTCATTTTTAGCTTATTTTTAACAGAAACCAACCCCTTCCTGCCACCCTGAAAGCTGCAGGTAGAACCAGCTGTGACTAGAGGGGATCTGACAGTGCCTTCAGTCTCCTCAAATAATTATTATCTGAATACAGTGCATTAGGTTACTTCTACAAGAGTAAGTAGGGATCCAAAATATCTACATGACTGAAGTTACAAAATATTCATTTACTAGAGGACTAAAATTGTTCCAGCTTCAGACTTCTCCCACTTCTGGTCTGTTACTGCTACACCTAAGATGATTTTTGCAATGTAGCTGCAAGCTGTTTCCAGGACCTTAATTCAGGAAATGAGGAGGAGAAGGGTCATGCTGAAAGGTGCTATGGTTACCTCTGATGGAGGCAGCAGCTCCAGCCTTACTGTCTGTCTGAGATGCTAACAGTGGGCTAGCAGGAAGGCTGGGGAAGGAAGCAGTGGTGGCCTTGGCTCATGACTACAGTGTCCTGCCATCATAAAGCGTGGGTTTAGTAATACTGGAGAAAGTGTGCAACATCACTTCAGGAAAAGCTTTCATGCTCAAAACCAGAAGTCTCCTGTGTGCTTTTAAAAGTGGAACAAACACCATTGCATGACTTAAGTTTGACTGCTCTCATTTCCACTTTGTTTTTATTCAAAATATATATTCTCCAAAGCTGTCACACTGATATTTTATATCTTAGCAATTCTTCACATGAAGCTTGTTTAGTAATCAAGGCATATGCTAAACTGTGGTTTCACTGGTTTTGTCTTCCTCTACTGGCAGCTATATATGTACAGATTTGTCAGATCTGCCATTGTGAGTGACTTGCTCATTAGAGTCTGTCCCTGTCATCCCATGCAAATGGAAGAGCATCCTGTGTACATGAGGCGCAGAGCCTTCCTCACTTTATCTGTACCGGGATGCCAAGCCCAGCATTTGCCATCTACCAACCAGCTGTCCTCCACCAGGGCCTGTGCTTCCTCAGCTCATACCTCTGCTCCAGTTCACAGTGCCCAGCTGCTGCATCTGCCTCTGTCTTCACCCTGTTGTGCAACCAAGCTGCTGTGCTTCTGCCCTCACCTGCCCATGGGATGTGTGGTGCAAGGGCTCCCATGTCCAGGGCACAGAGAAATGTTGCTCTTTCTGCAGACAGTGTTTGTTTGTTTGTTTTTAGTGGCTGTCTTCTGACTTTTCACCTCCAGAAAATATATAATAGATTAGATTTTCAAATTTCAAGCACAAATTAAGAGCAGTTATAAAAGATGACAATAACTGTATGGCATGTATGGCACATGCCCTATTTTTCAGTACTAAAATTGTGTGAAGGTCATCCTTTTAAGTGGTTTTCTGAAGTTTGTTGTTTTATGTGCTTTTGAATATAGTAAGCCAAATCCCTGCTGCTGTCTTGAAGAGTTTTCATGGTTTTGCTGATCTGTGTGGGCCATCATGGCTGCAACCAGCCAACACAGTTTGTGCTCACATGGTTAAAAATGATGACATAGGAATTAGCGTGCAGTGGTAAGCAGCATGGGTAAAAGCTATTGCTGTGGTAACTTTAAGGTTGTTTGTGTCTCTGCTTTAATGGTGTTTCTGTTTTAAACAGAAAATGCATCTGCACATTTCAGTAGACCTTTTTTTTTGTTGTTGTTGTTTTTGCAATGGGTTGCTCGTTTTGTTGAGGGTTAAAATCTTTCTGTATCTGACCTTGTCCCATAGCAGGAAATTGAGTTTTGCTTTTGGTGGTAAGTATTTAAAGTCCTATTTTAAAGGTTCTGGTCTGTGGACTTTGGAGAACAAGAGGAAAAAGAACTTTCAAAGATGATACCTGATACTGTTCTTTATAAACGTTGTCAGGTGCCCACAGAACTGTTTTAACGTAGAAGCTTACTATTTAGCTTAAGATAACTAGGTGTGTGTGTGATTTATGGTATTATGTGCATTTATTAAGAAGCCTGAAAGCCAAGGTAATAAGGGGCTTTCATTGTTTTAAACAAAAATGTCACTGTGGGAGAGAGTGTTGAGGAAAAACTGACATGCATGGAAACAGAAGATAAACTTCCAAGCACTGAAGTTAGATCTGTTGTTCACAATACTCCAGAAAGTGTCTGCACGTATTTTTCTTTGCTCTAAGTTGGTTGGTTGGGATGGTTTCAAAGGTTTTTAGAATATGGAGAAGCCAACCCTCAGAATTTTGCATTACTGACCTTAGCTGTCAAACCTTTAATTAAAAATCCGATAAAGAAAATGTAGCTACCCAGATCACTTAAGAGCTTCTGAGCTATCAGTGACCTGTGGAACAGGCTGCAGGAGAGCTGCTCTGTTACATTTGTAGCCCTTGCTGTAGATTCAGCTGTGGTGTGAACCACCTCCACCAGCATGAAATGGCACCACTGTGGTCCAGCCCCCTTGTCTGAGCTGTCTGGAACTCAGGGACATGTTTGCCAGCATTTAGCTTTCTGGCATTTGCATGGATGCTGCGTTCCCCTGCCATGACGATGCTGTCCTCAAGTCCAGGAGAAAGCAAGGGCTTTATGGGCATTCCTCAACACTGTTGTATCCTCATTTTTAGTCACAGACACATGAACAATTTTAGGTACAGAGCCCTTCTTAATGAAAAACAAGCTGGAGAATGAAATCAATTCCTTAAATCTAAAAAGTGTAGCCATGCGTATTCCATGACTGATTTATTTGCTGATCCTTACATAGAGGTTATGCTGAGGAAGAGTACAGTTGCTCTTGTGCTTTTTATATATATATATATATATATAATATATATATGTATATATAAAATATATATATGTATATATATAATATATATGTATATATATATATTTCCATATATATATAATATATATATATTTCCATATATATATATATATTTCCCCTTCAATAGGAGAAAGTTTAAGTATTTTGAGGAGGGGAGGATTTGTTTTCCTTAAGCTCATGACATGGATCAGTTTCCAAGGTTTGTGCAGTGAGATGTTTAGTGATACTGAACACATCCTTTAAGGGTCAACTGTAGGAATTCAGCCTTCAACTGAACTCACAATCTTGTTATTTTTAATTAGAAAAGGGCTGGTGTTCTTTAAGTTATAGAGCAGTCTTCCCCCAAGCCTGTGTGGTTTTGATTTTTTTTTTTTTTTTTCTTTCCTTTGGCTTCTTATGTTTCTGAGGCGCTTCTTTAATCTTTCCTGATATCCTTGAGGTGGCTCTCATCAGACATTTGATAAAGCTTTGGACATAATGAACTCCTTTCATTGCATGGTATTATCTCTTAGACAACTGATACAGTGCTACACATTTTTGAGGAAAAGAAGAGATGTGTACTTAGTTCCGAATTGAAGCTGATAGGGATGAGCGATGAAGTGTGTGACTACTTGGGTATATGAAAAACTATCACAAGATTTTTGAAGACATTCTGATCTGAAGAGGAGAACAAAACAAACAAAACAAAATCCTTCATAGCAAGTGAATATATTCTATGATCTTACTATTATTATGTGTCTTGATACCTTTGTCTCTACCTATTGGTATCTGCAATGAGATACCAAATTATATAGATCACTGGTTCATCACAGAAAGGTAATTCCTCTGCTCCTCCCCATGGTGTAGTATCAAAGCAAGACCACAGCCCATGGTAATGACATGAATTTTATTGTCAGTTTCTTGCATAATTCAGCATTTGTCTTGGTTTGAAAATGATTAGAACTTGTATCAGTGTGCAAAGAACTGAAGTATATATTTGCAATTTAAATAGGCAACATCTTGCTGAGAAAGGGAGACTCAGAGAACTTATTTTCTTGGTTAAGCAGAGACCACTGAGGTATGATCTAGGATTTCATGTGTGTTTGTGCATGGTATCTGATGATGCATGAATTCCTGTGCGGCTGATCATTAAAGTAAGATTCTTTTTTCTTGAAACTGACTTTATAAGGTCTGGAATTCTCATCTCTGCTACATGTAATTTACTCATTTGCAGGAGTACAGTAACAATAACAGTGTGAATAGGATGGTTTGGAAGCCTGTTTTTGCTCTAAGCAAGCATTTGGTCTTTATAGGTGTTTTTCCTTTTTTTTTTTTCCCTCTTTAATCTTTTGGCCCCAATAAGGAGCTGTAATATAAACCAAGCCAAATTCTTCCTGTCGTTGTCTGATTAAAAAAAAAAAAAAAAAAAAGAAAAAAAAAAAAAAAAAAAAAAGGTGTACTTCCATTCATTGTTTCCATGCAGCTTCCTGTCCTTTATGCAGTAAGAAGGGATAAATCTGTGGCAATTTATGAGCTATCTCTGGGGAAAGAGACTTTCACAACAACAAAACCTTCCATGTTATTTGGAATAAAGAGCAAGGATTGCTAGAAATGGTTTTGTTTACTCATTTATTCATCTTTTTATAATAATGGTTCTGGAGACAACTTGATTAATTAGGGGGATAAAACTGAAGGCTACATTTGATTCTTCCATTCAGCCTGTTGAGATGTAATATTTATTTGCAGTGTATCTTTTGTATCCTGATATAGGTATTGATGGAATTCACACTTTTCTGAAATACAGACATGTCTGGAGGGAGACCATGCCTCTGATTAATTTTTGCAGCTGATGGGGAAAGGATAGGTGCTCCATGGGACCTGAGATTTATGCAAGAGTATCATCTGTATTTGTATTTTAGACCAATTGCTGGAAACCTGTCTATTTTCTGCTGCTTGAGGATAAGTACAGGAAAAACTCAGAAACCCCATCTGAAACAGTGGTGAACTACTTTGGTATGGAAAACAGAAGATGTACTTCCCAGGTTTATTTAAATGAATGTCAGCACATTCATGCTGTTCTGTTTATACAGATTAAAAGATGCTCTTATACTAGTGGTGTGTTTTCCAAATACTTGGGTGAAGGGATGAAAGAGAGGGAGAGCATGTGTGCATGAGTGCGTATGCATTAAGCGTGGAAAAATACTAGAGAAGAGGTCCTGTAAGCAGTGTTTTGTTGCAAATCTCAGGAGAAGTTAGGGCTCTGACAGTACTTTCGGTCAGGAATATGTACTGCAGAAGTTACATAAAATGTAGCTCTTTGATAAAGCGATACTTTACATGTTGCAGTACATCTGCTTTGAAAGACTTCTTTGTTTTTCAGGTACAGATGTTTGTTTTCTAAGATTATGTCTCATGAGCTGGAATGTCTTAAAATTGTGCTCAGCAGATGTTAAACCAAATAGACTTTTGAATCTTCACATTTTCTATTTAATTAGCTTAATATGTGTCTTATTTAGACACCTGGAGTTTTATTTTAGTAAACAAGATACTGACGTATTGACATCAACTAGCCTTGCCTTGCTTGTGCAATTATCGAAATGAGTTTTGCTTTGTAAATTTGAATGTCATTTTCATTTTTCATAAAATAGATACTTAATGTATTTAGGTACTATTCTACTCTCTTAAGTAGCAGCGGTACATTGCTGCAGAAGTTGAGTTTGATTAGATAGCTAACTTCTCCAATTTAATGTGTACTAATTTTACATCCTTATATGGACAAAATGCTGTTAGGTTCTTATGTTTGAAAGTGGAAGGAAGTATTTATTGCTTACAAGATGCAATTTGAAATTTTACATCAGGAAAAATGTGAGATGCATGCATGCATGTAACAAGTGAGGCTTGGTCACCTATGCTGCAACAGGGAATGAGCCTGTTACGCAAAACAGAAATGTCTAGAAAAACTGCAGGAAAATAAAGGATCAAAAGACATTGCAGATAATTTAGTACGTTGATAGATTGAAATGTTAGGCCCATATGTGGAATATATCTGGAACAGAATTGGTGATAGTGAAATGGGAATCAATTCTAGAGTAATAATTGTGGATTAAGAACACACAGAGCAAAGTTTGATGTAGCTTTTACACTAGAAATCAGTGTTAAGTTGGAATGTTATCTGCCAGAAGATCATTTTCTTTTCCTTTGTAGGAAGAGGGAAAGAGCAAGAGTGCATGAAATGAAGTTACTGAAGGTTAGCAGGCTTTGAGCTTTGGAATGGGGAACCTTTGTTTTTGCACATGTTTTTAATATTGTTTGTACGTTTTTAACTCCATCTACAACCAAATGTTACCATATGTATTGAATGTTTCTTAGGGATATACTTTTCTTCTCAGCTCAAGTCTTATAGCTCCCTAATTTAAATAGATACATGCCTGAGGTTTTTGAGACTCTACTAACTCATTTGCAGTTCTTCTTTTCTTTTGATTTTTTTTCTTTCAAAAATGGCCACAATTTGTCCATGAACCTTTCCCTTGTAATTTTAAACCTTTCCCATTTGCCCTTGCAATAATTCAGTCAAAACTAGTTCCACCAAAAATGTCTTTTTTCTTTTTTTTTTTTTCCCTGACGAGAAGCCAATACTAGACATGGCAGTAAAAAACACTCCCTGAAAAGTAAGGATGTGAAGGGAGGCTTATCAAGCCTTGTGTATGACAGCTATACACTCTGCTGTTTCAGAACAAAGCCTCTATCTTTAATTCATTATTTATTTATTAACTCTTCAGGCAACTGAATGCCAAGGCTTCTTTGGATATTTAGCAAATGAGAGGGTGGTAAACAGGACCACTTCCATGACCAGTAATTCTGTAGATCCTCACAGAGATCTGTTGTTGAGATGGGACTCTTGTTGGTATTCATGTTATGATTCTATTAAACTTGCCAGCAATTAATTGCTTTTCTGAGTATTCTCCTAGTTCTGCTGGAGGGGTTTGGGATAAATTATGAGTTTTTTCTAGTAGTTCCTCAGCCCTAAACATGTATCTAATGGTGTGGAAATACAATGGTCTTGGACTCGTGAGAGAAGATGTGAGGTTGCGTGTAGGAGGTTCAAGTTATATTTACACTTGTAGATTCTTGATTGCCTCAATCCTAGCGTATTTTTTGTATCAATGCTACCTCAGCAAAGAATCCTTTATGAGAAAAAGGATGTACAGGTGTTAACATTATTTTATAGAATTCTGTCTGTATCTTTCAGAAATGAGTGGTAAAGGTTTTAGGAAGAAGTTATTAATAAGCTTGCTTAGGTCCTCTGCAATGAATTTTAAGCTTTTCAATTCTGGAGCAAATGACTTTTACTCCTCTTGTTTTTTGGAACTTTGCTGTCACTCAGAACTAGGCTTGAAGATCCTGTCTCTTTCCTTCTTGTCCCAGTTGTCACTGTGACTAGTTAATATAAGAAATACCCTTAAATTAACCTTCTCCAAAAGAACTTCTGTGGAAGTCTGGCATTTAGGCATACTGAAATCACTACTCTGATAGCTAGCCTCCTCTAGGGCTTGCTTTTCAAAGTTAAAGTGATGAATTCTAGCAGGATCTGCAGTAATTTATATTGCTTTGTACCTGACAGCACAGAAATCCCTGGTGTTTCTCAAGTCTGGATTTGAATCTTTTGTCTTTATTTTTAATGACTTCATGTGTGTCATTGCCACATTCAAAAATTAATTAGGTTAAATCTATCATTCTACTGAAGAGTGTTATATCCCATTGGTGTGTCTTGTGTCCTGTATGACATATGGGAACCATGCTAACATGCTAACTCTGCTAACAGCAGAGATTCATGTAATTTTCAGGAGCTCATCACACTTTTCAACTGACAACAATATAGAAATCTCCATGGTAATGCAACAGAATGTACGTTAGCATTTATTATTCAAATAAAATCCATCATAGCTCTGAGCTAGTCTTAGGTTGTATCATCCCACTTTGCTACTTACTGTGTACTCCCCTATGTCGTATTCACTCCCTTTTCTTCTTCTTTCCTAGAACACATGTTACTCATTGGTAACATGGATGATATGGGAAACAAGAATACAGAAATTGTATTGAATACATTCCAGATGTTCATATCAAATGAGGTTGATCTGTGTTAAGATTTTCTTATTAATTGGAAGTAGAAAATAATAAAGCACAGAATAGTTCTGTAAAATTCTAAATTCACTAACATTTGCCATTGTAAAGCACATTTGCAGTAATTAGTTCTTACAAAACTACCTGACCTGCTTTCCTCCTTCTTCAAAAGACTTTGCAGGCATTAGACAATTATATATTAATTGTTATAAGAGCCAGGATTTGCTAACTGAATGCATTCATTGAATAAATACTTAGTCCAAATCCATAATAGTGAAACAAAAGCCGAACACTGACTGCATGTGACACATTTGTATTCTCAGTAGAAGGAGGAGTGAATCCAAAGGCTTGTTGCCACACAAACTGGAGCAATGTGGTTTTGTTTAGACTTTCAGACACAAGCAGATATTGCAGAGGTGATAAACAGTTTAGTGGTGTCATAGAAAGGGCTTTCTGTTTTGTTTTGTTTTTTTCCTCAGAGTTGTAAATATACACTTCGTAGTATTTAAACTACCTAGAAGTAGCTTTCTAGCCACAGGAGGGTGCTGTGGCAGGAAGAGGGATGGAAGATCAGCAGGAGGAGTTTGAGAAGAGCCAAGAGAGACAGCAGTTAATTTAGAGAAAAGAGAGCCCCTGCTAGAGTGACAGTGCCTTGGAGTGGCACGAGACAAGACCTGCAGGTGCAGTAGGTAGTGCTGGAAAGAAATATTACTGAGTGGTGAGTGAGTAGCTCAGACGGCAGTGGGGTGTGTGTAATGTAAAGATTCTAAAATAAAGCATAAATGGAGAGAAGGTGGCAGAAAGAACTGGCTCACAGTATGTACAGACTGAGTGTTGGTGGACTCCTAGTAAGAGTGTGGACCTGGGACATTGCTACATGCAATGCAAATCTTGGCAGAAATGCAACATCTAGTGTAAGCCTCTGTTACTTAGCCCACCATAAATTTCTGTATTTGGGTAATCTGACAGCGTATGCGGTTGGAATACAGTGGAGCTGGCCTTCAGTAGCCATTCCAATCTCCAGCTCAACTTTCAGGGACTGCATTTTAGTAACTAACTAAAATGGACTGAAAGCAACTCTGTCAGAAGAAATAACTCTACTTTGCCCCATCTCCTTCCCCAAAATGTTGGCTTCTTACACAGAGCTGCTCAGAAGAGCTGTGATTTAAGGGAATGGTGTACAGAGCTGACAGAAGTCACAGTGAATCAAAGAGAAAATGTTGACATATGCACATAGTGGCAGCACTAGGAGTGTAGTTGCTCAAGGATGCAAAGGGGAAGGGAGGAGAACTTGCAAGAAAGGAAGGAGATCATTTTGGGGCCTGGAGATAGAGTGGGTGCTGTGTTGCAGTGATGGTGGGTAGTTCACAGTGTTGGACATGCAGCTTGTCTGCCATGCATCAAGGTCTGCTCTGTGCTGGCAGGCCTGGAGCCAGCTCGTGTGCAGGAGTCAAGGGGCCGTGCTCGTGTGGCCAGGGACCTATGGCAGCCAGCCCTGCAAGGCCTGGTATGCTTTTTGGGTGTGCTGCCAGCAGGGTTACATGCGTTCTGCAGGATTTCTGGCCCAACTCCAGCTTGGATGGATAGCAGGCAGTGTGGGCATGCCTCCGTCTGCCTGTCATTGTGTAGATAAGCCCTGCTGCACGTGGTTATCCAGGATGTGAACTGCTACTCCCTCTGTGAGTGTTTCCATTTTGCAAAGAGAGCAGCCTGCCATGCGGAGCACTTGGCTAGCATGTGCCCGAGGGTGCCAGGGTGGGGAGGACAGTACAGAAAGCTCAGGACTGTGTAAATTCACACCCAAACTTACTGGTCACTGTCATTTTCTTGTAGATGAGCCTTATAGAGATGGGGGAAGATCCACGTAACTTCCTCTAGTGTGGCAAACGTGTATCAAATAAAGACCAGCTGGAGGGGAGGGTTGATATGTGTACTGCATGGAAACAGGTAGTCAGGAGGGGATCAAGTGTTTTTTGTCAGCAGCTCCATTTCCATTCTGTTCCAAGTCTTATGGCTTTTTATTTCTGTGCCAGACTTTCTGATCTCTCCTTTACATAGAGGCTGCTATCTTGCCCCATACTCTTCTGGAACCTCTCCCCCATGCTGCTATTTCTTTTCTGGTGTGTGTTTATATTTGTGTAAATTTTTTTTTCCCTGTCTTTTTTTTTCTCTGTTATGGTAGAATCATCTTTACAAATGTCAACTCCACTCTGGTTTGCAAGAAATGCAATTCAACACACATCTGCTTCTTGGCTCTCAGTTTGTTCCCTAGCCAAAGAAATGCACGTATTTAGAAATTCTTTTTATGTGCAGATTATGTAATAGTTTGTTCTTCTGCAGGATTTGCATGTCAGTGGTTGGGCTAATTGATCTGCACTCTTACATCAGGAAAATGGGCCCTTGCTGCTGGTAGTATTTTTATTGCAAATTGTGAATGTTTCTTCAACTGTTACAAAAGGAAAAAGTATCAATTTATATTTTATTTTACTTTTTTTTTTTTTTTTTTTTTTTAAACTGAGTCATTGCTTGGACTGCTCTCATTTCACATGCATGTTCTAAAAAAGGAGTTAAAAGATAAACCTGCAATCCCCCACGCAGCCAGTCAGTGCTAACACCAAGCTCCTCATACAGAGAGCAGGAAGTTTGTTTATCTTCTGCATCCCAAGCACAGGCATGTGTAATTTATGCCTGCAGCACTGCCTTTAACAACTGCTCCCATTCTTTGGGAGCTGGCAGGATACGTAGCATGCACCAGTGGGTCTCAGGAGCAGCTCCTTCTGCAGGACAAGGCATGCATAACCCTAGGCACCATGGAAGTATTATCGTTCTCTGTGGCCTTGTTTTTTCTATAAAATGTCTGTTTTAAGATGGGTTTGACTTTAAATGGCCAGTTGCTAACTGTATCTTGAGTGAACTGTCTTTTTAACCAGCAAAGTGTAGGTCGGTCCCAATATGACTAAACTTGTGCACCCAGGTCAAATGATCTCTGGTGCTAGCTAGATTGCTGGATGTCGATTTCATAAAAACAGAAAGAGCTCTGCTATTTGATCAATTAAGCATTTTCTTTCACTGTGAACTTTTTATTAATATTATTAATAATATATATATTTTTAAATAAATATTTTAGTTGTAGTTGTATGCCAGCCAGAGAAATCAGGATTCTGCTTTGTGGTTCTCCTTTATATGGTGCAGCTTTTGAACTGACTTGTTTCTCTAATTCTTAACTAACTGACTGTGGTGCAAATTAGGAGTTAAGTCAATTGCTGTTCTCCTGTGACCTCCTGAATCCAAAACATACTGTATCTGTTACTGTCAGGGGTAGGTTTGAGCCATTTTGGAAAAGCAAGACTGCTTTTCATAAATATTTGTCTTGCTTTAGTTTCCTGAGATATAGTTCAAATGTAAACTTGTCCGCATGTTTCAGCTTTTGCTCTATCTTGTATCACATCGCACTGTCTCACGTACTATATGAGAGTATGGCACTGCATCATGCTCTGGTGATTATTTAAAAGGGCGTACACTCTGTTTTGGACTAGATATCTGTTATCGGTGTAGATAATTGCTGTCAGACATAAAATAGACTCAGTAAACAAACATTTCATCTTATCATGTGATAAACATCTGTTTTGTCCAATGTATTTGAACGACATTCACCATAAATCAGCAGTGCTTCAAAAGCAACAAATGCAACTAGCCCAAATCCTTCCTGCTGGGATTACATTATAGTAGAGATTAATCTTTCATTGTTATATATACATAGTTGCATTTTTTCAGTGTTTGGAGATAACAATGTTTGACATAAGCAAATAATTCATATCTAAGACTAACCAATTCCTTCTAACCACCCTAAATGCTCTTTTTCTCCCTCAGGGTATTTTAAATTTAGACTTCCAGGGAGAGAAATAAATTAACAATTTTGCATATTTAGGAGAATATGCTAAATTAAAATTTGTTCATAATGTAGATAATGAACATGACGTTTCTGTTTGTGTTCCTATTGGTTTTGTGACCAAAAGGGACTTGATTATTTGACAGATGTAATTTATGAATTGCTTTTTTCTCTAAATGGTATGCATCTGTCTCTTTCCCTGCAGGTCCTGTGCCAAGGAGTGAGTGTGTGCTATCTCCTGTTAACAATTCGCACCCAGTCCATGCCCTGTTGGAGAGTTTCACAGTCTTATCTGGCTGTGCAAGCCGAGGCACAACAAGCCTACCACAAGAGGTGCACGTCCTCAATCTCAGAAATCCTGAGGAAGGTCTTGACCATCATGAAAGAGAGGTAAAGGAGGAATTGCTTATCTTCCAGATCCATGACTTAGAAGCTGTCTGCAAATGGGATTGTTCTAAGTTTATTTTCAGAATTGTGAACATCTAGACAGTACAAAGAAGCATGTGCAGTTCGCATTGGTATTGTCCACATATGCTTTGCATGTCATAGGAGTAAACTGCTTCCATACCCTGTCATTCTTTCCTTCACCTTTCACAACCATGAAGTATAGTTTAAAAAGTTGGTGGGGTGGGCAAAGGAAATCAGAAACAGATTGGGATCTACAAGAGGCCTTTACAGAATTGGCTGTCTTCAAAGCCAGATCATTTACCTAAATGTGTTGTAAATTAACATGAATACCTTTGGATCTTTGCCATGACCACTATAAACAAATACTAAAGTTCAGATTCTTTTAGCCCTGTAATACATTCTTAGTGCTTCACTGAGTGGGGAATGTTGAGCAGATAGCAAGTGTTGCTTACTATGATAGTTCTTAAGTACAGTCCAATTACTTATTTATATACATTGCACTTGGAGAGACTGGCAAGAACTTAAACTGCTCTGGATGCAGCAGCAGGAGAAGAAAGTTTTTGATGTTAACTTCTGCAGTGCTGTTGTTTACTATCAAAACCAAGTGCTGAAGTGAAAAGAAAACATTGCATGCCACAACAGCTGAGTTTCTTAGTTCTAGTTCCTTCAGTTATTACACACACAAATCCTGAGCACTGCTTCCCGTGAGAGCAGCATGTGTGCGCACAGTTAGTAGAATTAGTGGTGAGAGAACAAAGATGATGTTCCATCATATGGAAGCTTAGCAAAAGAGAGTCTAAATCTGTGCTGGTGGAACTTGTAAGTGGAATCTTTTATAGTGTGTTCAATTCAGGCAGATACTTTCGGCCATAATCAGTTTTTCCTCTGACTTCAATAGCAGCCTTGTTGGGTTTGTACTGTATTCAACTCAATGTTCAGTGTATGCATCTGTGGAACTTCAGCTGTTGTGTAGATTTTTGGTATTTACACTTCCTGAAAGGTCTAGTGTATGATTAAGAAGGTATTTATGATTTTTTTTTCAGTAGGCGTCTCATGGATTGCCCTAAATAAAAAAAATTCAGATCAGTTCAACTGCCATTAGATGAATAGAAAAATAATATTTTTTTTCTGAGAATGAGGATCAGAGATTCTATTGTTATTATCTTAAAATTTTAAGGCACTGGATTGTTGTCCAGTGTTGTCCACCTACCTTTTTTACAGGTAGCTTTTTAGTCATGAAAAACTGTTTGAAGTTGAAACCTGAGCAGTGTAGTTTCTTATGGAAACTAAAAGCCTTATGTAGTTCTGCTATGCATTTATTAGTGCCTCTCTTTGTCACCCAGGAACTTTTAAATCTATCGGCAGGTTTTAAACAGATTTACTCTGACATGTAGGTCTCACAAGGTAATCACAAGTTCTGTTAAAAATATGTAGAAGAGTGCCCTCAATGGGGGGACCTGATAGTAGTGTTAATTCTTAGTGGTCGAAGAGTGCCTGAATGTGAGGTGAAATAGGCTAAACCTGGAGTTCACATTTCTCAGGGGGCCAGAATGAATCAACTGCAAGGCTTAAATTTGCATGAAACAAAATGTTACTGTGTTTTGATGCTCTAAGCATGAATTGCTTAGCTGTGCAGTTTCTACAGTTATGCACGCACAGCATGAACTAGAGTCACATACAGATGAGGCTGAAGACTGTGCTAGTACTAATTGTCTTGACAGAATGATAGAAGATTTAAATACTTGGCTTTGCATAAAAATTAGTTATTGTCTAGGAGAAGGGCACTGCACGTGCCTGTTCCAACATATTTATGTTATGAAAGCAGTTGGCCCAAACAGTCTTTTCTGTATACTTCTGTTGTATACTAAGGTGATGGCATAGAATATATTTCACAATTTGTAGCTCTTAGTCACCTCCTCCCAACTGTTTTCCAGTTCCAGCCCTCAGAAATCACTGCTCTGAAAGTGAATGGAAAGCTACAGCAGGGTTTGCTGGTGACAGTGAAGAGCAGGAGAGCGTAGGCAACTTGGAAAGATCCAATTTTACTTGTAGGACCAGCATCTGAAAACAAAAAGCAAATATCTTCTCCATTATTGTACAAATCAACTCCAAGTTCCCTTTTATCTTGAAGTAGAATTTCCCATCACCGCATATTAAATTAATTTGGTTTACTAGCTGAGGTTTTTCCTGTTGCCTGCAAGTACCAAAAGCAAAGATAGAGATGTCATTATAGATAGTATACCCCAGTATAAAAATAGTAATTTTTTTTGACAGTACGCTAGGTAGAATCTGCAACATCAAAATCATTTAAAATAAATCATTCATCCATTCAGTCAATGGCTGAAATTCTGGTAATGTGAAATTCAAGGTCTGAAAATCTCTTAAGTGAGGGCTTGCTTTAGAGGAGAAGGGGAGACTGGCCTTTTTTTGAACCTGCCATGTGTTAGATGCTAAATTACATGTCCCTTACATCCTGGAGGGAGGGTAAATCTCCTATAGCAAATTGTTTGGATTAGATACTCTCGAAGTTGTCCTGGTTCTCTTGAACGTGCAACATAACATGTTTAATTTAACTTGCTTGGCACTTGTGTACAATGGACAGACAACAAACATTCACACAATTAGGAAGGATGGCTACTGTATGGTAAGGGCATGATAGAGGAATGTGTTCCTTTGTTACATGTGAAGACTTTTTTTTTTTTTTTTTTGATGATTAATAAGGTTTGGCGGCTTTTTTCTTCCCTGGAAGCAAGATTAAAAAAAAAGAAAAAGAAAAGAAAAGCTAGACCAGAAGTGTGTGGGATTATGTATTCTGAAATTTGCAAATCTCAATTGATAACCTAGCACTTTCAGGTTAGGACTGACATCTCATAGATACAAGGTCATACCATGAAATGCTGCAATCGTGTCTTTGGTCTCCTAGGAATTTATTTGTATTTTATTCCTTAGAACTGTCTTTTATGGCACTTCATATTGGCTGTGCTTTATCGTAGGAAATAGAATACGGGTGCGTGTAATAGCCACAAGTGTTTTTATTGAGCTTGGCATGAAAAATGCAAGCCTTCTTTGTTTATTTTATTTGATCAAATATTCCTGAGGAAGTGAGAGCATGTGTGCATTTCTCTACTGATCTTGGGCTCAGCTGAAAGCCAGAACTGCCAAACACTTACAGGAACTTTCTCTGTGGCTTTTGGTGTCCTTACTGCTCAAGTTTCCTAGTTTTCAGAACAGCTTGCTTTCTTGTGAGGCTATTCATTCTGAGAAAGAATTGTTGTGATTCTAGCAATTTGCACCAGAAAAACATGTATAGAAAAGCTTTCATTTTAAGATTAAACTTGCTTCTTAAACAAGTATGCTATCAAGTCTTAAGTTAATGTGAAATTCTTTTTATTCTTTAAAGAATATCAACTGACGTTATTTTATTCAATGCCTGTTTAGTTTCTCTGATCTGCTTCAGGCACGCAGTCACAGCTGAAATAGTTAAAGGCGGAGCAGGGGAATGTAAAATTATCCTCATGTGGGTACTTAGGATTTGAATACATGTGACTACACAGAATGAGAATTCCTGGCAACAGATTCACTATTGTTTTCTTGACATCCTCATCCTCCGTAGCTTTTAAGATGTTATGCCTGATACAGATGTTTAACATGTGTTATGTGAAATGAAGGCAGGAAAAGCAAGGAATTGTCTTTATTTTTATAATTGTGGTAAACGCTTCTGAGGCTGTAATAATTCCATCTTTCTTCTCAGTGTTGTTTGACAACAAGTTCATAATAATTTATTATTTTCCTTTGTGAGCAAACCTGATGCTAAAATGCATGTTACTTCCTATGGAGTGGCCTAATTATTATAGTTGGGCACTTAGTAGGGAAGTACCTTCAGCTTCCCGAGCTGGCCCACTTAAAGCCATGAAATAATGTGCAAGGTTGTTGAAGTCCAACATTGTGGTATTTTCTGAGAATTTGGAGAGTTGTAAAAATGGCACAGGAAGAGACACTGAAATGGTCACCTGGTAACATTTTTTACATCCTGACTTTTGTTGGAGCATCCTGAATTCAGGATGTGTTATAACCTGGTAGAATTCTACTTCCAAACATGGGAAGTCTCTGCAGAAATAGCATGGCAGATGTTATTTTGGCATTATAACTTCCATGCCAATTCTCTTAATTTCAAATCTTCGGATAATCACTTTGTTCCCTTTTTCACACTTCCTCTTGATTGTACTTGTTAACTTTCATTTCTCTCCCTGCATAATTTATAGATCGTTATTCTTTCTCTCCTTTGGGTTTTAGGTTTTATTTGTATGATTTTCGGAGCAAGGTTCCTTAGATTACTCAGATTGCACAGCAGTGTTCCATGGCTGTATTGGTGGAAATATTTGTTTCATGCTCAGGCATGCAGAGATCTGGGGGCTGCCTTGAGAAAGGGCTTTAATAAAGGGGGTTCACTTTGAGTGTGGTTAGACATGCAAACCTGCTGCACCCAGGCCTTGAATTCTTGGCAACAACATAGGAAGGGAGTTCAAAGTTTGTTATTTGACAGTGTAGTTAGTGAAGATTTTGTTACTCAGTCATTTCTTTTATTTCCGTTTATGCTTATTTCTTCCTCTAAACATGCATTTTTTTAAAAAACAGGTTTTGATTTAGTGACAATCAAATGTCAATTTGAGGTGTTCTAGTCTTAGAGTCTGAGATGCAGTAAAAATAAAATGAGCTTTTTTTCTACTGTGCTTATTAGTGCTGAGCTCTCAGCATCAACGTGACCAAATGCTCTGAAACTGACCAAAAAATGGGCTGGTTTTATTTGGATTTTTGAAACACTTGGCAGCATGGACTTAAAAGCCTCTCTGGTGATCTCTTCTTCCTAATTCCATTCTCATCTGTCCTCTCCCAGACTGAAAGAATTGGATTGTTATCCTATGCACTACTGAAACTCGTAATGAATGAAGAGGCACAGATACATAAAAAGTTGTTTTAATTCTGTGAGATTAAACTAGATCACAGTTTTCACTGTCACCATTAATGCTGTGTCTGTGCACTGCCATATCACTTGGCTATGCAGACATGATGTTTCTGGTAAACTGATCAGAGTATGTGGTACAGAATTCATGCTGGGAAATACAGAGCATGTTCCTTGGTTTGCCATACTGCTTCCATCTGCCCTATGCTCATTAGCTGTGGTACAGTGGGAAGCTTATGCTGCTGCATTTGGGCATGTTTGGTGGCTCTGGTAGGCCAAAGGCCTTTGTTTTGAAGAAAAATACTTGCTGTTCTAGAAGAAACTTTCATCGATAAAAGCAAAGTACAGTGCCTTTGTTTTTGCAAAAGATCTCAGCATTGCAAGGGTATTTTGCTGAGTTTACCTCTCCACTTTCTGAACACCTTTGCTTGGCTGCAGTAATGAATATCTAACAGCAACAGCAAACTTGCAAGAGGCAATGCAAAGGTACACAGGGTTTCTGAAGCAGGTGTGGTATGAATTACCTGCAGTGAAATGGCCTGAGAGAGGAGGGGCACTGCCCAGCCTGTCTGAGGATGAGGAGGTGGAAGAGGTATTCGGCTTCTCTGGGATGGAGAAGTCAGAGTTGAGACTTCAGATGAGAGGAACAGAAACTTGGAAGTAAAGCACTGTGTTCCAAATGTGAGAAGGTAAACCCTAAAGGGAAGACAACAGCATGGGATTTCTTAATTGCCTTGATTAGTTGACACTACATTGCCACATCTTTAAAAACAAAAATCACCTCAGCTTTCATTCAAGGAAGGCTTGCAACATTCTCCTTTATCTTTCTTTTGTTTGTTTGTTTGTTTGGTTTGTTTTGTTTTGTTAGCACTTTAAAGTGCTGTTTTATGCATCTGTGCTTGCATAAAATCCTTTTTTGTTTGTTTGTTTTGTTTGTTTGTTTGTTTGCCCTGGCCTGAAGTTGCTGTGGGTTGTTTTCAGTCAGCTCAGGAATCGCTGGTCACTGAGTTTGGCAATCAGTTCACACTCTGCCCACCAGAACTGCCAGAGGAAGTCCTGTGTCCGCAAAAAGAGGCTGTTTGTGCAGAGCTGCTGTCCTGCAGGAGCATTGCCTGGTGCCTGACTACTCTTAAAGAGACAACAGAGACTTCATGCAACTTGGAAAGTGCTGTGCAAACCCTTGGTGTTTTCTGATTCAAGAAATGGGATTATTTTCCATGCATGGAAAATAAGACCTATTCTGTGTCACAGAGCTTCTTGGAATGGTGTGTGAAGTAATGCCAAGGCCAACTTCAAGAGACTAAAGGGTTCAAAGGAAAAATATCAGAATGACTCTTCTGATTGCGTGGAGTTTTTGGTTTTGCTGACTGTTTTTAAAATGGCCTGATGGAAGTTGGACCATCTTACTGACGTTTGTTTTCCTCTGCTGCATGTGCCCACAGATGGCTACTTTGCTGTTACAGGATTGTAGAGAGAACTGGACAGCTGTCCCAGCCTTTACTACTGGGCTTATCAGTCTTCTTCCCTCTCTGCTTCTCACATGCATTATGCTTCTCATATCTATTATGCACATGCACGTGTGTTCTTTCAGTCAAATGCATGTGTTGTGATTTTGTTCATAAACTGTGATCCAAGTTCTTGATCTCTAGTTCCCTCCTTAAAACCTCTTTCTATCTGATGTGACTTGGAGTATTTATTAATAACTTCTTTGTCTGTGGTTACTTTACCAATAATGGTTATGGAAGTGATGGCATTTCCAGAAGTCCTTTATATCACAAATTTGATGGGTGAGCTTCAGTCTGGCTTTGGGTGGCTTGTATGTGTGTATGAGGGAGATGTTGAAGCAGCACTTGCCATGAATGGCGGGGTTTATGTTGTTCTCTGGGGTGTCTGTTTGACACTAAAGTTGGAATTGATGGCGTTGTTCTCCAGTTGTTCCTAGCAGCAGGGAAAATTTCCAACATAAATTAGGTGCAGTGTGCAGTGCTTCATGTTTACTTTCCTGGATCAGCTGTGAAAGTAAAATCTGTGGTGGGAAGGTGTGAGAAGAGGAAAAAACATTTATTATTATTATTTTTTTAAATGTACATGGACTGTGCTTTTTCTAACACTTTTTTCACGCACTCAAGTTTTTGTTTCTCTACACGGGATTCTCATTTTCCACGTGAAACATAAACGGAGCACTTCCACAGTGGTAAAACTTTCAAGGAGAAGATGCGAAAATAGCACCACCAAGAGGTATAAATAGATGAAATTTGGGTTGCTTTAACAGTATGAAGGAATATAGGTAATTTATAGCTGGCTGTGTCCCTTCAGCAGTTGTTTTGGTAGTTTAAAAGATGGAAACATTTTTATGATGGGTGCTTGTGTAATACAAGCTAAGCGTGGCAGTTGTGGCGTTCTATTAGAGCATGCAAATGCTCAAGTGAAATTTTGAGGAGCTTTGGGAAATGTTATGCTGTGTTGTTGTTTAGCAGAGAAGCATGGAGGCACTTGCTTTTTATCTTATTTTATTTTCAGAATAGGCCATTAGAACAAGCATTGTTGCCTCCACTGCTTATTTGGCTTTCAAGGGATACTTAGAATGGGACAAAATAGACTCTGAGAGTTCATTGGGGCTATATGGAAAACTGTTGCAAGCAGGAAGCTGCAATCCATTTTTGTCCTGCTAGATGGAAAGCATGACAGTGTTTTCTTTAGTAAATTTCTTTTGAAGCAAGAATCAGCAAGATAGTGCGGCTGAGAAATGCGCAGAATGGTGTCACTGTGCATGGAATGTACTGCGTGACAGCCTCGCCAGTTCTTCTGGAGGGTTTGGTCAGCTTTGATTCTGCAAGGATGTACAAATTTGAGCAGTCTTACATGTACAGAGAGAACTGATTAAACTGAGAAAATGAGTACTTCATGTAACTTTGTTCTCTGATGTGTTCCCCAAATACGATCTTGCTTGTACAGGCTAAAAGTTATTTATTTATTTATTTTGTTTGTTTGTTTGTTTGTTTTAAGTTTGAAAACAGGAAAAAACATGAAGACCTGCCTGAAGGTGGGGGAATAGAACAGTGTATTGGCTACAGTTGTTGAATCTTCTGAAGGCAGTTTTCTTTGTGCTTCCACAATGTAATGGAAAATAAGTATTACAGATACACTTGCAGCACCTTTTACTCAGACTGATAGGTTAGTGACAACAAAGTAAACAAAGCTGTTTCCTAGATCTGGTGCTGCTTTCTTACATTTTCAGTTTTTGACTCGTGTGTGTGCCTGCTGTTCTCTTCCCAGGCTTGGAAAGGAAGAATTTGGTTTTATATGTCCAATAAAAATATGAAGTCCATATTTTACACTTCTCTATTTGACTGTGCCTTTCTAAAAGACACCTGCAGAATGGTGTTTCTGTTTTCTACTCATCTGGATCAATGTGTGGTCTGGCAAATCTTTGAGTAGCAAAGCCTCTTACATGCAGAGATTAGTTTGAGGTGGTCTGTGACTAATGAAACCTGTGGACAGGTGAGGTGCATCAGTGCTGTGGTGGTACATTAATGGAGCTATGTAGTTTCTGTTTGGGTGGCTAGTGCATATCTAAGTTGCTAAAAATGCGGGCAGCAGGAACTTCTGTCTACCTGAAAAGTCTGTGTAGATTTCCTCAAAGTACCTCAAATTACCTTAAGAAAAATGGTTCTGTCTGAACATAGTGATCTTACATTTTTCAGTGTAAGAAGCATTTCTCTTGGAACAGGAACTGCTTTTACATTTTGTGCTCATAACATCTCAAACATGTTAGTCCCTCCACCCCTGCTTTTTTTTTTTTTTTTTTTTTTTTTCCAGCACATTAGACAGTGTTATTGCAAAAACACAAGTATTGCTTAGGGATAGGGGGAGAGGAGGATGACATCTAACTTACCTCGCAGCTCAGGTGATTCACCAAAGAAGAGCTTATTTATGCCATGCATGTACATGTAAGTACAGAGCAGAATATTGTCTGGAGAAATGTATCCTTTTCCCATGAGTCTTCTATCTTAACTGTTAAAAATATAACTTGCAAGTCTGATGTGGTACCACTTTGTGACTAGGACAACAGTAAGGCAGTTACTGTACTCAAAACTTGCAAGAATGGATTCTGTGCCCTTAAACATATATAAAGACAAAAAGAAATTTTCCCACAAGATGTACAGAAAGAGGCATTTCCCCTTGGGATTCATTATACAGCATGTGAACAGTATTGACATCTACTGATTTATGCAAAGCTGAGTGAGTTGTCGTGTTTTTAGGTCTTGAGTGCTGGGAAGCCTGATGGCTTTGTGGAAGGGCAGATGGCACAAATGGTTTCACTTAATCTTTGGGAGTCTGAGCATCTAATTTGGGTGAAAGGAAGAATGGGTGCTGTGGTCCCAGCTTCACAAGGCTGAGCATGGGCTTTCCATTGCATGGCAGGGCTCATTGCTAGAGGCAGCCCACGCTCTGCAGGTGCTGAAGATGGGGATCACATCTGGATATGAAATTTAGCTGACAGAGCAGAGATGTTTGCACAGAGACTGTTCCATTTGATGCAGCCAGCAGGTTTCAAATGTTAATTTTTCAGGAGATCTCTGGTTCTCTAAACCATACGATATCAGAGATATCAAAGACATAAAAACTGTTTTGAGATATATGTCCCTGGGGAAAACTGGACTTTGTATAATAAAGGTAAAGAAAGTTCAGGTAGGGCTGTTAACAAGTATGTACAATCCCTACCGAAAGCCCATCCGTACACTGGGTTGCAATTTAAAAATTGTTGCAGAAGTAGTTGTACTGGTGTAAGGATGACTGATTACCCTTTGTGTTCTGAAATAGCTTTCCTTATATAAACTAACTGTTCTTTTTTCTGTTTTGTTATTCCTTCACTGTTAAAGCAATACCATTTGCTAATGTGAATAGAACTTCGGTAACTGTCCTGCCCGTTTGCCAAGTTTTTTGTTCCTGGAACAGCTTTGGTCTTAATTTTTGGATTAGTTATGTATTTGCATAGATGATTAACATCTAATATAATGTGATTCCATTTGGCAGCTCCTGCTTAAAATAACACTTTTAGAACATTAGAAATTAACTGGCTACATTTTTGTCTAAAGATAAATTATGTGAGTGAGCTGTGGTCAGAAATGACCCAACGTTTTTTAGTAGCGTTATTTGTGATGTTCCTGTGTCAGAACTTTCTGACACTGTATGACCTCTGGTGCTTTCTGGATGGGCTTTCAGAGTCTTTGTTCCCAGATGAAGTTATGAGAACAGTTACTTACCCTTGTACTTGTGAGATGATGTTACTGGTGCAATACAAGATCAGTTATGAACAGATGACATGTTTGCCAGGTGCTGAGCAGTATGTTGATGCCATCTAGCATGCTACTGTGCTCTAATGTACTCTTCTTACTGTGATGTTTTTTTCAAACACCTTGCCTTCAAAGGATTCTGGTGGTAATTCCTAATAAAGAGTGTGCAGTGGGTCCTCAATTACTTGGGTTGTCCATGTCAAACTTTCTGTTCTCTTGCCCCCTCACTTTGATGGAGCCCAGTATTCCCCTGTGAGCTGTAGATGATAAGGGTCAGCAGATTGCACAATCGTATGCTTTTTTTACTAGGTAATGTGTGGGACCACATCATCTCTGGCTTAATGCCATGAGTTTCAGTGGAATTGTGCCAGGGTGAATCTTTCCCATGATTTTCAGAACTGAACTAAAACTGCTGTTCAGTCGATCTGATTATCTCTGTAGGATGTGGATGAGAAGATTCAGGCAATACCAATTCATTTAAAACCATGCGTTTAGGATAAAACAAACAACCCTGCTCTCTCCTGGCATCGCTGCATTGCTCGCCATGGGGTTGCTGTGTGCTTGCTTTGTGGTAGTGCTGCTTGAGCGCAGCATTCCTTTACTTCTGGCCTGACAGAGAAGACATCTTAGTGTCTCCCTGGCAGAAGCTGTGGCGATGGCAAGATTTCCTTCAGCAATAATTCCATATGAATGCAGTTTGTCTTTCCTGGAAAAATCTGCAAACTCTCTCCCAGAAACTGTTGGCTTCTGAAGACTGTTCATTGCAATCTACTATAGCTGGCTTGATACCAAATTTGTAACAGCATAGGAGCATAGCAAAAATACCAAGAAATTGGTAAAATACGTGTTCCTATTTGAACTCTTAGTCCCTGTGTAAAGAGTACACAGGTACTAAAGCTATTCTTTACTTTTGTCTTGAAAATGAAAAACAAAATGGCCTGGAGATTCTTCCCAAAGCAATTGATAAATGGTGTTTAGAAATGGCACAGTACCAGATCTCTCCATTTGAGGTGGGTTTGTGGGTTAATCCTTTACTGCGCTCTTACAGCAAATGTATTTGCATTAAAATTTTCAAGTGAATTTCTGTAGAATGTCTAACCATCTTATAGTGGATAGTATACACTAATATATTTATACTATATATACTAAAACATAGTAGGTAGTGTACGCTGTATTACTAATGAACTGTGAAGATAAGCTTCTTCATATTAACTTTTCTTTCAATTTAGAATAATTTGTCCTATAAGTATTATATTAGAAAGATTGAGAACATTTTTAATGGCAGTGATACGTGAAAAAAAAATAAGAAAATCAGTCTTCTCTGTCTACTTAGTACCAATTAACATCAGCTCTGCAGCTGTGCATTAAGTTGTCATAAATCCATCTTCAGTGCACCACTAGTAAGCCAGAAAACCTGTTTCCATGATCATGATTTGCGAGTTAAAATTCGTTTTCCTCTTCTGTCTTATGAAACAGCTGTCCTAGCCTAGGCAGCGTAATTCAATCCAACACAGCATATTTTGTCCTGCTTTATTAGCACAAATTCACGATGGCTGTTTTGGAAAAAGAGCTAAGGATTTATCTTAAGGACTTCATGCTAGAATAGTTAATTCAGCCTCGCAAATCCTTGGCACTTGACTTTCATCTTTTAGAACAAAACACAGCCTGTGATTTGATACCTTGAAGTCAGCAAAACAAAATGGTACTTTTTAGCAGCAGTGTTTACTTTGATCAGTTTTCAACTTTTGTGCCCTTGCCTTTCACGTACTACAAATTGCTTTAGCAGAGTAATGGGGCAGAAGCCCATAGACTGTTTTTGTAGTTGGTTGCTGTGGTGATACTCAGCCGTCCATGAAACTGTGATCTCCAGGGAGACAGAGCTGCCACAGCCGCCCTAACCTTGCTGCTATCACATGCATCTGCGGAGACCTTAAAGGAACTTTGCAAACTGTGTCGACAGACGGTAGTGATGAGCTTGAGCCCATGCAAACGGACCTGGCTAAATAATGCCAGCTTCTGTCCAATAGACACAGTGCCTATGAGACGTTGTGGTGTGTGGGTTTTTTTCTTTTTCTTTCTTTCTTTTTTTTTTTTTTTAAGTTTTCCTAAAATAAAGTGAAAGATTCATTCTAGAAGAAAGGCAAAGCTACTCTGGGGCTCATTTTCTACTTATAGTTGCATCCTTTCTTTGTTTGTGTGCACATTTTAATGAATCGGTATGTTTTTTTGTACACATTTTTCAAATAGCCTTAGTTTAGTTTATTTATTTATTTATTTATTTATTTTAACCTATGGTCAACTTGTATTCTTCACAAATTAGTCACTTATTTGAAGGAGTGACTTGCGTGCAAAAAGGAACTGGGAAGAGCAGAGCTAAGCCTGGAAGAGCAGTATTGCTTTGCCAACAGCTCCTGTGCCTGAGCCTTGCTGAAACGTGCAGTGGCGATCATGTGCCTGTAAAGTCTGGCTTAGCACCCACTGCATGGGGACCATGCTGCTACACACCAGCTCAGTACTCAAATGAGCCCTTTGAAAGCAGCAAGGTACATGTTGGACCACAGTGGCTTATTTCCCTGTACTGCTATGCTGCTGTAGGCTTGGTTAATGTGATGTTTCTTCACGTGTTTTAAAAGTAACATGGAGCAGTAGCAGCTGGTTGTTAAATGGACTGGGTGCTTTAGTACACCTAATGGTGCTGGTTTGGTTTTCTCTTGGTGTTGTTTGACCAAACTGCTCTTGTAGAGCAATCTGAAACGCTGAGGTAGTATGTTGCTGAGAAGCACAAAATGTTCGTATTTTATAAGTTTGTATGTGCTTACAAAAGTGCGTGGAGAATATCTCTATAGATCCATCATTTTGAATAATAATAAGCCTCTGTAGGAGGTTAGAAGAACGGTGGATTTTACCATTGTGTTTATTAATGGGTTCAGCATTTTGCACCACATCTTCATATGTAGCTGTATAGAGCTGAACACGCTAATTTCCAATGGGGTTTCTGGGCAATGCCTCACATGAATATTTAATAATATGAGTTCTGCCAGAGAAAATGCTAAAAAGGAAGGGAAAACTTCTAGTTAGCTCTTCTGCTATTGATTAGAAACATTTTGTTGGTGGTTTGGAAATATCCAGTACCTTTCTGTTAATATATGCAGTGTTTAGAAGGTGCTATGAACTGTCTAGACACTTGAAAAAGAATGTGCCCTGAAGAGCTCACAAACTAAGATGAGAAAGGAAAATGTGGCTGGGAGAAGGGGAGCATCATGTCTAACTCAGCTGATACATGGGTTCCTGGCTGGACAGTGGAGGCACTCTAGCAGAAATGACTTGTGTTTTTTGTTTTTTTTTTCACAAGAGCACTTGATTTGCTCATGAAAAATTAATTTTTGGATTAATGTCTTATAGATTTTCTTATGGATCAGCCTGCACTTCTCATGCACAGAAATGCATGAAATAATAGGTGGACATAGTCATATGTCATGTGTCACATACATACTTGTAATAGCAACTAGGAAATCTTATAGTAGATGCAGTTGCAAAGAGTCTGGTTTTCACTCTAAAGTGGTATGTTTACTCTTCATGGCCCCTCATGTGACCAGACAGGTAGAAATCTTCACAAAGTTTTAAACATCTGTCTTGTCTGGTAGGTGTTGGCTTTGGATAAGCCGGTTTGATATCAGTTGAAACAGAGATGCTTCTCCATTTTCGCCTAGCTGTTCATCTCTAAGATGAAGTGTTCAGTGTGTTATGTTTCTTATAATTGTTTTTTAAAAATACCAGAGATTTTAAATAGCAAGAATTTTGAAAATGTCTATTGGAGCATCTTCTTTTAATTAAATCAGCATTCTGATATAAATACAAGCAGTGTGCAAACCTAAACTGTGTGCCCCAACTGGCCCATGTCAGGAGATTGTTAATATTTTTCTATTCTTGGATATTTAAGTACAGAAAGCTATATAATAGCTCACTTCATTAATATTTACATTAGCCTGAGCTTAGTTTGGGATCAGAGGAAGCTGATTATCGTTTGACTATGAAAGCGTAGCTATGAATACATACAATAAGACTGGAGAAATGCAATATTTACCGCATTTAGTGTAAGAGACTTTTTTGTTGGCAGGTTCAACTTTGTCGAGTTTATGGTCAGGTGTACTTTATGCCATTTGGAACTGAAAAAGATATCAGATGAAAATTTGAACTTGTTTGCCAGATAAGGACTGTGAAAGATAAAACTTGGCTGCTTTGGTAAATTTAGATTACAATATTTGTATTGCTTTGCAAGAAAACTATATTACGTAACCCCAGAACAAGGTAATTATGTTTAATTGTTTAAATGGCCTGTTGCTAATTAGTCAAGATTACAGCTGAAAAACCACAAGAATTAAAGAAAGCTTTTTAATAGCGGTGAATTTAATAGCAGTTTTAAACTTTTTCCACCTTTGGCTCTTTCCATTTCTAGATGGAGCAACCAAGTGGGAGACTTTTAAAAACAAACATTTTTTTGTGTGTGGTTTTTTTCTTTTTCAGCTATCAGAATTATTTTCACTTTATAGCCTGATACTTCAAAGCAGTTCTCATAACTAAGATCATGAGTGCCTGATATCTGAAGTCTGTATCATCCTCTGTTACCATTCAAAGTACTGATGTCCTGCAGTTTCCTAAAAGAAGCTATTTAAAAGGAACTCAGTTTGGTTTCTAGCTTCTGTCTAGTCATATGAATCCACATTTACTTTAATAGTAAACTGGTATTTACTACTGTGTAAGATGGAATAAACAATGCATTTAGTTTCTCTAGCAGGAGACAAAGCTCATTCTGAACTACCTGTATGCTCTGTATTCCGAGCCACCCTGAGTTCTGTGATTGTGTGCATGTTCAAAGAGCTGTGGTTCTTTGTCAGGGAACCCACCTTCAGTCCACTACTGAGATGTAACCTGGCCTTCTTAGTGTGTATGCTATGTGATCTCCTAATTTCAATAAAGCAGAATGTATAAATACATCAAATGCTGACTTGCTTAGTAAACTTACCAGTGACTGTAATGACACTGTGATTTCACCTACAAGTTCTTGTATACTAAAAACTGGCAGAATGTTCTCCTTATTGCATTGAATCTTGCCCAGCATTGGACACTTTCTCTAAGGGCAGCAGCACTTTCAGTGAACGGGACTGGGCAGGAAGGGGCTTCCAGAAAAACAAACCGAATGTTTAAAAAGTCACCTCTTAGCTTTCCTCACATTTTTGAAGCTCACTTTCCATTCACCATTTTTGTCTGTGATGATAATAAGGATTTTCTTCTGTTTTGTGTTTGTGTAGTTTTATTTATTTTGCAGGTTAGATTTATGCCCCAATAGCGTAAATAGATGAAGTTTTGTACTCTAAGCCAGCTTTGTAGGCTACCATCAGAAACTGGAGTTTTCTTTGCTGTTCTTTTTATCTCCTTGTTCTCCAGCTCTCAGCTTAGTGGTTTGACCTTTTGCGTAAGCTATTTTTCATCAGCATTTGCCAAGGTTTTCTTAAACACTTTAGCAGTGCTTTGCAAGCATAGAGCAGAAATGTTAACTATTTCATTCTTTATTTTATCTGTACTCTCTTGACTAAGTTTTTTTTGGGAAGCAGTGTGTCCATAATCTTGGGTCAGAAGGTCTGAATGCTGTGAGCCGTAATGTATATAAAAGTGACCTCTGATTCATTGTTACAAATTCCCCCTTTGCTTTGAAACTTAGAATGCAGAACTCACGCATTTCTTTATTTCTCTGTAGGTCACGTTACACTTGACTCCAATTTCATCAGTGCATATTCACCAGAAGCCTCTGGTGTTTCTTCTCAACTCACCTTTGCCCCTGGTTTGGAAGCTAAAAACAGAAAGACTGGCACCTGGAATCCGGAGAGTTTTCTTTGTAAGTATATACGGTCCTCTGGCCTGCTCTGTATCATGGCTATTTGTCACACAAAACACAGAGTTAATGGCATTCATTTGGAAAATTTTTAAACATACGTTTAAAAAAGGCAAGTTAACAGGAGGTCAAGTTTCAGCTTCAGGCTCTGGGGAACAGTTAGGTGGTAGGGCAAAGCAGTTTGGAAAAAGTACCCAATTACCTGTTATATGAATTCAAGTAAAAGAAACCAAAATTGCTTTTTTATAATCTGCATATTGGGTAATTATTAACACCAGCAGCAGTTCCAGTTCAATAAGTTATGAGGGTATAACAGATTGCCTGTCCTGATTCGAAGTTTGATAAATACAGTGCAAAAAACCCTAAAAGCAATGGGAAATGTTAGGGTGAATGATAGTTGTTGTGTTCTCTGTGAACAAACAAAAATTTGTGTGTATTGAGCTCAAGATATGTTTGTTTCTAATGAAGCTTGATCTATTGAAATGACCAAACTAAGACTAGAATGAAGTCATTTTTATTTCTCAGAAGGACTGGAGCGCTGCTTATAGTGTAGGATCCAAATATTACCTAGTATTTGTAAATCATGTCCATACAGTTTGCCAGCACATTCAAGTTTGCTATTTGTAATGAAACAGACAAGTTGTTTGGATTACATTTTTGATGTGTGACATCATGTCTAATCATGAGTCGTCGCTATTAAAGTTGCAGCTTTCACTATGTTCAACTCTAATTGCAGAACTAAACTTGATTATTTTTAGCTTTGTCCTTATAGGGTTCAATTTTGCTCTTCTAGCATAGCTGACTGTGGTAGGCATTGACTGCTTCTGCACTACCTGATGGGAAGGAACTCAGGGGTGTCACTGTGCATCAGCAGGAGGGGAAGATGCCCTGTGCTGCAGCAGTTAGCATGCCAGGAAGGGACATTTGTCTCTGTTTGACTTGGTATAATGGTGACCCCATAAAGTTCTTTAGAAGTCCTGTTGTTCACAGGGTACCAAAAGTTTTTCTAGGATTGATTTCTTTTTTCTTCCATCAAGTTACAACAGTAGGATGACCTTTGGTATTTTGGCCTGTGAAAGACTTGGTCCTGTTCCCAGTGCCAGTTGTTACTGGCAGGTGTTTTAAATACAAAAAGAACATTGCATATTTTTAAAGGTGTTCTCAGTCTCAATTTTTCTCATTAACATCCTGGAGACTCTTAACTGTTATCTTCTTGATGACCGTTCATGGTGGTATGTAACACCACATGGCTTAACACAGCCAGCACAGTTCAGATCTGCTCAGAAATTGACTGAAGATGATGATGATGAACAGCAGTATGATAAGAGTCCTCGTTCTTCTTCTGGCCAAAAGAAGCAGCACCTTTCACCAGTTAATCAAGACTTATAAGTCATATTTTCAGTTTAGTTTTGATCTCTGTTACTGTTACTATATCATCACTCCCATTTCATTTCTGCTAATTTGTTTTCGGCCCTCTCTTCTCCTCTCTTCAGCATTTTCCTTCTTCCTTTGCCTTGACTTTGAAACTGAAGAAGCTCTGCTGAGAGCCATCAATTTCTGCTCAGCAGATCATGCCAGTGTTCAGACTGTGGCTGTGCTGGACTTGCTTAGCTTGGCTCTGTGGCCTGCAGTAAGGCACAGGAACAATAGGAATGCGCCTAAGGCCTTAGCAGCCAAAGCTATATGATTAGCCAAGTGTTTGCTTCAGGAAAGTGCTTCAATCTCTTCTGACTCAAAGCAGACCTGAAAACAAAAACTGTCTTGAAAACTTGAGCAGCAGCAGTCATGATTTGTGCCAAAAAAGACATTATAAGTTTGTTTCTATCTCTTATCAGGGGCTCATCAAACTTCCTATTCCTCGTATACCAGTTTCTCAGTAGTTAAGACTTGTGTTAGCTGGCTGAACAATTTAACCTGCGGTAATAGACTATTACCCTTCCACAGTTCCACTCAGCTCAAAAAGATACATATGTTATTTTTGAGAAGAAACATATAGACAAAACAAACCACACAGAATCATGTGGCACAGAAAACTATGGGAAATGGAGAAAAAATATTGACTTGTGGACAAGCGTACCACCCCTCAAAGAAGCGGATTAGCTCTAGTTTGGCAGCAGAGCTGCTTGCATGTATTAGACCATACCACACTGCAGACACTAGTGCAACTTCTGACTTGAAGAAGCCACCTGCCTTTTTGTAGAGTCAGGGGTTTTTATTTCCAGTTATTATGGAGCAGATGGATGTACCTCTTCTACTCTCCCTTATTTCTTACCAAAGCTCTCAATAAGTTCCTGAGAATTAAGCTTCAGTGTGTAAATCGCAGCCTGAAGGAGCATGGGATGCAGAATTGGCTTCATTGGCTCATCTTGTTTGAAAATACTTGGCTTATACATGTACTTCTGCAGTTACATCTTGTTCGCTCTCCTTACAAAACAGTATTTTGAATCATAAAGGATTTCAAATATAAAAATATGTTTTGATGTCTGTGAATTCTATGCTCAAAACAGGAATGTGTGTCATGCATACCATAGGAGTGTCATAACTATTGTGTCTGTCTCTATGGAAGCCTGAGGCATGATAATCATTGTCTTTCCAGCATCTCTTTCAGACATTTCATACAATGTGTTCATTCACAATTTTATTAATATACTGCACACAAATTGTGAATTGCAGTGTTTTATTGATTGAGCCTAGTTAGTAAGTAAAAATGTTTAATTGGCAACTTCTGGGACTTGTTAGTAATAAAGAAAACTCTTCTGGAGCCAAGTCCTGACTGTTTATTTCTTACAATTACTAACTGTTAAATTTGCCCCTGTATAGCACCATAATAAAGTTTTTAAGTCGTTACAGGGAAGTTATTTGAATAAATCAATACACAAATTATATTGAAAGATCAAAAGCTATTTCTAAAAAGGAAGGTAACTCTAGGATGTGAGCAGATAAAATAGCAATCTGTGAAATGCTGTTATTACCCTTGTACAGATGGAGAAAATAATGTTTGCTGAGCTTAAACAATATTTCTGTTGCAGCAGAGAGTAAAACTATGGCTGTGTATTCGTGGTAATCCTTGTTAGAAAGATATTCTGCTCCCCTCAGTCTGAATTCATTGTTTGAGTTTCCCCTGCAGTGAGTTAGTTGAAGACAAGAAAGATAAGTGGTCTCAGATTGCTTGCTGATTATTATTTTTTAAAATTATTTTATCTCTCCATCTATATGGATGGAGAAGAGTGAAAAGATTTGAAGCTTGTGTCAGCACATACTCAGAAGACCAGTAAAGCGTACAGTAGTATTATTGAGTCCAGAGTTCACCTTCTTTCCTTGTAGCTAAAAGTTTGGATTGTTGTCTTGGTTCAGGTCCTCCATTAAGCAGAAGTTTAAAGTGAATGGTGGAGAAAATCCGTCCTCCAGGCACATGGTTAAACTGTAGAGGAAAGTACAAAGTACTTTGTAGATGATTATTATTTTTCCCACAAATGGCAAGATGAATGGAAGCACAGTGATGCTTACGGTACTTTGGAGCAAGGCATCTGAGATGGTGCTTAGCGGATTTTTTTACTTGTCCACTGCCTTTGTGTTGTTATTGTGCTGATTTCTTCATCCATAAACCAGACAAAACATTAGTGAAAATTTCTAAGAAAAAATGTTGGCATCTCAAGAGAAACTAACGTAAGATATCTAAATAATAATTCTTTTCCTGGTAGGTTCATTTGTCAGTCATATAAATGCAGCTCTTGATTTCACTCTGAACTGTCTTGAATTGCATTCAGCTGAGTTAGTCTATAATAGTCTATATTCTCTGTACTGACAGTCAAAAGGCACTGAATCATATTGAGAAAGGAGAGCTAGTAAATAGAAGAAGTAAAATATGTGTGTTCTATATTCTAAAGTCAAAAGCAGTGCAATAATGATTATAGAATTATAATGCTTTGTTTGGTATACATAATATTTCAGTGCTGTGGGAGATAAGGAGGTCAGGTGTGTTTCAATAGCCATATTTTAGTGCACAAGTGTTCTTGTAAACTACAGATAATCCTTTTGTGCTTTGCATGTTTTTATTTTAAATACTTACATAGAAAATAAACTAGAAAACAGATGCTATTCCTGAGCTTTGATCCCTGCTGTAGCTGAGTTCTCTTGGGTTACCTGAGAGAAAGCAGAAGGGTGGAGAGTGATTGTTGAAGCTGTGCGAATGCTAAAAAGGGCAAATTTCTGCAGGAGAGTTACAGAAAGGGAGTACATGGTGACTGTGCGGTACTGTGTTAATATTGCATCTGGCTTAGACAAGATTATTTTCAAAGAGTCTATGTGAGTTATATATATCTTGATGGGTTAAGTTGGTGGTGCCAGGAAAATTACTGTGATTTTAGTACAGCAAGTCCTGAGTTTATTCTCATGACGCTGTAAATCAACATGCCTAATTATCATGGTATTTCAATCCGAAAACACCTGGAATGTGTCAGTGAGTGAAGTTTGCCTGACCTAACTCATTGAAAATCACCACTTTGACTACTGATGTATCCTAGTCATATTAGTCTGATTGGATATTATTACATGTCACAGAAATGCAATAGCTTGGGGACTGGGCCATTTCTGTTGGAGAGTTCATGGCCTGGACCAGCAGCCCTCTGTAGGAAGAGCAGCATGCGGATGGGAAGGTCTCCTTAGTTCAGCAAGGGGAATACTTAGCACCTGTGCTAAATACTGCTTTTTCTTCAGTAGGAAGTGATGCCAGAATTGCACCGGAAAGAGGCACTGGCTCCCAGTACATCTTCACTGGGGATTAGCCCGGTTAGATTACAACAGATCTCAATTTTATGTAAGCTAGGCAACACCTGCAGAAAATACTTCTACCTTTGATCCTTTTACAGGCCATTTTGCAGAAAAACCTGACCAGACTTTTCCCACCACCACACTTTTAAATTTCTGTATAACAAAATAATTTCCTCCCTTCCCCTGAAGTCATTATTTCACTCCTTCCCTAAAAGCAGTTTATTAAGAACATGCCTTGGCAGAAAACCAGAAGGTTTACGAAGCTGCCCAGAAGGAGGGTTTTGCAGATGCTGCTCACTAGTGATTTCTCTCTTCAGATTTGTTAGCTTTCTCAATTGCTTTTGTAGCCTAGGAAAGTCTTTATTGGACAAGTGAAACTAATCAGAATTAAATGAAAAAATGGACGCAATCCTTTTTGCTTTCCTGAGAGAAATCACTGTTAGAGTAGATTCCTCACCTCCACCTCCCCCCAATAGTCTTGAATATCTACTTTATAGTATTGCTTATAGTGTTTGGTTAAGGATGTGGTGCTTCAGCTTTTTCTCTGAGTTTGTTATTCAAATAATTGACTGAATAAGAGTTATGGATGCAAAAGCACTTAAGAAGTGAATAATTTGAGAAGAAACTGGTAAAATGGAGGAAGCAACAGTAGTAAAAATAAATGCAAAACCAGATCATGTGCTCTTGTCTTGAGATTTGAAGAGGGAAAAACAAACAAACAAAAAACCAATAGCTGTAAAGAAAATAAGTGATAGAATGATGAGTTTAATTATTTGTCATTTGTGTATTTCTAAGAAGAAAAAAAGGATGTTCTTATTTCTTCAGCCAATAGCTAGTTTATTCCTTTTACTTCATGAAAATATGGCTCACATATTTTGGGTCTCTGCCACCAAACCACAAGCTGCTCTATGGTTTGCACTAGATTTTGGATGACTGACAAAACTCACTGAAAAACAAGTGCTATTTGTTTTCCTGTGCCTAGTATTTAACGGGAAATCAGGAGACTAAGTTTCCAATCACTTGCTAAACAGACCCAGATGCGAACCGAGTGCTCTGCTAGAAGAGTGAGAAAGGATAGGAAGTGCGTGACTAGTGATAAATTTAGTATAAATAGTAACCTTTCACTATTCAAGGTAAAATGCTGTAGATTTGCAGCGTTGTGTAACAGTGTGAAGAGGAATTTAAAAGGATGATTACGTTTCTGCAGAATCCTGGGTTTATTTTTTTTGCTTGAATCTTTATAGTTCTTCAACTTAGTAGCAGGAAATAATCTCAGAGTAACCCTTTTCCACTTGGCGGAGTTCATACTCCCCCTTCCTCTTCCCATACCATTTCCGTGCTTTTTGGAAGGAATGTGAAAATACCATTGAGTGTCTAATTAAAAGCACTGTTTAGTAAACAGTGACTTTTATTATGTTTGTCACAATAGTAAAATTCCTCAGAGACTTTCTCGTTTGGCCTGATTCACCTCCGGACAAAATCCTGCTTTTCTAGTCTATGTAACTGTTTTACTCCCAGAAATTTCAGAGGCTACATATGAGAGATGTTCTTGGCAATCAGCTGGAAGGATTTTGTCTTTAGTAGAGACGGAGAAAATGACAGAGTGCTTAATACGTGTTTAGCAGTGATGCATCGTCTGCATTCAATAAAGTGGAATGAGAAAGAGCACAATAGTTCTAGTAAAATATCTTTAAATACCTGGGTTGTTTTGATTCAGAAATTCCTTCATGAAATATTAGAGAAGAGAATTGATATTTTTTACCTTTGAAGCTAAAATATAGTTCATGGCAAAAAGTTCTGCGTGCGGTAGTATGATGTCCCAAAACAGGGGACTTCCTTACAGCATGGAGGTATTTTTTGCTTTCAGTGTAAAGCACTTTCATCTGGGAAGAAATATTTCAAAATTCCCAAAATTCTCTGGTAAATACCAGGTGAAGCTATGCGAGTCTACGTGCCTTAGTTTCTCCTTTAATGGGATGGTCAGGCCCTGTTCTTTTTTGGAGCTTGGTTTGCTAAGGCTATCCCAGTTCATATTAGGTTCTCTCATGTCCTGAGTGATTTAAGCCACTTTTCAAAAGTCAGGCTTCATCCTTGGTGTTTCATTAAGCTTCAGAGGGGGGTTGTCTTCATGGGCTCCAACAAAGCTTTGTGTGCATCTTGGGCTCTTATGTTAAATCAAGTTGCAAGAACAATGAAAGAAATCACATTCTAGCACTGGAGACTGGAGTGGACCCATTCTGCAATAGACTGAAGTGTCTGGAGCCAGATTTCTGTGCTGATTTTTGTCTCTCCTATATTGTCAAAGTTACTTCCTGTCCTCACTTGCTTCAGCTGATGGGGTTTTTGCTAGTGGAAGTTCACAGAAGCAAGCAGTGCACTTTGGCAGACCATTGGTGTTAGTGACGCAGAGATAATAAATCACAACAGGTTGTTATTGAGTCACTGATTCCAGTGGAAAGTATAGCTACACTTGTCTAGATATGCTTCAATTCACCCCTTCTCTCCTTCTGATAGATTGAATCTAGCTAGAAACAAAATCCCTGATAAAGCTTCTGCTACCTTATTTTGTTAGATCAACTCAATGTGTTGAACCTATTGAGATGGTGCTAGATTACTGTGAGGTGAGTGAACAGTTACCTGTATATGCTAAACTCCTTCTGAGCCCTAAACTTTGGGGGCAGATTTATCCTTCATGTCATTAGTTGTTTTTTTTTTTCCTTTTTATCATGATTCTTCCTATTGTGGTTTGAAAAGTTGTGCTTGCTTTGATGTGCTTTCAACTTAGATGGAAAATTTCTAGATTTTCTATCTAGATGCATATAAATGTGCAAGAGTGATCCCACAAGGTTCTAATTCCTATCAGGTCTGTTGATAGTTGGTGAACTGAGCATCTCTTCTGAGGCAAACAAGATAATGCTGTTTCTTTCACATTTGTTTTAAAAACAGTGAGAAATGGAAGTGGAATTTTGTCATGATTGTCTTGAGAACACCAAACTGAAAATGAAAAAAAAATACTGCTAACTGAAAGCATCTTTGTGGTTTGTAGGGAATAACAGAAAGCTGGTAGATGCTGCACTAATGCTGTTATGCTGCATCTCATTTCAAAAGCAGCCACTTACCAAGAAGGATTGCTCTCTTTGTGATTGTTGTATGCTGCGTGATGATTTTTCGAGCAATAAAGGAAATCTTTTTTTGAGTTTCAGAGTACCTGATCTTTCTCCATTTGTGGCTTTGCTTTTTCTCTGTAAGGTGTCTGAAGTCTGTCAAAATACATTATCAAAAAACACGGAGTCCTGATTCTGTGTAGGCTGCTGTGAAAGTCAGTTCAAGATTTTTACTTCTACTTTGAGTGGATTTATTCCTTTCTGACATGTTCTGCCACAAGTCTGAGGCTATCTAGAAACATGAAGGGTGCTGCTTTTTTTATGCTGATTTGTTTGCTTCATTATGGATGGCTTTGTTGGTCACTTGTGCTGGAGGGGCCTTGGCGCTTGGCTGTTGCTGTGAGGAGAGGGAATTTTTCATGCTGTGGACACTTAACTTTGTATTCTGAGTCAGTTTCCAAAGGTGCCTGCCTCTCTCTCAAGGCTAAATTACGCACTTGCTTCCTACTTGGGTGTTCTGAATTACAGGTACATTAAATACTTAAAATGTCATAAAGCAAACAACAAAAATATCCCCAATGGATCAGGTTGAAAGACAAGGAAAAAAAAATAAAGACACAGAACTTTAAAGAGAGAAGGAAATAGGTAAAATAAGAAACAGAAGTTGATGTTTTAAGTGGCTGTAGTGCTCATGCTTACCAGTGAGATGACTTATGACTGGTTCTGAGGTGTTCCTTCCGACGAGCAGTAACTTGTGCATTTTGGCACTTACACCAGGTAGCTGATGTCCCAGGGTGCCTTGGCAGCACTGCAAGAACAATTTTTGTGAGACTGGAAAGTTTTCTTTAGAGACACATAAAGGTTTTTTTATTTTATTTTATTTTATTTTATTTTATTTTATTTTATTTTATTTTATTTTATTTTATTTTATTTTATTTTATTTTATTTTATTTTATTTTATTTTATTTTATTTTATTTTATTTTATTTTATTTTTTCAGGATGAGAGGTCCTGGAAGTTTCTTTGCCTCTGTACAGTGCGAAGAAAATTCCTATTTCTCCCAGTTGTCAGCACTGGGGACCACAAAGTTACATCTAGATGGTATTATGTGTAATCAAAGTAGGTTCCTAAATACATTTTATTGCTTGATAGAAAGCTCAGATTTTAGTAGCAAATTGCAAGATTCTGCACTTGATCCTCATTCCCCCTTACTGCAGAACCTTTTGAGCTGCATTCCTTGCTGTGTGACTGTGGATGTTGTCTTTCGGGCCTGCAGAATGATTTTCCACATCAGACTTGGAAGTTCTTATTTAGCCTCAGAAATGTGGCAAAGCATGTAGATGACCTCAGCAACAGGGGGTGTTTCTAGTGCAGTCATCTTTAGTGTCCGCACAACAACAGGAAGAAATAGAGCTGGGGTGCTTTTTCTACTCTGCAACCTCTGGAAGTAACCACTGAAGGAGATAAACTTGGGAGATAAGAATGAATGTGGCAGCAGTTTCTTAATCAACCATTAGGCGGGGTAATGAATGCTCATGTTAAAATTGTTGACATATTTCTAAGCACGTAAAGCATTCTTTGGTTTGAATGCTCTGGCTGCCATGCCTGAAGTACTTCCAAGATGGTTGCTATCGGTCTGTTCTGAAGAGTAAGCAGTTAATGTTTGAGGCAGGTGTTGAAACAGTGATGGTCGCCCTTTTTGGAAGAACTTCTTGAATTCTTTCCAGAAAAAGTAACGTGCTTGGCCCACTTAACCTTGTCTTAGGTCCGTGTAGTAAAAATCCTAACATTGGCAGGAACAGCTGAGCTCTGTACTTCTTTTAAAAATGTAATAGTGAAACCATTATTTCAAGACAACTTTGGTATGTGATTAAGAATTGAATGATGATAAGCTTCATGTCTATATAAAGATGTTTACTGTGTTATCATTAGTTGAGTATGTTTGTTCCAGACTTGTTGGTGATTCTGCTTTTTGTCTCCCATTTTCTCTCTAGGAAGACTCAGAAATTTGGGTGTTCATTGATAGGATCTGTTCTGCAGGAAGATATTTGTCTTGCCCTGGAATTATACTGAATGTTTGCAAGCTCTAATTAGTAGTAAATGGAAAGAGCTTTGAGGAAAATACTTATCATTAACAGACACTTAAATATTTCAAATCCTAAGTAGAAAATATAGTGAAAATGCACTATTGTAAGCAAATGCATTTCTCTAGACAATGTTTTAGAAGTATTACTATTTTCCTCTTGAATTTTCCTCAAATGTCTTAAAAGGTTATGCTGATAATTCTTTTCTCTGACACTGACCATGGAAAATACCAGGGCCATTGTAAACTGTGTAAATGAACACCAATTGCTGTCACTCTTAGATGCACTGTAGGAATTTTTTGAGACAGTTAAGGAGTTTTGGTTCCTGGCAGCAAAATGCTATTATCTACCCAATATACCTGTAAAATAATAACCGATGAAATCCTTAAATCCAGCAATTTTTACTCACAGGAGAATTTTATGCTTTGGGCCAGGGCTCTACAAAAATGTCCCATGTGTTTGGATAGAAAAGACATCATAGTTATGAGGTGCTACATAGGCTGTCTCTGCATGACCTGGTCTTGTGCTGACAGTGTTGTCTTTGTCCTGTATGACTGAGCACACTATGAAACCCAGCGTTAGGAGCATTATTGTGATGCTTCATGAAAACCAGTTAATGCTGTAACTGCTTCTAAGTAATGGAGTTGCCAAGTCAGTACTATTTGCTAAGTGCTACTTTTTAAAGCTAAATGTGTTGCCATCTTTTCCTAGTATTGCAGGAAAATTTCCTAGAAAATCCTATATTTTCTCCTACATAAGAGTCTGCTTTCTTATTTGGGAAGTATGGTATATTCTGTGTTTGGGTTATAAATTGTGTATTTGTGTTATACAAAATAAAGATTGATTTAAAAGGAGGCATGTTCTGATGGTCATATGAAAAACAAATAAGGAAGGTTATTCAGAATCAGAACAAATATTAGTTTAAACTCCGAACACTATTCTGGTGAGGGGAAAAAAGTCTTCTCTTGAGCAGAGTGTTATATGTGGATATAAAATGCCAACATAATAACTGGAAGCATGGGGAAGAACTTTTGAAATTCTTTCCATGCACCAAAGAACATAATTTATATGTCTGTTTAGACAAATACTTGTATCTGCTAAACAAGCTGATACAGAACATCACAAAATAGTGCTGTGAAGGGAGCAGTGGATACAGGAAAGATAATGGTTGGCTACTGTTAGTTAATTTTATCTAAATGGAGACTGACTTCATATAATTTGTTTAAATAATGGCTATTGATAAGTTGTTTAAAAGGTTAGAGGGATACTTATCATCATTATCTTGCTATAGCAGCATGTAAATAATAGTCAGAAGGGGTTGAAAATTGTTACACTGTGCTTTTTACTCCTTTGATCAACACTGTTAGCAAGGAAGTAATACACATTTTTTGACAAAGAAATCAAGTTTACTAGAAAGCCTTGATGTTGCAGCACTATATATTGATATTGGGATACTTTCTGCCTCCAGGCTTCTGTCTGACTTGTGCTCAGGTGCAAGAACTCATACTCTATATTTTGACAATTTTAAGCACTGTTTTAGTTTTTCTGGTCAAGATCTAAGTTAATACAACCTATTTATAATGATTTTTCTAAAGATGCAAATCATCTGCTTTATGTGCTAGATCAAAGCATTTCTTTTCTTACTTTAGGTAAAGCAACAGTGACTATTTCTGTCTCATTTCTTACTGTGTCTCTCCATTTGTCTTTTCACTGAGCTTGAACTCATGTTCTTATTTGGAAGTTACTTCAGTAGTTCACAGGTTTATTGAGTTTCACATACTTCTCTCCCTTCACTTACCTGGACTCTGTTGTTCTTACCCCCACCCATTTCCCTGCTGTCTTCCTGCCCTCACCTTCTCTTATTAAGTCCATGTGAAGCATTATTATACTACTTCTGTCAGCAGCCCAACATCTGAGAGTGATTCAGAGACCCTCTGATTCAGCTGCCATATGCACTCCAGCCGAGCTGATAGGTTGGGAACACTGTGGTGTTTAAGCAGCTACATTAAACTAAATAATCTCTGCAAATGAATCATTATGCAGATGTTAAAATGCATGAAATTTAGGTGTGAAGTTGGAAGTAAGCTGTAAACGTGCATTTGGGTGTGCCAGTTTATGTTGCTTAAATGGGCTGCCTGTCTGTATGGATAAATGTACCACATTAAAGTTATGTTTTTATTTCCATCAGGTGTCTTCAGGTTCCATTGTTTGGTTCGAGAAGGGAAATTTCTCCTTGTCAGCAGAAATGGAAGAAAAGAATTTTCCTGAGAGAAATGAACATCTGTTACAGTGGGCCCAAAAGGAATATGGAGCAGTAACGTCTTTCACCGAACTCAAAATATCAAGAAACATCTATATTAAAGTAGGAGAAGGTAAAACAAAAAGAAAAGAGGGAAACAAAACTTAACAGAAGTATTGGAACTTCTCAATCTTAAGAATAAATTTCCTTGTTGTAGTATTTAATTAATTTTTAATTATTTTGATCGTTAAACAAACCTCTCATTTTCCAGAGATATGTTGTGAAGGGGATGAGGCAGAGAAATAAAATCAAGTCTGAAGATCAGACATCAGGTTTAGTCAGCTTTTAATGGATTTTGGTACCATAATTTTATGCTTATAAATGCAGGTAGAAGATCATTGGCTATATTCTTACAAGAAACAAGTATTCACATTTTAAAAGAAATATATTACTTATGGTGATTGTTTGGGTGCCTTCATGTACGAGATTAAAGTGGAGAACCTGTGGAGCAAGATTCCCTATCCCTGTGAGCCTGGCTAAAGGAAGCTGGGGAAGTACTCCAATGCCTGTGCAGCTGGACAGTGTCAGAAATATATAAAAATAGGATTCTTTGCAGGTTCATGCTTATGTTATCATGCTAAGGGTATCTTCTGCAAGAGAGTTGTATCTGAGCTGTTCTTAAGCCATGGGTAATACAACAGCTACAGTTCTTTCTTCACTATGATCTTGGAATAAGGCTGTCAGTTCACGAGAGTTTTATAAACTACTTATCTTTATTCAGTTTTTTTTCCTGTAACATATATGGATAGCAGAAGAAATTTATTAACAAAAGCAACTTTCCTTTATAGTATGAGATGATGGGGGATGAAGTTTGCTTTATTTGCAGGCATGGGATAAGATTTCAGTGTTCATTACTTAATGGCCTGTTTCAATGTTCTTCTAATTCTTTGAGGATAACATTCAAGTGTAGGCTAAAACAATGAGAAAAATGGCTGGTAAAAGTGAATCGGAGCTGTTCTTTGCATTGCAGCTAGAGATCCAGCTGTTTGGAAATAATAGAAATCAGTAGAACACTTTAAACAACATCCAAAAGGGTCTGGGGGAATCGGCATTGAGTAGCATCAGGTGACTGTTTAACTTAGTAGCACTTCAGCAGTATTTCTAGAGAAACTCCTGCAAAGTGGAACTAGTTGGCTACATAACAAACAGACAAAACAAACAAAAAACCACACACACACACACAAAAAACAAAACAAAGAAAAAACATAAACAAACCCAAAGTCTTCTGTGACAAAAACACCTATCCCTTACAACCAGTACATGATCATTAGATTTCCTGAAGCATGAGGCTTGTCCCCCCAGATCAGAGTATGGCTGTTTTGGTTTTATCCAAAACCTGCCAATTTTGTACAGGATTCCCCTGCATGATTTTTGTTCTGCTTGGCACCAGTCTTGTATTTTAATGCCAGAAGATCATTCAGAAATACGTTTATTAGGTTATTAAAGTGCTCTTGGAACATATGTATGGGAGTAGTGGTCTCTGTGTTACAGAGATAAGCATTCAATTAGATATGTCAAAAAACAGATAAAATTGTTTGTTGATTTGCTCATCTCCAGTCATACTAAACAGCTAAATATGAGAGCTTTGCATCATGTTTAGATTGTATTTAAACACAGTTTAATTAGGAGTTAAGTACACAAAATGGAACTTGGCAAGCAACCAACATCAGTTTCTGAGAAGGCTCCTACAAACGAGCTGAACTGTAACCGTATTTGATTTAGACTTGAATTCTTGGCAGAAGAAATGAAGGGGTGGGGTGAAGTGGAGAGATCATGCATGTGTGTTCCTGGATAGGGAGAGGGTCAGTTCTTGAACTGTAGCAGTCATGCAAGGAGTTCTATGAAAAACACATGGGATGTGGACCTGTTCTGCTTCTTTGCAGAATGAACAATGGAATCAGTGAATTCTCAAACTACAGTGTATGCTGATAGCTTAGGCTTTTCCTACAAAATCACGCTATTCATCAGGTACCCTCTGTTGCCAGTCTGTGAATTCACAGCTAGCATTACCCATAATTTAGAGGAGGCTGTGTGAGTTCATTCATTGCTACACAGCTGATACGGATGTTAATGTGGGTAGTTAAATGAATACTGCCATTTTATCTTTATTCAAGCTAGAAATATCTGAAATTGGAAGATGTAATGTTTTAGAAGTTGGTGCTCTAGCTGAATACAAGGAAAAGAAAGTTCAAGCAGGAGGGAAAAAAAAAATCTGAAGGATGATCTTTCATACAATAAAACTGCTTCTGATGCCATGAGTCTCTGAAATCAGTTTTGAAGCTGCAAGTGAAAGGCAGCTGAGTGTGGAAGCCTGTCAAAACTGGATGAGGGCCAGGCTCACCTGAATCTTATTGATTCTATCCATCAAGAGCCTGAGTGTGACTGATCCAGCTCTGCAGGGGTGGTGAGCACAGTGGAAACTTAAATGGGCCAGAGTGAGGATTTTGTGCCAGGAGGCCCGCAGAGTAGGGGTGTTGTGGTCAGCTGGACTTTCATAATAACAGAGGTGACAAAGTGATAGCCACGATAATTGCAATCAGATTCTAGAAAGCTGGACTGCTCACAGAAGAAGTGATGTTAGAGCATATTTTTCCATAGAAAAGAAGCTGATTTAGTTCCTAAATGCTCAGTAAGATATAATTACACAGGTCAGTGTAATTATACCGATTAACTTATCGGTTAGTAAGCTAAATGTTACCTAATGCATCTGGTATCACCAATCTAAATCCAAGGCAGGTATGTTAGCCTGGAGGGCAGCTTATTTCCAACACACTATAAACAAAGAAAGAGTCAACTATAACAATAACAGGTCTGAAAAAGACTCTGTGGATAGTCTGCTTACAAACTAATGCTGTGTTCCTGTCCTGGCAGAAGCTGGAGCTTCAGTCGTGTTGCTGAGTTGGTACCCCATACTCACTCATACATGCAGACTTGCTGGGTTTAGTACTGTAGGTTTGTTCTCTGTGCTGTGGTTTGTCCTGCCATTGCTTCATCTCGCTGCTTTGTGGTGAGTGCTGCTAGGGGCTTCCACCCTCCCTGCAAAGACTGCAGCTGCTTTCTGTTGTTTTAATGTGGTGCCACTTTTAAGTTCATGCGCTGATCTCTGTAGTGCTAAGGGCTAGTGAACTGTGAAGTGCTCCTGAAAAAAGCCCTGCATTGGAGTGGTAGAGGAAAATCCCCGACACCTTGCTCATCCCTAGCTTAGAGTTTAGAAAGGCGAGCTCTGCTTGGATGGGATTTTTATTGCTGAGTTAAGGTGCTGCTGCCAAGAGTGCATGTCTTGGAGGGTGACACCTGATTAACAGCTCTCATTTGCACAAAAATCTCATGAGTTAAACCTTGGTGTTCAAGTTTTATCCAGTTTAGCCAAGGACCTGTGTGGGATTCCTAATGTATATAGAGAGAGCAGATGCTGTCTGTCCTCTTTAAAATGGAGGTGTTGCCCACAGGAACTCCTGGGGCAAAGGCAGGGCTGCACAGCTGTGGCAAGTGGGGCTCACCAGCTGCAGACTGATGTCTCACCCAGCACTGTTCCACCGTGGTGCCTGGGGAGATTAGGGAGGCCTGGGGCTTCTAGATGGGCTCATGGGGACTGCTTGATCAGTTTAATTGCAGACACCTGAAGCACCCTTTCAAAGTAACTAAACAACTCTGAAAGGAAGAAAAAGAAGAAAAGAAAAAAGTATGGTGACCAAAGAAAGAAGAGATGAATCTCCCTTTCTCTTAAAGCCCAAATCTTGTTAACTGGTTGACAAGAGTAAATGCATTTTGGTTAAGATGGGCGGGAAGTAAATATGTATATCAATAATCTACTCAGAGTTGAAATGAGCACAGAAGAAAGGCGTGTGAGGAGCAGGGGCCCAGGCTGGGGAGCATCAGAACTGGTGGTGGAGAGAGCAGCGTGTCCCTGAGCTGTGCCGACACAGCAGGAAAGGGCCAGGAGCAAGGAGGCAAGCGCTTTGCCATGGCCAGTGATAGCACGTGTGGTGATTACCCACACACTGCTTAGAGGCTGATGTTTTATGAGTTTAACTGTGTTGTAGCACAGCAACTGAGAAGCAAATACATAATATCTGTGTGTAAGTATGAGCATATATATATAACTTCAGGCTCAGTATAGATCATTTGGGATCACTTTCCATTCTGTGCTGTTGTGGGAGGAGTTGGCAGGAGTGCAGCTGCATTCAAGGCTAATCTGGCAGGGCATGCACCAGATGTTGGAGGAGTGCTTTGCTTGCACAGTAAGAAGAGTTACTGCCTCATGCAACTTTGACGGTTTCTGTACAAAAGGCAACAAGGTTAATATTCAAAGACTGCTTTGTGTAAGATCAGGAGAAGAAATTCTCCTAATTGTTTCCACTGTAGTTTGGGGTCGTAGGAGTCCCTGAGCTTTCTGAGAAGATGTGTACCACATGCAAATGCACTTCAGGGGTGACGTTTCAGCTCTGATTTAGGAAGCAAACTCAAACAGTGATCTCCACTCAGTTTCTAGGAGTTTGTCCTCAGCTTTACATGCATAATGCATTATGTTCGTTTTAATTTTTTCTGTTGCGCTACTGATCTTAATAGGAAAGCCTTCTTTGTAAAGCAAAGGTCTAAGTGACACTGGTTTGGAATTCTGTTCCTATAAGACTTTGTCTTGAGCATGATATTTTGTCCTGCTGCTTATTATGGTAATTTGTCTGTAAAGCTATCTCAGAAATGAAGTATTTATGTATGCTGCTTCTTGGAGTGCAGGAATCTAGGCTGTGCATGAGGACTACATACCACATGACTATTTTTTTTGTTTAATTTTGTACAGTAATTAATGTGCATGATCAGCTAGACAGTTAAAATCAAAAGAGAGATTATCTGCTCTAGGATTTTCTCATTTCAGAGTATTATATTAACCATTTCTTGCCATATTCTTGCCATATTCAATTTTCCATGCATAAGAAAACTGTGATATTTCTAGACAAAGCTGATTCTGACTACACAAAATATAGGAAAATATATTGAATATGGAAATATATTTTCTGTGATCTTTTAAATGTGGCAAGTTTTTAATAACAAGAAAAAAAATCTGAAGGGAGGAGTTAACATGGAAGTTATTAGTTAATTTCAAAAGAAATGTGAGAGAAATGAATGAAAGATGTTATTCATGTTTACATACTTCCCTTCAGTATTGTTTTTCAGGTTTATTTTGAGGGAAGGAAGGGTGTTCATTAAATATTGAAATCTGTAGTTTAAAAGTATGTATTTTAGAATCACAGAATTGCTCAGGTTGGAAAAGACCTTCAAGATCATGAAGTCCAACCACAGTCTAACCGTACTATCCCAACTCTAACAACCTAAGTTATGTCCCTGATCAGAGGAGTGCTATATTTTTGCAACAATTACCTCCCTTTCAACATTATAGTGATTTCTCCTTATTACTAAAGATGGGTAATAGATGTACCTCTTGTTCTAGAAATCTGCATCATAAAATACAGTGCTGCATTGAAGTAGGTGCTGTACATATATGAATGTAAGTTTGTATTTTTGCATAAAGCTACTTATGCTTCCTTTTTCTTTTTTTCTTCAGATCAAGTTTTCCCTCCCACGTGCAACATAGAAAAGAATTTTCTCTCCTTAAATTACCTTGCGGGATACCTACAACCAAAAAGAGCAGAGGGATGCCTAATGTCTAACTTGGTCCAAGAAAGGGAAGTTCACATAATTGAGCTAATTACTCCAAATTCCAATCCATACAGGTAAGGAAGGTACCACAAAAGGTATCAAATCTGAAATCACAGCTAGATATTTCACTTCTGTATTGGAATTTAAATGAAGATAGACATTTTAGTCGTTTCATCATTTCAGGAAGAGCTTGGACCTTAATACTTTACCTTAAGTAGAATATAGTTCTTCGTCATGTAAAGACTCTGGATCCTGCTTCATGATTCCAGGATTTTTCTGGGCAAGACCATAATGCACAGTTTTTATGGATTTTACTCTGTCTTCCTTCTGTATTCAGAAATCTTGCTCAATCAATTGATGTTTTCCAATGAAATGAATAAGGAAGTATGAATGAGGACAGAATCTGACAGGGATTACAATAAGCCCACTGAATGGGGAGGTGAGAGAGGAATTTAAAGTAATCTTGACCTGTCATAGGTATTGATGACTAACAGCAAACCAAGGGCACTGGTTCCCAAATAGTGGTCTAGAGGCCATGAATCTGTGGTCTGTGGTAAGGGTGCCACAGTTCTGCAGAATCATAGCAATGTTTTCTGTAGTGATTCTGGTTGAGGTTAAGGTATAGCTTGATAATCTATGAGAAAAAGGGTTGACAACAGTCCACTAATTTTTAAAAGATTTATAAATAGTTGTTAAGGAAAACTATCTATGTGTTATTAGAGTTATCTAAATTGTCAAAAGTGCTGTAAACTTGGAGGTAAGATGGTCAAAGTATTCATTCTTTGCCTGTGTTTCTTGGATCTTAGTGGATACATATGAATGGTGTTTGCTTCAGATAATCACACCTGAAAAAACTCTTCATAAGTGCTGAGTATTGTTGCTAGAACAGAAATTTGCCATGAGGCTTATTTTTGCAAGAAGAAAAGCACAATTTCAGCAGAGATGAGGTGGAATTAAAATGCTGTCTGCTTTCTGTAGACTCTGGCTTTCCATCATTGTCCACCTCTGCTCCTTATGCAGTATGTTTCCCATCTCTAATCAGGAAATCACACAGGGAGACAGAGGTGGAAGATTAATTATCTCATTGCACTATGCTGATCCCAGAGCCTGAAAATAGTCTCTTGCCTAGCAATCTTGGCAGAGTAAGAAAGCACTGAGGTGATGGAAGGCAAGTAGTTAAATCCAAATGGTTTGCCGATGTGTGGCAGTGGATAGCAGCCCCATTTTGAATTGTGGTACTAGTTTGCAGCAACATCACCATACGTCCCTTAGAGTGTTATGCAATGATTAAAGCCTTGTTTCTCTTTCTCTGGGTGTTTGGCGTTGGCTGACAGTGCACGGTAAGAGTTTGTTTTTTTGATGATAACACTGCAAAATATTTAAGTGTTACAATATTAAAAAAGAAAATGAGTATGTTAAATTTCAGCTTGCTTCATAAATAGTTCCACAGCTGTCTTTACAAAGTTTATCTGCACAGAAGCTGAGCTGAATATGTGTAAAGCTACATGAGATAAAACAAAAGATGCCAAGATATGAAGTCTCAATGTAGAGTATTAGTTGAAACTTGATATTTGGGGATGATCACATTTTTAGACATATGTTCCTGTAAGGTGATCTGGAAGTGAAGGTTTTTATGTCGAATTAGTATTTTGCATGATGAAATGTTATTGCTCTACTTACTGTACCAAAGTCTTGAAAATCTGGATAGCGTTCATCTATTTTCCAGTGATCAGTAGGCTGTACATCTGTTTTCTTGTCTTTTTAAAAGTATATATCCAGAAGTATTGGAAACTAAATACGGCGGTTTAATTCCTCAACACATACATGATCCTAAGCAAAGTAATTTCAACGATTTAACTGCATAGACAGAGGCATTGCCTGACTTAGTATTTGTGTGTTTTTTTATATTAACTTACTTGTCTTTTTGCTTTTTTAAGATACTAGTTTGAACTTTAATACAGTTATAAACGGAGAAAACTGAAATAGCTATATTTAGGCACAGTTGCAGTGAAATAAGCGAAGAGTGTAAAGCAAACTGCTTGCCATATAGCTAACCTGTCCCAAATAACAGCTGAAATGAGTAGCACAGTTCTTGTAAACAAAGCAACAAACAAACAAAAAATTGTCTAAAAAATACTTGTATCTGTTGTGAAGCAAAGTCATTAAAGAGTAAATGGAATAACAATCTGTTTTGCACATGTTGTGTTGTCTGGGATAACCTCCAGCATTTTAATCAGCTGGCCAGACAGTGGAAACATGATGGATTGGAAGAAGGTTGATAGCTGGAAATTTCTGGCACTCTGGTCTTACTTTCCCTCTATTTTCCACACACAGTGCTTTCCAGGTGGATATAATCGTTGACATTAAACCATCTCAACCTGGCGCCAAACTTGACAGAAATGTCGTACTTATCCTCAAGTGTAAAAAAGCGGTCAACTGGGTTATCAAGTCGCATGATGTCCAAGGAAAGCTGGAAGTCATTGTAAGTTATGGCACCCTTATTTTTTGAGAGTTACTATGTATGAATGGTATAGGACCCATTTGAATGCAATATACTACTAGTCCATATTGATTTTTTAATGTATTCTTAGCTGCTGATGCTGACACAAACCAACATTTCAAAGAGTAAGTTCAGAAATGAATATTTTTTTCTCTGTTATGTACTGACCAACATGTCCCAAAAGCCAGGTGGTTCGTGTGAGGATTTAGAGCCTATATTCTCTTGATTTCTGTTGAACTATCTCAACACTGAGTTGAATCTTCACCTCCTTTCTTGCTGTTAATTTGGTGAGTGGATCTACAGGTTTATCTAAGAAGTTGGAAAGATGCCTATGAAAGCAGAGTGGATAATTCTAGATATAAGGCATACACCCACATTGCTTTAGAAGTGGAAGCTGCTTTGCGCCTTCCACTTGTGATTCTAGTGGTCTCCAGCTGTCTTCCCTGCCAGTATTTCTGTCCCCAGCAAGCGTTTGGTCAAATTGACCTCACCTCTGCTCAGACCGCAAATAATAGGTTTTATAAAATTTAAAACCAGGGTCTGTAAAGCTGAGCATTTGAAACCATACTTAAAGATAATTGGAAGCTCCAGTTCAGAATGGTTTTTGGCACAGGCTCTGTGACTCAGCATTGTTTCTACTAAGAAAATATGCTTTTCCTTTTTTTGGAGAGGAAATAAATAAATAAAAATTAGATTAGGCTTATTTCTCTCTTAAGTAGTGAGTTGAGTGCATCATGAAGTTGAGCTTAATGTTGGCTCAGGACCAGCCAGTGGCCTGTTGGTTAACAGTTATGCAGTAATGTAGATGTACTGTCAAACTCTGGCCATTTATGTTTATACAAATTTATTTGGTAGCTTTCTCTGTTGAATGCATGCAGGTCAGTACTGAAAGGGTCCAAAGGCTGTTTGATCTACGTAGGTCTCTTTGAAAGTAACTCCTATTTATTTCCATATGCAACAGATACAAACAACACAATACTGCTATTAGATAGAGCAAATTCTCAGCTACAAAGCACTTCTTTTCAGCTTATCACCACTATTAGCTATGTGTTTTCCCTAGCAATAAACAGTAGCCTGCATACTGTGCTCATATGTATCACCAGCAGAGATGACCTACTGTTGCTGTCACCATTACTGAAACGTGCCACCCACTGCCTCACTGTTCTCACTCACATCCACTGTTTGGTCTCCATAAATGTTCATCAAGTGGAGTGAATTTCAATGGGTGCTATTTTTTCTGCATGGAGTTCAGTGACTCACCTTTGCTTCATATGCACTTCTATGTCAGATGCCATTCTGTCAGGCTGCCCCTCTGCTGCCATCTGTTGCATAGCTACAAACTGTAGCAGAATACTGTTTCAGCCTCTACTGCTGTTCCACCAACATCTGTCTCTGACTTTGTGGGCCAGCATTAAATGATAGGAGGCATTACTTTCAGAGTAGCCCTCATAAATCTGCCTGCCACTCATCTCTTTTAGGATTTCATCTTTGGTTTTAAGAGAAACCAATTTTAAGGAAACAAATGATGGTGTTGCTCAGGAAATTGTCTGAAAAGACTTCATAGTATTTATAATGAAATTCCCTTCTGATCCCTGTCACGTCTTGATTGTACAAACAGGTAGAGCTGATCTAGTAGGTACTAAAGGAGTGAGATCAAGGTTAGTTGCTCAGGATTAGTGCATTTGTAAGCAGAAGATCAAAGAAAGCATTACACTTATAACTTCCATTCTGGATTATTTAATAAAGTTTGCTGTTGTATATTTAGCCTTCATTTGTCTTCCACACAGTAGAGAATTGTGCACTAGTTCAGTGACACGTTTCAAAGCCATGAAGTTACCTCTTTTTAGATACAAATTTTCAGAAAGAACGTTTTTAGGAGATTTTAATGTGTCTTAAAATGCTGCAATTTTATTGAGAATAAAGAAATATTACTATATTTTGTTCAAGTTTGCCTTTAGTAATCATTGGAAGTATAAGTAAAAAGTATAAGTGGAAATTTTCTCTAACGGGTGGCAGAAAATAATATTGCTGAAAGAGAAAGTAATGAAAATATGAATATATGAAAATGTCAATATGTTAAAGACTATATGTCTGTATTAGGATTTGTGACTGTTTACTGGTTCATTCATATAGATGCCTAATTTTCCAAATGTGTGTTTGTTCTACTTTAAATGGGGGAGGGAATTAAACAACCACTTCTTATTAAAAAGCATGTACTTTGAGGATTTAGGATCTGTTCATATTCTATTAAGCTAAAGGCCTTTCCAAGCTCAAATTTAAACAATGCATAGAAACATTACTAAACAATTAGGTAATGTTTCACAATGTTCCTTTTTATTAGTTGAGTAGGTTCCATGCACTTCAATTTTCCTAATATCTTGCCCTTAGCGTGAGTCTTGAGGGGACTGGCAAACTGAGAGTGAAAGGTTAATGCCGTGCTGCCTCAGCCCAGAGAGCATGAGTTAAGGTCCAGATTCATAGATGATAAGTGTTCATTTATCATTTAACAGCTTGCTGTGCTTCTTGAAAATTGATGGACACAAAATTGAGTAAAGAGAGAACAGCTTAGGTAAAATAATTACACATAGGATATGTGAAGTGTGTTTTTCATGAGCTGTGTTCACACCCTGTTTACAGCCCTGTGTCCTTACATCAGCTTGAATTTCTGTGCGCATTGGGCTACCTGCACTTCAGAGCAGGTTTCTTCTTATACAGCTACAGATTCTACAGTAGAGAAAGAACTTAAATTGCAAAATGATTTGATCAATTCTATGTGTATTGAGGGGTGCAAAGAGTGAAAGAGGTAAAAAGCATGGAACAATAAATCTCTGAAGATTCCAGATGCTTGGAGGAATTGTTCTTTAAATGATGAAAAGTGCCTGCCAGTTTGTGAAAAGCTCTCTCTATTTGGAATAGCTTTCTAGGCGGCTCTGTGTTGATTGCCTGCACTGTGCAAGGGTGTTGACAGGGCAGGCATATGAAGGAAGGTATGCCTGTTCCTGGAAGCCCTTATGATTGGTTTTGTTTCATTGAGTTGATGCAAGACTGAACTTTTACAGGCGCACTGTGGCATGGAGAGGTATAAACAAGCCCTGAAAATGGTCAGGAGCCAGCTTCAACAGAAAGGTTCTGGGATAATATTTGTTCAGCTGTCTCATTTTGAAAAAAAAAAAAAAAAAAAAAAAAAGAAGAAGAGAAAAGTAGAGAGGGAGATCCAGCAAAATTGGGATGGCATAGTAATTCCAGCTGGTCAAAGAAGTGTGGTGATATTAAAATGTGTGATAAATCATAGCCAGATTTGTATCTATTGGAAAATAAAATATTATTTGACCCAAAACAGTAATAAGGCACTGACATTAAGATACTCGTTGCTTCCTTTTTGTTTCTACTGTTTAGTAGTCTTTGACAACTAGTAACAGAATCCTCAAACCAGATGCTGCGCACCTAAAATTCCCCTTAGCTTCTGTTGTAAAGCTTTGAGTGTTTAAAAAATGCAGAATTGGGTCATTAGAAAGAAATGAGGGAGAGAGATAAAGATAAATAATATACAGCCTCTATGATGGAGAATATAATCAGGCATGGAAATTGAAAGTGTGTGCAGTAGATTGAAAGATGTAATCTGCATATAGAAAAAGCAGTTCAGTCACATTGGAGGAATTGCTGAGTGGGTCATCGTGCCCTTTCCTGCAGTGTGAGTATTTTCAGCTTGTTATGTAGTTCGTAATGGAATTGTTACAGTGATAATAGTAAAACCGTAAATGTAAAAATAAATTCATGTATCTTTAGCTTTGTGGGTATAAATATTTAAAAATAAGATGCCAAGCACTTAAAGGAAAGTTGAAATGTAATATCAATGAATATTTTCTATTTGCCCCTTTGACAGCTGGAAATGCTTGTTATATATTCTTCTGACTTGCTTATTTGGACAAGAAAACTTTCTCCACATGTGCAGCAGTTCTGTTTTTAAGGTGGCAGAGTTTATTTTATTTTATTTCCCAGGTGATCTCTGTTTGCTGTTACGAACAGGGTAAAGTTTTTCAACATAATATGAAATCACTGTCCCTAGTCTATGCTAAGTATCCCTAAATGGTAGTAGTGAACCATGTTTTTCTTTGTTTGCAGACATCAAATAGTATTGGTTTTGGAAAGGAAACAGAACGATCCATGACTATGAGTAAATCAGTAATACCTGATATTCCTTCATCACATGAGAGTTTGATCAAGTGGGCATATGAGCATAAATACAGTCCAGTTACTTCCTATACAAAAGCCCCTGTCGCTAACAGATTTCATCTGCAACTTGAACATACAGGTGAGCATAAAGATGGACTTTTGTCAAACAGAAGAAATAAAGCTGTCTTCCCAGGTGTATGATGCTTGAAAAGGTCCTTTCCCAGTTTTGGGCCATTGTTGTCATGGATTGTGCTATTTTCACTGCTCATTGTAAAGTATGCTGGTTGTATATGTAAATGCTCATTTAAAAGTGAAAAACAAAAACCAAAAAACTGTGGCTTCTTGATTAGAAAATTCCAGATGAATTGTGTTGCATCCTGAAGTGGAATTAAAGTTGTATTTTGTCCAGTTCAGAAGCTTGACCATGCTCAGCATTCACTGGAATGAGATTTCAGCAACTGCATATTTTGTTAGTTAATAAATGCAGCTTTAGCTTTTATCCAAAATATGGACATGTTCATTTAACTGTACAAAGAAACATTTAAATAGTTGACTGAAAAAACTTGGTTACCAGAAAAATCTGAGTAACTGGAATAAATGCAACCATTTACAAAAAAATTTGGCCAAATACATTGCTGACTTGAATATATCCTGGCCCCCTGAAGCTAGTAGAGTTGCATCTCCTTTGGTGATAGTTCTGAATTTAAGGCCCTAAAAATACCATTTTTTTTTTTTTAATAAAGTTTATTTTCACGTAAATTTTATCACTTGCATTGTCCTGGTTTACAGATATTTATCTACTTGGGTGAGGCGCTGAAACTTCAATCCTGAGCAGTACAGCATGCAATCCAGGAGTTAGTGTTCTCATTTCCTCACCTTAAAGTTAACTCTGATTTAACTTCACTCAGGGTATATAAGTAGTTCCTCAACAGTAGAATTTGCATTTTCAAGTAATGGAAGAATTTCATAGGCTCATATGACTGATTGATACTTCAGTAGCAGTAAACTAGCATATTTCTTGGATATGATGTTTTCTTTACATTTGTGGTGGCCTTTTCCATAGAATGAGGCCCATTCAAAGTCTATTTTTAACTACTATTGAAGTGTATTTCTAGAAGGGTATATATATACCAAGATTAAGTGCCTTAGTATCAACTATACTGTTTGTGGAGAAATTGTGGCTAATAAAGGAAAGTAAAAAGATGTTGCTTTGTGGGTGTATTTCAGAAACTCATTTCTGGATAATATTTTTTTTATTTTTAACATGAAAGTTCTTCAGTTTTGAATATTTTTGTAATAATATCTAATAACCCAATTAACTTTTTTTCTACCTTTAGAAGAGATGAATGATGAAGAAGACCATTCTCTTCCTCCAGAGCTTACAGAACTGCTGCATGGCGCAAAGAATCCTGCATTAAGTGATGGCCTGACTTTTCCTTTCCACATTAATAGAGGAGAACATGACACAGGGGGAGAAGGAATTTTCCCATCCAGGGATTCAGTAGACACATTAATTAATCATGACTTTGAGCATTCCCTCTCAAAACACAAAGAACCTGAGGAAGTTCAAGGCAGTGCTGATGTAGCCCTGTCTATAAAGTGTGATGACAAAGTCATGACAGTAGCTGTAGAAAAAGACTCTCTACAGGTAAGTGTGGTCTCTTATCTTTTTTTGATCAGACCATTTTATTTGTATTTTGTTGAAAAATAAGTAGTCTAAGATCCACAGCAATTTTGAACGTCCTCACCTTCCCCTGCTGTCCTCTCCCCCAGTAGTTTGATGGGGAAACTGGGCTGTATGTATTTTGTGCCATAACTCTGTGTCTTGTTTCCTCTTCTCAGTAATGCAGTAGTTTGTAGAGGGATTTCTGATTAAAGCTTAGCATGGTTGGTTCTGTAGAAATCTGCTGTATTCAACCACTGGTCAGTTTTTAATTTCCGTGGTACAAAGAAACTGCTTTTGGTAGCTTTGTAAGACCTGAATAGATCTGTGAAGAGACAGCTAAGGGAATGGAAAGCTAGAGAGTGAAACTGTGTAGTCTTCTGTTACCCATTATGTGCTATTTTATTCTGTCTTCACCATCTACCAGCTGACAGGTTGCTTGAACCTATTTGCATTGTAGAAAATAGCTTGATACAGACTAAAGCATTTCAGTTCAAGACCAAATAGTGTTTCTGTCAGTAAATTAATAATGAACTTGTTGTTTCCTTTGTTCCATGTTATACTTATTCCCTGTCTGTCAAGTATAACAACATTTTGAGATTGACCTTCCCTGGATACCAGTACAATGAACTTCATTTCCTCTTATCAGTAGTCATGAACAGTATTCTGAGCTACACTTTAAGAAAGGGTCTAACACAATTTCAGTGGAGGTTGCAGACATTTACAAAGCATCTTTGTTTTAGGCAAGCGGCTACACAAGGACTGAACTCTCATTGCTGGATCACTCTTGCAAAGCCAGGATGAATGGTACCCATTTCATTCTGGAGTCTTTGCTGAACAAATGTGGGACTCGGACATCATATATCTTGGACAAGATTGTTTATTTTAATGCTGTGAGTATTCTACAAAGTGGAGCCTTCTTCTCTGCTGCACAGCATAGTGATACAAGGAAGCTACTGTAGTTAGCTTTAGCCTTAGCAGGAAAGAGGCATCCTGACCTTTTCCTGTTGGGCTCAAACCTAGTTGTAGCTACAGTCCCTGTATTCAAGAATTTATGAAGGCTATACATTCCATCTGACCTCGTGGTCAGATATTATCCTATAGGAAAAAGAAGGATCTGAACTTGCATGCTTTTACAAAATTGCATGGCTGAACTTTGGGAACCATTTGTACCAGTTTCAAAGAAGTTATATCTACTTTCCCTGTGCAGTTTAGGTGTACCCACACTTAAGAAGTAGATATGTTGCTTTAAGAAGGGATAAGAATGAAGTTCTGTGATTGCAGAGAGCAATACAATTTAACTCACACACTAAAGCTGAGTAGAAATTCAAATGAAGAAACAAAGAAAAGGACATAACTTCTTTGGGTATGCATCTCCAAAAATAAAAATGCACATGTCAGAAGGGAAAAACCTTTAATGACCCTAAAACTTGCAGTGATTTTTTTTCATGTGACATCAAGGAAAACTGTAAGTTGTGAAAAATCACTGTAGAAAGTCATTTTTTTCTAGTCAGTGTTGGTTGTAGAAATGCCAGAAATAGAATGGAAATACTGGAATGCTCCTTTAGGTACCAGCACCCAGACCAGCATTTTTTATGTCTTTGCTATTTCTGAATTCTGGAAATAAACTAAGGGCCTTTCACTAAACATAACCTGTGTATTTTAAACAGCTTTGTGACAAGCGTGTGAGATGTTCTTTCACCATCTTTTAGCTGATGCATTTCTTTTGGTTTTCGTATTGTTCTGAAGAGAAAAGAAAAAAATAACTGTGAAGTGAGAGTGCTCAATTATCATCCAATTTTATGCATTTGCAATATGTTATGTGCAGATTGTCATTCAGCTATCATCACCAGCTGAAGGCAGCAGCTTTGATGATGATGACATGGAATCAGGTGATAATGGATTTCCAGGGGATGCTGACGAGGGAGATGCTACTTTCTCAACCTGGCCTGAAATAGCGGTATGTTAATCTTGGTTTTGCACCTGACAACTGAGAAAAACCTGTTGTAACAGGTAGCTTGCAGAAATTACATTAATAATATAGCAATTAACTTGTCTTTACCACTTCTCCTTCCGCTTCAGTTTCTTGTGGCCCTGCTGAAGGGTCGCACTAAGAGGAGTGTGGGAGGAGCATTACTGTTTATGCAAATTTGTCCTTACTGTGCTACCATGTCTAACTTGGGGTGCATTTGTACTTTTATGTTTTTGTACTTTCAGTTTAATTGCACACTGCACCAGCCAGAGAAAGACTTTTTTAATCCTGCCATGTTCTGGCCTCCTGAGCCACACATCACCAATGTGACCTTCAACATGGAGCTCTACAAAACAGATCTATTCCTTACTCCCTCCCAAGGACTCTTCTCTGTTGCTGAAAATGGGCCAATATATGTAGAGGTAACAAACTGAAAAAGGCTTTCAAGCTAGTAGAAGCATTTTGCAGGGCCGTACAACTGAGCCACATTTCTGCTTGTTAGTTGAAAGTTCTCATTGTGCAGCTGCTTTAAGCAGATAGTTATGTGCTCTTGGAGTGGTAGAGAACAGAAACTATGGATTTGATTTTGACTACAAGCAGAGCAGTGCTTTTGGTCAACAATAAAGGATTCTTGCAGAATGCATGAATTTAAGTACAGGGTCAGTCTTTTCATATCTGCTTTACTGTTCAGAACCTAAAAGTGGTCTCTAAGTTTTTTCCATTTTTTGGTGAATGCTTCAGGGCTCATTTTATTGGGTAATGTGGTTGATCCTCTTATGAAAGATGTAGGCATGGAAAAAAATAGTTCTAAGTGTCTGTCTTTTACATACTGCTGTTCTCGGGTTACAAAGTTAATATAGATTCTGTTCTGTCTCTGATGTACTTACAAACACAGATTTGCTTATGCTAACACACAGCATATTAGGGTATAAAATAAATGAACCCAGAAGAGTCAGCAGCCATAAACATAGTGGCTCATTTAGCACTAATAGTTGTCACCACTTTTTCAGCATATTGTGAATCTTTCTCATTCTCTACCTAGTGATGAGGTTGCGACTTCTTTCGAGAAAGTTCATAAGGATTCATCCTGAAGTAAATTATTTTAAATGAGTTTCCACGTCTTTGTAGTATGATACAGGACCAAGACACTGCGTGGTGGAAACAGAAATATGAATGTGGTACTGGAGCTCCAGATTCCTGTTTCCTCCCATTTGTAGCATCCTCCTCTTTGTAGTAACAGTTACTAGAGCAGTTTTCTGCTTCCTTTCTTTGAAGCTTCTGTCCATTTCAGAGTGTCTACATAGTGGATGCTCTGTGACGGTCTTATGGTTTTTGTTTTGTTTTGTTTTCCATTTTCTCTTACTTTTTTTGAGAGTAAAATACCGGCTGAACAATAAAAGAGTAACACAGAAGCTTTGCCTTTACCATATCTTCTGTGCTAAAATGTAGTCCTTTACATCAGTAAAGCCTTCTCTAAAGAAATCTACCTGTCTCTAGCACTCTCATCAGAGATTCTTAGCGAGTAGACTTGGGAATTATATTTGTGACCTCCAGCTTGTGGTAGTTTATTTTGTATGTTCTGTAGATGTTTAATTGACCGTTTTTTGCCTAAAAGACTTTAAACAATGCGATAGTGAAAAGTACTTAAGACAGCTGAAACAAAAAGAAGGTATGTCCTCATCGGTTAAGAATATGTTCATAAAAGACAAGTGATCTTTTTTTCATTTGGATAAAACCTTCTGCTTCCTTCAGCAATCTGGGATGAATCCCCTTGGCTCCCAGCTCTTGGAACTGATCTGGTTCTGGAGATGTTTATTCAGACAAATGTGCTGATTTCTTCACCACCTGTCCTGGCAAACCCTCCCCTCTCCCCCTTTTTTTTTCCTGTTTCTCCTCCTTGCAGAAGGGAAAATTTATATCCGTTTGGGACTTCTGTGATTTCATTTCTAACTCACAGACTTTTTTACTTTGTTGTTGTTATTTAAAAAGATAATTAAAATAATTTAAAAAGCAAACAACGCCCCCCACTATTTATGATCAGTAAATTACTTAGGCCTTAATCTGGCTCTCTATGCCTTTTCTTTCTCATGCTAAATAAAAAATTTAGCTTTTTTTCCTCCAGATTTCATTTTCTTACCTTATTTTGCTCTTACCTTCCTAGTATAATTCTTTTTGTTTCCTTGAGATATTGTGCATCTTTGTACATACACAACGTTGTTTTGTAACACTGTAATATACTTGTCCTTCATGTCACGTCTTTTTTTAAACTAGTTTACACCATCAGCTTCTTTCCCTATCAATATCAGCGCTTTGATTTTTCATTCACCACCCTTATTTCCTGTTCTTTTTATGATATGCTCTCTCCTGCTTAGTTGTTTCAGCTCATCCTTTCATCTTTGATTACTGCTCACATGGTGAAAAAAGGGAAGTGCCATTGGTTACTGCACAGCTTAACATCCAAAAATTTCTGTATAGACCATGGGAAAATTTGGAAGGTTCTTACATATACAAGTGGCACATGAAGTAGACATTTAAGGCACATTTCTTATTTCTAAGGAGAAAATTATTTCTTGTGGAACTGTTTTCATCACATCGTGTTAAATGGTGCTGTTATTTGTTAAGACTAGCATGCTTCACTTATTACAAATTCCATTTTTTTCCCTAATTACTCTGTAGCATTTGCTGTCTCTGCCCAGTTCAGCTGAAGCATATCAGTGCCTTGCGAGTTGGCAGTTTTAATTATTTTTCATTAAGGAATATCAATTTCAGTCTCATAGTTGACAATAAATTAGGGCTTTTTAGTAGACTGCCCACACCCCCCAGTCCTGGAATGCCACCCACATGTCAGACCTTGACCTCCGCTCTGCCTCTGCATTCCACTCTTGGCTGGGGCTGGGTTCCCTGTTGTAGGTGGCTTTTTTTCTCTTTCATTTTTTTTTTTTTTTTTTCCTTTTTTCCTTTTTCTTTCATTTTTTTTTCTTTTCTTTCTTTTTCTTTTTTCCTTTGTTTAAATATTTCTTTTTTCCTTTTCTTTTTTCTTTTTTTGTCATCAGTAAAGCTTTCAACAAAGACATAGGATTACTAATTGCCTTTCATAGAGTTCTCATGATCTGTCTGGCAGTATGGGAAGCAGCATCATCTCATGTTGTAGTCAACTTTAACCTCCCAACCCCTGCAATTCTGTGATCTGGCCTGGATTTATTTGTTTATTTATTTATTTATTTTTAAGATAAGGAATTGCTGCTGTTATGTTTGGTAATGCTATTGAACAGCTGCTAGTTTTGAAACCATAGATTTTCCTCTCTGTGTGTGACAGCCTACCCTTAACATTTAACTTTCAAAACAGTTCAACTGGAATGTGGAACTGGATCACTACTTTAAAAAAAATGTCAAAAAAATAAATGAAATGTGAACTAAAAATGTCGTTTTGGAGATCTTACTATGTCTTTCTTTTTATTGCAGGTGTCTGTGACTAAAGCTGACAGATCCTTAGGCTTTGCCATTCAAACGTGCTTTGTTTCCCCATTTTCAAATCCAGATAGAATGTCTGATTACACCATTATAGAAAATATTTGTCCTAAGGATGAGTCTGTTAAATTCTACAGCACCGAGAAGTTGAACTTCCCAATAGCGCATGCGCAGAAGGACAAAAAAAGATTTAGCTTTGTGTTTAAGCCAATATTCAACATCTCACTGCTTTTTCTTCACTGTGAGTTAACATTGTGTACAAATAAAGAGAAAGATCCCCAAAGGCTGCCTAAGGTCAGTACTTTTTTTTTTTTTTTTAAGTCTAAACTGATTTGGGTACTACCAAGTTGTGGGGTTGTTTTTAATCTGAACTTTAATCTGAAGAGAATAAGCGGTTTTCTGTTGGATTGATATAATAAGCATATTTCTAGGTTCAAGATTTTAATATGAGTTATGATGCTGTATGATTTGACCACAAAAGTTAATTTTAATTTAAATCTCATTGTTTGGGATAAATAGAAATTGCTTTTCATTATGCAAGTGCTTCGGATTTATCTTTTTTATCAGTCTGACATAACATCATGACAAACAGTGTTAGCTTTATCTTCCAAACTTGTGCCTAATAAATACTAGGTAATCTTGCAAGTGTGTTTGAGCCTCCTTTTACCAATTGTGAGATCAGTTTATCTCAGTGCAACTTGGGTAGAAAGTAACTAAGTACTGGCATGTCTGCTACATTTTGGTACTATATCATCTTGTGTTCTTATAGCAAATGGTGCTGCTCTGCTCTACTGATTCTAAATAAGATTCAAATTCTATCACCAAATCACCAAATTTTGCTTTATGATTAATGAATATGACTTAGGTTTGTTACCCGAGAAAGAATTTTAAGAACAACTAAATTTCAATAGTAGTGCTCCTATAAATCTTAGAGGATCCTTAATGAACACAAGGGTTGCATCCTGAACTGTTGCTAGGGATTACTTTTGCCTGTGTGTTCTACAGATATTCTTTGGATGTTCTCCTATATTTTTTGGTAAACAATGTTTGATAAAATTTATAATGAGATGGCTGTGCTGCTGGCAGAGCTGGACTGACATACACTGCTGCTGTTTGAGTGACTCTGACCTCACTGACTGTTCTTTCCATCTGCAGTGTGTTCCTCCTGATGAAGCTTGCACCTCTCTGAACGTGGATATGATCTTGGCCATGATGCACAACAAAAAAACCTTCACCAAGCCTCTTGTGATAACTCATGAAGGAAAACTAGAAGGTATGAAAATGGGCTTGACTTGTTTATAGCCACTTGAATTGGGCTTAAAAAAATAAAATAAAAAAAGCACTCCAAGTATGAAGCATCTTGTAATCTTGTGGTAATACTGTGTTTGTAATATTGTGTTTGTAATACTGTATTTGTTTAGACTTTTCCCTGGTAGAAGTTATCATGGCAGTTGTTGCCATCTTTTAATGGCCTTTATTGATCCCTAGTATGTGATTTTGCCCAGCACTGAGTACAGAATACTATACCAAGCAACAAAATTGGTTTCAAAAGTGTGAATATATCACTAGTGTTTCCAGCACTTGTTGCCCAGAAATCAATAGCAGTAGTCTGTTCCCTGCTGCATCACTTCTATATTTGGTCTGTAAATATATATCTAGGAATAACAGAATTACAAGGTGTTGAGATGCTAAAGCCCCAAAAGTTTGTAAAGCAAAGTGATGGCCACCTTCCACCATGGGAAAGATGGTGTTTTGTTTTGTTGTTTGTTTTTAAACAACAGGAACTGAGAACTATTTCTAGTGTCATTTAATCTGAAAGTTTTTGGTGAATCCCTCTGGCTACAGCATTAGTCATGTCTTGTTGCATTCATAGGAGAAGGTATACATAATCTTTTCCTTTCCTATTACCACAGTGGTTTAATTAGCAGGCTCCAGTGGCTTTATGTGCATATCAAAATCATGCAATTGTGTACAAAAGCTGTTTGAAATTTTGGAATGCTTTTCAGGTAACATCAAAGGATGGAGATAAGAAATCCTTTAACCTCCATTGTTCAGTGTGAGATTTTTAGTTTTCAAACAATTTTTAGTACCATAAAGCATTGTTATAGGACTTAAAGAAAAGTGTTCCTATTTAACTTTACAAGACAGCTTCTGATTTGTTTTACAAGTTTCCTGTTAATACAGATCAAATCCACAATGAAGTAAAAGCAAGTAATTGATCTGTTGATGCGATACAGCTAAATCTGTACTTTGGGCCTGATTCTGTGCTCTTTCTTTTTACAAAGCTCTCACTTTTTCATTTTCTTTTTTATTGGAGATGAGTAAATCCTCCAACTGAAGTTCATCTTTCAATAAACGGACTTATACTCTGAGCTCTCTTGCCCTTCTGATGTGTGGAGCATTGTGTGCAGCTCCCATCTAGGACTGCACTCAGAATGTTGCCTTTGTGAGAGGCACAAGGTCTTAGTGTGCAAAGATGAGCTAAATTTATAAAGATTAGTTGCAAGACAAGGACGTGATAGAGTATTTTGTTGTATCGTGGGTGATTTGGTCTAATTGTAGGATGTTCCATGGAAATCTCTTCCAGCATATCACAGCTTTCAGATGTAATACAAAGTGGCACATTAACAACGTAGCTTTGTTGGTATGCAGTTGTTCTGCAGGGAATCAAATGACCCCTTTCTAAAAGTAAAGAGCAATGCGTCTAACTGAGATTTGGAGAATAAGTCACATTGCATTACTGAAACAGAGAATTTATGTCTCAGAGGTGGTGTTCAAAATTTTCCTTCACGTGAACAGGCCAGCTTTCATTGTTGCAGACCATATTATGAGTTACTGCTATTGCAGCTGCTCTGTAAGCCAAGTGAAGGAGTCATGTGCTTGAAATTTCAAAAGCCTTAGCAAACTAAACATTGCAAAGGTATTTTTTTTCTTCAGGCTTGATCTAAGGATTGTCATTGACTCTAGTAGAAATCCCAACTGTGTTATCTGTATGAGACTAATTCTCTCTTACTGATGTTATTACAGTTCTGTACTGACTCAATTACATATAGTGTTATGGTAGATCTCAGTGCAAGTGTCTAAAAGCTTCATGTCATGTTCTTTTTGTATCCATTATTGCCTTTTAATGCATCTTGCCCTGATTCAGTGAATGTCATATAGCTGTAGCCATTTATATGTTTGAAAATATTTGCTCTCCTGTTGAAACAGTCTACCAACTTTGTTCATTGTTCAAATTTTTGGCAAGTATGGAAAGTTTAGATTGTTATTTCAGTGAAAGGAAGGTGAGCTGAACAGCTAACAGGAGCCTCCGTTCTGAAAAAGTATAGGACATCATGATAGTGTTTAAAAGCCAGTAGCTGCGTTTACTGAGCTTTAAGGATTCCCTTTGCTCCTGTGTTGCTCTGAGCAACCCACATTAAAATAACGTGAAAGAAATGGATCAGTGGGGAGAACTGATAAAAAGCTACATAACCTATTGTTAATTAGTGGACTTTATATTCTCTGTACAGGGGCCAATGGAAGAAGGAGTGTGGAAAATTAATTCTCCTCTTATCTTGGGAGGCATTTTGTTGGCACTAGGATATGCCAGTAGAGTTTAGACAATCAGATACTGCCTTTAGCTGTGTTTGTACTGTGGATTGCTCTCTGGTTTCAGTCCAACCTTCCTCACAAGTGTTACATTCGGTTACATGTGAACTAGTTCCCCCAGACCCACTTTTCTCACCTGTTTCCTACTATGCCAAGAGTGATCTGGAGGAGATAACCATGCATTAGAACAGCTGAATGTTAAATATAAAGAAGAATAAAGTGCTATATGGCTATTACAGGCACATGTGTCTGAGAGTGTAATGCCCTCATAGGATATTGCTGTCAGTTTAGTGCTGCCTCTTGAGTTTAAGAAGCTAGAAAAACTGGCTTGGTTTAAGAACACTTCAAATAAATAACATTTGTTTTCAGGGGTTTTTTTTGCACCATTGTTTATGTTGCAAGTGCACTTGGTTTGTTTTTCAGTCCCTAAAGATATAAAAAATAAGTATTGGGGCACTGTCTTAACAAATCCTTTTACAGCTATTGCACTGAACACCCTCAAATATAGCCAGAATTTAAACAAGAACCCTAGGTTACTGGGCAGTACAGAAGCAAACTCTGCAGCTAACCAAACAAAGGCTTAGATCTGAAGCCAGGATCTCTGGCTCTTCTGCTTGAGGTGGCATTTTTGGAGAAAGATAAGAGGAGCCAGTTAAGCAAAGAAGAGAAAATTCTTTATTTCTTAACATGTATTTACTTAATCACTTTCTGCTACATGCTGATAATGATGATGATAATGCCAAGAATAATAACTTTGGTGTAATAGCTATGATCTTTGATTTCCTGTATGTATTTAAACCAAACCAAACAACCCACCACCACTAAAAAAGCCCAACTAAACAACACTCAAGACAGAATACTGAGTAGGAATTAAGCTAATGTGCAAATCGACACATTCATGCATGAACAAACAGATATTTTTCCATAGTAGTGACTTTTTTCTTTAAAGGTGATAGTCATTTATTGCTCTGGTTTGATTTTCATGATTTAGCATGCTGGTTTTTAGCATCTTATGTTTGTTACTGGTCAGTAGCGAGATGAATGAATCACTTTAGGACAGACCTTGTAATCTATGTTTGTTTAGAAGCTCCTTATATGAATTAACCAAACTTACTGCAGGTTAAAACTGATGATACGTGGGTGGAAAGTTGTAATGTAGTTGCCACCATATCACACTTTGCATGAATGTAGTTCATGCTATAATATTTTTCTGAGGATTGATCAATACATGAAAGGAATTTTTCTAGACTGAGCAAGATTTGGACTGGTTTTCCTGAAGTTTTTACCATTAATGTATTTCTGCTTGATCAGATCCTGAAGTTTACTTTCACAGTTTGAAGGCTCTTCGCAAAACTTTCTAATTTTTTTTTTATTTGTTTTAAAACAGATTCTTCTCTTCCAAAATCAACTGTGAGACAACCATGTAAGTAACTCTCCAACCTATCTCTTTTAAACCTTAAACCTTTGTCTAGTATTAGATTAATGAAGAAAATTATCCTCAAGCTTTCTGAATTATGTGTGTGTGGGTGAGTTTGTTAAATTCTGGGACAGGAGAGGATTCTGATTAGTGCTGCTAAAGGCATTCTCATTGATCTTTAGAGAGAAGGACTGTAGTCATATGTATATGTGAAAACTGAATTTGGGAAAACACCACTTAGAATTAGAACACACATTTGCCAGTGTGTGTTATTTCCCCCAACTCTGTCAAGGCTACCACTTCCCAATACAAGAGCTTCAGCAGCAATGCCATCTTAAGGACTTCCTGTATCCTATAGCAAGCCTCACTTCTACATTGCTCTGCAATTGCTCACATCCTCAATTACTCTGGCACCAATATTCATAGGCCATGCTCTAGATGAGATCACTGAACTGATGTGGATTAATTTATTTGTTTTTGTCCTGCTGTCTTGGTATAGTGAATTTTACTTTTCATCATGGTCAGTGACTGACCCTGGAGAGGGAGAAAGAGGGGAGAAGTGGCACTAGGAGGTGAGAATAGACAGGAATGTGAAGGTGATTTGCAGCTAAAATCAGTGATGAATGGAGAAGAGGGGAAATTAGAAGAGGAAGTGCAAAGAAGGTTTTTTCCCTTCTATTTCTGTCCCCGTGGTTTTGGGACTGAATTTACAAATTACAAAGGTAATGAAAAATTATGCTTCTACTGCATGAGCCTCTAAATGACTTACTCCTCTTCACTAAGTCTTCTCAGAGGTGAGTATATGGGGCTGGTGCCTCATGGAAAAAGAACATTTGAGTTTAGGAAGTCCTTTTCTGTTTTGCATTTAAAAATGGCCAAGTGCCAACAAAGGAATTAGAAATAGTCCCATATTAGAAATGGGAGAAAAGCCTCCTAAGCCACTATCCATCTAGTTTTGCACATGCAAACTTGGTCACAGGCAGCCAGGCCCTTGCCAACAGGAACTGCTGGAGATGACATTTTGTCAGACTGGGAATGGCACTGAAGATCACAGGAGCTGGTGGGCTGAGGGATGTCTATGGGGATATCTATTGAATGCAGGAACACATGTAGTTATTTCTAAAGTAAGGGTGTTGGTTGTGTTTTAAGAATTGGAATTCTCCTGAAGGATGCTACTGAGAAGATCTAGTCATTTCATTTCCCAGCCAGCTTAGTCAGTAAAATGTTATTTGCTGGCCTAAGCCATTCTGCGTACTGGGAGACATTAAAAATACTGAAACTAGAAATCCATTTTGTAAGAAAAGATTTCCCCCAAATGGTTGATGAAAGAGCGTTGTTGAAACTTTTCTAATCACCAAGAAGAAAAAGACAAAAGCTGGAAGCTTTTTTGATGTTCAGCTCTGGGGCATTGTATCAAGGAACCAGATGCTCTTACCCTTGAAATGGTGCTGCAAAATTAGCTCTCCCCTAGAAAGTGATCTTGTGTGTGTGGTGGGGGGAGTGTTCTATTTCTGTGTTCTGGAATTAATTTTAGTTATTGTTTTTCACATTTGGCAATCTTTTCAATTGTTTCTATTTATGTTTTCGCTGACTTTTTGTTGGCATCTCTTTCCGCTTAACAGCAGTTCCGTTCTCCACCTAGAATTCAGGCTGAACTTGTAGGAGATGTAGGGAAAAGTTTGCTTGAATATTGGAGCATTTAAATTAAAATAATATTTTGCTAAAAATCTCTGCCTTTGTGAAACACACTTTTAAGATAAGTGGATATTTAATTGAAAGGGCCAACTGCAAATGCTTAATTTTTGCAGTGTGTTCCACATTTGGGTGTGCTTGAGCTGAAGCTTTGCTTTGTGATGTGGAACAGTTGGTTGGACTGAAGCCAGTCTCCAAAAGCATCATTTTTATTTCCTTGATGCTAATCTGCTACACTGCTCTTTAAAATAGTGCTTAATTAACCATGAACTTCAACTAAAAAAAAAAACCTAAACAACTTTTTCCATGGAAGCTTAAGGATAATTGTTGTTAAATACGACTTGTCATGACAAAATTAAAAGCCCTTATTGTGTGTGTTTGCCTTTTAGCTGTGTTCTATGGCTTGGACACTCTTACCGTCGTGGGCATTGCCTTTGCAGCATTTGTAATTGGAGCCCTGCTAACAGGAGCGCTGTGGTTTATCTACTCTCACACAGGTAAGCATAAGAGCTCTTAGTGACCTCAGTGTAGATCATACTGCAGGAAATGCAGTGTGGTATGTATGAGTCCTTGCAATTAGGCAGGGGAGGTGAGTTAGCAATAGCCATCCTGCCCTTGTTTCTCACTCGCTGTTCTCTGTGAGCAACTCCTTGCAGGAGCCTGTTGATATTTACGTGTAGATTGGCACCTGCCCTTCCTTGAAAGGACATATTATGTGTTGTGAAAATATTTGATTTTTCTAAAATCTTAAATGCAAGTCTTGAAAACTCACCTGCGATCTTGAAAGTAAAACGGAGATTCCCTGGGTTGTGCATTGTCATTAGTAGCATCTCCGTTTCAAATTAATTGGCATATCTGTTAATGTATCTCTTTTGGTTCACATTATACTTTTTCTAAATTATTTGTGGTTTTGTTTTCCTTTTAAGTTACTAGATTAGATTTATGTGACTCAAGATGTGATGTGATCAGTGGACAAACTGACTGAGAGAATACCTTAATTGCTTTGACATTTTCTGAATATAACTAGACTTGAAAATGTTTCTCTTGATTACATAGAAATTTTGCCCCAGCCATTTATTTCTCTTTTCATCAACTGTTGTACAAGATGGTAGAAGTAATGGGTAATCTCATTTAATTTAACCCAAGCAAATAACCAAAAAAGTGCCTGAAATTGATGCACTTCTTACGTGTAGCTAATTTTTCAGTGTCTCCTCACACTTCTTTCCATACTGTGATGAGTTAGCAGAAATGCAACACCATAAGAAGCAGAATTTGTTTAGGGAACAAAGACTGGACAGTGATAAGGCCTTGCTTTGGGGTATGGGATCTTGGCTGCCTGTGGATTATCGAGTATCTCAGGATCCCTACAGCATGCTATACTCCCAGCTTCTCCCATTTTTGACACTGCAAGACCCTGTCAAGATCTCTAGGAGGTGGGGAAGAATGTGAGGTCATTTACTCCAAACCTAGAAGCCTTAGGATTGTCCCATAGCACATTATAGGGTATTGTGGGGTTTTATCTGCATTTAAAACCTTATGGAAGCTACATAAGTTTAAGAATCTGGCCCTGTCAGGTCAGAGCTCATGTAAATATTATGACCCAGGAGCTTATGTTAATTTGGAAAAAAATCTGTTTTATTTCCAGTTGACATTACAACAACTTAGTGTAAGCATTTTAATGCTTCCCAATGCATCAGCTGTGTATGAAGCTTGTTTGGAATTCAGAGACAAATATGGAAACTGTAAATGTTGGGATCATGAGTATAAACAGTATTACGCTGCTCCATGTACTAATGAAACATTATGCAAAAAAACTAAGTGTAATTTGGGTGGGTAAATAGGAGATGATTTCCAAGTAGGTAACAATTACTAAGAAAAACAGTAAAACAGTTGTGAAATTAATATTGTTGGGTTTGCGTTTGTGAAAATTGAGGTTCTGTTCATACACAGAATCAACTGTAGGCACATGTTGTATATCAGTAATAAAGGAATGCTCAGAAGCAACATGATAAATCCTTCAGTAACAGCAAGACTTGGACCAATCCCATTAAAACTATTACATTAACAAAGTACATCAGTCATAGCTACCATGTAAAAGTAGTGAAGAAGACAGCTGCTCCGACTTTGTGTTTAAGAGATGAAAATAAATGGAGAAAAAGGCCTGACAGAGAGAAGAAATAACTTAGACGAAAGAAAAAAAAAAAAGTAAGGAGACGCTGTAACTCATCAGACCAGAGAATCTCAGCAGTGAGATGAGAAAATTATCTAGACATTATCTGGGTTGGATTTTGAAAGTGAGCCTATGTTCCTGAGCATGTGATTTTTCGGTGCATAACAACTTGTATCTACAAGGCAGAACTTCAGCAGAGTACAGTGGAGGCTCTGGCAGGGACAGTCTCTTAGAGGACAACTGCTGTGACAGAGAAGATAATCCAGCTGCAGTGGAAACATTTGAGATTTGACTGCAAACTTATTAAAATGAGGAGGAAAAAAAGTTATCTAAATATCATCTACAGAGTGGCTGTCTTTTGCCATTGCAGAATTCACCCTCTGTTGTATTGCTCTTTGAAATCTCATCCTTTGTTGCAAGTAATACTGAGTTTGTATTCTAACCTGGTTTTTAGATTAAAAATGAAAAATGAGTTAACTCCAAAGTTTTATATTACAGTGATAATCAGAGAATGGGGAAAAGCTACTGCTGACTGAGAATGCCAGCTTGGTGTGTGTGAAGTACAATACAGCAAAAAGCCACCTTTTAGCCATTAGTAAGAAAGTTTGCTGATATGATTTTTTACCAGAATGGCTCTCTTGGCAGGCTCATTGGAGAAAGCTTTACATGTATGAGCTCCTTTATTCATCTGCATTGGCTGTTACCATCAAAACCTCAATTGATAGCAAAAAAAAGAACTAAAAGTAAGTAGGATTTAATCTCAAAATATTAGGCAGGAATTGTGTTCTGTTTTTCTCTGTCACAGTTGTTCTAAGGCACGCAGGTAGTAAGGGAGGAGAAGAGAGAAGCTGCGCTTATGACCTTGGAGGAGGAATTTTAGCCCACCTTTCTGCAAAAGGACTCCCTGCTTTTGATCCTTTGTCCAGTTGCTTAAAGGCCTTTAAAAGCAACTGACAGCAGTATTATTTCTGACTGAGAGGGCTCAAGAACAAGGGGAAGACAGGAGAGACTTGCTACAACTGAATGAAGAAACAAAAGTTCTTGCAGAGCGTGCAGTTTGAGGAACCCTTCAAAATTAGCCACATAAATATCAAGTGTCTGTCTTAATGGGAATATCTGGCTATTTTTAGGAAAGGATGTGCACAAGTCTGTCAGTTAATGAAGCTGCCAAACCTATACCCAAAGGTGTAAATAGAAAGCTGTTACACGGAATGTCAATCACTTCATTTTCTAAGGAAGTGCTTTTTTCTGCTTCAGACAGTGCTGCATGTTGACAGGATAGAATGTTCTAAAATCTGAGAAGTTAAATGCGTCTCTCCTCCCCCACTTCTCTTTTTTTTTTTTTTTTTTTTTTTAATGGGATCTGATTTAAAATAAACTGACATAGCAACCAATTATATTTGGCAGATGGAGATAGAAAAGCAAACATTCAGACTTCCTGGACAGGGAGTACAACTGGCAGCTTTCCTAAGTGTGAATAATAAAGTGCATGTTGTCGCGCTCGGATGAGTAAAAGCTTGTTTACTGTCAATAGACATGTCCATTTTGAGTAGTCCTGGTTCAGTAACGTTGGATACATTAAGCTGCTTACAAGAGGGCAGATGGGGAATGCCTCTTTAGCAATAATTTACATTTCTTTAAATCCATTTCGTGAATATTCTTTAGAAGAACCGTGCTGCAGCTTTGCTGGCTGTTTAGGAAATAAGATGTAGGAAAAATCAGCCCGTCCAAGTACAGTCGTTGGTCTGTGTTTGTAACATCACAGTGACAAAGTTTCTTTTCTTCCGGTCTTTGAAAATTTATTCTGCAGCTGATTGGGGTGTATGGGAGCTGCCAATAATGCTCCAGATGAGGCACTGAAGGGAAATTGAATTCCAGAGGGAGATGCCAGTGAGGGAGGGAGCTGCCATCCTGAACTGAAATGCCTGCAGGACGCTTCCAAGAGGAACTGAAAGGAGCAGATAGTGTAATAGGGATTGCACGGAGGCCAACGTGGTGCCTGTTGGTTTTCTGCAAAGACAACAATACACGCTTAGCTTATAAATGAATTTCTGGTTAAATACATCCAGATTGCTCTTACACGCTGACGCAGAGCTGTGTAGCTGTGTGGTTTGTAAGGGGGAGACAGCAGGGGGAGGCAGGGGCCCCACTAGGGGAGCCCAGCCGGAGCTGCCTCCTCCAGCACTGCCAGCTGGGGTTAGCCCTTCATTGCCTTCTGATGATTTTCCTTCTCTTGTTTTGTCTTAGTGAAAGGGAGTTTGTTTATTCCTGCCTCTGTAAATATACCCTTTTGTACAAAGGAAGAAGGCCTTATACGCAAACAACTGGAGGAGAAGGGAACAGCTAGGAGTGGGAAGCTATCCAAATGAAGCTTATGAAAGTCTTTACAGTATGGTAACACAAAGCACTGATTTGATGCAGCTTATTCTGACGAGTTACAAAGCTGTTTCTAATGCAAGTTAGGGGTGAAACAGATTTTATGCCCAGATGGCTAGGGCTGGATTCTGACTTGTTGCCTGTAAGCAGAAATCTGCATTTTGCTGTTGAGCTATGTGAATATTTCTTACACTGTGGAGAACAGAATCAAAACCTGCTCACAAAAGCCAAGGCTGTACTTCGTGTCTGTGAGGGTGACACTGACCCTCCCACTCAACGTTTCATTGGCCTCCTGGGCAATGCATTTTAGTGGTTCTGTTATTTTTTTTTCTTTCTCTTCTTCCTTCCCCATCCCAAGAGCAGCGGGGTGCAAGGCAGGTCTGTGTGCTCCGGGGTTGTGCCTGGGCTTACAGCTGTGGCTGCAGCACAAGCTCACAGTGACCCCAGCAATTCCCATTACAGAGAACACTTTCAGCCTCTGCTGTGAGAAATCCTCAGACCTCCCTTGTTCAAAGTAGACTCTGAAAGTTCTGCAGCCAGCAGAAGTGTACTTTCTTCATCCATTGGAAGCCTTTTGGCTTTGGCCTGAGATGCAACACGTTAAGCACATGCAGCCCCAAGGGTCCCTTCTTGAGAAGCACAGGATGCTAGAAGTGAGGGCATGGAGTGTGCCATGAGGCACCTATAGGAGGGCCTGTCCTTGCTCTGTGACCCTGTTATTGAAGTGCTTGCTCTACTGACAGACCTAGCCTGCGGGATCAGATAACCTTGGGCAGCACTCAAGGCAGGAGGTCTGCAGCTCTCCTAAACTCATGAGGCTGGAGATCCAACAGTCTTTGGCTCTTCCTGATTGTTCCTGCCCATGATCCAGCAAAATATTTCCTTCTTGCAACTTTGCTTGGAGAGTGATTGTGTACTGCTGTCTGCTGTGGGTTGTTCCATGGCTTTGCATGGCAATTATTTGTTACTGTGCTGAGGTCTCTGACTTAACCTCCAGACAACGATTGTAGACTCATAGATGGTTCAGGTTGGAAGGGAGCACCAAAGATCATCTAGTTCCAGCCCCCTGCCTTTGGAGGGGGTCAGTGACATTGTAAATCACATAAACATCACTTTCACATCTGTTCTTAAGGGGTTATTTTGTAATATTGCTACAAATGAGGTTGCAATTGTGAGCACCAAAACTTTAAAATAAATAACTGGGACCTTTAAATATATATATATATGTATATATGTATGTATATATATAATTTATGATTTCCTGTGTGGCCTCAATGTGATATTTTGGGCATTTACTTTATGACACAGTGCAGTAAGAGCTGGATTTCTTCCAGAGGATCCCTGCCACATGTGCAGAAGGGACACGAAGAGAGCAGACGAAATCTAGGCTTTACCAGGAGTCATAAATCTGCCTTTAACTCCTGAGTGCTTGATTTGGCAATCCAGATAACAAAGAGCTTTTAATTTATTGTCCATAAACAATTTACGAGAAGTGTTGGGGCTTGTTCTCACTGAGTTGTAAGTGCTGCACATACTGTGGCAGCTGTAAGGGAACTTCCTACATCTTACGTTCGGAGTACATCAAGTCAAGATTGCAGCATAGCCTGTTGTTTTTCTACACCAGGAAAATGGATCATGTCTCAGGATATGTGGTATCCTGCTGACTGATGAACTTTGTCTTCAGCTCCAGCTTCTCAGTCATAGCAAATGCACTGCACTGTGAACTGGCGCTGGAACAAAAGTCTGCATTTCACTGGCCTTTCTCCATATAACAGAAAAAGCTATGAAGTTGTCTGAATCACGTAACGAGACATGCTTGAGTGATGGCTGACAACAGAAGGTGAACAGTGTCCATCTTGGTCATTTCCATCTGCTGCTTTTACAGTGATTAAGTAAACAACAGTATTATTTTTCCTATGTACATAGCGATGCTAAGGGAACATGGTAGCATCTTCAACAGTACTTGGAGATCCATTACTCAAAACATTAGTTGTATGGAAATAAAAACCACCAGAAGAGGAAGACTGGGAAGGAATGGAATCTTTTCTGTCACAACTAACATTTTCCATTTCTCTTCCTCCATCTCCTTTTTTTCTCTCCCTTTTCCCTCAGGGGAGGCAGCTGGAAGACGGCAGGTTCCTACATCCCCACCAGCCTCTGAGAACAGCAGTGCAGCACACAGCATTGGCAGCACGCAGAGCACTCCTTGTTCCAGCAGCAGTACAACCTAACTGTGGGGAGAGCAACACTGAGGAACAGCATAGGAGTGCAGAGGTTCAAAGGACTGTGTGTTGACATCAGCATTTTAATGCTCAAAGTTTGGTTCCTTTATGAAAACGTGAGGATAGATTGTTCTACAGAAAAAAAAAGACTGATTTTCTTTTGGGGAAGCCACTATGTGTATGTGTGTGTACACATGCACACAATGCGTGGGTAAGCACAGCCTTTTGGATCTATAGCGTGTTATGCTACATGTGACAAAGCTACTAACGTTACAGTACTGCAACCTGTTCTAGGGGTCTCTGGGCCCTCAATGTGAAATCTTTGCCAGTTTGGAGAAATGCTGCTTTGTCTATATGACTTTTTTTTTTCCCTAAACCGTCTCATTGACACAAGGTATTCATTAAGGGAATTCAAAAAGATAAGCAGAACAAAAATTATCTTAGATCAAAAGATTTCTATTTGTCTAAGCAAGAAAGCCTGAAGGTCAAATCTCTTTGGTTAATAACATGTTATTACTTCAGCTGTGTTAGCAACTAATGAGTAACCTTTGTTTTGTTGAGCTTACAGCTACAGCATCTCATTCGCTTTTCTGTTGTGTTTGCAGCTTCAGGTTTATTCCAGTTATTTCTGTTTGAATACACGTTCATTTGGTAATTGGAGAAGAGCACGCTCTAACATTCCCTTTCCTCTTTTCCAGGCCAAAGCTCTTTAATAAGAGATTTTTAATCTGCTATACCAAATAAAAACACACAGAAACAGTAAGATAAGAAATTTTCTTGTGCACTAATATAAATGTGTGTGTACATTTAATGGCAGCGTCCTTATACAAACAGATGTATATCTGAATCCAAACCTGTTATTTCAACAACTGCAAAATTAGCTCAGCGTTCCTTCCATATGTAAAACATAAAATACATAGATATGAAACAACTGGCTCGTTGATTCATAATGGGTAGATAGAAGAGATAAAAAAGGTGGTGGTTCTACTCCTTTAGCTCCCCTCAAATTCCCTTTGAAATAAGAGATGATTTTGAGAGGGCACAGAGAATGTGCGGTAAAGCCTATTGTTTTTGTAAAATGCCACCTATGAAACTAAGCTATTCTCTTACGATGTGTGTGCAGTTGTTTGTGCCAAACCATTGTATGAAGATTGAAATTTGATAGTCCCAAAGTAGTGTTGAGATGCAGAAAGCACAAAAAGGTACTGATTGTCTCAGTGATTTTTTTTTAGCGCATTGCCATGGCTTGACCCTTGACTAGATGCCAAATGAGAAGAAACAATAAGTGATTTTTAATGTGTGATTCTTTGACTGTTATGTTGCCACTTTGTAATTTTAATGTGTCCTACTGATCCTTCTCCTTTAGGGAAAAATGAGCGTTGTTTTCCTCTGAAAATGGGGTAACTAACTTTCATAGATTTTAGTAGATTACCTGTGTTTTGCAAGAGGAGAAGGGAATTGATTACACTAGAGTGATAGCCTGCTCTGTAGTCTGAGCTGCAGATTTCTTTTGCTGATTCTACACTTGTGCCTTGCTGATGTGAGGGTGGTCAAAGTGCAAGATATGCAATGGATGTTAAGCGCCCAGAGTTGGGTAGAAGAATATTGCTCAATTTGAATCTGATTTGTTACTAATCCTGCAAACATTCATGCCTGTGGGTAGCTACATGCATCATCATCTTGATAGTACATTAACATGCTCAGCTCTGCAACTTACTGGTATTCTCAGAGTCAGCAGAGAAATCCAGTGCATACAGTTATGCATGTGAAAAGTGTTTTATGTTACTAGGCCAATGAGTAGTCCTGGAAACACCGTCAGGGGTTGTCATGCAAGTGTAGTTGTACCCATGCAGAGGAGTATGCAGGATTGGTTCTGATAAGAGGTGTCAGGAGGATGAAGGTGCTACCTGTGTGGTCAAAAAGAAAGTGCTTTGTCTAACCTTCAGCAGAATGTATTGTAAAAGCATATTCTATGTGTAAAGTCTTTAAAGATGTCTTCAAAGAAGACTAGAGTCTTTAAGTTCAATCATAGCTATATTTTACTACATTAAATTTGTGTATAAAGATATATTTAAATGTTTTAGATAAATGTAAGTTACTCTATATGAAATGTTTAATTTCAGTTACTGTGAAATTTACATACTCTGTAAATTCTTTCCTTGTTTTAACCCTTTCCTTCAGATATTTTATTGAGTAGTTTCTCATAAGAAGTTTTAGATTTGGTTGTTGGGAGGGATGGGTTAAAAACTTCTATGTAAAATAGATAACTTTATATTTTTGAGAGAAATGTGCTGCATTAACAATGTTTTTATAAAAAAAAATACTCTAATTTTAAAGTGATGTAGAGATTTATATTTACTGTTGGATAAACCAAAAATATATAAAGTTCAAAGATTCAATTTATTGGCTTTGATTTCAAATATTTTAGTTAACCAAACGTGGTGTATTTAGCTGTTTAATTCAGAAATTTTAATCAATCTGAATTAATTGGCTGTTGGAGGTCACCAAAAATACATGGAATTCTTTAGCAGATGGAAGAGGCATTTCTGATTCGAGAGAACTAAAATGGACCTTCCAAGTTAATAGCTTTATTGCAAAAATCTACCGTGCTTTCCAGCAGCTGTTAAGTTGCCTGTGATTCGGAGTACTGATACACCTGTAAGCTCTGCTTTTATAACAGCCATTCATATCTACTGCAAGTTTCTGTGCTTGGTGTGGCAAGCTGTCTGAATGTGTGACTGCAAAGTCACTCATTCCCAAGTCCATTGAACGTGGGCTTGTCACACTGAATTTTGTGGGGCAAATATCTGCCTATTGTGGAGAGCTACCAGAACACCTCTGTACCACTGATGTCCCAGCATAGGCCTTTAAAGCAGGGCTTCAGGGGGGCTGGCCACATGCTGGTTCATCATAGTAGTAGCTTCTAGCCTAACCAAATTTACTCCAAAGGAACTTCTTATGCAAGAATGGGAGGACTGGGTTTAAAAGGGACACCTTTTCTCTGAAAGCTATCAGTAACATACTTAAACTCCAAACCATACTGCTTGTTTTGACATTCGCTGCCTAATCACTAACCTGTTAGAGCCTTTGGTGTTGGACATTACTATATTGATGTTTCAAGAAGTCAGAGCTTTACGTGTTAGAATGTTTTTGTAGTGTTTTCTTAAAGGAAATGGATTTTCCAAAATGTTTGTAGATGTTGATGATTGTAAACTTTCCCCTGCCTTTTTCTAGCCATTTCTTGTATGTATGTACCATTCTTCTTGTTACGTATATCTACCTCACGCTTCACAAGAAGACTATACTGTTGGTTGTGCTGACAGCCCTTCCTGTGAGGTGACTGATCCGCCATGTTGTTGTTCATCATTTTGGGGATGTTCATAGAGTTAACGATGTTTCGCTGCCATGTACCTACCAGTTCCACGCAGTATTCTCACATTTAAATAAATAAGTATATTTCTTTAGGATCCAAATGCCAGATTTTTTAAAATCAAAGAACGTTAGAAATGTACTTGCTAATACCTGTGGCCAGTCAGAACACCCCATTTGTACTACACATTATGTTCAGTATTGCAGAGACTTGTGGAAAGTGCTTAGTTGTACAGTTTTGATAACCACAGTTTCATGTCATCTTAGTCTCTTGTGCACAATAAAGTATATATCGATTTATTAACAGTTGATGCTGTGATTCATTTATTTGAAGCAACTGATACCAACAGACTGTGAAGAACAGTTGACTGAGATCTGTGTTGCTGCCTTTTTCCTGCTCTTGCATAAACTTCAGTGAATATTGTGTGTTAGGGAAGGAATTGACTTTGTCATATTTTTCTTTTTCTCCATTCTCTGTTCTTTCACTTAGAGACTTTGGTTGTCTTCTCAGTATCATGGCTGCTTGCAGAAGGTAGCAGACATATTTAGTTGAACACTGCCATTTTTCACTCCAAGTCCAAAGTTCAGATCCTGCAGGTGTTCAGTTGTTGTATATTGTGACGTGTCCCAAGTCCTACTCTGCACAAAGCCTGCCTTGAGAACAGCCAAAACCAAGGGTCAGCTAAGAGTCCTCCATCTGAAGCAGCATGGTTCCTTAAGTATGTTGTACACTTAACTGCAAGTACACTGAAGATGAGCAAACAAGACCAAGCTGTATTTTCATTACTGAGGGGTCGTGCTCTGCTAGAGCAGATAGCTTGGTAAAGTGCCAGCGGGGCAAGGATTTGGATGTTTACTATCCTAGTTATTGCTTTGTTTCCTGTATTTCATGTGCAAAATATTCTTTATGGGCAGTCTGGGGGAGCCGGCCTCAGCTGTATTTCCTTGGGTTATTCAAAGGTTATGGCTATTAACTCACAAAGTAAAGTTCTCTAAAATAAGGAATTCCAAATGTTTGATGTTTGTTTTTAAATATCAGGATTCTTTCAGCACAAAAACTATTAATTAGAAGCAATCGTAAGTCATAAGCAACCTGTAAGCCTAACTCCCAAAGGTGCAGTAGATTTATTGCTCCTTAGCAGCCATATATCAGTTCCTAAATTAAGACTTTTTTTTTTTCTCTCTTTGGAACTGAGTTATCTGGAGCTGACAGTGTAAAGATACTGGAGCTGTTCTTCACCTTTATCTCTAAGATTTATATTTTGACTGAAACGTGGTGCATGAGCACTTATATGAGCATTTAATTTTAACATGTAATACCCAACAAATTATGATATGATACTTGCATGAGCTTCTATACATTAAGAATCAAGTCTTACCATATTATAAAGTATCAGTGCCGTAAGAATGTGTTTCTGACATACCTTTGTGAGTGAAACAAACATTTGGGAATGTCAAAAGAATACAAGTGCCAGTTTCATGAAAAACACAGTCCAGATCCTTTCTATTTTAAACAGAATTAAACTTATCACAGCATTCCTTCCAACACAATATAAAAGGAAAAGGAGCCAATATTTTTGATACGTTTTCATAGTTGTCACTTTGTAGTTGTAAAGCAGATATTTATGGGGCTGAAAGTCTGTTTGCAGCTTAGATTTCATATTGCAATCCCAGTCCTTCAGCCCAAGAGCAGACCTCATGAACCTACGTGCATTTACAGTTGGAATTCTTTGTATAAGAAAGATCAAATTACACCACTTCACCTACCCAAAGGAGCTAGCAGTGGAAATTACATTTCTGTAGATTCTCACTCACTGGGGGCCTTAAGGGACTCACTGCAATGCGTACGGAAGACGTTGCATACCGAGGTGACACTGGGCCCACCGTGCCCCAAAGGCTTGCTTGTCTGTTGTTCAGTCGTGCAAAGCGCTGCAGTCTTAGTTTGTTTGGAAACAGCATGAAGAGGAGATGGTTTGCAGAGCTGAAAAAGAAAGGCAGCACTAAACTGTTACTCTTGCACTTTTTAAAAATGACAGCTCTTTTTCCATCCAATTATTTTGGCATGGATATATGAAAAATTGGTTAAAAAAATGTTTGGGTGGAGTCTCCTTTTGCTCAGCTGTTACTTATTGCTGCTTGTAAACTGCCTAAGTCAGTTCTAGTAAGGAACATACTGTACTTGCAAAAATTGGTGTTTTGAAGATCGTAACTGAGTGTTAAGCTGAGGAAGCTGATGGTATTTATAAGTACCTCAGCAAACTTGATCTACATTTTGTCAGCCTTGTGAGTTTTTAATGGTGTTCCAGTTAAAGACAAAATGCAATTTCTATAAGGGCCTGCTGTGTTCCCCATTCACAGAGCATTCATCTTCCTGTTTTTCTTTGTGGACGGAGTGAGAGGATCAGCCAGTTTTTGTTCTGTCCTTCAGCACAAGTAGGTATATCCCTTGGAGTCACAAGAATTAGGGATGTGGGAAAATCTGTGTTCTAAACAGTATTTTTAGTGATCTCTGATCCCCAAAGTGATTAGTAATGTTATCTGTTAAGCATGGCAAACAAACAAGATGATAAGGGTCATATGTGCAGAGCGTTTCCATCAGGTGTATTTAAGATTTCACAGAATTCTTGATTAGCAAAGCACATAATAGAAAGTTTAAATCACTGGCAGGGAGTGGTAAAATGTTCTGAAGGAAGCATCTGGAAAGCATCTGGAAACATAGCACTGAAGGCCGGTGTGTCACAGCAGGCTGAAGGGGGCTGCTGGCCCTCCCGTGGTCTCAGGCAACACATGGTGAGAGCCCTGGCCTGCAGGCTGTGCTGCTATTGCCAGAAATTCACTTCTTCAGATGGCTGGGCATCAGCAATCCAAGTAGGGTTATTACTGACAGGTCTTGTGATGTTAACTTTGGGGTACATCTGGGCTCATGATAAACTCCTTATTAACAGATGCTTGCTTTTTCAGACAAGTACTTTTTTTGTGTGTGTAAGCCAAGCAGCTCCGTGTGTCTGTCTTTGCTTCAGGAAACAGGACTGCAGGATATAAATAAAGCTAACTCAAATGACAAACTGAGGTGCTAACATGCTGCCTGGATGGTAAATGTTTGCATTGCAAGGAGGTGGATGGATGAAGTCCTACTCCTGCTGTCTGGGTAAGTTCTCAACTGCTAAAAAACATGCTTAAGAATCCAAAGTACCAAGCTCTGTCATGCATGACAGTGAGCTTGTCCCTGTCTGTGTTACTCCTGCTGAAGCAAGATGGGCGGCTCTCAGGGCAATGCTGTAAGCAGGGTCCCTCTGACTGGACCCTCAGAGTCTGTCAGGTGGCCCAGAATGGTGGCAAAGGGCCCAGTGCTGCCCCAGAGGACCTTGTGGTGGGGCCTGGGCAAAGAGAAAGGGCAGATGGCTGCCAGCAGAGGCAGCTGGGGTGTTCAGCATCGCTTAGAGATGGCTCCTCAGAGAAAGGAAGTCTTGGAAAGAGACTTGGAAGAGTGCAAGCATGGCAAACTGGGAGAATGGAATGGGAAAGCATGAGGTGGAGCTGTTGTGAATAGTTTTTGACTAATCGTTGCTGCTGCTGAGTTGTGTGAGGAGTGTTCTGAGTCTCCTCTCTGTACATCTCTGCAGTGCAGAAGGCACCTGCATGGTCTGAGGCTCTGCTCAAAAAAAAAAAAACAGACTTTCCCTCACTCTTCTGCTTCAAGTGGGAGAAGACCCAACAGTGGGTCCTGATTAAACACTTCAGAGCCACTCCCAGTTTATTACAAGGGGTGATTGGGCAGCTGCAGGAGGGACAGGACTAGGTACAGGACAACATAAACACATACATGAAGAGAAAGGTGAGGCTGAGGGCACAAGCTAAGGTGGTGATGCCCTCAGTCTGACGGTGGGAAGAGGGGGTGTCATTAATTGAGGACAGAAACAAGAGAAGATCTGCAATGAGGTTATTGTTTAAGATGGAAAGTTGAATCAATGTGCTGATTATGAGATTGGTGGAGAATGCTGGTCCTGTCTGGGCAGGGTGTAGGGATGGTTATTATACTCCATATGACACCCTTTGTCCCATTACAAAGCAATTGTAAGTACACCCATGTTTTTGCTGGCATTGCTCATTTAATTTTTCTGTGTTTTCCCTCAAATGTGTGTCCCTGAAGTGAGTCATGTTTTCTAGCTGTTAGACAACAAGGATCTGTCATAAACTGAGAGGCTCTTGCTGACCAATGGCCTCTCCCCTGTCCCTGGGGCTGCCTGCTGAGGAGGTCACAGGTAATCTCCAGTCTAGCTATGGCATGGTGTTGTGTGCAACTGATTTTGTTCTAATGGTAGGAGCAAATGTATGTTAAGTTATGCTAAGCTAATGGCAGAAGATTGCTTTGTTGCATTCCTTTGTAAGCTTTCACTTATGGCATTATTGTTCCATTCAAAGGAAAAGGCAAAAGAGCTTAAATTAAAACTTACATAACAGGCTGAGAATACAAATGTTGGACATCAGATCTCATACTTCTTCGTCAATAGCTGGTTTAACAGCTGTAAACCAATGACAAGCTTGTTATTTTCTCTTTTTGAAGATGCAAGAAAGTTTAATTACTGTGCTGGTGGGGTTTCTTTAGAGTAATGATAAATAACATGGTTTTGTGGGACCCAGCTATAATTTTATAGGATTTCTATGCTTTTATTGAACAAGAACAAAACTGTGATATCAAAAAGCTATCTATTCATACAACTCTGTTTTCAAATATAAATGTCTGTGGGTTTCATTTTGAGAGCAAACTAAGGACCATGTTGTCAGCTGGTATAAACCAGCTCCTTTAACTTCACTCAAATTGTGTCTGTTTACAGCAGCAGAGAGTCTCTCAAGTGCGTAAGCTTCTCTGTAGCACCAAATAGCAGCAGTATGAGCTGGTAAGCAGCCAGTTTGAACAGCTGCCAATGCACTCCAGATCCAAAGATGATTCCTTGAACCCCAGTATCTCTCTCCCCCTTCAGACTTCTATTGAAAACAGAACTTATTCCCTGGTCTCTGTAGCCATAGTTCTCCAAACCCCAGCTCACACCACACCCACTTCTGCAGCCATCTGAGAAGTATCTGCAGATACTTCTACATCTGCAGAAGTAACACCTCTTTTCACAGCTCCAGTCAGCAACACAAGCTCTTATTTCAAAATGGAGTTGTCAGTACTGAAGCACCAGAGCTATTCAGGCTTCAATGAATTGTACAGGTTTTACTGAAAAGCCCCCCAGAGAAGACTGAAGCAGGTGTTCTGGGCAGAGTGCATTCAAGCAGATGAATAGCATGGTAATTATTCCTGGAGGTATCTACAGCAAAACCACAGGCTCTGTCTGAGACTGCCGGTCTTTGGTCACTCTGGACCTGATTGCAACAAAGAGACCAACACACACAGTCTCTTCATATGCTGTGGAACTTGGAGCTCTCCCATCCAAATGCACAGTGATGTACGTGACAAGTTGTTGTCCTGGGGCAAGCTGTGCATGTCCCTGTCATGTGGAGAATTGCTTCCAGCAGCGCTGCTGCCTTTGTGTGTCCTCGAGGCAGCATTGGGCCTTGGCCTCTAAGAGAAGAGCTGGTGTTAGTCACACGTGAGTCATCTGTGACTGTCCCACCCGCTATGAACTCTATTCACAGAGCCTGTTTCCAGATGTTTGTAACTAGCAATTGCTTTAAAGCGTGTCCACATGCTATAGCTGCTAAGCCAGTCCTTGTACCCATGAGGTATAAAAGCCATTTCAGTGACCCATCTTTCCAGGAAGGTTCCTTTTTCTTTTTTTCCTGCAGTTCCTTGCCTCCCTCCCTCCCCCGGCACCAGTCATGGTCTGTCCACACCTCTGAGCATGCATTTTGGACAAGCAAGCATATCCCTAGTTTGATAATATGGTTCAGAAGTAAAGTGAGTTTGAAAAGTGGATAAACTCATGGGAGAAGCAGCACATGCTGAAATCAACCAGTACATGGCATTGAGCTCCTTGGTGTGAAAGAGTTACTTCCAGAAAACAGTCTGCAGACACCAGATTGGCCACAGCTTGTGTTCGGGACTCACCAAATGCCTCAGAACAGCAACCACAGAAGTAAAACCACACACTGCTCTCAGGCAAGGGGGGAGAGGGAAGAAGAGGAAGAAAGGCTGTACAGGCTGCACACACTGGTTAGCTGAACTCTTTGGGTAAGATTTTAAGTCTGTGGAGAGAAATTACTGCCCAGTTCTATAAATACAGACGTACGAAGCTGTTGCACAGTGCCAAAATCATTTCTAAAGGAATGAAAATAGTTATTTTATCAGTCATAAAATTCAAGGGAATTATACACCCTCCATGTATCACAGGCTGCGCTTTCAGCACACAGTGATTCACTGTCCATTACAGCAGGATGTTCCTCGGCAGCTGACACAGATGTTCTGGTACAGATGTTGGCAGAGGTCGGTACCATGTGGGCTCCCAATGGGGACCCAACAAAGTCTTTCAAGAGGAATCTCACATCTTCCATGGAGCTTGGCTTTTATTTTCCTAAAGACCTCTAGAGCTAAAACAAAACCCATTTTGATGATTTACTGAATTGCAACACACCTCATTATGTGTCTGCCTGTGATCTCAGACACATACACAGCAATAAAAACTTTCAACTGGTGGTAATTAAGAAGAAAATTCCTCTATGGCAGTGTTGGTTTCCCAACATTCCCCTCAGGTGAGAGTGAGCAGGTAATGCATTCAAATAAACAAGAGTAATTAAGAAGGAAAAGGCGATGGGCAGAAGTCCTCTTGTCTGTGTGGACTTTATCCAGGATGACTTCCTTGAAAATGGGGTGAGACAGTGGAGAAATGGTGAGGGGCAACTAAACTGGGTTGGAGATTTCTTGGAGAACAGCACTGAGCACAGATTGCTTTTGAGAAATCTATTTTGTGCAATGTAGGCAGCATGATGTGCTGGGTGCGGTGAGGATGTCTCAGCCAAAATGCTGTGGGTGCCACAGATTGAATGAATGAGAGCAGCGGGCAGCATGGCACAGCAGTGCTGGGCTTCCTGCAGCAAACTCTCTGAGGGATTCCCACTGTAACTCTTCAGAATAATCTGCTCATCCAGCTCTTAGCCTGAGGATGACTTCATTTGCAAAGGAAGACACTTTCCCATTGTGCAGCCAGCTGGAAGTAAGGGTTACAAGGCAGATGAGTAAATGCCAAAGGAAGGAGGCGTGGAGGGCAAAAGAATAATGAATTAAAATCTGAATATCTAATACATTGCAATATATGGATGGTTGGGGTTGTGTAAATACTTTCCTACAGTGTAGTCATCCTGGCATTATCCTAACAGAAAGCCACTTAGTCAATTTAATCAATAGCTATAGGATCGTGTTTCATGGCTTTTTTTCCACCCTTGTTAACCCTTTAGCACCTCGTACAATCCTAACATCCATGTTTTCACTATAGAATTGGTTTACATAGAGCACTACACTCAGAAGCCTTACTTCAGTTTTTTCCCCATGACCATAAGAATTTATTGCCCACAAAAATCTGCTGGGTGCAACGAGTGGTGGGAAACCACATTTCTTCACATGAACAGTGATTTTGGTGGAACAGAATTACATGCAGTGGTTCCAATGCTTCCCCTTGCTCATCAGGTTGGTGTGCTGAATTGTTTTGAGCTGTTGATGCCAAAAGCAGTGTTTATTTTTAAATTGCTTAATCTGCATTTCTCCTACATGCCTGGTTCTGCTCTTTCAGTCAGTAAAACCCGGTGCAGCTCGTTTCTCAGCTGAACAGCATGGCCAGGCTGATGGGCTGCACCTGTGCCCTGAGCCATCAGCAATAATCCCACAGGTGCGCTGCAGGCAGAGCTGTTCCTGCTGCAGGAATGGAGAGTCACTGGCTTGGATGTGAGAGCTGGTTCAGGACTTGGTGCAAAGGTAAGGCAGCCCGAAATGTTAATGTTCTCAAGTTTTATTTTTGAAACAAGGCTGTTGAACCTGATGTTACTGAGATACTGTGGATGGTTTTGTACATTAGAGGAAAGTTGTAATGCAGTAGTTGGAGAAGAGCTCTGGAGCTGTGTTTATTCTTTTGTCAGTCTTAATGTATTAATTCTAATTTGAGAGACTGCGAGTGCTGCAGATGCTGAAATGGAGAGAATGCTTTAGCTAGCATATGGAAAGTATTTATAGGCTTTACACAATGGTGATATATAGGAGTAAACAGACTGTCAGATAAGCACTGAATTTCTTTATTTTCACTTAAAATATGTTGGCTCATAGGAAGAGAGGATAGCTGGATGGCTGAGGATAGGCTGTCTTAGGAAAAACATGCTTGCTAAGCAGAGAGAACATCGGTGTGAAAACAATAAATTCAGAATTCAGGGTGATCTCTAAAGTTTACAGAAACTATTCTGTACAGAGCAGGAGCTTGGGCTACAGCTTAATTTTCTGCCTACTTATCTTTTACTTTCATTGAAAATAAATATTATTCCTACTTTCACCCCACGTGCAACTCAGGTGCAAGCTCAGGGCTGGGAGGGCAGGTGGGTCCCTGGAGTGAGCTGATGGTCCTGCTGTCCCAGCACCGGGCCCAGCTTGGAGACAGAGTGTCTGCAAGCTGAGCCCAGCTGCCTGTGCTTAGTGCTGCTTCCATTTTCCTGAGCTTTTATACTTGAGTATTACATTAATATGTAAATCTGTATCTTCCTGATTCTGAGCTCTGAGGAATTCCCCGGGAGCACTACAGTGGAATAGTTCTGTGCACTGATGCCCGAGCTGGGTCATTGCTCGAGGGAAAAATGCTGACAAAAATGCTGACATATGCTGAGAGGTGAGACAGGATGCAGCACAGCTGGTGCTGACTGCCCTCTGTGCTTTGCTAAGGCAATTTCAGGGTTCTGCAGACTGAGATGGGCTGCCCAGAGTCCTGCTGCCAGCTTACCAGCACCCAGCAGGAGCCTGTGCAAATGGTTTCTCATCTACTTCAAGTGGGTGGGAGGCTTGAACATGAGATAACTTTCTTGTAAAGCGTAACAGATTGCCGGCTTACTAACAGAGGTGATGGTGCTAACATACAGGAAATGAAATACATTGCATTTTGCATTTTTTCCTCGTTGTGTTGGCAGCTTTGAAAAAGTGCATTATTAATGCTGAAATCTAAGAAATGTTGGCCTGCTTAAAATACTGATTGTTTGAAACAATGTTGTTTAAATGTTGCTGACCTAAGGATTTTCTTTGACTCTTACTCTTGTTTCTTTTGGATATGCTTTGTTATTTATCTAAGCAACTCTGGTTGTTGAATGAGGTTTCAAGGGACAAGGTAAATAGAGGAAAGGAATCAACATAGGCAAGCACAAATAGGTTTTTCTATCACAACTATGCTTCTTTCATATTACAACTCTGAAACTGTGAAAATGAATTGATTCAGTAAACTTTTCCATGTTTCTAAAAAGCACAAGATCAAGAACACTGGTTCATACCGAAAGCCCTTAGGAAGAGGCTAAGATCTGTTGGCTTTGGCACAGGCATGCAGAGGCAGTCTGATATCATCAAGTTTGAAAAAGGAGGACAGCGACAGAGGGTGGCTCAAATACAACATAAACTCGGTTAATTTACAGCAGAATCTTGGTTTTAATAAAAAGCAGGGGAGTTGGTACACCATGCTGGCAGAAAGTCTGACACAGAATCAGATTTAGCTGTTGATATCAATAAGGAAGAGCAGCTAAACAATGCCATTACTGAGTATATTTATTGTTGCTTAATTTTTAGAAGATGACATCATCTGTGTATTGGATTTTATTTATTAATTTATTTAAGACCAAACTGTAACTGTCTGAGGTGTTTTCTATAGGGCTGTGGTGTCCTGTCAGCTCTGTGTGGAAGACTGACATGCACCAGATCACTTGCTGCTCAGTGCTTACTCACATCAGTGCTGGGTCCAAAAAGAACCAGCTGTGGATGCATCTGAGCTGTCTCTGATACAGCTCCAAGTCTGGAAAAGTGAATTCCTCCCTCTTTATGCAGACAGTGTTGTGCAATGGCCTGACCTCACTAGACACTTTCTCTGTACAATGGAAAGTAACCTGGGTACAACATCTACTTTAATTACCACTGGCTTGTTTAGTCAGTGAATAATTTTTTTCTGTGCCCTATCCCTTCCCACTAACTTCTAGTACTGATGGGATTACAAGATACTGACTGGTACGACCGTGCCTTGTGGCAGATCTCCAGGAGTCAGACTGGTTGTGTCACTGCCCTACATGCAAAATCAGTGTTATGCAACTACTTTGTCTGTTTACAAAATGATTTGAGGAAATGTTTTAGAAGACAGATTTCCTAAGATGTTAAATGGCACCATCAGCCAAGGTGATTAATTATTAAACCATACGGAAAATTGAATGATAAGGCAAGGAAAACCACCCAGGCACTTTGGTATGTGATATCGTTTCCTGAAAGTGGTGGGACAGGATAGCAAGATTTCTGTCCTCATCCCTTTCCTGTTCTACGCCCTGTATCCCTTGGCTGTGTGCTGCACTTGCAGGTGGTGTTTATTGCAAAATGCATCTAACCCCTAAGGAACCTTGACTACTTCTTCCCAATACAGAATAAACTATTTGTGCCAACCATTCTCTCCTTCTGCTTTTAGAATTACAACTTTGCATTAGTTTTTCTTCAAGAGGATTTTATCAGCTGCCTTAATTATTTCAGTGTTTACAGCTCTACAACTGTTGACAGCATGTACTGCATTGTTTGTTCTCTCTCCTTGTGCAAGTAGTCTAGTGTTATATGGAAACTCCATCTCACTGTTTCCCTTTCCTAATGTAGGACTCCAGCAAGAACTGTAGCATTACAGGGCTATGTATTTCTTGAATTCCTACTCCATCATCAGTGACGAGAGTCCAGAATGAGGTCTGACATAAGGAAATAATTAATGCATGCAGGTAGCATAGTGTTAATATTTGTGTTTTGTCTTCATAAAATACTACTGCTCAGACAAGAAAAGGCCACAGTGCTATGCTTGCAGTTTCCAATGCAGGTAGACTGCAAGCTAATCTATCTTTGTGAGCAAATTGCTGTTCTAGTTTCTCATTTATTTTTCAGGTAGTCAAGACAGGGAAATGCAACCTGTATTAAAAGACAAGATAACCAACTCCCAGAGTGATAAAGTGAAAAAAACTTTGGTTACTTTAGAGGATATGGCTAAGGCCAATCCTAGAGTTAGAATTAGTGTTGGAAAAAAAAAAAAAAAAAAAAAAATGTCTGGGGCTTCAGGTGGTACAAAGTGACTGTCAAAGTATAGGGTGGGCTGCCCAAGAACTTTGCCCTTGACAGTTTAGGGAATGTCTGGTTCATATGGAAAAAGCTCATCCCATATCTAGCCCTGGCTTTAAGGGTAAGAGAGAGATAAAGCCTAGGCAAATGCTAACTGGAACTTGAATGCTAATACTAGCTGGGGGCTGTGCCTTTACCTGTGAGGCCTCAATTATAGCCCCAGCATTATTTCCCTTTGGTATCCCCTTGGATCCCTACTCCACCTAACTCCAAACTCTGACTGATTAGTGTATATTAATGCCCAGTTATAGCCCAGTCATTTTCCAGGAGCAAAGTTTTTGTGCAGCTGATCTATTCTTTTGGCTGCCCCTTTGCAATCTGGCTCTACTTGCAGCTCTGAGCTCTGTCTCTCTCCAAACCATTAACCAAACCAGCAAGAGTTGAGCATCATCCCTCAACCTACAGAAATAATCAAGATAAACAAGTTTGTTAGTGGTTACATCTTTCTCGAGTCCACCCCTTATTCTAGTAACCCATTTGCAGCCCAACTCCACCTGGAGCTCTTGGCTGTTTCTCCATCCTAATTCTTTCTTTGACAGCTCCTTTGCAGCCACAGTCTAGAACTCTGGGTTTTGTTTCTCTCCTAACTCTTGGTATTGGCTCAGCCTTAATTCAGGGCCACCAGGCAAGGTCTCATTGTGCAGCCCACTAGTTCCTTTAACAGCATCATTTTAATTCCATAGTAACAGGGTCTTTAAAGTTTGTTTTCTTTCTAATTTTAAGTTTGAACTTACTGTAAAGTCATAGTAGAGACAAAAATCCCTTGAGCTCCAAGTAAGGTTACACTGTGAAAGGAAAGGTTTGGCCTTATCTTGACAAGTTTTTCCAGTGGGCAGACTGAGTCTTGGACAGGGAGGGTTAGGGTTACGGTAAGGCTTAGGCTTCAAAAGCAGTTTGTAGTTAGGATTAGTGGAGAGCCAGTGATGAGCTACATTTCAGATGTAGCCAGCTGGGGAAAACAGTACTGTTTGTAAAATTAAACATTCCTCCTTAAAACTGGCATCAATCGCTTTCACTTTTCTGAGCAGCATTCCTAATCTTTTGCACGCTCCCTCCTTTGATGGCAGGCACTGTTTGTCCCTGTGCTTTAAGCAAGGACCTGCACTCTTCTTTTGGTATGGCACACTTTGCAAATTCCTGTCATTTGCTCTAATTTATTCCAGCACATCTGAGCTCAGTGACATCCTATTCTGTCAAGGTAATGAGCAGATAGTGGAGATTTTCCAGACTTGATTAAATAATGTACTTAAGAACAAGTACACTAGAAAAAAGATAAAAACAAACAAAAACAAATAAAACAAAAATATCAAAACCCCTAAGATAAGAAGAAATGCCTCTTTTCTGGGCCCTTTTCACTTGATAGCCAGCCAGCCAGCTTCTATGTTGATTTGCACTTAGATTTGTAACTATTTGCTTGACAGAGCCTCTGCCAAAGCTTCCCTGTCGTGGTCGCAGTTCTTGTCATTCTCAGACACATTGTGAATGGCCTCTCTGATAGAACAGTGTAGTATTTCCTTTCTTTAGGCTCACGTTTTCAGAAGGTTGGATGCTTGTAATATTTGAGCACTGTGATGTTGTCCTCATTAACTGTTTTATATATACCATTGCATAAATGATTGCTGACTTTAAGCCGTTCATCCAGGGACAGAATTACTGTCGAGCACTTGAAAATAGACTAATGAACGTAATGCTGACAAAACATCCAGCACATCGTAACACATTTTTTTAGAACAACCACAAGGTAAAATACTCATTCTTTGGCAAGAAAGATCTCAATTAGGAGGTGCTGAAGGAATTCACAAGGCTTTGGAAAGCTCCATGTATTCTTTCCTCGGGGGAAAACAGGAAACATGAACATTATTTCCTTGAATGTTTACAGCTGAAAATGAAAGCTGGAAATTCAGCAGAGATGCAAGCATTTCAGCACAGTTTAGTTGCAGCGGTTAGGAATAATGATTCCAAAGCCATTCCCCTTATTCTCAGGAGCCTGTTTTATAATTTATTTTGTGGGCTTTGCATTTTGTAATCTAATAGGAATTTTCAGGATTCTTTTGCATGATGATTTATAAAAATCAAGGCTATATCCTGAGCTTTTCAGGCCTCTACCATGCTAACGTGGATAAGATAAGCACATATTCTACAGTCTGGTCACTGCTATGCCAAGGTCTAGCAGGACATACTACCTAGCCTTGGACAAGGCAGCTCAGATCAGTTAAGATACAGAAGGTCATTAACAGGAACTCTCAGAGATAACTGCTAGAAACAAATGCTGTTGTGAAAGTACATTTTGTTCAGCAATTTCCTCCTAGCTCTGGGCTTATCATACTATTAGCATTACTTCTGTTTCATCCTCTTTGGTGGTGTGTTGGCTGCAAGGACAGGTTTTTTATGGAGTGGAGGTACCCGGAGCAGCTGTGTAATCTTCCAGCCATTACTGTTGGTGGTGAAATTTAGACTGCTTTGGAAAGTAAAGTAGATCGCAGCTCAAGGAGGCTCAAGTGAGTTGTACAGCACTCTGCTCATCCCCTTTGCTGCAGGCACTTTTGTGTATTAGGAGCTGACATAGTGTACTTCCCCAACCTCCTCCTCTCCCTTTCATGTTTGGATGGATGGCAGAAAGAATAGTGTTTTTTTTAACCAGAAGGGAAATTCTGATGGTTTGTGGAGGTTCAGCATGTATTCTCTGCCTTGGCATTAGGGAACAGCTGTCATGCTCTGTGTTGGTGAATTACCCAAAACCGGCACCATGTCTCTGAGTCCTGGTGGAAATGACTTAGCTGAGATAGCTGGGGAAGCAAAGTCCTTTTGTTTGAATTTGCTGTCAGATTTTTTTCATATCATTATTAGGATGTTTGTTTGTCCCTAGCTGCTTCCCTAATCTTCTCCTGCTCCTAATTAGGTTTATTTCCTCTCTTTCCAGATGTATGTTCTGTCCCCTTACTTTCTTTCCTGCTTTCTTCTCTAAAGCCACGTTGGATAAGCCATGTGGTTAGCTCTATGCATCAGGCTTTCCCATCATGTCTGCTGGAAATCTTGTTGTTACATTTGAGATTGTGCTCATGCAAAGCTCTTGTTGTGAAGCGCTGTGGTGCAGGGATTTGAAAGCATACATCTGTGAAGTGGTATCTTTTCAGCACAGATGTGCTCAACAGGAAGCTGAGTGAATAAACTACTTCAGGCAGCTTCTGCTGTAGGTTTGAAGCTTGTCCTAAAGTGTATGCTAGGAAAAAAGTTATCCATGCTTACTGGCTTAAAGATGGTATGGATTTCTGCTCTCTTATTGGCAAAGCAGTTACTATAGGATTAACTAAAGTTTCTCTGCAATGACAACAAGAAACTGAAGGTTTTTTTTTGTTGTTTTGTTTTGTTGTTTTGTTTTTTTGTTTGTTTGTTTTATAAAATCTGAGAATTTCATGAAATATCTTTAGGACAAAGTTGAAGAGTGGTGAATCACCATCTTCCCCAAGTAAAACCCAGCAGAGAGTAAAGCCAGGTGCCATTTCTGCCCAGAGGATTTTTAGTCTTTCAGATGGCTTTTCAAAGAGATCTTCCCTGCTGCTCTGTAAAAACTGCTGCTCTACAAAAACTGCTCCTGGATGCAGGAACAGCCCATTACACTCAGTTTCCAAGTCGCACCTCCAGGACAGCACCCAGCTAAAATCAGTCAACTTGTTTTCTGTTTATTTGCTGTTCTACTCCTACTGAAAGGAATGATGTCCTGTACACGAGCTGCCTGGCAGGCTGCTGGCTGTGTACTCGCACAGGATGTTGAGCCCAGTGTGTGGTGGGACACAGGACTGGTGTTCTGTCATGTTGTGTGCTGGTATGGCTATGATGAGGGATCTGCAGGACTGGCTGTGAAAAGCTTTGCCCGTTTAAGGGCTGGCATAACAAGAAGGAAGATAGTTGTCATGTCTCCAGAGACCATTTTTGTGCAAGAGAAGCAGCCCACTGGACTGTTTTGCTAGTTAGGGTGGTGTTTTTGGTTTATGTCTCATATAAATAAAAAAAAACACAAATACCTCACCGCTAGCAGAGCGGTCGGGAACAAATTAAAGAGAAAACAAATAGCTAACCAGAGCACATTTACAATTCAGACTGAAATCTGACTTCAGTCTGCAATAAAAAAAAACTGCTTTCCCTCCGTGCTTGATGTGCTCAGCTGATTAAGCACACGTTCTTGCAAAGTGAGACCTGATGAGGATAATTGTGTTTGCAAATGGCCGGGGAGGAGGTGGAGGTGCCAGGACTGCAGTGTGTTCGCTCATTCTGGAGCCCAGGGGCTGCACAGCGCCTGCTCTGGTCTGAGACGCTGGCAGGAGTGCGTGTTCCTTTGGCAGGAAAGCAGCTCTCTCGATTCACCCCCCCACGTCCCCCAGAAATGTACACAATGTCCTTCTTCCTCCTCTGCTGGAAATGAGCTGGAGGCTGCCTCCTTGCCCAGCTATCCAGGCCTTGCATGTCTGCTGGCACTGGGTGGCCACAGCCCCTTCCCCATGTGGGCTGTTGTGGCCAGGGTCCTGGGCACCTGCTTGTGCTCCGCTGGGAGGCTGCTGGAGCCAAATGCATTTAAGCAGCCCAAACTGCTACACACCAGCCTGTGTCTTTGGCAGTGGCTGCTGCTGTCTGTTCCTCCTCAGTGCATCGTCTCCTCATGTTCTGCCATGAGGGATTTCCATTAGCAATGGGCAGCTCTGTGGGCGTTTGCGAACAGCAATTCATTTTTCTGCGGTGTGGACTTCTTGGTTGTTTTTTGTTTAGTTTTTGTTTGCTTTTAAAATGTTCTCAGTCTTAAAATGTTTTTCCTGCCTGTGCATAGTTCACAAAGGTCTGTCTTATTCAGCACAGAGGAAAACACTGTGGTCACCTCCTGCTCCAGCCTGGCCTCTCTGACACCTCTGATCTGCCACTGCTGGAGCTGGGAACTGCTGCTCTGGAGGTGGGTTGATGCCCTTAGTGGGTTGGGGTCTCTGCTAATACAAGCTACATTTAACAGAAGACTATTGAAATCCATGAGCAGAAAATGTGAGTTCCTAAGTACCCAGGAAAGATTAGAATGCTTATTGTACGTGTTTTAGATGTGACTACACTTCTGACCTTTACTTGATGATTACCTCATGCAAAGCAAGTCACAGACAGTGCTGCACAGAGTGGCAGTAGTGGTTGTTCTGGATGTTTCCCGGCTGATCCAAGAGGCAGGGAGAAAGAGAGGGGGACACTGGAGCTGTCTGTTTGCACCAGAATGAAACATTCTGATATTAGAATCCTGCCATTTACACATATTTGTTTCTGAAAAAGAACTTACCGGGGTTATTTCAGGAAAGGAACAGGTTGTTATGCACAAAAAGAAGTAAGCAGTTCCCACTACCTTTGGCCTGGCACTCTGCATGCAGCTGGGTGATGCTGCAGGATGCCCTGCTGGCTGCGGGTGCTCGTGGAGCAAGAGCTGAGACCAAGCAGACTGCAGGGTTTTGTCTGAGGATGTTTTTTCCAGATACCAGGGACTGAAATCTTTCCTGGCTGCCTTGAAACTCTGAGTGCTAAAATAAGTGCCGTAGATGGAAAAACTGGAGGAGAACATACAGGCAGCAGACTGAGTGGAGCAAAGGCACAAATGTTTGAATGCCATGATTGCTTCTGAAATACAGGATGAGCTTAATGAAGATATAGATGATGATATGTTAGGAAAAACAAGATTTAAAATTTGGTAATTTTATATTGAAGATGTCCGTATCTTTCTAACAGAAGGCATCACTTTCAGTCTGGGGGAAGCGACATTGCTGTGATTTGGAAGACTTCAGTTTTTTTACCTACGACTATTTTAGAAACCTAGAACAGGTTTATGTAACCCTTCTGTGATATTTTCCTGTGAAAAATAATGACCAGCCAACCCCTTATGAATGCTATCAGGTAGTAGTCATGCTTCTTGAATGGTCTGAGGTGTGCATGTACATAGGTTAATGTCACAGGCAAAGAACAAAATCATTTAATATCAAGATTTAGCAAAGAAATGTATCCTGCGTAAGGACAAATTGTAGTTTAGGGGTGAGTGAAGGAAAGACAAGAAGGGCCTGCTATTGCTAGCTGTTGTCTTGAGTGGCTTCCAGTAAAGATGCATCCTTCTCTTGTAATCAAAACACCTTAAACATGGAGAGAGGCAGAAACCAGATGTAAATATATGGACCCTGGTGAGGTTAATAAATGAAACACTGACAGCTGACAGGACATTTTTTCTAGCCAGGCTCCCTGGGACAGGCATGTTGCTGCCACTTGCAGTGCCACAGGTGGGAAGCAGGCCTGTTGTGCAGATGCAGATCATGGAGCAGCACTGTCAGCCTGCACAGCGACAGCAAATTACTGCCTCTTGTCTCCCGTTCCTACCACTTTGGCTCTTGGGGAGAGGAGGCTGCTGATGGGTAATTAATGTTTAGTGAACAGCTGAGATCTTCTGGGGAAGGAGAGGTCCTGGTGCTGCTGAATAGATCAGGTGGGTGGGAGGGAAGTGGAAGGTTCAGTGAGCTTGCTGAGACCTGGGTGTGAATTGTGCCACTGCTGTAACGCAAATACTATAGCTTGAGGCTGGACTTGACCCTGCATGCCAAAGCAACATGCTTAGGCTTCCAGTGCTTCTTCTGCTCCCAGAATAGAGGTGCTACTGCCAGCAGCACCCTACCTCTCTGCTGGGAGCCTGCCTCCTGCAGCCCTGCTCAGGTGGGGCTGAAGCAGGCAGGGCCGTGGCTATGGGCAGTCTGCCTGGGGACATGGCCTCTTGCCACTTGCACCTGAACTCACTGTGCTCTTCACACACAGCAGTCTCATTGTCCACTTGGTAGCCTGCTTTGGGAGCATGCAGCCCCAAGGGCCTGCCCGCTGCATGGCTCCCAGGAGCTCTGCGGGTGCCGTTTATCTCCTTAGCGTGGCCATGCAGAAGCCTGAGCTCCTGCAGTAGTGCTGGCTGTAGGGCTGTGTGTGCTCCAGGCCCTGCGCAGGCGCCTCTGGTTGTATTCCAGAATTTTGAAAAATTAGTAAAAACATAAAATAACTGATCAGCATTAAATCAAAACTTGCAAATAACTCAGAAGAGTCTGTTTTAGAAAAAAATTGTTCTAACTGAAGCTGAGGCTTGAGAATACATGAACTATGGAGTCACCTTCCGCCCTGACATTCTTTTTCTTTAGCTTGTACTACAGCGGGTTTCCCTCCTGTGTACAGGCACTCTGTCAGCGGTTTGCTGTAATTAGCTTCCCTGCGCTGGGAATGCCTCGTTATCAGGCAGCTCGGTGCTGCCCTGGTCTCAGGAGTACAACTGACAGCAAAGAGCTGTGCTTAATAGACATAAAGATGTGGAATTTGCAGGAAAGAATGAATTCTGTGTAAATAACCAAGTGGGTCTGAGGCGTATGTTCTGGGTAATGATTCACGCTGGAAGTTTAATTTGACACGAACAGGAAAAGAGAGAATTATCGATGGCTTGAAACTGATAGTTGCTGAATGCCCTTAGTTCCCGGTGGAAGTTGCTTGGACCTTAAAAATGAGGTTCCTGTTGCATGTTGCTGTTCCTGTCATTATTCAGTATTGTCCTGTGAGGCTTTATTGTATCTTTGTTTATAGGCCTGTTTTTTGTCTGGGATGATAATTGAAACCATATTTATAAACAAGACATGCCTTGCATGCTGAGTATGAAGGCTGAGTGCTCAGAGTTGGCTGCAGTGATTCTTCAGTACAACAGATGAGGTGCTGCCACCACCCTGGCTGTAGGGCTCTGTGAGGCAGCAAATGCCATTCAGTTGTGCTTGGGGAATCTGATGTTTGTCACATGGTTTCTTGGGAAACAGAGTCGGATAATATGAAACCAGCAGGCTGTATCTAGAAAAATTAGAAAGTATAAGGTTTACTTTTCTCCCTTTGTTTTAAGAGAAGGGGATTTAGCCTCAAAAGCCGATTCAAGCTCTGAGCCCCAAGGGGATGGATATACACATTCAGCTCTACTGTGTTCTCTGGGATGCTAACTGGTTCATAGTTTTAAGTTGCTATTACTAATGAGAACTGACAGATTGCAGTATTTCTCTTCATTGAAAGCCTCTTGTAACAACCTTGTGCAAAGCTCAATTAAGCTGATGGAAATGTTCCCACTGATCTCAGTGGGCACTGAATCAGGTAATACACCCTATTGGTCCTATTTACCTGTGGGAGTACATAAATAACAGCTGTAGAAGGTGCAAAAACAGTGAAGTGCACTTCTTGACTTTTGTAGAAACTATAATACCTTCCTTTTAAGTGTCAGAGTGTGAAAATGGGAGTCCTGAAACATTCCAAAGGCACTCTGTGATACTGAAAGAAAACAGAGTTTTCTGTTGTAAGAAAGCTTACTCAAGGACCCTGTGGATTACCATGTGAAAGAGCAGGTATATTGGCAGTTGGATCTCAATCTTTTTATAAACTTCATCTCTTCAGTCTTCTGAAGCTGAAGTCATCTCTCTTGATAATAAAACCTCCTCTTAGCACAGATATCTAACTCTGTCAGTGTTGGAAAGTGAATCCTATTATGTGTTGGCAAAACCTTTAACTATACTTGACTAGCTCTCACGTTATGAGCGTTCTGCCAGGAAACTTAAAATTATTACGAACTTTTTGCTTCTCCAGCAGCAATGCAAAGCACCACAAAATGTATTAGCTTTACTTGAGTTCTTGAATGCATAGGTTTAATTACATATATCCATACATTTCCATATGCATATGCATTTATATAAAAATATCATTCATTTAGAAATCTGGGACAAGTACCAGGAAAGCACTTTTGTCCAGATTGTTTATATGTAGTTGAAGACAAATGAAGAATCAGAAACTTTCTGAAATGTGTGCTATTTTTATCTCAGTGCAGTACAAAATAGAGTGTACTTTTTATTTTGTGGCCAAGGAAGGTAAAAAGGGGCTGCTCTGGTGCTTTCTTTCATTTTTTTTTATAGTATGGTGCTTCATTGTGCTTCATCTTCTTTTCTTTATTTTTTCTTTTCTCTTTTTTCTAACTGTCCTTGAAATTATTTTGGACCTGTTTTGCAGAGATCCATTTTCATGAGGTGCTTGTAATCAGCACCTTATGAAATCCTTATTAGAATGATGTCACCAGTCATCATTAGAGATGTCTTTTGAACCTTGTGAGGCTATTTTGATGACTCTGGCAGATAAGAAGATGAAGAAAATAGAGGAAAAACAATGACACTGTTCTTCCATCAGATCCTGAGCAACTTTCCTGTTTATTAGCTGTGAAATCCACTTGCTTCAGACTCCTCTTTTCCTTTCATATGCTGTTGGTCTTTTAAAACGTGTCTCACCATTGCTAGAGATGCCCATTCACAACCTGCTCTCTTTAAGATAGAGTCTCTTTTTATGCTGTTTCTGTGCTAGAGTGGAAAATTTCACTGTGTTCATGATGAACTCATTTTCAGAAATGAGCACGTTTCCTTTCAAGTCTGTGCTGGGGGACATAGGAAGTTCCTATTTTCTTCAACACTTACACTTGAATTTGAGTCTTCTTACATTAATAGATTGATTTGTTTGTCAGAAATTTGCACAGGCAGAGCTCTGAGCATATACCCAAATATTTACAGATGGCAACAAATATCAGGAGTAATGTTCTGATAAACAGCCATCTTCACTGCAATTAGTGAGGTATCCAGAATGAATTGAACCTACAAAAGGGTTTGCTTCTTGGTTCCTAAGGGCAGTTTTCTAGAGCTTCTTGATTTACCTCCATAGAAATGAAATTGTGATGTATCCTAACAAGAGACTGGCTGCTGTAATCTGAATGAGCCCTGAGAACACAGTACCTCCTCCTGGAAGCTGTAATAGGCAGTGGCAAAACAGCCTTCCCAAAATCAGATGGTTTAATTCATCAGGAGGATTAAAGTGATTGGGATGTGGGTCTGACTGGTTATTGAAATCTGCATGCATTGCACAGCAAGTCTTTTGTTACACATTAGATATAATTTCATAGACATCCCAATGAGTCATGAGTCACTCTGCTTCTTCTACTTCTTTCCATGCTCTTTTGTTCCTTTTTCTTTGAGAAAGTCCATTTCAAGTTAGCCTAATCCTTTAGAGCTGTATCGTAATTGGAGACTGTCTCTTATCAGCACTCGGTTGTTCACTGAGAAGACCTTACTATGCCCTACCCTTATCTATTTGTACACTAAACATACCAGTAACTATGTAAACATAAAGTATTCATAAATGATTGCAGAGCAGCTATAATCCATCACAACAGGACCTTCAGAAGGCTGAAACTTGTCCGAATGAGTTGTGCTGTAGCTGAATTTCTTGACAAGACTGTATTTGTAGGAGGAATCATCCATTACTTCAGCATTATGAAATTATTTTGTCATATGGTGGCCAGTGTACACCCTAGGAAAAAAAAAAGAGTCAAAGCAACACAAAACATATCAATATCTTGCTAGCAGGAAATACGTCTCATCTGGGTGGACTGGCTTAGGCTCATGTTACAGTTCAGTGCTCTCTGACAAAGAACAGTGCTCTCTACAAAAGAACTTGTTCTTCTGGGTGACCCATATATGAAGGGCTTTATGCTTACTGCCATTCTTATTTACTTGAAGCTATCATCATTACATGGAATTTTGGTGTGGCAGTGTCTTACCACAATGTATGTAATTTGTATTTGTGTTGTGACTTACAAGAGTGAAACTGCAGTAGAAATGGGATTACCACTGCCTGTTTTTGTACCAAGCTCACCATCACAAAACAGGCACCATAAGTCACCAGAAAGGAATGCATGGGCTGAAAACAACTCTCATGTGTTGCTCACTTCGAAGTTCACTGTTTGGTTCAGGTACTCCATACTGAGTTGAGCACTTCATAGCTGCCCCTAGACCCCATAATTCTAGATGATGTAGGAAGATATTTGCACCCCTGACAAATTAAGGGATAAAAAGCTGCTCCATCCGTTCACCTGATGTTAATCTCTTGTCTAGAGAAAAGCCACACTCCAGTCTCCTTTCACTGAGATAAGTTCACCCTTCTTAGCCACAGCTGTGGTCAGTCGTTCCAGATGCTGCTCCCAAAGCTCCAGGAGCACAGCCTGTGCCTGTCTCCTCAGAGGCGTCACAGCTCTCATACAGTCAGTGCCAAAAATGAGCTTATACTGTCCAAAAGCTTAGCTGGAAAAATCAGCCTCTCCCAAAAATCAATTCTAAAGCTAACCCTGCATCTCTCATACATCCAGTATTTCCACTGAAACTAGTATCTTTTTGCGTGCAAGGAATGAGTAATTGAGTTTCCATTCTTATCAGGGAGAAGTACTTTATAGAAATCAATAAGAATTCCTTCAGAAAAGTCAAGTGCATAACAGAAATGTGTAATATCAGAGGGCAAAGTGGTGCTGTGGGATGGGAGACAGAGCTGATCTGTAAGTACTGCTTGTGGCTGCTGATACATGAGGAGTACAATGTGCCCAGGTGCTGCTAGCTGGTAAAGTCTAGAAGACAACACACTGTGAATGCAGCATGCATGATGGTGCTGCACTGCCTCGTGTATCTGCAGGACAAGTGCCAAGCTCTCCTGTGACTTTGATAGAACAGGAATTTGTGGCACTGTGTAGGTAGTGTGCAATGAGGATGAGGAGCTTTTTCAGTGCCAACACAGAGAAAAGTAACTTATAAAATTCTTCCAGAGATCAAAAAAAGTGACTAGAGGAGCCTTGAATATGAGATTTGATGTAGGAATAAAAATGCATCTAGTCACAGAACAAAAGGTGATCGCGCTCCTCTCCACATTCTACGTAGTGTTGAATTGCTGGGAGTGATTTCAGATTTAAGATGTCTGTAGAAAAGTTTGTCAAAGACACTTGGCAATTTATCTCAGTAATTCCAGTCTTAACCAAGCAATCCAAAAGTATTCCTTACCCGAAAGGTATCAAAAATTATTTGTTCAGTTAAACTGAAATGATGGAAGATTAACTTATGACAAATAACGATGTTAAATTAGGGTCAGGTTGCTCTCTTAATCAAATAACTTTGCCAAATATTTGCTAAAATAGGACAGACTCTTGTAAAAGTATAAATAGTTTGTTACTTATTTAAATAAAAGATCCTTACAAACCTTATTTGGTATGATTCTTTGATAGTGTTTATGAGAGGGGTTTAATAGCAGGATTTCCATTGTGATTTTCACTAGTTAAAAAAAGTTAACTTTATTTTCTGGCTAAGCAGATATTTCCCTATAAAATTTTGATAGAAAATATACTACTTAATAACTTATGAGATATGATATAAACACTCCGTACGTGAGCTTTACTACTAAATAAATATTTAATTAAGAAGGATGGGGCTGTTTCGGGGACTTGACTAGATAATCTGATTCTGTGCAGCAACTTGTAATTGGCAAGTTCTGACTCCCTGATAAGGAAGGGTTTGAAAACCCAGGGAGGAGTGGGGGCGTTCTGCAGTAGAAGGCTTGCAGACTTCTATCCAGATGTGTTTTCTGTGTGTGCAGAACAGAATAGATCCAGAACAGAAAATATTAAAAAGGTAGCATTAGATAAAGCAATGTGCTTTATCTATTCAGAATATTCAGAGTAAAGTGTCAAGGAAAAGTGCTCATTTTCAACCTCCCTGGTCTGGCAGAGGTGGGAGTTCCTGTATTCACGGTTTGCTCTGTCACCTTGTGTACAATATCACACACATGTTGAATCTGCTAAGGATGTTTTACAAGAAACAGATTCTATTTCTCAAATATTGAATTCTGGCAGAATTTGGGAATTGAATTAATTCAGCCAACCTGGCCATAAGAAATATAATGTTATTATTGCAGTCAAGAAAGGTGCTAAAGGGTTGAGGCAGTCCTGGACTTGTCTACCAGGTCTGTACTACTGCTGTTACTATTGTACCAGGAAAACTCATTCAAATGTTAAAAATTCTGCTTTCTTAAAAGCAACATGGAAGTGATTTTGTAAAGGCGTGATTTCTCAACTCTCTTCAATAATATTTAAGTCCTAAGAGGGAGTTAGAAAATAAAAGTATTTACTCTCTTTCTACGTAAGCCCTTCTATGTAAACACTTGTAAATTGTAAAGTACAGCTACAGCTTAGACACTTCTTAGTATGGGAGAGAAATGCAGAAAAGTTAGATCTCAGCATAGTGGTTGTAAATGCTATATATCTAGCTTAATTAGAAATGGGATAGGGAAGTGGTAAACACTGCTAAGTAATAGCAGATGGTGTTCAGAAAGTATCCCTGAAGGAAGGGTTAGGCAGTAATTCTTTACAAGAAGGACGATCTGAATCTTCTGCTTGGTAGTCTGTCTATCAAAATCTAGGAATTGTAATGGAAGGTTAATTTTGATTGGAAATCTCACAATAAAAAAAATGTTGGTTTGTGTTACAGAGAGGTTAAAATAGAGACTCAGCAGCGTTTTCAGACAGTCTGTGTACGAAAAGCAGTTTGGCCTGAAAACTTGAAGGCTGAACTGTCTGGCTGAAGACTTGAAAATAGTATTGTGTCTGTGTAACTTGCTCCTAATTTTAGGATTCTGATTGCCTAATCTGCAATTATGATGGTGAGCATTCATGTGGGTCATTTCTTCTGCTCTAGTGGGAATGCTTATGGGAATACAGAATATACCAACACTGTAAACTTCTACTGTCTAGATTTTTTATATATATATTTAACTTCAATGGGAAGTAGGTGCATGTTATACTGAGACACTGATTGCAAATACACACCCACTCATTTCTCTCCAAATGAGAAAATGTCCTGTCCTGAAAGGGTTTGGGCACAGGGCTATAGCAAGCACTAAAACTAGAAGTGATTCAGGCCAAGAAAGCATCTAGGTTTGTGTTCTCCAGGCAAGGCTGGAAAACCAACCTGACTACCAGCTACTAGCTAGCAGAAGCTAGAACTGTGAGCTAAATTTTGTTTTGTTTTACTCCATTCCTAATGTTCTGCCTGTCTGCACATAATGGGATATAACACTGTTTTCAGCTGAAGTCCAAAAATACAATTAGTACAACCAGAAGAGCATGCTGTGTTCCTCAAAATTCTTGCAGTCACCCGTTAGGAAAATGAGCTTAGCTAAGAGTTACACTGCCATCTAACTCTAAGCATGATCTCACATAATATTGTTCTAAAAGGCTGGAATAATTCCAGCTATGTGATCAGATTACCTGAGTCCAAATGATGCCTAAGTAAGTGATGCAATGAAGAGATTAACTACAGATGAAGCAACTGAAAACATGTCAAGTGACTGAAATAAGACCTGTACAAATGGAAACAAACGTAAGGGGTACAAAAACATAGCAACAATCACTGTTGCTGGCTGCAGTAAGCTCATATTAACTGGAAATAGAACTAAGTAATGTAAAGGGTTGGAGGAGAAAAGATAAAGGCACTTTCAGAATTTTCTGTTGTAAACCATGCCTTTTATGGAGGAGCACAGCAGAAAGTAGAGCAGTTCAAAAGAACAACAGACAAAGATGGAATAGATAACTCGGTGAATGAAATGCATTCCATGTTTAAAACAAGACTCTGCCTGGACTCTTCTTTGAAAGAAAATTCAAACCATTAGAAGTTTGTGCTTAACACATAAAACAGTGCCAATGCAAGCAGTTTGCACAGCAGAGGCCTTGTCTGAAGTTTGCAGAACAATGAACAATGGTTAAATGGCAGCCTTTTACCATTGACACTGTTTACGTGAAAGGCAACTCCAGCTCTAAGGCAGCATGAAACACAATGGAAAAATGAAGTGTCTTTTTAGTAGGAGAAAGAGGAGACAAGCAATAGCAGCAAACTTAAACTATTTGAAAAATTGGGAGGAAAAAAAAAAAGAAAAAGAAAACAGACAACAGGAAAGAAAGTGAACAGCCAGATTGTGCAACTCTGTTAATGTGCGTCAAGGGCTTGGGAGTATGCCAGCAGCACTGCTCTAGTTAAGCAGATTGTAAGGCATGAACATGCTTTATACCTGTCAGTATTTCAGAGTTTGTGTTATGCATGTAGGAACCCAGATGGGCACAGGATGTCATACTGAAGCTTCAGGATTTCTGCTCTCAGTTTTCATGCACTTTTAGGTGGATTCCTTGCTGTCATGTATTACAGTTGCATACCTGTTCCAGGTGGCCTCTCATGGGATGCAAATGTAGGTGTCTCTCAAGACATTTAGCAGATGCAGTAGAAATGGTTAAAAGTGATTTTGCGTGTGGGGATAAACTAGTGACAGATGTATGGACAGCTCAAACAGCAGAGCCTCCTTCCTATAGGAGGCTGGAATAGAACGCAAGGCCTCCTAACTAACACAGGGAGAAATGTATCATTGTTCAACTGAGGGGTGTGTTGAGTGAAAGAACATGTTGGATGGGGAAATGAACGGCTGGGATTCATTCGTTTGTAACACTCAAAATGCCAGACTGTAGCGTCAGGAATTCTGCAAAGCTGAGAAATTCTCAAGAGAATATCGTTATCTGCTGACTTGAATGAAATATTGGGAAGGATACATCAGCCAAATGACTTTAATCTGGTTTACTCTCGCAAATGTTGTTCAGTGAGGCAAATTCCAGAATATACTCTATGAATAAACTCTTTGGGTGATACAGATTCCTGTCTTCTATTAGTGCCCTGCACCCCAAGTTCCACAGAACACAAATGCAAATATTTCATAGGCATGTAATGTATTTTGACAAAAAAATTACTGAAACACACCAAAGCAACATAGGAAAACTCTGCATTGTCTATTTGCAATAGAGGCTATGCAAGCTTCTTTTAAAATTTGACCAAAATCAGCAAGTGTTGAGATGGAAAAGACTGAAACAAAAGTGGTTCGCTTTGCAGCTGAGCATTGCATCTCATGTGTGTAAAGTCTGCAGATGGTAAACATACTGCAATTATAGTTGTTTGTACTGTATATTATTTTTTTAAGTGACTGTGTAGCTGATTTGAGGAAACTCACTAAAAGCCATGTGCTGTATTCTGGCCATAAGAGCCTAAGATGTTTCTCCCTAGGACAAAGAGATTATCCTTCATTTCCTACTTTATTTAACATTTAACTTGAAATTGAACTGCAGTCAGGGGAACACAAATAGCTCAGTCAACTCTCTTCTGTGAGGAGTCTTAGGGCAAAGAAATTAGCAGATTAGTCACGCCAGCTTGCCAGGAGGCTGTTGGCTTGGATATAATGTACCAGTTCCAAAGGGGAACTTCTGAGTTATGAAACTGTATGTGGTTATAGGGATACATTAATAGCAGCAACAGCAGAAAGCACAAGTGGGTCAGTTTTGGAGTTGTGCTGCCCCACAAAGCCAGGAACTGATAGCTAAAAGACTGCATTGTTACTTTGTACTTCTGATTGAAAACATCCTGTCAGGCAATGCTTCTTTGTGATGGCTGGATGGCTGAGTATGCTGGGATGTGCAAACCATGAAGGTCTTATTCAAAGAGAGATTTTTATTTGGAAAATCATTGGTGTTTATTGAATCATAGGGTCACCAAGGTTGGAAAAGATCTCCAAGACATTCAGTACAACAATCCACCTGCCACCAGTATTTCCCCATTAGACCACGTCCCTTAGTACAAAATCTATGGCTCTTCTTTAATGTCTATGAGGATAAAGAAATGGCTTGCAAATGGGGGACTGTATCTAGTCCGAACTTGGAGTGGACTGAAGGTTCAGTGAGCCAAGATTTGTGCAGTGTGGGGTTTGGATGGGGGTCCTGGCTTTGTACACTTCTGAGGTCTCTCTAGTTGTGTATGTCACCATTGGAGAGATGGGGCTGCTGTGAGAAAGGTGCATTCATTACATGTGTCATACAGGTGGGGTGAAGTAGCATTGTCACTGCAGGGAATGGAGAAATTGAGACCTGTTCCCATGATGGCTGCTAGCATATGGAAGTGGGCAAAATGGATTCCCTGTTGCATGCTGCCATCTTAGTTACGTAGATCAGAATTGTTTTACTTCAAGACAGTGTAAGAGATGGTTAATCTGTGGACCTTCTGCTTTAGTAAGAACGTTTCTACATGTTTCTTCTGGGATTATTATTTTTCTTAAGCATGGTCTAATATTTTACAAAACTAACTTCAGATGCTTAGTAAATTTAAACAACGAAGAAGAGCTCATGCTGTGGTTGCCTTGATTCACAATGAAGTAAAGATACTCAAAAGCTTGCAAGTTCAGATCCTAGTCTTTAATATCTAAATTATTTGTTTTAGATTAATAAACAACAATCATTGAGATAAGTTTTTATTTAGTCGGTAGATGGAGGAGAGGTACAGAGGGAGGGGGTTTTATTTTTCCTTTTTTATTTGGTGTGTCAAAGAATCAAACCCAGAGAATGTATTTGACTCCCAACTCCAGAAGCAAATGACTATTTCTAGAAAGGTTAAAATCTACCTTGATTTTCTATGTAAGACAGCAGTTAGAAATTCCTTTAGAATTTCAATGTTTTGAATGCTGATGATTAGAAAAAGAAAATTAAATAAAAATATATACCTGGACCTTCTGAATACATTAAGTAAAATTTCAGGGGGTGTATAACTTTGGACTCAAAGGATACTTTCTAATTTTGAAAGTCAAAATGGAGTGTGTCTGAGTTGATTTTGTCTTGGGAACGGACTTGTTTGTGGTTGTTGCTTTTTGATCAGGACATTCGTCAAAATAGGTCTTCCTTACAAGAAAGTCTGTACAAGTCAGGCTTCTTTGGAAATGAAGGTTTCCTGCAGAAACATTTTAAAAGCATCATTCTTTCCAGCTTTTAGGCTAAAGACCTGAGTGATCCCTAATCTTATTGAATATCTGTGTGACAGAATGCATACTCAAATGCTATAAAATGAAATTAATGTAACTCAAGTAGCCCCCTAAAAGTAAAATAACACCCCTTGATTAAGCAGTAAGTAATCAGTGCTGAGGAAAATCAGCCTTGAGGCATCGGAGTTCTTCAGGCAGCTCTTTGCTGGGAGTACTAGTATGGTACGAGCAGACTTGGGTTTAAAGCCAGACACAGAACAGCTGTGTTGCTGGAAATTGGGAGAACTCATTCTAAATATTTTAAGCCAGAAGAAATGTTTAAAACAATCTGCTATGCTTCAAAATGGTCTCCTATGAGTAATCCCATTATCTTCAGGAGAATGAGGACTATTTAACTGTTGCTAGATCTTGTCCTTGACGAATGTGTATTTAGATTCCTAATTGAGTAAAAAGTATAGAAAATCTTGGATTCTGGAGAATGTGTTGCTTATTAAAAAAAAACTATTAAAACACAGAGAAAGGCAGAGCTACCAGAAATCTGTGAGGATCTGAGTTCTAACTTTAGCACAACCATCAGTCATTTCTTATTCCTCCCACCCCCTGCTTAGCTCTAACAGGAGCTCAGCAGGTGGGAACCCCAGGTGGTGATTTCTGTGCTGGGAGTGGGCAGTAGCATGAGGGGTAGATGTGAGCTGTGGGGGAACATAATGCCTTTTGCTTCCAGGAAGTGGGCAGCTCCTTTAAGAAGTGAAGGAATGTAGGGTGGCTAATTGCTGATCATCTGCTCAGTGTCAGTGCTGAGCAGAGCTGCTGTGTGCCAGCAGCCTGCTGGGTTCTAAGGAGAGACAAAACCCTGGGACTTGGAGGAGGTGATGGCACCTCAATCCGCTGTGCTCCTTTCCATCATGAAGAACTGTGTGGGCTCTAGCTCTAAGGGTAAGCAATTGAGGCAAAAAAACTCTGGTTTGGTTCTCTTTCAGAAAAAACAAACAAACATCACAGAGTCAGAATGATAAAAAATATTCATTGCAAAATAGACTTATTTAAAGAAAAATAATAATGTAACAAAGGAAGTTAACAAGTAACGTAATGAAAGAAGGAGTGAGGCAATTCTGCTATGGTCAGGTTGTGCTTACATGAAGCTGAGATCAATCAAAAAAACTGTAAAGTTCCTATCTTGAATTAAATATATCATCTGTCATACGTGGCTGGGCAAGTTAGGGCTGCTCCTGCTCTTTCATTCTCCCATTGCTAATGAAAACGGTGTCTTTATTTAAAGAAATGTCCAAAAAGCAACACAAGTCATGTGACAGGCATGTAGCTCTGCTTTGCTCTGGTCCATGCCAGAAGATGTTTGTCCCTTCTGGGCCACGTTGGATCAGAGCCATTCTTTCGGCTGTTCTGCAGCAGCCTAGGGATTCACAAATGAACTGACCGCAATGACCACTTGCTCGTTTTCATGGCATGGCGTGCTGACCTACTTTAAAATACTCAGTTCCAGCAGAGTGCCGCTCTGCACACCCGGCTTGCTTCGACGCCTGCTTTATTTTCCTTTCCCAACTAAACTCTTTAATGGGGTATTTGCTGTACAAACTCCAAAGCTCAGTGAGCTGCTTCACATTCCAGTTTCACAGGAAGCACAATCTGAGCTTGCCAAGTGCACCGCTCGGCATCCCAAATTCCTATGCTGGGCAGCAGGAGGTTATGTAACAGGAGCACGCCGGGCCCATGGCAGTCAGAGAGAAAAACAGACATGAGTGAGTGTGATGTGGCAGGAAGCAGCTTGTGTGGCATGGACAAGTGGAGTCTGAAAGGTGGCAGCAATGTGTGTTCAATACAAAGCTAAAACAACAAAATACTCACTTGGGCAGCAAAGCTGTCCCTCAGGCTGCTTTTAGAAGGTATAAATGGAGCAAACCTCAAAAATTTCATGGTGAATTTATTTGACAACATGAACTTAAATTACCCTAGCAGCTGGATAAGGAACTGTTCTCTTCTAAGAGTGACAGAAGTTTTGTGGCAGCTGTCTTTCTTTTTGGAGACACAATGATAAAAACAGTGGGGTTACAGTAGTTTTAAAGTCCTGTAAGGACATGGAGCAATGAGGGATGAAAGCACTGCATCCAGCCCCAAGTGCCACCCAGGTCCCTGCCACAGCCCAGGCCTGTGCTTTGGCTCAGGCTCCTTTCATGCAAGGAGCAGAGCAGCTGGCAGGCAGTGATGTTGTGCACTGTAGCTAGCTGCTGAATCTGGTGACAGTCACCTCATCTGAGTGGGACCCCACTGCTTGCTCTCCTAGGGGTGACAGTGCTTGTTGAGGTCTGGCTGTTCTTGTGCTCAAGCTAAGCTGCTTACCAGCTTATTTCCTGACCTGTCTGTTGGGGTGTTCTTTTTGCCATGTACTGGGGGCACTGATTGCTTCTTGGGATGAGCTCAGGCTTTTGCATATTTCCTGCTGCAGGAACCAGAACAGGAGCAATGCTCAGTTTCTTCAGTGTTCTTCCTGTGGTATGTTACAAGTCTTTGGGTTTCTTGCTGCAGGCATGAACCTTGGTGCTAGCTGCTGAGAAGTACTTCATGGCCTGTAGTGATAGCTGGAGCTCCTGTGGGCTCAGTAGCTATAGTGCAGATATGGCACAGCCTGAGCTCCTAAACCCCATGCTCACCTACCAGGGCTGTGCTGCTGCACCACACAGGCTGCCCATATCTGTGCAGGGCTTTCTCTGGTGAGGAAATGACCCAATTCCATCTGGGATTGAAAGGAAGATGTGGTGAAACATGGCTCCCACAGATACGTAGCATTGCAGCACGGCCCTTCCTAAGGATTAGTTGGAAACAGCAGATAGAAGGAACAGCCAGCCTGTTTTGTAGCATACAAAAAGATGGGGGAAAGTGGACTGTAATTAAGTTACCATGATGCTACTGCTCTCATATCACTTTGCTCTAGTTATAGCTGAATGAAAATCCAGATTGTGTATGAGCAGATGAAGAAATAAGCAGATCCTGTGCATTTCTTAGAAGAATGAATTTTATGTTGCTGTGATTCCCAGTTGTTCCTCGGCTTACTTGGAGACTGTCATTATCAGAATAGTGTATTCCTTAAAGGTGAATTAAAGTTGTTTGTGTTTTGAAATGGTATACTTGTATCATCATCAACCCATTAAGCAAGGCACTTTGTAAACTTCTTGTATTGCAATTTTATAACAACACGAAGGCTAAAATTCACGTATATGGAATCATGAAGGTCATGATGCACTGCCCACAGATTTGGGGTGAGCTCTCTGCTCCTTGTGACTGCTAACTAGACTGGGAGTGCTGGTATCTCCAGTGCTGCCCATCTGAGAGATTGCTTACACAGCACGGCTCTCCAGGGAGGAGAAGTATCTAGCTTCTAGCACTGTTTGTTATTAAGAGACCTAATGGAAAAATCAGTTTGGAAAAGACATTATACAGATTGTGCACTACTAGAGCTGCATTCAGCATTTTCATAGAGAATCTGAATCCTTCTGCTAGAGATCTTTTTGTTCCCTTGCATTTGCTGCAGGTTCTCATTATACAAAAGCTGTAGAACTTGTGTAAACTTTCAAGCTGCACGTTGGTCCTTCACTCTGGCAGGGATCAGATGGGCCTCGGCTGTGAGTGTCACCTCATGAGGTCAGACCAGCAGGGTCTGGGCACAGCCCTGCCCCCTGGCATCATGGCACCCTCACCCAGCTTGCCCCACTGCCTGACCTGCAGGGCTGGGAGCGTTACTTGCTGGCCAAACCTTTTGTTTAGCTTGTTAATTTTATGAGAAATGTTTGCTTCTATTTTGCTGTTTGTTTGTTTTGTTCTCTGCAATCACTGTTGCATGGAGTATCACAGGATACTCTGTTGGTGTTAGGAGGGGAAAGGCAAGAGAATATTTCCTAAAGGAGGTGAAGTAGTGGGATTAAGGTTTATACTCTGTGAACTACGCAGATTGCTTATACTTATGTGTGTGCATTTATCCTTGTGATGGATGATCTCAGTTTTTGGGGGCCGGTGTGTTTAAGCAAACTCAGCCATTTAGGAAAAGAAGTCGCTGCAGTTCTCATGCATAAAAGGAGCAAAGTTGTGTAACCTCTTAAGAGAAATGCTTAGGCTTTCTTCCATAGATCCTATGCTTGAGATAGTAGGAAGGAATAAAATATACTTATGTGAAATGCAGAAAGGCTTGTAGATGTTATGAACCTCTTACTTCTTCCTCCCAAAGGATTTGTGTATCTGCAACTTTTCAAAAAAGAAAACTGTAAGAAAGAGGTCTTTACAGTGTAACTTGAATAGCAAGTTGGTTGCTGTGCTTATGAGGCACCAGCTAAGGGTCTCATACAGTTTCACAACCACTTTTTGCATGGATACGCTCGTTTCCTCACTGGATGTTTGTGTACCTGTGACAGAGACATTTTTTATTTGCATGAAAACTAACAAACAAAAAAAACCCAGTGGATCTTTCCACCTATTTCACAGCCACCTTTGTCTCCTATATATGTTGCTTGCCAAATATAATAAACAGACAGAGTTTTACAGACAATGCATGACACATGCTCTATATATGTCCTAATTCTGGCAAAGTTGCCTACCCAGGCCTCAGTCTGAATTGTATTTCTGTACAAAATGTGTGTGTGTTGAGCAGGCTGCTGAGACGACTGTTGGAAACTTATCTTTAAAGCTTTATTGCAAGCCAGAATATTGTAAAACTTGGCATGCTGCTTCTAGAGTGGGTGCAGTTCATTTAGTTAAATCTGGGTCTGTCTCCTGCTCTTGTTCAGTTTCCCTAGGGTAGGGAGAAGTACCTAATTGCAAGGCTGTTTGCCAAGTACTTGGCAATGGGAGCTTCCCTCATGATGCAGTTTGTCTCTAAAGCAGATAAAGTCCATTTGGAATAGTCTGCTGCTTTCTCTACTATTTTCACCTCCCCTCGCGTTTTCTTCCTCGCTCACAGTCAGTTTAATGCAGTGGTTTGGTTTTACTGAGTCAGTCATCAGCTTATGAAAACATTTTGTACCTATGCAGAACACAAATATATGCAGATATTTCATATCAAGAAATGCAAATGCTTTATTTGAGTCTCATGTGCTGCTGGAGGTTGAAAAGTACTTCTATGGCTTTGTGTATGTTACAGAAATCTGGCATGTGAGGCAGAGTGTGCATACCAAGTAGCATGTATCAGCAGAGCTGAGGTACCAACAATGTTAGGGGACGGTGCTGTTGCTGGCTGGACCCACAAATCTGCAGCGTACTGCAGAGTCAGCACAGGCCCCACTCAGACAAAAACCTAAACATCTGTTTAACTTAAGGCATGTGCTTACACTTCTTTGGCATGGGCTTCTAATGGAGGGGGATGTTTTTGTTTTTCTGAGTGTTTTACTTCACAAGGTTATGCTTAGAAAGCACTTTTCAACCAAGACAGAGATTCTTTTCCCTAGCCTGCCTTCCCATAAAGGGGTGAGATGTAGGCATGTGGTCTCAAAACTTGTGCTCTGTTTCTGTCATTCCATACACATTTTCAGAGGAGGGAACTTTGGGTGCCCCAGCCTCAAAGAGATCTTCAGTTTGTTTGTGCAAGTCCCTGGTCTGGACAGCCAGGGCTGGGACCTCAGGACTTCTGGGTGTATATCAGACCACTGTGGAGAAATAGCAGACAGCATCATTGCTGTTAGTTCACTGTCAGATGCTTTAGTGCATTCAGTAATGCACAGGTGCATGGGCTGATCAGTATTCCTTCAGTTACCTGGGGGACTCTGTCTATGAGAACCTGCAGTAGGCTTGTTCCTTCCTACCGCTCTAAGCTATGGAAACAAATAGCTCTTCCTCTTGTACAGAACTTTATCTCAGTTTCATTTAGATGCTGCTTTTGTCTACTTTCTGCTAGTTACCTACTTGGATTCTTCCTGTACTCATACTGATCATTAGCTGGATTAGTTCATGTATGCGTATTTTATATATTATTCTATAACATATATCTGACTTAAAAACTCACTTGACCTAGCTGTTGTGATAGCAGGGGAAAAGCAGATCTTTCAGTTCTCTTCGAGGAAGAGCAGCACCTGAAAATCTGTGGAGGAAATCAGATTCTTGTCCTGACACTGATAGGAAATCAGCAAACCACTGATAGGAAATTGCTCCACCTGAATCAAGGAGCTCTGCTAATTCTCTGATCACCACAGCAAGTTTGCAAAGAGTTGTTGAAGATCTTAAGAGTTGTTAAAGATTTGACTTAAAGGTCTTGTGTTTAGGTCTAGGGTATTTAATTGCATATTACAGATTTGATAAATGCATTTTCAGGGAGGAGCATGTAGAAGTCAAAGGAAAGGGGAAGGAAAAAGCAACCATTCTTATTGCTGTTATAAAGAGTTCCTCCTGAACCAATAGAAATCAGGCCTGGATCTCACTGACTTCCCTGTCATTTACCATCAAGAGTTGGCTACGTGGTGCAGCTCAAGGGAACAGTCACCCTAATGTGGGAGCACAGGCCAGCAGGAAGATCTCACTCCCTTGGAGCTGGGGACGTTAATGGCTGCTGAGGTTTGTTTGATGGGAGTTTGAATATATTGCAGTATCTGGTAGCATCCATCTTTCAGTTCTTCGCCTGTTTTGATAAGCAAAAAATCCTGTGCTGTTGCAAATAGCTCTGCTCCTCCTGATAAATAAGTTGCATATCTTTAAGAGCTATTTATTACCCTCTGTTTGTCAGTTTTGTAAACTGGAAATGATTAGTGGGAAGAGAAAGGGAGGGCTGCTGCTCCACACAGGCTGCTTCCTGGGACAGGAGGGTGGGGTGTAGTGGGGGACCCAGCATCTCCCTGCACTCTGCCCTGCATGGCCACGGGCAGAGCCAGACTGGAAGCTCCCCACTGTGATTTGTAAGTGGTATAGCTACTTCTTTTGATTAATACATTATGTAACCAAGCATTACCATTTCACAAACCACATCTATGGACAGTCAATACTTGAAGAGTAATTGTTTTGGTAGTGTTGGTTTTTTACCCTATGTTTTATAGGCAGGCCACAGGCAGAGTAAAGCATATCTAGAACCAGTACAGGAGGCAATACGATCACAGAAGGTATGTGGTTCAGGAGAGGGAAGTGATGTCCTTCCTACCAAATTCATTAGGGTCTAAATTGCCTAGAAGGAGTGACTATTATGTGCTCTATGAAATGAATCTTCAGAGGAATGTTTTATTTTATATGTCCTGAAAGAAGGCCAGAGAATTCAGTTCTGGAGCTGTGTTAGTCCAGTATGATTTCATCCATCCCCAAAATAATTTGCCAAGCTTTTTGCAGCTCTCATTCTTCTGGCTGTTTAAAGATTAACCATATCTAAGATACAATGCATCAAATTAATCAAATAGTTGATTTTAACAAAGGAAAAGAGTAGCGATCAGCAGGGAACTTGATCCTTTCCTCTCTCAGAATGGGCTGTCAGCAAATATTCAGTACACTGTGATTTTTTATTTTATTTTTTTTACAAGGACAACCAGGGGAAATACCTATAAATTTGAACTACATGTTACTTTACTCATGGTAAATGTGGCTCAGGTTACAGAGCCGGTTGCAAGCAGACCAGCAATGGAAAACATAAGCCAAAAGACACACACAGGGAATCCCAGCAGGTGAAAACTGCTTAGTTGTAAGCTGCATGCAGGACTAATCTGCACTGCATGAATTGTCCGTGATCAATTACCTCAGCAAAATCCATCAAAACAAAAAGGAACAAAGACACCTTCAATCTGAGTCTTTCACCTTCCTACAGTAAGGTACCCTTTTGGAAATGAAAGGAGCCCTGCGAGGAGCTAAGGCAGCCCAAGGGAATGGGTTGGACATCAGAGGGCAGAACAGATCCTTGGAGAGTTTTGAAAGCAAGTTTGAAACAACTTTCATAGCTAGATATAGATGTGTTGGAGGAAAACTGTGTTTCCTACTGCAGTGAATAGTAAAATTAATTTTAGGCGATAAGAGTTTGAAAAGAAAATAAATAATTTAAAAAGGGGCCCATTGCAACTACGATACATAAAGATTGAGTAATGTCTCAGGAAACAGTCTTTGCTGTGAGCCTACCAACAGATATAATACAGTTTTGTTATGGAATAAGAATCTGTGAAGCCATAGAAGACATGAATTTCATTTTAAATGCTGTCATTCTCAAGTGCCTTCAGTGCTTCGTGATTTTCTCCCTTCAGGTCTCCCTGTCCAGAACCCATTGAGTTTAACATTTTACCTCTGGTTTTTATGCTTTCATAGAGTGTTCCAGAATCAGCACTTAGTCATATGTCTTATCAAGCATTTTCTTTTCACTTTATCCCTCTCCCAGGAAATGTCTCGTGTTTTAAATAAATAGCTATTGGGAAGAAGAATAGCAATGTTTTCTTCTAGCTTGTTACCAAATAATCTAAGCTTAGAATTGTTACTTGAGAATTTTATTTACCCCTAATAATGGTAAAAGCACCATCAGCAGTGATATTCCTGCTCTGATTATTAAACTTAAGTGGCAGTTAATGACTGCAGTGCCTGCTGCAAGGAGCTGCTCAGTGCAGTGGTGAACAGGAGGGTTGACAAAGCCGAAGTGATTTAGAAAGTTCACAAGCTGGCATTTTTTTCCGTCAGCTAGTGCCCTCGTAATACCACAGGCAGCATGAGTGAACATAGGAGGAAACAATACATCTGCAGACACTGGCAGACAGCATCACTTGCTGAATTTGGCCATGGTTGCTCTAAATAATTTCTCATGTGCTGGGTTGAAATTATATAAACAGCAGAAGTTATTAAGACCTGGGCCCCAGAGTATTGTGGGTTTCTTTCTGACACCCACCATCAGTACTCTGACATCTACAAATATTTTTCTCTAACAGCTGATGCCAGGGGCAGGGCAGTATTACCATCACTTTGTATGTATTGCAGATTTTGAACGTATTGAAATAATTGCCCTTCAGCCACAGCATTGGTCATGACGTAACGACCAGATCTGCGTGGGCTTATATAAAAGTTATCAAAGCAGCGATCTTTTCCTGGAGTGGCTGTAACCATTTATAGCAACAACTACACGAGCGCTGCAAGAAATGTAATTGGAAAAACACTATATTAAATTTCAGTCCCCAAAAGTATCATGGGCTTCTAGAGAGGCAACTGCTGAGAATAACATGACTGACTTTGTGCAATGAATTCATGAGGCTAGAAGGTACTGGGAAGGCGGGGGATTCCTACTTATGACCAGACATTAGCTTGCTTCTAAGGTGAGGTAGTAAGATTTCCTTGATAATTAAGATACTTCTGCTATGACAGCAATATATACCAGTGCTGTCTGAAAAGTATCATACATCACTGTGGAATTTATGCAGAAAAGAAAGCTGCATAATTCTTCCTGAACAGAAGTATCCCACAGGGAAACCTTACCTAACTATTTTTATAGAACCATCTCCAGACATGCTTCTGAAATTATAAAAACAAATCCTTTATTTAAAAGATGTTCTGTGAAAATCAGTTTCTGTAACAGAAATCAAACACATTACGTATCACACAAGACATTCTGAAGGCTACAGTTGTTGTGTATTTACAGCTACCAATGGTATAGAAGAAATACAGGCTATGCAAGATGACGAACTGCATTTATCACTGTTGCTTAAGTAGGAAGGAACAGACAGGAAAAAAAAGAAGAACTTTTAAAAGAGTGATGCTTTTGTTTTGACGACAAAACCGGCACTATCTGGCCCCTGTTCCAGCAACGCTCCCAAAGTAAAGCTGTTCTCCAAAAACCATCTGAACAAAATCAGTGCACTTCAGTCTCCCAGGTATTAATTGGGAACAAAGCAGGGGTGTGCAATTATGGATAAAAAGTTCTCGAGCACTTTTTCATTTCAGTCATTCCTTAATGCAAATTTCTGTGTTTTGAGAGAGTATCTCGAGAACGAGCCTTAGCGTGAGAAACTCTACAGTTTTAAATCACAGTTAATTTTCTTAGAGGACAGGTACGCACTGTAACAACACCTCAAAAGCATCTTAGGATTTGACCGCGTTAGTAATGTTTGTGTAATATTGAGATCTATAAGCTTCTTTTAAGAAGCTGCATTTGCAGTCCACCTGTGAGGCAATTTCAGTAGTGCTGTGCACAGTGTAATGGTACTTCAATGAGTGTAAGGGCAACGGATTAAAACTCCTTCAGTATCTCACTTTGACATAAAATGTACAAGAGCAGAACAAAGCATCTTCTCATAGCCTCATGTCTTTAAAAAAGGGATGCAGCAAAGCATCTTTTGCAGTTATTCTTGTTGCAGGGTTTAAGTCTAGTAGCTTATCAAGTAGGTCATATGCTTCATCAGGAACCTGATCCCATCCTTTCATGTCTGTTGCCTTATCTTCTGAAGCACCGTCATCTTCCTGACAGCTCTTTAAGTGTTGAGTTTCTTTTCTGAGCGTCTCAGGAGCACATTGTTTGTCTACTTCAACTGGCAAAGCTGAGTCGTCTCCAGATTTGCTGGGCACATCATGGTGGGAGCTGTTACAGCTGCTATTTGTTCCTCTCAGCTTCTCACAGAGTGTTCGTAAGTTTTGTGCTGGGACTACTTGGGTACACAGAACTGATTTACCTAGGAGGAGAATAGTTTTTACAGTCAGTGACATTTTATTTTGCTTGTTCTATGACTACAACTTCTAAGTTTGCTTCAGAGAAATTTCAAGTATTGAAGCATAACTAACTTCAGTTCAAAAATAATTAAAAAAAACCCCAAACGAGCCATGTTTTACAGTAAGGGCCCCTGAAAGCCAGAAGTAGCTCTGCTCAGAACAGGACTGTTTTTTCATGAAGTTATGAGTTGACAAGTCATCACTCAGTCCACACAGCATCGTTTTCCATTTCACTCTCATCTTAACAGAGCTGCAAATTAAAAACCCAGTTCAGTTTATTGCGTATGTTACTGATTTATACACCTCTGTTTGGAGAATTAAAATCGATGCTGTCAGTTACACTTCCAGGTACCAAGTGCTTTAATGTTTGGCTTGCAGGCAATGAGGAAAATGGTTGTTTATGTTTTTGTGCTTTTTCTTCTCCTGCCAAACAGGTGCTGTTGCTTTTTTGTTTTTGTTGTTGTTTTTGTTGTTTGCCCTTCTTGAATTTGGACAAAAATGCAGGGTTTGCATCATGTAAATATTAAGTCAATATGACTTAAGGCTCCATGGCAAATTTTGCAGGAATAAACATTACTTCAAGAATTCTAAGAAGTAGGAAAGTTTTAGCTGGCATATTTCACCTCAAGTGGCCCCGATTTACGGAAAGGCAGCAAAGTTAGGAAATCCACAGAATGAATTACTCCATGTAAGAAATTATAAAAGACAGAAAATTACAAAGCTTTCCTAAACCTCCATATGTATGGACAAGTAGTGTTAGTTTGCATGCAAGAAGGGTGACTTACCTCCAAAGTGACTCCCAAAGTTTAAAATTTCATTTAAAATAAAAACAAATCACAACTAGATCGTAACTCATTGCATTAAACAGCAGACCAGGCATACATTTTTCCCCTTCTCCCCATAATTAAGGTTTGCATACCAAAAGTTTTAGCAGCCTGAATGGTTTCTCGAGATCCACGAACTGTCATGATTTGTGCCAAAGCAGTTAAATCATCGCTTGCTTTGTAAAATGGATACCGTCCACTGAGCAGAGAAAGGAATACAATTCCTGCAGACCACATGTCAATTGCTGCAATAGAAAGCAAGCTTAGTAACAAGTAAGCAAGTAGAACAAGTAAAATTTTGTCAAAAGCAAAATCCCAAATTCTTTAAAAAGAAATTACGACCAGAAGTGTTATCAGAGAAAGTAACGTTCTGAATTACTTACAGGCTGCAGTCACAATGATAACACTTCAGCAAACAGTGTAAGTGGGTATACTTGCAAATAAAATCAGATGCGGCTTTTCTACAGAGTCTATAGAATTGTCTATAGGATTTCTCACATGAGTAATTTCACTAACTTGCTTAAAAAAATGCACTGAAATAATGTTTGAAGCTATTCTGACCAGGGAGCTGAGAGGGGAAAAATAGCTAGTTTTGATACTACATTAAGTTTGCTTAGACTGAGAAAACTTCATATAAAAGTTCATGAATAAAAAATAATTCAGGATTGAATGTAAATCTTACCTCTCTGGGACCGAGGTTGCCAGTTAGGCATACTAAAAGGTTTGTTTTACTACAGACTTGGTTGCTCTCTAATATGAAACCACTTGATGAGATTGTTTAAGAACTGTAACAGTTATTCATCACTTTCATTGTGTTATGAAGAGTAGAGGGAGTTCTCTGATGGTAGAAGCCAAAGCATGATGGAAACTTTAATACCGAAAGTTATGAGAATACCTGGCTGCAGTCATTTTTTTTTTGCTAAGTTGCACATTTTGAGAGATGGCAAGGAAAGTGAAGTAGAGAGTCTGAAGAACTCTCTAATTCTAAAGAGAATAATTAACTTGGGAAATAAAGCTATAGTCATCCTGTGCTTCTTCCAGAAATAGGCAGTAAAATGCGCAGTAATCGAGTCTGACATTTTAGTTAGAAACACTATCGACAAAGAGATCTGAAACTACTGAGTTGATCTACAAACACAGGTTTTTAAGTCTTTTATAAAAAAATCAAAATCCAAGTTATTTATGGGTACAATAATTCAGTGAGCAAAAATGTTGCGTCTTATCTTTGCTGACAAAGTTTTAGTAGTACTGTATTGATGTTGACTACACCACCTGCTTACGGTGTTATGCATCACCCTTACTATGTGGTTGGGAAAGACAGTCATTAAGGTGAAGGCTTTTAGAGATGTTTATCTAGCTCTTCCTGATACTGTCAGACAATTCGATAGTGAAATGAAAAGCATGTCCTCCAGTTCTGATAGGGTTGGCATCTTCAGCAGACTGAGAGATTTTGTGCAATGACATCAAAATCATGATTTCTCTCTGTGCATTTGCCTAGTGGTTAGCATCCAGCTAGAGAGGGATGCTATCTTAAAGGGAAACTAAGGAACAAATCAAGTTCAAAATCGTAACTGGATCTGCCTAGGGCCAAGTTGTTGGTTTGGGTTGTGTTCCCTGTGCTTTAAACATGGCTCAGTTATTTAAGGTAGCTCTGGACAGCCAGCTGGATCCAGCTGATAACTTGGTCTTGGCACAAAGACCAAAACTAGTAGCAAGATTGGCAGGAGTACAAGGAGGTGACTACAGCAGTCCCAGATGTTATTGGGTAAGGAGATTTGTTAGCTCAAATATAGCATTATCTCATAAATATTAGTATTAGTCTACCCGGTTCTAATGAAGCACTTTGTTGACATATTACAGAAGATTTGCACCACTGACTCAGTACCTTTAGGGCCACACCTGAGGGTTTCCAGATCTACCCATATTTTCTGTAGTCCTGCCCTCCATTACCCTAGAGAACAGAAAACTGTCTGAAAGCACACTTAAGACAACCCTCTGTCCAAGACTTCTTAAGTATGTCTTCTTTCTGCATAAATTCTGTCTAGACGGATTCAGGGATTGTCTAAACTTATCCTGGATTTCTGGATGTTTTCTAGCTCATAAAGCTGGCTGTTACTGCACAGGCACGGTGACTCCAAGTAGGCTGTCATACCTCTTGAAATCCCAGCCATGCCCACAGCACATCCTGTCTCAAATAGCATTAAGCTATCAAGGGATACACTGATCAAACATACTGTAAAGCTGCTCTGAGTGCATATGAGCACTTTCAAATGCTGTAAATTGACTATTTGCTCACAAAGTGCTCAGCAAAAAGATGGCTATAAACTTATTTTAAATACAAATTCTGAGAACGTTGGTATTTATCCTTCATTTTCATAATCAAAACTTCTGGTCATACATGACACATTTAACTTTGTATCAGCCCTCCAATTCTTCATGTATGCACAGTTTCTCACAGCCTACTTGCATCACCTAAGGCATTAATCATCCCTTTGTTCCACTCCAGTATTTACCAGGCTACTGAAACGTATAGGTTTTAGCCCTGAGAAATTAAAAATCTTAGAAAAAATCATGACATTTACAGATTATCTATTTAAAGCATTAGAAAAAAGGAAAAAAAGAAGAAAAAAATCCAGTGAAAAGTCCTGATTAACTGACACACATCATGAAAAACATAAAAAATTGCACTGATACAATTAGTTATGCCCAAGACAGCAAAATACACGTGTCAAACTGTCTAGAAAGCATACCCCTCTAAGATTTATTTAAGATTTTTCTTGAATAAACAAGCCAGCGAGCCAAGAAACTTGATAAAACTTACAACTTTGTTTTCTTTTAAAACACGTGCTATTGAACTCCTGCATATGGCAGTACCCCTCAAAGGGATAAAGACATTCAAGTTTCAAACATGGGAAAATACTCCTAGTTCCTTCTTATTCTGAGTAATTAACTTCAAATTAAATTTGAGAAATGGCTGATAAATGTTAAAAGGGATAAGAAAATGAATTTCATGTGTAACAGCCTCCTATACAAAAGATAAAGTCAATGCATAAATGACAGGTTTAAGCAAAAGAAAGGCATTTAGTTTTTGTCTGCTATGTTGTACCTGTTGTCTGAGTGGGGCACTTTGTCAGTACTTCTGGTGCTCTAAATCCTGGTGTTCCTGCTCGGGGAGCAACTTGCTGACACCTTGTAGGAAGACACAAATATGTTTAGAATATCTATACTGAGAAATAAGTTCTAATTATAATGATGCCTACTATTTTTAGAATATACTTTTGTGAGATGTGTAAATCTGCCCTATTCAGTTTTTATGTCTGAAATATCTTACAATTATCTAGCATATAATTATTACCTCATATGAAATAACCTTATTATAATTACCTATTATATTACTGATCTTGTTGTAATGTGTAGAAGGAATACTTACTGCATACTTCAGTCACAATATTTTCAGATTTATTCAATGATGACACGTGTTTTCAAAGGGAACTTTAAAGTTAAGACTAATTAACCAATGGCAAAAAATGCATTAGTTTTTTGGGTTTTTATTATTCAGAGCAAACTAAGGTTTGCTATTTCTGAGCGCTGACAAGAATTTACTTCTTGTTAAAGAAAAGGTGTGAGATGGTTATTAAAAATCTTTCTTGTATAGAAGTGCCTTCTGTCTACAAGCCAACTTTCTTGTGACTCTAGCAAATTCCCCATGTTTCATTTCTGAACTGACTTTGATAACATCATATTTTGACAGTCAGGAAAGAGAAGTACCACAGTTTCATGACTATGCCTACCAAGCAGATTTCTCTGCAGGAATTTCTGTTCCCTAAGGTGGACAGGAAAGGTAAGGGTAGATTATAGTCAAAATGAACTACAGAGGACTGGATTTGAACTGAGTTCTTTATATTCTCTGGCCTATCCACTATTAAAATATTTCAAATTGAGAAATGCAGCACTGTCATCTTTCCTTTTTATTCTACATTTCATGATTTCCAGAATGCAAACAGCCTGGGGAATGTATTTGGCCTTAAGTTCTCAGAAAGCAAGAGTCCAATCACTGAATTTCAATGCAGTTGGCATAATTTAGGCCTATTAGATCAATGACAGATTATTGTCTACTCTTGTTTTGTAACTAACAATTCAATAGAACACCAACAGAAAATCATAACAGTGAATCTCTTGCTGCAGATAGCACTGAACCAGTGACTCCACAAATTCCACGAACTGTTCCTTTTAAAGAGCACGCTTAGTGTCATAAGGGCTGCACAGATCACATGCTGTCTTTCACCTACTAAATCAGCTGTCTGGTAAATTCAAGCTTTTTGAACTTGTTTGACAGCATAGTAAGCAATTCTACAGCATTGTTGAAGCAAATTACCTTGAAAGGCAAATGCTGCAAACTCTGTCCGTTGCGTAACAGTTACAGGTCAGGCTTGATGGACAACCACTGGCAGCTTTCCTGCCCACCCCATTGCTCACTGCTTTGGTAGAAATAATCTTCTTCTTTGTTACTAACTTCCTAGATGAAACATCGATCATCTTTGATTGTTTAATGAGCTGCAAAACAGATATTTTTTCAGAAGATGAAATATTTAAGAAGCTTCCCATTACATATAGAAACCTGTCTCAAAACTACTGAAAAGATTCATCAGCAAGGAGCTCCAATTTTTAAAACAGAAGACAGCAAATCTTTCTCCTAAATCATGCCATCTACAAAAAGGTACTTCATTTTTTAGTGGTTACAAAAATGAATATCCATATCTAGTAGATACTTTGAAGCTTCAAGTTGTTTTCTTTTTTCAAGTTAGTATAATGTTTCAAGCATTCTTTTGATTCAATATTAGTACAACAAATAAATAAGTGTATGAAACAGTTAATGCCACAACAACAAAGTAGTACTAGTTTTAATTCTACAATAAGATGATTGTTGTTAGACAAGCCTTCTCATTTAGCTGGGGTTTTTCTCCATGTCACAATAATTCCTAACGACAAAATGAAAATGTTTATTACGTGCTTGTTTTCTCCACAGCTTCAGTTGCAAAATAACAAGCTAAGGTTTCACAAACTAAGGATACCTTGGTGGAAAAGTACATGTGTAGGAAAGACACTAACTAGCACACAAAGAAGATGAGCTGGGGAGACAGGTACGTAACACCTCCTGAGGAGTTTCTATAGGGACTGAAACAAATGAAAAACTCTTCAAGCCTTTCAGTGAAGTCACACTTAATAATCTGTATTCTTAATTGTCAGCTGAGAACTTTAGTTTCACAGGGTTCTGTCTAATCTTACAGAACTAGTCCTATAATTTCTCTCAGACGTAACAAATTGCTCTTACTGATGAGTCATGTTTCTTACTTTTGTATTTGAATTTTCCTGGTATGTGGAACAATAGATGTTGAAATTCCTCTCTCCAAAGACAGAGCGTTGGGCAGAATGGTGCACAGAATCCTCCTGCAACATCAACAAAGAAGACAGTAAGGATCTTATCCAGTGGTCAGCTGGATACTGGGAGTTCAAGAACTGTGCTAAGTGACATAAAACTAGAACATATATACGGTAAGTCTTTTTTTTGGTATTCAGTTCACTGTGAAGTGGAATCATCTAGACAGAACACCAAACATGCTCACAGAGTTAATCACGCTTCATGTGCCCCAAGACAACTTGAAACATTATCTGTATGTTATCTGTATTGCATTTGTTATATTTATGCAAGTAAGCATACGTAAATAATTATTGGTTTGGGGAGGAATTTAGCAGCATGTGGGGTTTAAAAAAACAAAACAAAACAAAAAAAACAACTAAAAAGATTTAGAGTTGTCTAGAATAACCCATGCTAGAGTTTTATGTTGCTTTCAATGCTGAATTATATCTAACAGACACTGAATGATGCCAATAGCGTTACATAAAACTAGCTACTTCAATGTGAAAATTGGTTCTGTGCATCAAATCCTGCAAGATCAGCACAGCTTTTGTTCAAGTATTACATCTCCCCCTGTTGGATGAAAAAATACATTAAACATGCAAAAATATTAATGAAAGAGATGGATAACCTTTCCTCCTCTTCCTTGTTTAATCTGTATTTTTGAGTGTGAGCTGGAGTGTGAGCTTTTATCAGATGCTCTTGATGCTAACTGTTGTGCAATCTGGTTGGGCGCTGTGACACTGACAGAAACCCCATTTCCCAAGGCTGTGTTGGGATTACTTTGTGAGTAACTTCCCTGCTGGTCTTCAGAATGGGCAGTTTTGAGAAGTTCAATTTTTGTGTCAGGAGTTCCTTGTGCCAAGCCAAAATCTACCAAGGCATACCTAAAAGAAACAAAGTTAGAATCACGAGTCAAAAAGTATCAACCAGTTTTATCAACTACTCATTTCTTGTTTATTCACAGTTTACTCCTTATTACTAGCAACACAGTTCTATTTTCCTTCTCCTCTGTTTGTCCTATTTGTCCGGCCCTATTTGTCCTCTCATTTTTACACTACATCCATTTCTCTTTGCTGTTATTTGAATTGTAAGCTTTTCAAGCGTGTACTTTCACCACTGACATTTTGAAAGCTATTCCTGGTAATCTCTTCCTTGGCTTTTTATTCTACATTTCTGAACTACCTCAGCAAGCAGCCTAATAAATGTGGATTGACCTGTCACGGACAGAGGCACAAATGAAAGCACAAATTAAGCAGTGAAGACAGCTGGAATAATAACAATGCTAAGAGTTTTGCCAAACCTCAAGCAATGCTACTGTAAATCACTTATCAGTCAGGTAGTTTCAACAGCATGCCTTCACTAATTGCACCCTTCTCAGCAGTCACCATAGGACTGCCAGCAATTGAAAGAGAGCCTTACTCAATCCACTCCAACAAAAAAAGCAGTGCATGACTTTTTAGTTTTCAGATACCAAATGCATTAGTTATAAAAATTCATGAGTAGAAAGTTTCAAATACCAGCCTATGCTTAACAAGTGCCTATTAGCTCTTTTTTTAGATCATTACTGATTTTAGTCTCATTTTTATTAAAGCGTTGTAACTATACTCAACAGTAAATTTTCACTTTTTCAGGTACTTGACACTCTGTAAGGCAGATGCTAAATTAAATGTTAAAAAAAAGAATCTTTCCATTCTCAAATGCCCAAACACAGAAATAAGTTTTACAAATAAAAAGTCTTTTTTAGCTTTATTACTTAAGCACATGTTGGGCAGCTGGAAGGAAGAGAACCAAAAGCCTCATTTACTCTGTTCTGCCAAGACACGCATCCCCAGACAAGATCACAATATGGACATCTGGACAGACTTACTGCTTCAGCCTCCTGTTGTAGAGAAAGTTACTGGGTTTGACGTCACGATGCACAATACCAAAGTGATGAATGCGCCTCAATGCTTTAAACAGATTAAACATGTATTCTTTCACTTCTTCAAACGAAAGAGAATTCAAAATGTCCTGAAAGATTATTTGGATACTATTATTATGCAACTGCTTTCAATTAAGAAGTTTTACTACGCATATGAAGTCTGGGACTCACCAAGAAGGATTCATGTTCCAGGTATGGCATAACAATAACCACGTGATCATTTTTCCTAAAGCAATATTTAACTCCCATAACGTTATCTTGTCCCCTAAAAAAGAGAAGTAACAAAGTAACATCCCTGAGTAAAGACCAGAAGATGAATTTTGATTTTCCTTTATTTCCTGTAAACTTCAGTCTGGCTTTCTTTTAATATCTAATTTATACCTTGGCAATGGTCTTAGTAGCAGTAATTATGTTGTTCTTGTGTCATTCTTTTGTTCCATTTGAGTTCTGCAATACAGACCCAGAGACCATGGTTTGTAGCTACCACTGCATTTAAATGTAGGAGTTCATGACATTGGCTACTCCAAAAAGGTGCTGTTGAGCACAACGGTGACAAGAATTCATTCCTAAAACTGTAATTTCTTATTAAGAGATTGTTTTTTCCAAGCAGCTGTAGCCACATACATAAACTAAGGAACTTCTCAGATGGTAAATGTAGTATGGTCTGCAAACTGAGACTAGCAAAAAAGGACATGCATTACGAACAAGAATCCATTTCTTATTTGCCCCTGCTAGGAGTCTGAAAAGTTTCTGAGATTAAAAAAAAAATGCAAGTGAAGTGCCAAAACTTTCCATAAGTAAATGCAGATCAGCAAGACGATATTCAGCAGTTTAATCATGACAATCATAATTTTTTTTTTAAGTACCCTGCTATTGTGAGGCACTGAAGTTCAGCAGCAATTCGCAGAGGGTGACTGGTTGGAATCAAGTGCTTCAGAGCCATTTTTTCTTCACATCCTGTTTGTAGTTGTGCTGTGGCCAAGTAAACAGAACTAAAAGTACCTGTAAAAAAGGGAGAAAAACACTGTCTCCAGCATCTTTAATTAAGTCGATTCAGGTTTTTACAGAAATGATCTAAATGTTCACAGTCTTACAGCGCATCTGACACTATGTCAAAAGCAGATTCTAGAAGCGAAAATAGGCAGTTTCTTTTTTCTATTACTGAATTCAGTGATCTTGTATAGCGTTTTTTTAATGTCAGTAAAAATGCAAATGTTACACTGTCTAACTTGCCTGGGACATAGAGCTCTTTGAATGTAAATTTCCTATCTTTGATTTGCTTTCTTGTTTAGGTAGCTCTCTTTCATCTGACATCCAACTCTTCTTTCTCTGCAAGGTAAGTCGGCTATCTAATGCTCATCTGGATAGCACTGCTTTTGCTATTCAAAGAACTTCTGAAATCATTACATTTCCCTTAATTCTGTTATCTTATTTATAAAGTAAGGCTTCTGACTTGATGCGTAACTTTAGTATTTGTTTGTCCCCAGCATTACCACATAGACAGAACACAATAGACTCCTTTGAGAAAGGCAGCATTCACACTGCACAATAATCTTACAGCTTTAAGTTTTATTATTACAGATTTAAGGATATCCTAAAATATCTCTGTGAAGGTTAATTTATCCTAATGATCTGACATACCTGAACATAGAAGTCAAAGCATTCTTCCCTGTGAATAAGCAGTTCAAATTTACTTTTGATTCTATTTTAACTACTGTGTTTGTCACACTGAATTTAACAGTCCGTGAGTGTATACATACATCAAAATGCCAGCAAAACCTCTAAATACTTCTTGCAGTTGTAAAAAATTCTAGTGTCCCATAAACTGAGTAGAATTGCTCATAGCAACATGGGTTACCACATTGACCCAAGACCTTCTTTTTGGTGGTGAGAACAGCTAAAACAAAACAGACTCCTGATTGGAATCCTAAGTTGAAGCTTCTCTCGTCTTTATGTCGCAGAACTGCTAGTGGTATTTTTGGCTTTCAAGAGCATTGTTTGCTCCCAGGAGAGAAGCCGGAGTACTATTCATAACTGGAGATTTAGCTTGACTGTTCTATCTCATTTATGACAAACAGAACTGCACGTTTTCTAGAAATTTTGGATCGCTGTGCAGAATGGTGCTTTTTACTTGCTTTGACAGGCAAATTTCAGTCCCCTGGTTTGCCATCGCAGTTACTCCATTGCAGAACAGCTACAAAGCTACCCTGCTTCTCACAAACACCTTTTCTTTTAAGTGTAGAGTGTCATTCCTGAGTAAAGTTTCTAAAGGTATCTACAACGCTACCTACTGAACATCAGGAGTACACGAGTGATCCAAAATTGGATCCTATATATCCTAAAAACAAAATCCAACAACAAAAACTAAAGCAGCTATAACATTCCAGCCTCCTCCTCCACTTCTGCCCACAGAGTTTCAGCAGAAACAAAGCCAGTAGTTAAATATGTCAGAACATAGATGTGCATAAATAGATTTTCCATGTAAAAAAAGAACGGAGTTCTTACTTATGTGCTAGAATCTACCCCTCAAAATGTTAGCTGTCAAAACTAGAATGCTGGTTTTGTGAAAAGGCTTTTATAAAACAGATTTCTTAGAAAATCTCTTGAAATATTTCCTACTTAAAACCCCTGTATGTTCCAGAACTTACTACAATTACTGTATACACTGAAAAATAAATCAAAAGGCATCTGGCTTAAATTGTATGCATTGGCATTTTTGATTTATACTGGTTAAGTTTGTACCAAAAGAGATGTAAGTTTAAGCAAGCTGCAATAAAACATTTACCTTCTCCAATTTTTTCCTTAATTTTAAACACGTTTACAAGCTGTGGCACTGCTTCATAAAGTTTTTCTATATCTTTTTTTATTCCCGCTGTGGAAAGAATAAGGAAGATCAGTTAAAAATGTTATTGCTCAATTCAGTACCTGGTCTGTAGCTCATATCATAAATTAAACTTCAATTTCTAGTACTGTAGCTTGACAAACGGAAGGAAAAACAGGAGAGGGGTACTCATCCTTGCTGGCATTACTCTCTGCATAATGGATCATCTTCATCACATTCCCTTACGTGCTGCAGCATTTTAATAAATGTTACCTACCTGCCACCAAGAAATTCCTGAGAGAGGAAAAGCTGCTTTTGTAAAACTTCACGTTGCAGCTCATTGATTAATGTCTCCTGGACATGCAATGTCAAAGTCATAAACTATAACAGCTGTTTATGTAAGCAAAAGGGCACATCCATGAGATGCAAACCAAGAATCAAAACTATAGGAAAATTATTATTATTTAAGATCATTAATACAATCTCTTACACTGTTAAAACAGTAAATACCAAAAAAGCATATTTGCTTTGCGTTTAAATTATTGTACTTTGTGCTGCAATCACTAGATGGCAGGACAAGGATGTCGTACTGCATTCCTTCCAAAACTTAGTTTTCCATTCTGTTCCTGAATGCTTCTATTTTAATTGTTCTCTATTTCTCTTGAAGCTGAGTATGAAGCAGGGCTAAAGAACAATTATGCAAGTAATGTATGAAAAAAATGCTATTTGAAAATACATCAAATGAAAAAAAAAAAAGTTTATCATTTTCATCCTAAAAATGAATAACAAATTCAATTTCACAAACATATAAATTGTACTGCATACATAAGTGTCCCATGTTTTACCTGAATAACAAGTTATAAGTAATAGGAATTACTTTCAAAGTATCACCAATATGCTTGTAACAAAGCATGGATTGGTAAAACATGGGCCTCACCTCTCAACAGGACAGTAATGTTATTAGTTCTAAAATATCCTAGAAGACTTTCATGCCTAAAGGCTGTGTGCAATAGGACGGACGTAGAAAATGGTTTGAAATGCTGATATGGTTCTTTACAGCTCTGTCAGAACTGCCTTGTTTAGAACTAGATTGCTATGCAACCTGCTCCAAATGAAGCAACCTGCAGCTCTGTTCCAGCGCTTATATCTGAGCTTGACTTCTGAAAAGGGGAGCTTAAGCTCTAATTCTTACTGATTACACAGAATTTGCACTAGAACTGCTCCAGTAAAATTGTCCGGTTGGAAAAAAGGACTTAACCTTGGCAAAATGCAAGGGACTCCAACGAGGACTTGAAACAAACATCTTTTAAGTCTTCAGATAATATCAGCTCAGACTTTAAGCTGACTTTACGTTGTCACCCCAGCTGGGCACAGTGCTCGTCCCATTGCTGCCCAAACACAATTTAAAAATGCAGACATTCTTTGCAACGTTTTCTGTGGGACTTTAAAGCAATTTATTTACTTCCCAGAATGAAAAGCATTTGCGAAGTGAGACATCAAATGCTATTCAGCATTGCTCTAATTCTGGACACGGATGTGTAGCAAAATGACAGAGGGCTATTTCTGGGAAAATCAGTAGCCATTATATATAAACTGTCTGACCACCAGCAATTACTGAGCAAGGATGGTGCCTGTGTACAGAACGCCCAGATTTAAGAAGTCATAAACAGACAAAATAAAAGCAGCAACAAAACGTATGTGTTTGTAGTTTAGCTTCTCTTGTATGAGCAAGAACAGTGCGCTTGTGCACACCAACACATCTAAAGATATTTAAGGCCAAGGCTGGTGATTACGTGTTAGAAGGCAAAATATTAGTGTTGAGACGTTGTTTGGTAAGGGAATTTTATCCTCAAGAAGTCCCTTTTGGAATTCTATTATCCCCTAAGATAATATATTATGTAGTAAATAAACAGGATAAAGGAATTGTGACAAACTACTGCTGATGAACTTTTGTAGCCACATGGAAAGCAGGAATAAGCTCGTTGTCAACAGCGATTTCAAGTGTTCTCATTTCATTGAATCTTCATACAATATGATAATCGATGTTGAAACTTCCTGAAGTGATGAAGAAGCACATCAACGCCAAAACGTATTGTTAGCAGTCCCTGCTTTAGCACGCACCTGAAAGCTTGCTGTTCTGCACGTGCTTTCTGCTTGTGTCTTCAGCCTGATGAGGGTGCTGTTCATCACAGTGCGACTTTGACTCTGTCTCCATCACAAAACTAAAGAAAAAACATCCAAGACCTTGAAAATCACTTCTGGACACTTGAGGGAGCAAACATACCTGATAATACACTTCATTGCCCTGCACTCAGTGAGTGCAATATGAGATGTAGAGAGAGTGAGGAGTTCCTCAGTGCTGCCTAAAGTCACAAGGCATCTACCATCCCAGAGAAAAATCAAACCAGTAAACCCACTTGATCTCCAGTAAAAGGCAAGAAGAGAGAAAGAAAGCAGGATATGCTTAGAGTCAAATGATTTTCTTTTATCCAGCGTGTTTGCTCATTCATGTTAAGGCTCTATCTTTTTCCTTACGTTTGCTTTGAAAAGTGAGGAACCAGTTCACATGGCATTAGCTGCATCGTACACTGCAGCACCCCTACAAAGACAGAGAGCCTGAAAATGTATAGGAGAAAATCTCAATGTGAGATTTCTCCCTCTTCTAGAACATAACCCAAAAGCATCATTATTTGTTCTAATCCCTCATAAAAGAAGTAATAGAGCATATTTATTTTGAAATGCTTCTTCCCAAATCTTGTAAGAAAAGGTGTAAATTATTGTACTAATGAACAATCATAAAAAAGATAATCCTATTTCATGAAGAAAAGAGACATGGAGCACCAGGGAAGGACAAACAGCGACAAGGAAGCTCAGCACCACCGCCTCTCACAGTGGCAGCTTTTTCTGCTCAAGGATCTTCCTTTGCCGAGCCCACAAAGTTCTGCCTGAACTTTTCTACAAGGGGGGGAATGTGTTTTGAAAAACTCCAGATGAAAGGATTCATCTATTTCAGCGAGCTAGAAATACACTTTGTCCCCAGAGAATCCTGGCTACCTTTACTCTGTCATTCTCACGCAGCAGAATGGGGACAGGCGACAGCCTCTCTCTGTGAGAGAACTTTGCTGGAGAGCACAACTTGGAGACTTATGCAGTGAAGTGGCACCCTGCAGCCTTTCACAGGTAGGGACTGCTGTGCTAGTGCTGACCAGGCAGACAAGCCTGTTCCAAACCTGTCACGGCACAGCTTCATTAGCGGAGCAAGGAGTGCCCTGAGCACGGCCTCATCAGCAGAGCAAGGAGAGCCCATCAGCACACAGCAGTGCTGGCTGCAGCCAGCATGCTGAAATGGAGCCCCAGCACCAGAACCTGACTGCGCAAGGCAAGCGTGTTCAGAAAGCTGGAAGCAAAGCTGCTCAGCCTGCAGGACCTCAGGAACACAGGCAGGGTGGAGGGGGATCAGTAATTCAGGGTGCCCCTTCCATCACTTTGTGTCAAACAGGTGCTGATGGCTGCAGAACTGAATGCCTAGAACACCTCAATATATTTTAACACAGTTTACAAACTTGGAAGCGGGCCTCGTGGTTATAAAACTGAACCTAATGGAGTTCGATCAAGTCAAGCACCTAGTTTTTGTGCTAGGAAACATTCAAAACGGATCATCTGAGAGAAAAAAAAGGAAGACGGAGATGCTGCAAAGTTTCAGCTCAAGTCACCCGCAGTTGTCCCAGCTGCCACCGCAGAAAAAAAGCTCTCCATGGCTCGGAAATAAGCGAGGCGCAGGCGGTGGCGGCCCATACGGCTCACACGGCCCTTCGAGTCAGGTCCCCAGAGCTCAGCGGCCGTCCTCGGCTGCAGCATCGCCAACTGCCACAGAGCCACCGGCAGCAACGCGACTCGAGCAGCACCGTGAGCGCGGCGGGGTGCCGAGAGCCCACGAGGAGCCGCGCATGCAGGACACGAGCTGGATACCGCCGGTACTCGCAGACAAAGGGCAAACATCTGCAGCGTGTCACAGCGCGTTAGCGTTAGCGCTGCGGCTCCCGGTCAGACGCGCGGCGCCGCGGGCGCTCGCACCGCCGCTGTGGGCATCGATAGCGACCGGCGGGAGCCTCGAGGCATGCGCCGTGCGGGACACGGGGCCGAACACCGCGGGCGCTCTCGGGCCGGGCACGGAGAAGCGGGGCCGTCCGGCCCACGTCCCGCAGCCCGCCCGCCTTGCCCTGACGGGATCGCGCGCGGGCATCGGCCCGGCGCAGAGCGGGGCCCTCCCTCGGGGACGGGCTGCAGGGGAAGCGCCAAGGGACCGCAGCGGAGGCAGGGGACGAGCAAGCCCCGCCGATGCCTAACGAGAAGCTGCGCGGGGCCGGCCGCGGTGCAGCGGGGAATGGGGGCGCGAGGGGGGCTTGGGGGGGGGCTCGGGAACACGCGCGGGACTCACTCACGCGGCCGCCGCGACGCGCCGGAATTTTGCCCGCTGCCGCCTTTTGCCGACCGCCCCTCCGTGACCAATCCCGGCCCTCGGCGGAAGCCGCGGCCGCGGCCAATGGGACGGCGAGCCGCAGGGAGGAGCGCTGCTATTGGCAGGCGGCGAGGGAGGCCCGCCCCGAGCGGCGGCCGGCGGCGGGGATGGCGGGCTGAGAGTTTGCTGCTGTATTGCCGTGCTTCCTGCCGCCCCGCGGCTGTGGGGCCGCCCCCAAGTCCTCCAGAGCGGGTAGAGCGGTGTGTGGCGGCGGGCCGTCCGCGTGTACCGTGCCCAGCGAGGCTCGTGTGGGCAGCAGTGTCTGCGCGAGGTAACGGCCCGCCTCATTCTTGTTCTCTCTATATGGGGTTAATGCGAAATAATTGCCAGCCCCGGGTAAGATCTGGTTCTTTTCAGACCTGCCATCAATTCAGCTCAGTTCTTGGGGAGGCTGCGAGGCTGATCCATGTACGTTGTTGTTTTTGTGTTTTTTTTTTCTCTTTTATCTAGTCTTGTGGTCGTTATTTTGAGGTGAAAAACAAGCCCTGTTTTTTGTTAAAGACTGGCTGTTCTGCTTCTGAACGCAAATAACTTCATCCCTCGGTGAAGAACGAGAAACCCTGAAGCTGCCAAAGTCCCCAGGGCAGCGCTGCCACTCGGCTGCAGCCTCACAGTACGCCGCAGTCAGCGCAGAACTTCAAAGCAGAAACGGGTTCCACCGCTTTTACTGAGCTGCGTGGTCTCCTGTTACACGGTTTCCAAAGCGGGTGCCCGAACACGTCGCTAAGCTGCTTTTGTGGTTTGTTTCCCCCCTCCCCCCAACAGTTTTAGTTGGCACTTTTGTTCAGAGCTCTTAAAGCACCTCAGCAGCTTGTGCTCAGAGGTTTTGCTCAGTTAAATACAAGCAAGGCTTAACAATTTAGGTTATGGGTGAGGGTATTAAAGAGCAGATTATAGCAAACATGAATTAAATGAGGGATAATGACAAAATAACGACAGATATCGTCGTATTGCGATATTGCGCTATCTGCTTTCGTGCTGTGAGGATCTATGTACTGAACCATCACCCCTTCTATGAAGTTTCCATTCTTGGCATTCCTGTTAGCAGTATCAATACTATCTTTCTCCCTACCACTTAGCTTACGTTCATGGGCAGTGAGAAATCCCTTTCATTTTATCTTCCAAAATAGATGTGACATGGCTGTGGTTTCTTTCTCTGTGATATCTCTGTTTTCGTCCTTCCAGCACCTAAAATCCTTTTCATTTAGGCCCTCATCATTTATCTACCTTGATCGCTTGTTCCTCTCCATTTCCTCCTTTCCTGTTGATGTAAATGCGTTGTGCTCCTTTGTGCTGTCTTTCCATTGTTTCAGCTTCTCCATTATGTCAAATTTATATGTGTTTGTTCTCACAAGCATAACTGCACTTGCAAAATGTGATATTGTCTCTTATTTTATTGTCCTATTCTTCTTAGTCTGCCAGAAATGCCAGCCTGGATGCTATCCTTCATTTATCTCTCTAAAAGTGCTTTTTACATCCTAGCTTCTCATCTGCTTAAGGGAGAAGTTCAGTCAAGCTGGCTGCAACTCTCATAAAAATATCTTCCCAAAATTCACCCCTTCATTAAAGTAACTTTCTTCATGTACATCTTAACAAAATAATAATAATTATGTATACTGTTTCTGCTCAATTTCCTTAATCTTTGCTTAAGTATCTCTAGCTAATTTTGCTTTTATTCAGAATGAATGTAAAATACATAAAAACACAGTTTCTGTGCCTTTGCTAAAGTATGGGAAACGCTCCTTTTATGCTGGCTTGGGAAAATAGAAATCCCTTCCCTTCTTTGCTGTTAGGGCAGAGAAGCCTCCATCTTCTCATTCAACACTGAATTTCCAGTTCTAACAGTGTACTAAGGCAGAACTTCTCAGAATAAAAGAGAAGAAATTGCATCAGCCAAATATAACAAACAAAGCAGCATGTCTGATGCTCTTCAAGTCAAACTGCTGAACTGTCTCCTCTTCGTGGCTTTATCTCTAGGTTGGATCTGTAGGATGAGAAGCCAAATGACAACCCAGGCCTGAGAAGAACGTTGCTTAAGGCTGACAAGCAATTGCCAAAGCCAACCTCTGGGAGCTCTCCAAGAAAGGATCAAAACTTTGCTGTGAGATTGCATCCACTGCTGCCAGAATCTGCAGGTGAATGATTTTTTTTTGTTGTTGAAAGATCTAAAAATAGTCTGTGTTGATGCCAGTACACAGTTATCAACCTCTTCTTAGGTCAATTAAGCTAGCATAAGTCTCCTTGTGCTTGTACTGCTTCAATCTCAAAGAAAAGATCCCAAAAAGATACCCAATGAATATTTCCAGCACGAGCAGAGGTAGGAGATCTTTACATCCCACTATTTACTCAGAAATTTAGAGTGAGAAATTAGAAACTACTTAGTATACTACTAGTATATTACAAACACAGCTTGTTACTGCCCTGGCAACATATATGTACACCAGTATGTACATTTTAATGTTAATATAGGCTGTTGAATGTGTTATTCAGTCTTCATTAGCCTAAATGTCATATTTCCTAACTTAATTCCTCTTATTGTCAAGCAACATGATTCTGTGGCAGAATTTTCTCTCTTTAGCACCAGGTTGAGACAAATCTCTTCATGCTATTGTGCCCTTTAGGAATACTGTCAAATTCAATCATTCAGGACTCATGAGTCTTGCACTAACACGAAGAGATTGATTTGAAAACCATGGGGCTACATTTTTTCTTTCTGTTTTTCATTTTCCATTTCCATACCTTAACCATTTTACATGAAAGCTGAGATTGCCAGCTTTGCTCTCACATGCAAATGAGTATTTTGTGATGCTAGGGAGCCCTAGGATGATGCACTTGGATGTGGCAATGACTGTCTATGCCAGTATTTTCCGATCAGTTAGAACTATCTAAAATGTCAAGCAATATTCTGGTGTCAGAAAATAGGCTAGAATATAACAGCTTCTACAGTCTATTTAGAGACAGTTAAAAATAGACATAAAAATTACCCCAGGCAAAGATGCAGAGGAGTTCTTGACCTTTCATAAACTAGGTCCCATTCGAATAAAGTATGTTTTAATAAGGTCAGTAGAAGATGCATACCTAAGAATAAATAATCACAGATTATCCTACACAATAGAAGAGTTTGAAGTGGGCCAGTAAGTCAACTGGCAAGTAACTGAACACAAGTTCCAAGTGCGATGTTGTAGCAAAAAGGGTCCATGCGAACCTTGTTGTATAGACAGAGTACAGACGTTAAAGGTGGCAGTTTTTACATGGGTGTACAAATGGTGAAGGTGATTCAAGCATAATGTGCATGGCTCTGCAAGATGGATACCAGAAAAATGAAATGAGTACAGAAAAGACCTTTCAGAGAAAATGCTACATAATTGAAGAACTAAAAATCTTAGCTACTGAACCAAAAAGATTGAAAGTTGAGTTTGCAGCAGTGCATACATACATGCACAGAAAGAAATACTGAATGTTAGGACCCTTTAAATGTACTAAGAAGTGGTGTAGCTGGGAGTAATGCCTGGTAGCTGGAATCAGGCAAGTTGAAATAGTGTGGTCTTTCAGTACTCAATTCAGTACTGCTAACAATAATCAGTTATTGAAAAAAGGCAGGTAAGGGCTGTGGTGGATTTCTTGGCTCGTGATGTCTTTATCTTTCCTATCCTTCATAAATAAATTTCTACATTTACAAGGTCTCCGTGAACCGTGAATGCCTTTCCTTCCTTTGTATGCCTTTTCCATCTTTGACTGCCCTGTCCCACTTGCTCAGCACTGTGCTGTGGGATGAGAAGGAAAAATGGTAGGTAAAGGGGAGATGAATAAAGCACTTTTTGTCTCAGATTACTCAATATCTCTCAGACCACTTCAAGGAGAGTCTCCATCCCTTGCCTTTATTTGCCACTTAGAAGAATGTGCTTTGTCCAGCTGAGCTCCCTCTACCCAAATCTCATCCTTCCATACTCTGATACCACAGCCTGTTACAGGGTCAGCTTAGCAGCCATGCCTTGGCAAATGACTAAGACTACAGCCAAAAGCAAAGCAATATGGCTGGTCTGGAGTGATGCTTCAGAGACTTTTTCAACTTTTAGACAAAGTTAAAGCTTTCCTTGGCAGCAACTATCCATTTAAAGTAATTTGAATGTTCTTGTACGTGCTGCAACTTCTGTGATTGCTTACAGCTTAACAGGAATACAGCGCCTGGCCATAATGGTACCTACGTGGCTAAGGGGAAGACTGGCATCTTATGAATATTGAACTGAGTGCTTTTCTTTTCCCTGCATTATATATTATTGCTACGTGAAACATCTGTTTGAAAGCAGAGTTACAGTTGTCACTGTTGTTTTCTACATTTCACCAGCACATAGGGTGTGCTTTTTTAATAGTTAAATGAGAGACCCTGTTCTCCTAATAGATACATGGGTAGCACTGTGCTTTTGCTCCTTTATCTGACATAAAGCTGAATCTGGCAACCTCACTTACTGCATAATTATGTTGTCATTGGGAATACTCACACATGTAAAATGAGAAGGACTTGGCCCTTTGGTCATATTTTTGTAATAAAAGATAAAATGAGATTTTAGGAAACTGCAACTTATGACCATGATATTTATGAGGCTGTCAGGATGGCACTGTAAGAATTCATATTATTTAATTCTTCACTCTGACACTAACGCATCATTTCATTTATATGCAAATAGGAGTATACTCTACTGCTGTTTCTTCACTGAAGAAGCTGTTTGAATTATTCACGTTTTATTAATAAAACTTCATAAATAAGGGTTTTTTTTCCTACTCAATTGGTAGTGGCTGGAGGAGAATCTATTTATCAGATTGTGTTATTATGAGCTTCATAACAAAATATGAAGATTTATGGAGTACATAATTAGATATTATATGATTGTAATTGTAACATTGGGTTATACAGATGAAATACACTTTTCCTTGTGTGTTTCTTCTTGGTAGAAGCACTTTCTGGAAAATGGACTAAACCCGGTCCGCATCACTGTGTTCCAAGAACTGCATTTGAAAGGAACAAAGCAATTTAATACCTTTGTGTTATCATACATACTGAATTAATTTTGAGTAATGAAGATACGCCTAAGGAGGACTAACGTGGGGAAGATGTTCTCTTCTGTGCAGAAGTGCTGGTGTGCAGACCTAGCATAGCTGTGTATATGATATTACAATGTAGAGCTTGAAGCTGTCTGGTCTTTAAACCATCAGCATTTAATTTTCCCTTCAGGTACAGATCGTGGTCAGAATACTCTAGAGGTGAACTCAGATCCACCAGAGCTGTGAATGAGACTAAGCTGCCTGTGGGGCTGAGCCCTGGCACTGAAACCTGGCTATGGAACAGCCAGGTTTGCAGCCTCCTCATAGGTTTATGAAGAGCAGAAATGCCCTGATGCTCTACTTAGTCAAGATATCAGCCTTTTCAAGTGTACACTAGGGGGACTTTAGGAACTCAGGTGTTTTCTTCAGCAAAATCAAGCTAAAGAGGCCAAGTGAAATTTGTGTAAATTGCTTTGTCAGAGTTAGGTATCTGTACTGCACTTTAAATAGGCACTTTTTGAAATACTGGCACTGAATTCTCCTTGGAGTTTTGAAGTATGAGACATAGAGAACAATGCAGGCACGAGGTGTCCAATCCTATTATACAGTAGTACCTGAATGCCTATAAATGACCTAAACCAATGAAAATTTAAGGGAGACACCAGAAGGGAAATACCTGCTGAGTATTATAGTTTAGCCCTTAGAGTTTTGTTTCATTTTATCACTATATGCTGTAATCCGAGCAGAATTTTAGTCTGCTGTACATCTGAAATGTGCCATAGCAAAACTACTGCAGATGAGAAGTAGTTCAGTAAATCTAAGCTGCCTAAGTTTGTGTCAAGAGCTGAAGATGCTTTGTGGGAAAAATTGTATTTTGACATTGTCAATTAGATATGCATTGAACACATAGCTGTTATGGACATACCCAATGCTAGTCAGTGCAAAATGTAATCATACATCAATTCTGATCCATTCTACACGTGATCTTTTTAAGAAGTTCAAGAAACAATTTTTATGCTAGCCTGTTGTAGCAGAAATGCAAGTCACAGCCTGAAGCAGTGACTGAGCACCTGGTGGGAAGGCAGAGCCAACCCAGGGGAGCTCAGGTGCATGCAATGTACCTGAGTGATTGGAAGGGGTGGAGCCAGGATCCATCCATTTCTCAGACTTCAATTAAGGGTTGGCAGTGGAGGTGAGGGTCTATCTCTGGAGTTCTCTGCATACCTGAGGTCTTTTCAGGTAAGTAGCTTCTTTCCTTTGTTTCTCTGACTAAAGCTGTTGCATTTGAGCATGTCCTCACTTGCTGAAGCCTGGGACCTTGCTGCTCTGCTGTCATTGTTGCACTTCCCGTTGCATTACACGTGTACAACCACAGACTTCAACGCTATCTGTTTTGATAATATTGAATAAGCTCTGAAAGTACTAAATCTAAAGTGCTCACTGTGTAATTTTTTTAAGAATGAATAATTGTAGTGTGATAGCTTTCACTTCAGGAGTTTGTTTTTATTTTTGAAGACACTATGGTTAATGGGTAAGCTACTGATCTGAAAATTTAGAGACAGTTCCTTTTTTTTCTCTCCTGATAGATCCTGGATAGATGCCAATTTGCATTGCTGAGATTGATGGGAATTTTATTCCTAGCTCTTCATAGGGAGGAAAGCCAGGAACATTGTTAGGGTCATTTTTATTTTATTTTATTATTTATTTTTTTCCTTGTTCCAAAGCTATTTTGAAGTGGCTAAAGATATTCAGACTTGCTGACTTGCTAGGGTCCAGAAGGCACTGATGGGCCCTGATTAGTCCCAGCTCACTGTCCAGGACTCCACTACTCCACCTGGGCTACTGCTCTGAGCTGGGCAGGACTTGTGTCCTGACATACCTGCCCAGCCTTGGGCAGCAGAGAGGTGCCAGATGGGCACCAGGGCTGCTCTCCAGGACTTTCCCTGCTCTGCTCCCAGCTGTGATGGTGAGATGGGTCCTGCCCTGCCCAACCCCTCCTTACTGCCACCTGTGGAGCTGCTGGCTTTTTGTGTGCCCTGACACAGATGTGATGATAGCTGAATTTTATTGAGGAAGAAATCCAGTGACTGCTATCTTGCTTCTCTGGTACTTCTCTTTTACAGGTAAAATACACTCTCTGTGAAAGCATTCTTTATAGGTAGCTCTTGGTGTCTGTGTTTCTAGCCTAGCATCTGTGTGCCGCTATATGTGTTCATGGTTCAAGTTCCCAGGTCCTTTTGCCACAAGGCAACTAAAGAAATGTCACATTGGGAACCTCAAGCCCTAGTCTAGGCAACTAAATAATATGATTGTGAGACCTCCCAGTGCAGCAGTAAATTAGAACAACTATCAGTGCAGACTGTCATATACTTCCAGCATTTTTCTGTCACTACTTTGTTTTTCTCCTTGGGATAACCATACTAAAATCTGAGAAAAGCCGTTAATTTCTTGCAACGTGTTTATACTCAGTGTAGTCATACCTGTAAGTCTCCAGTACTACTGCAGCGCGTGGCTGCAGAGGTGATAGCTATTGGACTTAGATATGTAGATATGTAGCCCATTGTTTCTTTTTTTTCCTTTCATGAAAAGGAGAGGATAACATGTCTTGGAAAAGCATTATTTAAAGTGTGCGCTGGTGCACTGCTGAGCTTATTCTATATTAAATTTCAAGGATGAATTCTCTTGTGAGTAGTTTTCAGCAACTTGACTGATTCATTTATTTTTCAAGAAAATTGTCTGATATTTTTCTTTGTTCTTTTACTCTCAGCTACAAGTAATCATAGCAATGAAATTGGTTTTCTTTTTATATGGGAAGCTGCAAAAACTGACTTTACTAATTACATGAAAAGGTGGCTGAAACTCATCTGGAAAATGTTATTGTTGTCATGTTGCCTTGTCTGTAACTGTTTGCTTGCTTTCTGTTTATGTTTTTGAGGGGCAGTGTGTAGTACATCAGTTTTCTTCAAAAGTCCTCGTACGTTTCCTCAAGTGAAAACCCCATTTTTGGAGTTTGTGGTTTTCCTTCATGTCCTCTGTGAGGAAATATCTCAACATTGCAGTTTGTTGTAGCTGTGTTCCAAATAGAGTGTTTGTCTTGCACACGTTCTGCTTTCTGGGCAGAATTTGGATGACTGCGTTTCAGTTTTTATTTTTGTTCTGCACTATGCAAACCACAGGACCATATGGCATAGCTACAGAAATGTGTGAGCTTGTTACGCAACTGCGTCCTAATATAGTTACAAAACATGGAGGTGATGAGTTAAATGGATCAAAAATAATGTTGCTGTGTGAAAAGGCAGCAAAGCTCAAGCACTTACCTCTGGGAAATGAAATATTGCTATCCAACAGTCATTCCCCAAATGCCTGATGTTAAAATAACTAAAATGAATTTGCAAGCATTCTAGTTTCAGCAGGGATAGTGTTAATTTTCATCCTAGTAGCTGGCATGGTGCTGTGTTTTGGCTGTGAGATGACAGTAATGTTGGTAACACCAGTGTGTTAGTTGTTGCTGAGCAGCACTTGTACCCAGTCAAGGACTTTTCTGTTTCTGATGCTGCCCTGCCTGCAAGCTCACTGCCATGTCACAAACAGATCAGGTGGTCTCAGCCTACTGAAGGGATGTCCATACATACGGCATCAGCAGTGGCTGGAGTGGCTGCTGCTGCTGCTGCTTGGGGCCTGGCGGGCATGGCTTGGTTGGAGATCAGCAATTGCCTTGTGCATCAGTTACTAATGCATCACTTATTTGTTTTTGTGTTGTTTTTTTTTTTTCCTGTTTGTGTGTTATAGTTTGCAATTTTTTGTTTTTTAATGGTTGGTTGTGTTGTTTTTAGTTTTACTGTTTAAGTGCCCTTATGATGAGGGCACTTAAACAATGTGATGAGTTCTCCTTTTCCATTCTCCTATGACTGTGTGGTGTGTAACTACCTGCTAAGTTAAACTACAAAAATGAGTACTTCAGTTCTTTTGTCTACCAAAAAATGTGTTTCCTACTAGTGTCCCTGAAAGGAAAATGAGTGAGGCAATGGGGGCTGATCATATGTTGTACATGAGAATTGTCAGCTATGTGGTTAGCCACATGTACTCCATGCAAGTAAGGTATTGATATGTCACTGGTTTTGTACTAATTTGGTAATAAACTGTCACTTGCATGCATTCCTGGGGTGTTGCTCGCTGTCAAACTGATCATCCGTTTTTACTGTCCCTCTGCTAAATGGAATTTTCAGCTTAATAAAAGGAGTCATTCAAAAATGGGTATTATCCTACAGGCCTTCATGAGAAATTGGAAATGAGTAGAATTAGATGGAACCATCAAATTCAATTATTTATTTATTTTTAATGGAAGGATTTAAATCTATTTAAATCTTTTTTTTTTTTTTTTTTTTTTTTTTTTTTTAAACAAAAAGCAGTTTCTTAAACAATGTCATATAACTATCGAAGGATAGAATGGAGAATAGTACTAACTGGGGAAAAATCCCTAGAAGATTATGGTGTTAACTTGGTAGTTGCTGGGGTAGGCTGGGAAGTTATCATGTTTGTCCTAGTTACAGGAATCTTGAGGCTGTTGTGGAAGCCCACGACTCAGCAGGCTGTCTTATGAGTAAGGCAAAGAAATAAGGCGTCTGCAATGCTCCACTTCCCTATGAATGCTGTCTTTCATGCCAGAAGAAAGGCTGAGAGGTTATTCCATCACAATCCCTACTACACTCAGTCTTCTTGTAGCCACAAGCTTTGTGTCCTAAACAGTCCCTCTTGGCTTTGAAAACCCAATTTCCTTTTGCTTTTACCTAAAATATACCCCAGTCACAGTTAAGGATACTTTGTTTTGTGTGTGGTTTGTTTATCCCAGGGCACTTTTGCATGGTACTGGCCGCTGGGAACTTATTCTCTGCTGACTTTATCAGTATTTGTACATATGCAATGCAAAGTAGTACATACTGTGTATGTAACACAGCCTCACTTGATAGTAGATTGTTTTCTGATGAAAATTTCTTCCTGAGGAAAGATGGAATGGAAAGTCAAACCTTTAGGTAAAAGGGGAATCTGGAGAAAATCCATAGAAGAAAACAAGGAAAGAAACTTGGAATAGATCCTGGAATCAGCGAAGAGCTTGTGGGGATAGCTGAGGATGAAGAAGTCATATTTTTACATGAAAATTTGCCTTCAATTGATTTATTTCAAAGTTTCTACTATGTGCTAATATTTGGGAAACTATGAAGTCAAGATATAAACATCTCATGTTAGGAATGCAAATAGATCTAGTGGTAGCTTCAATAATGGGAGATTACAGTGGGGATGAAACTATGGTAGAAAAAACAGGTGGACAAAGCAATGGAAGTAGTAATACACAGAAAAAGGAAGCTAGTTGGGGTCAAGGATAAAGTCAGCATTGCAGACAGGGGAGGCAACCATTAGGTCAGAATAGAATAGAACAAAAGAAGAGAACAAGCAGGGCATGTATAATATATGTGATAGGACCCAATTCTGCCCTAGCCTATGCTGGTGCAGCTCCTTTGGCTGAATCCTTTTAGCACAATGTCACTTCCAATATGATCTAACAACATCTATGTGAGCTTGCTTGCCTTTTTTTATTTTTTCTTTAATCAGTGCACAGAGCTAACTTTTCATTGTCTTACCCTGTTTCTAGACAATTGTAATTTCACTTATGCACTGTTGGTACTGTTGTGGTCCTTTAGATACTGAAGGTTTCTTCTGTGCACCTTCCTTGAGCAAGCATTTCTGTTTCAAGTCTGTGTTCTGCTTTAGCAAGATTAAATTCTTTAATTTGGGAAAACAAGATACTGCAGGCGCTTGCTTGACTAGTGTAGTATGGTATGCATTTTTAAAATCCATGAATTCTAGGCACATTCCACCTATCGACCCTCATTTAAAGATATTTAGGTGTTGGGTTTTATTTTGTTCTTTTTTACGCTGTTGATATTCCTGTTTTCCATGCTTTGGCATCAGGGGTGCAAAAAGGAGCAAGGAGGAAAAATCTGCTATCAGAACAAATAAACAGAAAAACAGACTTGACTTGAAACCTTATTATTATTATTTCTTTTAACTCTATTATACTTTTGGCACTGCCATTACTTCTCAAGCTCTAACCCCCAGGGAACTTTGCCTCTAACCTCTGGAATTTAAAAAACAAAAATAAAAAAACAATAAAAAAAATCAACCTCTGAAACCTGCCAACTCCTTTCCCCAAAACTCTGGGCTTCTGCTACTCTTCTTACACATTTATCTCAAGTTGCTTTAGTATTACAGACGATGCTGTTTGCCGCTTGTTGACATCTCTGTAACAGAAGCTCCTAAGAAAACTGTTTCACAGCCCTATACAGAGGAACAAAGAAATACATACAAAGAAAGCTGTGCTGTATGCCACTCCAGCAGGCCAGGCTGAGGTGTGCTGAATCCCAGCAGGCTGAGAAGCACTCGTGGAGCCCCCAGCAGACAGCAGCACTGGGGCCCCGAGACCAAAGCAGCCCATCAAAGATAGGAATTTCATACTGAAAGGAAAGTAATACATATATCACTTAAGGCGTCTAGCTTAAAATATTAAAAAGGAGGACAGAACTATGGAAAGAGGAGTTCTTTTAGAAGATTGCCTGTGGACTGTATTTTAATGTTCTGAAGCTGCTCCCTCCAGCTATTTTATACAATACCCAGTTTTCTCAAGTTTCAGAAGTACTAATGATTCAATGGATGCAGAATCACAGAAGGCTCCTGGACTCAGCTTACGCTTCCCTCCACTGCCTTGAAGTCCTATTTCCAGCCAGTGTTTTAGAACTAGACAGCTTTGCAACAGGGTAAAAATCCCTTAGCAGTACTAACTTTAACTTCTTTGAAAGGAATTCATCTTAAGCCAGAGAAACTGGATGTGTGACAGAAAGGTTGTCTTCTTTTTTTCCCCCCCAAGAAGTGGTAGATTAACCTAAAAGCTTGCTTAAATGTAACGATCATAGTAATGAAATGCATTATCTCCTTCTGTGTTTTGTCTCCGTTTTTTTGTTTGTTTCTTTTGCTCTATTCTCCAATATTTCTGTGGATATTTCATGTGGCTTTTGATGTTTAAAACAGCAGTTATTTGAAACATCATGAATACACAGCATAAATTTGGTAAGCCCCACTCTGCTGTTTAATAGGGGGATAGCGCTTTTTTAATCCTTTTCAAATGTGTGGCCAACAGTTCTTTTTTCTCTAATGTCAAAATATGATACAAAAATACCATTTCATGCGTATTGCCACTACCTGTAGCTGCAGGTAAATGCTGTGTACTCACTAGCTGTAGAAATCTTCCTGGTGAAAAGATGGCTTGTTTTTAGAATGGCAGCAGATAACTGCTAGGGTTTCCACCATAAAACTGAAAGTAGGAAAATTGTAGATGTTGCAAAAATAGAACTGAAATCAAGAAAGGAATTCTGCACCTTCGGAACTTCATTTGAATACTTCTTTTTTTTCCTACAAGACTGTTATTAATGAATTAGAAATCACTGAAATCTTTTTGAAGCAAAGCCACGCTCTGTTGAAATTTTGCCATAATCAGAATGTTCAGCTTCTTTGCCCAAGGTTTTGATGGGAAGTCTTGAAACAACTGAAGTATTTTAAAAGCAAAACTCTCTGAGGCATCTGAATTTTACCAGGATGAAAACTCTATTTTCTGATCAACTCTAGATGGAAACACGCTTCTTTTTCCTCTGTTGTACTGTTTTAATGTGAGTCATGGTTTTGCTGATCTTAGTATTTCACTGACTTTTACTTACCTGGCCTCTTGGTCTGGATGCTCCCAGCCACTCTCAAAGCCCTTCCCTGTGGTCTTCCTTTTTTCTCTTTCTTTTGTTGAGTAAATCTCCTTCACTGATCTGATGTCCACTGTTTTATTGCACAGTTGTTATTGTTGTATTATTACTGATCTCACCTTCGTTACAATAATTGCCTTGTCTCTTTCTTTGCTTTCCTATGGCATTCCTGAAAGCAGTAGCTAGACATGAGCAGCAGAGCTGTCAAATGCAGTTTGCTGATAGGCAATGCCATAAACAAGTGCTTTAAAATTTTATCAGCACCAGCCTTATTCTTTAACGCTTTAATGCATTTCTTTCTCACACTCAATTATTTTTTTTAATGACTATTATTTCTAATGACTAATGTAGGTTTATGTAAGTTCACTCTTAAGTTCCTGAAGATCTATATTCTATGCCTTATGTGCTGGTGATTAAGATTCTTCCCTGTGTGTATTTGGTAGCTGGGAGGAATAGCTTAGCACTGTGATGTATTTATTTTTATTTTATTTTTTTAGAGGAGATTTATCCTAATGCTTTGTTCTCCCTGGTACTCCTGCTGTTGCCACTTCTACTGCCTAAGGAAATGTTTCTGTCTCAAATCCCTCCACTTCCAAAGTCTATGTACAGACCATGAAAACAGTCCAAAGGTCACGCTTCGGAGAAAACAAGAAAGGGTGGAGGGAGAAGGAAAACTTGTTTTTAAAATGTGGTGACTTGGTGAAATTTTCTGAGTTTTTACACACAGGAGCTCATGTTGGAGATTAATGTGGCATCCTTGGTCTTATGGCTCTGACTCCACAAAAGCCAAGAGGAAAAACAAGATAAAACAAGGTGATAGTGACAGATGTTAGATTTATTTTTATATGTAGGTTGGCAGTGCTGCAATAGCAGTTTTGGTTGACCTGATCTTACTAATTTTTGTAAGTTAGTATAACTTCCAAAAGCATTTTGTTAAGGTAGAATTTCTTAATTTTCCATTTATTTCATAATATGTTAAGCAGGTTGTTAAAGTTACATAGAATCTGCTCCTGCAATTTAGAGTTATTAGAATGTGATCAAATTTTCCACTTTTAAAGGAGAGACCCTTTGTCTCTCCTTGTGAATGTGAACCACATGTCAGTGATGTCACTAGACCTACTTTGCTTAATTACAGTGGGTATCTGGTTGGGCTCCTTTGCATGGAGCGTGCAAATATTTGGACAACTGAGCACAAGACTGTATTATCTTGTAGCCTAGGGGAATGCTGTGGTTTGGCTGGAGAAGTCTCCAAATCCTCAGGTGACTTTCCTAAGCCATGTTTCCACGTATGTACTCTTTCTACATAAGGTTTAATTATTCCATACCATTTCAGGCAGTTACCACAAAGTGATGAGGCAAAGCTGGACCACAAAACTCAGTAACTGAGTACTTAAGAATTCTCACTCAAAGTAGGAGACTTGTATTTAAGTTGCTTCACACAAAAGGAAGAATTCTTCAGTGAGTGCTGTAGTAAGAATGTTGTTTGGAAAAATGGGAATGGAGAAAACTACTGTGCTTTGTAGGAACTTGTTTCTGTAAGTTCCCAAATCTTCCCCAGAATCGAAAGCTAAGGCTTTCAATTTTCAATAGACTGTTCCAATAGAAAACACATAAAACACCTTCAGAAGGAGCTGTCAGCATGGAGTCTTATGACATCCTCTGTTCTTCTGTAGTTACAGCCTTCAATCCACTGACCATTTCGTCTTTATTTAAGTATATATCTCCTTCTTTGTATCTTAAAGTATATAAATAGTAAATCTATATAGCTTGAATTAAGGAGTATCAGGACTGATTAGTGAATATCCGGACTAAATATGCAAATTGCAAAGTTTTCTTCGTGGTTTTATATGAGAAGATGTTTTAAAAACTTTATCAATGTCAACGTGTCAGCCTGCATTTCTCTGTGCAGTCTTGAAACTGCTCTTTCATCTATGTTGTAAACACATCAACAAGTATGTAGAATGTCTTGACTTTGAAATGCTGTCACCTACTTTCTGTATCGTTGTCAGTAGTCAGCTTGTTATAAAAGTGTTTCATTTCTAACTCTGTTTCTTTTGGTTGTGTGTCGACATACTGCATTTTTCAACAGTGTTCTTTGCTGCCTCTTCCATTTTTATCAATAAATGTAGTTTGACAGAAGTTCTTCTCTTTCTTTGCAACATGTTGATATCTCTGGCTCTCCACTGTCACCGAAGCTGTTGTGTTACTTTGAGGCTAAGCTGAGTGCGTGTAAACCTTCTTCAACATTTTGTGCCAAAGTACAGAGGGAATTTGAACTCAAAGGTTTCTGTGATGGTGAGAAATCCCTAAGCTTCAGTCACTGCCTTTACTTTTCAGTTGGAACTTTCCCAGAACATGTTCAATTTGATGCAGTTCCTGATGTCCTACAATGTGGAGTTTGCACTTTCCTTGAAATGAACCCATCTGGTGATGGACAGTTTCTTAAGTGTGAGTGTATTCAGGCTTCTAATTCTGCTGCTTCTCATATAATCTTATGGTTGTTTTGTTGTTTGGTTTTTGTTGGTTTTTTTTTTTAAAGATAATGTGTCAGAACTGGTGAAATGGCCTCAAAGGCCACAGCTTAAAGCTGTATTATGTGTACAGCTTACTGCACAGCAGAATGTAAGACGCTACTTTCAAACTTTGAATTACACTCATTTAAAATGATTTTCAAACCAAATTTACATCGCTGAAATTTAAATAGATATCTCTTTGGTTAAACTGGGGAAAATGATTTTGAGACTTGTGCTATAGAGATGCAGAAGAAAGTCAGTGAGACCAATAGCTATGGTGTACTCAGCATAGAATGTCAACCTCTTTTTGCACTTACAGCAGTATGGTTTTCTCACACCTTTCAAAGGCCCTCATCATGACAGTTCATGCATGAACTCTTTCCCTCTATATCAGTATAGATTACATTCTTGATAACTAACATATCATAAAGAGCTATCTTCTAGTTACAGTTTGTTTCAAAACCAGGCTGACATGGAACAGAGATCAAACAAAATCTGTATACACGGACCTAGTTTGAAAAAGCTAAGGATCTGTAGTGTGTTCTGATGACATACTCTGCAGAAACTTAATTGGCATATTGTTGCTGTCTAACTTAAAATGCACTGCACAGCTACAGTACAGAAGATGATTAGAAATAACTGAGTAAGCAGACTGTCATCTCAGGAAAGATGGTAAGAACCATCAGAATTATCTCAAATACACATGTGTCTTTGGCCTGACTACATCAAGTTAATCATACAGGCTGGATGCAGTTCACCTTAGACACGTGCCATGTTGGTTCTTTAAACACAGTCTGTATGTTTCAGGATCTTAATCAAAATAATAGAATGGGATCAAGAAAGGAAGAGGGCAAGTAGAAACACCTTTTCTAGAAACCTTTGTCTTCATGATTCTTTTCAGAAGGCAGTGTAGTGTGGATGAATGCCTTGAAGAGGTCAGTAGCTGCTTGCCTCCTAGGAAGTACAGTCTGATGAAACAAGTGTTCCCACAGCATTGATCTCATTTTATTTGCTCTGTGCCTACCTCATGTTAACAACCAAGCCTACAAATTAAACATTCAAAAACTACAGAGTATCAGCTATGTGAACTGAAAGCCCTATTCTCAATATTATCTCTTCTGTCTGTGTGCAAAATTGCTTTTCTCCCTAAATACTGATTGACACAAAATGACATTTGTACATGATGAGATCTGTTCAGGGTGGAGTTCTAAATATGGAATGTGGTTCTTTTGTTAATTAGAAGATGCAAATACTATACATAATGAAAACGGTCCTTGGTAGCTAGTCTGTTTGACGGGTTTCATAGGAGCAGTTCATGTCTGAAAAGAAACGTATGGATGAGAAGGTGAAAACAGGGAGTGAAAGTAAATAAGTACAGGAATAAAAAATGTTTTCACCAACTCATCATGAAAAACCATACACTAAGTATAATTTAATTTAGCTACATAAAAAAATCAAAGGTCAAGACCTACGCTTCCTGGAAAAGCATATGTTAGGGGCAAGGCACTAGCAGCTTGCTCACTGGGACCCAGGGGAGCAACACTGTGTATCAGTCTGGGAGATCCCCTCTGGCTGACATGCAGGGCAGCACTGCCAGCTTCCAGGGGAAGCTGTGTTTAGCTCTCTTAAGACTTCCCCATCTTGCAAACACTTATGCACATGAGTAACTTCAGCTTCCATGAGTTAAATTACTTAACGTGTCTAAGTTTCTGCAGGAGTGCAATGACAGGGCCAAATGAGCGCTAGTCAGTAGGACAAAGCAGAAGAAATTCACCCCTGTTTTTCCTCAACTGGGCAACCTATTTTGTGCTATATGTTTATTTCCTGGTTACAACAAAAGAATGTTACAACTGCAGACATTTTTTTTATTTTTTTTTAATTCTTATATTTTACTGTGATTTCTTTAATAAATGAATCTTTGACACAATCTCAAGCATATGGTACAAAATCATACAGTTTAAAGCTTGCCTATGATTTTAATGTTGATGTTTCACAGAGATTTTTTATGAGGTTTATGAGGTGAGGCACTTTTTGGAGACTGGTGCTTATGCTGACACATCTCTGAAGTTGTGCATAAAGCTGGACAAAGGAAACTCAGGATACTGACAACTGTCATTCTTCTTAGGCCCCCTTGTTTTTCTGCATTTAATTTGTTCATAATTGATCTGTTCAATTTCTAAGTTCTGGGGAAAACTGAAGCTTCTAACAAATCTGTGTTTTGTATGAGGATTACTGTGTTATCATATGGATCACTGACCAGTGTCTGGTGTTGGTGATTTTTTTTATTTTATTTTTTTGTTGCATTGCTCCAGAATATGGAGGTTTATGGCTTAGTATGTATCTCTATGAGCTGGAAAGACTCAAAGCATATGGCAGATCAGATGTTAGGCTTGAGGGAAATCAAAAATTAAACTGTCTCAGAGCTGTTGAGAGACTGCTTTGCTATATATTTTATGTGATTTGTGTATGTGTGTTGAGGGAGATGTCACCTAGGGAAGGGAATCGAAGAAAAAATAGCTTTAAAAAATGAACTGTTTGTATTATCGCTTTAAACTTTTAAAGTCTGGTCAGCTAAAAGCAGATGTTGTGAACTAAGATGGAAACTTGCCTGAGGCCAGAATTGAAGAAGGCTTTCTCTAATAGTAAGAAGTAAAAATGTTTTCTGCTTTCAGAATTTATTGTAAGAATACAATGAGTAGTCCTCAAAAACATCCCCATTTTTATATAAATTAGTGAATAATATTGGTGGTTTCAGAACGTAATTTCAGACAATGTGTTCATCAGCAATCCTGTTTGTATTCTAAGCTGTTTATCGCAAAATCTTTTGTTACTTTGTGGTGGCCAAAATTCTGTCATGTTGGAAGAAGGAATGAAGTGCTTCTTGCCCTTGGCTCTTTGCCTAGTCATTAGATGGGAAGTGGATTAAAGCATCTAAACGTGGTGCCAGTGTTGGCATTCTGTAATATTAAAGAGTTTTGATGCGAGTCAAATAATAGGCAATTAGAAGTAAAAATAAAGGAAAACAAAACAAAAAAACTCCTATACAAAGAATTGTATAAATGAATATAACCTTTCCTGCACCCTTCTAATTGACCAGGGCTTGCACAGCACTGGAGAACGTACATACCTAAACAATTTGAAATCAAAAATTTAAAAATTAATATTCTCAAGAAAGTAAAACAAAAAAGTTGCTCAAATAAAAATTATTTATGTTAAAATCAATCAGTATTTGAGAAAAATCTTATATGTCTCCTTTTCATCTATTTATGTATGAGGAAATACATGTTTACAGTCGCTGCCTCTATAGTGTTTGTTGAATGGCATGAAGCTTTGAACCAGCTCAAAACTGAGTCTTTCTGAGACAGTTCTGCAATTTATTTTAAGTTTACGTGTTTGGAAGCTGTGCTCTAATGGCGAGTCCCAAACTGAGCTGCAGCATTTCTGCTGCAGGATGATAGCAACCCACTTCTGCATTTCACAAATCCTTTACGTGGTACTGGTTCAGTGCACGTCATTTGTTTGAGGCACCTTTGCTGCCCTAATGCAGCAGCAAGAACATACCTACAGAGTTTTTTGGAAAATCACTAGAAAATATTTTAAGGATCAACATTTTCAGTGTATTCACTTCTTCCTCCCGTAGGAACCCTTTTGCTAATCCAGGCACACAATACAGAAATCAGCCTCCTGTGCTGATTTGTGTCGGGGTAAAAACGAGTACAGGCTTCCCGACAAGATAATAATTCCAGGTAAGTCCATGTTTGGCCAAGCCTTAAATCCGGGGCCTGCAGCGCCGATTGTGTGCAAGGGGCTCTGACCGCAACGGGCTCAGGGGAAGCGAGCGTGCGGGAGCATCGCCGCTTCTCCCCCTCCGCCGCCGCCATTTTGTGTGGGGGTGACGGGAGGCGCCCTGACAGCTTCGACCTCCTTGGTTTCAGGAGAAGAGCAGAGGGGACCGTCGGACTTGTGGGAGCGGGGAATGAGCGCTGGCAGGAGGGGATGATCCCTGCCTCCAGCCCAAGGGCACCTCTCCGCGGCTGGGAGCGAGCAGGAGCGATTGTTTGGGTCGGCATCCCTGGAGGTATCGACCTTCCGTTGGCGCCCCCTGGAGAATCCGCTGAGGTGAAGGCAGCAGGCTGGGGCAAGGGGAAGGCTTAGGAGGAAAATAAAGAGCAAAGCAGCTTCAAAACAGAATATCCCATATGTCTGTAGGAAACTGTTTCTTTAAAAACATATACAGAAGAAGTTCTTTGCTTACAGGAGTTGGCACGTGTCCCTTTGTAAGTGAACCAAGATTTGGTGGTGCTCCTGTGAGCACCTTCACATCTTCGGTATGTTTTTGTATATTCCATAGAATGGGAAAATTAGCCTGTTTTGTTAGATTAGTATGATTTCTAATGCTGCTCCTGCTGGGAGAAATAGCAAAACTTGAAGGATGACAGAGGTTTGCAGAAGTGATGCAGACTTGCACTGAAAAGGAATGCAGTGAGGGTATCGGCAGGTTTCTTGTTTGAAATTCTCAAATCTAAATCCCAGTAGTCACAGGATGACACACTCATTTCTGTGGTATTATTCTTGTGAGATCTTTGCTTCTTCAGTCCAACGTTAAGCAATATAAAGAGCTATGGAACTTTTCAACACAACATGTAAACACAGTCTAATGCCTACAGGTGGTGCTAACGGAATAATACTTTTATTAATGTGTACTTTAAAAACTGGTACAGTAGAAATAAGCTGTGATCCTGTTGTTTCCTAACAAATCTCATTAAGGAATTGGGCCCATAGTCCAGTTATCCAGGTAAGCAATTTGCTTATAGGTGCAAAAGAAGCCTGATTCACTTGTGAATTAATATGTACACTTAAAACAATAGGGCCATTCATTTGTTTTGTAAAATTGACAGTCTGTTCCAGTGGTAAATATTGAATTATTATTAATTTTTTTCATCAAAATGGAGAGAGTCTGAGGAAAAAATAAAAATGAATCTGCAAATGTCTAAAGAGATTTCAGCATTAGTTTTAAAGATGAGATAGAGAAAAGCTCTGCCTGAACCATCAGAATTAACCAGTTGCTTCCTACTGAACGTGGTAATGTAAAGGTTATTTAAAGTTCTGTCCTAAAGGATTTTTTGGTCATAGTTAATAAGATCTGTATTATATCATGAGGGAGATGCTTTTTATGAAGCCACATTAAGGGGTCAGACAAGATCTCTAAAAGCGAAAGTAAATCTAGAGATGAAATACTGGTACATGTATCACTGATGAAATGCATGTTCTTTGTACAAGTCCAGTTCTAGAAACCTAATTTCAGTTATTTGTGCTGCCTTTTACAGATTTAGAGATTAACATTCGATCTGAAAATGTTCAGCTCTGCAGATGAGGTTTTTTCATTGGAAAATTTATTTTATGAAAGACCAGAACAAAAAAAAAGGTAAATATTTACTGTTAAGTACATATTATTGTTTCCCAAGTGTTTCCCATCTCTGAATCATTTAACAGCAGATTTTATTATGTAACTTCCTTTTCTACTTCTTAATGGAAACCTGAGGCTGGAAATGTCATGGTTCCATCAACTCGCACTTTCAAATATTTTTCTCAGTATAGCTAACAAGATTTGGATAGTGCAGGTGTATCTTCTGGGTATAAGAAGTATTTAGCTGAATTTTTGCCTCTTAAGTTTACTGTGATTAAAAGTCACATGAATTAAAAAGTTTTTTTTAGCAGGAGAAACAGTATGTTATGACTAGTAGTTTTAATCTAGGTGTTGCAGAGGGCGCTTTAAGAATGCTTTTACCTTGCATTTTTATGATAGAGATCTAGAAAATAACAAGTCAAACACTTGGTGGATTGCACCTGCTCCAGCAATTGATGAAATTCCATCTGCAGAGGAGCTACAGAGGGAACTGGAAACAAACACAGCCAGCAGTTGCATGGGTAAAATAGTTGGCATTCTTTTTAAATAACTTGACAGATAATTAACTTGACATATAATTTTTCTTCTTTCTTTTAATGCTGTGAATTGTGGAGTATTCTATGTATGAAAATGCAGACATCCTTTAGTTCAGAGGCATGGTCCTAGTTAGAGAAGAGATTTGGCCTAGTAGCAGTTCTCTTTGGGCATGTACAGCCTGCAAGTTCACTCTGCAGAAGTGAGCAATGTAAGGAGTATGCTTTTTCACTTTGTGTTACAGTGCTTCATGGAATAGGGGGAAGCAATTGCAAGAATAATGCAGTGTGTGAACCTGATGACCTTCTCCCACCTAAGACATGGGGTTTATATGAACCCTTTTTTCTTCTTCCTTTTTCTCTTCTCTTGCTGTCCCCTCTGTCCCATGTTTTATTTTCCCACATTCATGCTCAGAAGTTTAAACAAATAAATAAATAAATAAATTAGAACCTGGTCATTGTTGAAGGATTAGCAGGTCAAAGTGAAGGTTGTGTAATACAGCTTATTCTTTAATCTTTTTTTGCATCCAATTGCTTGTTTCTGCTATTGCCTCTTTTGCTGGGTATAGAGAATGACAATGCTTGTATAGTCACTCAGATCAGGACACTGATCCCACCAAGAGCTAAGTGTAGAAATCATTACTAAGGTGACTGTGAAACCAGACTGACTTCACTAGGAAATTTGGCTGTTGAGATCTCAGGTTTTCTCTCACAGCTGTTCTTAGCAGGTACTTCAAGTCTAGTCATTGTATCAGTTTTACAAACATGCTGCCTACTACATGCTGAGGCAGAGTAATGGTTTTCCATTTCACAGATTTCTGGGATTGGAGTGAAGGATGTGTCTGGGAGTAATTTTCATCTTTGTAGTGCACAGGAGTAGCTTTGTTCCATTACTTTAAATGACAAACATGGAAACCGGCCCTATTTTTATAACTTTTTAGTTGTCAGGAGATGTATTTGTCAGAATGAGTCATAAAATGTAGAGAGTTCTTGCAGTAAAATAAGATAAGTTCATGTAGTATATATGAAGTTGACTGATTTTATGTGGAAGATGTTTAAGAAATGAGTATAAATGGGAATATGAGTGAATGTTATTATCTGTTCTAGGAGGGATAAAGCACCAGATGTTTATACAACGTAAGAATATCACTGAGGAAGCAAATGACAAATCACCAGCACCTACTCATTTTGGCAAAGCCTCCGAAAAAGAAATGCTCCGATTATGTGTGGGAGAAAGAACAAATAAGCATGGAAGTCTGCAAATGGCTTCAATGTTTCTCTCTCCTAATCAGGCTAAATATAAAATAGGAGCAGAGATTTTTCAGCAGCCTGGTTCAGATTTCTCACAGACTAAAATATTAGTTAATTTTCCAGAAAATGGTGATGATGAGAGTGTTCATTCAGCATTTAGAAGAAGGTATGTTTGTAGTCAACTCTGATAATTCATCAATTGTGTGATTGTTTTAGGTCTCTTTCTCAAATGCAGAGTTTTTGATCTTCTGAACTCCAGACATTAAATCATTTCAATGCAAAGAAAAAAGAAGTTGCAATTAAATGTATCCTGAGTTCAGGCTCTTTTATGAGGAGGATAAGTATGTTGTTGTTGTTGTTTTTTAAATGTTGATAACTTTTTAGATAGGGCAGGTTATTGAAAATACCATTTTGAGTTCATTATCTATTGTGAAGAGCAAGAAGATAGATCATTTGCCTTTCAGCCAACGAGGAGTATCCTTAGCAGTTCACAGCATCATTTCATTGCTGCCTAGGAGATGAGGTTTTACAGATAAGCACTTCTCCCATGCCCAGCTCTTCTCACTCCTCAAACCTCGTATGTCTCTCTCAATTTTTAATTACGTGGAGATTGACAGACAATTAAGATTCAGAATACATCTGGACAAGGAGTTCACTTTTTTTTTTTTCAGGTTCTTTTTGGAATGAAAATAAGATTAAAATGTACCTTGAAAAGAGTTGTCTTCATGTAGAAGAATGTCAGATCAAATAGAACTGGATATAAGCTTTTCTTATTATTGTAGCATTTCAGTTGTGTTTCTAATATAAATGTGTTTATTGTTCAAATATGGGAGAAACTATTTAACATATAATGGAGTAATAAGAATCCTTCATCTTTTGCAGCTTATTTAAAATGCCTGATTGTATGTATAAAAATACAGAATTTAAAGATAGTTCAATGGATATGAAAGAAGTTGATAATCACTTTAATACAAGTGAAAACATGACAGAAGCAAAAAAAGATACATGGAGGGAAAATCGTCAGCCTTCAGTGACTGCAGACTCAGGTTTTACCCTGCACAGGGTAAATGATGGGGACGTGGCATCTAAAATTGGAATTAAAATAAAATCATTGTCCAGTGCTTCAAAGATCCTGGAGATGACAGGTAATTATTATGGCTCTATTGAAAGTAGAAAGAGGTCTGGAGGCTGGCCAGGAATGGGGGAGCATGATTCCTGTCTGATTGCCTGCTGTGCTAGAGTTACTAGACTCCAGTCTAGTATGAGGGGATGAGAGGAGGGCTCTGCATGTCTTTGACTTCAGCAAGGGTTTTTGTGTGATCTTAGAGTAGCTGATGAACGCTGTTTTCTACAATGGTTATTTATCTAAGTCAGGATATTAAGGTCTGAATGAGTGGATCAAGTACAAGTGTGTTACAAAATGGTTGGCTCAGAGAGACTGGTTAGTGTGTTGTGCTCTACCCACATGCCTGCCTCAAGTGAAGAAGCAGGGCTTTGTCCTGGCACTTGGGCTGCCCAACACCCCTGTCAGTGACCTGGGGAAGCACTGCAGTGTGCTTGAAGAATTTCCAGATGTTACCAAACTGGGGGTGGACACCAGTGAGCGCACCTGAGAGCCAGGCTGCTCTTCCATGGAGGAGGGACCAGCAGGGACCTGGTGAAATACAGTAGGATCAAATGCCAAGTCCTGCCCTGAGGAAGGAGGAATCCCCAGAGTTCCCATGGAATGGGCTGACTAGAAAAAAAAGTCAGGGAGCTGGATAAAGTGACTATCCCCTTCTTCTCAGCACTTTTGCATAACTTTTAACTCGCTTCTCAGATGTGTAAGTGCTGCATCCAGATTTAGCTCTCTAACATAAGCAAGACATCCTGAAACCAGAGTTCAGCACAGGACTACCAAAATGATCCTTTCAGATAATAAGCTTCTGTCCTCCCTGTCATCATCAGCTCCTTCTGCATCACCTGTTCCTTGTTCTGTACAGCCTTGCAGCACCTCACAGAACACATAGCTTAGAGTCAGGATTTCATGGATATTGGTTGAAAATAATGAAATCTGTTTTTATAAACATATCTACTTTTATTTAGGAACTGCGAGAAGAAACTTGGAAATGTTGAGGGCTGTTACAGAAATACGTATCCTTTCATTTGTTGTACCTGGTCTACCGATCTACAATGCTTCTATATTTACAAAATTACTGTGTTTAACTTGCAGCGATAGGAACTCATGCATTACTCTGTAATAGTTTTGAACTGCAACATAGTGCCAGGGGGAATCAAATGATGAATGGGTGTTTATGCCTGGGATTTCCTAAGCTAGTTTGAAAACAGGACAATAGACATATTCACTGCTAAGTAAATTTATTCATATTTCAAATGTTCACATTTTATTCTCAAAGCAACTTATTTTTAAAAAGAAAATTGTAAAATTTTTAGTTTGCAGAATATATGTTTAAGGCTACACTATATATGCTGACACACATAAACATATGTAGTTTCTTATACTTTAAAGAAAAAAGTCAATTAGTATTTGGACTCATGAGGAAAAACAAATCCTACTTTTTGTCCCATATTCTCAAGAGAAAGCAGGCTTTGTTATGAGGGCTGCTCAGAAAGCAAAGCCTCCTGTTGTATGATGTTGGCCCACAGTGTCAGAGGTGAATGTTGGTGGTGCTGCAGTAGAGGTTGATCCTTCTCACCAATATTGTGTTTCAGTTTGTTGCCATATGACACATGGCAGCAGTGGGGCAGTCTGACAGAATGGCATTCCTTGTGGAAGTGTGTATGAAGTAAAGGTGTGTTGTTGAATGTTTCCATGTGGATAAATTTGCACCTTTTGAAATTCATTGGTGGTTGCTGAATGTTTATGGAGACTACACAGTGGATATGAGCACAGTGAGGTGGTGGGTGCTGCGTTTCTGCAGAGGCAACAACAGTCACCTTCACTGGTGCAGATTTTTACAAGCATGGCATGCAGGCTCTTGTTCTTGGCTTGCAAAAATGCACAGCTAATGGTGGTGTCTGTTGAAAAACACTGTTCTGTAGCTTTTGCTCAATAAGGTGATATTTCAGAGCAACCAACGTACATCTTGCAGATCGGTATTTGGTCTTGTATGCATATGCTATATTTCCATTCATTAATTTTAAGCAGATTTTATGCTAGTTCTTCTTTTTCTTATTCCTGCTTTGAATCTGTAACATAGGTAACCATCCGTTGGTATGACAAACTGTTTTTTGTTTTGTTCACTTTTACATTTTGTTCCTAGTGAGATGTCAAATGATAGGCTAAGTGTCATGAAGAGCTAATAGCTACATTAAGGCAGCTAAATTCACTTGAACAGTTTAAGAATTAACATACTATCCCAAACAAGTAGCTATTCAGTAGTTCTGATGCTTCTTGTTACAGATAGTCAGTTTCTCCTTTTGAAAATGGGTCGCTTATTTAGGGGAGTAATTTTAAAAAAGCATTTAAAAGAAATCTCTGTTTGTCTTTATTTAATTAATTTATTTATTGCTTCCTTTTTTTTCTTTACCATTTTATTGAGTCTTTTAAAATGAATGTTACATTCATTTAAAGCCCCAACTGTTCATTGTTAGTGTTGCAGTTGGTGTTACATCCAGCTGTGTTTGCATCCACCTGCAGCCTGATCAGATGGTCGCAGTTAGGCTGTTTGTGTGGCTTCAGTGCAAGTCTGGGCAAGGATCAACTTGCTTGTTTTGTTCTATAATGAAACAATGTTCTCTTTCGCTTCTCTTGTATCTTAGATAGGAACATTTTTGTCTGGAAAATACATAATATTAGTCATTGAAAGAACCTTTAAAACCACCATCAGCATGCAGAGATCATAGGTGGGTTTCTTTACTACTTCCATAACTGGGCATACAATACTGTGCTCATTAATTTCTGCTATATAACAGATGTAAAGTGTCATTTGACACTGCAGGTATTTTAACAGTAGTGCTCTGCTTACTCTTTCAAACACTTCCACATGATAAAATTGCATGTAATTCCATGAAGCTTCCGTGGAGGAAGCTTTAGATTTATAGTATAATACTGAGATCTCCCATAGGTCCTGGGTTTATTTTCTCCAAGAATCTAAACAAAGCTACTAAATCATTTAATGACTTACTTTTTGGTAATTGTGATGCATTTTAAATTTGCATTTAAATTGCAAGAAAAGCCTTCCTTTCACAGTTTTAAAAGAAATGTTAAACTTTTCGCTCTGTTGTTTTCAGTTCCTTAATGCTCTCAAGCAACCCAATTTAGGTGCATTTTTAAGGAGTTTCCATACTTTAACTATGCCCAGTCTAAAGCTCTGGATGATGTAAGTATGAAGCATTAGCTGCAAGTAGTACTTTGTAGGTAAATATAAATGTAAATGAAATTTTAATATTCAAAACAGAAAAGGAACTAGAAAGCTCCAAGATATCTAGAATCTCTTCCTGAAGTAGTTGAGCAGGATTCTGATAAGCTGGGAGAAGAGACTGGAACTTTTTATCACTTTCTTCGATTTTAAATACTTTTGTGAGAAATTGTATGTGTACTTACACAGATTGCTGATGTTTTTAAATGACTTTCAAAGGAGTATTTAAGAAACTCTTTAGTGAAGGATGTCTATTTGGAAAAGTGCTTTTTTACCTGTCCTTTATTCTTATCAGGTATAATTGGTTAAAAGCAAACAAACAGCTTGAGATTGTGATGTATTGCGGAGAGGGGAAATCAGTCCAACCAGTCTTTAAAAGCATTTAACAATGTTATCCAGCTCTGTGGGAAATACCAGTGTCATTCATCACAACTTCTAAGCCTGATTTTTAAGCTACTGGCTTTTTTGTGCTTGTCACAGAACAGTAGACTTGCATAATAACCGTAGAGAAGCAGTATTTTTTCTGGTTTGCGTGGCAGATGTATTGCAAATATATTCTTTATTTTGCTCTAATTTAAGCTTTGCACCTCATACAAAATTCACTATGGAACTATGTATATCAATGTAATATTTGTGTGTGTGTCCTTTTCACCTAGACAGTTCTTTTGGAATGTGTGAATAAGTACAATAGCTATGTTATATTTACTACTATGCCATTCTTTTCCAGCTTCTTTATACAGATAGAAATTTTGTGATTTGTGCTCCAACTGGCTCTGGAAAAACTGTAATGTTCGAACTAGCTATTACCAGATTACTTATGGAAGTTCCAATGCCTTGGTTAAATATTAAAGTTGTTTATAGTAAGTATTATGCAGCTCTAAGCTTTTTGATGACAGCAGTAGGAAATTTCTTTCTACGAGTGTGGAGGTATAGATTGGGTGCTTTAATAATACTGAATTCATATGAGTAGCAGTACTGTATAAATATAGTGACCACCATAGCTTAATACAGATAAAAATCTTGTAAAGACTTTGTCCTCTAGTAAGGCAAGATGTACATGAAAAGGAGAGAATGGAGCAAATGAAACTAAACCAAACTCTTAGTGGCAGAGCCAGAATTTAAGCCGTATCTTTTGTGTGCCTGCCTATTGCTCTAAGAGAACATATTTTTCTATGTTTGCTTGTCTGGGAAGGTTTCATACTGACTGTTGCTTTCTGTCTATTCCTTCTGTTGCTCAAAGACAACAGAGCCATGGTCTTCATGAATTTTAACTCATCTAATGTGGAAATTAAAGAATGTTTGAAGGTAGTCACATTTGGAAACTTTTTTCTCCTTTTGATGAACTCAATGCATATCATGTAAAGTGGATGGGATTGGTCAGTTTTGTCCCGGTGTTCATACAGGGTTATATTTGTCAGCATTGGTATTAATAGTTAATCTTTATGTTTTCAGAAGTTTCTGCCCTACTTGTGATCATTTTTAATTTCAGTGAGTTCAAATTCTTGAAATGCTGGTGTTGACACAGACTGAACTGTGTATTGTAAACTGCTCTTTTTATAAAAAGGCATATGTTGTAGTTTCTCTGTGAGCAAGACAAGGCAGAGAACTTCAGTGTCCTCTAAGGATTTTGATCGCTTTGATAGAATTGATACAAAACCATCTGATTGGAATTTACTCTAAGGAACTGCTGGTGGAATCAGAACTTTCCAGGTTTAGTGATGAAGAAAGAGACATGTCAGTTTTGTGAACATTGAAACAGGGATATTTACTGAAGTATTATGTACAGAGTTCTGCAGTACTTAGTTTGTCAGTGTATGTGAATTAGCTCATGGTAGTTGTGTAAACTAGTATGTATACAAGCTACTGGGAAACAGCTTTAAGGATTGATAGCTGAATTTTAAGGAGCCATGTTAGCTGGTATGGCACTTAAATATACACATGGTTTAGATAGACTTTGTTTTCTTGTAGTATTCTGTTTGTGAGTGGTTTCTCAGATATAACTCCCCTTTCTCTCTGAATATGAAGTGCTCACATCATTCTAAATGGGAATAAAGTTGGCATTTGTATGATCTCTCATTAGAAAAGATATTTCCTATGGTTTATTCTGACCGTGAGAAAGCCTTTGATAACTGAGTGATTCTTTCCATGTGGGATTGAGGAAAAAACCAGGATTAAGAGAGGGCATAAATAACCTTAATTAAAGGATTCTCCTTCCAATTGCTGATAGGGAAAAACTGTGACCTAAAGCTCAAAATTGATTATCATACTCCTTGTGCAAAGATCAGTTGTTAATGTTATGGATTTGAGAACAAACCTGAAATTTGGAGAATTCATGAAGATATCTGCATGTAGAAATTGTATCAATATTATGGAAAGTCTGGTGTTCATTATGTAACTGATAATTTCACGTTATTTTTAGTGGCTCCAATAAAAGCTCTGTGCAGTCAACGTTTTGATGATTGGAAAGAAAAATTTGGACCCATAGGACTCAGCTGCAAGGAACTGACAGGAGATACAGTGGTGGATGATTTATTTGAAATACATCATGCTCATATTATTATCACTACACCTGTAGGTTTCAGTCCCAAGTTCTTAGAGAAACATAGAATAAGCAGATATTAGTGGACTACCAATTGTATGCTGCCAGGTCTGCTTTTACTTTATTTTAATAATGAGTAGCAATTTTCAGAACAGTGTTATGATCTTTATAGTTGTCTGTAAACTGCTGTTGCATGCTTTTGCTTCATATAATCAGCAAATAATATAATAGCGTGTCAGATGGAACCTACATGATAGGTTAGCTTGAAGTTAGCTTGGCTTTATTTAACAGATTTTATGTAAAGATGTGTTAAAGGTTAGGTATGCCTACATGTACTCTATTTCAGGCATGCGTTGGTCTTTTAAACATCCTCTTTTTATCTCCTAGGAGAAATGGGATAGCATGACTAGAAGGTGGAAAGACAATTCTATAGTTCAGCTTGTGCGACTGTTTCTCATAGATGAGGCAAGAAAATTAATGATTTTATATGCTCTTTTCCTTCTTGAAGATGAAAGGAAAACTCTTAGAAAGTACAGCATTTAACGCATGTCTAGAATATAACTGGAGAACTATTTTGCAAATGTTTTTAAAATTCCTACTAGGTGCATGTTATAAAGGATGAAAGCCGTGGCGCAACATTGGAAGTTGTAGTCAGTCGGATGAAGACTGTGCAGTCTTCTCTTTGGCGTCTTTCAGAGAATCGTGATGTGCCACCTTTGAGATTTGTAGCTGTTTCGGCAACAATTCCAAATGCTGAAGATGTAAGAGTTGCATTTTAACGGAATTTTAATTAATATAGAGTACAAAATAAAGATTGATGAATAACAGAGTTGTCATTTTGAAGATGGCAGCTGATGGCAACTATGTGGTTGATGTTATCGTAAGAAATGGTGTTCAGCCATAGAGAGCTGTCAGCCTAAAGTGGCTATGCTTTATGTCATGTGATAAAGATAAAATTAATTATTGTGTAATGCAGGTAGAGTAGAGCATGGTTTAAAAACAGAAAATGATTATTTAAATTCTTTTTCTTTTTTAAAGATTGCAGAATGGCTTTCAGATGGGAAGGTTCCTGCTGTATGTCTGAAAGTAGATGAGGATCAACGTCCAGTAAAGCTACGCAAAATTGTTCTTGGTTTTCCTTGCAGTGACAGTCAGACAGAATTCAAATTTGACTTAACTCTGAACTACAAAATAGCGAGTGTTATACAAGCGTACTCTGATCAAAAACCAGCGCTGGTGGTATGAGTTGTTTTTTTTTTAGTTACATTTAAAATTGTTTCTTACTCACAAGTGTTGATTTAAAAAATAATTTTCTTAATTTCAGTTCTGTGCCACAAGAAAAGGAGTGCAGCAGGCTGCTTCTGTTCTTTCAAAAGATGCCAAGTTTCTACTAAGTGTAGAGCAGAAGCAAAGGTATTTTTATGTTTAAGTTTTTGATCCTTGTTTGTGGGTTCTAGTAAACTTACGACATTTGCAAAGATGTTGAACTAATACATCTTCTAACAAAAGAGTGTCTGCAACAAAATCATCACAACTGACATTTCTGTTGCTAAACTGTCACTCTTTTGGGGATATTTTTTTGTTTCTCAGTTTTTCAAAGTACCATTCACAAACATTAAGTTGTTTCTAAAAACTTGCTTTTGCAGCATAAAAATGTTAATCTCCATGGGCCTGTGAGACCTTGTATTATGAAGATTAAGTGTACAAGTAGTTGAATTGGATGTGATCTTACTAGTGCATTAAGTTAAGCTCATGAGAAGTCTGTGCATTATCAAATACCTTTAATAAATGCACATTAATCATCAACTTCACAACTTCAGAAGCTGCTTCTATGATTCTATGATTCCTGACTTTCAGAATCCAACTGTTGCCTTCTCTATGTTATGTAAATAACACATCTCTGTTGCTATCCTTGTTTCTCACATTTCTGCCAACACTATCTATATCTGATTCCACTTTCTGTGTCTGCGTGTTGTAACTTGGAAAGACAAGTGGGCTGGAAAGGGTGCAGCAGCTGTCCCAGGGAGTCATTTTGTTTGCTTTGGGAAAGGTAGAGGTTGAAAGTATGAAAAGAATGTATGGTTAAGAAGTTATTTTAAGACAATATCCTTTTGATAGTCTAACATGTAGTTATAAGCTAAGAACATATTTAAAAAATGCAAATATAGTAGTACTATGAGAAACTAAGAAAATGTACTTGCCAAGGAATGCTTATTATAATCTTTAAATTGTGTATCTAGATTTATGTGAAGCTCTGTCTTTGCATGCTAACATTAATGAATCCGTTTTGTGATTCATTTATTCTTTGTTGTGCAGGTTACAGAAGTCTGCAAATTCACTGAAAGACTCCAAGCTCAGAGGTAAGTATAACCTACTACTTCTCTACCTTGTGTATGAATGTTTTCTTGAGTAAACTCAATCAGGTAATGGATGTAATTATTTCATTATCAGATCTTTTAATGTATGGTGTGGCTTATCATCATGCGGGTATGGAGGTTTCTGACAGAAAAATAATTGAAGGAGCTTTTACTGCAGGAGATTTACCTGTACTTTGTAAGTAAACTTAAATTTGAATGTTAAAATGTTCTTAAGATATGCTGAAAAGATGGGAGTTTGGAATTGGTAACGTTTTATGATTCTAGAGTTTCTGCTTAACCTTAGGAATTTCTTAGTAGAATGCAGGTTGAGCTGCTTTTGTATTCCATGTATACTTTGGCTCCTTGAGTATAATAATTTCCATTATTACTAAAATCCAGAGAACTTCTTTTCTGCATACACAGAGGTCATCCTCCTTGATATGTTGGTACAGGGCTGGCTCATATTTCTTTCCTTCTTGTTCAGTTGAGCAATCCTGTTGAGATGGATTTCTCTGCTATCATGTCCTTACTCAGCTTTCACATGATGTTTTCTTGGTTTGTGCTTTGTAGCCATGGGTTCCTTAAACAGGGGTTTTGCTATGAAATATTCCACCTACTGTTATGTAAAAAGAAAAGGCATCTGTTTGAGATGTGATGGTCTTGTTCAGGCCTCCTCTTTTCATATCCAGGAGTTCAGACCCCATGAAACTTGACTGTGTTGCTTACGTACAACTGTGAAAGCTTTGTGAATTTCTCAATTCTGTACAATGGCCTTAATTCATTATTAAATATTAAGGTAGATCTCTTGCTGTGATCTAGCAAAATTTACAGGAGATGCAGTTCCTGTCATTAATAAGTATTTCTACATCCCTGCAATCTACTCTACTTTGGCTCCCTGGAATTTTGTGTATGGCTTTGCCAAATGCTGTGCTATTCCTGAAATCTCAGGGGACAGTAGTTCAACAAATTTCCCTTTGCAATAAAAGCTAGAGACCCTTTGCCACAGATTGAACATAGTGTGAATGCACACATGGATTACCATTAAAAGAATGCAAAGTTGTTTAATTTGTCTGAAAGCATGAGCAGGACTAGGGTTTTGATATTCTTCTTTAACTACTGTGAAGGGGAAGAAATCTTTAGTCTTGAAATAGAGGAGTATCAATTTGGTCACACTGTGGATGTATGAATACATGGACTGCAGATCCAATTGCATTGATCTAATTCTTTCTAGTGCATAAAGGTCCCAAATTTCACTGACTCCACTAGAAAATAAGAGCTCTTCATGATGAAAATTAGGTGCTTATATGTTTAATGTCTGTGTGATGTTTCAGTGGTGTTCATCCTGATATCAATATACTTTGATCTGGTCTAGTTACTACTAGCACCTTAGCTATGGGAGTCAATCTGCCTGCACATCTGGTGGTCATAAAATCCACAATGCACTATGTTGGAGGAGTGTTTGAAGAGTACAGTGAAACTGATATTCTGCAAATGATTGGGAGAGCAGGAAGGCCTCAAGTAAGTTAATGTTGTGTTACAGCAATTCTGTCTAAAGGCAGATAAGTGGAAACTACATGTGGCAAAGAAACAGCAATTCCAAAACTTTCACTGCAACGTTTGCTTTTTTTAGAGTTTTGTTATTAATAGTTTGAGAAAGAAATGTTTGATTTGGTATTATCTGTTAAAAAACATTGTTTCTCCTTGCTGTAGTAAAAGATCCAAATATTGCATTTGGATTGTGCGTGGTATAAGAACTAGAGAACAAATAGGAACCTGGCACACAGTCTACAGATTGCATGATAAAAATATCTGAAACAATAATGGCATCCAGCGCAATGTACTTCTCATCACTTCAGAATGAGAAAACATTAAGTTAGAAGAAGACATAGAAGAGCAGTTTGGAAGCACTGCCTTCAGTATCCCAATTAATTTTTCACCTACAAGAGGAGGTCAGGGTTGTTGTTTAGTTTGTTTGTATATTTATTTTTGCAGTTTGACACAACGGCTACTGCAGTAATTATGACTCGTTTGAGTACAAGGGAGAAGTATATACAGATGTTAAATGGTGCAGATGTAATAGAGAGCAGGTAATTAATTTTTCATAAGATTAAATAGGTGGCAGCAGCATTTCATGTTTGCTACAGAACATATTTTCTCTTAAATTCTTCTTCTGCTTAGAAGAAATTTAAAGACTCAAATTAAAGAAACCCAATCCAAGCTAGTCAGAGGTAACAGCCTCTGTTTTATTAGATAAAAACATATTTTAGTTCATCTTAAAGTTAGCCCTGGATTTGTGCTGGAGAACATAAGTAGCCAAAATAATATATATTGGAAAGATGAACAGCAACAGTGGAAGCCAGATCATGTATCTGAATTTTTAGACAATAGAGCTTAGAAAATAGCAGACTACAGAGTCCATTTGAGATGAATGGAGTATCAGAAGAGACGTGTATATGTGAGTTAAATGAGTCCGTATGACTCTAAAACACAAAATTTTAGTCACTGTTGTTTGGGATTCTTTAAGGTTTAATTTTTCAAATATGTTCCAAATATCAGTACTGTGCTTTAACTTAAAAATGCAGGTCGCTTTTTTTTCTAAATAATTATGAAAGTTCATAGTTCCCAAGATTAGGATTTTTGTTTCACTAAATATTAAGCCACAGCAAATTACATTGCTGATTGTTTCCTTTTTTAAGCTATTATTTCCTATTAATTTCACAGATTAAAATGAACAGTTGACAATAAGCAAAAAAAAGTTTTGTCTTTTTTTTCGTATTACTAATGGATAAATATACTTACAGAGGTTTTTTTATTTCTTTGGTTTTGACAGCTTGCACAGACATCTTGTGGAGCATTTAAATGCAGAAATAGCATTACATACTGTCACAGATGTCACTGTAGCTTTGGAATGGATACGATCAACATTCTTGTACATTAGAGCTTTAAAAAATCCAACTCATTATGGTTTGTTTGTTTGCTGTTCTAAATTTTGACACTGGCATGTGTAAAATCAGTATTATTTGTTCCTTTGTTCTTGTATGGACCATTGTTTCATGAGGAGTTGAAAACAAGTTGTGTAACGTGGCCCACAACACTTCATGGAAAAGTAATTTTATTTGCACCAAGCAGAAGGAATTTCAGTGTGATAGAACATTAAAGGCTATGAAGAAGCCATTTACAGCTTCATAGTGATCTATTGTTTTCATCCTAATACACTCAGCCATATATGCGTACATTATCTAGCCATAATGTACTTTTCAGCACTGAATAGGTAGTCTGTTGCTATGGAAAAGACTGTCTAGCATTTCATAGTTTTGCTAAACCAATATCTTAATATGCTGGTTTCTTCAATTTGTCTTGTGTAGAGCAGCACCTTAATTGCCAGCCATGACCGTATCCTTGTTATTGACACTTGTACTACATCCATTTATAAAGTAGTTCTTGACTGGCTGAAAACAACTAAAGGAAAAAAAAAAATATATATATATATATATATGTAATGGAATAGACCATAGTACGTGTACCACATGAACAAGTATTACCTATATATATTCCCTATAAGGGAACTTCCTGTATTCTACAGTAGGAAGATTCTGAATGTGAATTTGGCACTCTTATGATGATTTTTACGGATGGTTCTACAACTGTTAGGACTCTGTGTATCATAGGGGAGCATGTAGAGCATTAATCCCTTTGTATCTGTTCTAACAAACACTTGATGGAACTCGGATACTCACACTGTTTGAGACTCTTTATTTGTTCCTGGTATTACAAAAAATTTAGCAATTCTTTGTTTTGGCCATCTGGCTCCTAACAATTAGGAAATTGCTTTTGATTGGTTATGATATTAAGGAGGAAGCACATCATTGTATTCCATTTTTATTAATCGTTTCTTGAAGGTTTTTCATCTGGATTGGATAAAAACGGAATCGAAGCAAAATTACAGGGTAAGTGGCTTATTAGCTTTCTCAGTAAAATGTTATGTTTTAGGCCATGTTCTTCCATGTTTATGCTGTTTATATTACTTCATTATTTCAGTAGATCCAGTCAACAACTATACCTCATCTTTCTATATATGTTCTCAGAAATAAGACTCTGTGTTGAGTTCTCAAATTTTGATAGCTTATCATTCTTTCTAATTTTCCTTTAATTTATATTTCTTGTTTCCCTTCATTAATTTCTGCTTATATACTTTCAAAAAGCCATTTCAACAAATTATCTTTCCCTATTCCAGCATCTGTAGCTTCTTCTCCCTGCATACGTGAAGTACGCTGTAATAATTTTCATAGTTTCTTATGTTCTCGTACACTGCATGTGCAAAGTGAAATACTTCTGGATGCTCTGGGAACTATCACTTTGAATGCTTTCACAACTTATTTTTGTTTTGAATACTGTGTTAATGTTTCCTTGGCTTTGAAAGAGAGAAAAACAAAATGTTCTGATGAGCCTCCTGCAGATATCCACTGCAAGCAAATAAATAGATTTACTGTAGTAATACAAGTTCACCTGAAACAGTATGGAATTTTTGTCATGAAGGTTTCTTAAATACCTGGGGATATTCAAAATTTCATCCATTTAAGTGTTCAAACTTAAGGGAAAGTCATTTGCATAAATACAGTGAATTCTCGGGCTTGTCATTTGGTATTGAAAACAGTAGCTCGTGTGCCATGTGTCCAGTCTTTTACTTTGCTACATTTGCTTTACTGAAAAGAGTTATGTCAAATATCTTTGAGTGAGCTTTCCTCAGTTGAGAGTTTGTCGTCAACTTGAAAAAGAACTTTATTTGAATTCAGTGGCATTACTTCGATATATGTTCATTGTGATTGGATGATGTTGTTCTTGGTTTGTACATAGGTAAGTTTTTTTCCTGTATGTGCTAAAAATACTTATTTTCAATTTGTGGACAGAACTCTGTTTGAAGAACTTGAATGATTTATCATCTTTCAATTTGATCAGGATGGACAAAGAAAATAATTTCAAGCCAACAGGTACACTTTTCTAAATATATATATATAAATTAAATTTCAGAAGAGATGTTGAGATAATGAACTACAGAAGTTCACAGCTATTTCTGTGTACCTTTAATATGAGTACACAAATATTATAGAGAGTAGAATCTGAAAGTTTCTCTGCCTAGAATTATGTGATTTGTTTTTCCAGCAAGTCGTGGGAGTTCATTCTCTTAATCCCTGAACACATCTTCTCTTTTAACATCACTGAAAAGATGTTAAAAGAGAAAACAGAAAGAAATAGAAATTATAGAATGTTATCACAAGCTAATGGGATACAACAAAATGCAATGAAGGAGAGGCTTTCTAAGTACCAGTTCTTCTCTACAGTCCTCATGTAGGAGTGGTTGGCTTCTCAGCAATTGCAGTTCACAGTCTGATATATTAGCATGAATTAATCTTCACTGGAGAAAACTAAATGGTTCATATTTTTCTGCCTCTGACAGGGTCAGTAATATCCATCGGGCAGCATACTGAGTCAGTAGCATTAAATGTCATAGAGCTTTCTAGTAAGAAAATTAATTCATTTTTGTGACTTAAAAAATGCATACACTGAAAAAAAAAATCTTGGCATATAAATTTTTGAAGGTATGTTCTTCTTTTACAGAGACCGGAAGATTAATGGCATGGTATTATATTGCATTTGATACAGTAAAGCAGTTTTTCAGAATTAAGGGAACCGAAACTTTAAAGGAATTGGTAATTGAATGAATATTTACAGATGTTCAGTTGATTTTAAACAGAAACAAAAAATAAAATGATGTGTAAAAATACTGTATTGTGTTACTTAATAGCTATTTTACTGCAAATACTAGCTGCATGAAGAGTTACTTTTATACTTAAAGAAATGGTATTGTCTAAGTCATTTTCCACTGTCAGTTAGCAAGTTATTATTGCAACAATTATGTTACAAAGAACTTTTTCCAAACAGTTTTTGTGGTAGACCAGATTGGCTATGAATAAATTGAATGTCTGTTCCCATACAGCTGTTTTTACTTTGAAAAAAGTAAAGTTTAATAAATAAGAAACAGCAAAAACTACTTATATTTACCTTGCATGTCTTAAAGTCTTAGCAATGTGTTTGATTTTGGATAAGCTCAAGTGGAATAATGATCTGAAAACTGAAAGAAGAATCTTCCCATTCTATCACAGAATAACCTTTATAGAAAAAAGATAAGAAAATAGTTAAACTGTTTCAGGTTACAATGATCTCCAGCTGCACAGAATTTCTAGATGTCAAGTTAAGAACAAATGAGAAGAAAATACTGAATTCTTTGAATAAAGACAAGGAAAAAATAACTATCAGGTATATAAATAAATAAATATATACATTGAAAAAGGGAAGTTTGGTTTTGGCAACAAAAGCTATGAATAGTGAACAATAAGTATATTTTCACATTTAGGTTTCCAATGGAGGGGAGGATTAAAACAAGAGAAATGAAAGTAAACTGGTAAGTATTGCGCTGTGGTTAAATTTTAATGAAAGTTTTCATTTTGTCTGTTGAAATGCCTGCTACGCTGTGTCATTTCATAATGGACCAGATCTTTTATTTTACTCTTCCAAATTTTCTTGTGTTTTCCAGCAGAAACTTCTATGTTGTTGTATGTAGCTTAGAGTAGAGCTTATGTACCAAGACATAAATATTTCTTTTCCAGTCTGATTCAGGCTCACCTAGGATGCATTCCTGTTCAAGACTTTACTTTGACTCAAGATACTGGCAAAATATTTAGAAATGGCATAAGAGTTACTAGATGTATGGTAAAATTTAATCCTTTTCTATAAATATAATAACTAAAAATACATATTGGTTGATATGTAAACAAGTAAAATTTATTTTTACAGGGTTATCTGACTTTCTGGCATCAAGTAAAGACAGCTTCTCTGCATTATTAAACTCTTTGATTTTAGCTAAGTGTTTCAGGTGCAAACTTTGGGAAAATTCCCTTCACGTGTCTAAGCAATTGGAAAAAATTGGTATGTACCTGTCAGAAATGATGTAAGGTGTAGAGTGAAACAGCCTTGAAACTCATAATTTCTGTAGTAACTGTTTACGTAATTGTCTCCCAATTACCTATTTGTCTACAAGTACCAAAGTTATTACAAGTTTGTCATTATCTTCTTGGATAGAAATAGTCCATTTATTGATATTATTCATGCTTTCAGTGTGCTGTTTCTCAATGTCATTCTCCATACTTGGAACGTATTCCACATTTGTATTATAATCTCAGTAGACTATAACTTTCTTTCTAAGAAGCTGTCTCTGTATGTCCTGCTACTCATATGCGTGAAAGCCATTTAACTGGCATTGAGAAGGATAGGAATCAGGAAATTATTTTATTGTGCATAAGGTTCTTATTCAAGTTTCTAATGGCATTCTTCCTTATCAGCATGTTGTTGTTTCCAAACTTCTGTTTGGAAATACTAATTTGCTTTAATTACTTGAAAGGAAATTCAGAAATGTTGAAGCTCTTGAACAAAAACGTATGTATGCTTGACACAATGGTACATCTTCCTGACGTGGTCTGAAGTTATCATACTTTCATGCTTTTAGAATTCACTGCAGTGCTCTATGCTTGTTATTTAAAGACACATGTACTCTATATGAAACAGTACAGAACAGAGGTCTGCAAATTAAGCCAGGAAATGTGTATGACAGTGCATGACAAAATTGTCAGCTCATGTGCAGAAGCAGTATTGCTTCGTTCATGTGGATTTAAACTAAGAGATTAGGGCGTGTTAACTTCTGTGGTGGTAAATTGTTTCCACTATTTCTGGATCTGTGCTAATGTACCAGTCAAAGATTTTATCACCTTTAGTGCTTATGCAGTTCTATTTCTGTCTTTTTTTCTTTCTCTTGTTTGAATATAAGTTGGGGAGAAAAACCTTTTCTCATCTCATTAAGTAATTCCTTGGTTGGGATTATTTGTTTCAAAAATTTCATTCCATGTGAATGTCATTCTCATTTTAGTCACAGATATGCAGAATGCTTTTTTGTTCACTCTTGTAGAACTTGATCTGAAATCTGTCTTATACTAGAAAATGTATATAAAGTGTTGTTTACTCTTGAAGAAAGTGATCTAAGATGATTCTTATGCTAGAGAATTTATGTAAAACTTGTCAATATAGTAATATTTGCTTTCCCTGCATTTCTTTTTCCTTTACTAATGATAAGTGAAATTACTACTCTTTAGTTGAAAAAAAAAATGTTTATTTTCTGGGCAAAAAGCTTTGAACAAGCAAACTGCAAAATGATTTCTGCTTTGTTTTTACTTGCTGTAATACGGTTAGAATAAACTGAGATTAGTAATTGTCATTTAACAACATAGAAGTTTAATATTTTCACAGGTGTGTCGTTGTCAAATGCTATGGTAAATGCTGGGCTGACATCATTTAAAAAAATAGAAGACACAAATGCAAGGGAACTTGAATTGGTAATTTATTATTTTGTGTTTCATACGACTGACTGTGGATTTGGCTAGTTTTGGAAAGTGGCTGCTTAAATTCATAGAATTTCATTATTAACACAATTTGAAACAAAAGGCAACATGCAATCACCTTCTAATAATGTTCGTAAATATGTATTTCCTTCTGTTCTTACTGTAATCCTAAATTTATGGTAATGATGAAAATCTTGAATTTCTATTCATGATATTTTAATTAAAGGTAGTCATAGAATAAAATGCTGCTTGAATCATCTATAAAACAATTCCTAAATCTAGGCAAGTTAGATTTTACACAAGAGCAAGTTCTTATGGTCTTGACTTCTTTTGTGAGGAAACTGTTTTTCCTGTGTTCTGAAACAGATTTCTAAGTGAAATTGATCTTATTCAGGTTTTTCTGCTCTGACTTTAAATATTTAATTTTTCTTTTCTGCTCTTTTTACAAGTTTTTCTTCAATTTCTGTTTTGTTTTCACTAAAGGTAGGGTAGCATAGAAGTGTCAACACATAAAGCCTGCCTAGTTCTTCCAGGTTGTAAGCTGGTTCATTGGCTGATACTGAACAGAAGAGAGCACTGTGAGAAAAATGTTAGAATTTACTTTTCTTTTGGCTGTGTTGCTATTCTGGATATCAGTGACAGTAGATAACTAGGAGTGATAAGTGCTTTTGTTTGTGGCATAATTAGTCTGGTGACTTTGATCCTTTGGATTTACTTTTGTGCCAGCATTGCTGATCAGTTGAATTTATCAGAAATGAAACTAAATTTTTGCAGATTTTGAACAGACATCCTCCTTTTGGAAACCAGATAAAAGAATCTGTTTTACACCTCCCAAAATATGAACTTAACATTGAACAGGTATGACTTTTCTATTTATTTTATTGTTTTTTACTGATATTATTAACTGAAAGCACAAATATTACTGTTAAGAAATTCCAACACTGATAGAACACTGTACAATATCATGACCTCCTTTCACCGTAGCAAGTGCAGTGAAAATCAAACTCTGAAGGATGGATTTTTGAACAAATATTCCCTCTAGTACATTAACCTTGTTCCTACTCCCCTCCACTGTTAACAGCTTTTTGTATTAGAGTTGCAAACCAATATATTCTCATTCCAGCTTTATATGTAAATATTTTAAATTAAATATAATGAAAATATTTAATGGTTGTTTGTTTTGTTGTTTGTTTTTTTTTTTTCAAAACACCCCACCTGAGAGACAAAAACCCAACTCTATAATAAAATGTGTTGAACAAGTATTAGCTAACATTAATTTTCTGTCACGCTTAGCAATATGTAGAAAGAGTAAGTGATTATATTAACCTAGCTGGTACCATTTCAATAGTAAGGTGTAATCTAATGCTCTAATTCTGTGTTCTCTGAGGTTCTGATGAGCATTATGTCAAATAGCCGCTTTGTCTCAGTTTTCTGAACTGAAAAATATGTAACATTTTGTGAGATCAGTACAAATGAAGATGCCTTTGAGGTTAAAAGCTGAATACTTGTGTGAAATGCTGTTTTTATTAGAGGTTCTATTCTAGTTTTTCATTTGACTTAACAGCTGATGAGCATCTCTAAAGTATTTCACAGAAGAAAGATTCAGCAATGATAAACGTAGAGGGGTGTTGGAATGTCAAACATTTGAATCTGAAAACTTTATCAAAATACTAGTTTTGTTCTTGCACTTTAGATTGAACAGAAGAGGTTTTTTGTTGTTTTTTTTTTTAGGGGACTTGATGTATTCTGTTTTATTTTCTCAATACTTAAATACAGAGTGTTCAGCTATGGCCTAGATAGTGCCGTATTATCGAATGGCTTGAGTTGGAAGGGACTTTAAAGATCATCTAATTCCACACTCCCTGCCATGGACAGGGTTTGCCACTCACTAGATCAGGCTGCCCTGATCTAGGCAGTGCCTAGATCACTGCCCTGAGTGTCTAAGCACAGTACATAGAAATTGCACTGCAAATTGCTCAAATTGAGCTTTTGTGGTTGTATCAACATTAGCAATTTATGGAAGGATATATGTTTTACTTTGCGTATTTTAGCAGTTATGTCATCTTCTATATAATCTTTTCCTAGCTTCCAAAATACAGTGATACAGTGGCTGAAATTTTGGTAACCACCACATTAACAAACTTTGAGCAGCTACAGACGAGGAGAACAGCATCAGACTTTCACTATGTTACGTTGGTTGTAGGAGATGCAGACAATCAAGTAATCTTTATTCAGAAAATAATGTATGTATAATCAGTTTTTTTCTTACATATTCCAAGTTTGTTGCCATATAATCCTATGTTGTCTTACAGTTTTTGCAAACCTTTCCAATTATACCAAACATTACAAAATTAGTCTTTATCCTGTAGTTACTCAGTTGTCTCCTCAAATGTTACATGGCTCAATACAAAGGGAAAAAAAAAGAAAAAACATGTTTGTGTGTGCATTTCAACACAGAGGGTATGTGTAAATATCTGGACAATAGCAATGTTCTACTATATATATATTCGCATACATTTATATATGTATATTCTCAACTGGTTTGTTATGAGTATTAGCAATCTTTCTTTAATAATATCATTGTCAGAACTGTTTTTTATGTCAGAGATGAAATTCAGTTCTGCAGTTAGATAAATTACGTTTGGAGCAAATGAAAAAAAGGAATGAAGTCATTTCTAACTGCATGATCTACGCAGGAGTATTGGCCAAGGTCTGATACTTCTAGCAGAATTGAAACTGATCTGCAGGATCCTGGGTTAAGAACACAGATGATGTTATTGAAAGGTTATTGTTAGACCACTTATCAAGCAAAGTTCAAGAACAGAGAAAGACTTTACTTAATTACTGATACAGTCTTGCATGCAGTCTTGTTTTTCATTGTCCATATCTCATGAAGATTTACTGATGCATTGCAGGGATTCTATGCTGCTGAAAACTGGAAATTGGATGAAGAAAATTGAAGTGAAAAGAGCTCTTAAATCAGATGACATTAGTATAAATTTAATTAGTTCTGATTATGGTGAGTAAATCAATATACTTGTAATATTAAAACAACTGCATAAGACTTAAAGTACATTATTAAAACTCTTTACATCAGGCCAAAATATAACAAAATCAACTGGAGAACAAACTCTATTTTTTTTATAGTGTTGAGTATTACCTATCTGTCCTAATTACAGATCTGTTTATATAGTAGAATATTAATGTTCTCAAACAAAACTGTTCTTGAGAGAGAGAATTTTGCTCAGTTAATTGAAATTAAAGGTAATTTGAGAAAGAAAATTTTAAGTTGAATTAAGCTATCAGCTTTATAGGATACTTGCAATTTGAAATACTTTTTTTCACAGTCGGCCTTGATATACAGCAAAGATACACAGCCTTTTACTTAACACCAAGAACAGTGGGAAGTAAAGTAGTTATAAATAAACTGAAGTCTGAGTCTTCTCTTGATACACCTTGTGGCACAGCACAAAGTCTGCCAGCAGCAAAAGTGGATTCAGGTAAACGGGGAGATCACAGCATCTGGCTAATTCCAAAGTCAACAGAAAGCTGAATTTTCTGTTCAGTGGAAAGTTAGATCTTTGTTTATGCATATTCTTTCTTTCTCTACTATAGCAAATGTGTAATGCTACTGTTTCTGTTTGTTGAGTACTACTATGCAATTCTTCAACATTGGAAGTTAGAAGAATATTGTGAGCTTGCTGTCTCATGTTGCTGTTCGATTTTGGGAAGAGGTAGAGCCTCTGTTTTTTTACAGTGTTTGTTAATTTATTTCCAGTTATAGTGTTAAAGCAGCTCAATGTTCTGTTGAAGGCAACAAAAGTCTAGTGACCCAGACCATTTTAGCCCATCCTACTGCATGAGGAGCTCTCTCAACAATGCATACAAAATCAAAAATGAGCACTTTTGTATTCTATCCATCTAGGAAGCAGGTCTAAAGAAGAAAATATGTGTAAGAAATACAGTAACAGAGAATGTAACCATCGCTGTAAAAATAAAGATGTGTGTGGACATGACTGCTGTGAGTTTCATTAAATACATTATTTCTGTTACTTTTAGATGAATATAGTTTACAGTAGTTCTATTTATACCAATGTCTACATTAACAGAAGTGATACAGCAATATCAGGCATACCTTTTTGCTAAACAAATAAAATCCCCACACATTTTGTTAACATAACTTTTATAGAGATTACAGTGGCTACTAATGTTTTTCAGATCATCTAGCATATGATTTAAGAGGAATGTAAAGCTTGACCTCTCATGTAAATAGTAGTATGTTAAATCTTTAATATTTCTTAATAGATGATACCAAAGTGTAGTGGCAGGTTTCCATTGATTTGGTAATAACTGTGATTTATCCCTTTAAACTAACTGAAGGTTCTTTTAATATCCTTTCTCAGGTAAAACTGGAGTACTTCCAAAGTCTGAGATGAGTGGAGATTCAAAGTTTAGTTTGTACCTGGCTGATTTAAGGAGCAGGAACTCTACCTCGTCTGTACCCCCAGTAAAGCGGTTAAAGGTTTGTTTGAGTACAGCCAATATTTGAATAGAATTTTTAAATCTGTTTTATGTTTGTATGTATTTCCTTTCATAAGTAAATACAAACTTGCAAGATTGTCCATGTGGAATGCAAAAAGCAAAGAAGTAGAAAGGTTCTAAAGATCAAGGAATTTCTGACAGGTTCCACTGGTGTTTGGAATACTTCCCGTAATGCAGTTCTCTGTATGTACTCTGTTTTTAGTTTAAAGGCATCTGATAGACTGTGGTGGGTGAAATACAGAGGCATTATTGGATTGTGTACTGTAATTTAGTTTGGTGAAGTATGATGTGAACAAAAGCAAATACTGGTATCTATCAAAGTAATGCTACTAGGAGATCTGCTGAGAATTTGCTCTGTTAGGTAGCATTACTGTGTTCCTCGTATCTGTTCTAGTTTCTGTGGAAATAAATAGGAGGCTTATTTTTGGCATGACCTACGTATCTTTGAACATGATGCCAAACTAATCTTCTGTGTGTTTGAGACACTGTAGTCTTAATTCTTCCTCACAGTATCATTTGCTTGTTTGTAAAAGAGAAGAATGATATGGCCTGCAGCTAATATAGACAGAATTAGTGTCTGTTAGTTAGTCTGACTTTGCCCAGCATTTTGGATAACTATAATAGAAGCATGTAATTCAAACTTTTTAAAGAGAAGCCAAGAGATAACTAAATACCAGAAAGATATAATGTGCAATCTTTAAAAATATGCTAGCTTGATAGAATATTAATAATATAACTCAGATTGTTAAAACACATTTTTCAGTCTTTGTCTCATTGATTAAAATAACCTGCTTTCTTTAGATGCAGATGTTAAATCAGGCTCAAAGTGTGGATCTCAAACAATTTGTTTTTGCACCCAAATCTTTGATGCCAGCACCGTCAAGGTACTAATGAATATAAATAATAAAAATTAATGTCTTTGGGTAGTATGTTTAATTTTAACTAGTGCCTGTTTTCTGAATACAGTTCTTCTTTGTTGCAGCTTTCTTCAACAGTTTCACTGACATGTCAGTGTTGTTTTTTTAAATAGGTCTGGGAACAAAGAGTCATTTTCCTCACCTTCAGTGGACCAGGTAGATAGTTTTAATAACTTAGGGAGATCTCAGAAACAATTCCAGTCCTGGGACTATGGAAAGAGTGGTAAGTTATGAATAATGTTTGAAATTATAACATTTGCTGTTTTGTGTTGAATATACCTTGTGTGTGATCTGAAACTTGCTGAAATCACAACAGCAACCAGTACAGGGAATTAGCATGGCCTTAAGTGGCTTGCTTTCTAAAATCAGTAAGAAATGCAAATGCAGATCTAAGTTTGCATATACAACTCTAAGTAAAACAATAATGATGAAATTCAAATATATGAGGGAACAAAACTAAATAATTGTTGCAAAATATTTCCATTGCAGACACTTGCAATATGAAAGGTATTTTACCTGTTTATCTATGTCTTTTCTTCATTCCTTCTCTACTAGAAAAAATTAACGAAATAGGAACTTTTGTTCATAACTAATAAAACATCGCAATCTAGAAATAAGAAAAGATTCTTTCTACTTTTCTTTCACTGAAAAGGGCATTAATGTTTTCTTATGTGCAGTTAAATGATCAGTCTTTATTATCAGTATATAACTATGATGTTCTCCTCAATGCACTCCCTTTACCATTCTATTTGGTGATTGTAGGTTTACATGAGTTAGGTTTTGATTGTCTGTTGGTTAAGTAAGTAGCAGATCCAATGTTTATATCATACTCAAACATATAAGAAACACTGTTGAGATAAACTGATATACGTATTTTTTAGCTCATGCTACCTTAAGTGTTGGCAACTGTACTATATCATTTCATTTTTACTGAATATCTTGAGGATGGAATATTTAAATTAATACTTCAGATTTGCCTGTGTATTCATCCACCTGCTTTATTTATTTATTTATTTTTACCTTACTCTTAAGATGGAAGACTTGCTATATCATCAGTAGCTGTGTGAGCCACTTAGTGTGTGATATAAATGCGTTGTAAGAATAAATTCACAGAAAGACAGATGATATTCTGGTATTACTATAGCTGTGTAATCTTGAGGCAAATAATACAGCATCCAGGGAAAATACTGCTGACTAACAACAACCTCCATTGAGTAGTACCAGAAAACATAATCTTAGCCTTATAAACTGGGCCAGCTATGCTTCAAGAAATTGACCAGAAATAGTTCTAATGAGATAAGGCATCAAATTCTGTGATTTATGGAGGTTCAACTATGTTTCTAATGTGGTGTCTTTCCATTCCATATAAATAAACACAGGAAACTGAGAATATGCTGTTAAATTGTAGTAGCCTATAGTTAGGTTTTTTAAACTGTGTATATGTCTGTAGTACTGCACGATGCTGACTTTGCATGCCCAAAATTACAGTAGAATTGCCTTCCAGGTGCCTTCTAGTGTCTCTTGAACAGTATTTTTTATTTCAGCCTGTCCTGCTTCCCCTGCATTGAAAGGGATATCCAGGTCAGGGTTCTTTTACTACCTTAGGACCATGGCAACAAAGCAAAGCACTTTCTGGTGCTAGAGGGGAGTGTGGCGGAGGAAAGATGGGAGAGAAAAAAAGCAGAAAATTGGATTGGTGATGGAGAAACAGAACAAAACAAATGAAAGGGAGAGAAAGTGCGGAAAGTTGACTTTGCAAGAGAAAATGAAGTATTTTCAAACATTAAGTATTTCACTTCTTAATTAAAAATCTTAACAGTAATGCTTGGAAGTGTTTGAAAACTTATCTCAAAGGAACACAGATGAAAAACTGCATATGTGACAGTCTTCCTTTCAATAGACTGAACAACTGGTCTTAAAGCAGAGCAGTTTCTATTGTACTTATCCATGGATTGCAGCTTTCTCTTGGAATCATTCAGTATGTGTAAGAAAGGCTGAGAGACAATGGCATAAAAAAATCTTAAAGAATCTTTCATGCATAACTTGACTGATATAGGTAAAAGCTGATCTCTTTTTCAGATGCCTTGGGTGTGAAAGCTGAGCTGAGAGATGACGTTTGGGATGATGTTGATGATGAAGTATTGGTAGATGCTAGCAACTTTTTCAGTAGAGAATTAGGTAAGATTATTTTGGCAAATTCTGTGTACAAGTTTTTTTTACAGGTTTATGGTGATTAAATACATCAAATAGCTCAGCTATTTCCATACTTTCACTCCCCATCCTCAACAGAAAAGGGGGAGAAAACATGATTGGAAAAAAAAAAAGCTCACAGGCTGGGGTAAGAGCAAAGATCACTCACCAAATATGTCATGGGCAAAATAGGCTCAGCACAAGATTTTTACTTGTGTGTATGTGTGTGTATATATATATATATGTATATAAATACACACACATATATTTATCTATTGGAAACAATTTAGAGCAGTGAGAAGCAAAAGCAAACTAAACACCTTCCCTTCATCCACTCTCTTCTACTTTTCCCCCCAAGTGGTGCAGGAGAATGGGAGCTGCAGTCAGTCCATAATGCTTCATCATCTCTGCTGTTCCACAATTATCACTCTTTGCTTCTCCATGTGGGTCCCCTCCCATAGGATGCCTTCCTTCCCAAATTGATCTTGTGTTCCCATCCTTTAAGAAGCACAGAGCTCCAGTATGGGTCCCCATGAGTGGCAGCTCCCCCAGGCCTCCTGCTCCACCACAGGCTCTTCTCCAAAGGCCTGGGGACTATTCCTGCTGGGGCATGTGGATATTTATTATTTATGTTATGTAAAACATTTGCAGTGCTTTTTGGTTGTTTGGTGGCTGGTTTAAAACTGTGATTCTTAGATGGAATGAAAAAATAAACTGCTTTCACGTTTCAGATGCGTGTGAAACCCTTCACAACTATTCAACAAGTGAAGCCACAAGTGACATTTCAGAAGAGTAAGCATTATATAATTTACTGCAATTTTACTCATTTTTAAAATTATATATATTTTACATTATTTATGTTCACATTTCGATGTTCACATGCATAACTGCATATGTACAAGATTGTTTACTGAGCACATTGAGTGAAATTTTAACTTTAAAAAGATGGGAATTGTTGACTAATTTGAAATTACTTTTTATTTAAGTGTGGAGGGAAAATCCTGAACTGGAGGAAAATCCTGAACTGAAAAGTAAACAGTTTTGCACTTCTGAAAAAATAACTTCATTTTCTCAACTTGGCATTTTCAGTTCTTGCCTATTACAAGGCAATGCCAGTGTTCAGAACCCAGTTCTCTCTGTGTTTGATAGCTCATCAAAAGTGGAATTATCTGTACAGAGTGGACATATAAATACGGTGAGTAAAAATGTTTCTATAACAGGATTTCCTGTAATTAAATTAGTCTTTCATATGAAAATGTATTTATTGTACCTGGCATGTGAATCGATTTGAACATACAGACTTAGGACATAGGACTGAACCTATCTGTGTTGTCCAAACTCTGAACAGGCATGCATTCTGTGTCCAGCATGATGTTGATGTCACAAAAAGTTAGGACTACAAAAACCCATCCAGCAGGGTTTTTTTTTAACATGTTAATGTTTGCCTTGCAGTTCACGTCTCAAGATAGCAAGCATTCAAATCTTTCACAAGAGCTGGAAATGGTACAACATCCTTCAGTTTCAAAAATAATCCCGGCCTCTTCTAAATTCACTGGGAAAGAGAATTTTTTTATTTTCATGAAGGAACAGGACGAAGAAACGGAACGTAGGTAATAAGAAGTTGTATGTATTTTGCTGTTGTCTAAGTGTTAAGTGCTTATTTCTTCTTGGCAATTTGTTGATTTACTACAGAGGATGGATTTTTGTGGTAGTACCACGGGTTTACTGTTCTCAGGAAGAAAATATTTTCAGTAGTGTTTTTGATTTCATAGGTTTTTATGTATTGTCCCTAATTTTGTTTTACTTTGCTCAATATTCATTAGCTGTCTTCCTGATGATGAGACCGGTGATGTCACACCCTTACTCGGACTACTTGATGACATATTTTAAAACATATTGTAAGTGTTTTAAAAAAAAAAAAAAGTTGATGCTTATTTAATGGAATTTTGGGTATGTTCTCTTATTTTGAGAACTGCTTACATTTCACTTGTTGTTTTATTTTTTTTAAATGAAAACATTCAAATAAAGGTAGCTCACAGTTACTGTACTGCTGTTATGTTTAGACCAGCAATCCCAGTTAAGCAGATCCTAGTCACGTGTTATGACACACAAAAAGCAGTTTACTTCTGCCAAACTGTTTCTTATTTCTATAGCAGGAACTCTGGTGTTTCTCCACAGATGCTAGATATTAATTACTCAGGGACCAAGACCCTAGTCATGCCCCAAAAGATGTGCATAAACACAGCTAGTAAGAGCTCTCTAATTTTAGTCATTTAACTGGACAATCTAAAGGTCATAAACCTTGTTCAGCTATGCACCCTAGAAAAGAGGCAGACAGTGTTAGAAGATGATTCAGATTGTAAGTGGGCTGAATTACTCTCCAGTGGAACTCATCAACTTATGTTATGATGAAAGCGACCACATACAGTTAGTGTGGAAAAGCTGCTGTGCTATAAATTCAGAGTAAATTAAATATTGCTTTTCTTGCATAACTGAGGTGCTTGGGTTCTTTTACCCCCATTTTTCTATTTTGAGTAGTCTTATTTCTGTACAGCAAAAGATGGCTGTGCTCCACTAATTTTGCTGCGTGCAGCTTCCTTTCAGGTGCTGATGATAAAATATACTAATTAAATTCAGTGTAAGACAGTTTATTTCAACAGCTTCCCACTGATTAAAATACTGACTTAAAGAAATAAAAATATTGTTGAAGTATGAAGGGATGTTGTTATTTTTTAATTTTACGTAGTAGTAACATTAAATAAGTAACTTGAGTTTGAATCAGTTGAATTAAGTAGTTCTTTCAGAATGTCACTGGTTTTAGTCTGAGGATGATTCTATAAAATGTATATTATAAAAATACTGTTTCCCCACAGCAGAGCCATGAAAGAAAATTCAATGTGACAAGATGTCAGATTTTACTGTCTTCCTTGTCTGATTCCCTGTAACAAAATACATGCTCATACCTGCTTTTAATTTAACTTCATCTTCCTTATATGCTTCCTTGTCCTATCAAATGTATTGGTTTCAAAATATAAAGTAAGGTCAGCTGTGTCTGTGTCTTAAAAAAATTCAATATGCACTCAAAAGACACAATCAGAAATTGCTAGCAGAATAGGATATATGGTGTTTAAACATGTTGCTGGACACGTTTCTGTATAAGGTAATTTTATAGCATGTGGATTACTATAAATGTGCAATCACTTGTATGCAGCTTGTCTCATGTTAATTTAAATTACATGGAATTCATTCATGTGTTTGAGCACTTCAGTGAGTTAGACTGTACAGTAATAGTTATAATGGAAGTTGTGGCAAGTAGGAATCTTACTATTTTGAATTGGTTTTTACTTAGATATCGCTTCACAGAATAGCTAAGTGAGATATAAAAGCAGGTGCTCTTAAAGGCAATTAACAGTAATGAATTTGAACAGAAATCACCGAATTGAACCAATAAGCATCTGAAAATAATTCAAGTCATTTATTTTGTAGAACACAAATGATACCCCTAAGACACCATCATGCCAGAATCAGTGGTCTCTCATCTAAATGGGTGTTGTGCTTTACCTCTTGACCGCTTCTGCTTTATACGTAGAAGCAAGAGTAGTAGATCAGTTGTACTGCTGCAGTCTTTAAAAGATGTCCATGAAATGAGATTCACAGAAGCCCTTTTTTCCACCACTCTTCTGTTTAACAAGGAATAGAGAAGGAAGTGTTACTCAGAGCAAAATTCACTTTCTGTGGAGCACTAAAATCTCACTGAAGGTTTATATAGGAATATACTGTTGCGCGTACTTTGTACTGGCAGTTTGCAGTGATGAAATTCAGCTTGGGATGAGTCATTGGCTTTATTGGCTGCCACTGTACAGCTGAGAGCAAGGTCTTCTGTTTACTCATGTTGCCATTATTTGTTCCTCCAACTTCTAGTGAGTAAAATTGTATCCCTGTAAGCCACTCCTCTGCCAGTGACAATTCCTGGCCTCTATGTGCTCTTGGCAGATTTTTTCTGGTGAAGGAGGCTTGGGCTGCACCTTCTGAGGAATAGGAGGAGGCAGGAACTATTTGCCTCCTCTGTTCTATGAGTTCCTTGGTCACTGTTCTGCTTTGCTGTGGTTGTGAACTGGCTGGGAAAGCTGTGCTAGTATTAACCCGCAGTCCTGCACTGCATGTCCTGTTCTTAATGCAAAGTCCTTATACAGGTTGTTTATTATATCAGTTAGGGAGAACTGCTTTCCAGTTCACTCCTGTATGCTAACTGCTACAGTGAAAGCCACTTTCATTTTGGTCCAGTGAGATGTGCTCTGATTGTTACTGGGTCTGTCCTGCTGCAGTTTTTAAACTGACTGTTTCCACGTGCCAGTACTCACAGGCATCTGAGTGGTGGTGTGCAATAATGTTGCACGTTTTGCAGAAATGCAGCAGGTGAGTTGGATGCATTTTGTATAAAGCAGGTGTATATTCTTTCAGATATAACTAGTGCTCAGATATACTAGCAAGGTGTGTGCTGGTTTTGTTGGGTTTTTATTTGTTTGTTTGCTTTTCCTACATTAAGCATAGAGGACATGGAGCTAGTATGTAATAATTACACAGACTTTTAGTTCATGCTACATAGCGATTTTTATATTCTAGATAGCTGAACATAGGGGAAAATGTAAAACATCTTGTTTTGGAGGCTGGTAGGGTATTTTGTTTGTATAAATGTAACAATGTTTCTTTCATAACTGTGAAACTTCCCATTAAGGGATGCATATAACTTTCAAAATAAAAAGATGCTTGAAACTGTAAATGGCTATGATACATTTGCTGCTCCCCCCTTCCATTTGGAGGCAAAACTTATTTATGTGGCTTTATTAAGTGCAAATAATTCCCATGGCTTCAGCAGAGAAGAAACAGCTGTAGAATATTGTCTGATTTGCATATAAATGACATGATTTCAGCTCAGAAAAGATATTGAAATATATATATTTCTACAGTGAAAACCTGATAGTCACACATACTAAGGTCAGCGTGTGTAACTTTAAGCTGCTGCTTGTTGATATCTGATCACACTTCCAGCTCGATTTAGGCACCATCAGTTGGATCCACAATGAAATTGTGCATTTCTGCTTTAGAGCTAATTAACCAATCATTTTTAGAAAGGGGTTCCAAAATATTTATCTTGGCTGCTTAAGCACTTATAAACACTCAGAATGTTTTATCAGTGCAAGTGGGTAACTTCAATTTCTTCATTTTTTTTCTTCAGTGCTGTGAATTTGTGATGCAAGGGATCTGGTATTGTTTAAATAAGACAGAAAGAGTCCTGCTAACTTGCCCAAGTCATTTCTATAAATGGTAGGTTATATTAGAGGCAGAAATGCAGCATTAATTTTACTGTCCCAGATAGTTCCCTCAGGTTGTCTTTTTTACTGGACATAAATACATGCTTCTAAAATTACTGTCCAACATAGGCCACTGCTGATCAATTGGAGTGCTTGGCCAGAATGAATATTACGTGTTTCAAAGCTGGAGCGGGATGTGCAATCCTATACCGGTTATTCCAGCTCACCACACAAATTCTCTAGAACATATTTCTTGCAGTAGAAATGTAATTTAGATTTTTTTAATTTTTTTTTTTTTAATAATGAACTACTTTCAACATAGTCATATCTAGTTACTAAACACAGATGTTCGGCTATTGAGTATGGCTTCAGCACCAGTACTCACTTAGAGCTTAGGCAACAAGCAAAGCCAGGTTCTGCAAGTGGACTTCTGCCACTCCCCAGCAGGCCAGCAGAGCTCCCAGAGATCCTTGAGGAATTCCCTTAGGGAGCCAGGTAATGTGAGAGAAAGCAAATGTGGGCTGTGGTCATCAACTAGCCACTTCCCTCCCTGACAGGCTAGGAGTATGACTTTGCAATGGAACGTTCATTTATTGACAGGCTCCCACTGTTTCTTAGATATATCTTAACATGAAAGATCAGTGTTGGGGAGCCAGGAAATAGAGAGTTTGGAAGAGAAGGAAATGACTCCCAAAGGCTTCCAAACCTTGTTTTTCAAATTCTTACTTAGCAAAGGCCTCACTGGGTTGAGTGCCATTGCCAGAAGCTGGAGGTTGTCTGCTCCAATGGATTGACTAGCCACAGTGTATTGTCATTAGACTGAATGCTTCCTGATGAAGAGGTCTGATACGGTTCAGTAAAGAAGTGAAAGTAGTGCTGTCTAGAAACTTGGATATTCAGATAACAACTTCCTTCTTAACAATTTCCTTTCATAGTATCATCATCATAGTATCATAGTATCGTGCGAGTTGGAAGGGACCTTAGAGACTTTACTTTATAAGTGTTATCCATTCATCTGAATGGAAGTGTGTCAATAGAGTTTACCACTAGGATTACCAAAGGGTTTTGGCTGGTTGTGATGAAGTATTTTAGCTTTCGTAGTCCAGACTTTTTAGGTTGCTGTGTGCAGAAACAAAATTATTTCATCCCATGGCACCATTCTCGTGTCTTACAAGTTATGCCTGGAGGAGGTTTTTCTGCCCAGATGGAAATTTCTACTCCAAGAATAGTCACTCAGCAGCTGGATCGTTCGTAACATTTTCAGTATCTCCTCCTCAATTAAAAAGGTTTTAGGCTCTGAGATCAGCTGGGTGGTTTCTAAAAATTGTGCTGATGGGTACAGAAGCAGCATTTGCCAAAGCATCAACACATCATCAAAATAATTTGATTTCAAAAGGGTGGCAGTAGAATTGATTAAGAAAGTGATTAATAGTAGCGGAAAAGATCTGCTTGACTTGTGATATATCACAGAGATGCATTTCAGAGGCTGGAGATTTGCTTAAGTGAGGAAAATAACCTGTGATAGGAGGGAAAGGTATAAGTGCATCTCTTTCCTCTTGGGTGTGACTGTTTCGGAACCTAGATAAAGGCTTGGTTCTGGAGCAGATACATAGAAATGATGGTGTGTACAGCGGATGATGGCAATAAAACAGACAGTATGTTTTGAAAGAAGGTAAAGTTGGTTGCTTGGAAGGATGGAAAATAGTTTCAGGTAAGTGTGTGATTCAATAGAAATTAGTCTCAGTCTGTAGAGTTTATAGCAGCCACTCAGAAATGCTCTTTTAGTTGAAGCAGTTAATAACATCTCTGCACTGTAGCTTAAGGGAAACAATTTTCAAAACTACTGTAGTGTGGGACCGATAAATTTCAGCACAAATAAGGCAGTATTCTATATAATTTATTTTAGATTCACATCTAGGGTATGTTCTGACACTCCACATGAAAGTCAAATTGTCCATGTAAAATGGTTTTCAGGTGATAAGTTGACCCCTGGGGTTTTACTGAAATAATAGATTCCGAATTCTGTCTGACTCTCCAATCTATAAAAGCTATTTATCAGCTGTTTGAAGGATTTGATAAGAAGAAAACAGAAGAAAAATAAGCTTTTGTATGGTGATATTTTTCTCATTAATGGGGACAATGTTAGAATCACAAACTCCTTCTGGATTTGGTAGTAAATAGTCTACTGGCATACATTTTGGGAGGCAGTTGTTGTGTTTGTGTCTGACGCTCTCCAATCCGCATATTGAGCAAGGCATATTTCTAATGGATGTGTACATTTACTGTGCCACCATCTGGCCATCATTTTTGAATGCGTTCTATTATCACAGCCTCCCTCTGCGGAAGTTTTGCTGGAGAATGACCATCTTATGCTGCTCGGAGAAGCACCAGAAGAACAACACAACCATTTGTTCCTGCTCGCGTTCTTCAGTGTTTAAGCATAGAGCAAAAAGGGGGAAAAACAGTGAGCAAAAAGAAACAAGGCATTAAATTCTGTTCTCCACACTCCTATTGGACCTGCTGTAAACTTTATCATTATGGGATTTCATTTGAATTGAATTGCATTTTCTTGAGAATACTTGCAGGTATTACCTCCGGCTTAAAAAAAGCAAATAACAAAAAGCAAAACAACAACAACAACCACCGAGCTGAAGGAAACTGGAATTTTCTATAGTCTGTGCAAACACAAAGGGTTGTTTTCAAGGAAAAAAAAATGCCTCCTTCAGTTATTCCTCCCGTAAACCACCATCAGTGCTGCTGGTTGTACTCTGTAGCTGGGAGTGCAGTAGGGCATGGAGATGCAGGCTGCGTAGAGACTGTCTATTAGCCACTGAATTGCTGGAGGATGGGCAGATGTCTCCTCTGAGAGGAACTGAGCAGTGCTCAGAGGAAAGGAACATCTGGCACTCCCAAGTGGAACGAAGAAAGAAAATGCAGTGAGCCGAGATCTTGTCAGTGTTGTGAAAGAGCTGGGACTTTGTTCGCAGGTTGGAGCCAAGCTCTAGAAGCGGCTGGAGGTTGGACGGTTCCCTAGAGCAGGCTGAGCAGTGTCTGCCCTGCTCTGAGAATCACTTGGAAATGCTCAGACTGGGAGAAGGAATGAACCCGTGGGAGGGGCCTGGTCAGGGACTTGAGGAACTGGTGCTCACTCAGGTGTGTATAAGCTCAAGAGGAGCGTACTCAAAAGCACAGTGTCTGTCATGTTCTTCTTAACGTGCTTTTCTTCTGGAAGACCAAACCTAAGGATCAGAGGAGCTCATGAGCAACTCTGACTCCTGCTGTTGACTAAGATATATTCTGTATTAATGCTTTCCAAAATAGCTATATATTCTTATTTGTCACTCTCAGGTTGGTTTTTAAATGTATCCTCCACTTCCAAGGCTTCAGTTGTTAGCACTGACATGTTTCACTGTGTTGAGGTATTGTGGCCCCACCTTAATTGTAGGCCACACCTTTTGCTTGCTCCAAACCCTGTGAGAAACTCTTTCTTTCTCTGGGCTGGGACAATACATAGTATCTGTATTGTTTCATATCCTTCATACCTTTTGTGAGTGCTAGATACAGTGTCAGGTGCTGTTAGTGCATACATCTTTGCTGGAAAACTTGTGACTGCAGCCAGAAGTAAGGCCACTGTCAGTCATGGAAGCATCCTGATGCAGGCCTGCAAGGAGAGTCCCGGGGCCCTGGATGAAGGCAAGCACACAGAGCAGCCTCCTGCAAGGTGTGAGCCGCCTCAAAGCAGCTTGAAGTGTGAAGAGGACACAGTCTGCTCCCCTGAAAGAGGCACACAAGGTAGGATGGACGGGGAAGATTCTCATAGAATGTTTTATGAGAAAAACAGGTGTCCTTCAGAGGCACAGCTTTAAGAACCACTTACTGCTTATGTGAAGTACGAGGCTTGTGGTGACAGTTGTTCCAGGCATTCCTCAGTCCCACTATCCCACTATTTTGCCTTTTATCTCCTATGGATGAATGCTGCGCGGATGTGGGTAGGAAGGCAAAAGGAAGGCATGATTTTTATTGCTAGACTGGGTTGTGCTGACCGGCCAGCTGTTTTGGAAGTCAGTATGACTGAAATGTGTTCATGGGGAAAGTGGAATGTGACCAATACTGAAAGTACTCGTGGAGAGTATAACTTCATGTTAAAGCGTGCTCTGTTGGTGCCCTGTGTCACACCAGCTGTCGTGACAGTGCAGTTCTGTGGGGTTGTCCTGTGAAAAGAATTATGACGGGTGAGCGAGTGTTCCCTGCTCCCTGGGAAGCACGTCTCCTACCTCTCAGTAACGCTGTTATTACTGGGATAAATTGCAGGTGTGCAGAAAAACAAAGCAGACTGAAAAATGATCTTCCAAGGTTATAATTCACCCGTACTTAAATTGTAAAATAAGTAGCCTTTGTTTCATGTATAGGATGTCAAGGACAGGTGAAATGCACTAAGAAAACAGAGATCCTACACCCTAAATGTAAATGGAGCTAACACCAGCAGTAGTAAATGTCATTTCCAGCGCATATTTTGGTTGTATCTTAGCAGTCCTGGTAGCCTCACGGAAGGCTGCAGGTGGGTGGGATTCGCCATGCTTCCATCCCAGCTTTACCCGTGTCCTCCAGGCTGTGTGTGTCCAGGAAAGGAGCTGAACAACGAGTAGCATTACATTTACATTTCCAGTTGCAGTGCAGATGCAGAGGGAAATCATTCCAAGCACTGTCTGTAAGCAGCTGTGCCTGCCCTCAGCCTGCCACGGCACATTCAGAACGTACTTCTTTAAAAAGATCATTGAGGAATACATCCCCCAGGATGCACTGCACGCCCTGCACAGTGTTTTAATACGGCTTGCACATCGGCCTCACATTGGACATTTCCCTTTCTTAACTGCACTAACGATCTCCGGGCTGAGGAACGGCCCATCTGCGTTGGAGAAACTGAACGCGGAAAGCAGCCAGCTTTTCATTTTAAGTGTCTTTTCGCTCCCTCCCCGCACGCAGACGGGGCCGGGACCCGCCGCTCTCCTGCCGCCGTCACAGCGCTGCCGGGGCCGTGGCGCCGCCTCGCGGGGGTCGGGGCCGTACGGCCGTGCCGGGCTGCGAGTGCGGAGGGGCGATGCTGGCCCGGGCTCGGAGCCGGTGCGGGCCGCTCGGCCATGTCTTGGAGCGCCGCTCTCGCGGCCGTCGCCATGGAGACGGACGGGCGAGCCGGTGGTGTCGCCATCTTCCCCGCCGCGTGGCCGGGTGGGTGACGGGGAGAGCCCCGGCTATGGAGGCTGGTGTGGTCCGAGGAGCTCGGCCGCACGATTCCATGGCTGGGAGTCGGTGACTGCCGGCGGCTGTTGGCCCTGCCGATCCCTTCAGCCGCTGTGGCTCGGAGTCAGGTGTACGGCCAGCTGCCGCTTATGCTAGAATGCAGCGTAGCACTGGAAAGAGCTGTTACTTTAAATGGGAAAAGCCTACATAGCAGCTGGTCAGCTTTGTCATTCACACCCACCTAGTGCGAACCGAGCCAGCCTGCAGGGCACAGCCACCATCTTGTTGCTGCCTTTTCCAGTATCTGCAGCAGCGTTCAGCCCATGTCTGCCTGCCCCCTGCCAGTCCGGCATCCCTCGGCACGTGCAAAGGCAGAGAAGGCAAAGTGCCTTGCATTTAATGCATAAGGGATTTGTAATGTTTTTTGTCTCCGGATTTATTGTGACTTGACAAGGAAGCATCATGCCCAAAGCGGCTGTTGGGCTCTCCTCCCTTTCCTGCACATGCAGGATGCTGCTGGCAGCAGTGGAGCTGCAGGCCTTTGCTCTGGCCTTGCTGGGCCAGCCAGCAGGGCTGCAGGCAGACCGTCCCAGAGCGGTGCCAGCATGTGGGCTGGTATCTGCCTTCACCTCCCCTCCAAGAGTTCATAAGGTGTTAACTTTCGAAAGGGAGGTTCCCCTTGTGTATTTATGTCAGAGATTTGGGAGTTTTAAAGAATTCATGCATGAAAAATGACTGTAGGAACTGTATACTCCCATGTGTGAGTAACGACTACATGGGAACACAGATTACAGCAGTTTTGCACTGAAACTGCTGCCGTTTACATGCTCTCTTTGGGAACGTTATGAAACGTTTTTAAATACTGGTGCATGTTAATGCATTGATTTCAGTCAGCCCTTTTTTGTCCCTCTTGAATTTGTTCAACCTAACAGCTAGCACGTCTCGTGTTTGCTCTAAGATATGCCTAGCAAATTAGACAAATTAAGAAACGCGTGCAGAAATGCGCCCCTATGCACATGGATCAGCTTTGTTATTTATTAATGGGCTCCAATTTCCATACGATAGCCTACGTTTTGTGTTTTTTTTTTTAACTTTGGCTCAATGGGTAGTTTATGCCAATTACATGTAGTTTAACAGCTTTGAAATCTGTTTTTGCTTTTCTTATGCATAAAGACATGGACTCTGATTCAGGTTTTAATTAAACTCTACGCTGACTTTAAAGATTCTATTGTCCTTTCATTTAAATGGGATTTTTGTTAGATCTTTAACAAGGCCTCTGTGGGGTAATAAATCTAAGCAATTGTCCTTATTAGGAGTAGATTATCCTCAAGAGACAGAAAGTAACAGAAGTAAGTAAAACCATTTGTAGAGACTGAACTAAGGCTTTTTCTTCCTCAACATTAAACAGACTTGCAAATGACTTGCTTGGGTGCTCAAATTAAATTAAATTATATTTTGTTTATTTTTCACATTTCTAGTGGAGGCTATTTGCGTTTACTTAAAGTTGGAGTTTGGTTGAGCAGAATTCACTCCAGGGTACGGATCCTTACTTTCAGTAAACAAGCTGCGCGTGAAATTCAGTCCATCCTGCAGTTTCTTTTGTTAGTAATTGTGGCCACGCTTTTATATTATGGGACGTGCTGACCTAGCGAGTAGATTCTTGCTTCCTCGTGTGTTCTGCAGTAGGTGAGTCTCGGCTGGAGAATTTGCCTGACGTTTGTCGCACACCCCAGCCAAGAAGGACTGCAGAGCGCATGGCAGCATGCAGTTTGTTCGAGGGCCTCAGTTGGGCTTCAGTTTACTTGCTGTCAGAAGGTGAAAGGGCATTTCACTCTAGCGGTGCTTTTTGTTTGAGGTGTTTGCTTCATTTGGGGGTATTCTCAGCTCTGTAGATGTCCAGGCCTTGTTTTATTCCCATCTTTAATCATAGGTTGGCTCCTTCTGTGGCCTGGCCTCCTTCACACACAACCATATCCTGAATTTTAACCATATATTTAATTCCCAGCTTTGCTAAGCGCATTGTAGTCCAAATCTTTTAAAGCATGCACTTGTTTGAAAGATCCATTTTGCGGTGCTAGGCTGGGGATGCTCATTTGTGGGACGTTAATTTACCCCAAATCAACTGGTGAAGGCAGAGATGTTGTGCAGGGACATGCAGTGAGACATGTGACAAGAGAGGCTGAGTTGTTTTTGCTGGCTTCAGTTCCCGAGCTGCTTGAGCTGCTGCCCTCTGCAGAGCATGCTGCAGGAAGCCGGACTCCAGGGACACAGCTGCACGTGACGCAACCCACGTCCGCCTGCACCGGGAAGGAGCCCACAGCCCTGTGGAGCAGATGAAGGCAAACCTGTCTTGGTTGCTGCAGCTGCACCAGGTATTTTATGTCCTGAAGCTCTCCTGTCTGTGGGCTGTTCTGTCCTTATCCTGCACACCAGAGCCTGGTAGAACCAAGTGCTGTGAGGCTCTGATCTGCTTCTGTTCCCTACCTGGTACTTGGCCATGTTTCTCCATTCAGACTTCTCCTCAACCCTTCTTTCTCCTACGTGATACTGTAGCGATACACTGGGGCAAGAACACGGTCTATACGTATAATTTCTAATTAGGTTTTGTTTTGTTTTCATATCCTGGGCAAAACAGCAAGTTTTATTCAGCCTTCATCTCTTCTTTTTTGTGTAACTCGAGTGGCAAAGAGTTTGGAATGGTAAATCATGAGGGAGGTGGGAAATGTGTGAGTGAAATCTGTGGCACTCAAGCATCATGGCTTCTCTGTGCTCTGATAGCAATTAGAGAAAAACAGAAGGTACTGACAGCAGAATGTCACCTGGTTGCTGTTCTGCTTTTGGGTTAGAGCTGGAGAAAGAAAGGGGGCAAAGAGGAAATTCATACCCAAGCATATGGGCTTGGATTGTCTGTCTTCCTTCCTCCCAGTACAGCACGGTCAGAGAGTAAGTGGTAGAGAGTCAGAGGCTGAGTCCTGATGCTGATTTAACTTTTAAGGTGACGCAGTGCCTAGGACTGTGAAGTAGCTGTGTGTGCTCGGCTTCGGGGCAGATTCTGGGGAAATTAAGAGTCTCCATCCTGCATTGCGTGGCATTAGATCTCCTGTTTTAGCTGAGGCATCTTTGAGATAAAGCAACGCTGTATCTCAGCCAAAATCTACGGGGTGTAGTTTTGCTGTGACATCTCACTACTATGTGGGATTTTCTCTCTCTTCAGCAGCAGCAGGGCCAGGAGCAACCCCAGATCTGGAGGGTGAGGCTGAGAGGGCTCAGCTCTGTACCTGAACAAGAAGTGTATTGCTTCTGTTCCTCATCCCCCAGCCCCTGTTTCTGGGGATGTATGCTGTAGGCAGGAGCTGGGACTCTGTGCCCACAATGTGAAGGCAGTGACTACTTGCTGATGTGCACCATCTGACAATTGAAAGGACCTCTGCTTGCTTTGTACGCTGAAGTGTGTTGCTTTTCAGTGCTGGCTATAAATTGCAGCATCAAATGTGGCTCCTAGATGCTCTTTGCATATTGCCCAACCAGAGAAGCAGCCACATTCATCCCTGTTTGCAGCCACCTCCCCTGAGGGCAGCAGGCTGTGTGGGTCTGGGGCACCTGTGCAGCACAGGCGTGAAAAGCTGCCCTGCTCCTGCCCTGAGGCACAAAGCTGCCTTCATTCTGCCAGGCAGAGCAGAAAAGCTGGGGTCCGGTGGTGGGAAACATCCCTGAGCATCTGTGTGATGCAGGTGACATGTATTAAGAATGCCAGTTTGCTTCTCAACATGAGCAGATTGAGACTTAGGTGGCAAAGTAATGGGAATGCTAAATGATTACTGCTAACCCTTACTAAGATGACAGCAAATCTCCTCTATATTAATGTTCAGCTTTCGAGATGAGGTTGAATCTTTCTTTATTAAAGAAAGGGGGAAGCCTAGAAGTAGCTCTTTAATCCTCGACTGGAAAATATAATTCTGAAATCTATTATCTTAGGAATGCAATAATCAGAGTAAGAACTGATCTTAAATCTACTGTGAATATTATTTAAAGTACTTCCCAAATGGAAACAGAAGTTGAGAGGATGGCATCACGTTCACTTAAACCCCTGTTTTCTCTGTGCAGTGGCACACGCTAGGAAGAGAGGTTGACTGATGCCTATTTTCTGCCTATATGATTGTTTCAGGATCTACCAAAGGCTGAAAGTCGTTATGTGATTCATAAACACATCCATTTGCTCTTCATACTTAGAAATGTCTGCTGGAATTATACTCTACAAACACAGCTATGAGCGTGAGGACCTGTAGTAGGTACCTACCCATGTGGAGTGTCCCACATCTTTGGGAATCTTTGGAATTAAAGAGAACCTACTCAGCCCCCTCCCCTGGCCTACCAGCACCTGACATCATCTACATGTTGTTTCTCACAGCTTAACGGGCTCCTGATTTTCCCAAATGATGTCCTTTCTCCTCCCCATGTTTTTCATCTCTTTGCCCATTTGTATAATGCATCTGCACGCTCTGTTGTTTTCATCTTCTCCTAATTTAGTACCCTGGTGAATTTCTCACTCTCTGCAAACTGTTAATAAGAGGCTCCGTGGCTCTGCTTGCAAAGGAAAATGCTGTGTTCCCAAGATAGCTTACAGGCTGGTGTTTACCTGTGCACAACGTTTAGGAACGTTAGCTTTGTTTAGGTATTAAATGGAAGGAAAACGATTGTAACCTGTTTGCCTCTCCAGTTTGAGAATGCAAGGAACATAGAAATTCAGAAGTTGCAGGATGTGAGAAGGCCTGTGCAGCCTGAGGGAAGGGGCAGTTTGCCTTGTAAGCTGGATGAAAAAAAGAATGGATGAATGAAACGCCAGCCCAGCCACAAAGCCCTGTCAGGTCCCAGCCTGTGGGCCCATGAGGGCAGCCCTCTTCTCCTTACTTCTCCTGGCATAGACATCTTGTGCCCTTGAGCCTTCTTGCAGCAGAGCAGGAGGGAGCCTGGTGCTGCCAGGACAGTGCATTTAACTCTTTGCTTTCTAAATTCAGCATCCATGTGACGCAGAGGGAAGTAAACCCCAGGCCCTTCTGTACAGCCGCATGTGCCCCCTGCTGCTGCTGTTAGTAATGCTGCGCGCAGTCCCTCAGTGCAGGCTGGGAATCGGGGGGCTGGTAGCAGCCAGCAGTGTCTGAGTCTGACAGCGCTGCCTGAACTCACTGTCAGGTAACTCATAGATATAACAGTCAGCCTCAGTCAACAGCAGCACTGTAAACTCAAACAGACAGTGTAGCCCTTGCTTTTTCTAGCAGGGGTGGTGTAAAAGGAAACTGAAGTAAAAAATAACTTTGAAATGAGCTCAAGGCTTTTTGCAAGCCGCTTAGAACTTCCGAATCTCTGATATTAACAAGGGAACCTATTTAAAATAATGGAAAGCTGCCACCTGCTGGTAAAAGAAAAGTAATGCACATAATGAAGAAGCAGACCTCGGAAATGATAAACAATTCTTTTGCATTTGACATGCCACGGTAAATATATATGTGATGTGGGAGATGCATATATTTATTCTACTGTTTTTCATCTCCATTTGCATTTTCGTATAGAATATGCTAAACAGATGCGTATAACATAACTAACTTTAACGACAAGAGCAGAAAACCAAAGACAATAAGAATAAAGAATGAGGACTAATAAAAGCAGATGAGCGATCGGGGTGGTGACAGCCTCCAAATGTGTCCTATTTACATTGCTAATAAAGAACTGCATGCACTTCCTTCTTTGATCCCCCCAACAGACCCTCCTGTATGACCAGAATTATAGCACTGGGAAATATTTCCCAGCCTCTTCAATGTGATCTTTTTGCGTGTGGTTTCTTAGTTAAGCTTGTAAATAGGAAGCAGGGTAGCGGGTCTTTAATTGTTTCTGATTTAAGTAGGTCACCTTCACCAATACCCAAATCTCCCACGTTATAAGCAGGTTGGCTATCGAGTGAATGTAGGAAATACTTATTACACAAATAGGAGAGGTGAAAAGAATTCAGCAGAGGAGCACCCCCACATTATATGGCCGCTTACACAACTAGACTCCATAAATCCCAGGTACGAGTGCACTGCAGGGGAGAGACCATCAGATTTCATGTTTGTGTAGTGCCTACCAGGTAGCTGTGCTGAGCATGACTGGTCCCCGAGGTGCTGCTGCACTATAAATAGCAGTATTAGCGTGAATTACCTCCTGTGCAAACACCAGGCCACTTGGCTTTGTCACATGCACGCAGTTTTCTTTTATGGTTTTGGTTACTACAAACATAACCCGTTGTTTCAGCAAACCGATTTTGTCACAGGAAATGTTGAAAATGGGCAAACTAAAAAAATAGGTCAGCTCTTCCTTTGAAATCAGAGAGCAGTGTGCATTTGTAACATCTCCCAGCTTTATTTCCTTGGAGCAGGTTTGGCAGGAATGAGAGGAAGTCAGAGATTTATTTTTGGTGCTACGTACCAGATGTCATACCTGCTTTTCTGAGACAGCGGCTTTTATCTCCAGCAGTACCTGCTTTAGTCGTGATGAAAGAAGTGACTCGAATCCCATTTAAAGCATGTAGTGTGCGCTGTTTGTGTGCTGCTGAAGGAAAGGAAAGGCTTCTTTGGGAGGCTCCAGGCAGAGTCTGTGCATCATCATAAAGTGAACATGTTTGCATCCCTCTTGGCAGCGCTTTTGCCTCTATGAAATGAGGAATTAATGTGCACAGATCCAGGGCTTGCAACCCCAGCACAGGCTGAAGGTCTGCAAGGAAGCCTGGTTTGAAGTGCTGCTGTATTTATGGGGACTCCACTCGTGGCTTGTTTTGTAACATCCAGATTGTTCTTTGAAAAGGACTGGTTTTAGGGAATCTGTGGTGCTGAGCGTACTCCATTCACACTGGTCTTCATTAAATCCAGTGCTGCTCAGCATCATGCCTGATGGGGCCCTGCTTGGTCGCAGAGGGACATTTAGAATATAGGGTCAAACCCTCAGCTCAGGAAAAGCACCGTTCAGTCTGTGGAGGATCTAACCTGTGCTACGTGATCACAGGGGCCCTGTTTACTGGAACGCTCCAATAGAAACACGACATGATCAAAGGGGAAACAGAGCCAGGGGAGCAGCAGTGCCCGTGGATACCTGTTAGCGGGCGGGAGCTGAAGCACACAGCTGCCATCAAAGACCCTGCTGTCCTCTGCTCTGCTCTGCTGCGCTTCCATCTCCCTGCTGATGGGATGCTGCCTTCCAGCTGAAGCATGACTGACAGCTGAAATAACAGTCCCAGGTATGTCAGTGACCTGCATGACCCGTGGGAAAGATAAGGTAAAGGCAATCAAAGCATCACACTCCCATAGCCTCTAAGGACTGTAAAAATGGAAACCTGGGATGCAAGCTAGTTAGATATGTGAAGGAAAGAAATGAGGATGGAAGTTCACCTTTCCCTGCTAATATGCTTAATCAGGAGCTCAGTGAGACCAGGATTTGACCCAGCAATAGACAGGAGATGAGTAAGGAATGACCAAAAGATAGGGCTGATATTTAGTTTGTTTGATGCTAAAATCACGTTCAAATAGTCCCTCAAACCATAGAAGGCTGTGGCTGGCAGGGCTGAAGAGGTGGGTTATAGCAACGAGGAGTTATTGTCATTACACAAATTGGAGCAGTTTAGGTCTGCTGAACCGTTTAATGCCGTATCCCATTTGTCTTTTATGAGCTTGCTTTGCCATGAGATGCGGGAGATTGTGCTGACAACACAATTGGCTGTTTTCGTTCTGTGTTTCCAGAGGTATAAGCTGTGTCGTGTCTATGCCATGTTTGAAGTTTGGCAAAGGGTTTACCATTCTTTTGGCCATCGTTTAATCCTGCTTCCTTATCATGCTACCCCTCACGTACCTCCTCTTGAGACAGAGTGGATGGGCTAAGTAACAGCAAAGCTAGAAGTTGTTTAACTAGAAGCAGGGATGCTGTTAGTAGTCAGGCCCTAGTAAAAGCAGGGATGCTGTTAGTAGTCAGGCCCTAGTAAAGTGTAGCTCTCAAGATGAAACAAGATCCTGATATTGGTGAGGATTATGATGCGGTGGACTCAGAAGTGATGTGTAGCTGTTTGCTGCTGTTCAGAAAGCAATAAGACTTTTATTTTAGAAGTAAGAAGGACGAAACAGGCATTATTTCACTGGCACAGAGGAAGAGGAATGCAAAGAGCGACACGCAATGGCTACACAGTTGTCAGTTGTTGTGAATGTAGTGACATTTGGAGACCTCTGTTATTCATTGGAAATAAACAATGGAATAGGACCCATATGCTACATGCTTGTCAAAGCCAGGCGCAGCGATCGGCTAACGTGCTTATCGGTCAGGCAGTGTACATGGCAGTATTCTCTTTTCACACTGTCTGCTGACTGGAATTGGGCCCACGAGGAAGCCAGGTGATTAATCTGCAGGGGTTTATTTTTTCTGAACTGTTAATGTCCTCTGTTTTAGAGCAACAGCCCATGGCTCATTAAGCAGGGAAGACTTGAATGCAAGTGTGAAAGGCAGCTCAGAAAGAATCTCCACACATCTCATTTGAGCTGGGAGGTTAGAAAGATTGTGTTGGAAAAAAGTTTGTCCTGTGCTGGGGTTGAACTAGTGCGTCTGAGAAGCAGCAGCACCATTAGAAACAGCTACGTATTGCAGTCAATGGGGATAAAATCTAAAGCCACGAGGCTCTTGCAGGGTGGTGGCAGACACTTGGTACCGGCCCAGAAGCGCACAGCTGCTGTGTAGCTGACCTGCTGAGAGGAGCACGCTCCTTTTAAGTCTGTTGCTCCTTTTCTTTGGTGATTACATCTTTCTCTCTCACTGTTTTCTGTCTGCCCGTACTGTTTGTGTGCTCTGCTGTCAAGATGCTGAGAAAGCAAATGGGGTTGCTGTGCCTAACTGCCTCAACAGAAATGCAACAGAGGAAGTGAATGCTTATTCTGAAAGACACTTCTTATTAGATTAATCTTGAGATCTTCTGGATGTTATTAGGCCTCATGTATAGTCTGTTGTACCTGTGTTGAAGATTAATTTGTCTGCAACTGAAATATTTGAAAACATGTTGATTTAGGAAAAATATTCTTCAGACAATATGTTATTATATAAGCATGCTTTCATTAGCCGCGGTGACCTTCTTGAGAAACAGGGAAGCATTTCAAGGCAGTTTTTACAGATGGGGAAAATGAAGGCTTTGATGTAGAGATTCAGGCCTGTATAGCCTCGTGTCTGCTGGTGGTGTGCTTGGCCCTGCTTGCTTTCATGTGAGTCTCTTCCCCCCATCAATTCCTGGTCACTGAGTAGCCGTGTCCCACGCAGCTCTTGGCAGTGCTGATTTCATCCTGTGAGGGAGACTGTCGGGCGGGCAGCCGTGAAGGCAGGCTGTTGTAGGAGGGGGGTGAGGATGATGAAGGAAGGGCTGTCTTGCATCAGGCCAAGAGACTCTCCTAAGTGTAACTGTAGTGTTAATTTTCCCATGATCCGGACTCCCGCTGTGCTGCAGAGGTACAGTGGTAGTGACAAGGCTTTCTGGGCTTTGCTCTCTGCTGAACCTCTTCTGGCTTCTTTATTTTTCTCTCCTGTTATTCTTTAAAGTTCTACAAACAATTAAAGGAAATTTAGCAGTTAGGCTGCCTGTGGAGACTAGGAAAGTGAGAATACATTCTACATCACCACTTCCCTTTGTTTGTCTGTTTTATCTTTTTATCTTTGATCAGCTGCAGATGAAATACCCAGCTAACTGCTCACACACCCAGGGCTGCCACTCACGCTGATGGAACTCCCTGACACAGGACTATGCTCTGCAGCAGTCTGGCAGTATCCATTTCTTATTCTGGTGCTCTGACAGGTTACTCAGGGAGACTAAGAACCTCTATTCTGGAGTGGAAAAGAATGTGCCATTTCAATTTTGTTTTGATTTGAAATTTTCCATCTACCTATCAAGACCAAATCCTTGAACTATTTACTTAGAATAACTGAAATACCCCTATCTGAAATAGTGGATATGCAAGATTTAGCCATTAAAGAGTTGGGGTAAAATTAAAATCCCTTTCAATAATAACTAAAGTCAGAGAAAATCTTTCAAGAAAATTAAACACTTGATCAAAAAGAGAGAGGGGTTATTGTTGAGAGCATAAAGATTAAACAGGAGGGTTGTCTCAGAGAATAACCATCAGTGATAAGTAGCAGGCAGTTAATAATATCCCCTCAGGGATCTTCTTTTACTCATGTAGGTTTTTGGACAAATACAATATTACATTTCTTATACCTAAAGCACAAGAGAGCTTTGTGCCATTCCAGGGTAGCAATAAAACTTCAGTGGAATAAGGACAACTGGAGAGGTGGGGAAGGGGGGTAACTCAGGAGCTGAAGTGGGGAAGCAGTGATCTGCCTTTCAACCCCCCAGGCTCTGAGACCCATTCTCAGTCCTCCCTTCCATGCCCCTTCTTCATGTGGGCAGTGCTGTATCAATGCTCAAATGTCACGTGGCATTGCCCCTTGTTACACAGCAGCTGAAAATGGATGGGAGAACGAGTAGACTAAGGGTGTGATTCCATGCTGTAGTTAAGAGCTTGTTTAGAGCTTGAACATGCAAATGGTTGAAGAGGCAGAAATAAAGGGATGGTAATCTGCAAGCAGGGGAAGGCATGTAGTATAGAAAGGCTGGGGGCAGGAAGGTTTGGAGGACTCCTCAAGCCAGCTCTACAGCTGGAGAAACTGTAACATGAAACGGCTCCCTTGATCTCTCATTTTTCTTCTCTTGCTCTCTCCTCCTATGTAATTACAATAATAAATCTCGTTGTTCCTTAACCATCTTGTGGCCGTTGCAAACACTTAAGAATTAATGCAGTTTTCACATGTGATGCACATGTTCTGCATGTCCCCTTGTGTCCCTTCACTTATTCATTTGTCGTGTACACACAAAATTCCCATAAAATATTAATCTGAAATACAAATCTCTCTTTGCACCCTGGGAGCATTTGCATATAGTAATGTTAACGAGATTATTAATTCTGCATGCACAGTCTGTGGGCTGCACACGGGGCCAAATTTCTCTCAGCGTCTATACTGAAATCAGTGTCAATTTCAGAAATAGTACCTTAATATTAAGAAGTCAGTGGGAAAGGAGAGCTGCTGGAATTGGGGCATTTCCTTCAAACTCGAGAGAATTTGAATCTTGGCTTCGTTTTTTCCTTCCGAGTATTTCTTTGTGGAACGAATTGTGTATTGCGTGTGCTTCTGCCTGATGACTCCTTATAGATTAGTACAGTCTGGAGACAAAGAGAGATGGTTTTGAACAGTGCCGTAATCCATGAGGGATCTGAGCATTTCTTTTGCTATTCCTCCTTTTGGGACCATCAGGTGTAGCTGCCCTTCTGCAAGGCTGCCTCTGCATCTCTCCTGCTCATCCCTGCCTCCTGCCAGGTGAGCCCTGGGGGTCTGTGGAGCATGGAGTGGCGCTTTAGGATGAAAGGCCATTCCAATAATGAAAGGTGTGTTCTGTGGGCTGCACCCAGATCCCACTGTTCAGAGCATGCTGCAACCCTTCCCCAGCTTTGCTTCTGCAAGCTAGCCAGTTGTCCTATTTGGTGGACTGGGAATGGCCATGTTTCCCCACAATGAAACCTGAGTTACTGCAGTTACTGCAGCTTCTCTAAAGGCTTCTACTGGGAAAGTCCCAGAGTGGGAGCTGCCTGCTGCAGGGGACAGGGGGGTGATGCCTGTGCCTGCACAGCCTGGCACCCTGCAGCCAGGTACCGCCAGGCTTGTGCTGGGCACTGCAGCCCAGGAGCTGGGCCTCCTGGCAGGGAGCACCCAGCCTTCTGCTTTGGGGTGACACGACTTGCTGCATGTGCTGCCGTAAAATCCGAGTCCTTCTGGTTTCAGGAAACAATGTATTTTCATTTTGATTCAGTTTCTCTGATGGAATTCAAATGTAGATGTCTGCAGTATGAGAAGTCAGGGCTTTGATATCCACAGGAACAATACCTCCGCCCTCAACAATGAGTGCTAACAATGAAGCACTCATTCGGCTCTATAGTTTCTTGAGGTATTATCAGTGAAGCATGGAAGGACGCTCCCCCAGCTGGAGCTGAGCACTTCCACGTGCTCGCTGAACTGGGGACAGTGTCATTAATGTGATGCTTAAGGACTGACTGGAGATCCAGAAGAAATGATCTTGGCTTAAGCAAGCCATCGCATTTCTCTTAATCATTACTACTCCATCATCTTTTTTTTCTTTCACTTCCTTCTTATTCATGCTTAAATGAGAAACATCTGTTTCCATTTTTCACATTGTTCTGTTATGTGAGTAACAATATTAAACATGGTTTTTTCCTGCACTGTGAAAGAATAAATTAACGCTAAGTTTTGTGAAGTGCTTTTAAAGCACTAAAGCGAAACATCTGTTTCAGCTTCAGGTCATTACAGTGAAAAATCCTACCCTGTGTGTAGTGCAAAACTGCCAAAAAAGGTATCAACCCAAGCACATTTCCTCACCTATCCTTTACTATGGTGACTGAAGGTGGCCAGAGGACTGTAAAACTTGTCTTTGGGAATGGAGCAGTTGCATGTGCCCACTGCTGTGACCTACAGCAATCCTTGTGATGACAGATCCCATTCTGATGTGGTGGTGCCCAGAGGTTGCCCCATAGTGTCAGGCTGAGTGTCTCCTTGAGAGCGTTTCAGCCAGGCTGGTGCTGTGCAGGGCTGCCTGATACCCTGTGAGCAATACCCGTCAGCTGAAAACAGCCCCCTCAAGTCATTTAAGGTTCGAAGGTTGTTTGTAGGGCATGTGGCTGGAGGAAAGCTCAGTTGGAAAATCCACTGCCTTGGTGAACTGAGATGCTCTTGTTGTGGCAAAGCCCAAAAGTAGATGTCTGTGTTCCTTTGTTGATAATGATCTCCTTTGTAAAGCACTTTGAGGTCTACAGATGAAAAGGCAACAAGTACCTCAGAGCTTGGCTATTAATAAATAAAACAATGACTATTAGAAAAAAAACAAGTGCAGTCACTGAATTATGTAGGAAGAGTCTGGCCTTTTGGGCAGGTCCTGGCAGGTATGTAATCGCTTACTCCTCCGGGAGACCGGGTCCACCCTCATTTCCCTCTGTGTTTAATTACAAGGTCCAGATCCTTTCTAAGTATAAAGGAGGAGTTCGGCATCTGGCAGGAATGGCCTTCAAAGCTGCACAGGGATTTCCCAGCATTTTAAAAGGAAATGATTTTTTTGTTCTTGCAATCTCCTAAAGCAGCCCTGTGCTCACACCTCCCTGGTGCAAACAGAGGTGATGGTTTGGGGTCTCCAGCAGCCCTGTGTGCTTCTTGTAAAGCGTTCTGCCTCCTGTTTCATTTAAACGTGGAGTTTTTGTGACAGGATCCTGTGTGCACCGTGCTGCACTGGGGCTGTTCACCTGCAGCCTTCCCCACCCCCAGCACACGAGCACGATTTCCTTTCTGCACTGCTCTGTCACAGCTTGGCAACTTTCCCAAGACAATCCACACCAGAAAGGAGAACATGGCTGCAGAGCGGCACAGACGGGAGCAATGCTGATGGAACAGCTTCATTTAAATGCCATGAAATGTTGAGATGCCAGACGTAACTGAAAGCAAATCGCAGCCCCTAATCTCTACCATCAGTTCTTGTGTTTGCCTTCACTACCAGCAGCACCTAATAGCCCCCGACTGTCTCCACTCACGTCTCCATCTTGTTCAAGGAGCTGCCTGCGGCAGAGCGCACGAGCAGCTTGGCAAGCGGTTCGAGGGGCAGCCATTCTATTTATTTATTTATTTTCTCCTAATTCCTCGTGATCCTCATGAGCATTTCCCCACCGATGTGCCTGTGGCATCATTAGGTGTTTAATGAGAGTGGCGCCTGAACGTTATTGTTTTTATAGCTCATTTTGTTTTGACAGCTCTTCGGTTTTGCGGCAGTTTATGGCGGCTGTGCAGACTTCTCCCTGCACCCAGCTTTAGGATTTGGAGAAATATTTATCACTGAGGAATTGCCATAGAGTCCGTCATAACGGATTGTCATCATGTCTTATTTTTCAGTGCTACGCGTGCTTCACAGCACAGAAGTTTAATAACCAATTAATGATTTGAGCGTGTTTCTTTATTGTTTTAACTGAACCATCAGTGGTCGCTAACAGCCATATTCACACAGAAGTTAAGTGCAGTTCTGCACTGGACGATGCTGTTGGGTTTCACTTAGCAGCTCTGAGACCAGCGTGCACTCCATGGGTTGTGGGTCTCTGTCTCGTTTTTCTTCTCATCCAGAATCTTGATCATTTTCTGTTGTGCTCGGAGAGAAAATGCCGGCATTGTATCCTTGGGACACAAGGCTGCTGCAATCGTAAGCCTCAGACAGATGCATGCAATGTCATTTTACCGCCTGAGTTTAGCCTGCATGATGGCTGTGCTTCATTCCTTTCTTAACTGATTAAATTAAATGGATGTAATGTTTGTGTACAGCCAATAGCGTAATTCATGGGAATGCACTGCCTTCATCTATTGCGTCCTGTGGAAGATCAGCACTGAGCAGTGCCTTTATTTAACAGCTGTCTGTGCAAGGAAAACACCGGTATTTTTTACAGAGTAACTAATATTTATTAAGCTGTCACTTTTATATTATCTTCCAAGTGATTTTATCTGGGTTAGGATGCCAGTGCATGTTGTCTTACTGCCACAGCAGCAGAATAGATTGAATCCATTCTTCTCTGGCTGTGAACCTTGAAACAAGCTGGCTGCCCTCATGAATTCAGCTTGCTCACTTTGAGATCAGGAGAGTCACTGGGGTGAAGGACAGTGAAGGCAGGCTTCCCTGCAAAGCATACACCCTGTGTGATGCTGAAGGGGAGTGAGCAGCACCTCGCTGCAGCCCCACGCCTCCCGCTGACCCACAGCAGTGCAGCCCAGCCTGAGGCTGCCCGCAGTGCAGGCCTGCAGCTCTGCACATCTGCTCCCAGCGCTGCGCAGCCCCAGGAGCGAGCGGTGCTGTCTGCCTGTCCTTGTATACACAGCTACTGTTTCAAATGTTCTTATCCTGGCTTCCAACATCTCTACTTTTATGTCCTTGTTTACATTTAATAGCAGTTACAGTGGTTAACTGGCTTTATTTTGGAAACCTTGACATTTCTCTTGCCAGTACTGAAGCTGTGAAGATCTAAAACAAAGACGTGCCTTTTTACTCTGTTCCTTCTGATAGGTTTTGTCATTTGGCAACTGTTGTTCTGTTAGACTTTGCAGAATTTGGACAGGATTCTGATCTCCTACAAAGCGACACACGCATTTATTAGAATGCAGGAGTAGGTTTGGGGCCTTTTTTCTGGTACACCATGCTGGGCGCCGTGCATGGGAAATTAAAGTCTGTCTGTTGTTATGTGACCCAGCAGCTGCTGGAACTTCTAGGGCTTCTGAATAGTGAAATGAGAATCAAAATAGTATTCCCTTAAAGGGGAATGGAAAGGGATCCAGGCCACCCTTCTGCAGATCTCCTGGGCTCCAGAAGAAAGGGATTAAACCTGGGCCGAGCCAGCCTTCATCCACTCATAGTTCCACTGAGGTAAGACAAAAAATGAGGAGAAATGTGGGATAATTTCGACAGGCTCTTTCAAGGTAGTTCTTACCTTCATCGTTTCTCCTGAAACCCAGCCAAGTGTTTAAAAAAAGAAGAGGAAAGAAACAACTGCAATTTCTCAGCTAAATGAAACATGGGACTTGGGATTTGTTCACTCGCTGTGTGGAGGGTGTACATCGGAAAGCTGTGTGAAAGGAAGGATCCCATGGTTTGGATGGCACTGCAGTTGACATTGAAGCAGACTTCATTTTATGTTCGGTTGTTTTTCCTTTTTGGCGCTAAGGTAATCGCTTACAATCACTTGCGTTGCCAAATAAGCAGTGGGGAACTCCCCAAGCCATTTAATTGTCCTGCTCCTGCTGGGAAATGGGATTTGTTCTGTCAGCCGCCCTGCAAGCTCCATGTCCTCACCCGACTCAGAGCAGGAGAACTGCCAAGTGCCGAGGGGCCAGCGAGCCTTGTCCTCCTGCCCAGCAAAACTGCTCCTATGCTACCCTTGGGGTTTTATTACCTGGTCGTTATCTGCCCTCTGGGCTCCCTGGGAGTGCCGCAGCTGGGCTGCTGGGGGGAAATTCCTCAGAAACCTGCTCTCTTCTCCCTAACTCCCATGTATGTGGATCACCTCCACTGCTCAGTGCCTGTCCTCAGGGCACCCCTATACCTGTCCAACAGAGCCATATGGCCTGGCACTGGGCTTTAGCTCTGCCTGTGAATGTGCCGTACCTGCCCAGCCCTGCCCAGCACCATCTGGCCATGTGGTGACATGTTCTCTGTGCCTCCAGCCCAGTTCCTCCACCTGGCCCTGCGCTGCCATCTGCAAGCTCTTTGGTCACTTTGCAGCCAGTCTCCGCCATGCTTGGGAGGCTGCAGCTATAAGCTGAGATCTTCTTGCTTCTATTAATCCAGAAGAACAGCAGCGCTGCTTCCCAGCACTGCAGAGTGCTTCTGAAATGTAGGGCCTTGAGTGGGCCAGCCCCAATGGCCTGAGAGACCTGAGCGATGTGCTGGCTGTCCCAGGGAAGGTAAGGCACAGGTGGAGACGTGGCCTCAATGTGTCCTTTGTGCTGCTGTTCTTATCCCTCCTCAGCTACAGACTCAGCATTCTCATGTGGCATGTCCTCAAACATGTCACACACCACCTGCATACAAAAACCAAACTAGCAGGCAAACTGAGTGTGTCCAGTGAGCATTTGAGCAGGAACCCTGCTCCCCCAGCCAGTCAGCATTTCCCCATCTGGAGCTGCCTGGAAGCTCCTGCCTCTTCTCTTGCCCTTCCCCACATCTGTGGCTGCCTTTGGCATCAGTGTTGGGCTGAGGAGCCGTGCTGGGAGATACCAAGTGTTTCTGCAGCTGCTTGCTGTAAGGCAACCCCACTGCTGTCCCAGCATGTTCTCAGGCCACTGCTTGCCTTCCTCAGCCCAGGGGTTCAATTGGGTCAGCTCCTGCTGGCCAGGATCTAGCAATGAAATGAGCTCTCACTGCGTCCTTATTTCTTTATAAAGGATGGAATAACGAGTAATGATGGAAGTGATTGTATACAATCCATGCTTAGTGAGTACCCATTGTCTTAAATTAATCCTAATAAGACAGTTTTTCCCAGCATGTGCAGTTTTAACAGTCACTGTGAGAAGCTGTTCTTCCTAATACGCTATCACAAATGTGATGACACCATCCTCTTTTAGGGCAAGTAATTGGTAAAATGGCACAAAAACATGGTTATTGCTCCTTCATAAATGGGATACGTTAAAAGTACTCTCAGTCTTACACTGGCTGGGCTCAATGACTTGCTGATTAAGATGTCTACATGAAATTTTAAACCACCGTCACCTCACTGGCTCTTAAAATTGTTCAACACCAGGATTTTCTTTTGAGCAGGGTAAGTAAAAGCAGCTCTCCTGTTTTAAAGCGGAATGTGAATATTGTAACTCAAAGCCGAAGGTATGTTTGAATGACCATTCATACGTAACTTCTAATGGAAGAATTTTACTGTGCTGGGGATGGAATTTGAGAGAGACTTCAATATAATAATAGATAGATTGCAGAGATCCCTGAGAGTGTGCATACACAGCTGCATTTGTTGAAATTCCCAAAGTGGAACTACTCTGCTAACTGCTCCCCGTTCCGCTCTTACAGATAAGCCCATCTTTACTCTCTAACTGAAAATACCTTTCCAATGCCTTACCTGAGCCCATTTCCACACACTGACCTATGAAGACCTTGTTAGGAACAAGTGACGTGAGACTGGGACGTGCTGTAAAATGAACATGACTGTTCTCTGCATTTCTTCATTCTTTCTTTTGCCTGACAAAGTTCTGCTCAGCTCGCGCTCCAAGATACTGACTATTTTACAATTACTTTTAAATATGTAGATTTCTACTACTAGGAAAATTAGTGCTGGGATTCTCTTTCTTTGAGCCTTGTTGAAAGCTTGTTAAAGTCTTTGCAGCTCTATCACTTAGCTCCCAGTAAGGCATTTGACGTTCCTATGAGCATCATACTAAAAGTAGCGTTATATTACAAGTTCAGCCTGTAAATCCCAAACCTAAGACAATATTTCTCAAATGGGATGTTGGCAAGTGAGCTGCTGAGCAATTAATTCATCTGAGAACACAGGCAAGACACGATCTGGAAATACTGGATGAACAAGAGAGAAGCAAAAGTTTAAATGTAACTTTGATCATTGCTCTGAAGATACTTCCTGGCAGATGAGATGCAAAGGATGTGGCCAAGCTGGGAAGCGGGGAGATGCTTCTCTTTTGTTTGCATAGAGAGGCAGGGAGGCTGGAAAGAAAAAAGCTGCTGGTAATGAATCTTGCATTGTAATAACCCTATGTTTGAACTTGCTCTTTTCATTTTTGACATGAATTTTATTCTAAGAGAGGAAACTTTATGTTCTGGTGACCAGGCTGAGATATGAGACCCATGAACCAACCGTGCCACATGCTAATTCTGTGCAGCCACTGAATTGGATAAAGAATTTTTCAAACCCGGGTGATAACTCTTAGCCTGACAAAAACTATCACTGTTCTATATATTTTTTCCTCCTTTTCAGGATTCAATTACAAAGATGTCTGTTTTCATGCCCTGAAGATATATGCTTATCTATACAGCACAGTATACACTAAAAAAGCTCGCGTAGCTTTTTAAGCTGTATCTCTGATGTTAGGAAGCTTGGCTATATTCATAATTAATTGTCTTGATCAAACCCAAACTCCTTACAATTAAGAAACAAACAGAAGGTATGGCATATCAAACAGACTTTCTGCTGCTGTGATCTTATCTAAAGACAAAATAAGTTCCTTGGTACTTTCACATTAATAGTAATAAAGGGGTTTTTTGAATTTTCTTTAGAATGATTGTTATTATGTCTTCCCTCGCACAGACCTCTGGAGCTCTGCAGACAATGGCGAAGGTTTGCGTAATTGTTAGTGTCAAGCATAAGGGTGTATGTCTGCCTGAGTTAGGGCAAGAAATCACAGTTGCTGATGTAGGAGCTGCAGGACAGCAGGAAGCTGTGTGGAAAAGAAGGCGCTATGAAATCCTGGCTGGTGTGTAGTGACGCCCCAGCAGTGCCAGTGCCAACTGAGAGGTACTGTTAGCTGTTCATGTTTTAATATATGGCACTTGCTTCTGGAGGCTGCAGTTTCTGGTGAAATCGTCCTTACTTGGACCCTTGTCCTCACTGCTCTCTGGGCAGGTGACTCTCAAACAGGAACGGTGGGTATTGCCTGCTAATAACAAGCCAAAACTTGTCCCCCCAGAGACAGTGTTGAAATGGTGATCAGCTGAAGGTGGCTTTTCCCCTTTGTGCTACCTCTGCCCCTCACTGTGACCTGTACAAGTCACAAATACAGATGTGGAGCGTGACTAAAAGGATCATTGTCACCAACTCCCCATGCTAAAATTGCTCAGGACCCACGGCACCATGGGTGTGACAAAGGAGAGGTGGGGTGTGACGCAGCTGGGAGGCTGTAATGTGGCACCCAATGGCCCAGTGCAATTTCCTTCTCCTCAGCAGTGCTTTGCTGGCGTAGGGTGCTCATGTTGAAGGTGAGGCACAAGGTCAGTGGTGGTAGGAGCTGCACTTTCTTATGCCCTTTCCTCTGCAAGGGAACATTAAGGTTACTAGAGGGACACCTGAGACCGGGAACTTAAAATTACTCCATCTTCTCTCTGTATGCTATTTTGGCATTGTAATGTGAACTGAATCATCAGACTGGGTCAGCATAGCTGTGATAATTTATTCCTATTATTTCTAGGTACTTTCCATTATCTGCTGAAGGCCAGTTTATTGCTGCAGCTTTTCTCCTACTCCACTGAATTATAATTCATCAGCAGGCTCAGGAAGAAATTAGTTACTATTTTTTTTGTTCATAGCATGTTTTCTTATATTAATACTTCCTGTGCATGATACAAATGGCAGCCCTCCAAGGCAATACACTGTTGTTTTTAAGAAGGTCAATGCTACAATATACAGTGGTATTTTCCTGCTCTGCCTTCTTGTGATCTTTGAATTCTGTGAGACTTGAGCTCAGTAACTCAGACATGAGAAAAGAGATGTCAGCTCCTCCTTTTTCATGTGAGACGGATAAGAATAATGCAAGATGAAAGAAGAAAAAGAAAAAAGCGCATAAAGACCAAGGTTAGTTTGGCCTATTGATAATCAATCCAGGATTTGTTAACTAATCATGTTTAGTATGTGGTACCTGAGGAACAGCTAGGAATGGAGCCTCGCATGCCAGGCAGCCAGTGCTGCTCCAGCAGCTGCTCCACTCTGACCAGATGACAATAACACCCCTTACTGGTGTGAGACTGAAAACAGGAGGCAGCTGTGGGAGGCTGCACCCAGAGCCGGTCGGTGCCCTTGTGACAAAAGCTGTTTTGTGATTGCAGCAGTAGGCTCAGCCAAAGGAGCGGGACTCAGCAGCAGAATCTGTGTTTCCGTGCTGCTGCTTATGGACAGAAACCTAGAAACAGGAAAACACTGGCAGTTGTCTTGAGTATTGAACGCGGGAAATATTTTCCTGGATGGGAGATTTAAAATGGTATGAAAAGGCAATTCACGGTGGCAAGTAGTCCTGCTTCCCTAGGCAGAGCCTCCAAACGTTGTAACTCAGGACTAGCCTTACCTTGGGATTACTGCCTGGAGAGGGAAAGGCTTTAATAGCACGTGACTTTACCTATACGTTCTTACTGCCCTCTTACTGGCTTTTTGGCAGTTCTGTAAGTCTTATTGATACTGACAAGGATGACTAAAATATCTTGATTTATAGCAGAAGAAAAAGATACGTTCCGAATAGATTCCTTTTTCTGTCAGAAAAAGACAAGACCAGACAGTCCTCTTTAATTAACGCTGACAACTATTTCAAAAGATCCTGTGGAAGAAGCAAGCCAGCAGAACAGGAATCAACAGCTCAAACAAAAAACAAAGTTACATCGTTTTTCTTCTTCCAATTTTTATGGTGTTGAAGTAAATCAAGCTGCTCCGGTTAATTCTTCCATTGGTTATTAGTTCTTGTAAAATATCTGTATATGGTAACTGCTCTTTGTAGAAACAACCGGTGTATTGAGTTCATGATTGTTTTCTATGTGGGTGGAACGAGTGCTATATTTTTATAAGAAAGGACAGGGAACTGGAAGGATCTCTGTAGGTTGAAAGGGAAAGCTGTGCAGCAGGGTGAGCAATAGCACACAGATCTTTCACACGGCGTACCTTGGTTTTGTACTTGTGAGGGACTCGGGACGAGATAGTTTTGTAGGCAGAGGTTATGATGCTTTTTAAAACAATGATCTTAGCTGAAAATCCAAAGCGTTAAATCTCAAATACTTCAAGAAGCTTTTCCACTTTATGACTTCAATGTAACAAATTGAATAGAAGATACCAGCTTTTCCTATAATCTCTTTTTTTTTTTTTTTTTGTCTGAAATTCTGCTATCGAGGATCATTGCCATTTTGGAAATGTTAGGGATGATCATCATTTGTCTTTTACCAAAGGTCACAGTATGAAGATGAAATCAATGTGAGTGGAGAGGGGAACTGCATGGGTATAGCGGTGTACCCGTTCCCTGAGCGTGCTGCTTTTTTGAAGATCGTGCTATTCTACAACTCCAAACTATGTGACCTAATATCTCCCCTGTTCTTCTGTTGGTCCCTATGCACAGGGTAAGCACAGGATTTTGGTAATGAAAGAAATGTGTAAACTGAAAATGAAATTTTCAGAGTGGTGCATGTAGCGGCTACATTGCTACGGTGAAGCTTTTTGCATGGAATTAATGAAGTGCTTGGGGTCCCAGGGAATAAAAGGTGCTATATAAATGTAAGAAATCATCATTAAAAAGTTTTTCCCTCCAGGCATTTGGGATTTTGCAGGGTTTCAAGGAGGCATTTGCAATCTTCTTTCATCCAAAATGCTTCAGCTTAGACCTGCTCCAAGTCTCTCCCTGCAGTGTCATCTACAGAAATGTTTATATGAAGAAACAGTTTCTGAATTGGTTTCAGTTAATCATATTTTGCTGCTAACATGAAAGAATCTGCTTTGGCATAAGCTTTTTTTAACCATTTTGAAGACCAAAAGGAACTAGGTAGCAACCTTTCCTCAAGAGGTTTTCATTGGCTGTTTTAACCACTATTAGACCTTGTCTGCACTGGTGGAGGAATACAGAGGCTCACAGCCAGGGTAGGTGGGTACAGAAAGCCTGCTGTGCACTATGGGGATTAGAGTTCAAGAATCACATCTTAAGGGCCTTCATGGCTACACACGTTTGTTAATTGATCTTTGAATGCCTGACCAGAGGCTTTCCCTTTCATCCAAAATTAGACTGGTTTTGTGTGTGTACATTTCTGTATACTTCTAAACTCTTTTTTTAACCCGGCACGCAACGTTTAAGATAATCTACCACTTTCCACATATTGTGTCAATGGCAAAGCTGGCAGAATCGGAAATCAAATCATTTGTGAGACGACTGGCCATAGCCTTAATAGTTTGACTGCACTGTCCTTTTGATGAAATGGTGAAGTTATGTGCGCCATGAATTCACTCCAAACGTGGCTCCACAGCGTGTGGATCACAAGTATTTTGTAGAGTCCAGCACTGTTCACAGAACTGGAAAATAAAATGCTAAGTATCTCTAAGCTCTTAATGAAACCATGAGATATGGCAGCATGGAAGTTTAGATTTCCTTCTGCTATCCATTTTACTTGGTTACATGTGAAGTTAAAGTATAATAAAACACTGCATCTTCTGTGATCGTTTCATAGAATTTGGTATTTTCCCTCAACTGCTTGTTACAGAATTGAAGCAGGAATTGCTGTTGTTTACACCTTATCTGGTAGGGGATGAGAGGAGTGAGTGAGTGTGATTACCTTCAAATAACTGAGTGCAATAATGTATTTAGCAAGAAGTATAGAGCCATATCAATACAATCTTTGCTTTTCATGCCTTTATTTGCATTTTGGTTAGCATGGAGCACATACTAACAAGACCCTTAGAAGAAATCTGTGGGTTGTGTGAGATGTTTCTTATGCTAAGGAACAGTGAAGAACTATCTGTAAGTGCTCCAAAATAGCAGAACTTGGTTTTATAAATGTATCTTTTCAGAAAACAAGCTTAATTCTCAGAAGAGCCACATTAGCACTCATTAGGGGACTGAGTGCTTCAGGGTACTGTTAATGAAATTCATTGCCTTTTGCCTGTGGGCTATCAGTTTGAATTCAGTTGAACTCAGTGGAGATTTAAAATTGTCCTATTTAATGGCCTTTTAGTCATCTCTAATGGGATGAGTTTGGTGGCTCTCAGTCCCATAATGTAAACCATTTGCTCTGCCTTCTCCTAAACTGGCAAGCTCCAGAGAAAGCCAAAAGTTTCATGGATTCTGGGGAAAGATTCATATGTTACCATGAAAAAGCAAAACAAAGAAAAGAAAAGGTCTTGTTGCACGCTAGTTATACGTAAAATCACACCAATACTTTTGATTTTTAAATGTCCTTGGGATCCCTGTCAGATATATATACATGTGTATATATATATATATATACATATGTATATATATATATAGGATTAGAACAGCTATCTGGATAGTAACTGCAGTTATGGAAAATGATGCAAAAAAATTGATTTCCTAATGTGCCTCCATTTGTTCTCAGTATTTAAATGCTTCTCATCTATTTGTACATTTAGCTCAGGTTTGGTTGGGTTTTGTTTTTAATGATGTTTTCAGAACCCTCCAGAACACGTATCTCTTTAATTTATTCACGCTGTAGTGAAACCTTTCCTAATGTCTAAACTGAATTTATCACAGTGCAGCTCGAAACTGTCACTTTTTGTTCTTAGCTGGATGGATTTAGTGTAGTCCTCTATTCTTTAGACTAAGAAATCTAAATCATTCCTATTTTCAGTTTGCATTACATTTCCCAAAAATTCTGATTGGTTGGTTGTTGTTTTTCCCCTCCTGCTCTTCCCCGGGCTTCCTTCTATTGGTGTTCTTTGAAAGATGCATTTTCTTGAAAGAGAGCCCCATCTGAGTGCAGGATTCCAGCCAGGGCTTTACTAGTGTTAAATGTGAGGAGAAATTGTTTGTATGTCCTAGATATGACAGGTCTGTTCACACACCTCTTTCTACGGCAGCTTTATTTCACAACAGCGTTGACACTGTGGACGCATGTTCCCTTTGTGATTTACGGTGGTGCACAGCCCCTGTTCTGAAGCCATGGTGGCTATTAATCTGTTTCTTGCCTTGCAACTGTGCAATTGCTGTTTTCCCACTTGAATGCAGAAACTGACAGTTGCATCCTATTTCTGCGATCAAGATCACTTGGAATTCTATTTTTGCCCAGCAACATCCCTGCAGCTCTGCCATTTGGTTACTGTTGGCAAATCATGGAATCGTGTAATATCCTTAGCTGGAAGGGACCCAACTCTACTCCACTACTCGTGTAATTAGAGGTCCAGGACACGTCCGTGCCTAAGGAACTACGTCTGCTATATTCTGTTGTTATTCAGAGAGGCACTGCCAATTACTTTTTGAGTAGTTTTGTACCACTGCAGACTTTTCCTTCTGTTCACGTTTCTTTCACATGCTCAGTTATTGAGTTCTGAGTCAGTGTCAAAAGCTTTACTAAAGTCAAGCCACAACAGACCTGCCGCTGTTCCCACCTGAGGTCCATTTATACTGTCATCAAATGGAATTAGTTTGGTTTCTACGATTTTCTTGACAAACCCACTTGGCTGTAACTTATCACTTCATTAGCTGCCAGGTACTTAAAGATGTGTGATTATCTGCTTCAGTGCTTTCCAGAGAAGGGATGCTGGAGTGCTTGGCGGTTCCTGGCTCTTCCTACACTCCCCTTGGAATTGCATGTGCTATGTGTTCCCTTCTCCCCACTTCTGAAGCACCAGTTGTCTTCATGAGCTCTGTGACAACTGCTCACACCTCTGAAGTCGCCTTATCACCTTCTCACTCTAGCGTGAAATCCTTTGGGCCTAACAAACCCGAAGGAAACCTAATTTATCAAAGCAGTCCCTAATTTACCAATTTGTCTCCCTCGAATCCTTGCCCTTTTGAACTGGAGCTTGCCATCACAGCCATCAATCTTTATGGCTGGCAGTGAAGGCAAGTTTCGTAGTGCCCTGTCAGAGATGTTCCACAAGGCAGAGCGGCCACCTCCGCGCTCTCTCCTCTCCCCTTGCTGCTGCTTTGCTCTGCGTTTCCTGCTCCGCTTTCTCACTGCCCCATCACATCGTTTGCCAGCCGCTGCTTGTTTCAGGACTGCCTCTTTTGTGCGCTTCCTTCGGCGTCTGACCTAGTTTTACACTTTCCGTGAGAAAGACACCGCAGAGCAGCAGGCGCTTCGGCTTCCCGCTCCCCCACGCACCGGGGGACCCGCCGCAGGTGAGGGGAGGCCGCGCTGGGGCGGGGGGCGGCCGCGTTCGGCATTTCGCCTTTAGAGGAGCCGTTAGAAGCGTCTCCTCACGCCCACGCGAGGCATCTCCCACTTGCGCTCACAGCGCTGCCGGGGCCAACCCGAGCCCGACGGCCAGCCGCGCGGCGATAACGGCCCCGCTCGTCCCGGCGGCTGGAAGGGCGGCGAGGTCGCGACCCCGCAGCTCGCTACGGGAGGGGGCGGCGCCGGAGCGGGAGAGGCGGAGGAATGAAACGCGCGTGCGCGCTGCGCTCCCCGGGACGTGGGGCTCCGTGTGCGGTATGGGGGGGGGGCCGGGAAGCTTACGCGATGACGTCATGACGCCGCGCGCAGGACGTAACCCCGGCGTGACGCACAGCCCGGCGAGCCCGTGAGTTTCCCGTTATGCTTTTTTTTTTTAACGCCCTCCCCCCGCTCCCCTCCCCCACCGCGGGGCGCTCCGCTCCGCACCGCACGGCCGGGACCGCCAGGGGCGGGGAGGGTCAGGGCCGGGGAGGGGGCCGGGGCTGAGGCGGGCGCGGCGGGCCGGGCCGGCCGCCCTAGCGGCGGTTGGCGGGCGGCCGTCGCCTCCATCCTGCTGCATCGGGAACATGGCGGCCGCCTCCGACCTGCTGCGGCTCCGCGGCTCGGCCGCTGCTGCCCGCGCGGCGGTAAGTGCCGGGCCCGGGGCGGCGGCGGAGCGGCCGGGAGAGAGCGGGCGGCCGCGGACCTCCCCCTTCCCCCCCCCCCCCCCAACGCCTCGCCGCCTCCTCCCGGCCTCGCCGGCGGCACCCGGGCCGTTCCCGAGCCGGCGAGCGGCCTCCCGGTGCCCCGGCCGGGCCGGACACAAAGGGCCGTGCGAGGAGGGCTCCGCGCGGTCACATGAAGCGGCACAGCCAGTGAGCGCGGGGCGGGGGGGAGCGGGCCGCCGCCATTGCCAGGCGCGGAGCGGCGGGGCAGCCTCGGCGGGGCCGGGGGAGGCAGCTGGGGAGCAGGTAACGCCGGGCGGGTGGGAAGCCGTGGCTCGCGGGTGGCCGGGGTCGGCCCGGGGGCTCCGGCGGGCCGTGGACCGGCCGGCTCCGGCCGCGGAAGCTCGCTGCCCCGCCGCGCTCCGTCCGGCCCGGTGACGCGCTGTGCCCGCCCGCTCCCTTCCTTCCCGGCTCGGAGCGGGACGGTCACCGTAGGATGCGAGGTTGTGCCGGTCCCGGCCCGCCGGCGGCTGATATCAGTGTGGTGCCACATCGCTACAAGGCCGAAGTTAGCGAGCACCCAGGCCGTGGGGTGGGGGCTTCTGAGCAAAGTTTGTGTCACATCAGGCTGCAGTGGTGAGCATCACCCTGCTTAGGAGCGTGTATCGTACAAAATCGTCAAAGTTTTCTGTTGTCATGTTTCGGTGTACAACCTTTAGTCTATCTGAAGTGCTTGCATTGGGGTAATATGGTCGTTATAAACTGACAAGTCATGGTGGTAATGAAAAACAAACTCTGTACATCCAAGCAGGCTTCCATCAGTGCTGTGGAACTCTGGCCCTTTAAGCGTGATCTCACCTGCAGTCACGTTCTGATTTTCTGCCTTCCCTCCCTCCTAGCACGTAATTGAATCATGAAGGTTGTGTCATGGAACTTCGCTTTGAGACTCGTGGGGAATGAACACGCACCAGATTTTAGGAAGAAGCCATTTCGTGCTGTGTAGCTTAATGAATTAACACACGGACAGATGCTTGGAGAGGTTTGTGTTCCAGAGATAAGGATCTCTGGAATTCCATCAAGGAATGGTACCTTTTACTGAAAAGCTTATGAAATGCATTTTTTAAATAAAAGTTGCAAAATATTTTTTTTCATTCAAATTAAGAAACAAGGCTTTAACTGAAGCATTTCAACATTTAAGAGGTTCATCTGAGTTTTGACTTTCTGTATAAAATCCTTTGCTGCTTGACTTGTGTAAAGCAGGTGATTTGAGGGCAGAGCAAATGAACTGATTAGGCAAAGCAGAATAGATCCTGAGGAGCTTTTGATGCGTCACTTGGGGAGAAAACGCAGCAATTTCCTTATTGGAGAGGGATTTAAGTAGGGTGTATGGAGGAGCAGTGCAGCGTGACAATCCCATTACACTGACTGACCATCAAAGCTGGTGATGCAGACCTGTCTGATAGGACTGCAGAGGGATGCAGTGCAGGGTTATGCATGAATAACGGCTAAAATGGGAAGAGTTTTCAAGACATTGTCTTTAAAATAGTTTCTTCCAACACCTAACACTAGTTCAGATAGAGGTTTCTTCTTATTTTAGAAGTTAGATGGGAAACATTTGAGGGTGAGAGGTTGTTAATTTCACCAGTAAACACCTTTCTTGTTTACAGAAATCGCTTCTTTTGTTGTCTTTTGTTATGCTGCAAATAGTCCTTGGCAATGTCATTTAGCAAAATCAGGGCAGAAGTGTATTACTTCGATTTTTTTCTTTTCTGAAATCTTGTGAAATCCAGCATCTCTTCTGCAGTAACACACAGAAGTAGTGCCAAAACCGAGGGAAATGCCTATGAAAGTTTGTGAGGGAACCTTAAAAGTGATCAGTATGGCCTTGAAATCTCAGCAGGTGACCTGAGCCGTAGGAAGAAGAAGCCCTGTTGACATGAAGCATCCTTGAGAAGTTAATTATGGGAGCAACAATTGACTGGAGCAGGAGCATCAGCAATTGAATTAACAGGATGTTGAACAATAGTGGCAGTGCCTTCCACTTTAAAATAACAGTGCTGGCCGATTTTCAGTATGGACACTTGGGTTGCCAGGGGAGTTTCCTATGGGATGGTTTGTGCTTACACTTGTATGTGTTTGCACAACCTACTTGTGCACAAACCTCCTATTTGTAGAGCCTTCTGCAGAAAACAAGTAGAAAGAGAATAAGAATCTTCTTGGTCATAAAGCATATACAGGCTTACATATCTCTGTTCACCTTGAACAGTTCCAGGTTTTTTACCAGCTTGCACAAGATCTCAGCAGTGAAAACTGGACAGAATGCGCTGTAGTCGTGCCACTTGCTTTGCAGTTCCCCCGAGGTTGGTTTGGCTGAAGGCTCTCTGAGATGTCGCAGACCGGCCCGGTTGGTTTGGCCAGTTGGGAGCTCGCTGTCAGCATGTTATTTATATTTTATAACAGCTTTTTGAGTTCTGCAACCATAAAATGATGTTGCTTTTAGTTGCTACCTGTTGAGATTATTGCTTTTAATTCCCTCTGTTATTTCCATACCAAATGCCTCACTCAATGCTATGGCTATTTTAAGCCAAACTGAAGTGATTCCCTATGTGCTGTATGTTTTGGTATTCTGTACTGTGTATTGAGAGATGGGTGAAAACATTTAGTAAAATGAGGTTATATCTGCACAAAGCTGCACTCACATTGACTTGTTAACTGATTTAGGCTGGCAGAGCCTCCAAAGCATGATTCCTTCAGCTGGAATTTGTGTGCAAACAACTTGAGAGCGTGAAGAAATTCCTGTTAAAACAAAGCAAAACAAGTCTTCCTTCTCTCAAAATATGTTCATTTATCCTCCTGAGCACTCTGAAAAGAAGCAGATTTTTGATAGTGAGCCTTTTTCCTTGCTGCTTTTTTGGGATGTAGATGCAAACTTATACAGCTGCTGGCAAAAGAGCTTGCGGTACCCAAGGAAACTATGAATGCCAGTCATTTTGTTTGATACGCTGCATGTAGGTACTACTGGGCTAACTAGGTTAAAGATTCCCACGTAGTTTGTGGTCAGAAAAACACCCTTTTAATGCTTACTTAAAGAAAAAGTCTTTTATGCCTGTATGCAGTGTGTCTCTTAAATCAAAACTTGTGTCAACTAATAGCAGAGAATTCACACAAGCAGGGATGGGTAACTGTCATGCCCACGTTGTTCACTGCATTGTAGAAAAGGCTTCTTTCTGCTGTATGAGGATGTGAAATAGACACTGGGATTTCCCTCACAGCTGAAATCATCTGAAATGGACCCCAATCCGGTGCATGTCTGCAACACAGTAATACTGTTTCTGTACGGTTTCTGTAAGTCGCAGCTGTCTGTCAAGAAGGGCCACGTAATGAGTGTGCACAGACTTGGAATGTGCATTTAAAGAAATGGAGAGAACACGATGGTCACAGGATCAGTCATGTTACCTTGCGTGCGATGCAGCGCGCGTTTAATCCTGGGGTAAAGTCTACCCGTAATTCTGCTGTATTCACTCAGAAATCTGAAGGAGAACAAGCTTTCAAAAATTCCAAAGTAAGGGGGGAAGCAAAAGCAAGTAAAAGTATCTCATTGTGCTGCTTCTGTCACTGTCCGGCCGCACCGAGCAGCTGTTAGCTTGAGAAGTTGTTGCTGCAACGCCCTGAAGCTGCCAGTGAGGTTGAAGGGGAGAAGATGGTGAATTAACAGTGAGTGTGCAACGTCTTGTTTTTGTTACGCTAAACATTAACTGGCTGTTTCTTATCAAGCTTGGGACTACAGAGCGCGCTTCCTCCAGCAGGGGTGATTGCTGTTGGTAGGGAGTTGCTGTTCTTAGAGGTGGCTAAGCCCAGCTACTGGGAAAGATAGATCTCTCGCTAGTGTTATCACTAATTGACAGTGAGTGCTTAGTCTTACATGTAATTGATCAGTTGAAGAAGGATGACTTATTTAGAATTTTAGTATTTCTTGAAGCTTAATCCAGAGGGTACAAAGTCTGCCTAACTCAGAACAAAGGTCAGATTGCTGGGCTTGGGAGCATTGCAGGCCTGTTGTCAGTGTGTAGTAATGATTTTGTATGACTAACATGGCGAGTCAGATACGTTCTGTTTTGCACAAACTTTGCAGTTGAAGACACATTGTGTTTTGAGGGAATTCCAGGTGCTTTAGTGTAAGAATGTGTTCGCCAGCAGAGTGGTAGAACATAAGCAAAGCAAGATGCAAATTATAGGTCTTGTATAGCCTTAAATACTTTATTTACAACCTTTTGCCTGATCTTTCCTTTTTTAACTTGTGAAGAGCGAGGAATTGTTTACTATGTGATCATTGTAATGTTGCAGAGTAGCAACTGAACACTTCCTGCCTGTCTGCTGAATAGTGAGCTGTGCTTCATCCCATCTACCTTTCCAGTTGTGCTTCTTCAGGGTGACAGCGGTGGGCATTCCGCTCCAGATTCCTTTCCAGTGCAGACATCCAGCAGGAGGTCAGAGGGCTGCTTTGGGAAAACTGTTGCTTCTGTCTGCAGTGCTGTAATGGCTCTGTGCTGCTGGTAGGAAGTGGCAGGCATCTGTTTCTTGTCTGGCTACAGGCAGCAGGCTGGTGGGGGGTGGCTTGGTTTTGTTTGGTTAGGTTTTGGTTTTGCCTATTCTACTTGATAGGTTGCTGTCTTCCTCCTTTTTTTCTTTTTTTCCCCATATTTAGCTTTATGCTTCTGGTGTCAGTCCTCTGAGTATTTCTGCTGTTTGCTTCTGTTTTACACAGCTTTTCTAGCAGCATTGTTAGCCAGTTTGAAGTAATTCTCGACTTTCTCTTTTTACAAAAGCCCTTAATGTTTATAGTGTTTGCTGCTCGTATCTTTCTTCATCTTCATACCCAGGCATAAGCAGCAGCTTCATGGCTGCAGAGGTTCAAACACTATCTCTACTATTATCTTTGTATTAAAAATAAATGGTTTTTCAGTCAAAGCGGCAGGAAAGGTATAAAATGTTAATCCTTTAACTAGGTTTCCATGCACCAAAACAGTGCTTGTAGTTTATAGAAGAGTTTACAGTATCTATGATTATTTCATTTGCACAGTAACTGTAGCTGCTCTTAGGGAGTCTTCAGTGAAGACTTTGGTTTCTGTGCCCCTCTGATAACTGTCATGGAGGAAAGAGGGAGTATTATAATTCTTATGAAAGCTTTTTTTCTTGTTGTTTGCTCTAAGTTGAGTTGCTATTAGAAGTATATTTTCATGTATATTTTCATACATTTTTGCTCAAAAAGTTGTGGTGTAAATAACTTTGTTTCTTCCCACAGGAGGGCTGGGTTTTGTGCAGTAGTTGTGAACATATCTTCTGTGGGAAAACCCAGAGTGTTTGTGCTGTCGGTGAGTGGGAAGCGCCAGCTCCGCAGCTGGCTGTGCAGCGGGTACTCATCCTTCCTGCTGACTTTTTGTTTGTGTTTTTTCTAGATCTTCCTAGATTTTCATGTATGTGTAGGCATGATAGAAGTCAGTCTTGTCTTGAACAACGCTTTAAAAGCCAAAAACCTGTTGCATGTAGCGAAAGCAACTGCAATGCATGAAACCTATACAAGAGGTTAGAGCTCTGAAAGTACTGCAAAAGCACTTCTTTGTCTTCTGTTATTTTGCAAACAAAACACCAGTTATTGCCTCCTTCTCGGGTACTTACTAATTGATAAAAATTAGGACAAGTTTCTTTTCCTGGGGAAAAGCACAGAGGATAGGTGCTGGGAGATGAGCTGTGAGCAGCAGCCTCAGAGGCTTTGGCGCAATTACAGAGTGGGTAAGAGTTCTCTTTGCCTCATATGCAAACTGCTGCGTAGGTGAATCTGAGGTGGAATTGTTGCTTGTGTGGTACATAAAGAAGACACTAAAGGTAGCATATTAGAAATTCCTACATCTTTGTTTTGGAGAAGCCTCAGAAGGCTATTTTGTCTGGCTTGTTAGGGACTTTGGACTAGCACTTGTGTCCATGTCCTTATAAAGCCTTGAATGTGCTAGATGATGGTGACACACGTAGTGATGGGAAATGACAGGCGTTTACATGAGCTGCTTCAGCAGTGATTCTCATGGACCTTTTCTGTGTGTTCCTGTAAAATACCGGCATCTGTTCCCAGACTTTTTGGGTGGTGAGACTGCTGTGCGTGTGATAGAAACTGTGGATTAGAGGGTCCCTTTCCTTTCCTGGTGTGTATAAGGTTTGGAGAGGAGGGCAGCTTGCCCATAAAAATCTTTTCCAGTTTTACCACTCTGCTGTGATTGAAAGAGTGTTTTTGCTGCTTGCTATTGTACCAGTAGAAATGTGTGTTAACAGGCATTATTTATTTCTTCTGCAGAAGGAGAGGAGCCAAAAATAGAAGAGCTCCTTGGGAGAAACCATTTGAGTTACTGTATAACAGAAGTGTCCTACTATTTCCAAAAATACCGCACAGGTACAGCGATAACTCATTTTTAGAAGTGTCTAAAAGAGGAAAAGCTCTCCCATTTTGATCCTCAAGAGAAAAAATGATTGCAGCCTTCTTGAAAGAGATCTTTCAACACAGATGGCTCTTTAAATGTTGAAATGGGTCGTGGGAATTGAGAAGTGTAGTAACGCTCTTGTTTTCTGCATCTCAGCTCTTGATTCATAATTCTGTAAGGTTTGTTTGTCTTGAGATGGGTTGATTTCATTGTTCAGTTACATAAAAATTCATTAATTTTGCATTTCTGAGCCTACTGGAGGCCTAACACGGGTGAACAGAGAGGGAGGTATGCAGGCCGTACTATAGCAAGGTGTCATTTAAAAACAAAAATAAAATTGAGATGTTGGTTTTTGTGATCATTTCAGGAGTCGTGTGTCCATGTTCCTCTTATCTATCCACATAGATCTTTGTAAACATTCCTATAGAGACAAGCAATTCAAATCCTGTTTTTTTCCAACCTAAGAGCGAGGTGCGAAGTTGTAAATTAGTATCCTGGCTAGGATTATTTGTTGGCATTTAGAAAAATTGGGAGGATGTGCAAGTTCTGTGGTCTCCTCAGAAATCCAGCAAAACGCGTGAGAGTATTAGAAGGATGGGTTTGTACTGCAGTGTTCCAGCTGAAAACTTCCTAATAGCGTTTGGAGCGTTAATGGGGAATTGTTTGGTTTTGGCTTGTTAAACTGTTTAAAGAAAAGGGGGTTTGTTCAGTTTCTGTGACATGATCCTTCTGATATTTGGGATGTAGGGCACTGCTTTAGTTGAAATTGTATTTAATGTGTTTCAAATAAACTTAGCTTTAGGTTCACCTAGTAAGCTGATTGCGAGCCGTGCTGCTGCCTACCATTTTCAGGAGATGTAAAAATACCAAAGAGGAAGAATTGGAAGTGGTCCTTTGGATTGCAGTTTCCACAGTCTTAAAACAAAATCTGCCAGCTTAGTAATATTTATTTTAGGGACCAGGGTAATTTTATTCAAAATTATCTCCCTACAAGCTTTTATTCTTCCAAATAGTTTTATCTTTTTTATTTTTCTCCTTTTTCTACAGTAAGTCATCTGAAATGCCATTTGCAGCAGGAAGAGGCTTAATGTTGTCCTTTTTCTTCATGACTTCTGTCACTATTAATTCATTAGCATTTCTTCCTCATCTTGAAGGAGATTTTTGTTATTCAGATGTGAAAATCAAAGGTGTATGATCTTAATCAACAACTTAGAAAGAATGCATAAATATTAAAGTACCACTATGAAGCATAACCTTTTGTTACCACTGCTTTAATTCAGAATTCACACTTTGTTTTTAATAGGGCAGTGCTTCCAGTTGACTAAAAAAACCAAAGAACGCCAAAGTCAAACCCCCCTTTCCTTCAGTTTTGTCCTCAGTATGAATCTGAGTGGTTTATGACAACACATATGTCATTTAAAAAAAGAAAAAAGGACACAAATATCATATTGTTTTCCTCTGAATATTGTGAATCCCTGGCAACTTTCTGATAGGCTAATGTAGTCAAGGAATAGGTTTGGGGAGGGTATTTCCAAGTCTAGTTTTTGGAGGGATTTCACTCTTCTTTGCTGTAATTTCCTTCATTTTCTGCTTTAGTTGTCCTTTGAATTTGCTTTTGCGAATCTAGGAAATTCGGGAGTGTGTTTAATTCTTGGCTCTTATTTTCTTTGTTGCTTAAAGTTGAGTAAATAGGAAGCGATCCAGTTCTAAGCATTTCTGTTAGAATTGCTCTGGTGAAGTCTGCTCCTCTATGTTGTATGTAATATTAAGGCAGAGTTCCTCTCTCATGCATTTAAACCAGAATAATTTGCATTTCATAGAATGGTTTGGGTTGGAAGGGACCTTTAAGACTGTCTGTTTCCAACCCCCTGCTACAGGCAGGGATTTGTAGATATTCTCTGAGCATTTAGCCTTGCTTGTAGTTTCTGCAGTGTTCTAGATGAAAACAAATATGAAACAGTGGAGCTGAACTTGCAAATCTAAATGTGTATGTTTATAAAACTTCCAGTGATTCGAGGATGTATTAGTTAATATGTATGAATTGTTTGCAAGAAGTATTATCAGATCTCTTTTAATTGTGGGTGTGCAAAACCACTGGCAAAGTTTCCATGGTTATCCATGTAATTTGTGCCAAATGTATTGATGCTTTGTAATGATGACTGTATGCAGCCTTAGCCACTACAAATTCAGTTCTGTGGTCTGCTGTAACCCAATGTAAAGCCTATAAAATAGGCTTAGAGTGTGGTCTCGTGTCTCTTTTGTTCCTTGAGCTACTGTAGGAAATTTGGTTGGAAAATGTGTTTTCATTAGGAAAAGTGAAGTTAGATGGCTGTATACCAGAACAATAACAAGGAAGTGTATTTTATTATTAAGCCCCAACCAGACCAAGTGCCTAACTGCAGCCAGCAGGCTGGCTGTGCACAGATAAGCATAACTGGTGTGGTTTGCTTTCTGCCTTTGTCTTTTCTGCAAGTTTTACCACTTGAGGAGCATACCAGAAGGATGGATTTCTGTAGGCAGAAATAGAGTAATTCGTTGCTGTAATCTGTCATATGATGGAGCACTTATATCATGAGGTCAGTATTTCATATGAGTAGCGATGTTTGTCTTGTGACTGTAATGGAATATTTAAGGAGGTGAAGATGAGTGGCCAAACACTCAGACTATAATGGTTTTTCTTCTGTGCATCATGCCAGGTATGTTGTGACCTTTTGACTGTAGGTGCTGGCTCAGTTTTTTGGCTGTGCACCTGTATCGCTTGGCAGTGGAAAGTAGGCCAAATGCGTGCCAAAACAGTGCAGAGAAACCCAGTATTCTTGGTATATACAAATGAAGGGAGGCAAGGCTCCACTGACACCTAAAGGCTGAGAGTTTGAAGAGAGTGTCGTTTATGTAAGTGATGGACAGTGTTGGAAGCTTGAAGTGCTGCCAGACCAAGAGTAAGCATCGAGTAGCTCAATGAGGAATGGGGTTTTACTTACTTGGAAAAGCATTTGCAGCACCTGCTGTAAAATGACAGAGTGGTTTGAATTGAAAGGCATATCAGTCCACCCTCCCTGCCACAAGCAGGACACCTTCCACCAGATAAGGTTTCTCAAGATCCCAGTCACCCTGGTCAATCCTCTGTCTTCATAAAGCAGCCTCCTGTGAAATGGAAGCTTTACACTGCTCATGTGTGACTCCTCAGAGTGGTCTTTCATATATCCTAAGGGATGGAATGTAGAAAGCAAAGTATTTTGTATCTTCATTTCAAATCTGATGAGCATTAGTTGAATCCTACTGTATAAAACATGTTTTTAAATATATATTTTATTTGGATAAAACTATTGCAGGAAGACTGCTGGTATCGGAATATATGTATTTAGGTGATTGTTTTATGTAGTTGTCTCTTTCCTTGAACATTGCTTACAGTGGCAGCTTGGCCCTCCAATGAGCAGTCTCTGTGGGAGCCAGCTGTGGTGCTAATGGACTCTAATGCTCCAGAGTGTCTGCTCTGTCCTCTGCTGGAGGTTGTCAACTTTCAGAGATGCTCATTTAGTCTTTTCTTCCATTACTGTTATAAAGGGAGTGCTCTCCCTCTTTCTTATTAGTGCTCTCCCACCACTGTTTGCTTGCTTTGAAAGTGTCATGAGAAGAAGGGTTTTTTTGAGAAGGGAGTGGAAATTAGGGAGCTGAAATACCTCTCTGTGAAGAGAAACTGGAGGAGCTGGAGTCGTTCAGCCTGGAGAAAAGATGGCTCTGGGGAGACCATGTAGCAGCCTCCCAGTATTTTAGGTGGGACAGGGAAGCTGGAGGGAAACCTTTTATTGGTGAGTGTTTTGGAAGAGCAAGGGGGATGGCTTTAAACTAAAAGAGGGGAGAGATAGATCAGATATTAGGAAGAAATCCTTCTCTGTGAGGGTGGTGAGGTACCGGCATATCCCAGGGAAGCTGTGGGTGCCCCATCCCTGGAGGCACTCAAGGCCAGGCTGGGTGGGCCCTGGGGAACAGCTCACCTGTGGCAGGATTTGAACTACATGGAAACAGTATTGCAGTCTTAAGAAAGCAAGGAAAGTGTTGCAGGTTTTGTCATTTTTAAGACTGCAAAAGTGTTGAGAAGGAGTTGTAAGTGGATGCACACACTACTTTTGTCTCAGGTTTTCTAAACAGAAAATCCAGGGAGACGGGAATCTACTAAGAAACTCCTTTTGGCTACAGCTCCTGCTTTGATTTTGTAATCTCTTCTGAGAGGGGATTTTCAGTGGTTGCTCCTGTAAGGATGGAAAGCACACTGCTGCCTGAGTAACCTCATACCGGACTGTGTCCCTACAGCCCATGGGTTAAAATAATTACATTGCTGGTCTTGTTTCCAGCGTCCTACGAACTGTTAAGTCTCTTAAATGCAGTTGTTTGAAAAGTACACTGCTATGCTCTTTTGATTAATGTAAATGAATTTGCACAGAGTACAGTTGTAGAGAACACTGTTAGAGAGGTACATGTGACTAAAGAAAGTAGTCTGGAGTGAGATATTGTCAAGTGTGTAGCCAGAGAGAAAACTTGAGTGATTTGCTGCCTTGGGGTTTAAACAGAGTTTGTAATAAGAGGTGTTGGTGTCAGAAAAGCACTAAAGCTGAGAAGAAAATGGCTACCCGAAATCATTGTTGCTACAGTAACAACATGGCTTGACTATTAATGTGCTGCTTTCATAATAAATTCTGTGATTCTGTGATTCTGTGATTCTGTGATCATGTTAGGTGTGTTGTGTGAGATGCTGCTCCTAGGTAGAAAGAACCTTATTGAGAGTAGATTTAAATCCACTTGGAAGCCTGACAATAGCCATTAATATCTTGTTTTAGAATATTTATCTATTTATTGGAAAGACTAATTTGTAGTGAATGTTTTTTCTATTAGAAAAATAAATTACTTAATGGTTTTCAATTGTACTGATAAATTTGTTGTTCCTGAAACAATTTGCAGGAAGATAAAGTACAGAGTGAGTGATCTCAGTAGTAAGTTTAATAGAAAACTACATAGGTTGTTCTGAATTATTTATTTATTATTCTGTTCTATTTATTTCCGTGGAAACTGCAACAGATGGAAAGAGCACAATAACAATATTTGATAGAGCAAATTCTCAGCTACAGAACACTATTTCCCAACATAGTCCCCACAGGTAGCTGTGCATTTTCACCAGCAGTGAAAAGAGCCTGTGTGCTGCACTTAGAGCAGTCTGCTCCAGTGGAGGAAACCCACTGTGGCCACTGCTTAAACGCACCACTCACTGCCTCATTGCGCTCACGTCTACTGGTTGGTTTCCATCGGTGTTCAACAAGCATAGATGAATGTCAGTAGGTGCCATTTTTTCCACATAGCGGAGTTCACTGACACCCCTTTGCTTCATGTGCACTTCCACGTCAGACTCCTTTCTGTCAGGGTGCCCTTCTGCCACCAGCTGTCACACGGCAGCAACACATAATGGGACATTGGTGGGACAGTTTGGCCTCTACTGCTGTACCTCCAACATATGCCTCTGACATCATGTGCTGACATAGTAAAATATGAGGCACTGCTTTTGGAGAGCCCCTCATAATACTCTCATGAATTTAGTGTGCATTAATAACGTTGGAAACGTCCTTGTTTTCTCTTGTTGTTTCAAATACTTCACTATCTTGAGTTAAAATTAGGAAATGACAAAACTGGCATCCTAATTGAAGATTTAAAAATAAGGAAGGCTCTTATTTAAGTGTAATCTATGCATCTCTGCATTATATTTTATTTCACAGGGCTCTCGACATAGGTGTTCTGTAGTAAAATTTGCACATTTTTCTCTAATTGAGAAGAGCTCAGTTACATTGGAGAATTTTGAAGATGTGTAAGGAAGAGGTCAGTCAGGAAAGAGATGTGTGAAGTGCAGTGAATGTGTGAAAACAGGTTGATGCACTGGGTCTCACAGGTGGTGGTCTGGGAGTGGGTATACATTGGTAACTGTCTGCTCTCCATCCAAGTCCATTGTGTGTGGAATGCATTGTATAGTGTGTCAGATCCCACATGTGCTTACTTTGAATGTACTTCTGTAGTGTTCGTATTGGGACAATCTTACTCCACCCGTGTACTGTCTCATACAAAACAGCCTTCTGACTCCTTTCGGTGGAGTCCTGTCTCATTTACTGCATCTCAGACGTGTGCTGGATATATGAATTGCAATTTTCAAGGCTGTAGAAAAACGTTTGGTATGTAGGAACAGTCATTTGGGTAGTGGTTGTTGCTCTTTGTTACACTGAAAAGGATGCACCAATTTGGTATACACAAGGCTTGAACACTTTGTGGCTCTTACGTACAGCTTTGCCTCTATGTTTTATTGAAATTCAGGGGGCTTGGTGGAAAAGAGAACCATTGTTACTTTAGAAATGAACTTGGAAGTGGAACAGGGTATTTTCTTAAGATGAGTGAATGGAACGTGCTGCCTCTGATATTTAAAAAATAAAAAGCATGCGTTCAAGTTAAGGCCCTTGTTAACTTAGAGAAGAACTTCAGCGAGTGCTTTGTGCTTTGGATTTATCATTGCTTATTTCCAACTGAGAAACTGAGTGTGCAAACTTGAACTAAAATTCCACGACTGATTTCTGTACAGTAGACACGGTTTCATGTGACTGTGTCTGTGTTCTGGAGTGCGTTCGTGCAGTTGGAAAAGGCACGTCCCTGTATTTGGGTGTGCTGTGTATATAAAGCTTGTGTGATTATATAGCAAAGGAACATGCAGTAATTCAGACTGGAGGAGTTCCAGAGCTGAAGGGCTGAGGTAGTTACTGCACAGGTAATGTATTGCAGAGATTTTGCTGACAGTATAATGATGAGAGAAGTGTGCAATGTCAAGGATGATGCCAAGGTTATGTGCAGTGTCAGTAATGTGGAGTGAATCAGAGAGATGATGTCACACTGCTTTAGGCTTTTCCTGCTTGAGAGAAGCTGTTATGTTCAAGGTATATAATGGCAGGAAATCAAAAGCTGGTTCGTGTGGTCATGGTAAATGGACTGAAGGGTGACAGAAAACTTACAGATGTCTGCTATGCTGAGAGTATATTGATTTGCAGTTTAAACTGGTGGAGTTCTACAGAAAGAAGGGAAATTGCTGCTCTGCAGTTTATTGTGTATGTTATGGTAACTATCGTTGTGAGGAGTGCCATTTGATTTAGCTGTATCCTGACGGACTGAATATCAACAGTACATAGGATATCGCAGCTAACCTTAGCTGGTGGGGAAGCTGCAGTGAGAAGTAACCTTTAGCAACAATATATTAATATTCTTTCTGAAGAGCCAGAAGTTCTTTAAACTGATCCTTTAGTTTGCTTCTATGATGCATTAATTTATTGGTTATCATATACTTGCTTACTGGATAATGTATGTTCAAAGCAGACAGGTCTTAAATGTATCTGCTTTTTGTTCTTTTCCCTTGCTTCTCTGCAGATACCTTTCCGTCCTGACTGTGTGCCTGTTGTATGCATCTTTAAACGCCTACTTCTGTCTGTATAGAGATGAAGATGAAAAGTAGCCTTTTTAACTGATAGTTGTTCCATTAGTCCAAACCCCAGTCTACCTAGAATATTTTTCCCTCTGAGAGCTTTTCCTCTTTTTTCTTATTTAAGTAATAGAGATTTTTGAAATAGTAATTAAATTTGTCATTTGACTTGACTGATGATAAAACACAAGCTCTTTTTTCTTGACTCAGGTTATTCTCTCTGACAACTTTTTTCCCACTGTGATAGTCCAATTGATGTTACATTCATCTGCTTGTAATCTGCTTGTTTGGACTGAAACAGCTTCCCTCTGAAGTATCATCAGTTGTGTTCGTCTCCTGCGCTGTCATACTTCTCCTTGAAGTGCTTCACCGTCCCATATGGGGGTGTTGTCAAAAAGCAAAACTTCTTCTCAGTAGAAAAATGAGATCAACGGTTCCACGTGAACACCCCACCACAGCTTTGGGAACCGCGCGTGTGCTTTTTGCTGTGCTGGATAAGACAAAGGAAGAACTGTAAGGGTTGGGATTTTTTGAACTGTTTTTTCATATATAACTCAAAGTCTAACAGGAGATGGAAAATGCTGGAGACACTCTTCTCTCTTTCAGTGCCTTGCTTGCTATTTCTTTCAGTCACTGAAGACTCTTTGAAGGCAGAAGCATCTCCAGTAAAAGGACTTAATTCTTTGTAGGTTGTTTAGCATTTGATTTTGACTGAATTTTACTGACGGATAATTTTTCAGATAATGGTGTCTGTACAGTTCCTGTATGCAAGTATTGCTTTGCAACAACTATTGCAAAAACAATGATTGGTAAAATTGATTGTGGCGTTTGTAATTGAGTTGATTAAAGTTGGAATAGCACATGTTGAGATAACTTCTACAGATTCTCAAAGGGAATTAATGAACTGGTTTTAGAGAAGAACGTGTTGAAGTTCAAGCACTTGTTTTATGTGCACTGAGTGGCTGTTAACATAAACTGAATGGTAGTTCTGTACGTTTGTGGGTACAGAATGTTTTAATTTATATCAAAAAGCATCAAAAGTGGGAGCTGCTGCTGGGTTCCTTGAGGAGCTTTTTGTCATCCACCACATTAGATCTATTAGATTTCTGTGCATTTGTGGAGGACTTCCAGAGCTGCATCAGATGGTAGAAGGAAACTTCTGCCCTTTCACTGCACCTTCTCTCTGCCATATGTCAATGTAACATGTCTTAATGCTGGGACAAGGGTGTCCTGATGGATGTATCTGTCAGTCTCAACCAAATAAATACATTTCCTGAATCTCAGGAAGTGCTTGAGGTTAGGACCACAGGTGCAAACTAGTGCTGTGTTTTTGCATTAAGCTGCCGAAGTGAACTGTTCAGCCCCAGTTTATACCAACAAAAAAAGTAGTTGCTACGGTTTATTCTCACCTTTGTTCCTTTATCTTCCTTGCTTCCTCCATAATCAAAATGAGCTGTGAAGGAGAAAGCTGGTTTTCTGTTACATTAGAACTTTTACTTTAAAACAACAAAAAGCTTTTCTCTCAATTACATTCCTGACTGCAACTATTCCAGGAGAAGGTGCTGGCTGGAAAGAGTTAAGGGTATTCTCCCGGATGGATGTGAAAGTACGATTCTTGAGGATCTGTTAGAGTTTTTCTATTAAAAATAAGGACTGAGTGGTAGGTAAGTGCATCAAAAACCTTATCAGGATTACTGTAAAGGTTCCTTGTACACCTCTGCAATCTGATGTTCCTCGGCCTTTGCAATCTAGTGTTTCTCAAAGGTTTTCCCCAGAAAGGGGCCTGTTGTAGGAGGTACTTCATTATTGAAAACAGGACACTACTAACTTAAAGAGAAAGTGGACAGAAGTATATTTAGTCTGAAAATAAGGTGTAATTGTAATGACCAGAGGAGAAATTGGGCAAATTTTGTAAAGTAAATCAGATTTGAACTCAGGTGAATGATCTTAAAATAAACTATGTATTGTGAATGACTGTGAGCTCAATGCAGGAGTCATAGGTAAAATATTTTCTGCTCTGCTTGTAGGTGGAAAGCTGTTACCTTAATTGTTCTTCACCTGAATTTTGAAGTAGCAGCGGTAGCAGTCTGCTTTCAGAAGCAATACTAAGGAAGCTTTTGTAGCTGATCTCCAGCTAGTCATAAAGATTAGAGTTGGTTAGTGGCTGTGGCATGGTCATCTCTAACAATGTAGCTTGTATATTTTTAACTTATTCCTCAGGTACTTTTTGAGAACCGCCTGTCTCTGTGTGACTCACACATGCTTGAGTGATTGTGCTTGCCTGGGCAGTATCCATGTACACGTCTTGGTTGCTGTGTATGGACTGAAGAGTTTTTTGTGCCTGCTTTGCTGATTGATATGGTGTACGAAAAGCAGCAGCACTTCTATGCTGTTTTTGTTGTTTTTTTCACTGGTTTAGGTGATCGGCCCTGACAGTGCATCAGCCTTAGTTCAGATTCACTGATCAGTGAGATCTGCTTGTGCTTTTGGATGCTGAAGTCTGCCTGTTTTACTTTGGTGTTATTAGGGTGCCTGTGAGATATTGTCTATCTCTGCCTGTGCTAGGTGCTTCTTCCTGCCTGTTCTCAGCCCTAGCAGAAGAGGCTGGCAGCATATCAGTGGTCAGAGGCACAGCATTCTTGCAGTGGCTCTTTCACTGTTGTGGACCACTTCCCTCCTTGGTGAGGCCTCAAGGTGAGTACACTGTTCTCACTGGCTTCTGAGTCCCTTTGGGCCCTATCTTTGTTACCTCGTGGTGGAGAGACATTTTCTTCATAGCTGCTTTCTTGATAATGAGAATTAAGACTTGAAAAATGAGAGGTAAAACATTTGTGATTTTGCCTTTCCCTCAGGAACCCTGGGGAGCCTCTCTTGGATCTGCTGGGAAAGAATTCCAGGTGCGCAGTTATTTCAATTGTCAACACCCTTGAAATGAGCAGTTGCTGTTAAGATTGAGCTGTTTGTGCTGTAGTGAGAGGAATCCTCCTTGACAGCAGAAGGACCTTTGATGGGGAAATGTTGGCTGGGCAATGCAGACAGGCAATGAGTCTCAGTGCTGTCAGTCATCCTGGCTACAGCTGGTGAGTCCCACCACTGCAGGCTGCTTACCTGCATCAAAACATGTGTGTGCTGCTGCAGTGCTGTCGGATGTGTGGCAGGGCTGTGGGTGCAGTGGTTACTAAATCCTTAACAGGATCCCACTTTTTTTCCCTGTGTACACTAAGAGCACCCTGTGAGCCAAAAAAAGTACTTATATTCAAGAATACTTGTATTGGAGCTTTTTCAAAGGGGTGGATCATCTCCAGGTAGGCAGTATAGGAGAGATTTGCCATTTTATTGTAGCAGTCTGAAGCACTTGGTCTAATGTGTTGTGTTGTCATGCCAAAGCTGCAGCAGCACAGCATGGCCTGTGCCTGCTGGATTACTATGTCCAGTTGTCTGGGCTTGATCTTGTGGTGCAGAGATGCTGTGCGGTTGAATGAGAAATGAAAACAGTGTGGAGAACAGCTTTTGCTAGTGTTAGGCCAGTTGCAGTTTTTGGAAGATAAGAGGATTGTTGCAATGGTGAAATGAGTTTGCAGGGTGGCTGGGTCATTATACTGAAAAATTGCTTGCTGTGAAAGATGTTAGGCTGGGCCTGGCTTTTGCCAACCAAATTGCACAGGCTTACTGAGATGTCTGTTTTAGTGCTAGTTCTGGTGCTTGGTAGTGTTAAGCTGCACAGACCTTCCCCTTTTCTGAAAGGAGTTTTGGCTCATTGTGCACGGAAGGTTTGGTTTGTGAGTTTTTAAACTGCACTTGATACTGAGCTTTCTGTTACATCTAGTAGGGCTTCACTGCTGCTTGAAAAAAATTCCTTTGCTTCTATAGGCACAGGAACTGGCTCCTTATAAACTAGATTTTTTTATTATTATTATCGGGGGGGTGGAGGGAAGTATGACGTAATTGAGAAAGGAATGTAGCTTTTCAGTAACATGGCAGAAAGGTTGCAGTTTTATGTGGTAATCAGGAAATGATCCTGTGGCTTGCGGAAGGACCCTGGAGACTTGTCTTCTGCTGGTTTATATTGCCTACAAAAACTTGGCAGAAGTATCCTTCCTTACTGTCTGCCTTTGTATTTCAGACAGATGGCTTTGCGATGGAGGCTGACTGGGGAACTAAGACTTGAAAAAGCTGCTGCGTATGAACCAAGTTAGGAGAGGAGTCCTAGGCAGTATGTGAGGAAATGTATCTCTTTCCAGATTAATTCTGGTGATGGATTCCTGAGTTTTGTCTTGATATGAGCATCTTGTGCTATAAAGCTGTATTCTTGGCTTCAGTGGTAGTAAACTGTGTTTGCAGAGATGCTGCATTTGGTCCATTCTTGTTTTGTACAACTCCAGTAACTTTCAGTCTCTTCCGAATGGCCTGCAGTCTGATATCTCTAACCAGGAAGTGAAAAGTTTCCTTATGAAGTACTTTTGAAGATTTGTGAGCAAAACCGAAAATAGATTAGTTAATCTGTTTATGATTTTATGGTTAGGTTATCATTTTAAAATTATAGGTAACTTTTTCTGAAGGAAAAATGAGGAACTGGTGAGAGCCTGTATTTAAAACTTTCCAACACTTAATTTCAGGTGCTTTGATAGATTTTATGGAAAAGGGCAGAAAAGTTTGATTTCTAATCATTTATTCTCTGTAGGAACATAAAATAGCTGAGTTTGAAAGCTCTAGCTGAAATGTGGAACTTTTCTTGCTATGCAACTTTTTCCTTCTCTTCTTAGTTTAGTAGCATCTTTATACTTATGTGGCTTCTTGGTAGGTTAGTACCAATATCTCTTATTTGAAAATTGTGTGTGTTTGAGAGAAAACCACTCAAATTTTGGTATTTCCAACCTAGAGTACATGTAGATTTCTTACTGGTGTGTTAAATTCATGTTTTATTTTGCAGGTTTGTTTTAATGTGGAAGTGGATCTCAGAGCTTAATGCAGAAAAAACAAACAAAGGTATGTGGAATTTTTTTTTTTCCCCAGGTTGCTTGAATCCATTAGCACTGCTAAGCAATCAGGAAAGCAGTCAGTGAAAAAATTAGTTGCATTGCAACTTGAATCTTGATGGCTGAAATTCAGGTGTGCAGTGCTGTGATGCTAAAAGAGGAACAGCCTTCCTCCTCCCCCAGTAGTTAAACTTATGATAACTGTTGTGGCTGGGTGTTTTTTTTCCTGCAAACTGTTGTAATCAAAAAACTATTGTGGCGTTCTGTTAGCTGTTGGGAACCACAATTACGAGTACTTAAGGTGCGTTTCATTCTCTACATATTATCTGCCTGGTATCTAAGTGCTGAAAATGTACTTTGCATTGTCAAAGGAGTGTGTTAAACTTTCACTCATTTTATTAGTAAATAATCATGTGGGAAGTCTGGACAGCTGTATTTAAACACAGATTTTGTTTCTCTTCATGTTACTTTGTGTTCTACAACAGGAATGCTTTGATTAATGTATTCTCTATTAAGTTACATTAAATGCACTTAAGAGCAGTTTGCTTTCATCTATTTTAGCTTGGTTTCTTCATGAGTGTCTGTAGGTAAGATCCCAGATTCAGTAAATTCTCATTACTGTGGAGGCAGGTCTTTGACAGAGTTGGACACGCAGGCTTCTTTAGCAAGTAAGATCTGGTTTCCCAAGTTTTCTCCTTGCTGCTGACTAGTGTATTATCTTAGAGTTTAGCTCAATAGTTTGAACAGGTAAGAGGGAGGTCCTATTGTATACACAACAAGAGGACAGAAAAAATGAAAGACTACATGGAAATGGTATAATGATGTTTGGTACTGTTACTGCTCGAGGGAGGTCTTGAGGTTCTGATAGAAACATGCAAACCATCCGTACTTGCCTATGCCTTCTGCCTCCACTCGTGGGTGTCGTGACTGCAGCACCTTGTATACTTCTGACCAATGAATTTAAATCGCACAACTCGATGCAGACTTGGCCTTTCATGTAAGCTCACATCACCTAAAGCAGTAGTTGAAAATGTGATTTAATGGTTCACTCAAACATGTTGTACTCTTGACAGGAATTTATTTCCTGATGATGCTTTCTATACAGGTTTTCTTTGAGAGTAATGAATGTGGGTTTTTGCTTTGCTAGTTGCAGATTGTTTGCTTTCCTAATTGCAAATGTAAACAGTAAGGCATCTTGACTTCAGGGAAATCAAAAAACTTATTGCCAGTTAAAGATACACAAGTAAGAAACTATTTAGAAACAATGAATGTGTTTTATTAAGATAAATGTCATCTTTGTTCTTAAGATTTTCAAGTTCCAGGCCACGCTTTCTGAGCTCCGTAGGAGGCCCTATCTTCTTTTGAATATGGGGGAAACGTAAGGAAAACAATCTTGATCTCAGTATGCTAATTATATAGTTGATCACACTTCCACATAACAGGAGGTGTTACAGAGAATACTTGTGCTGAATTTCTCTGTAATGGTTTTTGGCGTGAAATCAATTTTTAAGTATTTGAGATAGCTGGCAGAACAGGACTTATTTCCCAAAGCTGTCTTCAATGTATTTAATACCACTTTACTTAAAAACAGAAAAAGTAGGAAATGAATGATAGCACCACAGGTGTTGAAAGAGGACAGGTTATATGTATAGAAGCTCGGGATAAATTTGGATGTGTCTGATTTATGCTTCTTTTGGTCAGACAGAAATCTTACACAATTTTCATGTTGCTATTCAGATAATTTTGGCTACCTTAAGAAGAGTGTTATTTACAGTAACGACTTAAAACACTCAGTTATTAGGGAAGTGCCTTAACCTTTGTTACTGTTTGTAAATGTGAGTTTTTGTCTCTTTGTCTGGTCATGTACAGTGTTATAGTGCTACAAGTCTTCTAAAAACAATTTCCTGTGTGTTCATCAGTAAGGATGATAATGTTCTCCAAATTGACAGATTTGTCTTACCCTGAAAGAGCACATTATGTTTTTTGCATTATTCAGCACTGTTATTTACCATCTTGTTAGCTTTGTTTTTTTACCTTTGGTCACTGAAAGAATACAGTGGTTGATCAGAACCAGTTTGCTGGTGATGATTAGTGGATGCCACTAAATGTCATTTATTACTCCAGAGTTGTAAAGCAAGTGAGTAAAAGTGGAGAGTTAATTTAAGGAAGTCTTTTAGTAATTGGGAAATACAGCATGCTTTAGGAGGTCTCTACATCAGCAGGAGGTGTGATCTTAGAATTTGTGATGCCACTAAAATATGTGCAGCAAATGATTGTCAGCCAAAACAAGTAAAAAGCGTAATAAATTGCTGGATACCTCTCAGAACATCCTGGAAAGAGAAAAAGAAATATTACTTTTTTTCACTGTAATGGGAAATGAGGTCAGAATTTTTCCTAAAGTTGGAAAGTGTGCCGTATTCTAGGGTGTATTTCAGTAAAATGGAGTTAAACTGCTTTAACATCTTCTATTAAAAAAAAGAAACAAAAGGTTGCACTGTAAATCTGTGGCAGCGTTGTGCAAGTTCTCACTGCTGATCTTTAGGAGTGACACCCCAGGAGCAGCTGGCACAGCTAACTAACAGCGTACAGTTGATGAGTTTGAGAAGTATTTCCATCAAAAATAGCTAATCCTGATTTCTAGAAGCCTTCCCAGTCTGGCTGTGGTCTCTACATGCTGAGCTTTGAAAGTAAGTGAAAGTCAGACCTCTGTGATTGTGCAGTTGTAATCACTGGAGATTTGCAGTGAGTTATTGAAAACGTCATTAGCCAGTTTGCTGATGCCGCCTGTATTTGTAGTGGAAGAAAGAGTTCTTTAGCTGCTCTTCACAAAACGTGCCTGAACAAAAACACCTAATAGTAGGAAAACTTTTTGTTTTGAATTGAAATTCAGTTTTGGATTGGAGTACTAAAAATACGTAGTTCTGCTTTGGTTAGTTTGAAGACCTTTTCTTAGTACATCTTCAGTCCGTAGATGACTGGGGAATATTGTTAGTTCTGTGGGATCTACGGGTGGTGTAACTACATTTGCATCCGGAATCTCACCACCACTTGGTGGCACTACTTGGCTTCAAAAGGACATTTTCTGAACAGATAAACTCTTCGGTCTTGTAGAGCTGTAATGTAAAGGGAAGCAGCCTTGTTTTAAATTTTCTAGAAGTTGCTGGTGAAACTTTAGATGTGAAGATATTTCTTGTTTAACCTACTGAAAGGATTTGCTTTTGTATGTCTCCATGGAAAATCTAGCTATCATATATATGTATTTTAAGATAATTTCTCATGATAATAGTATTCTCAGAAGATGTATTATTTAATGTTCCCCAGCTGAATTATCATAGCATTTACTTCTGGTGTTTTACTTAGATTGGATAGTATACTTCAGATGATTTTAGTCTGTATGGATGATATCTGACACCAAGTCTTCTCTTTGTGCTAAACAGTCCCAGTGCTATCAGCCTTTCCTCATATGAGATGCTCCAGTCACTTACTTGTCCCAAGGGCATTTCAGGAGACTCTGCGGTAGCTCCAGGTCTCTCTTGTGCTGCAGATCCCAGAACTCCAGATGTGGTCTTGCCAGGGCTGAGTTAGAGGGGAAGGATCACTGCCCTCAGCCTGCTGGCAGCATTCCTCCAAGTGCAGCCCAGGATACCTTTGGACTGCTTTGCCACAAGGGTACACTACTTGCTCGTGTTGAACTTGCTGTCCACTGGGACCCTCAAGTTCTTCTCTGCAAAGCTTCTTTCCAGTATGTACTGGTGTGTGGTGTTACTCATGGTACTCCAGGCATCTTTTAGCAGTATCTATTTCACTTTGAAAAGTCTCTGCCAATGAGATCGTCTTAAATGGCTGCCCTAGCACTTAAAACTAGAAGAATATTTTTGAAAGTCATACATCTGATTCTTTTGACACTTGAATTGTATTCTCATTTATTTTATTGATTTCAGTATTGGATTTTAGTGTGATATGCTCCATTGTGACAAATTGGTATATTTTCCCAAGCAAATCAATATTGGAGGAATAAGATTAAGGGTGGTTGGTGGCAGTAACAGTGTTCTCTTTTTTGATTTCTGAATTGTAAGACAGTCTTGCTTTGGTTGTAAACTGTTGTCTTGCAGGTGTGGGATGTTTCAGTATCACTCATACACATTCTAGACCAAAAATCATGTTTATAAAATTCTGACATCTTTTTCTAACTGTCTGACACGTGGCTTTCAAAGAAGCTCATTTGTTAACTACACATTTTCTGTTTTAGATGGAAGAGGCTAAAGCATTGTGAAGTGTTGTCCAGGTACCCTCTAAATAAGATGGTGTGATGAGGTTACATTCACACACCTGGCTATTTGGGAAACAACCTTCTTGGCTTTCTCATCCCCTCCTGTTGATTTGAGTAGCATTTATACAACTTCCTCCTGTTCTGTATGAGTCTTTGTTTTCCAGATGTTAAAAACTCAGTACTTGTCAGTGGGCCATGATTAAGTTATTAAAGGAATAGACAGGGATCCTCTGCCTTAGCCTGGTGCCACGGTGTGCTTAGGCTTTAGTCAGCTGTTGTTCAGAAATCTGTGGCTTTGGTTCCATCAGCTGTCATTCCAGAAAGCTTTATTTCAGCATTGCTTCTGGATAAAAGTGGAGACATGTTAGTTTGTTATGTTTTAATAACAAAGTCTTGAAGGAATAACAAATGTAAAAGGAATCAGTACCAGCCTGAAACACCTTTACTGTCTCTTGAATATTAGGATAATCTCAAGTACCTTGGTTATTCACATATGTGGCTTAAAGAACTTGACTTATGACTAGTTAATTGGCACAGGACAAGCTCAGTTCTGCCTTTCGTTGTAGCGCTGTGTAAATAGTGTGTCTCTCCAGTTAGTTTAGCGAATAAATTCAACCCATTTAGGAGATGATTCTGAAGTCGCTGTGATACTTAATACTTACTCCGTGCTTTTAGCTCACTGGTTTATATTTATGAATTCAGTGAGAAACTTAGTATCAAAACACATAGAAGCGCTTAATGCTTTTCTCAGTCTCAGCCACATTTTTCCAACTTAGTTTTTCACCTGCAGTGTCCTTTCCAGTCCATTGTAAATGCTTGTAAAGCAGCGTTATTGTAATGGAAATGGACAAACCTCTAGCTGTATCTGCTAGTAGACAGCAGTGGAATGCACTTAGCATTGCATTGTAAGCTTTAATGAACCAGTGTTGTGGGAAGGCACTACAGTTTGGTGTGTGACACTGCTACGTAGTAAAGGTTGTCATTATGAAATAGCAGCTTGGAAATGTCATAAACCTACTTGTAATAAATACAATTAATAATGTACATAGAACAATGGAATTAAGTAGATTCCTATCAAAAAGAATTCTTAATGAACAGTAAGTGGACAGCATAGATTTGATGACAGGAAGGTTGCATCTAATCTGAATTACTGAGTGACCTGGGAAGCTTGCTGAGAGGGATTACCGAATAATTATGTTAATATGCAATTATCACCTCATTTCTTCTGTAGTAACCTCAAGATGTAGTGAAGTAAGGGTGTTATAGCAAGTGCTGATAGTTTGCAAAAATACTGATGTTCAAGATTTTTGTGACTATAAGATTAGCTTCAGGCATTTAAATGATGATCTGTCAGCTTGAAGACAGATCTGACCTTACACTTTTTTGATGCTGAGAGTATCTGGCCACGGGCATTCATATCTGAAGAACTAATTATGATTTGAAACTGATATTTTATGAATAAAAATAATATTTAGAAAGCAAAAGTGTAAATTTAAAAGTACTTAATTAAATCAGTTGGAATTGGGTTTAATTGGCTGAATAATTGCTTGTTTTTTACTTTTGAAAATGAAATAATGCCACTATAATAAGCAGTGTATCGCCTAAGTCAGGAACAACACTGTTAACCATGCTTCATTCCTCCTAGGTTTACCTAAAATAATAGAAATAAATAAAATTAAATAAAAATAGTTTCTATTTTAAAATAAAATAAATAGAATTCTGAAGTGTTTCCAAGGTATGAGCCTAGAATTGTTGTGCTTATGTAGGCTTTCTTTGCTCTGCTGTTTCGTGTTCATCTTCTATGCATATGTTCTTAAATAAAGGATAAACTGCATTGCCGTGGTAGAGGATGTGGCAAGCACTGTTTGCAATATTAAATTTGAAGTTTAATCTCGGTGTTTATGTTTCAAGTACTCTAATGATTAATTACCATGTATTTTGACAGAACTAGTGCAATGTGTGTTTCTAATATGGTATAGAAAGCATTACTTATAAAACTATGCTGCCAACATGCAAAGATTATTGTATACTCCTCGTTAAGTCTTTGTTGTTTCAATGATTGATTTTCTTTTTTTCCAAGTTGTTTGGCATTACGTAGCATTTCAGTCTGGATATCGTGCTTCCTGAGTGGCACGAGTGAAGTAATAATAATGTTCTTCTCAAAAGTAATGGCGTTGTGTGGAGTCATTGTTATTGAGCAAGTTCCTGCGTGTTCAGTTCTGCACTTAGGCTCCCTATTATCAGAATACTCACAAATCTAAGAATGTGCTTTATGGTTTTTTTTAAATACACTGTTAAAAATGCTAACTCTCCTGTTGTCCTGCACACCTCATAGTGGATTGTACCACCCCAATAGCTGGAAAAATGTGATAATTAGCAGAAAACTATTAAAATGTAACAGCAATATTATCGATATGGTAAGCAGCTAAGGCTTAATTCAAAGCCCGAAATCTGTAGGGACTGTCATATTACCATAGATGTCTTCTAATCAGATCCATATGGAATAGTTCACAGTCTCCATAAATACACAGTAAGGAAGGGAGTCTCTTTTGAGGTTGCATGATGTAATGTTTTGGATGTAGTTCATGATAGCTCTGAAGTTTGAGGTGGTTGTATGGTGCCCTCTGCACCTTGTTTTAACTCAGGTTTTAACAATCGTGCACGTAGTTTTTGTATATGGAGCAGCGTGATTTTGTCTTCACCCTGTAAACCTGTGAAAAGTTTTCAGGAGCCATTTGATAATGAGGGCTGCAATCTCCGTGTTCTCAGTCAGCCTCCCTGCTGTTTGGGGGCTACCAGTGGGGTTGCTTTAAATGGGAAGCGTCTGTTCTTCCTCTGAACCCCTAACACCACAACAGATGGGTGGAACTTGGAACCTGGAAGGTTTTACCTCCGAGGTGGTAGCAGTGAAGCCACTCATTAACACTGAATTTACCACTTTGTTAGCAACATTGCTTCCTGTTGAGAAGAGCTAATGTAGGCTCTGAAATCGACTGAGAATGCACTTGTCTACATCTGCAGTAACAAAATGAAGAAAATGCACGACTTTCAGGAAAAGCTGACTTACTGTCTTTCTTCTAAACTTTCTGGGAACGTCTTATAGTCTGCTGCCTAATATTAAATGGAGTTTATGCTGTTCAGTAACAAAATCATTCGAGCAGTTCTGTGTCTTCGGAGCTTTCCTCTCTTTTATTTGATTTTTGCACTACTGATTTATAGTGCATGTTTGTAGTACCCTTTTCTAACTCATGTTTATGTTGTAAAGACTCCTGCTGGGTGGTGCATTATCACCATTTAAGGATGATAGTGTGAATAGGATGTTATTGGAAGTTCGTGTTCTGTAGAAACTGGCTCATCTGAGAAGAGCAAAGACACTCAGAAATCTACTAAATGAAGGCAGTTATCTGGACCATCTACTTGAATGTATGCATTGTGGCATTTAAGTAGTGTAATAAATACAATTGTTTCTTATGTGTTAGGCATTTGTTATGCAGCTGAGGTGAGTATAGCTGGATTGCTAAACTGAGTAGATCAGTAACTGTTTAGCAAAGAAAACATTTCTTGAACGCCTTGCTGTAAAAGGTTTTTTTTTCCACTTTATTTGTACTACATACATAGTGTTATTTTTCTTCAAAATGGTTAAGAAAAAAAAAAATAAGTATACTGAGGTTTGTTACTGAGAAACTTTAAGGAGATTAGATTATTTTGTCATTTTGCTGATTTGAGGAGTGCAGAATTTCATGAGGCTCTGGCTAGCTTTGAACTACATAGACAGTTATGATGTTGAATTGGAAAAACTAATAGCTCTGAATTTGTTTTGGTGTGCACTGTATAAAGGTGGAATTGGTGCCCTTTAAACAGCTTATTTTCTATCCTTAGGAAAAAAGGATGTCAAGCGTGGTCTTCCTTGATTTTGAAGAAGGTCCACTGCAAGGAGCCATGGACAGTTGTTGTGAGTTATAACACCGTAATTCAAAGAGCCTAGGTAATGACTGCACTTAACAGGATTCTTTATTCAAAATGTTGATTAATATCTGGAACTAAGTATGTGATGGCAGACACAAATCCCCTAAATTATAAAAGTACTATTCAAGGGTAAAATAATGTGTTTTGTGTAAAACAGATAAATGTTTCCATCTCCCAGGTAGATGTTCTAATGCCTTAATGCTTACTGTGCTCTCAAGACCCATATGCAGGAAGCTTCTTTGTGCTCAGTAAGCATTGGGTAGATTATCTTGTGTGTAAATGAAAGTTGCTTATAGAAAGGCATACTTAACACACGTGAAGAATTAATATGTAATATTCTCTGTACTAGTAGATACTGTCATTGTCATATACTGAATTCAACATGGTGATTTCATTAGGTAGATAAATCCAAATTAAGTATTTTTCTAACTGCTTTTTTCCACCTTTAAGGAAATGCTGTTTTATTTGCTTACCATTCTGAATGGGCTCAGAACATCAGCAGGATCTGATTTATGTATTTGTCTAAAGGCAAGGAGAACTCTTTTTTAGGAACATTATTTGAAAACATTTATTTGCTGAATTTGGTCTTTTGCTGTTTGCATTAGTAATTCCATGTCCAAAATTGGCCTAGTTAGATGAATGTATTCTCTATTCATACCCAAGTAAAGGGTTTACATGTTTATGCGTATCGTCATGTCAGCTGTATACAGGTGCTTTGAATGAATTGTAAAATCACAGGGTTGGAAAGGACCTACAAGATCATCTAGTCCAACCATCCTTCCATTACCATTGCTACCACTAGCCACTAAACCATATCTCGTAGCTCCTCATCCAGATGCCTCTTGAACACTGCCAGGGACAGCAACTCCACCACCTCCCTGGGCAGCCATTCCAGTGCCTGACCACTCTCTGAGAGAAAAAGTTTACCCTTATGTCTAATCTAAACCTTCTCTGGTACAACTTGTAGCCATTTTCTCAGGTCCTGTTTATTGCCTGGGAGAAGAGGCCAAAGTCTTCCTCATCACAGCCTCCCTTTAGGAAGTTGTAGAGTGTAATGAGGTCTCCCCTGAGCCTCCTCTTCCCCAGACTGAACAATCCCAGCTCCCTCAACCGCTCCTCATAAGACTTGTGCTACAGACCCCTCACAAGTTTCATTGCCTTTCTCTGGACACATTTCAGGGCCTCGATGTCTTTCTTGTAGTAAGGGGCCCAAAACTCGAGGTGCAGCCTCACCAGTGCTGAGTATAGGAGGATGATTATCTCTCTGCTTCTGCTGGCCGCAGAAGGAAAGAAGTGATACGTTGAGATATGTAAAAATTATTTTGCTTTGTTTATTAGGTCTCAAAGGGAATTACATTTAAAAAATAATATAAAAATCACTGAAATGACTGTAGTGGATGTCTGGAAAACCTTACTTGTTTTACTTTTAAAACGGAATTAAAGATAAACAATATGTTCAAGTGAGTGTACATGTAAAATGCATTTGCACAGTTTTTGTCAATCACATTTTTTTCCACCTTGCATGTTGGTGTTGAGACTTTTTGCACTCAGATAATGCTTGACAGTTCTGTATGGTTATTAACATAGCCTAGCAAAAAAAAAAGTATACAGTTTTTGGTTCCTTTATTGATTAATGTAAAACATGTCTTGAACTTGTTAGAATATTTTTTTATTATTCAAAACATTCTGATTACAGTGTGAAGGAGCACAGTCCTAGAGAAAATAGTAAATTAAAATGGCCATTCTTATATTTCTGTGATTCTGATTCCTTTCTTGCTTGTTTGTTGTATGTTTTTGTTTGTTTGTTTGTTTTAGTATAAATGTATTTAATGGACAGACCAGCAACATGGATGATTTAGAGATAAATACTGAAGTTACTGGTGCTAAAGAAGAAGAAGAGGAAATCCTATGTGATTTTGTGTCTGAGGAGGAAGGTGGCATTCCTGAATCACAAGAGGGTGACGCGTTGTTTCAGAAAAACAACACATTGACTCTGCCTGAGGAGCTATCCAGGGACAGATCTGAAAAAGCCTTAAGTGGAGGCCAGACTTCTCTATTTATACACACTGGTGCTCCTACTGTTTCTAGTGAAAACTTTATCTTGTCTAGAGGAACTGCTGTTAATGGACCAGTTTCACACTCCACCTCAACAAAAACTTCCATTATGAATAAAGGCAGTGTTTCACTAACCACTGGACAGCCTGTAGGTCATCATACAGATTCCTGCTCAACTTTGACGGTGGTTCATGATCTTCAGCTGCCTGCAAAGAGTACAACAGAAAATTCAAATCAGCACCAAGTTTTATTTTTGTTACCTGATGTAGCACATGCTAAGAACATGACTCATTCCATTAAAAATGTACCTACCTCTGCTTCAGTTGGTTGTGATTCACAGAAATCAGTAGGAAATAGTGTAGACAGCACTTTAGTAGGCCAAGTAGAAGTTTGTGAGGATGATAAAAATTTACTGGTAAAAGACGATTGTGTTGATGCATTAACAGGCATTTCCTCAGGTACAGGTGGTTTCAGATCGGGATGTGAACCCAGCTGGGATCCACAAAAAGAGTTTATACAGTTTCTTATGACAAATGAAGAAACAATAGAGAAGTCTCCCATTCACTGTAAAGTAGGTTTAGAAAAAAAGAGAAAAAGAAAAATGGATGTTAGTAAAATAACACGCTATACTGAAGACTGTTTTGGTGATACTACTTATATCCCTACTAAGTCAAAACTGCTAACTGTTGACTTCTTAGAACAGAATGAGGAGCTACAAATAGTAGAACCTCAGAAATACTCATTGAGTAAAGTAAAGCCTGAATCCACCGATGAAGAGCTGGAAGCTGTTGATGCTATCCAGCAGCTCATTTACAGTCCCACTGGTAGCTGTGCAGAGGATGCTTCTCCTGTTCACACTAGCACTTTTCTTTCCAATACTTTAAAAAATAAATGTGAACAGAATGATTCTGAATCACCATCTACCTTCAGTACTGATGAACCATCATTTTATCCCTGTACGAAGTGCAATGTGAATTTTAGGGAGAAGAAACATCTGCATAGGCATATGATGTACCATTTAGATGGGAACAGCCATTTCCGACATCTCAATGTCCCCAGGCCCTATGCATGTAGGGAATGTGGAAGGACATTTAGAGATCGTAATTCACTTCTTAAACACATGATAATTCACCAAGAAAGAAGACAGAAACTGATGGAAGAAATCCGCGAGCTGAAAGAGCTTCAGGATGAGGGTAGGAGTGCAAGATTACAGTGCCCACAGTGTGTATTTGGTACCAATTGTCCCAAAACATTTGTACAGCATGCAAAGACCCATGAAAAAGATAAAAGATACTATTGCTGCGAGGAGTGCAATTTCATGGCTGTGACAGAAAATGAACTTGAATGCCATCGAGGGATTGCTCATGGAGCAGTAGTCAAGTGTTCTGTTATTGGTAGTGACATGTCCCAGAGGAAGTCACAGAAGAAGGCATCCATGAAAGATCCATATTTAGGATCCTCAAAGAAGTCGTCGACGTACATGTGTAAGATGTGTCCATTTACAACTTCAGCTAGAAGCGTTTTAAAAAAACACATGGAATATTTGCATCCAGCATCTTGCATCGATCCCTTTGGTAGCCATCTTAGACTAGAAAAAAGAAAAGGCAGCATAATAGAAGAATCTTTAGATTTTGGTAGCAGGACGAAACAGTTGATCAAGCAATCTTCTACGTTTCCAAAGAACTCAGTTTTAAAACAAGATGTAAAACGATCATTTGGCTCTACTTCACAGTCCGGTAACTTCGGAAAACTCCACAAGAGACCCTACAGGATACAGAAGGCTCGGAAAAGCGTTTCACAGTCATCTGTAAGTGTGTGCAATCTAAATTCTCCAGACGAGACCCTTTTGATTAGAAATAGCAGTGACCAGAAACTTAAAAAGTTTTCATCAAGCAGCAAAGCAGAGTGCTTGTGTCAAAGCAAGCAATAATTATTTACGTAGACCTAAATATGAAAACTACAATGGTTAAGAAATATACTAATTCTTATCCTTTACGTTTAAGAGTCCACCTCTGTGAGGTTTTTTTACATTTATTTTCTTCTTAAGGTAGCATCTGTAATAATTTTTTGTCGTGGAGTCAAATAATCTTAATTGCGAAGGAGCAGAAGGCTATAAAGATAATAGGCATGTAGCTGCAATGAGTGGTTAAGGAGGGATGGCACTGTTACAGGAGATGGTTTGGATTGCTGTTCAGATTTTCTGCATAAATTGGCTGTTGTTGTTTTACAGAGACTTAACTCTGCTGAAAAAAAAGACAGCTATGAAACGGAGGATGAGAGTTCCTGGGATAATGCTGAACTGTGTGATTACACTACGCGGTCTGTGGAGGATGAATCTTACAGTGATATTAATCAGGAGCATGTAAGCCTATTCCCCATTTTCAAAGGTAAAATGGAAGATCATGAAGCTGGTGATAAATCTTCACTTAGTTATGAGCAGAATGATGGCTTTTATTTTGAGTATTACGAAGATGCTGAGAGTAGTAACTTCCTGCATGATTTGCATGATGCGCAGAATTTAGAAAATGTAGGATCTGCATTGCCAAAGCATAATTCAGTTTTCCATTGGACTGATTTGTCACTTGAAAAGAAGTCCTGCCCATACTGCCCAGCAACCTTTGAAACAGGTGTTGGATTGTCCAACCACGTCAGAGGACATCTTCACAGAGCTGGATTAAGCTATGAAGCCCGTCATGTTGTTTCACCAGAACAGATAGCAACAAGTGACAAAATGCAGCATTTTAAAAGAACTGGAACAGGAACTCCTGTTAAACGTGTTAGAAAAGGTATGTGGTTTTTTAATATGTTTTTTGTTGTTGTTGTTGTTGTTTTAAGTTTTGGTGTAGAGGGGACAAAGTGCACTAAATTGAGCACTAAACGAGACTTGCTTTATTTTGTTGTAAAGCCTCTCTTCGTCCTTGTGATTTGCTATTGTAATATTTAACAGTACATAATTGTCAAAATACATGAAAATTATTTTCTTTGTAGCAATTGAGAAATCTGAAACTTCCTCTGAGCACACGTGTCAGCTTTGCGGAGGCTGGTTTGATACTAAAATTGGATTGTCAAATCATGTGCGAGGACACCTGAAGAGGCTTGGCAAAACCAAGTGGGATGCACACAAGTCTCCGATCTGTGTTTTGAATGAGATGATGCAAAATGAAGAGAAGTATGAAAAAATACTAAAGGCTTTGAATAGTCGCCGTGTTATTCCCAGACCCTTTGTTGCTCAGAAATTTGCATCAAATGATGACTTTTTATCTCAGAATGTTTTACCTCTCGAAGCATACCATAATGGCCTAAAGACTGAAGATATATCTGTGTCTGCATCAGAGGAAGAAGGGCTGAGTTTCCTAAATGAATGTGATGAAACAAAAGCAGTACTACATAATGAAAAAAAAAATCAGTCACTTACACTGATAGAACTTCTGAAAAATAAAAGGTTAGGAGAAGAAAGGAGTCCTGGTATTTCTTCTCAAAAGATTCATAATCAAACTGCGAGAAAGAGGTTTGTTCAGAAATGTGTTCTTCCATTAAATGAAGACAGTCCATTGATGTATCAGCCACAAAAAATGGACTTGACTATGCAGTCAGGTAAGAAGGTGTTTCTCGCTGTCTTGACAGCATTTCCAAACAAATGTTTTAATTCACAGAAACTGTACAAGTGCAGAGGATTTTAATTGGGAATTTGTTTATGTAATTCTTGTTTCATTTCCAGAGGATCTTGACTGCGAGAGGTAGCACAAGAAATTTTTCTTGTGTATTTTTTCTTAAGTGAATACTCAGTACTGAGGGCCTTTGGCACAGAACGTAGTACCTGTTCTTCATATGGTTGGGCTTACAGATTCAAAGCGGGCACAAAACGAGCCTCAAAATGGAAGAAGACAGATCCTGCAGTAACCATATGTTGAAGTGTCCGGGCATATTTGGTAGACTTAACAGTTCTGAAATGTTTGGGCTTGTGGCCCTGTTTCTGGGCTTTAAAACTACTGGTTTGAGAATCACATCATTTAAATCTTGGAGGTTTGTGCAAAGCACCATTTGCTCGAACTGACAGAACTGTGGATGCCATTATTAGCATGTAGTATTTTAAATTGGTTAATTTCTCTTGACTGATTGTGATGCTTTTAGGCAAACATGCTTTTACACCATAGATTAATTATTGTTTGTTTTGAAATTGTGGCTGCTCTGAGAAACTGATCCTTTCTTAAGGTCTGTCTGTCCTGAGGGAAGATGTGTGTTAGTTGGAATACAGCCGTAGCTGGTAGGGTTCTGATATGCAGCATCCGACTGATAGGGACAAAGATGTTCCCTGCACTGAGACTTGCGCTGATGAAGCAATTCCGTAATCAACTTTCTAGCTACTCTGTACTTACAAAGCAGTTTTTTTTAGAGTGATGTTTTTAACCTACTTGTCACTAAGAGTTATTTCTAGTCTTGGGAAATTCTAGGAGGATTCTTTTCAGTGTGTATGTAGAACTTACATTTACCTGTTTCTTGTTGGAGCACCACCTTAAGGTGCTGCAAGACTCTTCAGGCTGAGGAGAAGGATCTTAGTTTTATACTCCTGACTTTTTTGGTTCTGTTGGTATTTTCATTAGTACCCAGTGCAGGTTACTAAAATTGGCAGTGCTTTGTACTTTTTTTCGCCTCTATTCTTGTCTGCCCTTAAAGAAATAAGAAGTCCAGTGTACTCGGAAGTTCTTTTAAGGGACTATGAAAGTGTGGCGATCAGTTTCTTGAGGTGACTTTCTAAAATGGCAGAGGTGGAACAGAATCATGTTCAGCGTCATGTGGATACATGTGGTTGTTGTTGAAGAAAGGAGGTTACTTTATCCAGGAAGATGTGTCTTTGACAGGCTCAATTATTTGAGAAACCAACTAGAGAAGGAGCTTGCCAAAACAGAACTGTTATTGCTGTCTGTTCAATATTTACTGCTGAGTGCTGGGTAGCAGCACCTGTTTGGTTGCGATGAACGATCAGGTTAAAATGAACACATGCTTACATAATACTAACAGTTATGTATGGGGCCCTGTAATTATCTGCGGCTGAGGTAACAGTTTGACAACTAACGATCGCACTGTGCCAGTTGAGTTGGTGAGAAAGTATTTAGCATCGAGTTGAAATTCTTCAGTGCTTCCTAAGAAGGCAAATGTTTCTAATCTCGTTTCTAGTTTTCAAAAAGTTTTGTGGTTTTTTTTCTTTCTCTTGTTGTTGTTATTTGTTTTTTAAACCAACCAGGCCTTCTTCTTTAACTTACCTGAAAAAAACTGCACGTCTTCTGTGTGCTGCTGGAGAATAAGACTCTTTCCTTCCTGCAAGCAGAGGCTTTCTTTCTGAGTAGATTGGGCTTTTTTATCTGTTCTAATAATTTATCAGTGGAGAACTGGAAACAGTATATCCTTAGTGAAACGAGGGGAGAACATTATGGCAAAGTTGAGCAGGGGAGAAGTAATAATGCTTTCTTTGTCTGGTAAGTGAGGGGTTCAGTATTGTTTCACTTTCACTGTTTTCCTGTGATAAAAGCATGCTGCTTTGTTGGTTATTTAGCACAGAGATTTTAGCAAAAAACTTTGAATCGTTAACTTTCATTATTGGTGATGCATCTAAAGTAATGAACAGAAAAGGCACTCAACAAAATGTTTTGTCTAACAGCTGTTCAGTTATGTGCTTTACCACCTTTCTCTCTAAGCCTTCAACAGTAGCCTAATTTAGTATTGAGCCTTTCTGTCTTATGGGTAAAACACTTTTAATTACTGCTTTGTCAACCAGACTTTTAAAATTCTCTTTATTGGAAATGTTACAAACTCTGAAATTTCTCAACAGTTCTGTGCTATTCAAATTGCAGGATTGTGTTTTGGGGATAGAGCTTCGTGATACGGAGATGTGTAGGAAATTGTTAGTAGCCTGATGCAGAGTAGCCTAATGGGTTCAAGTTGCCTTCCTTCTGTTCTTTTCAAATAACAAGGTTTGGCTTAAAGCACTACGTGGAAAGCTAATGATGGTTAACTTCGATCCTCCTAATATACTAAACAATTGCATCAATGCAGTGAATATATTTAAAACCATCTTTATTACAGAAAACCTTTTACAACGCTTTGAGAATTTCATTTTTTGAAGAGAGAACTGGATTATAGTTTTCTTTTGAATGATAGGTATGCCTGTGAAGCTTAGAACGTGTGTGCATTGCAATACGACGTTTACAAGTGCTGTTAGCCTGTCCAACCACTTACGCGCTTATGCACGAAAGAAGAGTGCTGGACTTTTGACTGGGACAGGTATGTTTTGTTACAGATGTAAAAGCAAAGTCTGTCTATGATACATTTTCTTCATCAGACTGGACAAAAGCATATGTTAATTCAAAATAATTTTGAAGCTTCCGTTGATAAACAGTTTATTTGCCATACAACTTCAGCAACTTGTAAACAAAGATATGTTGCTGTTGTCCACTCTCATGTCTGATTTTCATTCTTACTCATTTATTTTGGATCCAACACTTAAGGTATGTGTAAGCAAAACTGAGAGATGTTCACTCAAAATTCATTCTTCCACAATATCACAATTTCCAAACCAACTAGTTGACCATCTAACAAAGTCTTTATAAGCGCTTCAACAATTAAAAACATTAAGAAATAATTATATTACATATAGCTACTAAGAATACTGTAGCTAAAAACGGAAGAACCAAGTAATTTTCCAACTCGTATATTTCAACCAACATAGTACATGTAGCTGTTTTCATTTTTTGTTTGGTTCACAAACCAGTCATGGAGTGATTGACAGTAGAGTGAGTGTGGTACAGCGCTTGGCACTGCTATTAATGCTTTTTTTATTAAAACACACGTATATTGAAGATCTTCTAGTATTCCATATTTTGACTCATTTCCAAAGACATGCAGTTTTCTTGGCTGTAGGCAGATTCCTGAGTTTACTTGGAGTATTGCTTAGATTAGTGGGATTTTGTATGGTCAGCAGCAAGCTGGGGAGCAAACATGGAATTTAGTGAGGAAAACAAATTTTAAACTATGAAGTAATTCAGAAGGCAGCAATCAGTTTCCTGCATTGACAAGCACAAGCATTTACATAATGCTGGAAAAATATAGAATTCCGTTTTTCATGTGCAGATGCGATTTGTTATGCTATATTATATAATCACAGATAGTTTCAGGCCTTCTCTGTGACAGGCTGGAAAACATTTAAATGAATTTTACACACTGAGCCTGTGGATGCCAGGGCTTGTTATGCATAATGATATAATAAAGTAGATTTAGAATAAAAACAGTTGCACCAATATCCACTATGTAGCAGAATATGATTTTAGGGGTTCTGAAAGTTTTCATGTTTACACAATAGAAACATGGCAATAGCGGGCTTCTTTTACCACTGCTGTTGTTTGATGGTGCTAGCCCTGTGCTGAGTTTTTTGCTTCTATACCTACTGGTAAATATAACTATATTTAATTTGCACATTAAAATCTACCAGTTATTAAATGAAGGAGACACTGGGGCAAAGAAACTAGTACACAGAGCCTGGATCCTAGAGAAGCTCCTTTCACATCAGCTAAATAGGAAATGTGGATGAAGCTTTGGAAGTTTTTTGTTTTGTGGTGTTGTGGTTGTTGGGTTTTTTGTTGTTGGTGGTGGTTTTTAAGGAACAGTTTGCAAACTAATAATAGCATGCTCATCTGAGCAGTTGATGCCTTCTTTTTACAAACTTAAACCTCCTGGGTCTTGTATCCTTGGAACTAGAAGTTAGTTTAAAATGAAGCTATAAAGAAAGCTTAACAAAAAATCCAAAAACTTGCTTATGATCTCAGAAGGTAGAGCTGATATAGATTAATGGCCTATGCCATACAGATAAAGGCATTTCACTGAAAATGGTGACTTAAGGGAGACTTAAGTTATGGCTGTAATGTTATGCAACCAATGCACATGTGCTTATTTAGTAGTTGCCATTAAAAGCTTTGCACAGTTACCAAGGTTATAAATTTGACTGTTTGCTCATTGACTCTTCATTTGAGCAAGCTCAGTATAAATCTGATAGACCAGATAATACACTTATAAAGTGTTGGGTTGTTTTTCTTCCTGCTACTCCTCCATACATTGGAAGTTTCGCTAGGAGGATGACAGCTTTATGAGATTTCACTGGCACACACCAATTTAAAACTTTGCTGAGTGTTGTGCTTGGGCGCATTTCAGTCTATCTTTTTAAAAATAATTGTGGTTGTGAGCCACTTATAGACGTCTTCTACTTGGCTTCAGCTTGGAACTTTTATGGAGACAATGACAATACATTTACACAGGTTTCTTTTTCAGTTTTCTTGAGGTGATTTCTTACATCTTCTGAAGCATACCAAACTGCCATAAAGAAATCTTATTGGTTGCATATCGCAGAATGGCCTGGGTTGAAAAGGTCCTCAGAGATCATCTGGTTTCAACTCCCCTGCCATGGGCAGAGTTGCCATATTTGTTTTAGTTTCTTGGTGTCATTAAATAAGTGTGTGCAAACATGAAAGCTCTAGTTCTATGATTTCGCAGTTGTTATGGGAGCTATTTAGGTGTTACTGTTTAGTAAAAGAAGTACAGTAAGCTGTACAAGTCACCTAAGTGAGAGCTGTCCCAGCGCTACATTAGTATGTGCACTAGTCTACTCAATTTTTCAGTTTGACTTGTGTGTTTCCAATAGATGGTTATCATCTTGCTTTTCTAGCAGATGCCCTTTTTCTCCAGAATCAGCAACTTGATTTCATTTAGTCAGTGTTACCAGTTACATTCTTTTAAATGCAACTTGACATTTTTAGTTATAACTCAGTTACAAAAGTTACATAATAGTAAATTTTTAGAATGGGCTCAGGAGAAAAATATTCAGAAGTGGAACTCTCTAGCTGTTGGCTGTTCGAATTAGTGTTTGTTACTAAGCTTACTTTGTGCGTAGCATAGCAAATGCTTCACTGAGTTCGTTCTTATAATTACTGGCTTTTGCATTAGTGGTTGCATGATGGTCTTCTCACGTTTCTCAGAGTGTGTGTCAAACTGACTCTACTCAGAATCTACTAAATGCATCCTGCCCTTCTTGGTGCAGTTGTATATCCAGCTTCCTTTCTTTTCCTTTTACCAGGCTTCTCTTCCTACCTGAAATCTGCTTGTTCTGTCTTACACCTTGGCTTTTTACATCTTCTCTTTTTCTTTCTCTGTCCACCTACCCAATCTCTTCTTAACAGCTGTCATTTTCTGGGAGTCATCACTCTCTTCTTCTTTGGTCTCTGCTTCTGTAGATGGAGAGTACTCTCCCAGAAGTTTGGGAGAGGACAATAATATACAAGTAAGGACTTTGACTTGGAGCCAGCAGTATGGCTGAGGTAGTGATTTCTGTGGCTACCAGCTTTCCAAATAGTTTCTAATATTGCGATTGTAGATTCAGGAAGTTTGCCGTGGAAGCGTGTGCAACCAAAGCAGGGATCAGAGATCTGCTGGATTTGCACATCTTTATTTGATGCTGATCAGCCAGCACAGTGGGCTAAATTTAGCATTGCATAAAATCCTTCAGAGAACCAAATAACTGGAGAATTTCATATGTGTGTGTGTGTGTGTGTGTAAAAAAAAAAAAAAATCTGGCTTTCTTCTGCATTGTACTTGGCAATAATGATGAGACAAGGTAAAAAATTATTGAATTTGACAAATTAGTGAATAAATACACAAGAAGGATATTTTTCTAGCTTGGCGCTGTTTTTAAATGGTTAACAAGAGTCACTTATGTATGCAGTTATTCAACTTGTGTCATATTTTATGACAAGAGTGGAAATCTTAATAAAGACTGAGCATCAGTATACTGAAAGGAAAGGTGAAAGGTGTTTCACTTTGGAGGGTATTAAGAAGTGGAGCTGCAGGTTAGCGTAGGTGTGTCTTAATTTTGAGACTCAGACCAAAGATCATGGAATTAAGGATCTCCAGTTGTGATGTTCGTAATTCATATTGTCCTAGATGTACTGCTTGTAACCTCTTATCTCCATCTGCTTGTCAGTCCTTCTTGATATACTGTCAAAAATGCAGTAGGTTTTTATATACAGCCTTTTGATATCACATGTGATTTTCTAAACATAATGATCAAATTGGACTTGAGTGCCTCAAGAAGTTTATTCCAGAGTTTGGTTATCTTCCTTTGTTTTACATGAGTTTTCTCTCTGTCATGCTGTATCAGAGTGTGGATGAAGTGGTACAACTTGTTGTTCACAAAAGGCTTTTGGAAGCAGCAGCTGGGAAGCAGTGGGTGGCCAAACTTGAAGGAAGGATGCTTCTTTCAAAGAGAACTGGTCCTTTATGGAGAAAGGCCCATGATAACGAAGGTTAATAGTTTCAGGTGCTGTCTTAGCACAAAGTAGGCATAATTACAGGTAGCTCCTACATCTCTTGGGCAGTTTGCTGCAAGTACAGTCTGAATTTCTGTTGCAAGGACTGCATTATCTTTGGTCTCTTCCTGAAAGTGCTAAAAACACTTTCTGCTGAGGTCATCCTTTGTTTTACAGAAAAGGAATCAGAAGAGTTTTGATCAGAACATGCTTTGTTACAGACGAAACAATAGTTTGTCTTATTTGATGCTCGCAAATGCTTGCGGTCATCATACCAGCAGTGTGTAAGCAGGTGTGACATGTAACTTCATTTAAAGTTGTTACTCTCTTGATAGACAAAAGTGGAATTAATATGACAGTTACTGGTTTGTGTCCTTGAGAACTGGTGTTGGAATTAGAGTTTTCAATCAAGTTTACCCAGATCTTACTACTCTTTTTCTCAATTTTTCTGCTACAGTGAGATTACTTCAAAATATACTTGTGTTGCTTTGCACCCTCAAAAATGTAAATAAATATGTTTACTAGGTCATAATTCAAAGGTAACAAAAATAACCCTTGCAGAACACAGATTTAATATTCTTAGTATTTTTTGTGTTTTTAATAGCAGCTTCTTTCTGGGCATGTGTGCTATGTCCAATCCTTGCTAAATTATTGTAAGAATGCATTGAGTGATCTGATTATTGTTTTTCTTGAAGTTTCATTATATTTTCTGCTCTTCTTTTTGTATTTTCTCTGTCTAGCATGACTGTTGTAAATGATGCAAAGATATCCATATGTCTGTTTCGCTTTGGTTTGCTTTTTTTATTTTTGTTTGTTTTTTTTAATTGTTCTTGGGAAAATATACCTTACAAGGAGGTAGTAACGACTACTTCTAGTGTATTATGATTGCTTGTTTATCTGTGTTGCTGTCCATTTGATTTCGTAGTAGTTCAGAGGGGTTTTTTTCCTAGAAGAATATACAAATGCTTAAAACCATTTGGGAGCTCTGTTACAGAAAACCAAATAAGAAGGTGAAGACTCTGAAATGCTTGGGATGTGTGTGAGTAGAATCAAATTTCTTGATGAGAATGAATGCCTTAAGTATGCCAATGTGAAGGAATCAAGCTAGTTCTTGTTTCAAATGCCTTTGGGCTTTTCTAGGTGGAGCCTGCTGTCTACTGTTTTTTCTTCTTATTTGTATCAACTGACATCATCAGCTAACTAACATCAGGTGCAGCTCCTGGATGCCTTTGCATTCAAAGCAAACGATGACTTGTAATTGTTTCCTTCCTTCACGTGGCATTTTGCAAAATCAGCAGTGGCAAAACTTGTGCTGTAACAACTGCTTCAGATAAGTCTTCCCTCATGCAAATAATTCTCTTCAGAGAATCAGCCTCTAGGTTTCGGTATTTTGTCTGCTTACATTTCTGGTGATGATGTTACTGGTACTGAAATATGAGACATATTTATACTACTCAGTAGTTCCTAAAGCTTTAAAGATAGTGATTTTCCTTCCTAATCATGTAAAGGGTATCTTTTTTGATGAGAACATAAAACAGTAAGGACCCCTTGCCTGTTCACTTTTTCAGAAGTTATCTTGGCCATTTCTTTCTCACTGGCCTTATATTGAGACTGCTTTGCTTCCCTCGGTACTGTCAGAATAAAAACACTGTTGAGGCTCATCTTTATAATGATGGCTTCACCCAGAGTCTGAAAGAAGTTTCTTTAGGTTGGTGTCTCCTCCTTTTCTACTTGTCCGCAGTCTGATTCATTCTCTGGTTCCTTCAAACCTCCAAAAATCATTCATTTTTTTTTCGAGGTACTCTGAGAATCTTCAGTCTGGGGATGGAAATGGGAAGTGCTCACTGTGTCTACAAGTTTAAGGTTTAGCTGCAGGGTAAAAACAATGTTTGAGAGGTGATTTTTTGGAAGACATAAGAGGAATTACGGATGCAATTGAGCCTATTTGTATGTTCTTTAAATCAGCATGTTTTGCCTCCACAGATGACGTCTTATGCTTCAGGATACTAAGCTTTTCTGTTTTCTGTTACACAAGTCAGAACTTAGGCAAGTTTAACAGCTTTTGAATTCCATTGCTAAGATGTCTCAGTAGCATAGCATGTGCCTTGTTAGTATCAATATCACTCATTACTGACCTTCAGATTTCCGTGTAGTTTTAGTGTGAGTATCTTGTGTTTTTGGAATACAGTATAGCTAGATAACACTTAGCAGTCCCAAACTTCTTGTCTTTCTTGAGCCTTATCAGCTGTTTTCATCATACCAATATTAACTCAGTTTAACGCCCCCATCCTCCAACTTTGGCTACATTCTAGAATCTCCAGGTTTTGTTGTAGAATCCCGTTGCATCTGTTTATGGAAGATGTAAACTTTTGAATGCTAATTGAACCTGCTTGCGATGTGTTTTCAGATAACACACATTTACTTTCATAAATGCTTTCAAACAGACGGGATTAAAAAAGATGGCCTTGCCATCCCTGTTGGTTGTTTTAATACCATCTACTGTAGAGTATCAATACGTAATTTTTGCAAGATGCAGTACGGTTCAGACAGGAGTGAGGAGGAAGTTCCATTTGAAGTTCATCCATAGTATATGAAAGGAAAAAGGTTTTGCATCGTTGAAAACGAATGACAAGTGTTGCATTCAAACTAGAAATTCTTCATTGCATTAGCTGAAAGATACAACTTGGTGAAGATGCAACCTGCTTGAACATGAGCGGTTTTACAACGTTATTTGAATGACAAAACAGTTTTCCACATTTTGACAGTGATTTTTGAAGGAAAGGATATTTCCAATGGTGCTTTGCTTTTGTATAATTCCAGAAGTTAGCAGGTGCCTGCTGGTACTGAAACAACAGTTTAATGCTGAATGTTGATTATTTAGTCTTTCAGACTGCTGTGCTTGAAGAAAGAGGTGGAGGTGGGGAGAAAGGCATCAGATGTTTCACCAGCACACTCTTAGAGCATGTTGTGATTGTTTTGGAATGTAGCTATAACTAAACATACAATAACAAGGAGGTAGATATCTTTTCACCACTTCTATAGGGAATGCTCAGTGAATATCTCTGGTTTAACACTGTCTGAAATATCGCTTTTTACATATGGAAATTTCTCTCTTCTTAGCTTTGGACTGTAAGCAAAAGAAGTCAAGGTCAAGATCTGGAAGCAAGAAAAAAATGATGCCATTACCTCATAGTGCTGATGAAGTTTACATACTCAGATGCAGGTACATAGGGTTATTTTAATTGAAAGACTGTGTTCTTAAGAGCTTGCTTATTTTGGCTGTAGGAATATTTAAGATTATATACTGTAATGTTTGTGATGACTCTGGATATGACTAGGGGGAAAGCAGTTGATTATTTTCATTAATTCGGACAAGATAATTTGAATCAATCATACTTAGTTATTAAATTGCCAGCTCCCATTTCTATAACTAAAATCTTACTGGCCATGTTTGCGTAATACTCTGTTCTTCAAAAGAGACCTTAAGAGGATCAGATTGTTATTCCTAGTATTACCAACATAGGAGCATAACTTGTATGAACTGCAGAGAATTATGTTTATGACTACTACAGATGAACTCAGTTTCTAAGGTTTTCAGCTAAACGTATGTAAAGGCAGACTTCAATAAAATAAGGGCTTTGTTTGAGTAATTACTGAGCAGTGCTGGATATATCTTGATGGAACAATTTTAATATTTGCATAGGTTTTGTGGTCTGGTCTTTCGAGGACCTTTGTCTGTTCAAGAAGACTGGATAAAGCACTTGCAGCGACACATTGTCAACGCAAATCTTCCACGGACTGGAGCTGGCATGGTTGAAGTCACATCGCTACTTAAAAAACCTGCTTCGATTACTGAAACTTCATTTTCTTTACTGATGGCAGAAGCAGCATCATAGAACAAGAAAACATTTTCAATTTGAATTGGATGTAAATTTGAAATACTTCGTCATTTTTTAAAATAAATTGTTACACTAAATTATGTTTATAAATCCTAAAGGCAAAAATAGAGGAAGTGGATTACGATAACATCAAAGTAAATTGAATACTTAACAGTTACAGTAAGTAGTCTTTATATTTTATATAGGGTGGAAGATGTGTTTTTAAGGTTTATTATGTTTTTGTCAGTTACTGTGTTCACTATCAATACAAGACCATTACATGTATGGCAGCCATTTTTAAATCGTTGCACATGGGTACTTAAAAGACAGATTTTAATAAAACAAAAGAAACCACGTTCTCTGCAGTGTTACCCAAATCAAGGCTCTGTTTATTCCAAAAAAATAAAAAATTAAAATTAAAAAAAAAAAAAATTACATAGTAAAATAAGATATTATATTTTGTTTGTATGTATGTAGTGTTTTGTATGATATCAAGAACTGCTAATACAATTTACTCAACTTTAGGGCATTAAATACCATGTTACTTCATAGTTCAAGAGACTGTTTCATTCAAATAGGGCAATTAGTACTCTTCTATCTAGGTGTGTAAGTGTTTTTTTTAAATCACATGAGGCTTTTTGTACTAAAAAGTGGAGGGAAACTTGTCTAAACAAATTTCTAAGATACGTATGTACATAATACTGGAAATTTGTGGTAAGGAAATATTCTTTACTTCAGTTGCATTTCTCACTGACAATAAAGTGGTGCATCCATGCTACCTCCTACTTGTCAACAAAGATGGTATTTACCCTTATGTTTTTGTATCATAGTAGATTCAATCCAACTTTCTTTATTACAAAGCATCTTTTTGTTAACAAGTTTGTTCTTTATGATGATTTACTTAAAGTCTGACTTGCTTACAGGAGTTTGCCTCTCTACTATTTTATTTAACACTGTAGAAATGTACTAATAAGCATTGCTCACTACACGGTTAGAGTAGCCTTTTCATTTATAATTCTGTTTAAAAGGTTGATCATTTTAGAAGATTTGAACACAGGTTGAAATGTTTCTACATATGAAGAGAATGTTTACAACTTAAATTTTAGAGCTTGTTTTGGATGTGATTATATGTATGAAAACTGTAACACTATGCTCATGCTAAGGACCTACTTACAGAATTACTGAAATAAATGTGCTGTGAGGATGGAAATATGGTGCAGGTGTCTTGGTCATGCTGAATTGTGTTTGTTCATTCAAACTGTCTTTGAAACATGATTTTTGTTTAAATCATAAGTCAGATTCCTCCACAAATCAATTTTGTATGCAAATAACATTTCATTTTACTCACATAGGGTAACAAATACTGTAGTTAAGCCAAGGATATGCATTGATATTTTCCTTATATGTAAATAAAGTTAAAAGCAGTTAAAGCAAGAGGAGTATTTTGGTAGAGTATATACATACCTCACTGCCAGTGAAATTGCTTTCCTATGGTATATCTCCTTACCAGAAAAATCTCTAAATAAAAAAGGTTTAAAGAAAATCTAAATGTCTATAATGTGAAGCATTTATTTACATTGTGTGAATTAAGTTTGTGAAATGGATTTGTCTTGCTTGAAATTAAAATATTCTCATTATCTTAAGTAAAAATAAGTTTACTTGCAATAAAATGACTTGTTCAGACACGTTACATCTGGTTGGTTGAAAATATGAATGATGTCGATCTGCCTCGTACGTGTGCAGTTATCACACCAGGTTTGTTAACCTTCAGATCAAACAGATGAACTAAAACCAAGCAGTTGTGGAGGATGGAGTCCTGAGACAAGGCCATCCTATGTCTGGCGAGGTTATCATTCAGTTAACGCTGTCGGGTGTTTTACTGTACAAGTTCCAACCGTTAACACAAACTTCGTTGTCCAAATTGTATTCCTACTGCTTTGTTCTGGTTTTTAACCTGGAAAACTCCCCTCGGTCCATCAAAAGGCCAGAAATAAAAATTACTTCAGAGATTTTAGGAAAGATAAGCAGAGCGTTGAAGTGTGTTGCAGACATATTATGTGTGTACAGACTGACTAAAACATTCTGAGCTTGTATATAATTAATTGTGGGATTTTTTTATATGATGTGAAAATGAAATATTTACAGCAACATGTTGAAACAGAGGGAAGCGATCGGATCATCTTGAATGTTTGTAATGCTTTAATTGAGTGGTTGTTTACTCGTGTCACCAAAAAGGGGTGTCGTTGAGCACCAGATTCTGTTGCTGTTTAACGTGAAAAATCCAATGAAGTGCAAATTATATTTATCTAGAATGTTTATAAGGGAAAGCCATACCGTGCAGAATTTAGCATCTGCAAAAACAAAAGAAAACCACTTGTCTAGATTTGTAATAGTAAATCTAGTTAAATTTATTTTGTCCCTTCAGCCACAGTAGTGAACACCAAAAATATAAGGCTGTGGCTGAAGAGCAGGAAGCTCTATTCCTGCCTGGGTTCCGAAATGATGTTCTCTGGTTAGAAATAGCTGTTTTCACTGGCAGGCTTTGGGTGTGTGTTGGAGCTGCCCGGGTGCTTAGCTGTGTGTTTTTTGTCGATGTTCCTGCCCTGCTTACATCAGATCCGTGCTATAATATAGTTTTGAAATATAGAAAGAAGTCCTGGAAGTCCTCTGATAAGTAAATTCATTGCATATTAAAGCTGATGTGGACTGAATGATGAAACGAAATGTGCACATGCTTTCTTTAGCTTATAGGTCTCAGGTGGGGCTATTTGGTTTCTGTTGCTTGGAAATAAACCTCTTTTGCCGATTCCTACTGGGAGATAGAAGCTCACCTTTCCAGAGTTACAGAGGTTCTAATAAAATGGGTAGAGTCCATTAGATCATGTGAAGAGCAGGATGTCTGGAATTGCACATAGAAGCACAAGTGTTACTTGGCTCACCTTGGCTGTATTGCTTCAGGATGCAGTTGTTTTGTCATATTTGGTAATGGTGGTCAGTTGGTTTTGGTTCCTCATCACAGTCTTCCATGGATCAGGAGTTGCACTCCTCTTCCTGCACCTACCCCACCTTCTGGTAAAGCTCCTTTGAGTGGCAGCTTCTAAGTGTCAGAATACTCAAGTCAGGAAACCAGGGGTCCAGCTCCACGCTTTTGACTGGCTGCGTATTCAGTCCCAGTGCTATTTCCAAGTTGTCCTTATTAATAGAATAGCTCTATTTGCATTCCTTGAAAGAGGTTTCTGCAGGAGTTTGGAAATGTGCTTTTGAAGTGGGTGTGGTAACCACTGCCAGGTGGTGGTGTGGTCAGGCTGTATGTTCTATGAAAACTGAGTAGCAAAATGTCCCCGGGCGCTTAACTCCTTTTGGCCATATGCTGCTTCACGTGGATTGTGTGACTTGTGCTAATAGGTGGTTGGCACCCATGAGCCAAGGCAGTCCGGCCCTGCATGCTGGTGGAACTTCTGGCTCGGGGCTCAGCTTGCCCTGGCAGTCAGGGCCAGGCTGAGGCCTCTTCTTGATGGGAAAGAAGGTGTATATGAGACAGTAGCTACCTGGGAAGGGAGGAGGGAGCATGAAAGGTACCAAAGAGAGGGATTTTAACAGTTGGCACCTTTGTCCTGAGCCAGAGATTTCATGTTTGAAGTCCTAGATTCTTAGCCATGCTCAGGAAAATCAAGGTCTGAGGTAAGTGCTTCACAGGAAGAACATGAGTTGTGAACTGGGGCTTAGAGCTGTGCATGCACGCGGGGCTTGGGAAGGCCAGCTTTACAGGGCTGTGCTTACAGAGCTGTTGTGAAACAAATGCTTTTTTCTGGGCTCATCCTCTGTTATCCTACGAGTCAGTAATGCTTTTTAAAGGGGCTTTTCATTAATTCAATCTTTGACTTGATTTGGAAAATCTACAGGGGAAAAAATGGCTGCAAGTATGTGGAAAAAATAACAGTAAATAACAAGTACTTATTTGTAATGAATTGTAAGGGCTGTAGGAGCCTCCTCACTTAAGCACTACAGTTGACAGACTGTTCCAACTTTTTACCACAGTAGTTAGTGGCCTGGATACGTAACCAGTAGTTTCCTAGTCCAAAAACCACGTAATCCTGTGTCTGTTAAAAGAAAAAGGCATCTATTTAGAACAGTGCTTATTAAAAAGGTCGACTGCATCGTGAGTTCAGGTATTCCAATCTGCGTGCTTTGTAGGTGCTGTTGCCTGATAACGTGGGTAGCAATTTCAATGTAATGGAAATGTTTTGGCCAGAGCGCCAGGTCTGTAACCTCTTGCAATAAAATGTTCCTTTCTAACACTGCAGGCTTCTTGGTGTTCTTCCCCTTGCCCTGAGGTGAGCATGCACAGCATACTTCTGCTAGGCCAGCCTAACCTGGGTCTGCTTTCCTGAACAGCTGAGTAGTGAGACAAGGAGGGCATCCACTGGCTGTAGCCTGAAATACCAACAGGTGGGCAGGAGCTGGTGTCTGTGTGTTCGTCTTGGAGACCAGGAACACCACCTGGAAGGAGCACCACAAGAGCTGGGTGCCAGGCATGAAGCTGAATCTCTCATACACGGGGGCTGCCACCTGCAGATAACCCTCCCTAGCTCTTGTTCTGTGAAGTCCAGGTAAGCACTGCTGGCTGTCCTAACGCTGCCTGCCTTGCCTCTCTAACAGGGCTGATCGTGTCCAGCTCTGAAGGGATGGGGCTTACATATTAAGTAAGATGATAATCCTTTTTGTATCAGAGACCTGTACCATGAAACAAGTGATTTTCCTCATGCCCGTGCCTCCTTATCAATGGTCTGCCACTTAAAGTCTGTTGGGAGCTCCCAACCTCTGCGTGTTTAAACATCTGACGAAGTACACCTATGTCAGAGCAGCTGTGAATCACACCTGTGGTTCCCTGGGGAGGCTGCCCACCAGACCCTTTGTGTTACCTTCATTCCTAACTTGTCTAACTAGATTTTTGTTTATGTCCGTGTTTTCCCTTTCTCTGTTTCTTGTTCTCCAGGATTTTACCACAGGCCACTGCTGTTGAAGCTTTTTGAGGCAAGCCCTACGGGCTCTCATTGGTGTGAACACACACACAGTGCTGCTCAGTGTTCTCAGGTGTGTCTAATGGTCCGCTTTCTGATGCACTGCTCAGGAAGGTGCTAGATGGAGCCAAAGGGAGATTGGACATCTTAAAGTGACTTTGGAAGAGATGCTGTGCAGAGCAGAACCCCAAACCTGTGCAGTTCAAACCTTCTGAAGGCCCTGGAGGTTTCTAGTGTTTGGTATTGAACACTTGGAACCATGTTTCTGTTTTGCCTGCATACAGGTGAGCCTTTTTGGTTTTTAACTGCTGGCAGCCTTTCCAAAGACAATATTGGGAATATGGAGCATCTGCTTGAATGATTTTTGTGAACAAGCAGCTGGTTGGCATCTGTGAGCAAAGAGAAAAGGATAGGTGCTAAAGGCTGGCAAAGACATGGGAGATCTTTGTTTCACTGCTAATGATGGGTATGGCAGATAAGAATTTCTTAGGAAATCAAACAGTGATTTCAGTTGTATGTGTGCAAGCATCTCAGCAGTGCCTGAACAGCAGCACCCCATGTGCACACAGTGTTAGCTGCAGGCAAGCTGCAATCTGAGGGCTCCTGTAACATGCATGATGGCATAGCTTGTGCATAATAGGAAGAAGAGAGTAGGGAGAAGATATGGGTAGGAAGAAGAGGGGAAAGCCCTGGTTTTCCATTGCCCCTGCTGTGTTTGTGCTGAGTAATTATTAGTAGTCATTATAGTATTTGCTCATCTAGTCTCCCCAATGTCAGACACCATCAGTAACCAAGCAGGCTGAGTTTCCCCGTCTCAGTGTGAGGTGTACAACTGCTGCCCTAGTTTTGGAATGCTCAGAAAGCTGGTGGGTGTGCTGTCCCTGGAGACACTCAAGGTCAGGCTGGATGTGATCCCCACAGCCTCTGACCTGGTCAGTGCTGGGGAGTGACTGGGCAAGAGGAGATTGTGCCTGCTGCCACAAACACTGCTCAGAAATGGCTGCCACAGGGGCAGTGATGTGCCCCTTCCTTGGGCTGAGCTGCTGGGGAGGTACTGCTGGAGAATAAGAAACATGAAGTGCAGTGCTGACACCTGGCATCTTCCAGAAAGATATGTCGGTACTTCAGGACTGTATGTTGTGTAAACAAATAGCACGAGTGATTAACTGTGCCTGGGGAAGGCTGAGCAGTGCATCTGCAGCTCCTGTAAATGGGGAAACCTGAGTAAGTTGTTGTCTCTCAACAACAACAACAAAGGCAGTGTATGCTATAGACTGGGAAATGAAAGCCAAGAAGGTGGTGCAGTCAGTCAGTCATGAACTGCAGCCAGCGGTTTCCTCTAGATAGAGCCATGTCAGGCTGGGCAGTGCAGACACAGGCTCTGTCCGCAGGGCACAAAGCAACAACTTCAGAGAAAAGAGAGAGCAAGAGCTGACCAGTAAGTCATCCGCTGTGCTCTGCAAGAAGCCTTACAGAGGAATTTGTGGAGCAGATGGGCATGGAGTGCTCACAGCCTTCTGTGGGCCTTTTCCTGAACAGACACCAGCAAATGCATCCTAGGAATCCCTCACTGAGAGTTTTGAGTCATGTGAGAACATCAGACAGGCTTGCTAGAGGGGGTTCTGGAGCCCTCGATGAAACCAGCACAGATGTGAGCAAAACACAACAAAAGGCTTGTCCCTGCTACCCAGGTAGCATTTGTTTACCTAATTCACATAAGAGACCAGAATGATGTCATTAGAGCACCTGGTGCTCTGAGAAAGGCTGAATTAAGAGTGTGGGGTTAGAATTAGGGCAGTTATAATACATAACAGGGATTTTCACTGATTTGTGGAAGCACTAGCACCTTGTGCTTTCCTTCAGCTGCATTTTCAACTCTTAACTCTGGTGGCTCTGAAGTTTTTCAGCAGCTTTGGATACTGGGCCGCTCATTTGAAGTCCCTTCCTGCTATTGCAAATAAAAATAACCAGAGTGGGACTCAGCACTGAGCGGCTGCAAAGCAGCAGCACGAGCAGCATAGCAGACTGGTTGGCAGTTGCTGGAGAGACATGGTAGCTGTCATGGGGTTGCTGTCAGCTGGTCCTGCTTCCAATTTACCTCCTGTGAGAGGGCAGGATCAGAAGGTTTACTGCATTTACTGCATTGGAGACAGTTAGCTGTCAGGAGGTAGGTGCCCTGAATTACACAGTGTGCAGAGCATGGGAGCATGGTAGGAGAACGATGTTACTGGCATATGAGAATAAAAGGCCTGAAGCCCTGCTTTGTTATTCTGTAAATCCGCTGTGCCAGAGGGCCTTGCAGAGCAATGGAAGCACGAGGCTTTAATGCTCCTCGCAGCGCAGTGCTCCTCGTGCTCGGGCAGGCGAGGCCCCTTCACAGCAATGGCTTTGCCCAGGGAGTCCCCCGAGGGTCTGCAAGAAAGGGTGATCAGATGCTGAGAAATGATAGAGCTCTGCTCAGCCATCAGAGTCTGCCCACAAGCAACGCCAGGCAGTGTATTTACCTTCTAGGGAAAAAAGATACAATAATTGCATAAAGTAGAACGTTCTTTTTTTTAATAGAAGTGCATGGCAGGAAATAATTTCAAATATTAGTGATTAAAGCGATGTAGGTAACTTAGAAATCGCCACTGAAATGTCACATTTTCCAAATAGAAACAAACAGTTAAATAAATAAATAAGGATCTCAGTTGCTTTCATTGCCGAGATGAAAGCACTGTGTGAGATGCTGTGTGGGGACCTTCCTGCAGAGCTCTGGTTGGGCGGTCGGCTCTGCGCTCACAGCTCAGTGCTGGGCTGGAGCCCGCTGCTCATGAGCTGCTTGCTCTTAGGAGGGACTGAGAAAGTAACAAGAAAGGAGCAACTGCACATTAAGGAGCTCCTCTTAGCGTCCGTGTCTCTTAACATCACAAAAAATATATGATAGGTAAAAGTGGATCGGGGGAATAACTGAGATAGTAGCAAAGTGTGGTTAGGAAGGTGGGAAGAGATATAGGTTTAGAGAAATACAGTATTTGTCTGAACCAAAGGACTGGTTTACCTCCATTGCTCATTTACTGGGGAAAAAGCCACGCACTGTGATATGTGCCCATGAAGGAGGACTCCATTTCTGCCTTAGGGGATCAGTGGCCACGTATGGCACCAACTGGGCCGTGTGTGAAGGAGGATGCACCGTGAGCACCGCCATGTGCCGAGGCACCAGGCGCCTGGCAAGGAGCAAAGCCAGTGGGAGACTGAGGGGAGCTACCCCGGCTGTGTGCCAGCAGCTGCAGGTCTGCGTGCCTCCAGGCGGCGAGGGGCTGAGCACGGATCTCCTGTGTCCTGGGTCAGTGCCCTAATTGCTGGGTTAGCGGACAAAAGGGGAATGACAGCAGCTGTGGTGAATCCAACCTCTTGTTCCCTTGGTGGGTTTTCTGTTTATTTCTTTTGATACATATATATTTATATATTTTCCTGTTGCAAGTGTCCCAGATTGCAGTATTAAGGCTGAAACAAAGCACCTTCTTCAATGCAAAATGTACATGGGTTTTGTTCTAGCAAAGAATACCGGGAAGTGTAATTTCAAGAGGATCTGAATGTGATTTTTTGTTATTTGCTATTTGTTTGTTTGTTTCATTCAGTTGCTCTGTGGACAATCAATTAATTGCACAAACATAATAGTAAATGTTAAGAATCACCATTTGGGCTTTGTCAGAGGACAGCCTGGGTCGCTGGGCAGTGCCCTCCCAGGGCCAAACCCTGCATGGGCAGGGCTGCCAGATGGGCTGGTCGCTGGGAATAGGTGTGAGGTTCTGGGGGTGCATGGACACACAGTTGCAATGCTGACCACTGCAGAGTATGCGTTTATACACTTACAGTGACTCAGGAGCAACTTGGTTTAAACAAAGCAAAACAAGAAGTGGAAATCTATGTTCCTTTTATGTCCTTTACTGAACCCTAGGCCAGCTGATCCCATTGCAGATACCTTTGGAAGCGTGGTAAATAACCACCCAAGAAGCACTGAGCTTCGGTGCAAGCCTTCCAGTGGCCCATATTGGCAAGTGCTTGCAGGGAAGCTGTGTTCATGGGCTTCCTTTGTGGCTGGGTGAGGCAGCAGCCTGGCACAGTGGGTGAGGAAGGCATGCTGGGGCCGGGTGTGGGCAGTGAGGAGCTGGGTGCTGTTCAGCAAAGCTGGGAAGGGGCTTGGGGCAGTGCCTGGCTCTGCGATGTGCAAGGGCTGTGATTTATGGGTATGGCTCACTGCTGACTGGGAACAGCTCGCTGCAGCCAGCACAGCTGGCGGGAGCAAATGTACAGTTATTCTAATACTCCTTTCTTTGTGCCACTGTGGATTCCAATATGTCTGTTAATTTCATCTTATAGATGGCATAAATGTGCTTGGAACATTACAGCAGGGAAAATATGACAACAGTAATGCTATAGAGCATAATCCCTGCCTCAGGAGCTGTGCAAGGGTCTGAGCGCGTTCTTTGTGCCGAGGAAGGGCGCAGTGTGTAGGTGTTAGCTCCGCTCTGCTTGGCACGGGATTTGGAGGCCAGTGAGTGGGCAGGAGGGGGCTGAAAGCCCCTGAGGCTCCACAGATGAGCAGCTTGGTTCTGAGCATCCCCCTGAGCTCGTGATGCTGGGAGCCCGGGCTGCGCGGTGCCAAGCATGTAGGAAAGGAATGTATGTGGGAACCAAACGTGTGCAGCTGCAGTCATGTTTGGGCAATGCATGCCAGCACCTCCCTTGCTGCATGCATGCAGCACAGTGTAGAGACGTGGGCCACGTGTGTGCCTGAGGTGGGCAGAGCCAGGGCACGAGGGTGTGGGAGAAGCACGGAGCAGGCAGTCACAAGTGCTGAAAATTCACTGAAGATGGAGCTGGTGTTTGTGTGATAGAACTGACCCGTTGTTCACCATTAGAATAAATACTTCCCCAAGGTCACTTGAGTTTTTTGCCAGGATCACAGAGCTGTTCCAGTCTCCACCAGGGCTGGAGCTTGAGTTAAATGCGTGCTGTCATCTGACAGGGCTGTCTCAGTTCCTTCCTCCCGCCCGGAGAACAGGCCTCGTTGGTCTGGGGGGAGCTGAGCTCAGAAGGCTCTGAGCCCCAAGAAGAGCTGTGGGGCCTGATACAATGTCCCCAGTATGTGCTGGTGTCACCACGGTGTCCATCCCTGCCTGCGGGTCCAGAGGCCTTGGGCCAGGTGTGTCCCAATGGTTTCCCACTGTGTGGGAATCCAGCAGTGGGTGGAGCTCATTGACCCCAGGTGGGATGGTCAGTGTGGGAAGGGTGGCATTGCTTCCCTGTGTGGGCCTAGGGACCATGCAGTGCAGAACATGGGCTTCTGTGATGGAACGGGCAGCCAGGGGCCCCAGAACTCCTGGGCTGTGGTTTCTTGGCAATGACACAAGCACTAACTGCTCATTAGGGGGTCCCTTATTAGGCACCACTTGCTGCTTATTAGGGGGAATCTGGGAAAGGCCACCTCGATGTTTGCTTGGAGATGATTTTTTTTTGCAAGCCCAGGACAGGCAGCATGCCTTTGATACTTCGTCTCAATTGGAGTCCAAGACAGTTGATGACATTATACTGGGCACTTACTGTAGATCCGCCGAGCTCAGGGAAATCAATAGTTTTCCATTATCGGGTCCGGCCGGGTCACCGGTCTGTCAATGAGCTGTTATGGGTGCTGTGCAGGGATGAACCTGACCAGTCAATTGCTGCTGACAGGAGGAAGGCGAGCTGACAGCCACAAGAACGAGCCGCAGTGCAGCTCTGCGCCTCGGCCCACCAGCCGGGGGGCTCGGAGGGGCACCACCAGGGTGGGGGCACACACATGGGGAGGGGCTCATCTGCCACGTTCCAGTCCCAAAGGGATGCACTGAGGGGAGCACTGCTGCCATGCCGGCCTTCATTCCTCATCGGGCTGTGGTTTAATGCTGATTTCTGAGCCAGCGTAAGCACCGAGCAAAAATAAATATTTAGAAATTATCCCAATATTATGATTTTTAATTTTCAACTTTATGAGCTCCTTTCAAGTGTTAAATCCTGACCGCTTTATTTACGCCTCCAGTCCTCTGTTTGATTCTCTGGAAGTCAATATTCGCTGTGTTCCATCATCAAACACAAAGCTGGTAATCAGCTCTATCACTGGGAGCCAACTGCTGCCTTTTAGCAAACACACCGCCCCACAGAAAGCCCGTTTCGGTAAGAGAGGGGCGAGGGAAGCGTTTGTACGGGGGCTGAGCGAACCTTCCCGCTGTAATTAGGAGCACCAGCCCGACATGACTCGCAGCACTCCGTGGCTCGGAACGCGTCAGATCTCTTACAGCATTAATTAGAAAGAATTTATGTTTTTTTAATAAAATGCTTCATGTTTTAGCCCCTTTCTTCCTCCCACCGAACGTGATTATGGGGCTGAAGGGAATTCAGGTTAATGTGTTGACACACTTAACAATGCGGGGTCATGTTGCACAACACGCCTGGCTGCCTCGGCTCGGCGCAGCCCCTGACAGGTCCTCATCAACCCCTGCCCTAAAGGCAGAGCCAAGGAGAGGATTTTAATTACCGCTCTGCGCGCGGGTTTGCCAGCATTAAATTGAGACGTAATTAGGCCGCCGCATTTTAATAATTGTCCTAGCTAATTGGGCAGACAAGTTACGCTCCGCGGCGTGGCGTGATTAGATAATCAGTATTTCCAATCGGGCCCTGGATGATGATTCCGCGGGCGGGACGGCGCGGCTCCGTCCGGCAGAGCCGAGGCCCCGACATGGCGGAGGCGGCGCCGCGCCCTCCTCGGCCGCCAGGGGGCGCCGCAACAGCGCTGCGGCGGAGGGGCCGGATCCCGGCGCTGCGCTCCCCGCTCTCTCGCCGCCGCCGAAGTACCGAGAGTACCGAGCTGCGCCGCTGCCCTGCCGAAGGAGCGATGCGCTGCGGCCGCCCGCGAGCTCCGCGCTGAAGCCGCCGTCCCGCGAGCAGCTTAACGGCGTTTGTCATTTCTGCGTTTTTTAATGCTTGGTTATTCGTTTTTATTTTTCTCGCTCCGCGCCGCGGGACACGAAGGGCGAAGGGGGGAAACGCAGCCGTCGCCTCGCCGTCTTCTCGAGAGAAATCGGGGCGAGCAGCCGGAGGAGCTCCCGAGCCCGGCCCTGCCGTGCCGGCCCGCTGCCGCCCGCAGGTAACCGGCTCAGGGCCGGGCCGGAAGGGAATCCCCGTGCGGTGGGGGCGCCGCGGGGCTCGGGGTGGGGTGCCGGGAGCGGGCGGTGCGGCGGGACAGCGGGAGCGTCAATCGCTGCTGGCAGAAAGTTGAAAGGCGGCCGTTTCGCTGGAAGCGCTTCGAGCGGATGCTGCCAAAACGCTTCTTTTTAATCGTTCCCGTTGTTCTTAATCTACCGAAGGTAAACAGCCTGATGGTTTGAACGCGTCGTGTGATTGCACCGCCATCGAAATACAGGTGCTCTAGCTGAAATCCGCATCGATGCTTCTCGCTGCAGCCTCGGGGCGTCTGTGCTGTAAGGCTCCGGCCGGCCGTTGCGGCGTACCGAGGCGTTCACTCCGGACTGCGTCACGAAGCGGCTTCGGCCGCACCGCCAAGCGCGTAGGTACGGACTTGCGGAGGCGCTCTGGCCGAGCACGGCGCTGTGCCACCGTCGGTGCTCCCGAGCGGCAGCGCTGGGCACGGGGCGGCTCCGGGCGGGCTGCAGCCAAGAGGGGCTCGCGGAGGCCTCGCGACCCATCCGTGTGCGGGGCGAACTGCGTGAATTACGCGGTGGCAGATGCGGAGGACTGTCCTGCCAGCAAGTGTTGAAAGCGCAGTTCGCGCTGTTTCCAAGGTGGGAGGGGGGGGAGGTTGGCTGCAGGGGCCGGGCGAAGCCCCCCTTTTCGTTTCTTATCATCTCTGGCCCCGGTGGGATCCTGCCTGCCGGGCGACTCCTTCGGGACTCCGGGCTGCTGTCTGCCGGTACCCTCCCCTTCCCGAGCAGCCCCGGCTCCCGCCGTGCCCGGGGATCCCGGCGGTGACCAGGGTCCGTCCCGTGACCCCCCTCCCGCTCCCCTGGCAGGCCGCCCGCAGCTCTGGGCGGGCTACGGTGCGATGCCGCAGGAGGCACCCGGCTTCGGGCTGCGGTGAGGCGGGTCCTCTCTGGGAGACCGAACCATTCAGTCGGTGCCCTCCCTGGTGGTGTCCGTCTGTGTTCTACCCAGTCCCTTCGCAGTGTGATCTCCGGCGGCCGGAATGGGGGAGCCACGCAGAATGGGGCAGTCCCTGCCCTGAGCTCGCACCCCGCAGGGCACACGGGGAACACCGCGTGCGTGCTGCGTTGCGCCGGGCGAGGGCTCTGAAGGGCGCGGGGCAGCGGGGCGGCCATCTAAGGACACTGTTGCTACTAATTAGCTTAGCGGATCTTGCAGGGACGTTTTCCTGCGTAGGGAGAAGGCCGTGGGTCTGCTTGGAGGACGCCTGGAGGAGGCCGTACTGCTGCCGGTGCGGAGCTGTGGGGTCGCTGACCCCGGGGGGGGGACAAGAAGGCCGCTGGGATTGACGCACTGGGATGCCCCGCCGCTACCCCCCGCTGCCCTCGCTCCTTTTCGGTTCCGGGGGCAGAGGGGGGAGAGGTCGCCCCCCTTGGGGCCAGCCGAGGTTAGAGATTCTCTTTTAGTGTCCGTGTCGGTGTGATCGTACTGATGGGTTAAAGCACAGAAACTGCTGTTCCCTTCCCGGCTCTCACCCTCCCACCTCCTGCTCAGGCCCAGGCCGCGTTTGTCACAGTTGCACTGAACTGAACCTTCCTGCTTTTGCAGCAGCGCTCACCCCCCGCCCTTCCCCCGCCCGGGACAGTGCTGATGGGCCCGCTGGGATGGACAAGTGTAGTCGAAGAAATGAATGTACTTCGTAAGTAATACGATTTTATTTTTCTTCTGGATGCCAATTTGATGGTGTCTTTTCCTCCCTATTCCTAATGAATTTAATGATGACTGGGGGGGGGGGAAGTAAAAACAAACAAGCAAGCAAACAAACAAATAAAAAAACAGAGCAAAAAGTAAATGGTTGGACCTTTAGAATACACTGTATTTATTCACAAGCGCTGTCGCTGCCCCCCGGGCGCGGTGTCGATAGGGTGGCGGCTGCCCTCGGTGGGCACGGAGCTGCGGGACAGTGCCCGCATCCCGCGGGGTTCGTTCCCACTCCGTCCCGCAGCTCCGCCCGCTCCGTGCGCTGCCGCAGAGCCGCCCTTGATCCTCTTTGCCCCTTCACAGACGCGCTGGAGAATGGAGGCGAAGAACGCACGCGGCGCACTGGAAGTCCATCGGATAGGTGACGCGGCAGCCCTTCCCGGCTCGGGACGCGTGGTGAGATGTCGCTCGCAGCTCCTGGATCCGTGTAGCTAATTGCGGCCCGGCTGCGCCTTCCCGCTGAGGAGGGATAACAAGCGTGGCTGGAAGAGCTGCTGACAAATACTGGAGAGGGAGAAGTGACAGCCGGGCCGCTGCAACTGCCGAACGGCGCAACGCTCACGCATCTTCCGCCGGGAGCGGAGCGGGGTTCGTTACGGTGCGGCGCTCCGCAGCTCAGCGTCCCGTCGGTGCGGGAGGAGCAGCGCACCGCCCCGAGCCGCTCCGGGTTGGTGCCGCTCCGCGCTCGCACGGGGCCCCGCGGCTGCGGCGCGTTTAACTTCTCGCCGGGCCCTTTCATTGAGGCGTCGCATTTGCACCTCTCTATTAGGAGAAGTAATAACACTCGCAGTCAGGGGCAAATCCTGTTAATGAACAAATTAAAGTTCAAACCGTTATTCAAGTTCACAGCCCAGCGCGCTGCTCCTTTAATAAGAGTGATACACGTTACTTTCTCCCGGGCTCCCCCTCCCCCTCCCCTTCTCCCCCTTTATTACTTTTTAAGCTTTTCATAAGTGCTGACGGGGTATAGGGGCAGCTCCCGGCCCCTAAAGGGCTCACGGAGCAGGGGGGGCCCTAATCCGCCCTTCCTTTGGCGATTGGTGTAGGACGCATAAAGGCGCGGTGCCGCCGGCTGCGCCGATGGTTCCGCTGGGGGGGCCCTTCCCGCACCCACGGCTGCGGCCATCGCCCCGTACGCGGCAGCGGCGGAGCGGAGCGCTGTGAGTGTACGAGAAGGGGAGATCACACTCCCCGTTATCCACCTCCCGGCCAGTGTTCGATTTGTTACATCAGAAGCTTATCAAGGCGAGCTCCAAAAAAAAAACAAAAACAAAAACCCCACCTCTACCCGGAGCTTTATGGTTCGGGTGACCGTGGGGGGGAACAGCGCAGAGAGGAGAGAGTGGAAGGCTCGGGACCGTGCTACGGGGTAGAGGGGGTGCTCCGTAACTCCCTGGGCAGCGCTGCAGGGCCGGGACCCGGCTGCGGGCTGCGGGAAGGCCCCAGTTGCTCGCAGCCATCCGCACCGAAGTGGCTTGATATAATCACCATGACAACTGCCATCTATGGGCATACAAATAACGGAGATGGAGTAGAGCGAAGATTAGCATGCCATGAAAAGTACAATAAGTTTCTTATTTAGCATTTAGATAACTGTCTTTCCTTCGGAGCGGGCTTCAAAGTTGAACCCAGTTTAGACCAAGAGGATTAATTCTCTCTCCCGCATGCTTCATTGAATCTCTCATTACCAAACTTTGTCTGTATTGATGTAAGATGTGATTGAAGATTAGAGCATTTAGCAGATCTCGCCTTTCTGCGGGGCTCGGGGCCCTTTCAGGCGCGGCCCAGTGGTCAATCCCCCCCCTTTTATCCGGTGTCTGCTTCATTTAAACTTAATCAACTCCCTCAATGAACTGGAACGGGGAAGCGACCCCGCGGCAGGAATGCTGCGCTTTCCTTAGATCGCCCTTCTCTCCCCTTCCCGATCCGCTGCCGTTAAACCCCAAATCGCTCTCTGATGAACTTAATCAATATGATAATGACAATCGGGGCCGAGCGGCTTTGCTGAGGCTCGGGGTGGAAAAGGCGGCGGCGCCCATTGCCCCAAACCGACCTCAGTTCGGCTCCTTCTGTGCGCGCTGCTCCCATCTCTCTCCCTCCTTCCCTCCCTCCCTCCCTCCTCCCCCGCAGGGTCACGCAGCGCGGTGCGGGGCTGTTACCGGCGCGGGAGTCCCCGGCCCCGGCGCTGCCCCCACCGCCCCGTCCCGCCGTGCGCAGCGCATCCATCAGCGCTGGCGGGCGTGTGCGGAGCGCTCCTGCGTAAATCTGCAGCCCCTGTCCCGGCTCCGTCGGCGCTGGCGTCTGTATATCATTTTTATACTGCTACCAGTAGAGCAATTTCAAAAGTATTTGCAAGGAAAATGGATGTCCCCATCTGTTCCCGGACTCATAAATGTGCCACTTTCGGAGGGTTTTCACCGGTAATCATATCTTTAATGATGAACAAACTTGTGATATATACCTTTCCATAAAATGGGGTTTTCTTCGCCTCCCCGTGATTGGCCGCGATAAATGGCTTTTCCATATGGTGGGGAGATAAAACATGAGATTACCGGGCTCGCCGGCTCGGTCGTAAACAAAAGAAACAATTCACTCCGGACGCCCCTTAAAGAGAACCAACGGCAGAACTAAGTTCTATTAATGGGGGAGAACGGCCGCCCCCGTTCCGAAGACGAGTCCCTCGCACCGCGCTGCGCGGGCGCACACATTAACGCCCAACTCCGCTCTAATTGTTGCCATGTTTTGTCTTTGTCTCTGTTCTCCAGCCCGACCCTGGATCCCGGTGCCCGTTACCCGAGCGCGTTGCTGCGGGCCGCCCGGCGCTGGGTTTGGGAGCAGCCCGAAGAGGAGACGCCCTTAGGATGGATCGTACGTGTCCATCTCGAACCGCGCCCTAGCAGGCGGCTCGGCCGGGAGCGGCACGGGGTGACGGCCGAGAGCCCCGGACGCTCCGACGGGGCGGGCGGCCCTCGGCGTCATCGCGTCCCCTCCAGGCCCGAGCCCGTGGCCCCGGGTGGGCAGCGAGCGAACGAACGAACGTGTCCTCGGGCCAGAGGGGACGTGACACCAGCCACTTGTTCTCCTGCCTCTCACGGCCCCGCATCTTCCCAGCTCCCAGCGCATCGAGTCCAGTCGTTTTGATACCTGGCAATACATTCAGGGCCTTCAGCAATTAACTCAAGCTCTTCAGCAAACTGACACTCCGTATAGGGAAGGTTGTTATTCCTGGGTAAGCAGGACACCTGGAGCCTAAAAAAGCAGCTTGAGAACAATGCGTCCTGTAGGTAGGCCCCTCATCTCGGGGATGTCAGGAGTGGCAGCTTGGCCCCTGCCTGAGTACTTCGCTTCGTGGTTAGGAGCGGGGCCCCAGCTCCATCACACAATGTGTTACCCCGGAACTGCCCGGGATACATATTGAGCCTCTGAGCCGTGTTGCCCCGCCCAGGTGCCAGCCGGGGTCCCCGCTCTGTCCGACCTCCAGGATTGGGAACGGTTCCCAGCCGAGACCGCGGGCAGCAGGACGGTGCTCGTCCATTGGGTGCTGATCCCAGGGCCTGGCGCAGGGCCGGGGTGCTGTTGGCTCTGCAGGCTGGAGGGACGGGGTTACACCGCGTCTGTTGGTCGCTCTTGGCTGCATTTTATTTCTTTTTTTCTGCTCAACGGTTGCCGCTCTCTGTGTGAGGTCAAATGCAGTCCGTGGCACCCTGCAACAGGACGGAAGCTTCGCTTCCTCGGAGGCAGCCCCCGGCCTCTGTCTCAACCCTGGGTGAGGGGTTCCGCGGGCCCTGCGGGGACGGAGACGGACCTGTTCCGCCCGCGGGACCCGACCCGGGCGCGGCCAGGACCCCTCCGGCTCGACTCCGCCGCCTTCACCCTGACACTGGGCCTCGGATCGCCCCGAGCGAGCGGCTCCGGTCCTTCCCGAGCCCCCCCGGGCACTGCGGGCGGGTTTGTCGCTGTCCCCACGTCACGCCCCGCCCGGGCTCTCGCGTGTCATTACCCAAATCCCAGCGAAGCGCCCGGCAGGAGCCGTCAGGCGCAGGCAGCCAGACAGTTTTCTTGTACTTTATTAAAGTGTAATCAAACATCGGTTAAGTGGAAAATAAATATCCAGATCTAATAAGCTGCTCAGTCAGATCGTGTAAATGCAAATTACAAGCTGGTTCCCATCTCCCCGCCAGGGGACCGAACAAGCCACAGCAATTGCTTCATCCACCGCGATTGTAAATCAACTAAAATAATGGCTGGATAATGACCGGTTTGCGGTTTCAAGCAGATTGAATGATAACAAACCGCGTGTGCCGCACCGGCTTTGCATTTAGCACTCATCACGGCGCAGCCCGCACAGCCCGGCCGCCTCATTAGGCTGTTGTCTGCGCTCCGGCGGCAGCCGGCACAGTGCTGCCAGAGCTCCTGCGAGGGAAGGGCGAGACAATTCAATCGGCCCTCCCCGCGAGGGGGGGGGACACGCGGGTCCGTCGCAGTGAATTGATAGCTGGGTGATGCTGCCCTAACGGGGCGATAGGAAAACACGCGTGGGGATGGGGGCAGAGAGCGAGAGACGCATGCAGAGCCCTGCCCCGCGGCGGGATCCCTTCTGCTTTTTGGTGGATTTTTTTTTTTTCAGCTCTTTCTTTTTATTATTATTATTTATTTATTTATTTCCCTGCTGTTGATTTAGCTGCTAATTGGTGACAGAAATTGTCAGCTAAGTGGCAGATAGCGGCTCCGGTAGCTTCCCCCCAGAAGGTGCGAAAATCCTTTCAAAGCCGAACCGCTGCCTTAAAAAGGGAGAGAGAGAGCTGGGGGGGGGGGGGGGGAGGGCTGCGGGGGGGCTCGAGAAATCTCTCTCAGATATTTATTGCGCGCATTAAAAAGATAAATCGGGAGAAGAGAGAGCGAGGCACGAAGCAGGTAGTACGGAGCCGTCCCGCTTTATTTAGAACATGGATCATCGTGTTTGTTTGTGGAATATGTTTGCTTCCAGGATGTAATTTAACATACTAACACTCAACCTATTTAAACAGAGAGACAGATAAAGGCTTATGGAGATCTCAGGGGGAGCCTCCGGAACCCTGCTTTGACTTCTCCTTTCCTCAGGAGCATAAAATGAACAGTAATTAGGCTTTGATACTCTGGCAAATGAACAGTAATTAGAATCTGCTACCTCCAGTCCTTAACTCCGCTCCTCATAGAATATTCACACCATTATTGAACATTTAGATGAGGCCGCTCCGCTCGCATCGCCGCGCCGCGGCCCGCAGATGGCCCAGGGAAAGCGGAGCGCCGATTCGCCGGAGCCTTTGGGCCCACAGAGGGGATTTTCTGGTTATTAGAACCCTCCTAGATCAGGGCCAATTATAAAGAAAACTGTCAGTCAAGGGAAAATTGCTACATGATTAGTGAAAAGGACAAAATCAGGTGAAAAGTGTGAATCATTCAGGCGGCTTTGATTTGCTAATCAGGGGAAGGAAAAGAACAGGAAAGTCCCCAGCTGTAGCCCCGGTTTACTCTTTTCATTTTATCGTGACCTTCTTAGCAGTTACTGATATAATCTCCGCAAAAAGAAAAAGGGGGTGGGGGGGGGGGACAGGACGGTGAGGCTGTGATTGCGGGGAGGGCCTGGGGGGAGGCGAGGCGGAGAGACCCCGGCACGGAGCCCGGCCTTCCGTACCGCGAGGGCAGGAGATTCCTAATTACGTTAATAGTTTATAACAGACTAATTCCCACCGAAAAGCCTTTTACGAAGACGCCGCCTCTTCCGCAGAGAGCGACGTTGCGGCAGCGGGCCGTGCGGGGCGGGCAGGTACGGCTGCAGCCGCTGACGGGCGACGGAGCTGCTGACAGTTGTGGCAGCTGACGCGGGGGCTCCGCTGCTCCCTTCTCGCGGAGGCGGTGATGGAGCCCCAAACCCTGACGGTCCCATTAGGCCCTGTCTGAGGCGGCGGTGGCGGCTGAGCCCTCGGGGGGCGGGGGAGAGGTGGTGAGAGTGGGTCTCTCCGTGAGCTCTCCCCATCCTCAGGACCGGTCCGGGGGGGTCACCGGGCGCTGCTCCCCGGCGCGGGGCCGTGACAAATCGGGCTGCGCGGGGGGGGAGCCGGCCCTGACAGTCACGGGGGGCAATTATCACTGCGTGATGAAGGAGCCTCCGCCAGGATGGATTGCGCCGTTAATTACTGTCCTTTTCCTACAGGCTTCTAATGTGAGGAAAAACACGCGGTGACAAGTGTGGAAAAGAGCAAGCACTAAATTACTGTCAGAAAAATAAACGGCAGAGCGCGGAGCTGCGCGGTGATTTACGGGGGCAATTAGCCACCGCCCCGCCGGGCCGGCCCCGCCCGCCGCCCTTCCTTCCCCGGCCACAAAACGGGGAGGGTCGCCCCCGTGCGTGGGCACCGTGCAGTGGGTAATGGAGCGTTGGGAAAACCCCGGTGCTGCGGTGATACCCGAATGGGGTCTTAGTGAGGGGTTGTAATTGGAGCGACAGAGCAGAGTTTGAGGCTCTGGTACAGCCCAGGCCATGACAGTGAGCCCCCAGCTACTGACCCGTGTGATCTCTAGAAGGACCACCGGGAACCATCGGTGCTGCTGTGGAGATGTCTCTTCCTGGTGGCCAGAGCAGAACGTGGGCTGAAGGCTGCCAGGTTCCTAATCACTCTGTAGGGACGCTGCTCTGCCCCATCTCGCCCTGCTGGATGCACTGTGAGCACAGTGACTTTGACCCTGACCTGCCTATTCTAATCTCCTTGGTGCCCATACATCGATTTTCAATTTCTGAGGCTGTCCTATGCACCTGCGGCTGAATATTGTAGCCTGGCTCTGGGGCAGGAATGGTATCTGACCCTGGGTGCTGGTCCTGTCCATCTGAACAGCACTGCCTGACCCAGCCAAGGTGTGGTGCCAGGGTCTGCTCATCAAGCAGGGAATATGTGGGGACAAAGGGAGGAACAGCAAGGCCAATCCCTTCAGATGTGGTGCTGAGTGGGAATGGCAGCCATGTGTTTTTCAGAGGAAAATGAAGAACAGTCATTGTCTGCACATAGGAAATGGGTATGTAGGAGAAGCAGCAGTGTGTGCAACGGACAGAGCGAGCTCTCAGCTCCAGGAATATCTGTGTTTCAGGTTTGTGCTTCCTGCACTGATGTTTCTGCAGTGGGTGTGATAAGTGGGTGATGGGGTGAGGACAGCATCTGCAGCTCTGATGAGCTGGACATCAATGGGGAGTGCAGAAGGATACTACTTCAAAACACATGCAGCACTGGCTCTGGGAAGGGCCTGGGCCTTGTCCCACAGTCCCAGCTGTTGATGGCCATGGCACTGGGAGCGCTGTGAGAGGCCCGGGGCTGCCTACACATCTCTGTCACTGCTTGGTGCAAGGTAATGAAGGCCCCAGTGCTGGTGCTCGTCCATCCCCTGTGCTTCTGCTCTCAGCAGCCTGGGCCAGCAGCTGCAGGGCTGCCCTGGCAACTTGGCTCCCATGGCACTGGGATCCTGTACCATGACCCTGCAGCAGGATCCTGTTTTTGTCCTTGTAGAACTCTCTATGGCCTATGTTTGTTGGGGTGGTACCTTGGAAGAGCAGCAGTCCCATCCGGCCTGTGACAGGTGGGTGTCACAGCCAATTCCTATAACTAGGTGCTGGTCGAGCAAATTTCATTTGGAGCATGCCTCCAAGACATCATTAATATCAGGTGATTGATGCAGGGTGGTGCCTTTTAGATGTGTGCCACAGAAACCGCAGGGACGCACCACACTGTCATATGCCAAGTCTGTCTGCTGGACCAGGGCTGCAGTGCAGCAATCTGGTCCCACAGCAGTGTTTGGCCAGACCCAGACCCAGGGGGCTGTGAGGAGGACGCAGGTCAGAGCGGTGCAGCCTTCCTGGCCAGGGAGACTTCCACGAGGGAAGGTGGCTCCAGCACACAGGCTGCTGTGCGGCTTTGTCTGGGTTCTGCCATGCAGGCAGCTCTCCTGGCTGGCAAAAGCTCCAGGCCCTCAGGTTTACCTCTTCAGAGGTAACCAACAACTCAGCTGTTAGGGGAAATATCAAAATGAAATATTTCTGATGGATTTCATAAAGAATGACTTATAGACGAAGAAATTATTTTGGATGTAAATATATTGCATTTCATTCTTCAATAGTACCGTCTTTTTATTTATCTGAAAAGATTTAAGAGGGACCAAACTGTTTGGCTGGCGTGCCGAAAGCATCCCGGCTTGACAGAAGCTTGAATTGATTACTTTTGCTGAGGGAGGGGAGGGAAAAAAAAATAGAGTTTTATTTAAATCAACTTCAAAGCTTTATTGTAAAGGGCGGCTATCGGGAGCTGAGCGGTGCTGCTGCCCCTCGCTGCAGCTGGGCGGCGGGAGCCGGGCGGCGCTTATTTATTTCCTGCGCAGAGGGGAGGAAAATACAGGTCCATGAATCAATCTAGATAATGGGGCAGGCTGAATGTAATAAATAATACAGTAACAACCCTAAACTAATGAGCTGTTGCTAAGGTACATTTCACAGGCTCATCCTCTATATAAAAAGTCACTAATAATCCCTTGGTGTAATCAGATGATAAAGCTTTGCCATAAGGCAACACCTGTGCAATTAAAGCTGCGGATTCTTTTGCACGTTTCATTAATTTCAGGATTTTGTAAAGGCACAGTGACTACACTAATAATCTAGTCTACTTGACTCCATGTCTACTGGAAACAGGGTGTCTAATTAGGTAAAGGTAATTAATTAGAGATAAATGGAGCTAATCAGACTCGGTTAACACTAATTCTCTGAATTAAGACATTTTGGGACACCTACTATTCTGCCGGCTTTGATGTTTCCCAACAAACACAGGCTTGGAAAGGGCTCAGCAGCATTCTGTCTGCTCGGTGCCACCCACCAGCCCCAGCCTGCAGCCCGCGGGGTCCCTAGCAGTGCCTTGCTGTGTCCCTGCCTCCCGTGTCCAGGGCTGGGCTGGCACTCACAGTGGCAGCGGTGATGTTCCAGGCTGCTGCCAGCCTTCTGCTGGCTGCTGTGTTCTCCCTACAGCTTTCTTCCCTGGTGTGGGCATGCTATCAAATGCTGGGATGTGCTGGTGTTCAGAGTGCCCATCAAGATCTTTGCTGGTGTAGTACTCAGAGTGTATAATATGGTACTTTTCTTTGCAGAAGGGAAGAGGATCAATATTAAATGTTGTCTGATTCAAAACCTGGATTAGTTAGTGAGAGGACCAGGATTTCACAGGTACAGTTGAAATGCTGTGGAAGTCATGGTCCTGTCCTGAGGATGGCTCAGGTGCTGCTCGTCTTGCACAGCCAGTGAGCTACACTGAGTTCAGGTGTCAGCTTCTTCAAAGCCAGCAGGGTCAGGGGTGGGGAGACAGAAAGTGGGTCGGATGAGAAGTAGGCAAGGAACAAAATTCCTCAAATACCACTGAGTTTCCATGCGCCTCTAGAACCTGTAAGGTTGGAAAAGATCACTGTGGTCACCAAGTCCAAGTATCTACCCATCCTCACTGTGCCTGCTAACTCATGTCCCTCAGTGACTCATTTACATGTTTCTTGACCACCTCCGGGTACTGTGACTTCACCACCATCTCTGTTAGTTCTGTGTTAAAGGAGTCCTTTGTTACTTCTTTTACAATATAACCACTTATTTCTGGTACAAATTCATGCCCAGAACTGATGGTAGTTGTGGTAGAAGATACTCCAGGTGATCTGTACCAAAATAGCAGTATCACCACCAACTCTGTGAGCTCTCATTAGCAGTTGGGTGCATGGAGCAAACATTTAAAAAGGTGTCCCTACGTGAAGCAAAGCTACAAAGGAGGATGGCTTCCCATCACCTGTGGCCAATCTGCTAACTCCAGCACAGCTGATGGAGTGCTTATTGTCAATCACTTGAACACTGGAAGCCTGGGAAGTGCTGCTTTCTCCTGCATCTAAGGAAGGCTGGGTATTTTTTCAGCTTACATTTCTAAAGCACCTAGGTGGGTGTTGCGCAGTGTGGTACGTAAATAACAAGAGTGAGGAAGGAACGAGTCCTCTCAGGGTGAGCTATAGCCTGAGGTAAGTCTCTGCCAGCTGAGCTACACTGCCCTCACCAGAGGAGATGAAATAGAAATGCCTGACTACTTTTATTGCCAGATATTTTCTGGATTGACCTTTCAATAACTTGTTAAACTACAGAAAATATTTCTGTTTTCTGGATGTGAAAGACCTGCTGGGTCGAACCATCCATAAATGCACCTCTGGACGTTTTTAATCACAGCTTGATGGCTCTGGGCTGTCAGGAGCAGGCAGCTGTCCTAAATGAGATGGTTTCTGCCCACCCCTGCAGGGCTGTATGAAATGATTTTCATTTCCAAAGACATGGCAAATCCTTGATAGCTATTGCAAAGAGTTGTCCTTTATGCCACTGTCACTCCTGCCAGCCAGGCATGTGTGGTCTTGGAGCTGGGGCAGATGTGGTGCCCTGCAGAAAAATGAGATCTAGGGGGGTCCCTTTGGCGAGCACCTTGCTGAGCAGCAGCTAATGCTAAGCAATGGCTGTGTTATCTACCAGGTACTGAAGGCCTGTATGGGATGGGATCTGCTTGGAATGTCTGATTTGGTGTCAGCTTTTTCCTCAAGTCCCTATAAAGCAATGCAAAGCACAGCCCAGCATGCAATTTAACTGCACCACAGTAACAAAATGCTTAATGCTTTAAAGAGGGAGTTCTAAAATTTAATAGTTTATTTTATTATTTCTCTTTTGGATATAATTAACTGGGGATGTGCTTCAAACTGTGCTCTCTTTGCTACTGAGATGTGTTTTTATGTTTTACTCTGGGGGAAAGAGAAGGCTGTCAGACTTCGGCCTCTCCCCTGGTGCACATTATTAGAGTCTTTTCAGAGCCAAGCAGGCAATTCTGCTGTCATTGGTCTTGTTTGGATTGAGGTGTTTTCCTGGGCAGTCCCCTGGGTTAGGGTGTCATAGGCAGACCAGCAGCCAGCATAGCTCCTGTCCTCCTTCCTGCAGTGCCACCTTTGGGTCCCTTGATCAGTAACATGCTGGCCATGCTAACAACAGGTAGATAATTTCTTCATGTCAGAAGTTCATTTATCCTTGGAGAAAATCATAAACTTTTTTCAAGCTCTATTTGCTGATGAAGAGTGGGGCAGGCTCTTAGTGAGGCTTTGCTGTGAGTTTTCAGATGGATTGGACTTTTTTTTTTTTTCAGCTTCTGGTGGGTAAGGAAGCCAAAAAGAATGTATATGAGGAAAGACTCTCTCACTATTCCTTACTCTGTGAGTAAAGCTTTCAGAGTGGCATGTGCAGGTGTTCACCGTGCTGTTCAGAACAACAACCGAGAGTTTCTTGTTACCTAGAAGTCATCCTAGAATAAGTCAAATGTATTTCTTCAGACTTCATAGATCTGCATAGGCATATATCAGTGATATAATAGTGAGATATCAAACTCCTTGTCCCTTCGTTAAGGACAAATTCATCCCAAGAGTGCAGTGTGATCTCAGCAAATAGCGTTATAATAGCAAAACTGGAGAGCAGGAGTTGATGATTAAATTTAAGTGTGTACTGCCCACATAAAGCATGCTGTGTGCTTTTCTTCATGAATGTGAATGTTCATCGCTGGTGCTGAAGAAAGACAACATGTGCTTGCTAGTAATCGTGTTTTTAACTGATAATATACTGTAAATTTTGTACAATACAACTGTGACCTTACAAAGAATAGAAGGGATGACAGTGCGCCTGTAATTATAGTATAGTGAAGAATTGCTGTTATTACCTACTATTTTTAGGACCTGTATGCACAGCCTCTTAATTTATGTAAGCTTTAGACATTCACACATCTTTCTTCTTTACTTGTTGATGATAAGTTTTGTTTAAATGAAATATGAAGGCATCATGTTAGGTGAGAGGTGAGGCAGCTGGGAGCTCCATCACTGCGAGCAACATCTTCCGTGCCAGGTGAAAAAAGGGTGTTTGTTTGAGAAAGAGTTGTTTAACACAAGATCAGTTAGAAAAAAATATATATATTTATATCCACCAACATAGCGTTCAAATTGAGCCTTGATCATGTGTGATTTGTATTCAGAGCACTCCTGTGGTTGGCCTGGTGTGCTGTAGCCGTGTGCTGTTGGGTTGAGCTACATGAGGCCTCGTGCTCTGCCCAGGGCTGTGCCTGCCCCGGCTGGGCAGCCCCATAGAGCAGAACGGGAGCTGCACTGGCTGCAGCCCGGCCCTTTGCCTGGTATGAGCCCTGTGGTTATCAAGGAGCATTGGTCTGGAGGTGGTGTGCTGCCAGGCCTGGTTCTTCCTGCAGCCATCAGAAGTCTGTTTCGCAAAGTGCAAAACAGAGGAACAAAGAGATCCGGAGATGGAAGAAAAGCTTGTTTGTACTCATTACACCAGAGGATGCTATGAGATCAGACCATCCATCTGAAAGTATGACCTCCTGTAACACTGCCCAAAAAGGTCAGGGATGGCTGCATGCCTCTGCCAAGGAACCGCCTGCTGCTGGCTCGGCTGCCTGCAAGCACCTTACTGCTAAGTCTTGGGGTTTTTTTCTTTCAGCTTGGGTTTGCCAAGCTGAAAGAAAAGATGGAGTTTGTTCTTCAGGGCTTGACCCCTTGTTTTCTGCTTTGTTTGACCCATTTTTGTTTTCTTTCCTTATACTGATAATATAAGGAGTGCTCTCAGCCACATTTCAGATTTCCATGGAGGAGGTTGTATGAGGAGGGACATTAATTTCAACAGCTGTTCATGTCTCCCACATTCTACGGCCTCTTGTTGCAGAAGGGTGAGGGTGTAACAGCAGGGACTGGTCAGCTTCTGAGGGGAACCACTGTCTGTGCCCAACGGATGCTCCTGGGGTCCATTTTAGGCTGGACACCATGGGGAAAATGGCAGTATAATTGGTTAAAATCTTTCATTGGTGAGGGCCCAAATGCCTGTAATAACAACAGGTGTGAAGGGAAGAACTCTCTGGCCACCCTACATGGCTACTGGAGGAGCTACATGCTAACAGGCTGTAAGGCTTACTCTGTTATCTGTATGTGGACAATGTGATGGATGTTTTAATGCGTGTGCTGTTGGACTCTGCAGATATTAAAGACCTGGAATGTGCCCAAAGAAGGACAAGAAAGCCAGTTAAGAGTTTAGAGCACAAGTAGGATGGGTAGCAACTGAGGGAGCTGGGATGGCTCAGTCTAGAGAAGAGGAAGCTCAGAGAAGACTTCATTGCTCTCTACCATCTCTGAAAGGAGGTTGTGGCAAAGGGGTGAGGGCCACTTCTCCCAGGTAACAGCTATAGGACAAGAGGCAATGGCCTTAAGTTGCACCAGGGTTGGATATTAGGAAGAAATCCAAAGAAGTGTGTTCAAGAAATGTGTAGATGTAACTCAGATGGATGTGGTTAGTGGCCATGGTGGGGGTGGCTTGGTGGCTGAACTAGGCCATCTTAGTGTTCTTTCCAACACTGGTGATTCTATGATTCATTAACTCAGAGAAGAACAGACCCAGTGATGTCAGTGGGGCTTTGTGCTGTGGAGCAGGGTGTTGCCAGACCTCAGCCTCCGCCAACAGTGCCCCACTGGGATGGGATATCTTAGAAGAGGGATGGGTGCTGGTGGCAGCTTGATTTGTGCCCCCTTACTGCAGCCTCTGGTAGTTCAATGTCTAGTGACAGTATCTGTGTGAAGCTTTCTTGCTTGCTTTATTTGCTGTTGTATATGTAATCATTCCAATTTCCTTCCCTCCAAATTTCTTACAGCTGAGGAAAATGAGCTTGTCTGTCCATAAAGCATCTTGTGGCAAGTTAATGTGGTTGTATATCTGGATAACCCCGTCTACTTTTGCCAGTGCAATCAGTGTGGGTGTGAATTACAGGCAGGGGTGAGCACAACCGGAATAGGGCTGGGATTGATGAGTAGCGTGCAGCTGTACGTGGAGCAGGCAGGGATGGAACACCTGCAGGAGCCTTTTGTTCTTCATTCTGTAATGCCATCACTGGAACTGCTGAATTAAACTGTACTTCCATGATGAGTGGGGATGGCTGAGGTGGCAAAGGTGAGTGCCATGTGTGCTGTGCTGGGTGCTACCTGCAGATCTGCTCTGTGCTGGTGTGAGTAGCCTCACTGAGCCCTGAGGTCTGCAGGAAAACCCCTTCATTTCTCCAGCTTAGGCATGCCAAGAGTGGATGAAACCTGGGATCACCTGGAAATCCTGGGATTTATTTCCTGTCCACTCTTTGGTGGTGGTATTTCTTTTAATCCAATTCGGTTTTAAATATGGCCATGAAGAATTATAACGGATTGCATTAAATTACACTTGGAATCTCCTGGCTGCTTGATGAAGAAATGATATGAGCGCAGCGTGGGCCTGACTTTACGTCTGTATTAACAATGTTACAGGCACAGGGCCTCAGTCTGATACATTCCTAATGAGATTTTGAAGTTCATGCTATAAAATGTTCTGTCAATTAAGTCAGAAATTCAGAGCAACATATTTACTTCAGCTAACAGTATGTCCTTTCAGTGCAGGGATCTCAATGATTACAGCAGTGTTTTCAAGTTCCAGCCTCATCAAAGTCCAATAAAATATTCTCATTGTAATATGTGTTTGTCGGTAACGTGCAAGTTTTCTGACTGCAAAGAACAGCTCTGCAAAAACATATTCAGTGAGGAGGAAGCAGGGTAGCAGATAGCTCTAATACAAAGGCCTGTCTTTCTGTAGTGCCCTGTAGCTGAAATGAAACCAGGCAGGAGCCCTGTTTTACTAGCAGCAGGTTTCCTTGATGCATGCCTGTGCTTCCCAATGCCGCTGACTCTCAGTAAGAAGGCCCTCTGACATGCTGAGGAAGGGCTGATTGCAGTTGTCACCAATTAACAGAAGACGGGCATGCAGGTGAAAGCAAATCCTGCTTTGCTTTACTGGGTAACAAGAGTCACAAAAGCGCAAAGCCAGCCACAGCTCCTACATCACCTACGCCCATGGAAGCAGCTCCTACATTACTTGAGGTTGCACAGAGTGTTGCTTGATCCCAGCAACCCCCAGATCCTTAAGGCCTATGGGAAGCAATGAACTAGCAGCAGCTGAGAGGACTCAGCCTTTTAGCATGCAGATCCCCCTCTCTCTCATGATCTGTGTGGCTGGTGAGTGGCTCAGCTGTGGAAAGAGCTGGCTCTGCTCCAGATCTCTTCCCTCCCAGCCCAGTCTGGGGCTTATCCTGGGCTTGCCAACAGTGTTGGCAGTTTTCTCAGGTTCAGGAGCAGTGCCTGAAGTAAGAAGTAACATATAAATACTGACTACAGACCTTGGACCAGTTTAAAAGAATTGGATTTGATGGGGTTTTCATATGTTTGGGGCTCTGTGAAAAAGGATAGTTATTTGGTAATGAAGTCTTTGTGTTGAAATCATGGGAAACTGTGCTTTCTGCTTAGGCATGATCCAGGTGTAGTTGTGGTACTGTTTTGAAGAAATCATTTGGTTTAACAATATTGCCCACAAATATGTTTTTACATAATTAGTTTGGAGATCTGAAGTATTTGGCTGTTTGTGAGCACTCTTAGTGGAGCTCTTGTTACAAATAAGCCTGTCTTTCTCTGTGGGCTGTTGCACCTGCCTGAGGTATGCATTCAGCTCTGCTCTTTTCATACAACTGGTAGAGTGTGAGTGTAAGCACTCCAAGAATGTCTGCAGGTAAGCATAAGGAGTGTGGGCTAGATGACTGGACAGTGAGGTGGATGGAGAACTGGCTGGCTGGCAGAGATGAGAAGGGTATGACCAGCAGCACAGTCTGGTTGGAGGACTGTAGATAGCAGTGTTCCCCCAGCTTTCAGCATGTTTGTGATTCTACAAAGCTGGAAGGAGTGGCTGATGCATCAGAAGATGGCACTACCGTTCACTGATACCTGGACAGGCTGGAGAGCTGTGCAGAGAGGAACCTGATGAGGTTCAACAATGGCTAGTGTAGGATTCTACACTCGGAGAGGAATAACTGTGTGCATCAGTACAGGTTAGGGGCTGACCTGCTGGAGAGAAGCTCTGATGAAAAGGACCTAGATGTCCTGGTTGGCCATGAGCCACAGTATGCCAAGAGGTCAATGGTTTCCCTGGGATGCATTAGGAAGTGTGTTGCCAGAATATTAAGACAGGTGATCCTCCTCCTGTACTCTGTGCTATTGAGGTCACATCTGGAGTACTGTGTTCAGTTTTTGGCTCCTCAGTTCAAGAAAGACAGGGAACTGTTGGAGGGAGTACAGTGGAGGGCCACAAAGATGATGAGGGTCCTGGAGCATCTCCTGTGTGGGGAAAGGCTGAGACCTGAGGCTGGGGGATCTTGTAATATCTGAGGAATACTTATAAATATCTAGTGGGTGCCTAGTGTATGGGGTGAGCTCTCTTCTGTGGTGCCCAGTGACAGGATAAGGGAGAACAGACATAAACTGGAAAATAGGAAGGTCAGCCTGAACATGAGGAGAAACTTCTTTATTTCAGGGGTGATAGAGCACTGGAACAAGCTGTCGGAAGAGGTTGTTGATTGTCCCACTCTGGAGATATTCAAAATCCACCTGGATGTTTTTCTGTATAACATTCTTTAAACAGTCTTCTTTAGCAGGGGATTGGACTGGAGGGTCTTCAGAGGTTCCTTTCAAGCCCTGAAGTTCTGTGAGTCTGTAGTCCTGAGTTCTGCCCCTCTGAGGCAGGAATGCCTCAGGAGTGGGGTCTGCAGAAGAGGGTTTGTTTAGTGATGTAAACTAAATAAATGTAAATTCCCTTACCCATTGCCTTTCCAAAAACTGATTTGTCTTAAGTCATCTGGAAGGGACAACATTTTCTTCAAGCAGTGTGTCTTGTTTGTTAGATATGTTATGGCTCAATGGCTCATTGATAATGAGAGAGTAATCTTTTGGCCTCTGCACTGTTCTCCAGCCTCACGTGTGTGCCTGGCTTTGTCCTTCGCATTGCTGGGTGCCCAGGTGTGGCAGTGCTGTGCTGTTCTTGCGATTATCTGGGAAAAAGGTAGGAGCTGTGCTAAGCTACTTTTACCTGAGCCTGGGATCCTGCCAGGCTGATGGTAGAACTGATTGCTTGTGAAGCAGCTTGACTCAGATTCTTTCAGGAAGCGTGATTCTTGTAGGATTCTTGTACTTGAGTCTCTTGTTCCAGGCACAGTGATCACCAGCAGGTCTATCACCAGGGTCCCAGAGCAGGGGAACTGCTGTGCCCTTGCTGACAGTTGCTTGTGGACCCTGTGCCCAGGCCACGCTCCATCCTGATGTGCCCCAGGCTTCTGCTGCCCTGCAGTAGGGGTGGTAATGCTGCTGGTAGCGCTGGTAGTCCTCCATGTGCCACAAGCCTTCCTCCTGGATGTGAGGTGCATCCCTCAGTGCCACAGCCCTTTCAGCTCCTGCTATCAGATTGCACTGTGACACTCCGGGTACAAATGCCCTTTTATTTTCACTAGAGCTCCACAAGGTGGTACTGACAACAAGCAGCAATGTGCTGTATCTGCACAGGTAATAAATATCACTGGTTTGCAATTTCTGCATGTACTGGGCATGGGTTGGTTTTCACTGTTTTCCAGGGTACAATGACAGCAAAGAAGTTCAATCCCCTTAGCATGAAGTAAACAACAAACATGTAGCGCTGGTGTGGCTGTCACTGCACCATCAGCAGCCCTATCCTGGAGCACTTGAATCGGCATTGCTTTCATTTCACAAACAGAAGTAATGGCAAAGCCACTTCTCACTATCAAAAGCTTCAAAAGAGAGTGTTTCATCTAAAGTTTTGTGTAGGCACATCGTACAAATATTTCACTGAATACATCAGAATGTCAGTGCTGCTGTTTGCTTTGCTACTGCATGGGAGCTACCAGTGTAGCCACCACTGTCTGTCAGATGGGTTTTCATCCTGTTTCCCTTTATGTTTCGTACTCTAATATTGCTTTTCTTATTCATATTGCCACTGAAGAACACTGCTTAGTTTATCAAGAGCTAAATGATGCACAAGTATATATAGATAACATTACTCTTTGAAGTCCTGTGTAGGAGGGATGAAGACTCTTGATAGGAGGTGCTTTACTGGAGGTTATCTGCAGTTGGTGAGCCACCAGGGTACAACACAAAGTCTTTCTGTTAGGAACTGCAATGTTTGCCCAACAGCAAGTGACAGGGAAAGTTGCAGGTTTTCTTCTGCCAGCACTGAATGATGCTGGATGGTTGACATGGGTGGCACCTGGTTGTAGCTGTCTGCAGTCCCTGATCTGCCTTGATCATAGAAAGGCGCTGGACAAAACCAACTTCCCAGTGCCTGTGTTAGGACTTGGGATGGAGGAGTGAGGCCACAGAGGGCTGCGTGCGCAGGAATGTCTGTAGGTGTCAGTGGGGAGCAAGGGGGTGAGGGCACTGCTGCTGCTGGCACCATGGCGGCAGGCCTGGCAGAGTACCATCTCAATTACATCCAGGCAGTGTCGTGCTCCCTTCACAGCCCATGGAGCCACCAGGCAGGCTGCCAAGGCAGGCAGCAGTTTGGCAGGTTTTTAAACACTGACTGTGAAAGTGTGTGCTAGGCCATTTGTACCATATGGCACACAAGAGCTAATCCAGGAGAGGGTGCAGCATGGTGCAGGAGGCCAGCACCAAAATGCCATTTAAAAGTGAAACATCAGCCCAAGTGGCAAAGGGTGAGATGATGTCTGCACAACCAGGTCCTATTCCCTCCCACCAAGAGTTTAGAAACTGTTCTGTAGGGCATAAACATACACTGTAAATATGTAAATAGAGATTTCAATACAGATTTTGTATGTATGTGTTGCTCAAAAGGCAGAGCTCTGTGGGGAAAAAACATTTCTGCCTCTGGCCTGGGAAGGGGTGCTGGTGCCTTGTGTGAGTGGCTGCCCTGCCCTGGCCTGTGTGTGGGGGGTCAATTAATCTCGGGAGGCACTGGCAGGATGGGAATCCTGAGCTCCCACTGCTCTTGGCCATCCTGGCCCTGGGAAGTCAGGCAGATCTTGTCTGTAGCCACCTTCCCTTTGAAAGGACATTTTATTCCACACAGCTCAGTTGTAAGGGCTTTCATTTACAGCCTCGTTATATTAAACAAATGGCATCCTCCAATCGTTTGCTCTCTGCTCTTGGGCTCTAATGGATAGCGCTTGTCACAGTTATTGATTTTTCCTCTCTTACAGAAATCTGTTACTTCGGGTATATTGAGTTGTGCTATTATCCAGACAGGTGCCAGCCCTCTGGGTGACAGACAACTGGTTGTTGTCACTGTAAACACTTGATAGCTGGCAAAAAAAGGAACACGAGTGTCATTTATCCATGAAAATATTATAAATAAAATATAGATTTGGTAGCTCTTTTGTGACTAGGCTCGTAGAGAAGATGGGATTTGTCATAGTAGAACAGGCTAAGTTCTTCCATGTGTCTGCAGCATGGCATGTGCAGTGCCATGGGCACAGTGGTGAAACTGCAGTGCTGCCAGGTGGCACTGTAGGGGCTGGGCTTGCGCACACAGTGCTGGGGTCTCCTCCCACCCCAACCACAGCTCACCTGGCTTAGTGGCTTCTGCAACAGCTCATGGTTCAAAAGAAGCTAAATCAGCTGTGCTTATTTTACTGGGAGAAGCTGGTTAGTATGCATGTCGTTTCTGTGCCTGCACAGCACTTGAACAGCCTGGGCCTTTCCCCACTACACCAGCGGATAGCAGGCTTACACAAGCAAATGCAATCAGCTTCTACATCAGGAGAAAGAGAAATCTGGCTGTTGGGGAAAACACTTTCAGGTATTTAGAGCTGTGAACTGATCTGAGGGAGCTGTTGGTTATAATCCCGCAGCTGCCCAGGACTTTCTGTCTGACAACACAGTGCCTTGGTGCAGCGATCCCACGCAGCGTTGCAGAGTGGTGCCTGTGCCTGCAGGAGGGCTTGGGACCAGCAGTGCCCTGGGCACAGAGGTTTAGTGGCACTGAGAGGTATAGTGGCTTCAGCTCATTGAGCAAGTACCCCCCACCTGCCCCAGGCTCTGCCTGCTGGACAGAAATGCAAAGAAGGTCTCAAATGAGTTTTGCTCTTAAAAACTCCTCTTCTGATGCTTATTCCTGTATCTCCCCCTCATCTCCAGCACTTGCAGTGCACCCCACTTCTTCCATAGACTCATCCCCTATCTAAGCAGAGTGGGTGGTTTCACCTCTCACTAGAACAGGCTTGGAGCTGTGCCAGATTTTCCAGCATAATGGGGCGACACAGGTACTTGCAGTCACAAAATGCTTGGTTTGGTGTAACAAGCGCTGCTTTGCAAGCTCTTTCATATGTCGAAGTTGTCAGGTTATCTTCTTCCTAGCTGGGATGTCTGTCAGAAGTAGCAGCTGGTTTGTCTGGCAGTGTTTACTGCTACAAACCCTGCTGCTAATTGTTCGTCCTTTTCTGTTTGTCTTTTCTTAATGCCTCTTCTGCTGTCTCTCTAGGCAGATTTCCCAGGCAGAAAAGGAGCAGTCTGGTTATTTCCCTTTTGACTGCATCTTTCACATTTTCTCACTGCCCTTCTGCAGGCCTATGAAGAGCATCTTCTAGGGAAAGCCTGCTAGCTGTGTTCCCATCAAGGACTCCGTTCCCAGTCCTGGACATGTGCTGTCCCCGAGTCCAGATGCCAGCCCTGGGGGCTCTCCACCAGTCACACCCCACTTGGTGCAGCTGAAGCCAGGCTCTACCTTGACCTTGTGTAAAACATGGTTTTATTGAGTAGCTTTGGCCTGCCTGTCCTTTGAGTCACCCCTGGACATGCTGAGGGCTGCCTTCCTTGGGAGAGCTCATCTGGTGAGGTGGAAGGGAAGATGTGTTCATTGTCATTTGTTAATTGCATAATCATTTAGGTTGGAAGACATCACTAAGGCCACTCAGGCCAACTGTCAACCCATCACCACCATGCCCACTGGACCATGTTACTCAGTGCCACATCTACCCCTTTCTTGTAAAGCTGCAGAGTGTCTGGAAAATGGATATCTGAAAGCACAGAACAATGTAAACACATATTAAATTTAAAAAAGAAAAAAGAAAGAAATAATTTAAAAAGATAGATGCTAAGCCATTCTGGAGATTTAAATCATAAAACTTTAATCGAATTAATAAGTTCAAATCTGTTCCTAGATATAGGCTATTTCACTGAGCTTTAATGTATTTCCCCTTAAGAAGATACTCTGTAATTTATGACTGCTTGTGTAGAGGATACAATAGTTTGCATAAAAAAATGGAACTGGAGGCTCTTTGGCTGTACAGTGGTGCTGGAGCCTCGTTTACCATCTCCTTTAAAACGTACATCTCTCTCCGACTCCAAAATCTTTCCTACAGAATTGCAAGCCCAGGCTACGAGCTGGGATTTATACAGTTGTTTCTGGAATTGGTTCTGAAAGCACGCTACAATAAAAACTCGATTGCAGGACTGCAGCTACTTGTCCTGAAGGAAATGAAGGCGTCTTCCATTTCAGAAAAGGTGGTTAACCCGAAGGTAGGAGCCACAGCCTGGAATATTTCATAGATTCACGTTGCTGTTTGTTGATTCCATATTAAACAGAATAACCGAGCGTGCTGAAGGTAAAGCCCTCGTTTAATTAACCCTCTTGGTGTAGTACCATGTGATTAAATGTGACTGAGATGCTCCTTGGGGCTTCTGCTACTGAAAATACTAACAATAATCATTTGTTTTGTTTTTATATTTAAACACATTATTGCATAGCTTGGTGCAGGGATAATTACCAATTTTATCTCCTGTGTTTTTCTAATGTTCATTAATAACAATAAAGGGTTGTAGGTTAAAAACTCATTTAATTGCCTTTATGTTAATGACATTATGAATAGCCTTAGCTACAAGATTCTAATTCTGTCCAGTATCCTGTTTCTCAGTAGAGCCCCAGGAGAGCTGCTCATTTTATCAGCATTACTGATTCAGAGTTTTTCCTTGCAGGTGGGTTTTTGTACATAATCAGAATTAATGCACAACACATTTTGCAAGGAACAGAGTAGAAGCACTCTGAATAAGTAATTAACTGGAGTGCCCAAGGAAAAATGCCTGAGCAAATTTCTTAGCATATTCATAAAACATTAAGAACAGTCACAAACACAGTGGAAACAATTTACTGGTAATATGCTTTCATGCCATTTTCTAACTCTCTTATTTTTTTTTCCCCCTTTTCTCTTTTCCTTTTAATGAATGGAGAATAAGAAAAAGAAAAGGAGTTTTTAGTTCTCTCATTAAGGAGCACCTGCCCTTGGAACAGCTTACGTTCCATGCCATGTTAGACAAGGACTTATTGGAAGATAAATGGAAGTCAATACAAGGCTTTCTCAAAGTAAACAGAAAAGAGGCTTTTCTCCTCCCAATACAAATGGCCCCTTTCCACACCACCTCCTGGGCCCTGAAAGGCACCAAAGGAAAGGTTATCTCAGCCACTCCTGCGCCAAGTGATAATTAAAAATAATAGCTCAACTCGAAGATGCTGATGGAGGTCAGAGTATCTGTAACATGTCAAAGAGGGTCTTGCATGGATTTTTCAGTTGTTTGGAGGAGAAAAGCGCTTGGATCTGATGTGTACCCATAGCACACCCTGAGTATGTGTGTTGCCTACTGCTCAGCCATGAGATCTGTGTTCCCACCCCAAGAGTTGTTTGACTCCCTCATCTCTGCCCCAGTAGTGGGAGGGCGAGGAAGGCAACGCTGAAGCATCTAGGCCACGGGCTGAGGGCCATTTGTGTGAGCCAAAGTCTGGGCTGATGTCCTGCAGTGGAGCTTGGCTGAAGGTGGCATTGGCCTTTGGTTGCAGGGAGGCAGGATGGACCAGGATGACTTTTCCCTTCTGAGGTGACAGCTCTGATGGCCGTGTTGGGCTGCTGGATGAGCCCACACTGCTTATTCCTGCTAAGCCTGGGTATGCCAGGCTGTCCAGAGGCCGTTGCTACCCTTCAGTGTGAGCTGGGGCAGAGGGCTTGCCCCACCAGGCCTGCCCTGCTGCCCGCTGAGAGCCCCGCTGGCACCAGCTTGCTGGGTGATCTTTCTGACAGGCAGAAAAAGCACAGTTGTTTGCTTATTTTGCTTTAAAAATAGATTTCTAAATATGTGAGCGGCAGTTGTGCATGTCTGGAGCCCAATGCCTGGGGCAGGCAGTAGCACCAGTGACCACAGACATGGCGTGGGCTCATCGGGGTGCTGGTGGTGGCAGCGCTGGGAATGCTGATGTGATAAAGACATGTAGAAATCCATCAGCTTTCCCTGCCCATCATGGGTGGGAAAATGGAAGCGCAGTGCCAACAGAATGTGCAGGATCCCAATAGGCTGTGCCACCAGAGGGCGGGGAACCTGGTGTGGAGGGGTTGGAATGTGGTAACAGTGATGAGCTGGAGACATTCTGCTTTACACTGACTCTTTTTCAATTAATTTCTCAAACTCTACTTCAGATTTCAAAATGAAAGGTCATTTTTGGATAGTTAAAATGAATCACTTTCAGCAGAAGAATGTAGGAGTGCACGTCCTCTCCCCATAGGAAATGATGCCCCTTTCTTAGGAGCGTTCCCATGGAAAGGTGCTTTACCCAAGCATCACATGCAGTATTTTAGCTCTCTGCAGCCTCCCTCATCTTGCGCTGTGGGTGACTGTGTTCTGTGCCTGGTGTGGGACAGATCTTACATCATTATTTGGGAAGAAACATACTCTATACGTAGTAGGAGATCTAACAGCAAAATGACAACCTGATCTCTGTCCACTATGCACTTCCAGCATAGGAAAGGGAAATATTTTAAGGAAGTATTTATTTCCTTATTCTTAAGTAGTGCTTTTTTCTGGCTCAATACCTGCAGCCTGCAATCATTTTGCCAGAGCAACTTCTATCCATGTTTTGATGGTAAAATATGTAATGTGACCTCCCACAGTTCATTAATTTGCCTTTTGTGTGCTCCTAGCTATCTGTGCCACCCCTAGGCTTTCAGTTCTATGTTACACCGATTACTATTACAACAACTTACCCATCAGCAAAAAATCCTACAGATGAGCCTGAGCTACTTCTGAATATGTGCATCTGAATCTTGGATCTAGCTTTGTAAAAGGTAGGGATTTAAAAGTAACAAAACAAAACCCGTGAAAATTACCCAATCCATGAAAAATATGCAGCCTCAGCGATGCGGCATCACGGCAGCTACAGCAGCTCTGTGCAGAAGTGATGGCAAGCCCCAGCTTGGGGCTCTCTGACTGAAGGCTCTATGCCTTGGAGGCACCCACACATGGTGTCCCTCTACCAAGGTCAATGGCAGCCTCCTGGGGTGCTGGTGGGATCAAGCTCCGGGCTCCCATCACCTGTAGCACCCTGGGGTAGTGTGGTTGTTTCTTAGCAGCTTCCCTTTGTTAGTTGCTTTTCTGCAAATTACCTACTCTCTTTCATTATTGAATATAAGATCACAGGGAAATTTCTTATGCAATCATTTCTATCTTTGGGTGCGCAGGGTGGAAATAGGCAGTTGTGTTTAAGTAATGATTTCTGCTTACATACAAATCCGATGTTGTGAATTCACAGCCCTTCTGTAGCTAGGCGCATTCCCTGGCATTTTGTGGTGGTAAATATGCAGACCTACCGCTTACCCGGTAACAAGCGAGTGTTTTTGCAGTAGATTGGAAAGAATAAAAACAAACTAATGTATATTTTTCAACTTCCTGGTGCTTTAACCTTTCTTAAGAAAAGACTCGTGGGACATAATTGAAGGAAAGTGTTTTTCCTTAGCAGATGGATTGCTTTGCTGGGATAATATTTTAGTTATGCCAATAAAGCGAAGGGTACACAGAAAACCATGAAGCTGCCAGCAGTTGTTAGTGCACAACTATTACCGAGGCAGAAATGAGGCCAAAGTGGTGATAAATGTGCACATCTCCCTCTCCATCAGCTGAGGAATGACCCAGGTACACTTTCCATCTGAGCACCGAGCGGGCCAACATTTTTCACAGCAGCGCTTAATAGTGGACATTAACTTAGCCCTCTCCAAAAGGGCTGACCCGGAGGCTACCCTCTGTGGTTCTCCAAACTGTAATCGCTTCTTCAGTCTGTAATTTTATCAAATAGCATGCACCTTTTCCAGCCACTTATTGGCCAATTAAGTCAAGTTCTCACTGAGGGGGTCCAGCTGGTTTCAAGTTATCTTAGATGAATTGATTGAAGACGTTCTGCAATCTATGAACCCGGTTTAATGATCTAGGTGATAATACTTGTAATTCTTCTCAGTCAAGGGAATTTGCTGCAGCTGTTGTCTGCAAATCCGTGTTCTGATACAGTGAAGTACCAGAAGAGCGTTAATCCGCCCTCAGAGTTTTATAGCGACGGCTGCATTGTGAGATGGAAAATTTAACATTCACACAGCATTGCCGGGTGAAGACAATTTTTTGTTGATGTGTTTTTTTATTTCATTCTATTGCAAGTGTTAAGGAGGTTACATTGAAGAATATATTATTGATAATACTTAAAAACTGGCAGCTGTAAAGCAGTACAAAACAGCCTGCTAAAATATTGCATAAAGTGTTTGAGGTGGAAAATGAGTTTGCCTCTGAGCATGAACACATCTTTCCTAAAATTCAGAGGTGGAATGGAGCTCCACAAATAAAGCCACCAAACTGGACCATCTCGCTGATATAGTTCTGGTTTGGTTATCGATACTGTATTTTGGTTATTCCAGAGATATGAAATAACACTGGTCGTGTGTTATGGTATAACACTGGAATAAATGAGACGATAATCTTGATGCTGAGCATAGAAAATAACTCTGAAATTAACTGGAGAGGGGCATGCTCCTGCCTGACACAGCTGATCTGTGTGCAGCCAAGACTCCGTGTTGTGTTGGCCATGCTTCAGCGGGCGCGCTCCCTTCTGTCAGTGCTCACAACAAGCAGCGTGTAGGAGACGTCTGCATGAGAGGGGCTCAGATTAGAGCGGGGCTGACTGAGGGAGCCTGGTATGGCCACTGAGAACATCTTGTTCCCCACGTTTAGCCACGGGCAATGTCAAGTAGTATATGTTACATGAATGCTTTTCTCCAGTCTCGTAGGCTGTGTTTTTGAGGTTGACTGTGTGAGGCTTTGCTTCAGAATAACAGACCTACATGCAAATACTCAATTCTTTCTTTTCTTCACTCATCCCAAACCATTCTCCTTGCTGGGGACAGAGAGAGGCTGGACTGAAAGGGAAACAATGCTCATGCCTCATCCTTCTGTTCTCTCCCAGCACTCACTTCTGCTATCTGCTGCACCCAGGTGCAGGTGGGACACGTCTCAGCAGGGCACAGCCACATCAGCTGTCCCACATGCTTCCTCCCCATGGCCTCCAGGGGCTGTGGCAGATCTGGAGATAGACTCTTCCATGCCAATAGATTCTCATTTGGCCATCAGCGATACCAAAGCTGAATGTCTGATGCATTATCACTGAATGTTGTTTTCTCAAATTCCCATTACACTCTCCATCTTGTACATGTTGACTTATATAGCCACCAGAAACACCTTTGCATTTTTAAATTGTCACTGTTATTCTCTTCCCCACACCTCCTCCCACACACCTATTGTTAAAACCAATACAGTAAGGTTCTCTTCTCCTCAGACAGCCCTTTCAGTTGGCCAGCAGCACTCGGGTAATCTCCTGCAGCTGGGATGTCACAGGTGTGGCAGATAAGTGGGGAGGAAGGGAGGCTTTCCTCAGTGACTTGACTTGCCTGTTGTTCTCCAGATGGAGGTGAGTGGATATTAGAGGTCAGCCTAGGAGTCGTTTACTGTTGTGTTTATTACTTTTTATTCCTTGTCATCTCTACAGAATGAAGGTGACCTCTCTGTGTGTGAGTGGTGCGTACCCCAAAGAGGCTGAAGCGCTGCTGCCCTCCTGCTACAGAACTCCTTCTCCTCACCCACCTTCCAGCCAGGCTCACAGCTGAGTGCTTGACTGCCTCATGCCCTGGTGCAGCATTTTCCTGGGCTGTATTTTCTCCTGTGTTGGTGAGTTGTTCCTCATGCTCCTGGGGAGTGGGGCAGCCCTGAGGATGTGGCTGGGGCTGCTCTCTGCTTAGCAGAGCAAAGGAGATGTGTTCAACTGAGCTAAAAATAGCATCAATTCTTTTTTAAACAGTACCAATTTTTCTTTCTTTTGGAAGAAAGCAACCAGGGCCTAATGTAAGCAGATATAAAATAAGGGCGAGTCTGGCTATTTCCCTGGGGAAAGCTTGAGATGCTTACCTCATCATTTCTTGGAGTGCTCTAACATCCGCTCTGTCTGTCCCTGGTGATGTACTGTCCTCACCGTTGCATTGGGAATAGACCTGAGTTTCATATGCAGCACTAGCTGGGAGAGAGGGAGGTTTTTATACCATTTTCTAATTGTTTTTGTATTTAATTACAGAGATTCTGAGCGCTGGGTGCTTAACTCAAGGTGTCTGCAAACAGACACAGAACAAAGCAGGGCTGTGTGTTTCTGCAGGGCTCAGGCTCTAGGTGTGCACAGTGGCCTGGGGATTGGGGCACCTCTTGATGTTCTGTGCCGCATCTCATTAAGAAAAAGGAAAGTTAACAGTGAAAGCCCACAATCAAATAAACAATAAAAGGGCAAAACTGCATTTCCCCCTCTGTAATTTGATCTGTAAGAAATGTAAATCACTCATCCAGAAGAGAGCGATTTTCAATTAGTGCTGTTTTCTTAAACATGCAAATCCCCAGCCTTGTTTAGCTGCACAGTTTTGCCCTAACTCTGCAGAGAATTCCCAAGCAACCTTTAATAGACGGCCATGCCTTCAGGCTTGTCCACTTATGTTTTCTCTCCTGCCTGGGCACAAGATAGATTATGCATATTATTATTCATAAGTGCCACCTATTGAAGGCACCACCACAGGCACGTTGCAAATGGTGGGCTTGCCCCAGCTGTCCCCGCTCATGCGAAACATTCCTGCTCTCTGACAGACCCTCCAAACCTCACCCTCAAAATTGGTGATGTTTTTCTTGGCACGGCAAACAGCTTGCAGGATATCTGGTAGCCTTTACAGGCAGCTGAAATCAAGAGAGGTTTCCCTGTGCCCTCCTGTAGAGGTTCCTGCAGGCTGATGCTTTGCCTTAGCGGTGCTGGTCGGTGAAGGCAGTGGTCCTGTGGTTGGCACGGGGCATGGTGAGCAGCTAGTGCAGAAACACTGGGAAGCAAATGGAGGACTTTCTAATGATTTAGTTATGAGCTTGGAAGTAGGAATAGTATTTAAATAAATGTTTTGAATGCTTGTGGCTAGAATTAAGCATAACCCTACAATTCTACAAAAGGTCAATTGTGATTCTAATTACTCCTATGCAAAATAGCTCATGTTTGAACTGCGCAGTTATAATTAATACATATGCCTTATTGCCAACAGTGAACATTTTTGATCATTAGAATCTGGGCAGCCTTATTATGTCCGGATAGTTGGAATGAAGATGTGAGTGCACCTCTTTGGGGTGACTTTTTATTGCACTGTTTCACAACAATGTGACTGTGCTGGTTCTAACTGCACCATTCCAGTGTAACAGCACCAAGGTGCAGTGTGGGTCTGGGCTGGGCAAGGTTCTGAGAGACACTCAATAGCTGTGTGTTGCTATATGCCCCTGTGCAGTGTTCTGTTCCTGTGTCTGCAGCTCACAGCGCAGGTAGAAGCCTCCATCCATCTCCCTCTCCTCAGCATACGACGGCTGATCATTGCTGTGCATCTGTCTTTGGCAGCGGGAAGAGGGATAGCATTTTGCTCACTGGAAGATGGATGTGCCAGAGGCTCAGTTGCCATCCGTGGGTGCGTGTCTTGCATTGTGTGGTGCATGCAGATGGACTATCCTGCATCGGTGATGCACCCAAACATGCACACACTTGTATGTATAAGGGCAGCTCCAAAAGTAATGCCTCCATTTTCATTATGTTGGGCCATGACATCAGAGGTGGATATCGGTGGTGTGGCAGTTGAGAGTGAACATTCCCAACAATATCCCATTACATTTGTTGCCTTGACAGATGGCAGCTGAGGGGGCAGTCTGACAGAATGGCATCTGGTGTGGAAGTGCACATGAAGGAAAGGTATGTCATTGAATTTCTCCTTGCAGGAAAAAGTGGCACACACTAACATTCATTGTCATTTGCTGAGCATTTATGGAGACCAAACAGTGGCTGTGAGTACAGTGAAGTGGTGGGTAGTGTGTTTCAGCAGTGCTGACAGTGCTCACCTCCACTGGTGCAGGTTCTTATGAGCATGGTGTGCAGGCTCTTGTTCACTGTTGGTGAAAATGCATAGCTAACAGTGGTGACTGTGTTGGAAAAGCAGTGTTTTGAAGCTAAGGCTTTTCTCTGTCAAACAGTGTTATTTTGCTCTATGTATCTGTTGTCATTTCCACGGCAACAAATAGGAGGCACTATTTTTGGAGCAACCTACATATCTAGGAAGACATGTGCTTGCTACGTGCATTCCTCATAGAAAGCACTGTTCATATGTGTACACTTGTATGCACAAGATCTTTAAAAAAAAAAGAAAAAAAAAGAAATATGGATATGATAAGGGATATGATTTAGCTGGGAAGTATTGGTAATGGTTGGACTAGATGATCTTCTAGGTCTTTTCCAACCTTGATAATTCTGTGATGCAGTGACTTGATTTCACAGAATATAGCATCACTGGAAGTTTGGAAGAAGCTGAGAACAGGAGCACTTGTGACCCAGGCAGCAGCACCATCCTCCACATGGAGAGGAGGGACAGCGTATGGCACATGTAGGTAGTGTGCAGGCATTGTGGGCTCCCACACTGGGAGCACTTGCCTCCATGGCAGCGTGTGTGTGTGCAGATGTGTGCATGGCCAGATGTGTGGGTGTTACTCTGTATCTGAAGAGGGTCCCTGAAATAACACCGTGCAAAGCCAGCGCGTGTTTGTGCTGGGTGAGGCACTGGGGCGATTGCACAGCTCTATTAGCAGAGTGCTACGGGTCCAATTTCACTTAGCATTGGAGTTGTTCACATTAAAACATGCCCTTGGCCTGACAAGGCATTATTAACTTGCGTTTAATAAAAATAAAATATTACATTTAAAAAAATTGAAAGCTGACAAATTTGATTTAAATGAATGCTGAACTCCAGGCAAATGTGTTGCTTGAACTCTGCCTGCTGCACTGCAGCTGACAGGAAGCATTACAGTAACGCTGAGTGGTCAATATGTGATTAAATATCACATGTCAAGCTTAGCAAGAACGTTCCTTCCAAAGAAAATTATATTGTTAAAAATAAGTGACAAATTCTAAGCAGCCCCTTCAAATTCACAAAGACATGTGAAAGAATGGAAGTGTGCTTGTAATAAACCCAGATCTCTGCAGGAGATAGAGTATGTACCATCTTCTGCACAGAGCCACATAGAGCACCTACAGGTAATCAGGTAAAAATGATTGCACATATTTTAAGCAATAAATTTCCTTTGCATTTGCCATAGAACATAAAGAGAAGAGACACACTACATTTTCACACCATGTTTTCATCTGAAAGCTTTTGCTGTCATGCTGTTCTGTCTAAGGGGATTATTTATTTATATCAAGACTCGGGCGTATAGATGCGTACATGCACGCATGGGTGTGTATGCACTGAAGCAATCATGAGTGGCATTCAAAGTGGGTAACTTATATCTAAGTTTGTATTTAAACTAAATAGCAGTGATAATTGTAATAGCAGTAATAAATGTCTCCTGTCATTAGGTGTTGGGAAGTGCCAGTTCTGCATGGCTATGGTCTGTTATGGCCTCCAGCTGGGAGAATGTGCTCCAGCACCACCAACCCTTCTCCCATGCCTGCAAGTGGAGCATGGAGCTCTCTGCCTCCCACCAGCCCCAGCAGAATCAGCCTGGGGTTACCCAGGTGCCACTGGGCAGCGTCCAGTGGTTTCTTTGGATCAGGCACAGCAGCAAAATATTGGGATACACAACCCCAAACAAATTACTGTGTGCTTAGGTCAAGGGGTCACCAAGGCCAGGTGAGCTCTGAGACCTATTTATCACTGCTGGAGTTCAAATTAACTTTTAAATGTTGTCAGAAATGAAAAACTGCTACCAGATGGTGCCAGGATAATTCATCTTGCTGCACTGAGACAGCATCTTCCAGCCACACCATGGTGCCCGCTGTCCCACACAAGGCACCATCAGTGCATCTCCCTGAGACATGTGACAGTCCAGGGCTGTATGTGGTGCTGGGATGTCTGTGCCATACACACAACCCTGTGGCACAGCCCTGCCAGCAATACAGTGTCCTGCAGAGCAGAGCTATTTGCTATGGTTTGAGGCCTTGTTAGCTTGTACTGGGCGGAAAACCTGTTCCTTTCCCCTCCTGGCCTGGGGAGGGGAGCTGGTTGGGCTGTGGCAGAAGTGTGGGGGAATGAGAGCTTTCCTACTGATGTGTTGGTGCTAAGACTGGATATTAGGAAAAATTTCTTCTCGGGATGAATTCTAATGCACTGGCATAGGCTGCCCAGTCAGGTGGCAGAGTTACCAACCCTGAAGGATGTATGTGGTACTGAGGTACATGATTAGTGAGCATGGTGGGGATGGTTTGGTGGTTGGACTAGATGATCTTAGAAGTCTTTTCCAACCTTAAAAATTCTGTTGTCCTACAAAGAATATGGAGCTCTACCACAGGTGTGGAGCTGGCTCTCTTCCTCCTTTCCATTTCAGGGCTGTAAGGTGTGTGCCGCCCTGCCTAATGCTATCGTCCCCTGAGCGAAGCCTGGGCCATGCTTTAGTTTAGTGTTCCAGGGAACACAACATGACATCCATCACTGTAATGCTTTCCTTCTCCCTGTCACCCATCTGCTTCCCTCTCTGAACCCTCAGACCTAGAGCAATGTCTGAGCCCTGCAGCCACCCCCCAGATGGGTGCTGTGCCTGGGCCACGAGCACGCTGCAACCTGGCGTCTGCTGCTGCTGCTGGCCCGGCCAATCTGCATAGCTGGAAGGGTCCTTTGTAAGAGCAAAGACTATGGGAAGCCAGTGCTCTGTTCAGTGGTCATGGTAAAACTGGGTGAATGGTGGGCAATGCTCAGAGCCCTGCGATGCCTGCTGCAGGGGGTGGTTAGAACTGAAGATGGTGAGCTGTGCTGTACAGCTGCAGGGAGAGCGCTGCTGTTTGGGGGTGGGGATGGGTAAATTACACTGGGCAGATAATGTGCTGCCTGGCAGGCTGGCCTGCTTCTGAGTATGCACCAGGAAAGGCATTTCACTGATATATGAGAGCGCAGCGCAGGTTTCCTACCTCAGATAGGGCTAACACCATAGGTTTAGCATTTTTTATGGTCCCTCTGCATGTGGGCAGTGCGTTCCCTTTCCCCAAACCTATTCTCTGTGGAGTAGGGGGAGCCGCTGGACACATGTCCTCCTTCACCAGGAGAGGGTGAGGATGTTGTCCCAGGAACAAGCACTGCTGCAGAGATGGCGACGGGCATTCACCCAGGATGCAGATGAAGCAGTTTCCAGCAATCGGAAGGACATGGTAAAGTGGGACACACCAGCAACAAGCAAATTATCAAGCCTGTAAGCGTAAAGATTGCAAATGTCTACTGGTTCCTTAACTTATTATTTTTGGCAGGGTTGCATATGTTCTCTGTGCTCATTCCATGAATCCAGCTGATTATTATTCCAATCACCAGAGGAAGAGAGAGTCACATTAATTTGTAGTAATTAATAGCACTGATGCATTTGACAGCGCATGTTAACAAGCCTCTTTGATTGTTTGGATCTCTAACTGCGGCCCTTCTTGTTTGCATCTCCTCCGAGGAATTCATAATATCAAAGCTTAACGGTATCTGATACTTGTCAAAATGCAATTTATAAAAGTTTAATTCTTTTATTGATTTAGTTTGGTTTTGATGCCTGCAGAGTCAGCTCCCTTGACAGAACTTAGCGGATTCAAATGCTTGTCACCAGCTCGGCCTCCTTTTTGCAGGGAACAATTGCCATAGGCCAAGCCAACAGGCATGGTTTAATTGCCATTAATTAAAAGCATAAATCTCTTTTTTCTTCAGTTGCTCTGCTCTTAAAGGGGGCCGCATCTCTCTCTCTTTTCCTGTGTTTGTCAGAACACCTTCTGGCAAGCAAAGTTAACCCATTCCGTCTTTCTGAGCACTTTCTGGAATAATCTTTTGAAGCATAACTCCTATG